>NC_090666.1:14016962-15255712 GCF_013368605.1 Nyctibius grandis
TGCTCTATCTTCTAGAGGCCCTGGGACAGGCTGGCTATAAGCTCACTCAAGTGTGATGGCAGTTATTCTGTGTTTTACTAGACTGCAGACAATTATCCTTTGCTCTCCTCCCCTCTTATGACAAACTGCCAGAGCTTCTGCTGAAATGATCTCAAATAGATTTTCTAAAATGCTTAGTACTAGATTGCCTCCATACATTATTTCTTTTCAATGGGCTGAAAATAAAAACCTAATCCACAAATCAATTGCTGCATCTATCAGATGCACATTGGTGCACATTTTATTTTGTTCTATCAAGGTTTTATACAGCTTATATCCTCTCTACAGCATCTTACATAGATGTACATGGTGCAGAGAGGATATTTATATTGGAGGTTCAATGGGAGTCAAGAGACATTTAGCCTTACAAAAGGGAAATATTTTGGCTGGGCTTTAGAATGATGATAATGTGAAACATGACTACTACTACGTGGTTCCTTTTTTTTTTTTTCCCCTCTTGCTGGAATATTCGTAGTGTCCCTCTCAGACCCATGTGCTACCCCCATACGATCCACATGGAGCAATAGAGAGGGAAATACACCTGTGGGGGCCATACAGCCTGCCTGGGTATAGAGACCTCTCTGGGACTCCTGAAGCAGCCTCTGCCTCCTGCAGAAGAGCTTTGAGGCTCTCCTTTTGGTAGAGGACAGCTGTCCTACCTGTCCTGCAGAGCTGGTCAAGGGCTCGTTAGCTTTCATTAGGGTACTGACAATGCTATGTTTGTTTATATGAAGATCACAAGGGGAAGTCCTAGTGTTAAGGAGGACTGGATGTTTTCACAGGACAGCTCCAGGGCTTGTGCTGAAGCTTCGTGTGCAAGAGGAAGGGTAGGTCTCTGCCCAGCGGATCCCTGTGGCTTGCAGACCTTCCCATGAAAGTTACTGGCACATAGGGGAGAAGATGTATATTTGCACTCAGATGTTTGTGTGAGACAGCCAAGTAGAGCCTCGTATGGGCAACTTGCCCCATCCTGGCTGGAAGGACGGGAGTTTCAGCCTTCCAAAATGAACAAATTCTCTGGGACCTGTGCTGAGGCGGCGCAGGGGGTGTCGGGGACAAGCTAGCAGAGTCTATGTGCAGACACAAACGGTGTCATTCAGCCCCAGCTGGACCAGAGTGTGATGCTGTGGGTGCTGATGGCATGAGGACAGACCCCTCCAGGCAGGGACCCCTTGCCTTTGGCAGCCCTGCCTGTGCTGCCTGCTCCCAGCCACGGCAGCCTGCGTGTCCCAGGAGCCCCATCACGGTCTGGGCCTCAGGCCCTGTGGGGTGTAGCTGCCCACCCAGGCACATTTTCCAAACCCATTAATCTGCACATTTTCCATTAAGGAGTGCAAAATTCAATGACTGTGACAGTCAAAAAGCCAGAGATAACGTTTTTATTAAAAGAATATCCTTTTAGTTCTCATCAAACTGTTTCACAGTAGCGTTTCCCATTTCAGTGATGTTTTCTGATGGGAAAAAGGTTGGGATGTGTTGTTTGGGGGGCAGTGAAATATGTAATCTGGGATGGTACGTACATATAATGTTCTAATTGACAAGAATTGAAATAAAATGCTGTTATTAAAACAAAGGGTTGCAGCACTGTCAAGATGAAATATGGCAGTTCCAAATCAATATGCTTTTTTTTTTTCTCCACAGGAAATTTCTTTTTTTTTTTTTTTTCCTTGCCAGAAGAGTGCTTTTTTAATGCCAGAATGTTGCTTGGAACAGTAATTCATGCTCTTCAGCTCTGCCCTTTCCCTGGTGTTTAGTGTCATTAATTGTAACAAAGGGAAATAATTAACCCTGTTCACTTGAGCATTGGGAACAAAGGAACGGCCATAAACCGGATCATAGCTGAGCCCGACCAAATGACTATTTTCATCTTGGCTAAGGCTAAACGCTGGGAAGGGTGATGCAGGCTCTTTGCTGTGAGCTAGCTACCGCTCAGGAATGAAACAGCACCAGCCATGGGGACATCACAGGTCGCTTCTCAGATAAAGACTGATGGCAAACTCAGCTGAGCCATTTTTGAATTCTGTAAGTAGCCCCGAGAGCCGGGCGCCACAGAGCCATAGGTTGCTTGTAATAGCAGAGAAGATCTCATTACCCACACTGTCTTGTGTGCACATTCTCTCGCTCCCCCAGATATAGATGTACCGTGACACACGCTCTTGTCTGTCTTGTTCAATTAGGAGAAGGTCATAATGGCTTGCTTACTATATTTAGAATATTTAAGTTAGTAGATGTAAATATATAGTATAGCAGAAAGGTAATGATTTCAGAAGGGCATGGTTTATAAATGAACTCCTCAACCCATTAAGTGCCTGTGTTCTGGAAAAGACATTATTGATACCCAGTTTTTTTTTCTGGATGTAGTTTCAATAGCAGCTTGGATATATCCACCAGGATAACGCTTCACTTACGTGTTTCCTTTCAGAATATAATCTATCCACAATGTATTATGAAGTCTATTTGAAAATAAACTGATTTAAAAGTCAATTTGAAGCATGATTTTTCTTTGGCTATTGTTTGGACGTAGTATTTTCAAATTGCACTTCCCATTTTTACTTAGGAAAGGTGAAGTTCTCTCGTGTCTTGTATACGGAGTTGGTTGTCTGTCCAAATCTCAGTACCTCTGTGACAGTTTAGCAACATTTTCAAGAGTTGGTCACACAACACACTGAAAACATTTGAAAATCTGGCCCAAGTTTGGCATGAAAACTTTGAAGAATCTCTGAGACTTTGGGGAGAATAAAAGGAGTGATGAGTCTTTTTTTTTTGACACATTAATTTTAGATCTTGCTGAGAATATTTGCTAACGTGCCATAGCGAAGAACTGCAGCCTTTATTGATGGGAATATTGCAGCTTTTGAAAACTTAAATATCACACCAATAACCCGTCTTTTCTTTCCCAACTGAAGTTATACTGGACCATTATGGAAATTGATAGCACCACCTATTGATGCTATTGGAAAACTGCAGCTTGTCGTAGTATTTTGCATAATTTTAAAAAGCAAGAAAAAAATTAAAAATATAATTTCTGCTGTTTTGCTCTTGAAGCAGCCAATTGTGCACGTGATCTGGTTCAGTTATTCAGGTGACTAGTAATTGTTATTTACAGATGTTATTCAATAAACGTCAAAGAATGTTTTGGGCAACTTTGTTGAGAGGCAGGAGTGTGCTCCTGTGTTTGTGCAAGACCAGTTCATTGTGTGGTGCATAAATAGATGGTCCAGTGGAAATGGTGGTGGTGAGGGAACGGCAAATGCAGTAGGAAAATACAGGAAATCTAAACAGTTCATGGGAATGCTTTCTTGCAAAAAGTACTTTGGAAATACGGTCTGTGTTCAAGCTGCTCCAAAGAGCGCCGTGGGGTTGTTGTCACTGCCAGGGCTGTGGGTGACAGGCGCTTTGGTAGGTACTGGGTACGGGACCTGCTGAATCCATCGGTCTCTGTGCAACTGCAGATGAGACTGCAAGACTGGGGCACTGGATGTCAGATTTATAGGCCTATTACTTTCAACCTCATTTTTGTATCCTTTCTCTGCTAGCCTTTAGCAGAACTATTTTAGTTGTTTCCCAAACCCCCTTTTCTTGCACAATACAAAAAGACCTGGTAAAAAACAACTCTTAGAAAGTCAACAGTTTTTAACCTTAATTTCACATAACACACATGAGTTTAACTCTTTGCTGTCTGCTGCTGTATTCAGGGTACCACAGCCCAAATCTGGGAGCGAGAAAAGAGAAATATAGGTGCTTGCACATCACATAGGGTACTCCTACAGCCCTGCCAGTAATCAAAATACTTTGGGGAAGGATGGATCTGTGCCCAGAATGGATTTTGTAAGGCCAAATCTGGATCTAATTTAGCTGTTTGTTACCTCGCAAGATGTACCCCTTCCACTGATTCTAACAGGCTCAGTGAGGGTGGTGGGTGGAAGGTAAGTTGGTGCAGGGACTGCCCATGCTCAAGATCTGGAGGAAATCTTTGTCTCCTCTGCTCTAACTGTGGTCTGGTGCTGTGTGTTTGGGTTAAGATCTAATTCATTGCTCTGTACCTATTGCTTTAATTCTTAGGGATGGGATTATTTTGGGTAGTTTTCTCTCGTCTAGCTGACAGGCAGCTTTTTGTGTGTGGTGTTTACGCAACCAGAGGGTTCCCTGGAATACTGATTTGGACCAAGTAGTACCTCAAGTTAATAAAAAGTTAGTGAGGTAACCTTGTTGGTGATCAAGACTAATGCTGCATTTTGCTTGGTATCGTCTGACAGACCTTTAAATAATCCACGTTTGTCATTCAGTTCAGATTTTCTTCTGTACTAAGCCCAAAATCCAGCCAGAGTTGCTATGGGTTAATATTTTAATTGCCCTGTTCTATTACATAAAGTCATAAAGCATCTGAATTAATAGATGCTGCTTTTCTTCAGCACATTATGAACAGTGTAGTTCCCTACAATGTCTATGCATAGTATATGACCATCAGCTTGAAATGCAGTTAAAATAATGCATAAATTAAGTACTTTTAGGGCCTGAGACACCACCAAGTCACCCTGACGATGGCATCCTGCCTCAGAAGGTGTTGTGTCTTCTCCTCATGGCTGTGCAAAACCCCAAGTATTTCAAAAGAAAAGCTAAGTGAAAAGATTGGGAAAACAAGACCATCTAAGAAGCAAGATACCTAAACTGGAGAAGTAGAACATTGGTTTTCTATCTTTTTCTTGTTGTCTTGTGTTTCCTTTTTCAGTAGTCAGGCCTAATATGAGATGATTTTTAAACTGATGTTGTAATACTAACTCAGTGGCATGTTTCAGCCCATATGGCTATGCCTAAACAGAAAGAGTGGCAGGATGCCTGCCACTGTCATCTTCCCTTTATCTTTTGGTCTAGGGTTTTTTTTACTATTATTATTAGATGTTGTGCAAGTCTGTCATGTGAAAGGCTGGATCATGAACATATCCTGCCATCGCTGTCCGACAACTCACTCAAATTCCTGAAGAAAAAGAAATATTTTATTTTCCCATCTAGTTCTGGAAGTGTTCATGAATACAAATAACAAATGCAAATGGCACAGGGACAGTGGTATTAGGAATTGAAATGCCCATTGTGTATTTTGTACAAATATATTCATTATGCTAGAAATGGATGATGACCGAGAGATGGTCCCTGTTGGTCAATGGTGGCTACAGTTGATAGATACAGATTATTAAATTTTATTTTAATAACAAGTAGTGACAAAGTGGCTCAGAGCCTAACAATACATACACGTATCTGCTATATAAACACATGCAAATAATTTTTTATAGCAGTCAATAAAATCCTACTGTTTCTCTTAGGTTCCAAGAAGAAGCTGATGTACGACTCCATATGCACCTAAAAGTAGATAAAATTAGGAGAACTGAGAAAATTTTTGGTGAGTCTTTCAACATGTGTTTCCTCACAAATTTAAGGCAGCCAGCACACGCCAGTGCAGGTCCCTGGGCCAGGCAGGTTGAGTGGCTGAATGCAATGACTCATCACAGATGTTGCGTCTGGGGGCTCACGGCTGACTGGGAAGGCAGTTTTAATTGCACCAAACCCCACTGCCTCAGTGGGACATTCCTGTGGTCGTCGGTACTGACTTCTGCTGCCATGTGTCATTAGTGCTGCCGTGACTGAGGATGAGCTGCTGGGGCTGCTTCTGGGGCCAAATCCTGCCTGTGTGACCCACTCTCTGCCCTGGTGCCTCGAGACCATGCAGCCCCTCAGCACATCTGGCCAGAGGTGTGCTGCTCACCAGCCTGGCCAAGAGATGGTGTGGTTGCCAGAAATGCTTGCTAAGAGTAGCCCATATTCTCAAGTGCAATTGAACTATAGGTTTCTTGTAACGAATGGCAAACCTGTGACTGATTTTAGGTAGTGGGAAACAGAAGATGGCACTTGAGATGGGGGCTAGGGCAAGGAGCAAGACCCCCATGAAGCCACCCCGGCCTGTGTTACTGGGTCAGCCTGTGGGGCCGGAGCCCTGCTGCTCACCAGCTCAGCCAAGGGGACCAGCAGGGGAGAGGGGGAGGCTTTTGCTATCTCTAAACCTTTCTGCAGTCTCACTTTTCAAAACCAGCAGAACAGAACTGAAGGGCTTGTGGGGGAGGATTTGCAAGGTATGGAGACACCGTGCTGATGATTTGACAATAAATGTTCTGCAATTACAGCTTCTCCCACTCCTCTGACCTTTTGGCCCCGCAGTGCTCCTTATGAACAAGGTCTGAGCTGCTCTGAGTTTCAAGGACTGAGTTTGACTCAGTCTTTGTGCTCTGGCAAACTCCCACTGTCTTCAGGACAAGTTTGATTTAATATAAGGACTAAAATCCTTGGGGCTTGGCCTTAGGAGAGTAGTAAATGCAATCAGCTTCTTTGGTCTGACAGAATGAATAAACAGAGGCTCTGGGGCACTCGGCATCAGCAGAGATGGCAGAGATTACGAGGGAAGATCTGGATCACATTACTGATTCCCAATTCACCATAACCACTTGTGAAAGAGACACGGGCATCACCCTGGACAGTCCAGCGAAGGGCTCCCCTCTGTGCCGTGCAGTGATTAAAAATCAAATGAAAGGTATCAGTTGGGAGAGTTAAATAACAGTGCGAATATTAGAATGATGTTATTATAAAAACCTTTCTTTGTGTTCAGTTCTCATTACTCTGACTCAAAAAGGAAATAGCAGGAATAACAGACCTTGTGCTGGGATGATGGAAATTTGTGGAGATGTGAAAAGGCTCCTGAACGAAGAGAGAGTGAAAAGACTGGTACTATTTAATTTAGATGAAGATAAGCAAGAAGGGACATGACAGAAGTACAGCGGGTAATAGATGCTATTGGGAAGGTAAATCCAAACCACTTTGCCTCTTCTCATGACACCTGAATAAAAGGACAATCAATTAAATGGATAAAATGCACATTTCAGCCTAAAAAAGGCGATATTAAAATGTATTTTAAAAGGCTTATTGCAATGAGGTGCAGTCCAAACCAAGTAGCTAGTGAATCTTGAAAGAGGGTTAGACATTTACATAGTCTCTACTGAGTTACCTTAGATAAAGGAGCTTTAGGAGGAACTAAGTTTTCAGGCTTCAGGGTCTAAGCAAATGAATAATCAAGAGGCCCCAGGAAGCAATCTCTCCAATGTGCATTTATTCTGTTTGACTGCCACGGGCTTCTTGCATTTCCTCTAAAAAAACTGGAACTTTGGTAGGAACCCCCCTCCACTGTATCAGATGGACCATTATTTTGAACTGGTGTGGCAACTATCTTCTAGAAGTTTGGCTTATGAAGTAAATGGTTTTACTTTTTCATGTTGTAACCCAAACTATACATGCAATATCTAGGTTTGACCCAAAGAGATACCAACAGAGTATTGCATTATTCCTGGCTAGTTGAGATCAGTTGTCCCGTCTCACCTCTACTCCGGCCCTGACCATATTTCACTGCAGGTTACTTTTCTGCCCTAGCATTTTTTCAGGACACTAGCTAACCTCTGAAATTTGTAACTGCTTTGGGATTTGCATAAACAAATGCAAATGACAGATGGACTGGAGGAAGGGACATTCACCAAGTCCTTTTTGGTCTTAATACCTTGTGTCTCAGGAATTTATGTGGCCTGGCGCTGTCCCTCGGGTGACCCGAAATGAATGGTTTAAGCTTACATGCTCAATTTTGTAATCACTATAGGTTAAGAGCAGGTAGAAGTAATGCTGTTCAGCTAATGAGCAGTAACTAGTTTAGGCATAGAAATTAAATCTCTGCGACTGTCTCTCTACACCTGCACTCTGTCTTACCAGGGCTTTGCATGTGGGTAAAACTTAACAAAGTAAATTAAGTAAAGGTGTGAAAGGAAATTTTTCTTCACAATGTCTTCCACTAAGTTGGTGCTACCAATACACTGCCTCTTCTTTCATTCAGTACGAAGTAAGGCTAGTCCATAGACCTGATTTTGGTCACTTGGGCAATACTGAAGTGAATAACAAAGGCAACTTGAGAGATTTTAGTTAAGATGATGAGGCTCTGAGGGATAGGTCTTTGGGAAAGAACCAAAATACGAAGAATCAGATGATTATATATAGCTCTGAAAGCTGCATGAAGGAACCGTGGCTGGGTGCTCACTTGCTTCTTTCCCTTTTGCAGGGAGGAGTCAGGATTACCTGCTGACTCAGTTCAGATGCAACTACTCAGGTCTGGGCTAATTTAAGAGTAAGGAGCTTAAATACTCCTTTATTTTTCTCTGAACAATTACTGAATGTAGTATCACTCCATGAAGTTACTGTCTTATGGCTCATATGAATACCTGGTGAGCAGAGGATTAGCACTTTACTGCCTGAACTGTGGTAAGCACTAAAGTTTATCTTTTCACTTCTCTTTAGTTGAATTATATGAGCACCACTTCCCAGGAGACAAACTGCATATTATGTGGTTACATGGTAAACATGTTATTTTTAAAGCTACTTGTGGAGAAAAGAGAGCCAGAGAATTAATTCCTGAAAGAAGTTATCAATATAAAGAGAGATTTTCCAGAACTTACTGAAAATATAATTTATTGTGTCCCAGTGCATAAAACGGGGTAATTTTGTTAAATTTGTATTGATGGGAATACAATTCTTCCTCTCTATGATAAGGAACAGGATTGGCTGTCTCCCTGTGCTTGTGGGTGTGCTAGGGCTGTGGGTGAGCTGGCAGCAGTCTGGCAGAGCTCGGTGGAGCAGGAGGGCTTTTGGCATCACTGTGATTCAGAGGCTTGGCTTGGCTTTTCCTAGGCCTTTTGTTTAACAGATGACAGGTTTGCCCTTTATGTACTCCAGCTCCAGCCTCCCGAGTGAAAAAAAAAATCCGCAGCAACCCCTGAGGTTTTTTGAGTGGACCTTCCCTTGCTTTTGCACAAGGTTCCCCATGTGAAAATGTCACTGCTCTGTGTGCTGCGGCTGAATGGTCTTCGGTGCTGCACTGGGTTGCTCAGGACTGTCCAATTGAGTTTGACTGGGGTGATGCTCCAGACAATTTTCCGAAAAAGCTCAAAACAAATTTATTTATTTCTTTTTCTTAAGCATTTATTGCTTTCATTTGGGACCGCGCTCTCAGCAGGCTTGCAGACAAGGAGCAGATTTGGAAACAGCTTGGTGTTGGCTTTTTTGCAAGTTGGTGTCGCATTTGAAGCAAGGTCCACCTGAAAACTGGGTCCTAGAACCCACAGTATTTATTGCTGGTGCTCTATGTCTTTAGTGAACTGGGAATGCGAGGGCAGAAATAAAGGTGGTCGATGCAGTTTAGGCTTTTAGGTATAAAGATGTTCCATAAGAGTGGCAATAGCCATGGTAGGTGTCAGTCTGAAGCCACACCTGCAATATTGCATGAAATCCTGGAAAACGCATAGTTACGAAAATATTGACAAACTGTTGCAAAGGTGAGAGGAGCAACAAAGCAATCAGGGCAGAAGGGACCAAATGATGAGGGAAGATTAAAAAAAAAAAGCTAAATGCCATATCTATGACTTCGCTAGAAGGTGATTGATGGGAAACACAGATAAGTTGGAAGGGAGCCTGAACTCTAAAAAAAAAAAAAAAAAAAAAAAAGAGAATAGTTAGGATGGTACAGGAAGGTATAACTGAGAGTGATGGGGTGAAATTAAGCAAGAGAAAATTTAAGCTGAATCTTAGGAAAAAATCATTACTGAAATATATTAGGCTGCTGAGTGATTGTCTGTGGGGAGCAGTGCAAACTGCTGCCTGTAGATTGTTTAGCCTGGGCAAAATGTTTTCAGGCATGCAGCCCAGGAAGCTCCAGAAGCAGGAGACTGCAATATACACCTTTGTCAGTGGTTTTACTGTTTCGTGTGCGTCGTTTATTACAGGCATAATTTGCTTAAAACTAGAGCATCAAAGCGACTTTCACCACTCAGCCCTGTTGAAATTGGTGGGAGTGAGATGTGTAAACATCTAACCGAGATTTTGGTCTGAAGGGCTTGATTCCCATTAGGACTGAGGACCAGAACAGCAACATGTCTTACACCTAAATGTTAGTGCATCACCACAACCAGCATGAAGCAGGCTGTAAGAGCCCTGTGCAGGATGTGGGGCATGCTGTGGTATGTTGTGCTGCCATGACAGTGGTACCCATTGAGGCATCTCCACAGCTCAGCTGACTGGGCAGCCTGTGTCCGTGGGGCTGACTTGCTCCTCAGCCTCTCCAGCCCGCAGGTGCAGTGCCCTGGGGACGTGCGTCTTTTTCTTTGGGCACACAAAAGCTTTCCAGAGAACAGTCACTGTTGTTCTTGAGCCAGGCAGAAGGAAAGCCTTCCTCCCCAGGTGCGCCTGAGCAAGGTGATGGTGTCCCCTTTTGTGAAAGCTCAGTTTCCATTGTGCTCACCTGGCACGTGGGAACCTGTCTCCCCAGAACCCTTCCTGGGAAAGGGGTTCAGGGTGGCATCTTGTTCTCCAGAAAGGCTCCTAACTGAAGGGGGGGTGTTGAATGCAGGAACTTTCCACTCCCTGGTAGAAACTCCTCAAGTTTGAAGAGAAGAACTTAAATTTCTTGGGCTGGAGAGTGGCAAGAATAAACCTAAATAGCCCATGGACCAGGCAGGTAGGACTGGGAGCACCGAAACCTGAGTTTCATTCCTTGCTTTGGTGTCTTCCTTGAGAATTAATGCTACTGCCTCCTCCCTTTGCATTTCGTGCCTGACTTGCATCTTCTGGGTCTGCTGTGAGCTCACGGTGATGTAAACGGAAGAAAAACTTGTTTGTGGATCCCAATAAGCAATAGGGAGAGGCAGGCTGTAGGCTTCCTAGCTTGTCAAGATTGGCAGGACCTGCCTGGAAACAGACTTTTTAGGGACATCTCAAAAATCAGTGTTGAAAAATGGAAGGCATCTATGGATTTTCCACAGCTTTGGAGATAGCTGGCAGCTTGATATGGGGGTCTGAAGACTTCAATTTTCAATAAAGGTGGGATAAGCAAGTACTTGACTAAGAACACAAAGTCACCAGGATCTGGGTGGCCAGAAGTCCTGCTGGTGATGAGATGGTGTATTTCTTTGTCACATGGGGCTTCTGCAACACTGCATTTGTGAGGGAGAAAAAAAGAAAATCAGCCTTGAAGGAAACAAGCCCAACCATTTACCTCTCTTTCCTCTGTTAGCAATTTTGCTCCATAATGCTTCTTACTGTTTTTAGAGTTCTGGTTCTGTTTTATAACCATTTGAAATAGTTTTGAGTATTTTTTTCCTCTGTTGCTGCCCTTTGCCTTTTATTCTATATATTCACTACTCCCTATCTAAAGAAATTCTGCCTAAATTCCTTGAGGGTCTGACCCTTCCCTTAGCTTTAGTTTATGCTCCTTTGTTCTTGTGTTTGACATAAGCTCAAACAGCCTTGTAAAATCTCATTTCTGTTCCCTTCAGGATTGTGTATTCCACTATGAAATATTTTCCCCACCCTCCTCTACCCTGCCTCTTCCTAGAAGAGTGCTTCTATTTTAGTAACTGTTTTATACAATTAGTTGTTAGAGTTCTGGATTCTTTTGTCACTTTCTCCATTACTGTCTCCATTACTTGTTCTACACTGAGTTTTTGTTATAAAATAGGTTTTACTTATTTTTTGGTTAGTCAGCAGTCCATCTTATTTCCTTTACATTCTCCTAATTTTTCTCTTCAGCAGTTCAGTACAGGACTCAACAAACTATAGGCTGTTTGCATCACATTCCCTTTTCAGAAAGGTGTATTCTGATCGAGGTTTGCTGCTGCTCACAATGGGAGATGTAGTCTCTCTTCTCTGAAAGCTTCAAGTTGTGTGCTTAATTCATCAAAATGATCTTGTACAAAATCCTGAGTTACAAAAACCATAACTGGAAATCAGAAATTCACTTTTGTAAAGTCTATTTGACTTTATGTTCCCTTTTGACAAGACTTATATTTTTGAGCCTGTACGTTAGACTAGCACTGCAAACTGCCCTACTGTCTATAATATAAAGCAAATTATTTTTAAACCATATCTTTATCATAAACAGTGCTAAGTAGACACACTGTTGAATCCAGATAAACACATTGCTGCAGATAGCTTAAAATGAAGAGGAATTTGGCAAGAAGAAAGTTGATTGAAAAAAGGAATGAAAATTCACAGTGAAACGTGTTTGCTAGTCATACAGGGGAGCTGAAGGTTTCTGCAATGCATGTCTCAAACAGCTCATGCTGCTTTTTAGAACACAGTTTTCCAGTTTCTTTTCCCTGGAGTGTGCCATTAGCTTCAGTCTTTCATTAACTTCCTTGGTAACTTCTTAAAAGAACTCTCTAGAGATGAGCACATCTCTGGAGAACCAAATACCAGCTTGATGAAATTGAACAAATGAATGATTTTACTAGGATGCAATTTTGCTGTTTGTCTTTTTTATTTTTACTGGGGAACAGAAAATCTGCTATCTTATATTTTATGAAATATGGAATAGGTATTAATCTGAACACCTCATGATTAGTTTACATGTTGCACTGGCCAGGAATCGAAAGAAACAAAATATAAGCTCTCTCAGCGTTAGCATTTGTAACAGGTATTATTTGTAAAATGAGATCCTTTATTCTGCAATTCTGACTGTGAACTTCATGTGCTTCCTGGGGTTTGAGCTGTCTACAAAAGTTTCTCAAAATGAAATGCAAAATTCAGCACAGGCTTTTTCTCCAGACATGGATATTTCCAGGATTAAGCTTTACAAATAATGTAGCCCACATCTTAAATGATTCCTTCCCTTTATCCAAAGGAAGCACAACTGGAGACAGAGCAAAAACACTTAATCTTTTCAAGCCATTTTACCCCAGAGTATTGTACAGTATTTTCTAGCAAACATTGTCAACTTACAGATTCCTACAATGTTTAGTAATGAGTAAAAAAACCCAATTTTTTGTTATTGGCTAAAATGTATCACAGCTTTTTGTATCTTGAGAGAGTTTATGGGTTCCAGGGTTCCTGTTGGCACTGCTCAAACATAGTTTTCTGACAAGATAATGACACTTTAGAGTGATTTGGCTTCAGCACAGCTTTGCCTGAGCCAACTCTGTGGTAGTTCCCTTAGTGCATTTCAGGGCTCTCCACTAGCAAAGGTGCATACTCTGTCTTAGGAGCAAAAAGTACGTATCTGGTCTTTGTGGTTAGTGCGGTGAGCCTTAGTCCTCCAGCTAACTGGTGGGGCTGGTTCATTTTATTTCTTGAGGCTGGGGCCCACCCTGTGGCATTTCACACAGAGCATGCGCTGGTGCAGCGCCTACCCCACAGATTTCACAGAGCCGGTCTCTCTAGCGTGCTCTTTTGCCCCCTACAGCCCATGACCCCCTGTGCTTCCATGAGCCAAGTGCAGCAACACGGTCGCTGTTTGATGTGTGCCGTGATGCTCCTGCTCACCACCTGCTCCATCAGTAGCTGCTGTTCAGGAGTTGGTGGCACACTCCAAAACACACATACATAAATGTGTATATATACACATGCACACATACATTTATATTTTGAATTTCCTTGAAGAGAGAGGCACACTACTGCTAGCAGAAGGGACCTGGTCCATTCAGGAGTCCTCAGGACCTGTAGGCACAGAGGTGCTGTGTGTCAGGCTGGGGCTGGGACTCAGCTGGGGAAACTTCTCAGCAGCAGCCCCAGGTTTGGGTGAGATCCCAGGAGATCACAGCCAAGGCCCCTTGCTCTCTCCAGATCCCAAGCTAAAACAAAAGAAGCCCAGATGGCCAAATATTGTTAAAGCTGTTTTGCTTCCAGACTTTTGTTTTCATGGTATGCTGTCATGATGTGAGGATATGTCAGGGTGTCAGAGAGCACAGGGCCTGCCAAAAAAGCAGTGGAGTAGAGGGAACAAAACCTGGCACAGCTTGTGTTCATACCCTCTGTTAGTGAAGTTTTCTCTTCTTTACCTGAGTTGTTTTACATCGGCGCACAAGAGAAAATGAACATACAGTGATCAAAGATTTCCTCTAGTGAAGCCTTTCCAAATAATAGTTGATTCCCAGATTGTTGAGTTGGGAATGGTGGTGGTCTGTGAGGTGGTGGTCTTATTCTGGAGCATAGAGCACTCTCCTCCGTTTACTGCACAAAATTGAACATAAGAAAAATGGATCCAAGCAGACTTTACAATTAACAGGATAACTGTAAATGCTATCAGTTATTCTTTTAAGTGTAATGTGTTGTATTTCCTATGAAGGCAGTTTTCATGGGCGAGAAACATTTTCTTCATATTCTACTTTTCATATTTTTTTTAAAAGAGAATCATTAGGAAAAGGATTTTGTTTGATTTTTACAGCTAGCCAATATAGAGACAAAAAGTAGTTTGACATTCAGTAGAAACCGTTAGGTTTAGGAAGAAAAGGTAAAGAAGTCCACTGTCTCCAAATAAAATTGTCTATGTGTAAGCCATCCATGGGAGAGAAGGAGACTTCTCTTGACAAAGATCAGGGAAATAATTTCTGTCACTGTGTAATTTTTCAGGAAAGAGCATATTTATTCTTTTTCATTTCACGTACACAAATCAGAAACATGCTATCTAGGCTCAAATTGCAGAAAGTTTCCCATAAGGATAGTTGCAGTGATGAACAAGACAAGTTACAGTGGGCTTTTTCTTTGCTATTTGAAAATCGTCCCATACATCGAGATTTCCAACAAAGCTGATTACCTTGCCATTATGAGCGTACATTACCAGCTTCGTGCTGGATAACTGCAGCAAATATCCTCCCCTTGATGGGCTGGCAGACATATCCTTGCTGCATGGTACAAAAGCTGCTGTTGGTTTTATTGTTTGATGAAGGCAAAATTTAGCCTTGGGGTAAAGAGTTAAAATGACAATAGGGACTGGCCACCAGCCTGCTATCAAAGCGGTGCAGAAAAGATAGACTTAGCACACGTTTCCAACATCCTCTAGCCTTTTTTAGCACTTTAAAGAAAACAGATGCAAATATGATGGCTTTCATATAGGGCTTTGCTTTTGTATTGCAGCTGGAAACTGTGTTTTTACAATGCATACACCACATTAGAGCCCGCTGTGTTCCACAATAATAATTTTGGTCTATATCACCATGCAGCTATCACGTAGTCTGGGAGCTTAGCAGAGGTCTTGCAATAGCTTAGGTTTTTTACTGACAATCAGAAAAAAAATCTTGGTGGTGTGGCAGGAGCTAATATTAGTCTTGCGGTTTATTGGGCAATGTTCAAGTTGTTTATACAGCTCCATAGATGTTCTGGATACTATACAGACAAATATAAATCCAGTCTCTGCCCCAAGGAATTTACACTCAAAATGCAAGGTGACACAGGAGTAGAAGCGAAAGCAGAAGATGGCTGGGAGGAGGGCTGGAAGTAAATCATCAACTTGTAGACCAATGTTAGCGTCAGCATTGTGAATATTGAAGTCACCAAAAAAGCTGCTCTTGTAGATTGTGTTCTTCTTTTCTCATTAAATATTCACTTTCACAGTGATGTTAATGTGTAACCACTATGAGACCATGTAGGCAGCAGTTGCTAGAGGTCTAAAGTCGCAGGTCAGTGTACTAATCATGGTGCTCTGCACCAGCCAAACAGCCGTGGGGTACCAAGCACCAGGCAACAGCGTTACCCTGAGCATACTGCTACCACATTGCTTCTACGCAGGAACACTCGTTTTAGGATGCGATGCCAAATCTTCTGGTTGACACACTGTACAAAATAGTTTTCTCTTTGTCACTGAACAATTTTAAGGATACAGTTGGGAGCTGTGAGTCTGTAATCTTGTTTATTCTTCACACAAACTACATGGCTCTCTAAAAGCCTTAGAGATCATCACACCCTTGTTACCATAGCAGGTATGCACCTTGTAATCTTGCCGTACTAATTGTTGAGAAAATGTGCTTGATAGTCCTTCACTGGCAGAATCCCAATTGCCAAGGTAATTAATAGTGTTACAGACTTCAAGGCCATAATGCTCATCAGTTATTAATTAGCAATTCATTTTGCTGAATAAATAATACTTATGATTGATGATGGAACTTGTAATTGGGCACTAGTAGTGTTCCTCAAGGGAACAGCTTCTCTGCAAGTATTAACTATGACAGTAACAGCTCAGAAACCCAAAATCGTTTAAGAAAATCTACTCTAAACAACTGTGACACCACCAAGGCATTTACTTTCAGTGTTGGAAAAGTAGAGCTTAAACATTGGGGACTTGCCTATGACAACCAAATGCTACTGTTTTTGTCTATTTTGCTTATATTTTGCTTTGCTTTAAGCATTGCCTCCTTATAAGGAAATGTCCTATATAATTATATTGCGTGCATTACATTGTCTTTATGAGCTTTCATATGCATTCTTCACAAATTCAGAAGATAGTATGATAAAGGAAATACTTTCCCTAGCACAATAACCAATTTAAAAGGAATTTGCTCAGATTAAATCTATTTCAGATTAATAGATTGTGGAAAATAAATTTTATTTTATATTATTTGGCACTATCTTTTGGCATAAATAAAATTGAGCTTAGCCAGCCCTCCACCCCCGGAAGGGAAAGAGAAGCTGGTAAATAGAGCAAATAAGCTGTTAGTTTTAACTGGGTAGTCAACAAAGACAAGTATGGGAGGTCAGCTGCTGACCAGATGCTGCCTTCAGTTAATATTCCAACCCTAAAAGACATTTATCGTTCAGTTTAGAAGGGAGAGCAGCTGAGTCATAAAAGCAGCCCACAAAAGATATTTTAAAGCATTTATAATGGCTAAATTGCTTGAAATAATTTAGCCCTGAAAATAAACATATTTTGTACAGTCTATGTAAACCAAATTTTTTCTCCCTGTAAATTGCTTGGACTAAGTGGGAGTTTGTGTTTGACAAGAGCATACATTTGCTTCATTACATGCAGGTTATTTTTTTCCTTTGAAAAGGGTTAATAAACTATAAGATATCATTGCCAACTAAATGAGTCCTGCACCCTTTTAAGTGAAAAGGCTGCAGAAGAACAAGTTAAAAAAGAAACGCAGAGACTGTGTTGTAATGCTAACAGGCAATTAACAAACTCATGGGTGTTAATTATCTTCATACTGTATCATGTTCAATTAGCTCAGCCCCTGCAACAAAGGCAACCGTGAGCAATTGCTTTGATAGGCGTACAGTGCTTCATTTGTAGTTAATCGGTCTAAGCCTTGCAGTTGCTAGGCTACACCAGTCTCCAGAGGTAAAAAGCTGCACAGATGCGCTATGTTTAAATGACTACAGAGAACTGTTTAAACTCAAACCATGTATAACTCTTTATTGATTTTTCACAGAAGATCTCAGCTCTGATGATAAGGTTTTGATATATTTTCCTGCTACAGCCAGTTCCTTGGAGTATTGCAGAAAAAAATCTGTCAATATGCTTCTATTATGATCTCTTGATCTGTGGCTATAAAAACCTTTAGCCGCAGCCTTTATTATAAAATAATGGAAGAAACAATATTTGATTTTTTCTTTTTTTTTTTATCCCCCCATTCTGTAATACATGGTGATTTTTTTTCCCTGTGCCTCTAGAACTACATTACAATATGTTCCTTCTGTATTTCTGTGTTAGAATAATACAGAAGAATTTCTAGCACTAATTAATTTGATTGACTCTCAGCAGGAAAGGATCAGCTGTAGCATCATGAACTTTAACAATAACTACCAACTGACGGGCAGTTCACATCAATAAGACCATCACTAGCCTCCCTCACCTGTCACCAGGCAGGGAATGAGCAATAACCACCCCCTGCAGATGCACTGCTTAGCACTTTCTGCCCGATTAGCAATTTATAATGGTGATCAAGAAACAGTCAGCGGCAAATCAAGACAACTGTCTGGCTGCCTGTTTAATTGGCCTTGTTTGCTTTTTGATAAATGGCTCGTGACTGCTATAGGCCTCTGTATTTTGACTTTTAATAGGCCACTGTGATTAGACTACCAACAGATACTAGGTCAAAACCGAGGGAAGGTGCAAAAAATGTTAATTAATATCAATAATAGGCAATTATTAGTTAGACAGAAGGACCTACTAGCTGCGTGCTCTAATGACTCAGAGCTAACTTGAAGGGAAACAGTGCCAAATTAGCATAACTGCGTATGCAGGCTGCATGGTGGATCCTAGCAAACATCTGTTATGTGAGTAGTTCAAACAGGATTCTTCCTTTTTGCGTGATACTCACAATATCATCAATTCTTTTCGGTCACTTCAAGACACTAATGACACCCTAGCGGTTACTGATCTCGCAGTTGGTCTTTGTGTCGGTCCTTCATATCAAGAGCTAAACTGTAGAAGTTAATTTGGGTGTGGTTTTCAAGATTTTAAAATTAGTAACTCATGTATAAAGGTCCCTAATATGGTACTTAGAGGAACATATGCTGAGCAATTGTGTTACTCCAAGTGTTGCTCCCACTACAAATAACTTTTTTGCCCTGTTTGTCTCTTAGGAAAACAAACAAGCAAACAACAACAGGCACCGAAATACTCGTGTGCCTACTATTGCTGACCTTCTGAATATAAACTAGATGCAATATGATGTGATACAATATGGGGTCAAAATTATTACTTATGGGGGTGAGACAAAGAAGTAAAGGACACTCTAAAGGGTCTACTTGTCTGTGATGGCTTTCAGGATATTGGGAATGTCACCTTCATTGCAAAAGTGAAGCAGGCAAAGCACAGACAAGCCAAGTGGAAGCACTTCGCTTAGAAGAAGCCGTTAGAGTAAACTTTATATAGAAGGGTAGATAAACTTTATATAGAAGGCCCTAGATTTTAGGGGACAATTTATTCTTGCAAGCTTAAAACTCTAAGTGAGTTGAACTCTTCTGATGGGAGAGGTTAGAGGAGACTTGTTCAGAGTGCAGTACATTGTAAGTAGTTTTATCACACTATTGGTATAAGTGATTGTCTCTTTTTTTTCACTGAAATGGTCAGAAATCCTTTTTAGTAGGGATGGTGGTAATATATGCTGTATAATACTCTTCTGCCCGTGCTTCTCCCTCCCTCCTGCCCAAGCATCTGCATGTGTGTGATGAGGTAAGGCGTTAGTGAGGGTTAAGCTCTGATACAACTTTACTCTGGGTATTTGTAAGGCAACCGCAGTCCCCACTGATATTGGCATGGCGTCGTTGGGAATTCTATCATGACTGAAGAAGACACATTGATGCAAACAGAGTCGAGGCCTCATTATCAAGCGCAGCAGAAACATCTGTGACTGCTGGCTCAGGGAAGTGCTGCAAGTCTCTGTAGAGGGTCGTCCTGATGGAGGTGGAAAAAGAATGTCTTGTTAAGGGACACATCATTATATATATCTAGATATCATTCCTTTATCATTCCATATCTATCTATCTCCTTTCCCAGGTGTAAATTCAGCAGGTGTCACTGATCCCCGATTTGTCTGGTCAGTAACATATGCAGCACCAAGATCAGGTTGATGGACTGTCTAATTTGGACACAGTCTGGCTCTTGGAACCTGTACCACCAAATTTCTGCTGATATGGTCCGATATATGTTACAACTGTTCGGAGCACGAAATTTTGTGCAGAGCTTTCTTTCGGTATTTCAAAATTATTAATGACCTATATTCTAAAGTTAGGGGAAAAGGGAGGCTCTCAGTAGCTGAGAGCTCACTTCTGGTGACAAGATGAGAGGTACGTTTTTTCAGATGTCTTAAAAACAATATTTGAGAAAGAGAACATGCTCCTGGCACATCATCTTTTGTAGGATTCAGGTGTCTGACTGCTGAGAACCCGCAGTGCTGACTGACGGAGGAGGGAAAGAAGTGTTTTGTGCTTAGCAATGCTTTATTTGTCAAGGGAAATCTTGCTGGAAGCCGAACCCCTATATTCAGAGAGAGGAAAATGCAGGGAGCCTGGAAGATTTGGGAGAAGACAGGTCACTGCTTGTAGGGTTGGACCAACAGCTATGCATTGCCCTGTGTGTGACGTGCCTTGGATGAGGGCAGATGGTACATGGAAAAATAGCAGAATCACAGGTCTGGAAGGGAAAAGAAAGTTGGGCAGTGGGTGGTGTCTGGTGCCACCTTCCCCCCTCCTCCCCTGGCTGTCCATCCCTCCCCAGCTAACTTGAGTGTGCCTTGTGGAAACCACTCTTGGCTTCCAACAAATACAGGTGGCAGGGAGCATAAATGCTTATTTTCCTCATTTTTCTGTTCTGACTGGCCTCTGTTGTTCAGTAGCTCCCTTTCTAGGGTGCCACAGACCTTTCTGGTCTTGCAGTTTGGCAGGTGGTGCCATGCGGAGGTGTCTTGACTTATGCTTGGCAGCCACAATATCTGTGAGGGCTCACCCAGGCTAAAAGACAATCGTAGTAGGCACAAGCACCAATTACCTCCACTTGTTATGACTGATTTTTCAATATTGCATTGTTTATTTGCAATAGAACAATACACAGGGGCCCCAGAGCATATTGTGGTATAGTACTATGGTGAAAATACCTGTCCCAAAGAGTTTAAAAGCTAAACAAACCAGGTGGGAAGAGATATTTCCACTTCATCGCTGGAAGCATAAGCAAGGAGATGCAGTGACTGAGGCAAACTTGTTCACTTTCCCATCTCCCAAACTCCAGCCTGAAGTCTTAGCTACAGAACTATCCTCCTAAATACATAAAAACTTGCTATAGTATTTTAAGAATATATATACCTAAGCAACGCTTAATGAGCACACATGTCACCTATAATCATATTGTTTTTCTACTATACCTAACATGCATAGACTTTTTAATATTTACGGTAAATTGAGAATGAAAGCTGTGACTTTAAAGAATTTTCTCCCCACTTAGAATCATCTTCATTTTCTATTTTACATTGTGGAGTGAGAACAGTGGGAATCATATGAACACATGTGTTCCAGGCAGTAATGGCCACTTTTTACCTCATAAGGAAGATATTTTACTGCTTATCTATTCACTCAGGCTTCACTCATGCAAAGAGAGAGGTACTTCGTACTTACAGCTTTTGTAGCCAAAATGTACTGTGAGGTGCTTATCAGTTTAAAGGGTCATACATGTGACTACTTAAATTTTGAAATTCTGGTTGATGCAAAATGGAACCATCATGGAAGTACCCTGAAAAATTATAGTTTTCAGGCTTTAAAAGAGTTTGTTTTTCCAAGCAGAAGTCTCTCTGTTAAGTTCCATAAATAAAAGGTAAATAATCAAAGATGCAAAGCCTGCTACCAAGCATTTACATTTGTGATTTCTTTCAACTGTGACTGTCATATTATTACAAATATTGCTGTTTAAACACAAAATTAGCTGAATTTACTGAGTTTTGGCTGTTTTGGGCTAGGTTACTCCATATTAGTTATGTTTTTTTCATATTCTTTTAAAAAGAAAAAAAAATCTATTATCTACAGATAACTTTTAAATCCTTTTTTTTCTTTACATGGAATATTTGAAGATATCTTATGACACGCAGTAAAAGATTTTTTTAAACTCTAAAATTCTGTTTATTTAGACAGGATTTGTCTTGAAAGTAATTTGTTTAAAATACAGGAGTTCTGAAATCTCAAGGGCATCTAACTTCAGCTCAGATGTTGTCTGTTATCTGTCTCTCTTAAGCATTCTTGATATCCAGAGGTTTAAATAGTAGTCAGGGGGAAGAAAACAAAACAAAACCAGCAACCCCCTCCTGTAGTTTATGTACCCTGATTGACCTTTCTGTTTTCTCATTTATTTTGCATAAATTATTTTACTAACCTCATCAGGGAAAGAACTGTGGAAATATAAGGCTTATACAGCATGGAAACATTGCACAGAAAATCATGAACGATACAACACGTTTTGGTACATAAGTACTATTGTTTGAAGAGCTGTGGGAGGTTTTAATTTCAGTAGAAGAATCTGGCCCAGCTGTTAGGTTTACTTTTTTTTCCCAGTTCCCTTGAATTATGTGAATTGTTTCCATCAATATAAGTGAATTACGCTAGCACAGAGAAGTCTCTTTTGGTCTTCAGCTTTCCTAAAGGCTGAAGCACCAGAGCCTTGTGCTGGAGGATAACACCTCTGTTCTGAGGTCTCCTCATTCTTCTTCCAGATAAATTCTGACTAAACCTCTTCTGAGATGCTCTGGAAGGACATGCTGTCTTCGTCACACACAGCCCCAAGAAGTTACTTTTAGGTAGTGAGTAGTCTAGAATGTATACATTAATTTTTTTGGAAGAGTTTTATCCTCACAGTATCTTCAGTCGTCTTCTCTCCCACCTCATGTGAATGCACTGGTAAAAACGTTTTTGAAAATCCTAGGAAATTACAGTCTCCTTTGAAAAAGGAATTAAAGAAGTTTTCTCTAGTGTGAAACAGGAAAGATTCTGAATTTTGGAAAAGCTTTGAATTATGATAAAGGTATTTACAGACAGCTCTACTAAATGTGCCAGGAACAGATGAGTGTGTTATGTAGGTTTGATTTCCATTTTCCTATGAACCCTAAATTATTGGCCATTATGAGACCTGTGACAGTGAATTTCTAGGTTAGATGGATGCTGTTTGAAATGATTTAAGACCAGACTAAAAATTTTACTCTAATTGACTGAATATCACAGACAGGCTCAAAAAAGCTCTGAAAGAACAGCTCTTGCCAGAAGGTAGCCAATGGGGAGATGAGGATGCTTTTTTCCCCTCAAGTATTTTCTTATGAAATATGTTTTTACTGTATAAAGTAGTTCAATAAAAAAAATACAGTACACTGTGGTCTTTCTCTTTAAGATTTTATATTCTTGCATGGTGGAGCACAAATATCTGTAAAGCCCATCCAAACTCAGAGTAACATAGGAGCTGCACGTAACTTTGGAAGTAATGACCGTCTGTATTGCATGACTTCCCCATATTAAAAGTTGGTTTGAAAGTTCTTTGCTTTAGTTTTAATGAAACATAATCTCATAATGAAATGAAGCCCTGTTTTGTGGGGGTTTTGTTTGTTTGTTTGTTTGTTTGTTTTTGGTGGGGGACAGACATATCAAGCACTTAAAATCCAACAGGTTTAATTCTGAAATTCAGGATTCATGAAAGGCAGGTCCTGCTTGACCAACCTGGTCTCCTTCTATGACCAAGTGACACGCTTAGTAGATGAGGGCAGGGCTGTGGATGTAGTCTATCTAGACTTCAGTAAGGCATTCGACACTGTCTCCCACAGCATCCTCCTAGACAAACTGGCTGCTTGGGTCTTGGATGGGTGGACTCTTTGGTGGATTAAAAACTGGCTGGATGGCTGAGCCTAGAGAGTGGTGGTGAATGGGGCAAAGTCCAACTGGCGGCCGGTCACTAGCGGTGTTCCCCAGGGCTCAGTTCTGGGGCTGGTGCTCTTCAATATCTTTATAGATGATCTAGACATAGGGATTGAGTGCACCCTCAGCAAATTTGCAGATGACACCAAGCTGGGTGGGAGTGTCGATCTGCTGGAGGGTAGGAAGGCCCTACAGAGGGATCTGGACAGGTTAGATAGATAGATGGGCTGAGACCAACGGCATGAGGTTCAACAAGAATAAGTGCCGGGTCTTACACTTCGGCCACAACAACCCCATGCAGCGCTACAGGCTGCGGGAAGAGTGGTTAGAAAGCGGCCCAGTGGAAAGAGACCTGGGGGTGCTGATCGACAGCCGGCTAAACATGAGCCAGCAGTGTGCCCAGGTGGCCAAGAAGGCCAATGGCATCCTGGCCTCTATTAGGAATAGTGTAGCCAGCCGGTCTAGGGAAGTGATTGTCCCTCTGTACTCGGCACTGGTGAGGCTGCACCTTGAATACCGTGTCCAGTTCTGGGCCCCGCAATTCAAGAGAGATGTTGAGGTGTTGGAGCGAGACCAGAGGAGGGCGACCAAGCTGGTGAAGGGTCTGGAGGGTCTGACCTACGAGGAACGGCTGAGGGAGCTGGGGTTGTTTAGCCTGGAGAAGAGGAGGCTCAGAGGTGACCTTATTGCAGTCTACAACTACCTGAAGGGAGGTTGTAGTGAAGTGGGAGTCGGCCTCTTCTCCCAGGCGACTACCGATAGGACAAGAGGACATAGCCTCAAGCTTCGCCAGGGGAGGTTCAGGTTGGACATTAGGGAACATTTCTTTTCAGAAAGGGTCATTAGACATTGGAATGGGCTGCCCAGGGAGGTGGTGGAGTCACCATCTCTGGATGTGTTTAAGAAAAGACTGGACATGGCACTTAGTGCCATGGTCTAGTTGACATGGTGGTGCCAGGGGAATGGTTGGACTCTATGATCCCAGAGGTCTCTTCCAACCTGATTGATTCTGTGATTCTGTGAAAGTTTGTACTCAAATTTTGCTTCATGCATGGCTTTCAAACATGAAGGTCTCTTCTGGTAAGCTGTAAGCCTCAGGAAGTTGGCTGTGTGTATTCCAGATTTACAAATAGGAATGCAAATTGGGTTTGTATGGTTTTGTTTTTTTGAGCAACATCAGAAAAGCCCTTTATCTTTGTGAAATAATATTCCATGTATTTTTCCATGGTCTCTTGAATGATATCTTAACTATTACATACATTAAGTGAGAAAGTGTATTTATGCATGTGTATGTTTAACACTTATTAAAATACATGACAAATCAGTTATTTATGGATTTCATTTTTAAGGGATGTGATTTTACAAGATTCCAGTTTTATTAGCCTTTTATTTTAAATCAATAGAGAACACTTTGCCACAAGCTGTCTTATTAGAGCACTGAGTTGAGATTTTGGCAAAAGATATCTCTATCTCCCCTGTTTTGCGCAGCCTGTTCACTGGCAGCCTGTTACCCTGTCTCCCTGATAGGATAATGGTATGTGTCTAGGTGATTATTTTTTGCACAAATTGTTTTTGGCAAGACAATCAATTAAAAAAATCCCACAGAGATGTGTAGTATCATCTTTTGTATCTCAAAACTCAGGTTCTCAATTCTTAGAACAACAGAATCCAGGAAAAATAATTCTAAATTCCTAGACCCATAACAACAAATTCTGCTTGTGCTTTGCCTTGTGTTTAGCAGGTTTAGTATGGCAAACTTCTCAGGGCAGATATTCTGCTACTCTTTTTGTGCTGGGCTGATGGAAATATGTCTCTCCTTCTGTGCTTGTCTGATTCTTAAACATGACTGTCCTGACGATAAGTGCTAGAAATCTGCAACTGAAAGTGGTGCTACATGGGTATAGACTCTGGTATATTAGGAGTACAGCATTGAAACGAAAACCTGAACCCAGCTACAGTGTCAGAAGATAAAATTAGGGCATGGTCCTGGTTGTTAGGATTAGAGATGGGTTGAATTACCCTCAAATTTACAATTTGAAGTGCATTGCTTTTTTTCACGTGTTTTAGGTAATCTGTACATTTTGCTACAGACAAACTACCATAGAAAAGTATCAGAAGGAGAATTTTCTCTTTACATTAAACAATGGTCTCAGGACTTTGTACTGGAATTTATGGTTACATGCTGTGAAGAAAGCACAGACTTTTAGGTGCTATAAACATGAAAAAACAGTCCAGCAAAGATAAAAAAAAAAAGAGAACCAGGTGCGAAGAAGAAAATGAATGACCTAGGAATATTTGGAGCCAAGTAGCCCACCGTAGGTTTTTTCTTCCCAAACAATATGTTACCTTTGTATGATGATTATATTGTCTTTATGCATCTTTATCATTAGTAATGGAAACAAAACTATAGGAACAAAATTGGTATTCCTGATACTTGGGGATTTATTTTTGACTGGATTAACATAGAAACAATAGCCTTTAGAAAGAGGACGATTGATGGGATTGCACGGTTGCCCTCAGCATGCTGCGGACTCAAATGTACAGGATGTGTCTGGGAGGCAAGTAAAAATTCTGCTCTCATCTAAGCCCAAATCCTGTAAGACTCATTCAAAATGAAATCCTTCAAGTGTATCCATTTAATCTGTGAGACCAGATTCAAGATTAATGTGAATGTACTGCTAATCTATAGATCTCCAGACACTGGAGTTTCCCATAGGGGCTGCCTGAGATGCTGCCTGACGTGGTGATGCTCACACAGCTCGTTGTCTGAAGAGGCTTGAGCACCCACACTCTGCATATCTGCCTTGCCCAGAGGCTCAAAACTGCTTTAAATTTGTTTTAGACTCAGAGTGCACAGCATGAGTATCTGGACATACTTTCAACTTGTATGTTTGGACTGCCTGTGAGCAGATAGATCAGGAAAGCCACCCTACTGTCCTGGCGCAGCTACTCTCTTCTGTTAGGTAGAAATCAAAATAATTACTGGCAGAAGGAAAGATCTGTTATTTAACTTTCTGAAAATTTGCATCATATCAACCATATCCTCCAACTTCCTTAAGTAAATCTGTAGCTAGTTAGCAAGTAAGACTTCAAGCGAAGCAGAACAACTTCTCCCTGAATGTGCAGTTTGATGGCATCAAGCTTAGAAGAGTGGATGCATATTTGGATTGCCTGACACCACTTACATCCACATAAAAAAAACAAACCACTAAGAAAATTAAATTATACTGCTTTCTGGTTTTCTAGGAGAAAAATATTCTGCTCTTGGTCAGCCCCAAACAGTTGTCTTCCCCTCTCACTTTCATATCTTATGTTTGTGTTTTTACATTCATGTAAAAATTCAAGTACATTTTTGAAACAGAATGCTCACTCAATGTTTTTAACAAAGATTTTTTTTCTGGATAAAGTTCAGATGAAGGATGCAAGCAAATACATCAGCTTCACCCAGTAGCTGGGTGAAGACTGCAGGTCTCCAAGCCAAAATGAAATAAAATGACTAATTGCAATTCCACAACCATAGGGGAAAAAAAAAAGCCAACGGCACTTTGCTTTGGTCTTACCCTTTAGTATTTTATTTGTAAAATCTATGCTTAAAATAAACCAAGTCATTTCTCTCTGAGCATAGAGGACCCCAGACAGCGTTGAAGGGCAGCAAGGGCACCTCATAGCCCAGCCACTGTGCAGCTCATCTCCAGGCCCTGCATGTCAAGAGAACAAATATAATTGACTGCTCATAGGCAAGTCATCTTTTGAGACTGCCTTGAGTGAAAGGCTCGTCGCTAAGGACAAGTACCTCCCAAATGCTACACGGACCCGATGGTCTGTTTATATATATTTATATATATTCTTTCCCTTGTACTTGGTTAGGCATCTCTGGCTTCCCAGACTTTCAGATTGGAATGAGACTGTAACTTAGGTTTTACCACCTTCTTCATTTGTGCCTTACTGCCTTTTCCACTGTAAGTTATCTCTGTCATAAATAAAAATAAAGATAAACTGTATGTTAAGTATATCATAAAACCTGCTGGTACAACCATAATTTGTGCATCCAACCACAGACTGTGTTATAAATAATTGTTCTTTGCAAGACACTATTTTCAGCAGTCAGCCTGTAGCTATATCTTTCCTCAGGAATTGTTCACCACATTAAAAATTACCACATGGTTAACTAATGTTCTGTTTAGCATTTTCACAAAGAATAATTGACACAGATGCACAATCAATGCTGTCTATACTAACTTAAATTTAGCTGCTTCAGCTCTCATTAATGCAAAAAATTGCATGAAATGCTATATTCTGATGGCGAAAAATTTAATAAATGAAGCACAGTTTGCTTTTCTGTCTTTTATGTTACGCAAAATAAGCGAGGACTTGTTCTTTGGGGTAGTGAGGAGGTTTTTGAGGGGGGATGTTCTGTTAAAGAAGTATCTGGCCTGTCCAAATCTATGACCAAGTTTCCAATGAACCCCCCAGGATTTCTTTTTTATTTAATACCACTTAGTTGTGAAATTTGAATTCTGTTCCTTGGTTTTAATGATTAGTGTATTTTATATAGAAGCTTAATTGTGATGCATGAAAGACCTTATTTAGGGTAGATTTTTAATTTGATTGCTGTCTGCCCTGCTGTGTAGATAGTCTCTCAGGTATGGATTTTTAAGAGTGCATGTTCTCCTTTACATTTCACTGTGTAACAATTCCTCTTTACCCATACTTTCCATCCTCTGAGCAAGCCAAGAGCAGACAATAGATATATACTAATGGAGCTGTGTGCTTGCCATCTGTAAGAGCAGCTGCTCTCCTGCATCTGTACAATATGTTGGAACTGAGAGCTTCACTAATCTGCATAATAAGGAGAAGGCTTATCCCACTCTAGCTAATAATCGCAAGCAATCGATGCACTTCATTCCCTCACTGTACAACACAACAAAGTTTCAATATGTTTACATATTCTCCAGATATACAGAGGTCAAGCAAAAGAATGCACTGCTCGTTCTGCCTTGAGCAAACAAAAAAAATTCCATTCTCCGTCATTTGTGAAACT
Source organism: Nyctibius grandis (assembly GCF_013368605.1). Classification (NCBI taxonomy): domain Eukaryota; kingdom Metazoa; phylum Chordata; class Aves; order Nyctibiiformes; family Nyctibiidae; genus Nyctibius; species Nyctibius grandis. The sequence goes on from NC_090666.1 coordinate 14,045,266, forward strand.
GTTGTGAACAAAACCCTGTTATTGTATTCTTATTTTGCAATTCAAATAGAAAATTAGAAACCTTAAGAATGGAATTAAAATATCAGTACATTCAATTAAGCATAGCTTTTAAACTGTGTATAGTATTGAGCGTTTTGGTTTTGCGCTATGACCCCTGTCTCTAACCCTGACCCCTATGAAAACATTAAATTAGCTATCATGTCATTTCCTCACCCTACGTCCTACCAAATATAATCCAGATTGAGAGGCGATACTAATTAATTTCTTTTGGTACTAATTCAGACAAACACTTGCGGATGATTGTACAACTGTCCTTCTCCTAACTGTTGTGCACATATAGGATGAATTTGAAATTTACAGCCATTTTAGAATGGAAATTCAGTCCATGACTCCCATACAGGCAGAAACAGCTGTAATGCTATATTACACTGAGGAGCAAGAGCATGAGAAAGAAAATAGGCTAAGAGCAAGTGATAAGCAGTATTTATTTTCATTTCGTTTATGACACCAGGATGAGATGCATATCTCATCTTTACCAGCATCCTGCAGGCAGCAAGGCTGAGAGCAGAAAAATGCTGAGAAAAATTCCACGAAGAAAACGAAAAGTAAAATTTGAATGTAAGGCAATGTCTGCAATCTGTTACAAACCCATCAAAAATAAAAGCTATTTTTTCATTTCTTGGGAACCAGTTGCAGTTGTATATTTTCTAATATTGATAACTTACCCTAGATGAAATGTAAGAGACAATTCTGAAAGAAAACTGAATGCAATAGCATTTACAGCGTTGAATGAACGTGCAATCGCTCTGTACCTAGTTTGTTTTCCCGGTGGCAGAAGGAGCTGTAGGCTGTAGCAGCAGTCCATGGAAGGTGGGCAAACAGATCTTCCTCCCCTCCCTCCCTGAGGAGGACACCAGCGGTGCTCACGGTGACTCCCTGAAACCTTCTCTGTTATTCTAACGTATTTATAGAGCACGGTGATAACAACTGGCTCAAGAGCAGTGCCTACAATAATCTATGAACTTGTTATGGCTAGCAGGGCTTACAGGCCACAAGCTAATTCTGGAATTCTTTTGGCTTACTATTGTAGAGCTAAAAGGAAAGCAAACAAACCTTCCTGGATAACGTGTTTTGGTACAGTGCACGCCAGGCAAACCGTTCCACTGTCCGTCGGGTCTGACCTTGAGCAGTATCTGCTACCACACACTGAACTGCAGTGTTATCAATGTTATGTTGTTTTTTAGTTACTGTTCAGAAAAATGCTTGACAAGTATCATGGTAAAGAAACATGCCTTTTTCTTATGTGTCTTGTGAACTATGAGGCGCAGGAAATAAATGATTTTTAAAAACTTAATGACAAAATCTCTAAGCAGGATGCAATCTGGCAAACCACTTGGAAAATGTGAAAAATTTGTATGCGTGTGTGCTATATAAACCTACTTACACCCAAGTAACTTTTCAGATCCCACAGACTCGAATTTTTATGATCAGGCACAGCCATAGCTATGTTTCGAAGCTGCCATCAGTTTACTCCAGCCCCAAGAAACCATGTTTATGGTGGGTGAAGGCCACGTGCCCTCAGAACCAGAGGTGCTGAGCACCACAGAGTGCTGCCCCTTTGGCCAGAGTCCCCCGCGCATCAGAGCACGCCTTGGGAGGCTTCGCTTCATGCCTGTGCTTACCCGTCCCAGCACAGGGAGGTCCTTGTGGCAGCACTTGCCGTTTCTGTGGAGCAGGATGCATAAAGCTGGGTGACTTTGAAGCAGAAAATGCTGGGAGCTGGCAGTGATTATTTTACTTCTCGTGATATCAGTCTGGGTTTTTTTTTTTTCTTGCACATCAGTAGCTGGAATCAGATACCCAAATATGCTCCAAATAAGCTAGAATATTTTACATTAAAATCAATCTATTAGTGTTCTCATTTGTTCCTAAAGTCAGGGTTTAAACATGAATATTTGATAATACAGTGTTGATGATTCCAGAGACCATACGTGTGAGGAGTTGTGTATTTGGGGGCATGCAGATAGTAGGTATACGGAAAAAGAAGAGGTAAGGCTGAATCACTTGTGACAAAAAGGGGATTTTCTGAAGAGCATTAAGCAATATTCGGGCTCTGGTTCTGAAGCCCAGGCAGGCAGCCTCGGTGTTCCCCATCTGCATCTGTGGGTGTGCAATAGCTGCCAAAACAGAATTTAGGGGAACACATTAAATGACGTGATTTTTCCCAAATCTAGGGTTTTGTGATGTCCTGCACATGTGGGAGGTACTTCAGTTTGTCTGTCATATTACCATTTAATATTGCCATTCATACTGCAAAGGAGCACTATGGTTGATCTTTTTATGTTTCGTGCTGTTTTCATACTCTGAGCTCTACAAAGTGGAAGGAAGCTTGGGAGAAAACTCTGACCTGGAGGACTAGGAGGTAGTGTCACATACGCCCATCTGCCTTTTCACTACAGTCAGCCAGGCTCTTTTCTCACCTCACGCTTAAAAAGGAAACGGTAGCTCTAATGGGAGAAAATCAACAAAACCCAGTGACATCCCCAGGTGCCCACCCTCCATCCAGTGACTGACAAATGCGCAGCAGATGGTGCAAGTGCTCCTGGATGTATTTACAGATCAATGTCAAAGTACGTAAATAAATAACCAGGAGCAAAGGCAAGCCACCTACCTTACTGCTGGTGCCTTGGTGGCACTAAGGAGACTGACCTGACTGGAGACATGGAGGAAGAAAAAAATTGCTTGAAGTTACCTGTGCTAATGCACGGAAGCGAAATAGCAGATTCCCTGTTGTGCTTCTCGTATCTTACAAGCTTAAGCCCCTTTTATTCCTAAGGAGAAATTCAGAGACAGTTAAGTGTATTAGTACTATTGCCACCTCCTTCTCTGTAGGTGCAGTGATCCTACCTCAGTCTAAGGTAGGATCTGACTTTTTCCACCCTCTGTGTGTATGGAAGTGTTGAGCGATGTGCAGTCTCACCAGACCCTGTGGGGCTGACTCATGGAAATCATTGGTTTTTTTTTTTTTCTCTGCAACAATTTGTCCTCGCTTTTCTAAAGATGGAAGAAGGGGAAGGTATGTTTGGCTTTCTTATTTCCTCATATAGCAGCAGCAGCAGCGGTTTCACTGAAGTGCTGGTAGCAGGGACCCTGCGGAAGGCTGGTTGCCTGGGTGAGGGACCCAGTCCCTCTCACAGCATCTCGCTAGGCACTGCACTGGGCAGTGGGGCTTTGCTAAAGCAACGAAGGAGTGCTGATTTATCAAATCAAAGTTTTGCAGGTTTCATGGTTTAGAAGAGGTTTGTTATCCCCTAAGGCTAATCAAACAGGAAAAAAAAAGAATCAGTAAAATATTTTGCAGTGGCATTATTTTAACAGCTGTAATTATGACATGCTTTGTGAACAAATGTGGGCACTTCACATCTGCCACTGAAAGACCTCATAGTCTAAATAAAAGTGTTCTTCTTCTAGGTGGGCAGAAATAACCCCCGTATTCCCCAGCTTGCCTTAAAAGCAAAGCAGCCTCACTCACTTGCCCCTCTATTCCCTCCTTGAGTTTGGTGCTGAAGTTAGTCATGTCTTCTCCAAAACAATCACATCAAAACTCATACTTGTGAGTAGTAAACTTATTACATGTGAGATGGTTCACATCTGTGAAACACTTCAGTAAAGACTGTTAGAAACATTATTGTCTGGAAAATTTGGGTTAAAATTTTTCCCAGTGAAGTCAATGACAGCAGCTTACTCAGACAAAAAAAAGTATGTCTAGATGTGGGAATGCTTTTAAGTCCCACAGCTACCAGCTAACCACCAGGAGCATTTTGGAAGTAGTCTTCCCCAGTAAGCATTTATGAATTCAGCCATTTTTTCCATTTAGAAATATTTCTGTAGCTAGGTAAAACTGGTACGTTGTAACTTCCCCAGTTTCATTGAGTTTGCAGCTGTTCCTGTGATTCTTCAGTGCCAGTGAAGGAAGAGATTACTGGACTACCTAACTCTAGCATCTATATTTTAGTATCAATGTATTGATAAATTTAGCCTACTACTGTAGCACTGAGCTGAATATTTGTTTGACCTGAGAACCTTCCAGAGCTACTTTCAGACTTCAACTAGGAGGTTTCCAGAGCTGGAGAAACCATTACTGCATGTAGGAGTTTGATTCGTTATCCTCACTGTTAAAAATTAGCACCATTTGTCTGTTTTAAAATTGTTTGCCTTTAAGTTCCAACTCTTGTCTAGTTCTTGATAACACCAACGCAATAAATTCTATATAGTTATAAAAATATTGATTTTTCAACATGTTTTGAAGTAATGGATGCTCTTAAGAATACAGCCATGCAGAAGTGAACAGCTCTTGAGGCAAATTGAGTCAGTGGAGTTTTTGCACTCAACTTCAATGGGTCCAGGATTATCCACTTCTGCTCACCGGCCTTAGGAGATTAAACCTTCGTTGGATAGTTATGATTCTTCCTCTGATTAATATATTAGTCGGAAAACTCACTTTTATGAGTTTGTTTGCACATTTTGTATTTTATATTGCATGGAATAAAGATTTAGACCCAAACTCCAGACCTGAAATCTAAACAGAATCCAAGTGACAGAGTCAGGTGGTGCTAAACCTGGGAGTCTGACATGGGGGCAACAATATTCAAAGGAAAAAAGAGACGGCAGTGACCAAACTCTAAATCTGACTGTAGGATCAGTGACTGGAAGGCTCAAAAGCCTTCTTTTTTCCTTGTATGGACTTTTTTCCTTAAGCTCTCTCTGAAACATCTTGCATCAACAACTGAACAACATTTACGAAATTAAGCCTTCTATTCTTGCAGTTCTTTGGTTTCAAAGTTTAAAGCACAATGTACCCTTTACCACAAAATATTTCTATTTGCCTTCCTGCTAGCTCCAGTCTAGTGCACTCTGCATGCATGCACAGGTTTTCTTTGTGTGTATCTGTGTTGACAGTTGTTACGTCTTGCATGTGTGTTAGCTGAGAAACCTGAAATGGGTATGTCCAGGAAAACTGGAGAAATGACACTGTTTTTGGAAGAAGGAAATCCTAATTTTAAATGTTGGTTTTGCCACTAATTCTCTGTGGCCTTATGCACCCAAAGGTATAATTGCAACTCAAGAAATTACACCCAAAGTCCTTAGCTAGGGCAGCAACCTTTACCCAAGGTCCTGGATAGAATTTGCAGCTTCTGTGGCACAGCGTGCTCTTCCTGGGAGCAGCCCTCGCTTGTGCGAACAGCAGCCATATGTTTAATGACGTTATAGCTATACCCTTTGTGATGCTGAGTAACCAAATCTGTTGCTCTATTTCAATTTCTCTATTTGTCGAATAAGAATATTGACACTTTCATCACAGAGGTAGAATAGTTAAAGATTCAAGTGATACAGTGCTCTGAATTTATAAAGTGCCAAACCATGCCAAATACTGTTACTAGTGGAAGTCTGCATTTGTAATAAACCCCCAATTCTTTCAAAGATTAAATTAATTTCCTGTAAATTATGCATTTTGTATAAGGCCACGGACAAGGTCCTGTGAAAATGTGGATAGTGTTAAAACCACTCTGTTGGTTCAGTATGAATTATTTGCAAAAAGAGAAATTAAGATGAGCCATATGATATATGTATATATCCATCCATCTGTACATAATTTTCATCCTATAATTCCTGTTTTACTTTTGTTTTGTCTTCCAATAACAATCCAAAGCTATCACAATTTCTCGTATCAACAGTATTGATGTTATATCTCCTATAGAGTACATGTCAGATTTAAAGAAGTTTCTCTGTGTCCAGACATGAAGATGTCCCTGACTGAACATCCAGATCACACGCAGAACAGCGAATGGTACTGTATGGGGAACAAAAGTTGAGTTTTATGTAAAAGAGCGATGTGCCCACAGGACACAGCAGCCAGGGTGAGTTGTTTTGCCCTGCGCTCCTGGCAACTAGACTGCAACAGGTAGTTCAAAGCCAGCTCAACTATCTTTACATAGTGATGGGGTAAATATGCCACCCATTACTGGTCCTGTGCTGAAAAAATAACTCCAGATGTACTCCAGATGTCCTGACATCTTTTATACAAAAGCCTACTTACTTGGGCTGCGTATAAGAAAATAGGATTTGGTTTTCAATACTGTTCTTAAAATGTAGGAAAGCAAACAAACACAATGGCATATCCAAATAAGTCTGCCATTGCCGACATCAAATACCTAGTGAAAAGGAAACTCATATTTTTCAGTGTAGTTTGAAAGTAGCAGTTTTGAAAGACAGCTGCTTCTGTGCGCCTTTGGAGTTATTTAGCTTTTCCTTAGCCATGTGTTATAATGATTTGTTCTGTTTGAAAACATGCAGCAAGGGAGTGTATTTTCAGTTCTATGATAAGCAGCATGTGCTTACCTACAGGAATATGGGCAAATCCTTGCCTTGGTGCTGGAGGAGGTTTGCACTCAAAAGAACAACAAAAATTCATGGTTTAAGAAATGTTAACACTGCTACTAACAGCAACAAAAATCAGACATTCTTGCTCTTAACTTGGAGCAAGGAAAAAAATACAGAAAGTCAGAACGACTTCAAGATATTGAATAACTGGTAAAGTCAAATTAGATTTTAAATGCATTGGGTCTTCTGCCTATAAACGCAATGGACCATTTTTTCCTCTCATTTGCATCATTACTGTGCCAGCTGAAATAAATGATGTTCCCCTTTTTAGTCTATGACATTGTAGTGATGCCATTTCACACATATAAGTGAGAGCAGATTTTGCTTGAATAAGCCTATTAAAAAAATTCCCTGTTTTTGTTGTACCGATGTATGCTGCATGTGACAGCACAGCAGGTGGCTGTATCGAGGTGAACTCTAATTAATTCAAATCAAAAAGTGAGAGACCCAGATAACAAGCTCTACAATTAGCAAATTACATCAAGTGTACGCAAGTATCTATCAGCAAGTATCTGTCTGGCCACCGGTGTCCTGGTGGTAAAGCCAGCCAATGTGTTATTCATGACCATAGCGAGCGCTTCTCTGAGCGATAAACGCAGGGGAGCTGCCTGGGTGATTTCCCGTTGCTGCCACCACTGCCCATCCGGGCTCCGCGAGCCTTGCTGTCGCACAGGGGAGTCCACAGAGTTGGTGTGACCACCCATTTTGTTAGGAAATAAAGTAGTGAATAATAATAGGAGATACAATGGGTGGTCTTCTGACTTCCTTGTTACTAGAAAGCCCTGAGCTGTACAACATATTTATGAATAGTGCAGCCTTACACCTACTTTTAAAAGCTGTGCTGCGAGTATTTCACTGGGCTTTTCAAAGTAGCTATAAAACATAGGAAGGGCTTAGGGGGAAAAGATTCTGCTCCCACTGTAAATCAAAAGTGAGCAGACAAAGGTCAAAATACCAAAAGCCACAAGAACATTAACGCTTAGGATATAAAGATTTCCTAAGAAACTAATGCTTGCTTTTTCCCCAGATAAAGCAGACACCTTATCTTTGGGAGCTTACAAAATGGAGCCAAGCTATACAAGTAACCACTTAACTAAACCAAGGCCTGGATCTTTTAGCAGCCTGCAGTCATTAAAGCTCTCGGAAAGTCTCCCAGGAGCCAATATGCTTGCTTAAGTATGTGCTGTAAAAGGTCCCTGAGATTTACAAGGAACTGCTCCATGCTAAGCTAGGCACCATCTGATAAACAAGCAATTTTAGCTTCAGGCTAAATGATGCTCTTTGAGGCTTTGATTTACAATGCTGCAGATGATGTATTTGAAGTTCTAGGATAGGTTCTGCTGTGGACCCGCTGTGATTACTCATCCATGAACCAAGTTAGGGCTCAGATCTTCAACTAGGAGGTCAGAAAATTGTCAGCAGAGCAAGAATGTTTGATAAGGTTTATTTAGATGCTAACCACATTAAAAAAAAAATTAAATTCAGCAAGCTGGTGAACAATTCTTAAGCTTCCTAGGGACCAAGCCTGTTTTTACTTTTTTCATAGCTTAATCTTAAGTATTTCGAGTGAAAAAGATATGAAAGTCCCAAACTGACTTTCTGGACTAATTTTACTTTCATTAGACTATCTTTTGAAAAGAAGAATGCACTTAGCTTAACGTCTTAAAATACAAAAATTATAACTTAGAGTTATGAAATTTCTCTGCCCTGTTATACTTCTCCCCAACATATGAAAACCAGCTTGGAAATAAACAACACAAGAGAAATCATATAAACTTCAGAAATTTAGATTAAAACCCCCGACAGCCTTAGGGGAAAGCAAGCAAGAAAGCAGAACCTGCCACTTCAGGAATACATTGCTTTCATAATTTTTTCACTAATCCAAGACCTGTGGGCCCAGTCCTGCACACTGCTGAGTGCCTCCTGAAAAGTGGTGGGTACTCTCAACTGCTACTAAAAGCAGGGTTTTTTAAAGATGTTCCTCTAACTCTGCTGTCAGGAGTATGCAGGATTAAAAAAAAAATGTGATTTTTTAACCTTGCCACTACAAATATTTGGATTTCTTTTTTCTCCAGAAAAGAACTCGTTACACAGATCAAGCATTGTTAAAAGTAAATTAAACACAAAGTTTTAGTTCAGGAAAAAAATAACATTAATTTATTGTTTTTAAATAGAACTTATGTGTTTTGAAATTTTGAAATACTTTTCTGTAACACTAACAGCTGATCTTGCCAAATTAATATGTCACGGGAAAAGCCTGGAAAATGTTTTTGTTATCAGAAAATCTGTAGACAAATTTTAAATGTATATCTAAATTTTTGCTTATTTTTCTAGGTGGTTTTCAAACTTAAAACATAGGCTTTGAAAACTGTGGATCTGAAGATTGTCAAGAGTGCTTTGCTTTTGAAGTCCAATTTGCAAAACCACTTTTAAATACACAATTTTGTTTCACTTTTAATCCTATCCGCCCTTGGCTCCTTAAAATACTTAGTCCATGAAAGCCTCTGCTTTGGAAGCGTAGCATGCCCTGAATTCCCACCACCCTGGCTCCTTGCAAAGTTTAACTAAATTTATATTGAAGTTTATGAAATAATTATGACTTCATAATGCAAAGAAGGCACTTATCAAATGAGTATATGACTGAAGCCAAACAAGACATGTTGTTTCAGACAGCCTCTGGGACTTGACAACTGCAGAAGGGGATGCTGCCAGCTGTACTGGTGCTTTCCGATTTGGGGGGGAAATACATAACAAGATGTTTTCATTTTTAGCAGATACCATGGAAAGTGTGCATGTGGTGGTCAAGATAATCAGGTAGTATTTAGTACTACATTAGTAGCAATAGTTGGACTTAAGGCTCCAAAACTGTATTATAAACCACTGTCTTTGCTCATTTTATGCAACTCACCTTTTTCAGATTCAAATTTAGAATTCAATGTTTCTGTTGGAATCTCTTAGTACAGCTAAACCTGGCCTGTCAGCTGAAGAACCAGTGTGTTTTTCTTGAATGCCAGCTGGTGGATGCCATCCCTTAAGTAAGAAGGCAATATCCTGTTCACAATCTAGATGCAAATAATTAAGTCCTGCATTTTTGGCAGATATTGTGTGTGATATAAAGCAAATTGTAGCAGGAGCCTGATAATGCAGATACCTCACAGGAGGATTCTACTTCACAAAGCTCCCTATTAAACTTCGAACAGTTTCAAGAAAATGACTTTTAATTGAAACAACCCAGATGCTGTGCATGGGCCACCTTCCAGAGGGTGTGCTTGTGTCATTCCTAGTGACATGAATGGGGATTACAGATTTGCAAATAAATGATCTACACACATACCTTATATATCTAACATATGTATATGTGTGAGATGTGATATCAAGGTTCCATCAGCAATGTAAAAGGTCACTTAAAAGGAGCTTAACTTTTGAAGCAGTGCATAAGAGCAGTACTGGTGTTCTTTTTTTGGTTTCAAGGTTTTGCATAAAATTAAATATGATTTCTTTAAGGATAGAAATGCTAGTAGAAAAATAAACAACTTATAAAACACAGCTTTTAATATAATAGTTTTTAATCTATCCCTTTATTGGAGAGACTCCACGGGAAGAGGTTTCCTAAGAGTATAGTAAGTTAGACGTGAGTTTCTATGTTGAAAAGGCAAAAGCAGTAAAGGCTTGCAAAGACATGCTGTCACGCAGAGCAGGCTGGGTACAAGGAATTTAACCGAGGTGGAGGTAGGCTTTGCTAGCAGTCTCGCTGCTCAGCTGTGATTTTCAACTGCCTTAAAGCCGGGTCTGTCCCAGTCCCTCAAGTCAGGGGACCAGTGTAGCCAGCAGAAAGGAGTCAAACCAGACTGACAGCATCCATGCTGGAGCAGATACAGAAATGATAAGACATGGCCATTAGCGTCCTAGCTATGGGCATCCTCTGTCTCAGCAGAGCAGTGTAGGTGAGAGCAGGTCTCATGGGTAAAGACTCAAATTGTTGTGTTCTGGTCAGAGGTGCTCATAATGGCTTCTCCAAGTGATGAGGAAAGGCGGGAGCTCCTTGCCTGTCCTCCTCCTGCCATGAGCCTGCTCCCCTGCGGGTGGGTAGAGGGCAGCTTGGGCTCTGCTGTCCAGGGTCAATCCCAGAGTTGACTTGCTGCCCTCTCTTCAGATGCCTGCCCTCTCCACAGGCTGCATGGACAGGGGACCAGCAGAAATGTTCTACTCCCCCTTTTATCCTGGATGCCTTAAAGCCATCATTGCTGCTGCCAGGCTGTTTGTATTGTTTTTTCATCACTAAGAGCCTCTCTGTCCAATGTCAGAGTAGTGGACTGGCAAACCAGGAGTGTGCGGTTTCCCCCCCTGCTCTGTTCCTGGGGTGTTCTGACCCACGGAGCTTGGTCTTTGAGATCCTCCAGCCTCATTGCAGCTGCCAAGGTCAAACGAACGTGGAATCTGAATCCTCATGAATATCATTATGCCCCAGAATTTTCCCAAATTCTGCATGCTGGGACCTTTTCAGATCCTTTGCAAGGCTACTTATCTTGAAAAATAAAATAAATTGGTAAATCTCCATTCCAATTGCAGAAGATAGAATCTAGGCAGCTCACAAAAATGTGAAAATATGCAAAGTAAACAGATTGTTTCTGACAGTAACAACCCTGCGATTGCATAAAGCATCATCAAATTGCAACATGCACATATTAAGCTTTGAGAACAACTGAATTCACAGTGACACATTCTCAGCTCTTGAATTCATTATCACACCTGCTCAGCTTGGAGATTTGCAGTATTGTACCTTGTTCTCAAAGGTGGCCTCCAAAGGAGCACTGTATTATCAAAGTAATCTCGTTTAGGTTCAATTTTCTGAATTTCTTTGTAAGCTATATGGAGAATTGTAGCAAGGGCAGGGCAAAAGGGTGCCAAGAGAGGTAAATATATGCAAACTCTTCTTTGGGTGCTGCCATCTGGAAAGATGTCCATAGCAAGTCCATAAGTGTTGCTGAAAGGAGATTGTGAAGGGGCAACCTGCTGCAGTGCCATCAAATCATGCTGTAACTCTGACTGTAGAGAGCCCAGCTAAGCTGATCTGCACGCGCATTTCCCTCTGTGATTTATAACGCTGTAGCTTTATTACGTAGAAGTTCCTAGGAAAAAAACAAAACCAAACCTAAAAATGTAATTCATTGGGCAAATTGTAATAACAAATCACCAGAAAACAAACTTTTTAAAGCAAAATAAATAAATGCCTCTGGACATAGCAGCTGGGCTGTCAGTCCCCTAATAAACACACTTTCATCCAAGTACAAAGAAATACATACTTCATGACAGTGCTACAATCATGACCCTGGATGGTATGCTGGGGATTCTTTAAATCAATGTGTTAATGGATACTCTTACAGACATTTTTAACAGTGTAATATATTAACAGGCTGTAGAATATTAAAGTATTTTTAATTGCTGTGACTTCTGTTAGCTCTACCAGATAATCTATTGAAGTATTTTTCCACTTATTCTAAGAGAACATACATGTGCAGAATTGTATTAGACAGTTGTCAGTAGATGTCATTAATGTGTATGTCATTAACGTGTATGTAAATTATTTTTTTATGATTGTCTTTTCCAGAAGTAGTTATTGTTGTTATGGTTAGAATGTGAGAGTTCTCTTGTAATAGTATTTATTTAAGGTCAGAATTAAGGTTATGCTGTGAAGCAATACATTCTTTATAAAACAAATGTGTACTGATGTGTGTGTGCACAATTTATTGCGTATTTATATCCATTTCCTTGATTTTACGTAATTGATACTTGAAGATGAGACAGTTGATATATTTATTAAAAATACTTAAAGCTGTTAAAGGGTTTTCATTTTTCTTTGTTTGGGTTCACTCTAATGTGTTTATTTACACATTTCATTTCCTTATTTCTCACAGATGTACTAAAGTGCAGTTTTTCAATAAGACTATTTCCTTTCACAAGAGGCACCATGCTATTATAGTAAACGGCTGCAGTCTAGCCAGGGCCAATGATGGCTGGGAACCGACAGACATATTTCTGCAGTACAAGACCTTCACGGTCTTGCAGAAATGGTTGGGCAGAGAGAAGTCACCCCAGCCACCTCTCAGAGGGGGCATTGGAGGGCAGCACGCTCTTGCACCGCAGTGATGTGTGCGAGCAGTACGGCGTCTGAAAGCAGTCACCTTCTGTTGTTAAAAAAGAGTCAGTGGTAAAACACTCCCTGATGCTTCTTCTACTCTTTCACATACTTATGTATATGGAAAGTGGCATACGAATTCAAAATCATGATGAATTAAAAAAAAAGAAAAAGGATTTGGAGTCTTTTCATCCTCATTCCAGAGAAGCATGTTACAGTGCTACCGAGTTTCACATTTTCGGTGCAACCGTCTTGCTCAAAAACGTCTCTCTGCCCGCAACAGGGATTTAAAACCCTGTTATATTGCAAAAGTACCTTTTTTATAAAAGAATGTTTTGGGTAGGGTTTCCCTCTCTGTCTCTTGACACAAAACGAAACGGTTGGAGAATCTTGGAGATAAGGACTTCGGGGTCAGAAAACTTTCCTGGGAGCAAGCTATAACAAGATGAGCTATAAAGACATTTTATTTCTATTGTGGTCACAGGACAGTATGTCAAGAGAGCAAAACGTCCCCTTCTCTATCCAGTCTGTGGCAGCTCATGACTCAGGAATTCAGTATTGTAACCCAGAGATAATTTAGCAATGAGGTAAGTGTTTTCTTATTGTATTTCAAGACAGAATCTCACTGTTTAAAAGGAGAACTTCAAGAGAGCAGCAAACTCTTCCTGTTAGCTAAAGAAAAGTACATCATGCAGAAGTTGCCAGCCAGGTGATTGTCACCAATAACTCAACGGTGTCCCCTGACAGTTTTTCCTGTTTTTTTTTCATTGTCAAAGCAAATCCAACCATTATCAGTTTGTGGCAAAGACAGTTTTTCATACCTGCTTTCTGTTCAGAATGCTAGTCCTGTTTTTTTTTCTTCTTTTTTTCTATAAACCAGGTATCTCCATTTTCAGTCATAAAAGGAGAGAAACAGTAGATATACAGAAAATTTTCACTTTAATTCCATGCTGTAAGAAAACATACCTGCCTCTACACTAACCTGTGCCAGCTTCAAGATGTAAAATATGTTTGGACCACGTTGTTCAGTAGGTCTGTATTTTGTATCTCATAGGGATGGTAGCACTATGTCAGACAAGGAAGAGCGCTGCTCTCTCTTCTTTCCTCTTCACTTGCTATCACTCCAACCTCACAGTCCAGTCTGAGAGCTGGAACATTTTAGCCAGATTTTTAACAAAGTTAGCCTTTATGCCTCAGGATCGTGGGCAAGACTAGGACTGCTACACTACTGCAAGATATCTTCATGAAACTTCCAGCTACAGAGTCAGCTTTGGAGAGGACGAAGCTGTCCTCTGCTCCCAAAGGCTCTCAACAGCTCCTGGAAGAAAAATCTTCTTGTGCACAGGTCCTGCCTAGTTGCAGCTCATTATCATACACTAATGTTGATCATCTCTTCTTACCATTAATGACAGGCAAATAAAAAGATCCAGATATATTTCAGTAAGTACCAAGGAGTATAACCAGATAATCTGTTCTCCTTTGTCACTAATTTTACATTATACATCACCAAGTCTGACTGTCAATCAATACATTTTACCACTAATGGGCCTGGTACTTGTGTATTGAGATGCATTTCCAGACAAACATATAATAAGACCATTCAGATACCCACAGGTGAATAGGACTTGCATGTATTACAGCATTTCTATTCCTATTAGAATTCAAGAGGCTTTTTTTCATTGTTTTCAGCAGTCTCCCAGGGTCTGCAGTGAACTGTTGTAGTCCTTGATTTAAATGATTATCAGCAATAATTGCATTTCTAAAGCAATAACACTTCAGTAAAAAGACAAAGGCTTACTCAAAGTGGATGCAGCACAATACGGACTATATTTCAAGACTATTACTTCTCACAGAAATGCTTCTGTAAGCTTTGGGCCAACACTGATCTCATATTACTACAGGTGTACTATAGTGTAACAAGGTTAAATTTGCCATTTAGCCCCCTTTAGCATTACTTCAGATGCAAACATACACCTGTATGCCTTCATGCAAACTTTGTCACACTGAATGAGTTGTTCATCTCCACCAAACGGTAGTACACTCAGGAAGAGCTTCTAGGCACATCTTTCATGGTGAGGAGAGAAGGTGGCTGGCACAGCTCCCAGTGTGCTTGGTGCTAACCAAAGTCATCAGCAGCTTGGGGGTGACTGCAATGGCCCCAGCTGCAAGCAGGGAGGCTCGGCAGCCCTAAAGGGAGGCAGGAGAGCAGCTGAGTGTGTGGCACGGCAGTTGGAGCAGGTGCCTTGCGTTACCCTGATCAGGAGCCATATAATGGCTAGGGAGGGGGCAGGAGGTCTGGTTGGCTCAGATTGCTCTGGATGTGATGGGGCCGTGTCTTTGTGCTGGTTTTCAGGTATTTGCTTATTTTAAGTCTTCCAATTTGATTCTTTGCCCACAGCTTCACTATGGTTGTGGCCATGAGGGGTGCTTTGCTAAAGACTTCTTCTGTCTTAGTACGGGGACTGTGCTTTAGTCCCTGTAGGACTTGAGAGGCTGTGTCTCTTCTGGAGCTGCTGGAAGAAGAGTTGGGATCTGCGCTTCTTCCCTCAGGAGATGTCTCACTCTGTTTTCTGTCTTGAGCACCTTGTAATTGTTGCTTTGTAGTGTGTTTTTTAATGTTGGTTGGGTGCTGTTGGGTAGGTAGCAAGTGCAGTATTGCTGGGGAATTAGCATAATTGAACTATCCTCTGCCCAGGGAGAGGAAAACTTGCACAATCAAACTAGTATTTCTGTTTTGCTCTGTGTAAGCCTATCATGGCTCTGTTACTCTCATTGTAGAGATGAGACTAGCTCTCAAAACATTGCTCATATGCCTGAGAATTTAGGATAAGGTTTGACTGACAAAGCTCAACAAAGGAATCTCAATGTAACTGTGTGAAGTAAGACTGTCTCTGAGGAAACAAACACAGCTGCTCTAAATGGTGGTCA
Source organism: Nyctibius grandis (assembly GCF_013368605.1). Classification (NCBI taxonomy): domain Eukaryota; kingdom Metazoa; phylum Chordata; class Aves; order Nyctibiiformes; family Nyctibiidae; genus Nyctibius; species Nyctibius grandis. The sequence goes on from NC_090666.1 coordinate 14,060,771, forward strand.
TTATAAAAGAAGTTCTGCCTGGTTTCTTGCCAGTTTAAGTTCACTGGCTTCTTTAAGTCCAATTCTACTTTAGCAAGGACTGAAACTCTCCAGTTTCCCTTTGTAGCATGTCTGTGCTGAATTTTCGTCCAGCTCAGTAGTGGCGTGCTGATGCAACTATGCCATATGCTGCAGACAGGGGAAGCTGCAGTTTGTGTTGATGAAATTCAGAGTGGTTTAGAGCAGGAGGTAAAGTCTCTGGTGGCCATGGTTGCTTCCTCTGTCTTTGCTTCAGGTTTATGCTGAATTATCTATGTCAGTAACTGTCTATCTGTTGTTAGAATGGAGAGAATTCCCCGAGTAGATGAAGTTTAAGTCTTGTCTCTAATTTCAAAGAAGGCAGTTGCTCTTCATGGAGAGTGAAAGGCCTGTGTGTCCTTTTTTCCCTGCTATTGCATGGTGATGTTACTTTGTGTATTTATTTATTTTTTTTAATACCCAGCAGACAGAATCATGAAGAAGGAAAATGAGAAGCCCCTCTGTTGGGTGACATAAAACTCATGTCTGGTTACCAGGATAAACGAACGTGGTGAGTAACATATTCTGAATGCTTCTACCTTGTATTTACTTAGACTTTCTGCAGTAAAGTATACTAAAATAAGTCAAATATATTATACCTGCTAGTCATGAATGCATAATTAAAAATATACTGTCTCAAGGAAACTCTTTTGATGTTTATTATTCAGTGACTGTAAATGTTTATGTTCATGTTCTTTTAAAAAACAAAAGCAAAGTTAAAACTGCAGTTCTGCAAAGGCGTTTGATTTCATCAGTAAAACAAATTGGTCTTTTCAAATGGGTAAAAACTTGAAGAAAATGGAGAAGCTAGCAGAGGGGAAAACATGCAGGCAATAAAGAGCTAGGTAGGAAAAGAAAATGAACTGAATGGGAAAGGAGAAAGAAATGAACAGAAATGGCCATGAAAAGGATATTTATAGGGTAACTGCAGGAAGTCAAAACATTAAGGAACAGAGCAAAAAGTAGGAAATAAGAGAGCGAAGTAGTGGTCATTTTTCTTCTGCTCCTGTCCAGGCATGGGAGCTCTGCATGCAGCCCACAAGCTTGCACACAGCGGGGTGCCCTGACTGTCCCATCGCCAGTTTCTGTGTCTCTTCTCTGAGAGGGCTTGTCCTTGTGCTGTCCTGCCCAGCTATGCCTGGTGCTTTGTTCATGCTTGTATGAATGGCTGCAGGAGGGCCAGGGGAGCAGTCTGGTGACATGGCAGCAGCTGGCAAAGCTGACTTTCACGCTACTAGTTCCTCTGTGGTTCAGAAGTTGTAAAGACCGAATAAAAGTCAAAAAGAAAATGGAAGCCAGAGGTGTCTTAGCTATTGCTATAAGCAAACACTGAATTAAGATGTTTGTGAAGGTCTGGATTTTTCCCATAGTAAACTCCGATGGTAGCAATGAAAGGCTGTGGCTGGGTTCTGCTCTCATTGAGGCAGACTGAAGTTGGGTTTTGGAATGGTTTTCTGAACCCTCTCTGTACTGCCTGACTGGTGGGAATGGATTCTGTTTGGAGGTTTTGATTTTCTTTTTTTTTTTTTTTTTAAATTGAAGTTGCAGAGAGTTGTGCAATGGGTATATAAAGCAAAAATTTTCGTCTTGATGATTGATGCGTGTTGGAGTGGAGATGAGGAAACAATAAAAGGCAATATTTATAGAGCACCTGGGGAAACTGGATAAATTTTTACCAGAAATAATGGATGTTGTTCAAGGCTGAGTGCAGCCTTATTTTGACCTTTGTTCTTATGCTATAACCTTGCTATGTTTGTCAGGAGTGTAAAATTATTTGCTTATGGAAAAGTGTGGGTTTTTTTTACATATGATTACAAACCAAGTGCATATATGGTTCCTCATTTGAAATGAGAAAATGTTTAGTACTGCTTTGGAATACTTTTTTCGGGGGGGGGGGGGGGGGGGCGGGGGTGGGGAAGAGGATTTAATTGTTGCATTTAGAACATTTTTTTGTTAGCTTTTTCAAGGGTTTGACTATCCTGGCAGTATTCAGTTCACTTAACAGTAGAAAGGCAGATTGTACTCTCTGAAAAAGTGAGAAAAGTATGTGCCTTTTATGGCTTTTATTAATAATTAGTTTATGTAGATTGTCCAATATTAATTCAATAGAGGATGTGATGCTATTTTAATATTGGAAGCTCTTCTAAGGCTGCTGTTTGGTTTTCTTATATTTGCTCCAATGAATAATCTCAGAAGAGGCTTAAATAATGCAAAGAAATGGGTTTGAGTCTTGGACTCTGTACTAGGGGAGGTCAGAAGAAACAGGATCAAGTCCTCAGTGTGAATCTGAGTGATGCACAGCTTTTAAATGGAAGAGGTCTCAGTTCCCCATTCCTTGTTTTTCTTGAAAAGGTTTATCAATAAGAGATACCTCAAACTCTGCTCCTTTTCCATTAGTTCTACCTCTGGCAAAGTCAGGGGAAGTTTTGATAACAGTTACAAGACTTCAAAGTTGACCTGCAGGTCCTCATTTCCAGTACATTATCTACCATTTTCTGGTGGATTTAGGGTGATCTTGATTGAAGCCCTTTAGATGTTTATGCATACACATGTTTTTCATCCAAAGTTGCAACAGGATGCAACAGAAGTTGTTATGCCCTCAGCTTGGGTGCTGGTGGAAACTGGGAGTCAGTCCTGTAGCTAATTTTCATGTAATTGATGTTAATGATAGTAATTGCTCACACTGAGCTGAGGTTAATGCCCCAAAACACTCGTGATTTCAAGTATCTGGGACTGCAGGTATCCCCTTGAGGGTATTGATCAAGTAAAGGAGAGATTCCTTTTCAGGTATTCAATGTGAAACCATATTTAAGAAGCCAGTAGAATTTTAGGGTTTGTCAAGTTCTGAGGCACTAGTAGACATTAATTTCTACTTTGTAGTTGAACATCCAGAAAAATACTAAACATATAGTGGAAATCAGTGTGTTTAGCTTTTAGGTGATGGTTGAAACTTTTATTGTCACAGAGGAGGAGAGTCTTGGAGATTAAGAATGCATGACTTGGGTGAAGATTTAAGTAAACAATTTTCTTTGCAGTGTTGTGTAGAACTATGTGTTTTAAGCAGCTGCAGGCCAGCTGTGTGCTATGATTCAACATATTTTAGTGAGTTGTAATGTAACATATAATCAGCCATATTTCAGATTAATGGCTTGATTAAATTAGGAAAAATGTGTATACATTGTACTTTAAACTATTTTAAAATAGCAGTGTGCAGTAATGAAACAAGGTAGTCTCTTATATTACCTGCCTTATTAGAGTAGTAATGTGCAGATCTTGTTTTGCAGTATGGTTACAAACACTTTTTGACATGTAAATTCACTCATGTTCTGCATGTTCTGCTTCTATGGATTTTTACAAAAGAGAATTGGTTTATTTGACCTACCTTATTTTGATTTTTTTTTTTCCCCCAAGAAAATCAATATAATAAAGTAATTCTTTCCTGCTATCCTCTTCTTCACTAAGCTGTGTTGAGAACAGTGAGAAAATGTCTTTCCTTCAATTATTTCAGACTTGTTTGCATTAAATCCTTTTGAAGGGACCCATGTAAATGTGCTACTTTAATAAGGATGTCTCCCTGTGATATAAGCTAAATAAAATTTTACATTTAAGGTGAGTAAGAACCAGTTATGGAGAAAATTGTTCAATATATGTTCCATCCTAATTTCTTTTTCCATGTAAAACCTGCTCCAGCTCTAAAGTAGGATAGGAGTTTGATGATACAGTATGCATAATTCATGCTTTTGGCCCTCTGTCTGCCCTTTTTGTGGAATCCTACATATTTAGATTAGGTAAAATTATTCTTGCTTCCTATCAATACAGTTTGTTTTCAAGCAATATAATGCAACATATAGTACTTTGCCGTAAGTACTCTGTTATTCTTGGTTCTGCATGACAAATCCTGACTTCAGCATTATCCTTGAATTCTGTACATTTAGTAAGATTAGAATAACAAGGCTTTGTGACTAGAAATTTTCTGATATTGTAGTAACTGATCTCATTTTTAATAGAGGTTTAGATGACTTTTAATATAGCTATTCTAGAAGTCTGGCCAACTGATAGTTTTGATTAAAGTTGAATTTAGCTGTTGCTCATTACTGATTAAAAATAATCTGCTGGTTCTATGGCTCATTTACATGGCCAAAAGCCATTTTCTGCTGCAGAGCAGGAGCCTCGCCCGTGCTTATACATGCGTGCTTTGTCTGGGGGATCAGACTGAGGTTACTGTGCTGTAGTGTGGTCAAAGGAAGAAGGCAGTGTCCCACCTCTGACAGCCATTTGGCTGCCCTTAGGGGCCCTTACAGGACCCTTACAGCTGGGGAGAGTGAGACAACTGGAGCCTCTTTGCAGAACAAGATGTTTTCTCCCACAAAGTGTGTAGGTCTCCTTTGGGAAGTTCACCTATGTATCAATCCAGGTATGATCTAGTGATGACTTTCCAAAAAGAACAGGATGCTTTGCCCCACCCTGACAATGTTAAGCAGTATTTCTGTTTTAATTCAGTGGCAGCAATGCAAGTAATAGTGACTAGACTGCACAGTACATCAAACACTGCTTTGATGCTCATTGCATGTGGTCTGACCCAGAGTCCATTGTATGTGGCTTGAGTCCTTCTGTTCTCTGTGTTGTTACATATTGTCATTACTGTAAAATCTTCATAAGTGTATTTCTGAGATTTCCCTACAAAGTATCATTTTAAATCTCATAATCCTTCAAGGCAGTAGTTTAGACCAACATGTCTATGAGCTATTGAAAGTTGAGCAAGTCGAATATGATTTGCCAAATTAAAAGTGGCAAAATTTGGCATTACCAAACATTTGCAGAACAGCATGCTTGTTTTTCATACTCTTTCAGTGATCTGAAGTCATAGTGAGCAAAAAACTCTTTATGGGTTGAACTTTAAGTGTCAGATATTATTGTCCAGTTTGAATGTGATCATGTGAGATGCTGCCATACTGAAGAGAAGTAGTTGAATTTGCATTTGATTGAAAGCAAACGTTTACTGTTAAAATACCCTTTTGATATCGGAGACATAAAAGTATTATTGCTTCAGTAATAAAAGATTGTAAAGAGACAAGGTTGACAATGGACTCTTGGTTTTGGGAATTTAAATGCTGACTTTCATTTTAGATTCAACTGGTAATGTTGTTCAAACTTTTCAGCAAATTTACAAGTTGAACTTTTTTGAGAAATTACTATTATAGTTTCCATTTTTTAATAAGATTTTTGAAGCAAACTATTCCAAATTAGTCACAAAGGGAAATAGTTCATGAAATGTCAACATACTTCCTTATTTCAGTTACTTAACAGTCTTTTTCCAGTGTAATTTTGTGATATCACAATGAATTAACTGAATGCTTTGATTAGCCTAGTTGTCTTTTTTTAATTGGAAAGAACTTTGCAGAACCCCCAAATTGATCCCATTAAAGCTCTGAAATGGCAGCACTGAACAGAACTGCTATGTAATATTGCCAATTTGGAATATTAACACAAAAATAAAGTCTTCCCAGTTAAGAAATTAAAAATTAATTTGTTTCGGTTTGAGTTAGTCTTTTGAGTCTTTCAGGTGGTTTTTGGGTCAATATTTTTCACCCTTCAACAAAATTATAAAGTTCTAAGTTCAGAACAGCAACAGCAATGTTAAATTTATCACAAAACGTTTCCATACTGAAGCTTTAGGAAAAGCACTGGACTACTTGTGCAAATGATTGTTTGAAGCCCTGCTTTAGAGAGAATAATTCGGATTCTTCCAATTGTTTTCAGTGGAGTGGGGAGGTCCTGGCTGTGCTGTCTGACTGCAATGTCTGCTTAAGGCACCGGGCTAAGCTTAACAGCTGGAAAGGAGTTTGTGTGCAGATGCACCGGCAAGGTGGAAGAAGGTGTTCTTCCAAATGCTTTTCCAAATGTTTCATGGTTCCCCTCTTGTTCAAATTTATGCTTATAGAAAGAAAATTAAAATCAAAGAGTATTCCTGCACTTGTAAAACAAAACTTTCTTCCCATGCCCAGATACTGTAGCTGCTATGAGTTTCAGGTGCTGCAGTCTGGGGCTGGAAAATGGCTGTGGGGAGACTTTCTGCTCTTAAATGTGGAATTTCCCTTCATCCCTCTGAAAATGCCTACTGAAAGACAGGAATTGGTCCCTGATGTTTAATTCACTGTCACAGATAATACAAGCCCATCCTTTCCAAACAGTTTTTATTTTCCATACTATTACTTGGAAAGAATAATACTGTGAATGCAACTTCCCCCAAAGGTCCACTGCTTTGGTATAGGTCCAAAGTCTGTGAATTTGTATCAGAAATTCCTATGTGAGTGCTGTTGGTTGTTTTGTCTGCAGTTACTTAACCGTCCTAGGAAGTGCAATAATTGTTTAGCACTGTAACTGCATCAACTGTTTTGATGTGTTATGCACTGCAGCTATTCATTTTAGCTGCAAGATCCGAATTCCCGGAGTTAACTTCTGCTATGTAACCCTTCCCTGCTGAGGTCAGAATTGCTCTTGTAACACCTCTTTTTCTGTATTGAACCCATGCTTGCTTTTGACAACATCCCCCCCTACTTGACTCTGTGCCATCTTGCAACTGTCTTACAATACTAATCACCTCTCCCCAGGCTTTTGAGATGCTGTGCCCAGTGTCTGTGTATAAGGCTTGGTTTCTGGCTGTATCACTACTTCCAGGAGAGGGTTTGGGGCCATGAACATCTCGTGGACTCTGAAATCTATGAACTGGATGGTAGCTCTCCCACCCATCACCCATGTGCCTGATAACTCAAGCCCTTGTTTCTGTGCACCTAGTGTGCTTTTCTAATGAATGCTTTTTCCCTCTGTGATAGAAATCCAATAGGCAGGGAGAAGCTTAAGTATCTAAAATATACTGTTTATACAGCTCTTCTCAAAGATACTGCCTTCATCATAGGGTTTGTAGTAAATATAGCCAGAGTACCACTGAGAAGAGGCAAAATGTGATAGGTGATTAAATCATGGTGACTACACGCTGCAAAGCTTCTAACAAGCATAATTCCTGGCTGCCATTGTAGTGTGAATATTAAAATCTAGATTTTTTTTTTTTCCCATGAATTTGTTTTCAAAAATATCTTCATTATTACTTCAGTCTGTTACCTCCAGAATTTATACCTCTAATCAGAAAGCAAAATAAGCACATCGGGTGAGGTTTAAAAAGGGGAAGATAAATGTTTTGTGTGGGAGCAATTAGAGGCTGTGTAAATAGAGTAAGAATTTGCTTTGTCAAACAAAGGTGAGCGTATGGGAGAAGCTTGTTCTTTGCAGCAGGAGAGGGCACAGAGCAGGAGAGCTGGGGCAGTGTATGTGATCCCAAACTGCACATTTGAATGCTGCAGCAATGCAAAGAGAAGGCATCAACAATATTCTAATCAAAACAAATATATCTTTATTTAAGAAATAAAAATAAAAATGCTAGAAGGGTCAATTCCTTGCTCCATACCAGCAGCTCTATTGGGCTTTTAATATACCACTTACCAGTGACACTGGGATTGGCCTTTAGTGGCTGATAAGTGTCTGATGTGGCAGACTTTAGTGGTTTACCAGACTGTGAAAGTAATTGTGTGAATGGCACTGAGGTGATTCCTACAAACTTGTATGTGAAACAGCTCATATAATTTTAATAGAATTTTGTACTTCATTTGAAAATCCACTTGTAACTCCTTCAGCTCTTGCTTTTGTTGTAACTCTGCCATAAGATAACCTTGTTTGTATCCATAGAATTTCCATTTAAGCCTGTTTGAAAAGGATTGTTAGTTGATTATAGCTCTGGATTCACTCTGACTTTGGACAGTCCTGCTCTGGGACCTCCTGCTTAGGGAGGTTTTTAAAAGCTTTTCTGCTTGCAGGCTTTCTTCTTACCCTCCCCTCTCCTTACCTCTATTCTTCCATGGCTTTTGTGTGGGGCTGTTTTTTTCCTTCCAGTTACTGACCTTGGACTGTGTGTGAGGCAGCAGCTGGACAATTTCTAAGCTTGCATCCTGTGTTGAGGGATGGGTTGTCCATCAGAGAGCAGTTTTCTGCGTCCCAGTTAGAGATTTTGCACTTGGTCCCATACGTGCTTACCATGATGTGGGACTAAGGGTGGTGTCACATCTTGGGTGGAGGGAGAAGGATCGGACCTAGCTGCTGAAGTTGCCGTAGATGGAGTGAGCAGAAACCTGGCCACTTCTGTTAGTCTGGGATATAAACTGTGCTTCACTGGTGGACTTCGTTGATGATTCTGTATTGACTCTGGTGCAGCTTGCAAGGATTTTTCTTTATCTTCAAGTATTTTATTTTGCATTTCTTGAGTTCAGCAACATGTCTCTTTACATAGAAATCACTGTCATAATTTATAACATGTGCTTGCTGAATTTAGTACTTTGTAAAGGCAATAATCCTAAGTATGAATAAAAAATTCAGCACTCCAGGCAGTAATAGAAGCAATTCTTATATTCGTAATATACTGTAGCTTTTTTAAAGGTTAAAAAAAATTTGTTTTCCGTTTGCCTCTAAATGGCTTCTGAATGATAGTCTTCTTCAGCTGATTGCTTCTTTGACATCCAAATGACATCCTGTGTTGCACATTCATAATATAAGATATGAAATCTTTTGCAAAGAAAAGAATGGAAATTGGGTTTGGAGTTAAATATATAGCTCTTAAGACAAAATTAGCAAGGAATAATGCATACATTTCTAGTCTTTATATTTACTTAGTACATACACTGGCTAGGAATGAATGTATTATATCATGATGTATATGTTCTCATACATAAAATGGAAACCATAAATACTTGTCAGTCATTTCATATGTAGAGTGCCTACTCTAAGTCAGTGGGAATGTTGTATGAAAAGTATTCAGTTTAACCTCCAAGACTATCTTTGATTTAACCGAGAGTAGTAGAGATAGCCCTTGATGAATTTGAAGAACAAGTTCCTCACACTTATTCCTGTCATCTTTACTTATGTAAAATTCCATTTGCAAACTCCATATTACAAATTTTTTCTGGCTTAGCAATATTGGTTAGTGATATGTTTTAAATACAATTTATTAATGCTAGAGCTTCTCTTGTTATAGAAAGAATTAAAGAAGTATATACCTTTTTGTTTATAATCCCTTTTGCAGAACAAACTCCCTCAAACTGTGTTGAAAAAGAAGCACTGTGGAAGAATATAAGCTTCTGCAAAAACTGGGAGGGTTTTGCAAATACACTTATTATCCTATATCATGCCCCTTAGATGTAGACCAGGCTTTTGAAATCCATGCCATTCAATGAAGGTTTATTGGATTATGGATCCCTAGGACCAGCTCAGCTGGTGCACACCAGAGACAAAACAAATTGCTGTGCCTCACCAATGCTGCAAAGGATGTCCTCCTCCCATTCCCTCTTCTTTCTCAGAGCCTTATGCTGAGGCAGGTAGTGCTTGCCTAGCAGCAGCAATAGCAGCACTGAGCTGCCATGCGAGCCAGTGGGTGCTGAAGCCTGCAGAGGTGGTGGGAGTTCGAATGGAAGGACCTGGGCAGTCACAGGGTGGTGCTGGGGAGGGAGTGAGACCACCTGGGCAGGAGCAGAAGGGAAGAGGCTCTTCCCCTCCCTGCTTTTGTGCTAAGGAGCTCTCAGCTCAGCTGTCTTGGAGACTGCAGCTTTAGACTAGCTGGGGCACTTGATGGCATCTGAACAACTGGTTCAAGTGTTTACTCCCTCTGCTCCCCACCCTCACTTGCCTGGAACTGGGAATTACCTGTTTATGAAAAGTGATTAGAAAATTTGTGTATTCACACAAAAATTGGCTTTCAGATTTGCACATCTTTATATAGTTACAACACTTCATGTATTTTAATGTTTCTGTATGAAGAATGAAAGGACTTGGTTTTATATTCTTGGTATACATTTTTACCTACAAAATTATTGCTGTTCAATCCTTGTATGATCAGTTATTGTCCTCTATTCCTGCATGTAAAGGGTCAAAAGTGACTGTGCTTTAACAGCCCGTTTTCTTTTTCTCCACCTTTTTACTTTCAGTAGTTCAGCTATGGGTTCTGTTAAAGGGATCTGTGAGCTCCAGGAGTGATAAAGAGAGCAAAAATCTGTTCTTGGAGACGTTTGCTTTTCTCAAGATCTACCTTGTATTTTTGCCTATAGTCTTTTGTCTGTAGTTATTAATTATAGTCAGGGCAACATTTTCAATGATTAATTGACTACTGCTTAAAACAATAAGGCTGCTTAATAAGCAAAACACAGTGCAAACTTCTGGTTTTTTTGAGATCTTGTTTGGTAAGGAAGCTCCTACTCACACTAGTAATTTTGGTGCTATAAAATGAGAGGAAAAGCGTTTCTCATAGCTATGTGCTGTTTAGAGTAAGAACTACTTGCTTTGAAGAGGTCTACACTCCAGTATTGACACATTTCTTGCTTTAACTCTTGATTAAAACCTAAACTTATTGGCATTCTTTAAATAGAAAGGGGAAAAAAAACCATTAAGAGTTGGACTCACTAGCACTGGCAGAAGGAGGCATGGATCACAGCTTTTTGTGACAACAGGCTTCAGAAGACCCTAGAAAGGAATGATAAAGTTCAGATAAAAGAAGGATGTGATCATGCCAATTCCCTTACTTTCACCATGGGATTAAGTTCAAGCTACTGAATTAATGTCCACCTTGAAGTTATGGTGTGCTCCTGTCACTTTTTGGATACTGTTGATTTCCACTGTGTGTGTAAGAGATTACCCATATTCTTACAATAACTTATACAAATATTTGACTGCTCAGGTGTCTAAATATACCAATAAGATACTGTCAATGTGTTCAAGATACTGCAAAGACTTTGCAAACTCACTCAATGATGGGTAAAGTTAAATGGCCGGCAGGTACTGCTGGCTTAAGCTGAAGCCTGGCCAGGTGAACCAAGTCACTGTATGGATGTCTCTGTGCCACAGCCTCCTCCTCTGCCACCTCCTGTCTGCCTGCATGATTTCTCCATGTGATGGACCAACAGCATAAATGTCTTTTGCTAGCTGAAGGGATACTTCTGCATTGCCTGAGGGATTATGACTTCCCCCACTCTTGCCAAAATTAAGTACCTTAAATAGCTGCTGTATATATATAGTGTACTTTTCATTGGACTACTTCTTAGTATTTTATTTTCGGTGGTTTGAATTTCTTTCAGCTCTTTCATCTCCCTTTATCTGTTTTTCCCTGCATAATTTATTTCACCATCTTTCTGCTACTTCCACATATCTTACCTGGGATGCAAATATAATAATACTTAAATACGACATAATAAATATTTTAAAGCAGGCAAAACTAATTCCATCTTCTTGCCTTCAGACACTAACTCGTCGTGATGACACTGCTTCCATTAAAGAAGCCTTGATGACAGTTAGCATGTCCCTGTCTCTGTCACTTGGCCCATCTTGCATCATTGCTTTTCTTCTGATTTTGGAAGGATGCAAGCTAAAAGAGCTAGTAGCCACAGGAAAGTATGAGGTTTTGTATTGACAGAGATATTTGAAGTGTCTCCAACACAGTTAATAGCAGGCATGACGCCACTTACTGAGATTTGCTTGTAGGCCTGTATGTCATCTATAATGGCTCTCTTTATAATATGGAAAATGATGGCACTAAGCATCTTGCATATCACCTGACCTACATCTTTCTCCACTAATGAAGCTGACAGCTCTCTCCTAGGAATGCAACAGGGACATTATTTGTTTTCTTGAGTACTTCTTGTAGTGTCTCAGGATCTAATCTTACTGCTCTGCAAACACAAACCAAAGAGCCTGATTGCACGATTTAGAAATGTAATCGGAGATTAAACCAATCAAACTCGGTACACTTTCATGGCCTCTAGCAGAGTAAAGCCTCCCTTGGAAAGCCTAGGAGTAAGATTCCCACCACAATAAAAGCAGACCTTTACCACTGACTTGACAGGAACAAGTGCTTCCATGGGTCTCTAACCATAACCTAGGCAGCTCAATGTCCTGGTTTGGCCTAAACCAGGCCAATTTTCCTTTCAGTGATTTTTACTTTCAGCTAAGTCTCTTCTAAGTAACTGCATTTTCTGAAACTGCATGTTTTGCAGACAGTATCTGCTTCCGGAACTGATAATGCTCGAAGTTTGTAGTTATCGCTGAGGCACCGGTAGGGATGTTATGCAGAAAGGCTCTTGCTGTACTTAGTCTTAGAGAAACCAAGGTCACTGATAAATTCCTCACTGCTTACGAGTGAAGAGCCGAAGGGGGGTCGCACCTGCAGGGAGGAGCAGACAGGGCAGGTGACCCAAAATTGACCAATGAAGTATTCCATCCCATACACGTCATTCTCTGTATAAAGCAGGGGGATCATGAGGGTCTCACTCTCTTTCTGCTATGGCCGGTGTCCGAATAGGACTCTGTCCTTTTTCCTGCTGCCCCCGATCCTGATCCGTGCATTCCTGAATCCAGCTCTCGACTGTTGCTAGGCCCAGCCTGGGCCTTCCCGGAGCCTGCCCTGCGGTGCCGGTGGTGACGTGGCCGGCATCGGGGGAGCTTGATTTTGGTTTTGTATATATTTGATTATTTCTATTATTATTATTATACTCTTTTTTTATTATTATAGTTTATTAAAACTGTTTTAACTTTCCAACCCGTAAGTCTCTTTCCCTTTTCCCTTTCCGTTGGGGTGGGGGGGAAGGGTTAACAGAGAGCGTCTACCACAGGTTTAATAGCTGACCCAGCTTTAAACTGTGACACTCTTAAATACAGCAAGGAAGAAAGATGAAATGTGTAATTTTAAGATTACTGCAGTCACAGGGTTTAAATGTTAAAAAGCAAAACCCCTTCAGTCAATTGAGTTTAGTGATCCTTTACTGAACCACCATAATTCTACTGGTTTACTGGGAAGCTGTGTGAATACAACAGCAAGCATTTATGTCCTCTTCCGCTGGCAGGAGAAAACTTTTGTAGAGGGTTAAAATGAATGATATGTTGTACCACAAGGCAATAATTCCCCTTCCAGGATTGTCCTTGGCATCGCTTATGTCTGGTTCCTGAAACTTTAGCCAGCGACAGCTGGCTAAACATGAGCCAGCAGTGTGCCCAGGTGGCCAAGAAGGCCAATGGCATCCTGGCCTCTATTAGGAATAGTGTAGCCAGCCGGTCTAAGGAAGTGATCATCCCTCTGTACTCGGCACTGGTGAGGCCGCACCTTGAATACTGTGTCCAGTTCTGGGCCCCGCACTTCAAGAAAGATGTTGAGGTGTTGGAGCGAGTCCAGAGGAGGGTGACCAAGCTGGTGAAGAGTCTGGAGGGTCTGACCTACGAGGAACGGCTGAGGGAGCTGGGGTTGTTTAGCCTGGAGAAGAGGAGGCTCTGAGGTGACCTTATTGCAGTCTACAACTACCTGAAGGGAGGTTGTAGTGAAGTGGGAGTTGGCCTCTTCTCCCAGGCAAGTAGCGATAGGACAAGAGGACACAGCCTCAAGCTTCACCAGGGAAGGTTCAGGTTGGACATCAGGAAGAATTTCTTTCCAGAAAGGGTTATTAGACATTGGAATGGGCTGCCCAGGGAGGTGGTGGAGTCATCATCTCTGGATGTGTTTAAGAAAAGACTGGACATGGCACTTAGTGCCATGGTCTAGTTGACATGGTGGTGTCAGGGTAATGGTTGGACTCTATGATCCCAGAGGTCTCTTCCAACCTGGTTGATTCTGTGATTCTGTAATCAAGGTGTAGGGAACAACAAAAAGTATTCTTACAGCTGTATCTTTAGCTTTCTGTCTGTAAACTTTCAGGTCATCTGTAATATATTGTAGATGACACTGCTTATCAATAAAATTGACTTAAGCATCTTAAATCAAACCCATAATTAGACAAAATTGGCATTGTTAATATATGTTAGTAATAGGATGGAAACCTCATTTTGTGAAACAGTAATGATTTGTACTAGTTTACAAATTAAACTTTTAGAGTGTTATAATTGACCTACTAATCTACTGTTGTTAATGCCTAACGCAAGCTAAGTAGATCTATTGTTAGGCAATAAAGCTCTTGGAAACAAATGGTGACAATAAATCAGAGTTTTGTAAGCTTTTATTTTAGTTAAAGCCAAAGGATAGATCCTTAGGAAGGGATCTGAGAGAATATAACTTAAAGCACTTTGTAGGTATGATTTAGAGGATGGTGGTGTTGAGCCTTCTGCTGAGCATAGCAAAAAGAGGTGACCTGTCTAGAACTTTTTTTAAAGATTTGTATATTGTGGGAAACTTATGTTTAGTGAAAGCAGTGCACAAATTGTAAACTCCATAAATACTTAAGTGTTTTGACTGATGCTGTATGGTGATTACACCATATTTTTGGGAAGGGGATTGAATGTATTAAATGAATGATCTATTTAATTATAAAAAAAAATACAAGGAAACACTTTTTGTTAAGTGTTCAGCAGAAAACTGTCACCAATCTTAGCACTTAATATTGTTACACTCCAAAGTGCCCATGTCTGACATCAAGAAGGTCTTTGATCCAAAAGTGATCGTGGGGTGATTAACCTGTAAGCCATGCAAAAGACTTTTAAGGTTCAAACAAAAAAAATTGTCACTCTAGCAAGGCAATCAGGAAGAGTGCCTGCTGAGGGCTGGGCACGGGGCTGCTTGGACAGACCTGGTGACAGAAAAGCTGGGGACAGAAACTCGACTATGCTAGAGCAAAAACTGGTAAACAGCAAAAAGGAATGGCTTCTTTTGTGTCAAATCCATTAGGTGAATTTGACAGTTTCTAAATGGGAAAGTGTCCTGTAGCTTTTCTGTTTTGCTATTGTCAAAGGAACAAGAATTTGTGTTCGGTATCTGTGAGGAAGCAGGCTGTTAATGAGATCCCCTTCCCTCTGCTACTCCTTCAAAAGGAAGCAGTTCTGCAAAGCTTGTTTTCCAAAAATTAGTTATTGGGGCAAAATAGGCTCTACCACTGAGTTTCAAAGCAGAGAAAAATCCTACAGTAGTGGAGAAAGACTGGCCATATTTAAATGTAGGACGTCCACAACCCTGTTTGTATCAATTGGAAGCATTTTGATTTTTCAGGTTCTTCAATCAAAAAAACCCAATGTTTCCTTTTTCAACAAAAATTGTGGTCATCTTTGTAATATTTTCTTCATAATAATTATATGTGAAATAATAAAATTCCATGTTATTCAGACCAATACTTCGGGCATTACACTTATATTATTCCCAGAATATTTTTTGGATTGTTTTAAGAATTATCTTTGAAATGTGAGTGGCAGTATTCCACTGTAGTGTACTCAGTGACACTTGTCGTACTCAC
This sequence comes from Nyctibius grandis, assembly GCF_013368605.1. NCBI lineage: Eukaryota > Metazoa > Chordata > Aves > Nyctibiiformes > Nyctibiidae > Nyctibius > Nyctibius grandis. Next base: position 14,076,121 of record NC_090666.1, read on the forward strand.
CAAAACAATCCTCAGCAAAATGAGAAGTCCTGATACAAGTTACTTTAATTTTTAAGCTTCTTATATAGCCTTGAATATAGGAATTACTTATTGAAAAGACAAGAGATTCGTCTGGTTTGTTGTAATTTTTGTGGACAATGCCACATGTTTAATAATAAATTAAAAGTATTAATCCTCACTTTCAGCTGGTTTAACATTGCCATACAAGAGGAATAAACTTCCACTCCAACCTCTCAACACCATGAATTTTGTTAATAACTTCCTTTTGCTACATAGTAACGTTTACCTCTACTATAACAACTTTGGTGTTCTATATTCATGCTATACCTTCCAGTGAAGGATGTCAAAAAAAACCTCTGTAATGAATTAATGCCAGCTTTTTGGATTTCTGCATCCTATCATAGCTAACCAAATGATATGCCTGTGTAGTGAAACTCCCCTGGGAGATGAGTTATGATTTTATAGAAACAAATAGGATTTCTTTTTGCAATTTAAATTGTCCCCTAAATGCTAGCAAAAATCTTCCAAATTTTTTCCTGACCCTGAAGGTAAATTACTATGGAGGAGAAAAATTTAAAAACTGCTATTCATTCCTAATAAAGAAGTTGCAAAACATGAAATCTAGTAGAAGAGAAATGCTTAGGAAATGAAAAAGCTCATACAGAGACTGTGAAACACCTGGTGTTAGTTGGGAATCATGAGGAGGAAGACATAACAGGTTAGTTTGGAGGTCCTGAAGGACTTTAGTGCATGCAAATAATAAGAGAAAGTAAGAGCCAAATATCCTGAAAGCTGCTTCCAGGATTTGTTTATGGTCCTTTCCAGAGAATACTGTGAAAATGGTTTCTGTTCTGTATTGGCAAATTTCTGTATTTCTCACCTGACTTTTATTTTTACAGACCAACAGGTTTCTGGCTGATCACCCAGAATTTCTAGTCACAGTACTCTGATGTCAGTTGCATTGGGGTAATAAAATTGTTGTAAACCTATATTGTTACAGGAACACATGAACTATCATTATGGGTCTGATCAGTGGTCCATTGCATCCCCTGGTCTCTAACAGCAGTCTTTACCACTGCTGTTAGAGTGCTATAAAAAAAAAGCCCTGAGTAGAAATGGATAGAAGACCCCTTGTAATTAAGCCTACAAATACTGTTTTGCTCTTCTAGGAAATTCTTTGATATGTTTATTATGGATTTTGTTAGAGCACTGCTAATGTGTGCTCAAATAGGAGAAACTAAAATCATCTTCTGCCTTGATCAGAACTGGACCTGTGCAGGCAGTAGTGAGACTATTCCACAAAGAATTTAGTTTTGAAATATAATTCTCTTCCAAAGCCAGAAGATACCAATGGTTTCCATTAGTACATCAAGAGCATTCTAAATCTATAGTAAATCTATAGCCTTGGAGGGTTCCTTTTCCCACATGGCAGTCTTTGTAGTTGTTTCTTAGTCATCTTCAGCTGCACTGAAGAACCATGCCTTGACTGTTCAACCACCTCTGTTTGTCCTTTGACTTTGAAATCGGGACAGAAAATCCCTGTGTGTTCTCTGAACTCTGTGACCTTATTGCATTGGCCTAATTCTGCTTTGAAATAAGGTGTAGGAAGGATATGTATAGCTTGGGTAGCCAGTAGCAATTACAGCTAGACAAAACCAATTTCAACAAAAATAAATCTGGAAGAAATACCTTTTTCATGAATCTGTCATGGGACTTGCAAAAAATTTCCTGGTGCACCTCTGAGGTAAAATGCTAATACAATACAGTGTGTTTATCAGCTCTGAGACAGATAAATGGGGGTAGAAAAGTGATGTGAGTACTTGGAGAGGGAGTTGGCATATGCTAATTTAATTGTGGTTTTTTTTTTTAAATCCCCTTATTAAAATTTGGTGTGGCTCAAAAGTGTGAAAGAAGATATGCACATTTAAAAGTAGAATTTATTCTACAAATTAATGGCGTTTCAAACAAACTTCTTGGAGGGGGAAAAAAAGGGCTTGACAATGGAGGAAGGAGAAGGAGCAATCAGCAGGTTGCAGCTGTTTGAAGTGACAGCCCAGAGGATTTACAAATGTAGCTGCTATGACTATATTGCTTGAGTCACAATAAAAAGTAATGGAAGTGGAGGTGTTGAGAGACAATGACTAAAGTTGATGGAATAGTAGCAATGCATTTAAACATACAAAGGATTTTGGAAATGGAGGAGCCACAGAAAAAGAAAATAAAGGAAAATGAATGAGAAACCCAGAAAATGGATACAAGAGTGTCCCAAGCAGCTCAGCATGTGTCAGATGTGTATTCTAGCGGGGAGTATTTACTAAAATATCAGGATGGTTCATGTGGCTTTGTATTGTGAAGGATATTTTTCACCTTATGTAATGGGGAGCAGCTGGGAGCATTTGTACTGGTATGAGGCATTGCCACCTGTACCTAGCTCTAATGAAGCTCTGCGTTTCCATATGGAAACGTAGTATGTGCAGACTAGAGAAGTTACAGCACGAGGTTGCTTAAATCTAACCAAGTCCAACAAAGGACTTGTGCATGGGGCTTGAGGAGTGTCCCTCTTTATTGTGGTCTCCTTCAGCAGTGTGAGTTACTGTAGCCAACCACAGGCCTCCCAGTTGCAATCATTCATTGCGAGTGATTGTGAGATAGCAAGCAATGGCAGTGAATGTATTTTGAATAGGTGTCACTGGTGACTCTCATGCTGGGACTGCTCACTTTTGGGAGTCTGCTGATAGAATGGATATAGAGAGTCCACACAGGAAACCTAGAATAAGCTGGAGACATCACTGGTGTCAGTCTCTTGGAGACATACTGGATCAAATGGGATATGGCAAAGGTGCTTGGATGAAGGAATGCAGGATACAGCCTTTGAAGTAATGCGGTAGAGAGGTGTGTCAAGCATGGCCATTTTTAGACCTTTCATTAGTGCAACCTGGAAGTTCTCTGAAGGTTTTATCGCCATCAGCCTGGAAAACAGCAGTTCTGATGGAGAATATATAAAATCTGTAATAACCTTAAGCTATTATAAGCTCACTGAAGGGAACAAAAATAAAAAATTCAAATAGCTTTTGTGCAATAGTAAATGAAATGAGTAAAAAGATGATAGGTTTTAGATAGCGAACAAAAATGACCATGTTAGTACAGCTCTCTTCAAAAGCCAAGGATGTTACAGTTATTACATATGTCCCCTGTGAGATGAAATCAGAGCACTACAGTAAAGTCAAGGGGAGGGAAAATAGTACCAATGATTGTCAAGGCCTTTATTCTGAGCTGGAGAAATTAGCATTATTTAAAGAAGTATGATCATAAAAGTGTCTAAAATGTGTGCTGGAAAAGGCAGTCTGAATATCTTATATTTTTCTTTATAATTAATTTCTAGCAGAATATACCTTCTCTTTCTCAATTTGAGTGAAAATACAAAATTAAGGAGCTGAGAAAATGTTGCAGTTAAAATGTGGAACTGTTGTTCGGTATTTCCTATCATTCATCCATAGGAACACAAAGCCTGTAGCTAGCAAGTAGTCAGTGTAGTACCTTGAATTGGAGAAATCTTTTAAGTTTTCCTGCAGAGCATGTAGCTTCAGTTTGCTGTTAGCTGCTGCACCTTTTTATCGCCACTATTATCTTTCTCTTTTTACATATGTACAGTATACTAGTATATGTTAGAGCAGCCTGAAGAAAACCTCAGGGACAGATTCTACATTCTGATACATTGCTAATACCCAGTCAGTAAGAGCAGTAAGTGTTTTGTTTTAAAATAAGTCATTACCTTATAAATCAATGTGCTACAGTTGGAATTTTTAAGCAATCCTGCAAGATTTCATAATAAAAACATCACTGGTTTGTTCTGGGCTCATCCACTGTGATAAACACAGGATTCAACAAAGTAGGGGTGGTGTGAAACTGCTAACGACAGCCAGGTTCAGGATCTTGATCCAGTCTGTTTTCCTGTGTGTCATTGCAGAATTGCTTCCAACAAAAGGAAAAAGTCTTCCAAAAATATATGTGTAAATTAGTACCAGCATATATGTAGACTGAAGTGTTCAAAGCACAGTTAATTATAGCTGTGTGTGCCACAGCTCTGCACAGAGTGCTCCATCCCGCTCCTGTGTTGCTGGTGGAAACGTCACTGTGGAGTTAGATTTGGCTGGAGCCTCAGATGCGGGGAGGTATTGTGCAGCCTGTGGAAGTGTTCGTTAGCCTGATAGCCACCACACAACAACTGGCTACCTAATACACTCCAGTTGTTTAAAATTTCAACATTGTTAACAAAACAATAATGAAATGCTCAGCTGCCATGCATCTGCAAGTCTTGCATGGTAGTTCCAACTCTTAGAGAAAATGCAGTTGTAAATGCTGCTGTACAGATTGTGGAGGAGCTGTGAGGGAGAGGTGCCTGCGAGATCTGAACAGACACTGGAATTGTTTCTGCAAGTGTTCACCTTCTGAAATACACTGACTTTTAACTCATGGAAAATGGGAAGCCTTGTTCAGACACAGATTGTTAGTCTTAGTCTGCACCAGGACAACATGTTTTGTTGCAGAAATATAAGTGTATTCATACTGTCCTAATTTAACTCACTGGAATGCAAATGCTTTTGTATCAGTCTGACTAAAACTTTCCTATCATGGATAGATGCACTGTAAGCCAGGAAGGCAAAATCTAAACTGTTTTTTACAAGTGAAAGGGACAAACCAGAACATCACCAGTTGCCATGCTCTCTGCTTACTTGCATCTTTTAATATCTAGAAGCTAAAGCTGGTTTTAAGCTAGTATTATCTCTAGGGAGAAACTATTGTTGCTTTTACATGTGTCCATGGGTTTCCCTCTGATAATACTTTCTTACTACTATTTTGTTTGCAAAATTATTTTCCTAGGTTTGTAGTAACCTCTTTTCAACCCATGTGTTTTCATGTATTGTAGTTTTTCTTACCATTATTTCTCTTTGCATCTGCTCCTGGTGAGTGCTGCATCCTGTGATTCTGTTGCTGTTTAGCTGTGTGTTTCTGTAGGTAGCTCTTATTCTCCTTTCTTTTGTAACCCTTTTCTCCTGCCTCCCAAAAGCCACACAGTATGTATGCACAGAAGTACTTCAGACCAGATTTTACTTTACAGTCCAGATTTATTTATGAATTTGCCAGAAGCAGGTATTTATGGGTATTCTCTGACTATTCTTTCGCACAGCTGATGGCTGTTGCTGCTTTGGTTTAGAGCCACAGGAGTAAATGAGTCCTTGAGTCAATAACTACATGTTACCCTGAATAGAGCAACCCTCATGTATTTCATCTGCAAAAAATTCAGAAAACTGGAAACTGTGTAATAGCAACCAGCAGAATAGCTGAGCCAATTCAAGACTTTGGCACCAGAAGGCTCCTGTAGCCATCTTCAATGTAACCAAGTTGGTCTCTTCTGTTTCATTCCCAAAAGTATTCGCCTCATAAAAAATGCAGAGATAAAATGACATAAATGTGTATAGAAAAATCACCTAGCAAAATCAACAGAGGGGAAAAACAGTATGTTGAAAAGAGAATTCTGCCACAACTACACAAGACTCTAAAAATAAAATGATACAGCAGTAATCGCACTAGAGTTTGATCATCTGTTTAATTTAGAGTCTTTGTGGAGCAGTGCTGAGTAGAAGTTCAGGAATTACCTAAGCAGGAAGGAGACATACGCAGTTATGCCACAGCACACTGAGCTGCCCCTCTGCATTTTGATAGCAGGCATTTCTTTCTGATGCCACTTCTAAGTATGTTTAAAATTGTCCCTCCAAAAACGCAAATGTGAAAGCTCAAACCCAAGTAAGTTTCAAAATGTATAGTTCAGAAACAAGAGCTAGTTTCTACCACAATTGTTAAAACCAATGTGAGGTGTCTCTCAAAGTATTTGCCTCTATTTCCTTTCTCTGCCACTTCTGCTTCAGTGGAAAGGAGGTTGCTTACACAGTGGCTGACACTGTGTGAATACCACCTTGCCTATTCCTGTAATCATTCAGTGTTCATCACAGGATTTTTTCTTTCAAAGCAACTTGGTATGTTTTGTGATGATGTTCCTATTAACTTCAAAGAAAAGCATTTATCTAAGAAACACCAGCAACTCCTTTAAAAATCCTCAAATAACTGGATTTTTATTACCATGATCCTAAAGGTAAAATAACAAAGAAAAAAAAGAAACCAGATTTCAGCCAGAGCTGCATGGTATCTAAGCTGCAGCTTAGATAATGGTACAAAGTGAAACATGGGAATTCTCATGCGCACTTGTTGGATTTATTTTTACCTTGCCTCCTTCAAGTGCTTGGAAAATCCTACAAACAGGTCTTCAGCACCGTACTCTAATCTAAATTTCTGATTTGACATCACCAAATAGCTCAAATAGTGAACTACTTATTGGCTTTTATTTTCTTTGTCCACCTGTAACAATTACTCTACTACTAAACTTGCCTTTAAACTGGACTTCACAGATAAGACATAAAAGGCTGGAGTAGGGAGAAGAGCAATGGCCCCTTTGGCCCCTCTGCCCAGAGCTGCAGAGGGATGGAGGTCCATGGAGTCACAAGTAGGAACAGATGCATATTTCAGCCTGGATGCAAAATTAATTGGGGCAAAATACAGAAATTGCCTTGCTACCTCAGCATCTCCTCACAGCTGGAAGAATACTGCTTGGTCAGGATGCTTGCCTGTGGTGCTGGTGGAGGATGGAGATCTTTCTTCAGCATGGATCATTTAGGCTTTCCTAAGCTGAGAGTCACATTGTCCATTTCTTTCCAGCTTGTTTTTCTCCTCCCATAAACTTTGCTTTCTTTAAAGGCAATAGCTTAGTCTGTCACTTGTAAGTAGTGAAATATTGCTTTTTGAGACTTACATGTTGTGTAATCAAGTTTTACAGTTCCTGTCAGTATACAGCAGAATAAAAAAAGTTTTTTTTAAAAAGTAGCTCTGGTTATGAAAAAAAATGTAACAAAAACGATGTTTCATTCATGATAGTGTAATGTATAACTGCAAAGTTCACGTGGATGATTGAGTGACACAAAAAAGCAGTGCTTTGTTGCTAGCATGAGCCAATTTTTGAGCATCAGGTGGGTCAATGCAAGGGAGAGCTCTTATCCCTCTCCCCATGGATAACCTCCATAGGAGCTGAGGGCTTGCTTTGAGCATGGCATGCCATGAAGGCTGCTGGGAAGACTTTTAAAGTGCTTGGGGCTGTGGACAGATGAGGATGCTCAGAGCACCACAAGCTAGTGTTGTTGCCATTAAGGGCCTATTCTAGAGGTTTTGGGAGAAGTGTATGTGAAAGATTGTATAAGGAGAAGAGAAGGATTTGGGGAGCCTTGTCCATGAGAACTGCTAGAGATGGGCAAGGGAAAGGAATATGGGTGCCTTGCTGAGATGGAAGACAAAGTGCAGCAGCAGAAGCGAGCTAAGCCTACAGAACCTGGGCCTGAAGAGGCTGTTTTGCCAGGGTGGAAACCTGAACAAAAGTGGAATAGATGTGTCTGCAAATGAGAGGCTTCTGAGTAGAGATTGGAGGCAAAAACAAGCCCAAAACACAACTTAGTTGGTGGCCTAAAGTCACAGATTGTTCTTTGGTGACTTCTGTGCAATTAATTTTAGTCTGTTTAATTTCTGAGGAATTGAGAAAACAGCAGATAACTGCCTCAGTTAAGAGATAAGGAAAAGAGTGATAGCAGTTTCAACATCCTCTCCTGACTGTGATGATTGCCATTTTAAAAATGCCTTAGACTATCAAAACTGCATCTATTGATTTTACATGATTTTTCATGTATTGCAAGCCACCTTCTTCACCATGCCTACCATGTAAAAGGTGCCATTGCTATTTGCTCTACATCAAGACAAACTGGTTCTACATAGAGAAATAACTCACGTAGCTGCTGGAGTGTTGAATCTAGATGGATCTATGACGCTCGTTCTAGTTGCAAATCAGTTGTAGGTGTTTGAGAACATAGCCTCTCAAAAGAGAAAGTAAAACTTTCAATAGTTTAAACATGTTTCAAGTACTTAAAAAAAAAAAGTGCTAATCTTTCTCCCTGCCTTTTTTGGGAAATAAATAATGCCAGGAAAAAAACTGCAGATACATATTTGGCAAAAAAGTATTTTTTCCCTGTGTCTCATGATGAAGTATGAATAAAAACAGTACTTACAGCCAAGGCCAGTTCTGCTTTAACATTTCTACTTATTTTTCACTGTCTTCTGTTTTCTTAAAAAATTAAATTCTTTCAGTATAAAAATATATTGAAGTGATACAGCATTTTAGGATTCTGAAAACTGGACCATAACCTATGATCTTTTTCTTTTGTTCTAATTTGCAGAGTGACTGTCTTTCTCCACAATGAGGATTAAATGCTCCCCTATGAATGTTCCTTAGCTCTTAGACGGCCCTTGCAGCCTCTGATCCCCCTGAGGAGCACAGGCTGAAAGAGGAAAAACACATTTGTATTAACTACATGACCTTTCTAAACATAACTAGCTAAAAATTTAGATTGGGCTCTTTTATTTGATCAAACTGGGATGGGTATCAGAGTGATTCAATCTCCAGGATCACTGTAATATAAAATTCTATAGATAACTATGAAATTTAAAAACTTCATGCTTTGTCAGTGGTATATAACTTCTGGAGCTTCTCTTTTAAGCTGACTGTGGATTTTTGTGTCGCTTCCAATTATTGTGTTGGCCGTTTTCTTAATTTCAGTATTGAACAGAGACAGCCAAAACACCTTTCATCTTCCAAGAAGTCAAGCATATGGGTATGTATGAATTAGTGACAACCAGACCTGGCTTGAAGATGCAGAGTTTGATCCAGGTTATGCACACTCATTAAATTTGGGAACATTCAGATTCTTGAAATACATTGTACCAATTTAAAAGAAGGATTTATAAATTAATCTGAAATTGGGGTATTCTCTGCTAGTGGATGTTATGTTGATCCTCTTCTAATAGCTCCATCACATATGAAAATATTGGCTTTGAGACCTTGCATAAAGGCATTTGCCTGCAATTTTTTTTTGTAAAGGATCAGTCCACATAGAGTACTAGACTTGTAGTTGTTGTGTCCTCCTCTGACTAAATCTCAGTGAAGATGCTTTTTGCCCCCCTCTCTCTTGTGTGTTTCTAACAACAATAATTCCTGCTCTTTGGTACTCTGCATTGAGTCTGTGCACTTTCATGGTACACAGCAACTTTGGAAAATGTGAGCAATGTAATACAGAAGGAAAAGCTTTTGGTTTGTTTGCTGGTTTTAGTTCCTGTCTTATTGATCACTGACTCATCAGGGAAAAGATGATAATTTGTTGACAGATAAGCGAGATGGCTGCCTACATGAACAATATGATTTATGACTGACTGTCAGAATAGACAGTAAACCAAAGGAAAAAACTTCAAGTTACTCTTAATTTGCTGGGTCCCGGCTATTGTACTTGACTAGCATGTGCTGTTTTAAGTCATATCCACTCATATACACCTATCTCTCTACAGCTACAACACTGACCATGAAAAGCTTGTCTCATGAGACACAAGGATTCAGATTTGGTGGAAATAAGCTTAATTTCTGTTACTATGTTACTGGTACCAGCTGTGTTACTAAACTAAATTGACCTAACTTGATATACATTTATCTAGCCTTAGTGTTCCCCTCTATTTTTATTAAAAAGAATTAAAACCACATTTACTTAACCTTTTTTCCTCTCCTCCTCTGTCAAGACTATAGAGGAAATAGTTTAATTTCTTTGGGTTTGCATGTGCTTGCATGAGTTGAGAGACCTCATTGTGTGACAGTCAAATCAGTAAGAACAGCTTATTCTTTTACTGCCAGAGAGTTAAGCTGAGATTTTCACTTGGCTCTTGCAGCAGTGAGTTCTGTAGCTGAACTCTTAGGAAAATTATCTTTTGTACTCCAGAGACTCTTGTTTGACTAACTTTTGAGACTTCAGCAAAAGCCAGCTGTTTGAAGACTGTTATGTCCATGGAGGGGGGAAAAAGCCCAGTGAGACCTTGGGATGTGGCTCACTGGTTTTATTGGTACATCAAGCACAGGTCACACCTGTAGCTCTCTAGATATTACTCTTCAGCAAGGAAGGATTCAAACTCTTTGAAAGATGCAAGCACGGTCCTCACAAACACAATATTTTGGTAGCCCTGATAATCCAGAAACAGCTGTAATGTCAGGGAGAGATAATGTTCCTGTCTATGATGTCTCAGGCAGGACTGTCTGTAAACATTACTCCATTGGGCTTCACTGCCAAAAGGTATTTTGGCAGTGAAGATGAGTGTTGGTCTTCAGAAAGTGAGGCAGAAATGAGATAAGCAGATGTAGCTGGTGATGATATGATGAGGAAGAAAAAAAATCCAAAATTGTGTTTGCTTCTTGTACTGTTATGTACATGCAAAAAAGCTTTAAGAAGTTGTAGCTAGGTTACAAAACGTGTACTGATTTCAGTTTGGTGCATATCTTATCAGTGATTAACTGGAATATATTTGCCCATATGAGGATTTATTTAACTCTTCTGTGTACTCTGCTTACATCAGTTTGTTTCCACTGATGGTAGTACGGGTGAAGGACTGCAGCTCCTTCTCACCATTAATTTCCTCTTTGTCCACTAAACTGAAGATGTGTTGCTAATTGCTGCTAGTATGTGTCCTGGGGCGAGCATGTATGGCTGGTCAGGGAAGAAAAAGAAATATGTACTGGGCCAGGCTGCTGTTAGGTTGATGTATCTGTGTTTTCCCCTGGAAAAGCTGAAAATGTCTGACTTCAAAAGGGAAAGCCAAAGACAAAAAGGCTATTCTCAGTTCATTGTTCTGCCATGGTGGGGGGGGAAAGGAGAAAAATAGGGTGGGAAGAATAAGATTTCTGTATGTACATAGTGAAATAATATTTAAAGTATTAGTATTGTTATAGGAAACTACCAGTCTAGAAGTACTGTAATCTGATTTTTTTTCTAGTTCCTAATACTGTGTTGTGTTGCTTTAACAAATACTGCATTCTGCATGATTTTTTTTCTGGAAATATGATTCGGTGTTTTAAGATTTAGATTTCAAATGGCATTGTATCCATAAGCCCTGTGACATTTTTACAATTCAACAATGCCAGTACTTTTCATTATCAATTTTTTTTATTCCCCCATTTGAATAAGTCAAGAGGAGAAAAACCCCTGTATCTATACATAGAGATCCATTAGTGTACATCATTGCTTCATCTCTGATGCAAAAATTAAAAAACTCAGAAGTGCTTTAGAGATGTTTATTGTAGAATTATATTTTTCACTCTAAAAAGTAAAGGTTAATTTCAAAAGGCACAATTTTGGACATGATTTTCCTTTCAAATTTTCAGTTACGAAGTTTTTTCTATGCCTTCAAAACATACATTCTTAATTCAAAAACTGTCCATCTATGATTGGGAATAACTTTGGTCCATTTATATTACTCATACATATGAGAGAATGAGCTTATTTATTATCTGTGATTCAGCCTGCCCTTGGAAAAAAGGGTCCCAGCAATTACTAGGTCAGTAAGTTCATCTTTCCAGTTGCCTTCAAGTGCTGTAGTTTTAAGTGCTTGTTTGAAAGCAAGAACTGTATTCCCTCACTGCGTGAACAGTATCATACTGTGAGATTTACAAGCAAGCAGCTTAATGCCTTCCCCAGCATTGTCTTCAAGGTATTTCACTTCCTTTATTTTCCTTCTTTAGTAAATAAGGCTGCAAGTTTCAACTCTGAGTGCTTAAGATTAGGGTTTTGTATCTGTAGTCAGGCTTTTAAATAGCAGTGTCCAGATTCTCAGAAGTGAAACCGGGTTGATTTTGGAAGCTTACAGAGGGTATTAGAAGAACAAATTTAAGCAGCTAGCTTTGGCTTTTTTTATATTCTCAATTTTATGGTTTGTACTGAGGTATTTTCTTCTGATAATGGGGAGGTATGTGGTTGTCCTCATACAACAGCAAACTCTAAACTAAACTGCTTATTTATAAAGAACAGGAGTCATAATGCTCTCCTATGACCACTGAGTACACTTGTCAGATCATGAATTGCCCTTAATTTATTTTACATCTCAAAGTTATTCCATACTTGAGTGTCAAAGCTGGGAAAACTGCTCTGAGTGTGTGAAATGAATCCTTTATTTTCTTTACATTAATTCTGAAGTTTGAAGGATTCAAATATGAAAAAAAAGATTTTCACCTTGTATACTGCTGTTTCACCTCTTTCCCAAGATCACATTACTCGGAAACCCATGGCCAGTTTCTCTGTGCTACCCTCCTTTCACATCACTTGTGGAATCCCCAGAGATGCTCAGCAGAAAGCAGCTGTGCAGTGGCAGACCTTAACAGCCAGTCTTGATGGTGCTTCTGCAGCCATGGTGCAGGGATGTGTGTGCAGAGGCAATACGAGGTGTCCCATGATTAACTTCACTCCTGTAGACAAAGGCTCGAGTTAAACAACTGTAAGACTGCTCAAAAATAACTGGTTTGGAGCAGATAATTGGAGCCAGCCCTGTATATCTATAACCACCCACACTAAGTGGTCCTGTATTGCTTTTCTCTGCCAGCGTTTTCTCTGAAGGTAAATTTATGGCTGTGTTTGTCCATGCTGTGGCTGGGTCGAAATAATAAGCTTCCTTCATAAGCGAGCAGAACATTCTTTCTTTAAGGAAGGTTTCCAAAAGAATGAGAAATCAGTGTAGCCACTGCACTTAAGTATAATTAAAAACAGGTGCCTTTAATAATGGGTCACTGCTTCATTTAGTCAAGTTAAACCCCACTTTGCTATGCCAAAGTGAGATTGGCTCATTGCACAAGAAAGAAGACTCTTGCCAATCTATTTAAGCTCCAAAGCCGAAGTCATAAAAGACCTTAATGTTTATTCCATGTAAACTACCATGGCTGTTATTTTATAGCCAAATCAGGATAAATGAGTAAAAATAATTGAACATTCATAGGGTGTTTTTTCGATGAGTCCAGTGTATATCAGAAATATCTAAATAACATCTAGTGTTACTAAGATATTTAGTTTATTTCTCTTCATGTTTAACCTGTTTCTCATGGTAAGAAGGCTTATGCAGCCACTGCCTCTGTGTCCTCCTGTCACTCCTTCAGCTGGTGAGAAATAGCACTGCTCAGACAAATGAATAGCTTCTGTGTCTGTTGGGCAGCTTTACCAGGTTCACTTCTGCTGGTTTTGCAGTGGGTCACTGGGTAGAGGAGAGCTGAGCCCAGCACAGCTCTGAACCCCATAATGCACCAAAGTTGGTCAGAAAGAAATTGTTTGGAAACCAGATTGGATTAGTTCCACCATTCACTGGACTGCTGCTTGTAGTTTAGGAAATGGAGGATCACAGCAGTCAGGCTACCTAGTCAGACTAGAACAAAATTTCAGTTCCAGACCTGAAGGGGAAATTGGGTTTTCTGCCTCTGTTCTTTCCTCTTTTGTCTGATTAGCATTGTCTGTAATGACTCAAAATAAAGCTGCTTTGTAAAAAACCTGTTTAAAAGTACTTTCTTTTTCTATAAGTTGATATTCACGGAAGAAAATGTTAAAAACCTATTGGAATTTCAGGTAGAAGATACTGACTGAATCACCCTTTCCCTTAGGCTTATTGACCCCTTCAAATAAGGAACTCCAAACAATCTCCCTCACTAAAGGCTGTTAAGGAAATTAAGAAGCCTTAGGATAAGGGGGGAGGTCCTTGCACAGAGATAATTCATCAAAAGATAGGAGACAGATGAGGGGTGAGTGCTTGGTTACTGCAGCAGAGGGGGTTCACCAGTGGTGCCCCACGAGTTCTGTGCTGTTTATAAACACGTTTCTAAATGGGCTTGAAAGGAGGGAGAGCAGTGAGGTGACTAAGTTTGCTGTTGCTACACAATTATTCAAGGTAGTGAGGATAAAGACAGACTGTGAAGAATTACAGAAGGATCTGAAGAGACTGTGTGACTAGGCAATAAAATAGTAGATGAAATTCAGTGTAGATAAATGTGAAGTGATGCATGTGGGGAAAAACAATCCTAGCTTCACATATAAAATGATTGGCTCTGAGCTGTCTGTTGCCACTCAGGAGTGAGACCTTGGGTTATGATGGATAGTTCTATGAAAACATCAGCCCATGCTCAACAGCAGGCTAAAAAGCAAATCAGATTTTAGGAATTATGAGGAAAGGACTGGAAAACAAAACACATAACATCATTATGCCACCATATAAATCTATGGTTCACCTGTACCTTGGGTACTGCACATAGGTCTAACTTGCTCATCTCAATGAGTATGCATTAGGATGGAGAAGATTCAGAAGACTGAAATGAGGATGTATGCAAGGAGCTGAGTAGTCTGGGACTCTCTTATCTGGGAAAAAGACAACTGAGGGTGATAACAAATAGAGGTCTACAAAACTGTGAATAGGTGGAGAGGGATGGATCTTTCGTTGTCTCTTTCAGCACAAGACTTAAGGATCACTGAATGAAGCTTACAGAAAACTGTTTCAGAACAGGGGGGAGGCATATTTTTCAGAAGTGAATAATGTACCTTACCAAAGGTGTGCAGAGGCTCTTGGGGAAACTGGGTAAATAGCTGGATGAAATGCCTGGTCAAGGATTGCTAGATACAGAAACTACAAGCTTGAGAAATCTCCTGAAAGTACTGGAGACTGGAAGTTTATATTAGAATCTTATATTAGAAATACTATGTATATTTCTCCAGGACTGGAGAGAACAGACAGTTGTGTAGCAAACACAATTACAAGAAGGAGCAGACATTCCTACTTGGGAGGGTAAACAAGCTTCTGCTATCATTTCAGTGATGGAAAGACTTAAACCTGTGGTGGAATGTGTTGCCTAAACTCAGTAATTCACACCTGTCTCCATGTGTAGTACACCTGTGGCATGTACTCTGCAAACTGTTTGGTAATGTAATAGGCGATCTGTTCCACCTAGCAGGTTATGCTGTCTCTGGACAGTACTGACCACCCATGTAATGATGTTCTTGCTCTGAGCTGGTGGTGCAGATGGTTGCCTCAGTGACAGTCTGGCTTGTGACTTGCACAAAGAACTGAAGCTGTGACAAACATGCAAAAGACCTGTGTCTAAGAATGATGATTAGTAAATTCAACAAAGTGTGTCTTATTTTATGAATTTGTCCAGTCTGCTAAGACTAAGGAGACAATGATTTCCAGGAACGACTTAAATCTCCCAGTCAGCTTGTAGGCTAACTGAGCAAGAATTCTGAGTTATTCCCAAACTTTGTTATTAGCCATACCTATCCCTTAATGTTCCTGGTCTCCCTTCTAGGAAAGAGAAACCTTCTAAAAGGCCAAGAGAGAACAAGATTTTTTGTGATGAGTAAACTAATTTTTCCTGCTCTTTTATACCTGTTCCTTGATCAACATCTTATGTGTGTCTTCAAAGGAAACTGCAAGGTGAGGAACCCAGCAAATGGTGGGGAGAGAAGAACTAGAAAATTATAGAAAATTAGAAAGCCTGTATGACACTTTATTCTTATACTATAGGGATTTTTTCTTTAGCACAAGGAAATATTCTTACTATTTCTTTCAAAAAGGCAGAAAAATCAAACACAAAGTACCCTAAATATATGTATTCCAGGGAGAGTAGACGAAATATTTTCAGCTCAGAGTGTTCATTTATGTTATGTCCATAATTCTGCATTATGCAGCTGGAAGTGTTATGACCTATTTATTTAAATATTCTTCTAGAGCACTGGCTTATACATATAGTTTACTAATATCTTGAAATGCAGCAAGAATGTGTGTTTATTTTTAAAATACGTTGTCAGTACAATGCAATATTGCAATGCCAGCTATTGTGTTGGATCATGGTTTCTTTTGGTAATTGATGAACCTTAGGTCTAGAAAATGTAGAAACTGGCCTGCTCTGACACCATTTTCATGTTAGTGTGCCTATAAAAGCCTTGTTAAAATACACCTGTTCCAGCAGTCCCTGAGAGCATGTGAATAGTTTCTGTTCTTATTTTGATTTTTGCAAACTTCCACAATGACAATTTGAAAAGAGTGGCATGTATTAGTACAAAGTCAGTGCAAGCGCTGTTCATACCAAATAGCGTTACTGCTTAGTGATGGTTATGAAGGAAAACTTCATGTAAAGTATTTTGTTTCCCCTCAGAGAAAGGAGAACTTGACTCTGGCGTTAACCAGAAAAGCTGTTCTGTGCAGGTGCGGCTGCAGCAGCAGTTGGCCATGCATCTTTGCAACTCTTTAGGCAATTGTTGACTACTTCAAAAAGCCTGCCAAAAGTTTTCCTATGACCTTTGCTGTCTGCTACTACCCATTTTGTGTTGAACATAGTGCAATAACATTGGGAGGGGAAAAAACAACAGCTTTCTATCTGTAGGAATCAATTTGTATATTTTTCTAGTTTTCATCTATTTTATCAGTGCTAACTTTGTAGAATGCCAACACAAACTCCTTAATGCTACCCTACATTTTGTTTGTTTGCATTGGATGGTGTGACTTGGGATAATGTGCTCGTTTTATCATATGAGTCTAAGTTTTAATGTGCTGATCAACCACACTGGCAGCTGTAGCTGGCATGGCTACAGCACACTTTTCAGAAAGGTTTGATGCTTTGGGTAAGCTGTTGGAAGTATTGGGGAATTCTAGCCTTTATAGCAAGCTGTAGAAGAGTAAACTTGCTTTTGTTGCCTTCCAGACTAGTCTGCTATACAGGCTGGGGTGTTTCTGCAAGTCTGAACATCTCTATTAGCCAGTTTATCAAAGGTGGTTAATTCACAGTGCTTGCTACTATAGGGATAGTAGCATCGTTGTGATGCTTTCATCTCATATTTCTGTTGGGTTCTTGGTGATGTGATTAATTTGATCTTGCTGCATTGCCAAAGAAATGGAAGTTTTTTATTTTTAAACAGATTAATCTTGCTCTTAGTGTGCTTTGTAAAGCAAAGTTTAAGTGCTTCCCATCTTTGTTTCATGCTTCATATTTTTCATGCTACCTGCTGAACAAGGCCAACATGGATATGTTCACTCTCTTGACCCCTTGATGAAATATTTCTAAAATGTGGAGGGTGTCTTCAGTCAGCCCTTTAATCAGCTAAAGCTCTGAAATATTAAGCTTATCTATCCTTGTAGAAAGACATCTCCAAATGAAATATAATTTTAGATATAACTGTGTAGACCTGACACTTATTTTGTGTGTTTGCTGTGTTGCGTTACCTTGTTGTGGATTATGTGCCAAAAGTTGCAGTTCAAATTCAAGGTACTCTTAATCACTGTAAAAAGTAGAGTTTATTGTGTACCTTACATAATCCTATTGAGTTGACATATGCTTACTAACAGGTGTGGAGGGGTTTAGTTAGGACACTTCTGTGCTCACAAAACTCTTAATACTTCTACTCCAGCTACTGCTTCAGGGAAGTTAAGAAAGAAAAACATGTTTTCCCAGAGCTATTCTACATCCCTTTAGGAAGAAAGTTAAACTTATGACAGTTACCCCATGGTGAAGAAGCCTGAACGATCCATCTGAAAGTGAAATATTAATGCATCACTTCTCTTTCTTACTTTTCTCTTCTGCAGTCCCTTAAATGTGGAACAAATAACATGAAAAAAGTTCTTGTACAAACAAAATACTTGAGGAACTGGAAGTGGGGCTGTTAGTGGCATAGCTTCAGTAATCTAAAAAAGGTAACTAGAGACCCACTGTTTTCTACCCCTAGGAATAAGAAAATATCTCATGCTTTTCTCAGTTTAATTCTGGTTTACTTTCTTCATGTATGGGCTCATGAATAAGGTAAAAGACTCTTACTTAGAAAATGGATTTACGAAACTGCCAATATTATGAAGTATGGACCCAAATTTTGGTCTGATCTGTCACTTGAGTATTGCTGATATTGGTATAGAAGACACCTGAGAACTTATTGATGCTGACCCATTAGGAGATATACTGTGGGGTCTGTATGTGTGTGGAGAGAGCCTCTGATTAATAGTCCTGCTGTGAGTGTGACATATCTGTGCTGCTGTGTAACTTTTTCTGGGTGCTAGGCACTTATGTGTAATGATATTTTTCACTTCAAAAGGAGGAAAAGGATTGAGATGATGTTAAATTGCTTTTCTCAGTGTGTGCACTGTAGAAAGGGAAATGAAACATTAATTCAGTGTTTTTTCTTTTGTCTGTGGCTGTGAAGTGAGGGCTCTGGCTTTAACCCATTAGTCTGCATAGGGGCAGATCTGCTGACCCAGCTGTGCCCCATCTGGGAGGGGGCTGTCTTTGCTACCTTGCAGGGATAAATCCTGTGTATACTCGTGCTACCTGTGACATCCAGTCTCAGGATAGTCCTAGACTATCACTGCACCTCTTTATATCAGAAGAACCTTCCTGTAAGTTTAGAAAACACTCGTCAAAAACCTGAAAACCAGACAAATGCACAATTCAAAACCAGGCAACCGAGTTGAAGGGCTTCTCATGCTCTTCATCTGAAATGTATTACTATCCATTACTGCTTGTACAGCCTGAGGCTTCCGAGAAGATAGTTTTGAAAATGATACCTTTAAAACAAAAAAAGATACTCTTTTCACATCACTCTCAGCAATGATGCTGTGTGGGAGAGCGATGGCAGCGGCTCAGGGGCTCGGCTGCCACCTACTGCTCGCTGCTCCCGGCTCTGCCGGCCTCGGCGCCTGCAAGGACAACGTCTGGGGGAAATTTGTAGGAAACCCCCCCTATTTATCCATTTATGAACTAGATGGAGGCTACAGCTGAATTTACAAATATTAAAATGTTGCTAGTGGTTTACAATCGATAAATTTCCAGCTTAAGAGATGCTGAAAAACCCGAGAGGTGTTGTTCAGCATATGGAGCTGGTTAAAAAGTTGGAGAAGCTCCACATTTGAATTTCAAAACCCACAAAGTTAAAGGAAAACACTTGATTTAGAAGGTTCTTGGACTTGAAATGGCAAGTATAGGTTTTCCTCATTTTTTAGCATATAGCAGTTTTCTAGCAGGGGCTGTCAGTTAACACTCATTTCAGCCAAGCATTAATTCCAGGTTAAGGGGGAAACAGAGGAGCTGTCTCCCAAACATCCTCTGTTTTCTGCTTTGCAAAGGCCCCATCCTGCATCACACAGAGCTGTGTTCTCTCAGTGGCCCTCATGGGGACCTGGCACTGCTAACCATCAGTCTTGAACTCCTGAGAATCAGACAACACTCTTCAAACCCTTTTCATGGCAGCAACTCCAAAAAAACCCTAAACTCCAAACCAAAAAAAAAAAACCCCAACTTTTTAACAGTTATAATCTACGGCTTTAAGCCATTACTTTAGGGACTGTCCAGATCTGTTGCTGTCACTTGGTGCCCTATTGTATCATGCCCTACAGTAATTATAACAGATACTGCCCAAAAAACACCGGGAGCATGCACATCGCATGATATAAATGACAAACATGAGGAGCAAGCTGTATTGCTGTATTAGCCTTTACTAAAGAGATCAGAATAAGAGGTAAAATAAAGATTCTTCAAGAAATAGAAATGTGGTCACCGTAAACTACGTATAGAGGAGCTTTTTGTATCATAGTCTTGCTGGCAGTAAGCACAGTTTGTTACCTTCAGGGTGTCATTTACAACATCCCTTTTCACACTTCAAGTGCCGGTGTTGGGACATGGATTTAATTCCTATGAAAGCCTTTCACTCTGTCCAGAAAAACCCCAGAGCTCACCCTTCCTGTGTTTACAGTGCTGGGGGAAAGCAAAGGGGTGTTAAGCTACTGCTCACCAAGTTCAATCAGAGCCCTATAGGCTATTCCAGGAAAAAAAGAAAAGCCTATTTAATGCTTCCCAAAGCATTAACCATTCAGGCCCCATCCATGAAGACAAACCAGTAGTGTCTTTGCAGGGCTAATATCACCCAACTGAATAACAAAAAAATAATTTCTATGATTTAGGTGACGAATCAAATTACACAAATAATGAATAACAAACAGCCATGTGGAGTGAGTCACTTATACATTATTCTGAGCTTAAAATTCCTTTAAATAGATTTCTCACAGAGGACATCAAAGATCCAGCACCTTTCTAGTAATTGAGATTCATATCTGGGCTTTTCAGGAACCAAAAAATGCAAATAATATCTCTGTTGAACTTAGCTCAATGAGTAACTCATTCAGCTGTACCTGTAACTTTGGGAAAGCATTATCTTCTGTTTGTTTTTTCTGGAGCCCATCTGAAGGTAAATGTTATTTTAGAGATTAAGAGAAAATGTTTTTTGATCTGGTAACATCAATTTGCCCATTTAAAAAAAAATATAACTTTTCCCCTATGATAGGGTGAGTAAGAAATCTTGGTGATCTTTAAAATTTAATTTGGATAAATAATGCTTACAGTAGCTTAGCTGCCCTACTGAATTTTAAAGATGATAGTGAGACACCTATGAAACAAAAATATTTTACCCTTCCTGCTGTACTTTTAAGAAAACAATACACAACTATAAGAAAGCTCCATCGTGTACACAATGCAAATATACTGTTAACTGGTTGAAAGTGTTTTCTAACATAAAATTCAAACACAAGTGAACAAAATCCAGCTGATTAAATATTACTGAATAATTTTTTTGCCATATTGGGTTGTTGATTGTTTTATTGTACCCAAAGCTGTGCTAGACCCCTCACAGCCTAGATAAATGAAAAAGCTTGCATGCAAAGAGCTTGTTGCTTAATTTCAGCTGTGATAAAATGAGAAGATTAAAACAGTGAACTTGGTGAGCTAAAGGATTAGAAAACACTGTATTAATAAGTTCATATGATTATTCAGCAAAGTCAGTCCACAGAGTGATTGAACTGCTATTTTTGGGCACAAATATTTAAAAAAAAAATGAATACAATAATGCTGTGTCTGAGTCCCTCCTTGGGACATGGCAGAGGGATGGGTTTTAAAGGGCATTTTCTGACCTGCCAAGCCCATTCAGGAGGGCAATGCACGCTTAGAGGCAGTGTGTCTCTGAACAAGAGCTTTGTCTGCAGAAAGGCTTGAGGGATCGGGTCCTTTTCTATTGCATGAGCCAACATCTTTGTAAAAAGTTATTGGATCGAATCAGGGCTGGCTGTATTACTCAGGAGTGAATTACACCTTTCATCCCAAACCAGTGCCAATGAATTCTTTCAATCTGAATTGCCAAGAGGTAGTATAATGGCAAAAGTGACACATACTTGATAGCTGTAACCTTATTTACATTGACTCTGACGGAACTCATCACATTATAAAGCAGTATTAATAACATGTTAATTGAACTACTAAATGCCATCAACCATTAAAACTATTGGTTGCTGCTGCAGTCCCCTAATACAGTATTTACTGAAAGCTGAAGGAAGAAATGGTTTTGCTTAAAATATTGGTAAAGCAGCTGAAAGAATAAAATGAAGTTGACCTTTTGATAGATGTCTGTTTATTGATTTAAATTCACCATTTTGTGAACAATGTCAAAAAGGTCTGTTAGAATAGAAGCATGTATAATAACATGAGCTCAACAATTTTTATTTCTTTGTGTGCCATTATGGAGAGATTGAAGCAAGCTTCACCTAAGTGTAGTGATGCAAAAAAAATAATAGTACCCAGTCTGGATGTGAAAAAGCAGAGGAAAACAAGAGCTTCATATTAAAGTGCCTTCTAGGTAGCTGACATGACGCATCTAGTCAGACGTAAATAATGACAGACGGAAACTATCATGAGGTCTGTGAAGCATCAACATGCTGCCATCATTTTCTTTCTAACCTTGCCTTGCTAGCAGCTCTCAGACTTACAGGCTGAGAGATCATTTAAAAAGCAAATCCTAATGATGCTGCCCACTGTAACAACAGCCAGTGAGATTGGCATCAATTTAGCTCAGTTTGAGAGCTCAGGCTAATGGCCATTGTTGGCTCCTGACACCCAAAAGGGGTGCCTGCCCTCCCTCCCTCCTTGGCTCCCCGCAGCTCCCTGCACATCTCACTGAAGGTGATCCACCTGCATGGGCAAGGAGGAGAGCAGATGCTGCTCCTTCACCTGCCTCTTGGCACATAAGACCTTCAATTATTTCCTTTATTGGATTGGTTTATTTGAGCACAGGATGCCTGGAGTATGTCTTTTACTGTTTATGTTGTATTTGTGGTATGTGTGCATAGGAAAAGAGAAGGGAGTAACATGCTGGTGTCCCTGTAGCTTCAGCTGAGCAGTGTTATGGTTCAGATAGACACATCTGTACATGGCTGCCATAATCAATGTGGAAGGGCAGAGCAATTCTGCAGATGCAACTCAGGGTAAAAAAGCAAAGCAAAACAACCTCACAACAGTTATCTGTCTTGTCCAGCTCAGTAGACTCTATTCATCAAAGCAATGTACAATGAAACAGTTGCACACTTTATTTAAGCCGGTGACTTCATTGCAAACCTCTGGGAAACAAAGCTGATGTGCAATAACGTAATGGCATTATCACTTTGCAAATCAGCATGTGGCTTTGCTTGGGTGCTAGCAGGGCATGAGGGCTCAGAGAGAGACAGATGACAACATGAAAAAACAAGTAGATCAGACTGCTTGTTTTTGATTGTAAACACTATTTTCATATACAACAATGAATTTCATCCTGTTTGGTAAGCCTGACCTCAGGCTGTATAACTGTATTTCCATTGTTTGTATGTAAATTAAAACATGACAAAAAAATCCTTCCCAGCCCTCCCCATCAGAAGGCTGTTTACGCTTCACAGATCTTTCCAGTACTTTAAGCACAACTAAGCAGCTACCTCAGGTAAAGAAGATGCTATTTTTCCAAGGAGGCATTTTAAGAGATTTCCCCACACACACTTCTGAATGTTCTAAATACTAATGCAGAATTCGTGACTCTCAAAGTAAATAGAAGGCATTTAATTATGCTGGTGATGTCAGGTACTGTATAGGTTGATTTCCCAAGGCGTAAGTGAAAAATGTACTATTTGGTCTTAAATTTAGACTTAATAAATACCTAATTTAGGATCATGTTCTATATGCAAGGATATAATCACAAGGCATTCATTTTTAAAAGGTTTCATTTATTCTTGTGAGTTTAATTATTGCAAGGAAACTGTGAGCAATTTGTTTTTTTACCAGTGTCTGATTTCTGAGAATGGTTATTAAATATTAAATGGATGCATAATTCAGGCAATTAAGAAAGTAATCACACAAAGTAATGTAATGGAAGTTAATTATTACTGCATAAGCAAATAGTTCATTAATGCTAGTAGTTGCTATGGCTGCATTCTTAATACATGCAGAACTGAAGCATGAATCCTCTGTGTATTCGGAGGTACCAGAAGAATGGTACTGCAGGAAGAGTGCTCCTAATGAAAGGCACAGGCAAATAAGGTCATATTGACCCCTGGCTTGTCTGAATGTTGTAGGATCATCATTACTTAAGTGAGTTTTTTATCAAAACCATGGCTGCTTTAGGTGCCTGTAATCTCCTCTGTTTGTAATACAGACCATAGCTTAAATCAAGGAAGAACTTGGGGAATTCTCTGGTTTAAAATAAATAAATCGCCAATCTTGTTTCCCCTGGTAAAGTCCTACCCGGTTGTGCTCCTCTTGTTAAAAGGCTATAAAATCATTATGTGTAACTTAAAAGGATTGTACAGTTTTTCAGTACAAAAGCATAAGGACTGACAACCACCCTTGTTAAATTTTGTTCTTCAACGACGAGAGCAAAATCTGACATTTCTTTGCTAACATTATTTCCCTAAAGCATAGGCGCTTCATAAAGACTATTTTAAGCCAAGAGACACTCGCAGCTATATTCCACCTAGTAGGCTGTGATGCAGTGATATTAACCTTAGCTCTATATGGTTCAGCCAGGGATGGGAGGATCTGTGATTGAGGGATGAACGGTGCAAAAAGGTAATGAGGTTCTCATTGCAACCTTGAAAGGTGTGAAGACAAACAGTTGGTTCCTTCATTTTGTGTCTTTGAAGATGAACAGAATGTCACTTGTCCATCTTAGGCTGTGTGTTATTATTTTAAAAGGGGAAGTAAAGAACAAGACAGCAGTTACCACACTGGACAAAGCCTGCAAGTCAGCGCATGCTTACTTCTGCCAACTGATGGTTCTCACTCACTCCTTGTTCAAAATACAGCCACGCTGGGTAAAAGGAGGTGGATTTTGTCATTAGCTGTGCACTGGGGCTAAGGAATAAGTGGAATTGGATTAGTTGATGTAAAGACTGCGCTGAACTATCTGGGATGTTGGTAGCCTCAAAGGACCATTTGACAATTGAGGACACTGAGGTTCACAATTTTTAGTCATCTGCTTTCCTCATTTCAGTGCATCTCACAAAAGGACCGTAAGCAAAGGAGGATGTAGGAGCTAGCTGTTGCTAGCTCGGTGCTTACTGAATTTTCTGGAGGAATATTCTAATGGTTGCTTTATGTTCTAAACATCTAGGACTTGAGCAGGTCAGGGAACCTAAGGAGGGGGAAGACAAGCATTGTGGTGTCAGCTCAGCATTGCACTCTGGTCTTCCCAAGGAAGACCAATCAGCTAGAATACTGATATGATGATTCTGGAAATAAAACTCTTGTAAAACCCTGTGACTATTTAGGGGAGAAAAGAGGTTAGACATTTGGATTGAAAATGTGCTCATGCACACACAATGATATTTCTTAATTTATTTTTAGGACCACTCATTCCATGAAAGTGTTCATTATTTTGAAATTTTTAATGCTGTTTCAGAATGAAAACAAATGTTGAAGTATAGGAAATTCCTGTGGGACAGAGATTGTGTTTTTTACCAGCTCTAATAACCACCAACGCAACAGCATGAGCAGTCAATCAAACAGGAACTGAGCCAGCACAACCCCAGGAAAGTTCCTTTCATCCCTTCTTTATTTGAGAAGAAAACCCCTAGTCTTTTTGCAAGCCCTATTAAACGAACAGCTTTTGCAGAATGTCTGGGAAGGCATGAGATTCGGCTGCTGGGGGCTGAGTGTGAGGGAACAAGTACCAGACTCTCCCAGGCCCCACAAACAACACCTTGCAAACAGCCATCTGAAGATTTCCACGCTGAGTACTTCTCTTGGCAGTGGCAGTGTCACACAGGAGGACGGCAAGCCCCTCAGCTCAGGCAGCTACATACCTTCTGTGGTGCTTATGGCTCATAAATGGGTCCTTTAAAGTCTATCTCGGTGTTACCCACTCCAGTTTTGGAGCCCTCCTGTCATATGCTCTTGACAAAATGCCTTGCTTAGCGCATAAGCTACTGAGTCTGGTGCAGCTTTGCACTCAGACTGGTTTCAAGGTGCAGCCTTGTGCAGAGGGCTATACAACTGTCCAGAGGAAAAAGAGATAGCAAAGGTGGCTTCTTGTGATTAACTGACCAAATTGTCAGCCATAAGGATGCCTAGTTCAATTTAGGCAGTAAAAAGACAGACTTGAATAATAAGTATGTTCCTTCAACCATGCACCTAATGCAGTGTAATTGAATTCTGTTTCTTGAACAGGACAGAACATTGGCAGAAATGTGTAATGAGGTTATAAAAACGGCAACTCCACCTCATGCAGTTCCTCATAGGCCAATGAACAGCAGAGAACCTTTGGTATCTTACCCTAGAAACTGTTTAAGAAGAAATGATCAACCATTGTTGCCTGTCATGCTGCCCATTCCACTCCTGCTAGGAGGTGAAAGCAAGGAGTGAGTGCTTAATGATCAGGGCGACGGTGAGACTGGCCAGATCCAATATGACTTGCATGAATAGCTAAGTATCTATTACCCAAAAACCTATTAACTGGTACAACCTGTTGTGCTAGAAATGTCCTTTTCAGGTTTGCAGCCAGACCTCACCACCTACCTGTCCCTGCTGCCCCTTGGCAGCCAGGGCTGGGATGGGTGAGCAAGGCATCGGCACCCACAGCTTTCCAACACGTGCCTGTCAATGCCTGCCAGCTAGTTCTACCCGTTGGCACCAGGACCACATCTGGGTACTGTGCCAGTCTTGCCTTTTTGGTGGGATTCTTAACCTCAAGTGTGCATTCTTGGGTGACTGCACCAGAAGTTTTGATAACTGTATTGAGAGCAGTTTTAGTTCTTGTATGGACTGCTTATCCATATTTTTGGCAAATGAATGTGTGGTAAGTGCACTTGGAGGTTTTCCTTTGAATGACAACTTGCTTATCATATATGGGGGGATATGCACAAATCATTCCTAATAATAATATTTTTATTCCAAAGACACCACAAAGAAAGTAAGCATTTCTAGAAATGAGCATGCAAACAGTAAAGGTCTGATTAAAACTATAATCCCCTGAAATACCTCAATGTACCTTTAAAATAATTAGTCCTGAATACAAAATTTACCAACATAATCTTCTTAACGCTATACTCTCAGTATACTATATTTTTCTAATCAAACAGTCGTGATTTATTTCAGATACAAATTTTAAATCTCATGTACGGTCATGTATTACAGAAATATCCCTCAAGGCTTTCAGTTAACAGCAATATTAACACTATTTTTTTTTTTTGTAATAAAACCGGTCTTTTCGTGAAGCAAAATAATCAAGCAAAAGTAATTTCAAATGCTGATTTTTGTTAAAATACACTGTTATATTTCTAAGTTCTGATTTAATATGGATAAGTGTTGGATGTTTTGTTTTCACTTAATATGGCAAAAATGACCTATGTGAGAACAGCCCAGTAGGCCAGGGCACCTACCTGGGTTCATAATCCTACCTCTCTAGTTGGGGATACGTTCTAATAAAATACTGGCAATGCCTAAGTATTTTTCTTTAACTATGAGAATTAAGTCTATAATGTTGAAATTGTACCTGTCTCTTAACCTTGCCTATAAGTTTATCAGTCTCTAGGCTCAAACCAAGCATGACAAATTTAAATGCTTTGCCTGTTATCTACTATGTGAACAACTCCCACTTGACTTCCCACCCATACAGAAACTGCATGTCCCTTATTCAGCTCCCAGCTGTGGCTTTGTGTGTCAAGAAAGCCTTACACCCTTGCTGTGTTTGGGAAGCAGAATCTTCACAGAAAATAGTTTAAGCTTTTTTTTTTTCTTAACTAGATCTAACAAGTTACCTTGGAGTGGCTTATTTTGAGTGATTCCTCCTTATTTCCCCAATAGTCCTGTTGATTTAACTCAATATAGTCATACAACAAACATTTCAATAACCAGGTCAACATACAGTATTCATAAATTCTTGCAGAGCAGCTCTACATCCATCATGCAGTATACTAAAGGTTGAACACCACAGTCTTATCCTATTTTTCATTTTCCTTAAACATATGCACATACCTTTTCAAATCATACCACACTGTTATTCTTAGACTCTGGAAGGCTGTCACAAAATCAACAAAAAAAAAAAGTGTACATATAATTGTATGGACTCTAACAGAGATAACAAGGAAAAGCTGAAGTTTCAAGTACTTATTCAAGTTTTGGATAAGGAAATTTATTTCCTTTGGTCTTTGGCAGTTAAACATAGAAGTAACAAATGCCCAGTTGTAGGCTGTCTGTCTGTATAGGCATGGTGATGTTTTCTATTGTTGGTTTTTCTTACTGTGTTACTTTTGTTCTTATTTTATACGATTTCCTGTAAGTATTCAGAATATCTAAAAAGCCAACTTCTAAGTATTAACAAGAAAGTAATGAACTTCAAATGGGTCTGGGATGAAAAATTTGCACAAAAGTTGGAAAAAGTACATACTTGTGATGGTTTAGAATCATATGCTTACTATGTGTGGAGACTTTGTTTTTTAAAATAATACAGTAATTCTTCATCAAAGTATAACTCCATGCTTCTTCACTGTTTTTCTTAACTTGTTGCTGGTCTTGTTTTGTTGGATGTAACGATTGTCAGAAACCATTTTTGTTTGCTGTTCAGTGTTGCATCTTTACTTTTCACTAAGGTTTGCCTGAACATCTTAAACAGGTCAGTCACCTGCTTCCCTTCTTGCTTGTATTGTCCCTGCTCCCTTGTTCCAGAGAATTGTCCCACTTTTGAGAAAAAATGAAGGTGTCCTGGGAGGAGGAGGTGGGCCTTGGTCAGGGAGCGTACAAGCTGATGTTATGACATATAGATTATGAAGGTCCTGGCCACTAGTCAGCTCCTAGTTTACTGAATGCCCCTTGCAGCCAAAGGCCCATCATCCTTGTACAGGGACTAGCTTGTGTGCCAGTGCTCTTAAAGGATAAGAGGAAATGGCCTCAAGTTGCACCAGGAGAGGTTTAGGTTGGATGTTAAGAAAAACTTCTTCACAGAGAGGGTTATCAAGCATTGGAACAGGCTGCCCAGGGAAGTCACGGAATCACCATCCCTGGAGGTATTTAAAAGACGTGTAGATGTGGTGCTTAGGGACATGGTTTAGTGAACTTGGTGGTGATAGGTTAACAGTTGGACTTGATGATCTTAAAGGTCCTTTCGAACCAAAACTTTTTTGTGATTTTATGACACCATGTGAGAGGAAGACAGTGGTGATATTGCATAGTGGTGCTTTGGGAGAGGAGGAGGAGTGGAAGGATGTTATCCCTCATCAGACCTGTCACAGACAGGGCAGGCTCTGCTACTCCTCCTTCACCCCCACCTCCTGCTCTTGTTGGCAGGTGCTACTGCACCACAGCCTTCCCCATGAACCAGGTGGGTGGGGAGCCTAAACACCTGCAGGAGCCTAAACACCACATGGCCTTGTTGATGGCATAGATTATATCTGCCTTAATGTAATGTTTCATCTAGTTGATGGAATTACAAGTGGGAGTTTAAAGGAACAGAAAAATGAAAATGTACAAAAGTACAAACAAAAGGTACTAAACAGAAAAATGCCAGATGGGTGAAGTTGAATGCAAGTAGGGTACTTGTAGGTTACTGGTGGGGTTGTACTGGTGTGTTTGCATTTGTGTAGTGGGAAGAAATCCATGGCTATAGAAATTTGGTTGAAGTTAATCTTGCATCTGAATTAGCTTTATAAGCATTACTTTAAGCTCATACTTCAAAATTGGTTAATGGGATGATAGGAGTAGATCTATGCTTGGATAATTATCATCTCACTTCCTCTTATCTCTATTCCAAATACAACCTGAAATGCCTTGATAGTATCCTGTGGATAGATAAAGAACAATCAAAATAATTCAGATGAAATTTTTTATTTATTGCTTATTGCCAAAAATGTACCGTGTGCTGCATAAATACAGAAAACAAAGGCAGCTCCAACATGGAAAAGCTTAGTCTGAAAAAGAGAACTGGAGAAGAAGGGGTACCAGTTGAAAACTAGAGGATAGCCTATTTAAATTTTACTTGTAAAAATGGTAATTTTACATTCCTAGTTTCTCCCATGAAAGACTCGCAGCAGGATCCAACGTTTGCTATGCCTTGGGACCTGCTGTGCTTCTCAGGGCAACTGGGCTCCTTGTGGGACCAGATATCTGCAAAGTTGCCTTGATCCATGATACTCAGCAGCAACAGTTAATTTCAGGTGGAGAGAAAAAAATGTTGACCTTCAAAAGGGAAAAAAGTCCACCCTACAGTTACCTGACTGCACACCCCTTCAAGGAAGTTATTTTGGCATTTTGATGTGAGTATTGGCAGAGTGTGATTTGCCTTGAACTTGTGTAGACCCCTGCGATTCCTAACTGGTGACTTAATACTGTCCTGCCAAGGGAATACTCTAATGTTATGGGTAGTTCAGTGTCATGCTGGTACATATTGTTTAAGCACTGCTTGCCTGGAGTAGTCTTAGAGATGGAACATCTTGAAAATCACTTCAGGACTTTAGCTTGCATACACAAGTCAGTTAACAGCTCTTGGAGTTCAAGGGGTGGTTTATCTGTTGTGTAGCAATAGCACTGTAAGTTTTCATAGAAATTATTTGCTAGATCCAGAACTCATTAGTGAACTCTTAATAGTTCATCTTGGTATTTGCCCCTGAACTGAAATGCTGATGGGTTGCCAAGACTTGTTTAGCAAAATGCTCCCAGGGAAATTCTCAGGAGTATGAGATCTGCACATGCTGACTCCTTCCCTTTGTCTCAGTAAAAATATAAAAGCTATTTCAGGGCATCTAATGTTAGAATCTGTTACCAAAATAAAATAAAGCAGTACAGGATTTTTCCCACTCTTCAGATCCAACCCTTCTTTCTGCAATTACTTCCTTTTCCAGAACTGTTCAGCTTTATAGCTATGGCACCTAGCAGCCATGAAACTACTCTAGGATTATCTCATACAAAGGAAAAAAGTTTCCTGAACATTAATATTCTTTAATATAAATAAGTAGTTGCTGTAAACCCAAGTTATTTGTCATTAGTTCTAAATGAAAAACTGAAGTCGTTACAGCTTCCTATTTTAAGTAGGGAACAAAATGTTTCGCAACTGCTTTAAACCAGTGTTTTACCTAAACTTGAAAAATGTAAATTTTTTTCCTTTTTTTTTTTTTTTTTGGGGAGACAGGAATTCTTCATTTTAGGTACTATGCCATCATTCTGGCTAAGTTGTGAGCCTACTAAAATACATTAAGAACATATATTGCCAGTTAAAAAAGCCTATAAAATTTGGATAAGCTTTGGAGAAGTATTAGATACTTATGCTTTAAACCTTTAAAACATTTTCTTTGCTGTATGTCAGGCTATATTCTTTCAGCCAGTCTTGCTAGTATACTACATAGCACCACACACTTTGGCACTTGCCAATTATAACACATGGATAATAGAAATATATTTGTAGTTTTTACTTAAACTGTAAAAAGAACTTCTACGTCTTATGTGTAATAAACTTGGTATTACTGCAACTCATACAATATCATGGAATATTTCCTTCCTCAGTGTAATACAATAGAACTTTATTACTTGAATTAGGAAGGCAAATTAAGGGGAGACGGAAGTGCTTTGGTTTTCACTACACATCTTTTAAGCTATACTGGAGCAAATGACATTTCTAAGTAATTAAGGTAGGATTGTGAGCGGGATATGTTTATCCCTGATTATTAATGTTCAAAGACTAAATTGACAAGGTCATCCAGAAATCATGTACTGTAATTTTTCCAGTACAAGGAATCAAAGGAGAAACAGTAAAGTTATTGAGCAAAAAAAACTTGGCTAAGAATACTTTTTTTGGTTTTGTTCAACTAATCAGCACTCCTGTTTCAAGGAGTCAAACCTGCATATACTGGAGCAAAATTTTCTTCCTGACTTCAGCTTGCTGACATTGGATCATAAATGAGATCATTCACTTGGTCTGTTAATGTGGGCATTCCAGTTTACTTAAAATATGATGTGTGAAAATGACTGACTGGTATGCAGAGCTATGGTTATTTCATGTATTTAGGTCCAGTCCCAGGCCTTGAAAAATGCTGCTACTCTCCTCTTGAAAGAGCATCCTGCCTGACTTATAATTATTGCTTGTATTTCAGTAGTCTCTCTTTTCTCAGAGGAAAAGAGTGAAAGGATGTTTTTCCTCTCTGGATAGCAAGTCTCAATTCAAGCAGGACAAGCTGAATTTCTTTAGTCTAACATTTTTTAGAAAGCACAGTCACTAAAATATTCAGGAGTAAATGAATCTAAATGTTCTAGATCACTCTTAAGGCTATTTCATAGATAAAGATAACATGGAGCAAAGGACAGCTAAAAACATGGAGGAAGTAGCAGAAAAGCAAGGCTTAAAAATATCTTGTGAGCTGGCAGGAGATCTTGGCTAAATCATGCAGATGAGAAACACAGATGTGAGTTAAGAGTCTGAACAGCTATAACATTGGTGAGAGGAGGAAATTAAGGGTAAGATTAAGAGCAGTGGTGGATCAAAATGGTCTACAGAGCCATGAACAAGTAAAGGTAGTCCCTGCAATGTGCTATGTGCCAGGAGAGATGTTACCGTTCAGCAGTACTGCCTGCTCTCTTCTGAAAGTATGTGAGGGAGTGGAATTTAAATTTTTGCCTCAAAAGCAAACACAGGTCATGGCTGAAGTGCTGGTAATGCCCTTGCCCATATTGAGCCTCATCCTGAGCTCAGTGAAAGCAAAGGAAGATGTTTCCCATTGACTTCAGAGCACTTCGGATCAGACCTGCTGCAAGGTACTTGATAAGAATCAAGTGCCATTGCTATGGTCTTTCCTACAGCCAGCCTCAGTATGCAAATTAATGTGAAAACTCCATAACCAGTGTGAAATTAGTCGTATGTTGCCATTGCTACTTAGGGATAATTGCTAATCCCTGCAAAGACAATAAGTGTGAACGGCTCTGCAGATGCTGTCTGGGACATTCCTGGGCAGGAGAGAGAGCTTGGCGCCATTTTTATAGTTATGCCTGTTAAGATTTAATAGATGGAAAGTTTCATTAGTGAACTCTGTTGCAATTAACTTGAAGGAGGTTCCAGCCTACTGTATGCAGTCCTTCCTCAGAGAAAGTTGTTTGCATTTCCTTTTGGTAATAATTTATTGGCTTTTCAGCACTCGAATGTTAATGAATAGCAAGGGCCATGATTTAACAAAAAACCCACCACCACCACCATAACATGATTTTCTCATTACTCTAACAGAGGATTGGGTTAGTTGTATAACTTTATTCCTCGGTGAACATACTGGTTGCTGAAAGTCAAGACTGAGTTGACCCAAGGGCAAGGGATAACACAAAAATACAAATTTAAGGGAATAGTTTTCTTCTTGCTAACATCTGTAATAAGGATTAATGGGGTAGCAACCTGGTTTTTGTTTCTTTTTATCACTCCACCCTGAGGCCAGATCCTGCATCCTTCACACCATACTTTGATTGCAAAATAGATTATGACTTAGGCCTTCTTGATCTTGTGGGTGACCTGCCATGAGAGAAGAGGCACACAATTCCTACTAACTTTAGAGCTGCTGCAGACTGATTTTAGGGCATTTGTTATGGAATTGCTCTGCACTACTTCTTTTGAAAGAGGAATATGTGGTCGCATAAAGCTGATTGATGTTCACAGTAACTGAAGATCATGTTCCCTGAACGTTGTGGGTGTACTTGAAAAGAGCTCTATCAAAGCAAGCAATGGATGAGACCAGCCCTGCTGAGCCCAGCTCCTGACAGCTCCCAGCTCTACTGCAAGAGACAGCCCTTGCTGCCCTTCTGAGCCACAAGCAAGTGTTGGTGAGATGTCTGGAGGATGCCTTCCCCCTTTGAGAGGCTTACAGCATGCTTTTGCTGACACTCATAACCATGAAGTGAAGGCAAAGTGCTCTGAAAAATGGTTCTCCTTGATTCAGAGTCAACTTCCTCAGATTTCTGTCAAAAACTTTGGCAAAAAAAAATTAATAGACCCATATGAACATCCCTTAGAAGTCAGGTTTTTTCTGGCACTGGTGAAGACAACTGCTTCTGTGCAGTGTAAATACTCATGCAAGGCTGGCAAAATCAAGAAACAGAGATCACGTACTTGACCATGAAGTTGTGGTGACCTGAATGAATTCGAGGTGATGTCAGTTCAGAGCACTATAACTGGTGGACATTCAGGCTTTCTCTGTACAGGTATTTCTTCTCTGAGCAAGACAGTGCAGAGCTGACAAACTGACATTAACAGGAGCTGGAAGGTTTTTGCATTTCTTAGTTAATTGGGAAATCTCTGCATGATGACCAGTGTGTGATGTGTGACTTGTTCTTGGCCTGGCATCATAATCTCAAAATGAATGAACAGAAATAAGGAAGGCATTAGACTATTTTATGCTAAATTAACCTATCTGCAGAGTACTAAATATCTGTCTCCGGAGAGGCATCATAAAACCTAAGTATTTTCACTGCAACTGTGGTATTACAAGTATTTCATGTTTTATTTCTAGGATGTAAAATTACTAATCAAGATTTTAAAAAAATGGAAGAAAATAGGAAAATTGAACCATTCAAATATTTCATTCTGTTACTTAACTAAAATTCCAATTATTGTTCCATTTAGAGCTAA
This sequence comes from Nyctibius grandis, assembly GCF_013368605.1. Lineage (NCBI taxonomy): Eukaryota > Metazoa > Chordata > Aves > Nyctibiiformes > Nyctibiidae > Nyctibius > Nyctibius grandis. The sequence continues at coordinate 14,110,014 of NC_090666.1, forward strand.
TGAAAGATTTTTTTTTTCTTTTAACATATTCTTGTGAGTGGTCAAAAGCAGATTCATCAAAGTTTAAATACTCTGTAGGAGTACAGTGGCCTGCCTGAACTCTCCTGTGCGCAAGGTTTGCAGGGCTGAGGGTAGAAAGCGTTGCCAGAGTGGACACAGGCAGATTTTCCAAATGGCCTGTGTGTGCCCACTCAGCTGGACTGCTGGTTTAGGTCAGTCAGCACTGTAATGTGAAAATTGCTGTTTCTGCCATTGCAATTCCGAACTCTTCCTGAATTGAGTGCCTCTGCCTGCGATGCTACAGATAATCCATTGTTTATTAAAGATTTAGGAGGCTAGAGAATTGTGTGTGTGGGTGTCTGAACTTATAGCCACCTTTTAGTCCTACTGCAGGGACTGATCTATGAGAAGTGGAAGAGGAGAGTTAGGGATGGGTGCAAGTATCCCTCACATATCAGTGTATTGCCCCATGAGCCCCATAAGTCTGGTGGGAGATTCTTTCCCTTTCATTCTCTCATGGTGCTGTGAAGAACTCTGGAAGGTCTTAGTTTTGGGGGGGAAGGAACAGGAGAAAATCCAAAAGCTCAAAAAAGAAAAAATTTCCTGCCCTGCTTCGTGTGTGAGTGCAATTGTGAGGGCTAAGGGGGAAATTTTGGACATGTACAGCTAATCCTTTACTTTCTATTTTGATGGATTTAGAATGGAAAATAAAGGATGAGATATTATGCAGAGGAAGTGGATGTGTAAGACACAGGGCAAGGTGTCCTGTGTTCAGAAGAACAAGGTGTGTTGGCTGTGTTGCTATGATGCTATGAGCAGGACATCTGCAATGTGCATGCATGCCTGCATACACTGCAGCCATGGCTTAACAATCAGGAAGATGTTAGTTTTTTCTTAATTTTGGATCCTCCTACTTCATTTAATAAATGTGATATTATTAGTTAGCACTAAAAAATTTAGGATCAGAGTAAACTGAAATCCAGTGTGAGGAAAGCAGCAGACTGGTCAGTGTGATTAGGATGGAGAGAGACCTTTTCCAGAGTGTTCTCAAACATAAGTGATGGACCTGGAGCCTACACCAAAGCGAGAGTAAAGATGGTGATCTCACTGTTATGGGTTTTGTCACCAAATGTGTCTGAGACTGAGCCAATTTTGTTAGGGCTGCAGCGCTGCTGTGGCTGCGGTTCAATAGGATAGCAGTGCATTAACCCACAGCATAGGATAACCTCCCACCCCTCCACAAAATTAGTTGTTGTATTTGAGTACTGTAATCCTAGAAGGAATACTTCCAAATGGCTCAAAAGCAATGTCATGCAACCCTTATTAGTTTGTCACTACAGCAGAGATGCCTCCAACTTGCTTTGACTTAGTGACATAACTTGTAGTTGAAAGCTTTAGGCAAGGCCACACACATGCAAACAGTGACTGGTGATTTGGATAACTAGCAGGAATGGCAGAGCCCTGTCTCTTTACAAGAAAGGTAGCAATGATACACAATTAAAAATGAGCTGTAAAAGGTAAAATCATGTAGCTATATGGAATGCAATAGGCCAGGTTGAGTAAAGCAACATAACAGCTACCAAAAAAAGAGGAGAATGAAAGGAGAATGCCCTGTTTTTGAGTGTTGTTTTCAGTGAAATCGTTTCTAAAGGTGAAATGGGAGAGAATGTTTGGCTTCTCTGAGAACAGGAGCAGCTCTTGCACAACAGGTGTCCTAATGTTTGTAGGATCTGTTTTCTTAGACTATAAGATGTTAAAGGTGTCTGAATGGAGCACCTTGATGGTATGAAAAAAAAATCTCAAAAATATCATAATTAACCAGAAAAGTGTGAGGTGCAATTAATGTTTTATCTTACATTTTTTTTTTCCTACCTCTTGGTTCTTGCTGACTTCTGAAGTGCTTGGCCCTGCCACCTGTTTTCTTTGCATTGGGAAGGTTTCAGATTGGCCTCTGCATTATTTGTTTTGACAAATTTGGGCTATATTCCCTTTTTTGCCTGTCTACTCCTCCTTATTTTCCTTACGGAACTGAATTTATGATGCTGTACCATTTCCTTGGCAATAGTCTGCCTGTTATATTCCGTGTCAGAGAAAACATGAGGATAGTTATCAAGTATTTCTTATAAATCAGAATGACTTCACAGTATTTTGAATACTGCATATTTATAGTACAGCTTTAAATCTGTAAATCTGGAATGAAGTAGGTTATGATACTTGCTGGCACCATCTGATTTCTCTATTAGATAATATAATAGAGAAGTCTTGACCACTGATGTCATTAAAGATCCCCAAACATGCCTCACAAAAGAATTTTTAACCTTACTGCTCTGGAAAAATAGATTTTTAGATGTTTCTGGAATAACTTCTGACGAAGTAAGTTCTTGCTCTAGATTTGGTTTTATGCAGTGTTCTATCTCATTTCTCATTTCTATCACAATCTCTTGGAGTAGATGATCTCCAGAGGTCCCTTCCAACCCCAACCATTCTGTGATTTCTGTCAATGGGTGGGCACTGTTGACTGTGTAGCGTCACATGCATAACGTTTTATGCTTTACAGGTAGCTCTGTTTCAACAGCTGATAAATGAGTCAAATTAGTATATATGTTCTGTATTTCAGACTACAGTAGATAATTAACAAATACAGACTAGCCCTTATCATTTTAGTATATAAGGTGCCCTTGAGGTCATAGTCATGTTTTTGATCACTTTTATATAGAGAACATGAGCATTATGCAATATTCTTTCTAGATTTGTCAGAGTTTTGTGTCCCTTTAAGCGCCAATTAGTCAAATACCACTATACAGCTAGAATTTCTGTCCACTTTTAAAAAAAATACTCTGAGTAGCCAACAAATGTTAACACGCCAACTTCTTTTGCTGAAAAGTAAAGCAGATGTAGTGAAGTGTTGCCTTCTCTTTCAGAGGGTTGTTTGTATGGTCTTCTTTATTTGTATCTTGAGGCCTCTAGTGGAAACATGTACATCATAGGAGGGGCACCACTCAGCCAAGTGTGAAAGCAGCCTTTACTTCTAGACAGTCATGTGTAGCTATTAATTTTTGAAGCATTTATTTATCTGAGCGGTTGCTCTCTAAGTGGTAATAAACAGCTTGTATGGCTCAGAGCTGAAGATGAAGGAGCCTTGAACAGTGTTAGGATGAAATCTATGTGGTGACTCTGAGCTAATGCTTCCTTAACGGCCATGCATCTGTTAAAAAAAACAAAACAAAACAAGCCCCCAAAACAACAAAACACCCCTCTTCCCCACAAAACACTCCACCCAAAATACTGTAGATTGTGCAGTAGAATTATGTAGATTATGTAGATTGAATCTATAGATATGCAAAAAAGTGCAACTATGCATTGAGAGTGTTTTTGGTTTTCCCCCCCTCTTACACAACTGGTCAGGGATAAGGTCAGAAGGTATTTGTATAAAGTTAATGGTTATGTTGTGCAAATGAGCTTAATGAATTTAGTGAGTGTTAAAATGAGCTTAAAAAGAGAGAAGGCATAACAAGATATCTAATAATGATCTAGTTTACTTCCAGTAATCTAGCAAATTTTAAAAGACCTCTGAGGGAACATTCCTGAGTGAGGCTTTAGCTCCTAACAGAGGTGTAAAAATGGTAATAATTATTTTTGAAATCTTGAAGACTACTACCCTCTCCTAAATCAACCTCCCACCATTTATTATGGATTGCATATATGTACAAGATACAATGATGTTATGGTTAAATTTGAGAATACTGACTGGCCTACATCTGTGCTGGAGTAAACGTTCAGCTCTGTCATAGTACAGAAGTCCTGCTCACGAAAAGAATGAGAATACATTATGGATGCATTTGATAAGGAACTTCTTTTTGAGGGAAACACTTCTATGGAAGTGAGGATTGATGTGTGTCTGATTTGTATGATCTTATTTGGAAAAGAAAATAGATTCCAAATTAACTGTGTACTGAGAAACAAGGAACTCAAATGTTTTAGAAATTTTAGAAAGATTTGTCATGTGTTTGGCCAGGAATAGTTTTTGACTTCTAGTTTTGTCCTTCTTAGCTCTCTGAAACATTAATTGAATATTGCAGGGCAGAATAAAATTGCAGACTGCAGCAAGACTGTTAAATAGCGTAGTTGGGAAAAATCAAAATGTGCTCATGCACCTACAATCTTTTTATTTTGAGTGAAAAACTTGTACAACAGTCTACATCTTGTGCAAGCTCCAAGGAAATATTGCAACTGTTTGGTTGTAATGTTGTTCATAAAACTGTCGTTTAGTGCTGCAACGGGGTTGAGCTTTCCGGGATCACTCGCTGATTTTCAAGATGGCTGTTGAAGTCAGTGGCGCCAAAGTGTGATGAAAGACCTCTCTGTAGGTCTTTCTCTATTTGACACAAAGTGTATTTGAGCATTTGTATTTAAGAGCATTGCATGGCACTTAGGACAAAGGGATCCCGTTCCACAACTCAAACACTTAGGCATTACTGCTATGAAAATAGTTAACTAAGAAACTTAACTTATGAGCCTGGAATAATTTGCTGATTTGGCAGTTTGGCGTGTTTTTTTTTTAAGAAATTAATCCCTTAAAACAAAACCAAGAACCTTCCTCTGCCTGTTTAAGATTCTTTCTGTTGATTATTTTTAATGAACGAGCAAATAATATTTTAGGTGAGAGCTGACATGAGAGTGAATCTAAACTTGCAGCCAGAAAGCTCTGTCGTATTTTTCCATATTTCTGTGGGTGCATCTAGCCACTTTTTCTCAGAAAGAACACAGCTGTGATCTGTGTCAAGGAATAAGTGATGCTCTGAGATTGCAGTGATTAGTTGATTTGCATTTTCAGTTGAAAGGAAATTCTAGCTAATCAATGGACTCTACACTTGCTTTGATTTAAATAAGCAAGTCTAAAAGCCTTCTCTGCACCTCTGTTTGTTTAAGTTGGCTTTGTCTCTTTGATCTCATGTTAACATACCTTAATGACAGGTAATGATTGATAATGGTGTATTGTAAAGTTCAGGTAATAAATAGTGTTTTACTCATAATAATGGTGAATAATGTACTTTTTATGACCCAGTTTGATGGAAAATTTCCTTGTCAACTCTGCCTAATTGTCCAGACAAAACCACCCATTACTTAAAGAAATACATGTCTAAACTAGACACATTAATTAGGGTCATGACTGAGCTACACAAAATAATATAGTAACACTTCAGTTATCTTTAAGTATGATCTTTGGACAGCAGTACTAATGTTAAACTGAAGTTTAATGGAAAGCTATTGTTTACACTATCCTTTTGTAGCTCTCAGACATATGTTGGAATCCATCCATAGCGGCTGGGTGATGGGAAAAGCCGCATCTCCCGGAAGGTCTTTAAAGGTCATGAGCAATATTAGTTTGAACACCAGAAATCACAAAATCAAGTAAGCCTGGATGAAAAAGGAGGAAAAGAGATTTCTAGGGTTTTATCCAGTCAGAAACTGAAGTCAGTAAATATCATATTCCATCGAATTGAGGGTTAAAAAGCACCTTAGTTTTTAGCTGTCAACATCCTGGAATACCATAAATCTGAGTGCTGTGCCAAGCCCTCCATGAGCGCTGGTACTCTCATGATATCTCATCTGCATTGAAGTTTCAGGGATTTTTACTGATAATGTAGTGAGGCTCTGGAAGTACCAGTATAGACTTTAAAATAAAAGTCCAAACTTCAGAAAAATTTATGTATAGTGAATCACTCAAAATTATAAAGAACAATAAAAACCTAATTCTATGAAAACATGAGCTTCCAAGAATATACTGACCAAGTAATTTTCTAATGAAAGGCTTCGTTGATGCTGAGTTCAGGTCCCTTTAAATAAACAATGCTCACTTATATAAGTATCGCACAAGCAAGTGTGAGATACTGCTGATGTTAGAGAATTTGTATTCTCTGACACTGCCCCCATGCAGCAGAGCATTCCTTGGGTCTTGGAAACATAGCAGCTTCAGTGCAAGACTGAGTGTGTCAGCATGCTTGGAATGAAACGAAAAAGGGCCCACCTGTCCCTTTCCTACCTCTGTTGTTTCCATTCAGTATTAAAAGTGTATAAGATGTTATGCCAAAAGGGATTTGTCCTTCTTATCTAGGAAGAGGAATGCTTTTGCTATTTGCATTTCTGAATTGCTTAGCTGCCCAAGCATGCTTTATGTGTGCTGCTTGAAATGTGTCACCAGATCACGTGGCCGCTGTTCTCTGGCTGATGTTGGATTTTCTCCAACAAATATGGATTATGTTAAAGTAGGTTCTGAATTGATGAGGATATGTTAATAACTCCCAGATGGGCATCTTTGTGCAGGGAAATACAAGCAGTCTATGGCAGGGGCTAGTGTTTGGCAGGTCCATCATTCTGTCATTAAAGGCCACATTATTACTTACAACTCTGCTTGCATGACAATTGCTTGCGTAAACCCAGTCTCCCAATAACAAATACACACAATTTGCTTTTAGATATATTTTCCTCTTGCAAGGAATTTTTCGCCTGCCAGCTGGTATTTCCTCTGGTTTAAAATATGGATTAAATAATACCAGGAAATAAACACTTAGGTTCCACAAATGCATGCCTAAGATAACTTTTCAGACGTGTGATACAAATACGAGCACAGAATATTTACACCTTCACAGCACAGCCTGTATTGTTCAATGTTGTGTTTATCTAAATTTCAGTTATATTTACAATTGGGTGTGCTATTTTTTTTTTATTAAAAGTTTATTTTGTGCTCTGAAGTGGTTCGTAGTCTTTCTATGGGCAATTAAAAACAATGTTGCTTTCCACCTACTTGCATGGGTGGATGAAGTTGTTACAACTAATATAATGATAATGATCATTTATTACAATAAGCAGCATGTGCAAGTGTGAATTATATGATAAATGTATTTGCTATACATCTTGACCACCGCACTTGTCCTTCATCTATTAGTCCATTTTGCCAAAATATGCCAAAGGTCTGTATATCCTGCAAACATGTACAAAACATGACTGGCTGCAAAATGTGCTTTCCTTCCTTCTCCACTCAACTTCTTTCCCCAATCCTACCACTCCTAACTATCCAGTCATGAATCTTAAAACAAATGCAAAAGTCATGCCAGCATTTTTGGGGCGTTAAAAAAAAATTAACAGATTACACCTTTTACTGCTAGCTAGAAGTGGAGCAAAGACTCTGGATTCTGGGAATGGGAAACGTTGAGATTCCAAGTTCTCGTTCTTATCTTTAATCCTAGAGCCATGTCTCCGGGAGTTGAAGCCTATAAAGCTTCCGGTAACAATTTGGGCAGTATTTACCAGGTAAGATAATATAAATAACACAGGCAATAAACATTTTTTAAAAAAACTTCGTAAAAATAATATTTTTTTTGCAAAAAGACTTAGTGACTATATAATGAGTATTTTTATCAGTTGTCTGGATGACTCCACCCCGAAGTCAATGATCTCTATACCCCATTTTAATGTATTCTCAGAAGCACGTATCTGTATTTTCTCATGCACCTCTACTCAAACCTGGATTTTGACTGACATATCAATGATAATGATTATTTTTTTTTGTTTTTAATAAAAAGGTAAAGTATACATTTTTGAAATAACATCGAGTCAGCTAATGAGAATTTACATTTTGCAGCACATTCTGGGGAATACTGCTGCATCGGGGCAGTATTTTCTGGTAATAACCCAAAATATCAATACCATCAAGTGTTTGGATCTGACCCAACTGACAAAGATATCACGAGGGCTCCACATATTTTTGTACTTCTCTAGTCTCTTTCTGCGTGTTATGATATTATTACTCTCAAACTGGCACTTAATTTTCCTTGCTCTTAAAATGAGTGTTGTAAGAGTAGCTGAATGTAATATGTGGTATTTTAATATTGGGACTCTTAATGCTACATAAAACCTTTGTTTCCTACAGGTTTATTGAGCTGGTGTATTAGATTTCCTGCTGCATGAGCAAGAAGATTATGGTGGCTTACATCTAAGTATACTTTTGGGAGGCATTTTGTATTTTCTCTATAAATAGTCTTTCTAAAACACAATTGTGAAACTATTAATGTTTATATCGCATTATAGATCTCTCTAAGTTTACTGTGCTGAGTATACAGTGTGGTAGCAAGAGGAAATCTTTTTGTCTAAGAAATATGTTCAAAACTGTTATTGCTAAAAGGCTACTAAAAGGCAAGTTTTTTAATATTTATCATCTTATCTGTAGGGTATTTTTGGCTGCTTACGCTGAATCACCTCTGTTTTCAGCAATATTAAAATTACATCTCTTAAGGAGTTAAGCACTTCAATAGAGCTTGCAAATACAAAGCTTTCAGCAGAAATGTGGGTATTCTGGCTATTCCTTTTGTGTCAGAAAAATGTGAAATGACTCAACTGCAATTACAAGTTCTTCACAGATAAAATTTAGACTCCGAGGTGAGACCGTGTGCATAGTAAAAGTTGTATTTTATACTGGATCAATGTTTGTGCCTTAAGCAAAAGAATGCTTTTATTATGGACTTTAAAGGTATAAACCCTGGAAGAATCCTTCCTTCTAAGACAAATGGAAAATGTATGTGGGGGGGAGGGATGTAGAGGTAGTTTGTACCTGTATTATATTACTGACTTGCGTTCTGTTTTGAGAATAATTTAATGAGCAATTTCTTCACGATTTATAAGAAAATGCCACAGGCCTAACTTGGCGAGGTCCCCTGGAGCCATTTGTTTATCTGTATGTGAATAGCCAGTTTCATTATTTTTGAAAACGTTAACATGAGTGAAACAAATGGTTAGCGTTGCCTCACCCAGCGAAATGAAAGATGATCATGTCCAAGCAGCAACCGTTAGGTAGACCAGCTCCAGCTCCGAGTCCTCCTGTTCAGGCGTAGAGTGACGTATGGGTAATCTGCAATTTGCTGGGGGCATTGTTAGCTGGCTCTGCCTGGGGGCAGGCTTGGAGCCAGGCTGGGAGCAGCTGTCTGCTGGGCTGCCCGGGCATGTGGAGATCCGCAGCACCCCTGCCATTGCCACCTCGGGCTGGTGCCAAAGCCCCCAGTGACTCGGCGGGGGTATTAGGTCAGATGAGTTACATTAAGTGGCAAGTGATAAATTCAAGATGACAATTCAAAACAGCGGTGTTTCTTCTGGTAATTAATTCCAGTGGTGCCTGAGGCAGTGCTTAGCTGCTACAACCAGTGTGGCCAATGCTGAGCAGCTAATGAGGAAACATTACAGCAAGGATTAGGGGCTGCTACATTCTGGCAGGATGAGGTCACTGTGATTAGAAAATATTAATGCAGGCTTAATATGGTAAACTGACTATGACAAAGAAACTTTATTTTAGCCATGAGTGGGTTAAAATACAAAAATCCTTTCTATTTATTTATTTTCTTATTTTTTTTCCCTCAAACAGCTTTTACACTCTGCGTACTGTCCAGTGGCACCAAGTATTGCTTTGGTGCTGTCATATGCAAACCATGTCAAGGCTAGTTAGCTGTTGCAGTTGGACACATTCTTTCTTCTCTTTCATTTGTTTTAATTACTTTTGTCAGGTAACAATGAACACTTAGCTTAGAGGAAGGAGCTTTGTGGTTGTTACCTATAAGCAGAAAGAATGATGAGAAAATAATACTCCTACGCTCCAGCATCCTACTCCCTTCGGTCAGCAGCAACGATGGGATTGCACTGTATTGCCTAGCAAAAGGCAAGCACAGTCAAAAACTTTGGCTGTCTCAGATATGGGGAAAGGCAATGTAAGAACAGATTTTTATAGCCACAGCCCTGCCCTGCTGTTGCAGCATGGGTTTGAGGGGTTATTTCTGAAGAAAAATCCGTACCCAATGGCACTTAAAAAAATGTTTCTGTGAGCTTTTCCCAGGCTGTTATGTTATTCCCCATAGCTGCAGGATTTGTGTTATTCATACATTACAGGGGCTGTGTACCACCCTAACGGAAACCTGTGGGTTATAATGTGCTTACTAAGCACTTTTGTCAATAGAGTTTGAAATGGTGTTCTGCTAATTACGGAGGGAGACTTATTTCCTAAGTGCTTCCTATTAATTGCAAGGATGTAGATGAGATGGGCTGCATATTGTGGCATTTGCATTTTTTTCTGTCTAAATCCTAACAGTTATTTTCACATTTTTGCTTTTTCTCTTGTTACTACATTTACATAACAATCACTTTTCAGCGGAAAGCGTTATAAATACTTCAGTATACATGCTTCTGTAGAGCAGATAAAAATATTGTTTAATCACATTAGCAAGACTTCAACTAGTCCCAGATGTCAAATAATGTAATTAATTGGCAAGCTTGTAACCAAATCCTTATGTTATCTCAGAATATAATGAGCTATCAAGGATGTTCTTACCTGTATATTATTATAGTACATACCTTTATCTTTCAAAGAAAAAAATCTTTAAAAATTTTTCTTGTTTCAGCAAGACATTATTACACATTTTCTTTATTTTACCCACCTAACTCTTATCTTTTAGAGGTCCAGAATGTTCACAGAAGAAAACAAAATTCTGTACAGTTTTTTTCTCTCATTCAATTATTTTTATACAGTATTGAACTAGTATAGTGAAAATATATAGTCTCCAATACAAAACTCGGAACTGATGTTTGAGGCCTACAGTTACAGAAGATGAGTTAAAAATAATTGTAGTAAATACGTAGACCCTTTTAGTAGTCACACAGACTTGCAATGACACTAATATTTTTTTGAGCAATGGAAGCACCATCACGGGTAATATGCTGTAATCTGATAAGTGACATTTGTTTCTATGGTACTAAAATCTTTTTGGACATACTCCTTCTTCTGTTTATATAATAAGCTTGTCACTTTCCTCAGGTTTTATTCATTTCTTCCTATAGTCCTTTAGTTACATAATGGACAATTATTTTGTCGTCTTTTTCAGGCAAGAGAAAAAGTGTCCCATAGCTTAACCCCTATAACACACCACTTTAGAATCCATTAATTAAAAGATGAATTGGAAACTATAGCTAAAATATATTAAATGCAACAATTTTACTCAGGCCCTGCTGCCATTTATTTTTAGGCAAAATTCTTTAAGTGCAAATTAAACTCTAAGCAGGATAATTAAAACCTAGGTTTAGAACTGTAAGAGTCCTAGATAGACTTCAGAATTTCTGTAGATTCCTATAATGTTGTCATAGTGGTGAAACAAGGAGTTAGGTAACTATCTGTATTCCAGAGGAGAATACATATTTTCATGGAAGGCACAGGAGAACACTTTTTGACTGTATCAGTTTTGAACTCATCTTGGAGAGCACCATAGGAAGAGATAGTAACATGTGCAGAATTGTGTTCAGATGAATAAATGTGTGTTCATCAGGTCAGTAGGTAAGATCTATGTAGTACTAATCGCTAATCATTTAATACCCACACTAGATCAATTTATTTGCTCATTGGAATTTTGTGGGCATAATAAAAAGCGAACAGGCATAAGAAGTCTTTGCGTAGGTTTCCTATCTGCAGATTTCAACTATTGCAAGAGCCTTCATTTTCATGGAAGGCACATTTAGTTGTCTCCTCATATAGGAGGGAAGGTTACTGTGTGTAATACGCAGTAATCCAAGTAGGGGAGAGGAAGGTCATCTGATACCATAGTAAAAAAAAAAAAAAAGTTTTGTGATGAAGGTAGATTTTACCTGGCATGTCTTCCTCTACAATTTGATAATTAGTGAAAAGAGCTATGTTTTGATACTGTTTAAATTTTAAACTGTCTGGGAAGGGAATTATAAGGAATCGTTCAGTCATTTTGAAGAGGTAAAGTTCTCAGCTCTAAACAGGATATTAAGTTGCACATGGTATATTTTATGAAGGTTATTTCATGTTAAATCGGAGTGCCTGGAAAACAAACTTAGTGTAAGTTTTTGACGATTTTTTTAAGTATTTTAACTAAAAACTATTCTAAAATGTTTCATTAATAGGTATGAACTATTAGGTAGACATTAAATGTAATACACAGTAAAACTTTAAAAATGGATTTTCAGTATGGCTGTGGGATATGAATCCACACTGGAGGATGGCCAATGAGCCTGGATTTTAATTTTGGTATAATAAGCCATACTATTGTTTAAATACAGGCTTTCCACTTAATCCTGACTACCACATTTCACAGCATCAGAAGAAACATTTTATTTCACAAGTTTAGCTGGGGTTTTGAGCAGTCTGTGGGGTTTTATGTTTTCAAAACAAACCCACAGAGGTGTTATAAATAGATTCTTCTTCAGATCCTGATGCCAAACCTGTGTGGCTGGTAGAAGAGACAGATGCTTGGATATTTTTTGGCTTTGTTCTCTCTATACTCATTAATACCTGAATTTGTGTATTCTTCTTCTGCTCCTGAGTACCTGAAGCTATTTAGCTCAGTGAACATGGGTCTGGCTGCACACATAAACATTGAAAGATGACAGGGTTTTGCTGCAGTCAGAAACTAGGGAATATATAATTGCATCATTGTGTCTCATTCTGCTCCCACATGTAACTTGCTTAAATGTCATTTCGTGCTGCAGGCTCTCACTCTTCCTTTCCCTGTAAACCTTATTCAACCTGTGTTCAGCCAGCATGATAGCGGTGCCTGAGCCTGGAGAGCACCAGCATCCCAGGGGGTTCGTATTCAGGCATCACCGATCGTTGACCTGGCTATTGTTGTTTGTGATACTTACTGGTAAACTTTTGCAATCAATACAACATCAGCCCGCCTAGCTCCTGGGAATGGAAACCTGAAACAGCACACTTAATCTTGAAGCTGGCTCCTGCTCCTTGCTCTGCTGCTAAACTGGGTAGTTGGCCTATGTGATGCAGCATTATCGCTGCCGAGGTCAGATGTGAGCCCGCTCGGCAAGCGCTGATGGATGGCTGTTTGTGATGAAGCACCTCTTCCTTCCAACAATAGACATTTAATAATGATGGACCATAACTGCACACACAAAAAGCCTTGTAGCTTGTTTGTGAACTTATATAGTGAAAGCTGGGGAAGGCAGTGTGTTAGTTTGGAGGAAGTCTTTGGGGGCAAAAAATAATGAGGAAAGTGAGGTCTTATTAAAAGTTAAAGAAACCTTCCTATTTGTTACAAAATCGTAGCAGTTGCTGCAAATACATATATTTTCCTGCCACTCTACTTGCTTTGTTTCCTCCTTCCCTTGCATTTAAAAAAATTACTTTGTAGATTGACAAAGATAGGAAATAATCTTAAAGGTCAAGAAATTAAAATTAACACAAACTACCTTTATAGGAATTTATTTTATTTGAACTGTATGCTCTGCTGCCAAATATTATGTTTTGCTTGAGAAATCAGTGATACAGGCTGAGAGTGGGTACTTTGGTATGTCTTGCAAAAATTAAGTTTTTCCTCTCCAGGAAAGAGAAATCTTTGTGAATGACATCAACTGCAGAAAAGCTCAACTTAATGCTGGAGAGGGCTTTCTACAAGGTTTGTACCTTGGAAAGAAAAAGCTAAAGTAACCAAATAATCACTTCGGGGTTCATCTAGGTTGACAAACGTGTGATTTTTATTCCACGCCCTCCTTTCCCTGACAAGTGTTACCCAATGCCTTTGTTCTACATGTTTTCCACATCTCTTCTGTCTCTTATGGATATTGATTGCAATATTCAAACAAATAACAAAAAACAGCTCACCCCCACAAAGTTTGGTAGTAGTTAACCACTAAAGCTAAAGGCCAGCAAGAGCTCTGTGACAGGCTGTATTGCTCCATTCTGCAGCAAAGGTGGGAGATGATGGTATTTATGGACCCTGATATTCACAACCACAGAAGCACTTCTTACAGATGCAAAATGTCCCTGCAGATCCATAGGGGAACACCTATGTATTTACTTATGCTTTAAGATACATTAACCGGCCCTGGGTAAGTTGCTGTTGTAATGTCTGTAATGGGAAGGGCATGAAAGCTGGTAAAGTACCTCTAACACCTGTAGTTTTTAAATCTTCCTCTTAGCCTGTGGACAAATATCACTGTTGAGAATTCCAGTCCTGCAATCTAATTTTTTACGGCCAAAAATTCAGCTCTGTGATGAAGTGTCCATTTGAATCCTGACACTTTTTCATTTCTGATATTGCACATGTTGGAAAACTGTTCTGTAGGAGGGAAGAGTTTTGCTCCAAACGCTTACACGTTTCCTATTTTGGTCCAACAACTAGATGAGTTGCTATGCAAGCCCAAATGTTCCTTCTAAAATTAGGTTCAGTGCTCAGATTATTGAAATATTTGCATGATATTCCTAGTTTTCTGGCATTGCTTTGTGATATTTAATACGTTTTTCCCCAAAATGTTTAATTTCCTTCTCTTTTCTTCACCCCTAACACATGGTGTTGAGATTCTCACTAGACTGTTACACTTTATTACAGGAATAGCTGCATTTATACAAATATAGATTTATAGAAGGGGAAGGGCTGGAAGGCAGAGTTGACTGATAAGAATTCAAACTACCCAGATAAGGCCCATTGGCTTTAACTGAGTGTAGGTCATGTTATTTTTGGTCACGACTAGACTTAAAGTTGTTTCTGGCATAAATCCCTGGAGTGTGTCTTGCTGTGATAGTGATTGTGCTTATGCCTCTGGTGCTTGGGTATTTGGCCTTGCTGTGTTGCATGTTGATGGAGTTGGGAACAAATTTTGCAAAAAGAATTTTTTTGTATATGCAAGTACCTTCAAACTAATGCTTTTGATTTTCATGAAGAGTAATTAGCTGCAGTGTGGAATTTTTGACTCACACTGGTTCCATTTTCTTGTACAAAGGCAATACAGACTGAGAGGTAAACCAGTGTGTTAGGTCACTCGGGCAAGGCTCAGAGGTACAAGTTCTACTTCTGTGAATTGATAGGATAAAGTGATGTTATTTCGCAGGTATGGGAGTCAGAAAAATGAGTTTGGACCAGGAAATGAGTCACTTATGAGCAATAATATGGAGGAAGGTGCTGCTTTGGCAGCCCCTAGTAGGCCCTTATTGCTTGTTCCTCCCACTGCAGCACTGCCCCTCACTCAGCATAATTATTCTGAAATGTTTGAAAAAGATCTCCTATAAAAATTTTCTTCACTGTCATAAGAAAAACCCCATCCTGCTAAGTGTATGGATGATCTTGCAAAGGAGAACCTATTTCTTTTCTTGCTTGAAATACATTTTTCTTGGTTATAAGTAAGGCAGGAGGTAATAGCATGAGGCCAACATGCGTATCTGTGAATGGTCCAAGAGACACTGAAGAGCCGAGACAGTTTTGCCCTCAGGTCCTTCCCACCATGCTGTGACTCCAGTGTCCAGCAGCAACGGCTGCAGGTTTTGGACACAATCTTGCTACTGGAGAGCTCTAAATAGCATTCAAAGAGCTGAAGCACCAGTTCATGTGGGAGAGGGCAAAGGACATGTTTGCAACTTGTAAAAGAGGTGGAAGGGTGTAATGATTAAGGAGGTGCATATGGTCCTCAGGGTGAATCAAGGAGACCCAACTGGAGTGAAACTAAGTACTACAAAAATTTACATAAGTGTAAGGTCTATTAGGTTAGTGAACAATTGCAGAAAAGAAATAGTGAAAGCCCCATTTCTTGAGACTTTTAAAATTGAACAAGTCAAAACTCCAGAAAACATACTGTGGATAGCATAATATAATGACAGGAGGATAGACTCACTCTAATAGGCCTGTTTAATTTCCAATTCCTATGAGTCACTTAAGCTATTTATGCTTAATTTTATGTAGTTATGACTACAGAGTATAATCATCCAAATTTTAATAAAATCCTTATATTAAAAAAAAAGTCATGTCTCATTTTGTTTCAAATGAGCTAGCCTGCTTCAGAAATGAATGACAATCCATGCTGCTGGGGCAGTGGCAGGGTCACCAATGATGTGTTTAAGTAATATCAAGTCCAATACTCAATTATACTCCTGTATTTTGTTTGTCCAGAAGTGAAAAACAAAGTAGATGATTGAGTGCTGTAAAACTATGAACTACCATACACATGCCAAAGGTCTATCCCATCCAGTTTTTAACCAATGAGGGGGTGATTCCCTGGCTTTGGCTTGTTTTGGGGCTGGTACCTTTAGCCACAGGTCTTGAGCCTTGCTGTACTTTTTCTGCCTTGTTCTTGTGAGCACTGGGTTGTGCTGGAGCGCAGGGCAGCGACACGGGGCAGCTCCCTTTGGCTCCCTTGGTGGGAGGGATGTGCTAAGCGCCTGCGGTGTGTGCCTGAATGCTCTCCTGCCAGGAGAGGGAGGGAGAAGGGGCAGGGAGGGCTGGGGGCCCATCTCCCCACCCGCTGCACATGAGTATCAGGAACGGTATGCATGTGTACTTAGTTTTTCATTCCACCCCTGACACGTTTTATTCTGTGACTGCTTTCCCCCAACTTTGTTACTGCTTTCTTATGTTTTGCTGATTACTTTTTCCATTGATGCTGAGCTCTGAGATTTAGTGCCCACCTTGGATTTTGTTTTTATCCAAAACCCTGTTCTGAACTTCCTATGAGCAAAAATATACTGTTAACAACTAACATGGCAAAAGCTGCTCTGGATTTGTACTAAGAACTATTGTGGTGCTTATAACTGTCAAGTAGCATATTTTTAATTTCCATCTGGCCAATCATACCAATGTATGAGATGTATCATCCTGTGAATGGTCATTAAAGTCAGCACTAAAGCACCTGATTGTGACCGGAAGAGAGAAATTTGAGCACAAGAAACTTCAGATGGTTAGGAAATGTGTCTATTCATCACATTTATTTTTGTTAAAATGGAAAATGATGTGAAATTCCTTATTTTACAAAACAGTAAACCATTACCTACTAAGGGGTTAAAATAATCAGAAGCCTTCATTTTAAAAAAAAAAAAGCAAAAGAAAGAAGGAGAAATGGTAATGACAGTTTTGAAGTATCCAGTACCTGTTGTGACAGGAATAACAAATTAATTGGGACTATAACGGATTCTTTGTAAAGGTGAAGTAAACACACTTGACTGTATATTTTTCACCATCAGTTAAGTCTCAATTGGTTCTAAAAATAAACAGAAGACATTGAACAGTTTTAATGGATTTTGACACCTAGGTATTATGCTGTCACTCCAGTATAAATGAATCATAACTTTAGACTGTGCCAAGGAATTACTACACATTTGGAGAAAATTTATGGTGCACCAGGCTTTGAATCATGATGTGATATCAAAACTAAAGTCAGAAGAGGAAAAAAGTCTGGTGTAAATTATAATTTACCTAAGCCATGCATACCCATGCGAATGCAACAGGTATGGATTACAGGGTTAGTTAGAAATGCCACTGTAATTCCTAGGTGCGAACACCTCTCGGAGTCGGTGTTCTGGCAGTGCTCCCAGGGAGCTGCATCCAGAGGGGAGCTGAGCACAAACCACTGTGGCTGCCAGATGTTTGTTGCTTCTCAGGATTCAATCTAATTAAGAGTTTTACTAATGAAGAGGATAAAAGAAAGAATTTCAGCATTTGACCTTACAGTTATTTTAGGCTTAATTTTTTTTTTTATATCTAATGCAGGACTTGTAGATGATGTTCTTACTCTGGACTTGGAGACCTTAAACGGTCTGTGAAGTAAGGAACATCTGTAGGGCGACTAGTCACTGGGCTCCAAGCTGGCTGCCTCATTTGTTCTGTGCTGTGGTATATGCAGGTAAGCCTTAAAATGTATTGTACAGACATACATACAATATTTGAATCTTTTCTCTTGAATTTTTTTGAAAACATGATAGTTTGTGCAGTTGCTTGGACTATGATAGTATGCTTCTAATACTTCTAAGGAACACAGGTATAAGCAAGTATTCCTTATTCATTCTATACAATATTCCTTAGTAGGCTGAGTTGTGTTCAATGCACAACTGTGTGGTAGTAATTTTTATAAGTCCTTATCAAAATTATCCTGTTTTTAAAAATAGCTTTATTCAAAGCACAGGTAGGTGATTCTAAATACTCAGTTTACAGTACTTTTACAGCTTCCTCCACAGTTGCTTTTGTTTTTGAAGGTCTTCTGAACTCGCCTTTTCTAGTATTTTGCCTTAAAACTTAACTGCTTCTTCAGAGATTATTATACTACAAAGAGATCTAATTTTTAAGTCTCTATTAAATGAAAAGGAACAAATCCAAAGAAGATTACAAGCAGAGAGAAAACGTTTTATTCGGGAGTCCACAGAGTATTGGTTTATAAAGCTTTTTCATGTTCTGGCCGTAATGCTTTACAAATGTGGATTGATTAATTATTTTTGACCTGCTGGAAGGCTAATCATCCTTTTAATGACTTTGGTACTCTTCTCTTTGAGCAGTGGTACAGTGCTGAACTTTCTGCTGATGGCCTTAAGGCTCAAGGCCAAATCCTCAAGAGATGCAAATGCTCCGGTTCTTCCTGGAACCAAGCCTGCTGGTACTCCTGCCTGCCTTTCTCTTGTGCGTGGAGGTTTGCTTTCCACCCTTCATCCAGCCATTGCCCCTGCAGGGTCCTGATGCCATAGAGGGAGTGGGCAGCCATTTGCTTGGCTCCGTAGTGGTCTTCCTACGGAGTCAGGAAACTTCCCAGATCCATCATGTGCCTGTAGCTGTAAAAAGTGTCCTCTCTTGTCATCAGCTACCACTGCTTCTTTCTGTAGCTATTAATCTTGTAGAAGAGACCAGTGTGATGTTTGAAAGCAACTTTATATCATCTTCTATTAACCAGGTTAGTGCCAAATGGCTGTCACCAGGAGAACAGCTATGCAAACGACACAGGTTTTTTGCACTGTTGCTGAACTGGGGGAGAAGAAATGGGGAAAGAGGAGATGGCTGGGTTTGTTCCCTGGAAGACAGAATTAGGAAGAATCAGATGATACTAAAAAAATGTATAAGATTTTTTTTTTCTTCATTTTAAGACAATTTGATGCAAGTTACTTTTTCTTTTTTAAAATGGGAAAAGCTGTTTCCCTCTCCCCGGGGGCAGTGTATGGAGGCAGCCCTGTCTGTGCTATGGGGGAACCCGGGTATTGCGTGTGAAGGTAGCATAGCACCATCTTCTTTACAGTGCCCCAAACCCACTTCAGTGCCCTGCTTTACGCACTGAACCTGCCCGTTTTCTCTTAAAATGAGTCCTGAGAGTTGATCACTGTGTCACATGTTTCCTGGTAGTCACTAACTCCCTGGTATGCTCTTCAGGAGGGGTAGGGAAGTTGCCTGTAACCATGTGAGGGGTCGGTGTTTTCTAGGGCTGACCTTGGCTGGGGTGTGTTCACCTCCCACTCCCACCTGTTGAGAGGAGTCAGAATGAAAAGTTAAAATGCTCAGTCTTCCACAAGTATGTGTTTAATGTGCCTCTCATAGTCTAGTAGATAGTTTTGAAATGTGCATCAGGTATAATAAATTGCATAATTGTAGAAGAACTATTATGATATCTAGCTCTTCCCCCAAAACTGCTGCCAAAGCTTTGCTGAACAGTGATATCTGTACACAGCCCTCCCTTGGGATGTCCAAGGGTGGGAAGTCTCAGCAAATCAGAAACATGCACAAGTATATAAAATACCCAGTCTCCCAAACCGGGTCATTCTTGGATGCAGTGATGTTAGTGTGTCAGCTGTTGGTGTGTAGATTTGAGAAGTGGCTCTGCAATATACTAGAGAAATTGCATCCTGCCATGAGCGCCGAGTCTCCTTCTCCCTGGTGGCAGCTAGTGGGCAAATAGCACATGGAAAAAAACATGGCAAGGTCATTTACTGTGTGCATACCAGGTTTTAATACATCCTCAACCTGCTAAAGGGAATCTTCCTGGGCAGGCAAAGAGGTGGGAGGCGTATGCTGAGCATCCTGCAGTGGGGTGCTGGCAGGAGTGCTGATATTCCCTAATTTATCTGGTGCCAGCAGATTCCAGCTTGAAGGGGATGCTGTATAGCGGGTGTTGGCATCCAAAGGTTTTGACTTTATCTGTGAGCAGAAGTACTGGCACCCAAGAAACCTCAAGCAGATTCGTTTTTACAGCTTGTCCAAAAAGCGTGAAATGAAGAGGTGAAGGATATACAACAACTCAAGATATATTTCCCTATTTGCTTGTTTCTAACACGTGCAAATGGTGTTCTTAATATTGAAAAATGTTCTTTTTGAGATTAATACTTAAATTCTCATGTAATTGTCTCTTAATTCCTCTGAAATGATGCTAATTACAATAAGACTTTATTAATATTAATTTAGAAAAGGTTTTAAAGTTATTTCCCTGTAAAGAACCCCAAAGCATTCTAATAGTATGATTGCTTTGAAGATACTCATTTTAGGTCTTTCTCACTTTATGTTTATTTGTGGTGTAGCAGCATTTCTTTTTGTATAGAGCGCATTACTTAAGGATTACCAATTAATTCTGCATGGATATCCTCAGTTTTATAGGCAAATTGCTCTAGTAATAGAGATACATTGTTAAGATATATATCTTATGGACCTTTTCTTTAGGGGGACTATTCTAAAATTTTTATTCTTGTGTTCCACAAACTCTAAGGTATTTTGCTTTCATAAATTATGAAAGGAAAATGTCACAAGCTATCACTGTTTCTGTGCTCTGCCTTTGCTGACAGCTGTATGATGCTCATTCAGTGCAGCAGATTGGGAGCTGAAAGTTTCATCAATAAATATGACTCTGATGGCTTCATGTCAACGGTCAAGGTAATGACCTTTTATTATCCTGGAAACACACTTCCACAAGGCACATGTATATTTATCTCAAACTATTCCGAGGAAACAATTTTTTACCCTTGCTCACAATTTTAGTCATTGTCCTTTGCAAGTGACATAAGGCATTTTAATTAAAGAAGAATTAGATCATTGTTTTCATTCCTCTCTTACTGCATGCTGAAGAACACAGAAATGAACTAAGATATAATGTTGAATTGTCTTATTGTAAACTTGTTGTGACGACCGTAGAAGTATTTTAGAGTATTTTGAAATCTATAAAAATAAGGGCAACATGTAACTGACCTATTTGAAAAAGTAGAAAATGCAGCACTGAGAGGTCTGCAGTATTAAAAATCATAGACCAGCTTTATTCTTCATTAATTGGATGAGACATACTTCTGTGTTTTATTGAAGTTTTTATTATTATGGTTAAAATATTATTTTGTTCTTGGAATTTTCCAGTCCATTGTACTACTAAAGAATTAGTGTAACCCTCATAGATATAGCAGGAATAATATGCATCTATTTGGAAAGAAATGAACATTATAATATTTCAAACTTTCACTGCTTGTGTTTTTTTTTCTGTTTTACATATTAAACACTTGCTAATAATTAAAATGTTTTTGTGAGTTTCAACTTTTCTTAGAGCTTTTTGAAGTGGTCTATTAAATGTATTTATCATTAATTAAATTAAATTTTTAATAACAGCCATAGATAGGTTTCTTTGTCTCATTAGTTAGGTGATACTCAATACTTGGCCCTCACATACTTCCTTGTAAATAAAAATCTAGGGGATAAAAGATACCTACCCCTACAAAAATATTTCTCATTTAATGGCTGTACTACAGTTTTATATTTTATCCAATAGTTTTAACATACAGTTGTAAGGCTTTTTAAAATATCTATCTAGTTTTAATGTGTATATGCTCTCAAAATAGTATCTGAGTTGCACAAATTTCCTCTTAAAATACATATTCCACAAGATACAGAAACAGTAAATTTCAGTGAATTCCAACATACCTGGAAGAGCTAATAGCTGCCAGTAGATTAACATATTAGTGAAACTGCTGGGAGATACAGCTTTGGCCTTACTAACATGAAGAACATGGCCCTTTTCCATGTTAAAGCTGTGTTCCAGTTTCGTGGTTCGTATTTTTTTTTTTATTTTTCTGCATGGGGTTTTTAGCTTCCATCTGTGTTAAAACATTTTGTAGACTTGCTTTAATAGAAACAATATTAAAATCAAGCTGGAATTCTTTCCAAGCATTTAAAGAAAAAAATAATCTGTGCAATATCCATGAAAACAAGCTCATTTTTATCATGTGTCTTAGCCTTATCTGGTAGAACAGTAGTTCCTTTGGTATAGTTTGCATCCGGTGTGTCCTGCCTTTTTCTAAAAAAATATTTTAAATCATGGTACCCAACTGGTGCTGAGAAAATAAGTCCCAAATGCTCTAGGTGTTGGGTATGGTCCCACTGTTCCTGTCGCAGGCTTGGCTGCTGAGCCCTCCCGGCGGAGGGGATGCTCTGCTTGCGGAGGTCCTGGGAGCTCCAGTGAAACTGATGGATCGGCTTGTGTCTGCCCAAGTAATACAATGGGTTATGTAGTGCTCTGGTAGTAGCACTACACACAAACTGCTATCCTCTGTGAAGAATTTGAAAACACTGACTAAAAGTCACGTTATGAGCCGAATCATTTCCCTGGTCACTTAAGTGAATTCATGGGGACCACGGAGGTGGGGAAGAGGACCAGAATTGGGTGTTGCGGCCCTGACTCTGCAGCAGAGACTTGTCCTCATTTCAGCAATGCAGGATCAGGCTTCCCTCTCCTATGCTGGTGGTAGAACTGAAGACTTAAAATTCCAATCCTTGCGTGCTGGCTGGCTTCAAAAAGGTAGAAATATGAAGCAGATAAAGCAACATTTTACTGAAAGTTCATTCATCAAAAAGCTGCATATTTTGAAAAGGGTAAAAGTACTACTAGACTCATCAGGGATAAGTAAAGGCTATATACTATAGATTATTTTAATCCCCTTGCTAGATATAAAAGGGATAATTACATATTTGTGGTTGAAGCCATGTGGTGGAAAAATCAATACAACTTTTTTGTATGACACTTCATTAGTGTGAAAAATTTTAAAAGCTGAAAAGAACTGCCTTGCAATTAAATGCCTCTGCTACTTCAGATTCAGTAATGGGTTTGTATTATTATCTAGTTTATTTGAAATAGTGGTTGCACTATAACAGTAATTGGAAAACATTGATTATGCACTTGTATATAGAAAACCTGGCAAATCATTACAGGGCATAGCAACAGTTAGTTAGCCTTACTAATGAAGCACTAATTGCTGTAAGTAGGTTAACATGTTAGTGAAACTACAGGGAGATAGAGCTTTGAAATTTTTTATCTGTTCAGTGTTATATTTTTTTTTAAATCTCATTTTAAGAAATCTCATTTCGCAAACATAAACCACAAGACTATCTTGGTGCTATATTTGGAATACTTTCAGAGATTTGTTTCTGTGTTTTTTTTTTTTAATTTGGATATAATGTCTAGCACATTTAAGTCATATTTATGCTACTCCTATCAACATAGTGACTTTAATGTATGTAAATGGCTAACTGGAGTGAAAGGCTGGTTGGCTCGATTGATTTCCTTATTCTAATGCAATTATGTCATCCATGCTATATGCTTCTTGAACAACCTTTTTTTAATTAGACTGTTCTATATTTGAAGAGGTAGTAGCTAAACTGCTATAATATGACCATTTGGGATACAATTTTCAAAAAAATCTTCATTTAGTGAAAATTGGAGAGCCCAGAACCTCTCTAATAAAATGTATTAGAATTAGGAATAGTAATGAAGAGATTATTTTATTACGTTATAGCTATTGACTAAGGAAGTGGTATTAGAATTTCTTTAATTGATTATACTACATTGGCAGATTTTGCAAGCTTTTAACTCAGAACTAACTTAAACTTCACTGCTGTTACGAATATCTGCTTAAAAACATATCTTCAATGCTGAGCGTAATTCTTCTGTTTGAAGTACGTGTGATCACAGTATTCATAAGGCTAGGTTTAAAAAAAAATTTTCTGTTTGCTGAATATTGTCTTACCTAACACTAAAAAAGTTTTTAAGTTTGGCTGTGAAAAGTTGTCACTTCTCTTCAGAATACAAATTAGAAATTAGATTTAAATGGAATTTGTATGTTTAGCCAATAAGTTAATGCAAATTTGAATTAAAAAAACACAAAGTTTTGGTAATTCCTGACACTGAGGGTGATGGTCTTTCTAAAATCTTGCCTAAAATGTATCAATACTGGAACGCTTGGGAATGAAGTACTTGTATACCTGAATGTAGGAGATCTAGCTGAGCTGCCTGTATTTTGCAGGCAGACTTGTGTACACTGGAGGCACAGTACAGGATCTGTTTATACACCTAAGTACCTTTGTAGTGGTAAGGGAGAAGCTGCTACCCAAGCATTCACACGCCATTCAAGGAGCCGCACACACACCACCCGAGACTTTTTAACTGCTAGGACTGGAGTCCCTTCGCAGTGGGTGACTCCAGTGAGATGACGGGTGCCCCTTCTGACTCCTCACTCACACACACACACACACCCTTGGGCACTTCCTCCTCCTTCAGACTCGACCTGAGGTTTCCAGTAGCAGAGTCTCAGGCATTGAATTTTTTTTTAAAAAAAAAAAAAAAATTATTCAGATAGTACATCTGGAAAAAAACAGCTCAAGCTGGGTGCCCCTGGAGAGAGAGCCCGAACAAAGAAATCCCTGGGCAATTATATCCTTATGATTTGTGCACCAGCCACTCACGTGCTCTTCACGCGTTCTTCACACGGCTTTTTAGTCCACTGGTGATTTTTGGTCTGGGGTCTTCTAACTTTTTATTGGATTCTTTCTCTGTCTCCAGGCAGGCTTTAACCGTTCTTATCTTGTTGAGTTGTAGCTTCTGCCAGCGGCTGTTGCCTCCTTATCTTCTGGTTTGTGCTTCTTGTGTACCTGCTTACTGGCAGAGCATGTGAGACAAAAAAGTCCTAGACTTAGGATAAACATTACATAACACACTGATGTTTTAGTTGTTGCTATCAACATTATTCTCATACTAACGCAGCCCTATACCAGCTACTAGGAAAATTACTGAGAAAATTAACTCTATTCCAGCCGAAAGCATATCTATGTGAAAGTCCACAGCTTGTGGCCTAAGGCTTCAGCAAATCCAGCTACTCATGCTAATGCTGAACGATTGACTCTGAGCGATTCACTCTATCTGAAATTTGCTGATTTAAGCTAAATGACTAGTATTCCTCAATAGGAGGCTAGTTGGGTGGCTGTGTCTGTTTTGAGACGGGGACTTAGTTGTCTGCTTGGATGTGAGCAGCCAGTGAGGCTGATGCAACTTCCCAAGGGGTAAACCTGTCACAAGGGAAGAGGCTGCAAATCTTTGGCATATTTTTGCACACTCTGCTCTGGGAGGGAACCTTCCTCAGCTCTAACAAATGCATTTGAACTGCAGAGAGCTACTATGAGGCTGCAGACAGAAGAAACTGATTTTGAGTGAGGCTGGACAAAATCTAAGTGTGGAGGTGTGGCCTGATGGACAACAGAAGGGATGAAATCCTGACCCACCCTGAAAGTCAGGGCACTTACTGGACTTCCATGCAACACTGCTGTCCAGGAAACCATTGCATGGCATCTCTCCTACATGACATGGTGCTCTCTGACCACGAAGCAGGTGAGCTGATGACCACCCCTCTGCCCTTTCCTAGGTCTGCCCCAGACGCTTCCTCAGGAAGGCGAATGCAGAGTTTGGCTGCATGCGGCAGGTTGCAGAAGCCTCTGCAGCATCTCCCCAGCCTGCTTCCCTCCCACCATACGGCACGGCAGCACCGTTGCATTTTGATACTGCTTGGCCGCAAAAGTGCAGGGCTAGGATTTCCTTGTTTAAATAGGTGTTAAATTCTCTCTCAGATTCACAGGAATAAAGCGTGACCCCCTAAGAAGTTGCATAATGACCTTGACTTATAGAACATCTTGGAACAATTCTTACATTGAAAAGTAAATTAATAACAACACATAAAGTTTACCAACCAAGTGTTAGAAAATGCCAGTTGTGATTCTTACCACATTCTAATTTTTAAAAAATAAGGGTGTGTGTTTTTTTGAAAAGATTTTAAAGGGGAGAAGGGATGTTTTAAATGGAAAACTGCTTCCAGTTGACAGCTAGCCTCAACTAGTTCTGCTTTGACTCAGCTTACTTAACAATATTATACCCCTCTGTTCATAATAATGAGCTGTTTTGTGCAAAGCAGCTCATTATTATGAATGTAAGGGCATGTTTGGACTAGTAAAGCAAATCATAAAAATTGCTGCCCGTGTCACGTTTTTCCTTTGTCAATAAAAGATTTTCCTTGGGGTCAGAAACAATTATTGACCAGAGAAAAATCTCAAGTTCTATTTGGAAATTTTACCTGATGATTCTGGAAGTAGGAGAGCAAAGTTATGAAACTAAAAGTATGTGTGGTGAACATTATCTGCAAGGTCTTTTATGTTAAGGAAATCATGACATCTGCCAATCTTTCAAATTCCAAAGGGTAAAGAATGAGGTCTGTTAGGCTGTCATTGAACATGACAGGCTTAATGTCAAGTTTATAACGGAAAAAGGGCAATCTTATTGTGGTTTATTCAGTTTTATGTTGCTTGTTCAGTAGAAAAGCTCATTTTTTATCTAATTTATAGTATTTGAAATACCAAACAGATTTTTTTTTTACATATCTCCTGAGCTCACAGCTCCTCTTGACTACCCCTTAGTCGTTCCTTTAGGGAGCAGTCTTAAATCCTTCCAATTTAGCATCTATGTGAGACCAGACAATTGTTTTACTTGAGCATATCCTTCAGTTGTTATAGAGCTGTTTCTAACTCCAAACATTTTAGTTTAATTACTGCTTAGAATATTTGCTGTATTTTTATCTAGGTTGCCTCTCACTTGAGCCCATTGGGCTGAAGAAAGAATTACTCCCCATGCTGTTCTGTAGCCCTTCTTGTTCAGACCTGTAATTGGCCCTGTGTTTTTGACTTTTTGCTAATAAGCAGCTTACTTGCTCTCCCACTAGACTCAACCCACCACTTTTGTTTCATGAATTTTACAAAGGATTTTAATAGATGCTTTAGGCTATGCAAAATGTTATATGAAGGAAAGCATTAATGCTCGAGCCTTGACACAAAGGACGTGTGAATGGCTGCTTATCATTACCGTCAGGTATCAAAATTTTCATTAGGAGTTCTGGAGGACAAAAGGGGAAAAAGTGTAGCTATATGAAAGAATATTAACCTATACTGTGTAACCAACCACAATTGCTTAGCATTTTACATTAACTCTCCTCAGACACTGGCTCTCATTATTTTTACACATACATAATAACTGCTTATTATAGCAGTACAGTTCACACTGATATATTGTAGATAAGGTGGTGTCAGCACTTCCATTATAAACCCTATTTTCAGAGGTTTAAAAGGCAGCTGTAAAAATTTACTCCAGACAGAAGATTGGTTTTCTAGGTTTCTGCCTCAAGCAATTTTTTTTAAAACCAATTAAAAACAATTGGCTGTTTTTTAAGCTATAGAAATAAACAAAACAAATTAAGAGGTTTAAAGCACTTTTTGCACTTCTGTAACTCACAAACCTTTATTAAAAAAGAGAAAAAGAAATTCAGAAAGCAATCTATTAATATATTATACTTGCAGGCAGTGTTCTGCAAAAAAAAGTATACACTGGGCATTGCTACAGAGCTATAAACCAGGATACCACAGCTCAAAATTACAAACTACTGAGCGCAGTAGATGCTTATTAACAAAAGCTTTTTTTTTTTTTTTAAGCTCCAGAATATAAGCCGGGACCTTGCTGTCACCAAACATGCCTAATTTTTCTAAAGCGCTCACTCCTAGAGGGGCCGAAGAGAATAGTTTCAGGTCAGGCTTCTCCTTGGGCTCACGGGGAAACAGAGGCGTGATTTTGCAATCATGTGTGTAGCAGCAGCAGACCCAAGTATTGTGGTGCTGGGGATCGCTCCTCAAAGCTTTTTAAGCTGCTATGGCAAAATACTGGTCAGGAAGTGGTACTGGGAAAGAGGACTTCTGGAAATGGGGTGAGAGCCTTCCCCTTTCTGCTTGTCAGAGAGACTGGCACCGCCAGCTTTGCAGAGGCGATAGGGGTTAACTCCCTTCCCCATTTCACATTATGTGGTTACCTATAGAGGCAGCCCTTCTGGTATAGGGCTCAATGGGGAGAGGTTTTTGCTGTTTTGAAGAGTCGTACATAAGAGACGTGATACCTCCTACTTGGATCTGGAAGGGGAAGGTGTAGCTGTCATTTGCAGAGCTCTTCCCTTGAGTTAGTTAATTCCATGAACGATGTCCAGGTGCCATGCATGGTGGATGGAAGAGCACTGCTGGATTTTCCTCTGTGACTGTACCTGGCACTGAGAGAGAAAAATAACAGCACACCCATGGTTATGGAGGTTACTTGGGAGCTACCCAAATTAGTCAACTTGATGTCCCAACATTTCAGCCCATCTGTTCAAACAGGGATTTACCCACTACTGTGAATTGCGCCTTACTATCTACCGGGTAATATTATGCATTAATTTCTGCAAATGGATTTAGGCATGACATTTCTGACAGTTGTTTAGCCGAATTGGATTAATAATGTATTTTTATAACTCCCTTTTCACTTAACATTGCACTGTAATATATTTTTATGAGAGAACCTCTAGATTTCAAAGAAATATTTTAAATATATTTAAATAAAGTTGGCTCATCATGGTAGACGTTGGCAAAAGAAAAAAAATCCCCATGCATGTTCTTGAAGTCCTGTCACTAATTTGGAGGTACTTGCTATCTTTGCCACTAACTGATGTCATGAGGGAATGCTGCCTTCAGGAAATGTGACTGGGAAGTGCCAGCACTGTATCTCTTACCGTAAGATCAAAGGGCCAAATCCTGAAGTAGTTCCTAGGTATTGGCTCAGTTTGCAATATGGTAAAATCCCCATTGGAGAACTGAGGAAAGTGTCTGGATCCTGGAAAGTAGTATAAAGGCATCTGGAACAATGATAGGCTTTGGAAATTAAAGTACTTCTATGAGGTGTGTTGAGGTGGCAGTTTGTACAAATTGGAAAAAATGTGTGACAAACACACCAAAACCCCGTGTTTGCTTGCTTAACTCTTTTTATTATAGCATAGTGATAACGGCCCAGAAGTCAGTCTGTTAATGAAAATAGCTTAGTAAGATATTGAACTTCTGACACTATCGGCTTCTGGTAGTTCCCCTTCTCGCAGATAGACTACTACCAAGCTTCACATCGATAATTATCTGTATCCTAGTAGTTACCCCAGTTCCTGTGTGCAGAGCAATACTAACCCAGAAGGTGGTTGTCATAGGGTACGTTTGCACTGCCTGTTCAGTAGTGCAGCAGCTGCTTCGGGTTGTCTTGCACTGAGGCTGTCGCACAGGCACGCTCCTGGAGGCACTGGTCTCTGGATGACTCTGCCTCTGGTTCCAGGTAGAAAAACATTGCTGTCTGCCTTTCTGAATAGCAAAGTTAGATGAGGTGTGGAGTATCCATAATCACACCTGTCTGCCTTGCAAGGCAATAGCTACCAAGCATGAAATGTAATAAGAAAGAAAACACCAAAAAGAAATGTGAAAAGGTAGCAAAGTTCATGCATCATAATGTGGTTTCTATCGATGGAAAAATTCAAATTTACTTCTAAATTTGAGGTGGTCTTCTTCATGGAAGAGCTAATAGTAAAGCTCTCTAAAGCTCATTAGGTATAAGCCATTTTATGTTTTAAATTTGCATTTTACAAAAAAAAGAAGCTATTTGTGTTTGCAACCTTATAGAAGAATTGCAAATTAAAAATTGAGCCAAAGGGTCAGGCAAGTTTTGTCTGAAAAAAAGAATTCTGCTTGTGTGCAAGTTCTTTGATACTTCCTGAAAAAGCTGTTTGGTGTGTGCTTATTCAGCATCTAATGAAGATATATCTTATGAATTTTATGGGGAGATATGGGGAGATACATCCAAGTTTACTGAAACTGTTAGAACCCGAGGAATGGGTGTGCCAGCAGGAAGCAGCAGAGAGACCACGCAGCTGAACATGCACATGGGCGACTGCTGAAAATGCAGTTAGGCAGAGCTAGCTCACAAGACTGCGATGGCTGTACGTGTGGCATTGAGCAACACGATTTAGAGCTAACAGTGGGACAGGAAAGAATGAAATCCATCTCTCCAAGCTTCGCAAGTCAGTCCTTTGGGCTTCTGTGAGGGGTGCATTACACTCTTACAAAGTTCCTTGAATACCCAACATATTGCAAATCACCTGTCATGTTTTGGATTTTAATGTAACAGCCACACCTACTACTAAATGGAAACAAGTGTTTATTATAGTCCAGATAGTCTCTCTTTTATGCTGAGTTGTAGGTTACCCTGCAATATTTACTGTGAATGAGGGACTGTTTCCACAAGAATTTCATATAATGAGATAAAAATATTGTGGCCAGGCTTATATGACATGCTGCAATTATCTTGAAACAAATAACTGAATTTAAAACATACTGTTGAAGAGTTGGGTTTTTGTTTTCTACAGAAAAATTTAAATTTTAGATATAGGCAAGGGAGGTATGGGTACCAATTTCTGACAGCTTTCCATGTGTGCTATCTTCTGTAACAGCGATGGCTCTTAGTAAAGTGTTCTTCTCTGAAAGCTTACAAAGGCATTATTTAAAATAGGTATTTCTCTTTGTAATCCAAGCAGAGAGGGCAAAACCAGTCTTTGGCTCAGTCTAGCTGGCTGAGATGAACTACAGGCAGAATACAGCTGATTTACCCCAATTAGCTATGGTTAGAATAGAGCTACAGGATGTGACCCTCAGGAGGTGTAACAGCATGGGAACACCCTCAGGCAGTTCAGGTTCAAGTATGTCCCTCAAAGTCAAGACACAGATAAAGAGTGTGAATTTGACTGTTTCTGATCCTAAATAATATATTTAAGTTTTTTTTTTCTGCTTAGTCCTAGTTTGTGTTCTAAAAAATAGGAGAAACCTGTGTCAACTGTGAAATGTGAAATACAAGACAAGTTCTTTAAAGTGTTGGTATAATTCACGCTACTTCCAATAATTGTAAACTATTCACAGAATTGCATAGTCTGTAACCTTTTGAGAGTAGAACTGAAGAAGCATTGAAAGAGCGGCGTGGTGAGCACGCTTAAAATATGTGGAGAAATATGTACAAACCCCCCAGCACCTTTGACTAAAGGTAGATACCAAGAACTAAACTACCTCCAAACACAGAGGCATGATTCGAAGAAATAATGCCATTAACTTAGAGACATGAGAAAATTTATTTTCTTCCCTTATAAATTAGCAAAGTGTTCTGCAAAACGCATTTGTTGGTGTGTGTTTGTAAAAGGCAAATCAGACTGCAAGAGGAATCAGAGACAAGAACAAAACTTTCCCAGGTGGCTACAACATTTTATTATTTAACTTCAGCAGATGGATCCACCTTAAGAAAGGTCCAAGGAGAGAGATGGAAACCAAATACAGTCAAAGGAAGTTGGGGATGTGGGTGTCAGGTTGTCAGTAATCTGACAGCTATGGTAACTACCCTCTAATCCAGCGGCTCCAGCCACGCTCTTGGCTGACACCGCAAGGACTGACTGACAGCTGAAGAGCGGGCACTTTTTACAGGCAAAAGTGACATCCAGTCTATTAAGGCTGACAAGCACAAAGCAGAGATTTGCCCTGAATGGTTTGGTACTGAAGCCTAGTAAAGGGGTTATTTGAAAGGTCTTAGAGAAAGTGTCAGACTCAAGCTCAGATGATAACAATATTGTAATGATAGCACTGGACAATGAAGTGCTATGATTGCCCACACAGGCCAGGAAGATTGCATGTGGATATTGAGCTCCAGAAGCCAGTTTACAGCAGCAGAGTCTCAAAAGCAAACATGCAACAGCTCTAAGACCACTCTTTGTCAGAATCCTAGATATTTTTTTTAGTGTGTAATAATCTACTCAAGCCTTTGCTATTTTGCTCTAGTGTCCAAGGAAAAAATGAGCAGTAGGAGCAATTACTGCAGGTCCCCATAGAAGATAAAAATGATGAAACAGTGTTATACTCTATCTGTGGCTTGTAGGATAAAACAAGATGTGCAAACTAACACGCTTAGTATTGAAAATGTACAGTAATAATGGAAATAGCTGTATCTTAGTCAAAATCTTAAGTTCAGAAGTAATGGAGAAACATGGGTCTGACACTGCAACATGAACTCATACATAGATAAGCTAGACAAAATGGGGCTAATAAGTAAATACCAAAAGATTTAGCATTGTGTACTACCTGAGCAGCTGACTGGTATTGTGAGGTTCTAGAAGATGTCACAAAAATGAGATCCTTTGTTATAGCAGCATCTGTATCTGCTGTTGAGTAGCATTAAAAGGAAACCTGTTTGTTTTTCAGGAAAGCTCTTAAATTTCTGCTTCATTTTTCTCAGTTTTCATCTTAGAATACAGTATTTAAACAAATGATTGAAATGAGAAATTTTTTTTTTTTGACACAGAAGCTTAATTCTGTAGACAGCCGCCTCCCAGTCCCCGCTCTCCCTAGTACTATTCTTCAGATCCCTCACCTAGCACCCACAGCCTGTTTTAGGCTGGCTTTCCAAGCAGGAGTGGCACCATTCAACAGCTAAACCATCCTGTGCCATCTACCAATTCTTAAAAAAGATCATTAAAAATCTGTATAATTGTTTTCTCAATATCAAAGTGATCCTGCAGTTAGTTTATTTTTTTTTTCCTAGATACTGTCAGGACGTTGTCCCTTCTTTCCATTAGATTACTCTATGTAGCTTCAATCTATTAACTGAATCTAATCTAATGGAGATAAGACTCAGTTTTATGTGTCTGCTGCTTATGACTGCATTTTCTGGGGTATAAAAGTTTACAAACAAAGATTAACCAGATCAGGTTTAAAAGCAACTCAGATTCTAATTGCCAAGAAACAAGAATGGCCAAATCATGGTCACTGGCTGGAGAATGAAGAGTTCACAGGAAAAAACTTCTAAACCCTACACGTGGCTTGATTGCAAAGTTCTGCTCTGAGCTGTACCAATAATTGTTTTCATTCCCCCATGTGTTCTGGATTTCTTGAACATTTAGGTGACATAGGTTCCAATTATTTGAGCTCGTAAGACCGATGAGTAGAATTGAGTCGCTGAGTGAACATATTCTGTGTGGATGTCGAAACCCACTGTTTTCAAAGACAGACCTACCAGTCAACAGGAAATAAGTGAAAATTATATTTATATATTAAATGTAGTTACTCATCCTATAAAATATGTAGCATACTTCCACATGGTTGTTTAACTCTACTAATATATATATGTGCTGTATTTTGTGGTTTGGTGGTTTGTTTTGTTTTTTGTTTTTTAATTTTGGGTGTTTTTTTGGTAAGCTAGGATTTGCCTTTATTTCCTTGCTGAAAATCCCTTTTTTCAATTCCATGTATTGAGAGAAAATCATGTGTACTTCTGGGAAAATTTTTCACCTGTTTAGTGTTTTATTTGAACAACAATTTAATGTTATTTTTTCAGTACACTAGATTTTACTAAAGGCAACCAAACTCATTTGTGAATTTTGTATTTCTAGAAGCAGGACACGAATATATAATTTCTGGCAAGAGTTCAGTAGAAAGAATTACCTGAAACTTGGTGCCAATGTATTCGTGTATTTGCTGTTCTAAACTAAAAACCCTCTTGCTTAATATATAGAAGCCCTCTGTCATTTACAAAATGACACATCCAATTTAAAATCACTAGGAAGCAAAATGTTTAATCAGAATTTTAGGAATACTTGCTAACCATGAATCTTGAAGGCCTAACTACTTCGCTATCACAGCGCAATTTGTCTGACAAGTGGTGTGGTCCACTGCAGAGGACGTACAAATGCAAGTCAGCATCACCTTGGGGAGGTTACTTTATTTGTCGTTTGCCCCAGTTTTCCAGTCTGTGGAATGGGAAATAGACATATTTTCCCTTTTATAGCAAAGGTATTGACAGGAGAGAGGTTCAGAGGGTTATTTACATCGCAGACTTCCACTAAGTTGTCATTACATGTACTTGCCGAAGGTATTAGAAAATACTGTAGATTTTTGGATATTAATGTGAAACTTTATTTTATGGTGGAATTATGTGACATGGTGGGATTTGATAGGGCAGGAAGCCTGTTCTAGTTGTGTGTTGCTAGGACATAACTGTCAGGTATGAGCACAGACCACTGAAATACAAACTTTAATGATGAAAATCTTTGCAAAAGTTCTATACAAAGGCTGGGTCCTCCTGGGTCGTCAAGCTCAGTCCCTTTGTACATTAAATTTTGCTAGATTTTTTTTACTGATGTATTGTGCTTGGTTTGTATTGGTTAGTAATAATATCACCATAAGTTCCTGAGTTAGAGTTACCCTGCATAAATACACAAGGCAAAAGAAAACCTCTGCCCTGAGGAGCTCAGCCTAAACAGATGAGACAGATGGAGATGTGAAACAATTCACCCAGGATCACAGCAGAAGGAGGAGGTCAGTCGCAGAGAGTCTTCAAACTCCAGGCAGACCTAAAGAATTAGGCTGACCTGGCTTCTCCTTGGAGTGATGCTTTCCTTCAGGCACTGTCCTGTTTATGTTCTTTCACTTCTCCAAATAGAAAATCCAATGTGCTGTGGATATAAAGTTTTAAATATGAATTTATATTGGGAAAATAAAAATGCCTGATGATAAAAAACAGAAGCTGGTTGCAGCATATCCTGGGTGTGTTTCAGAAGGTGGAGCTCTGATGATGTTGTAAGCTGTTTAAATCATGTATAGAGCCAAGAGAAATGTAAATCTTTATTAGCATATTTGCTTTATTATACTTCAGCATTTCCCATTAACAGTTGATTTTTAAATATGGTAAGTGAATCCATTTTCCATACAGTGTTGTGGAAAACCTTGCAGATGTAAAAAAAAAAAAAAAAAAAAAAATAGAGAGAATGACCTCTGAAGACCTGAAAAGGGAAAAACTGGATAATAAATGTTCAATCAGTCTGAGGTATTTTGTAAATCAGACCACTTTTATTTGGATATACTATTGTTTAACAACCAGTTTAAATTGGGACCAGCATCCTGATTCTGGACAACATGGCTTTTATTGGAAGTCCCTGCCACTTTTAAACATCTTTAATACATTTTAAAAATAGAACTGTAAAAACCAGTAACCAGACTTCAAAGCGAAGACATGTTGTGCCAGAATTACGAAACTGGTGCCGATTTTCACTGGTTGTAAAGCCTTGGGAGCACCCTGCAGCCCGTCCTGCAGTGACAAACACCAGGAGCGCAGGCGGCTGGAGTGGGAGCACCCGTGGAGGGAGGGGACCCTTGTGCTGGAGCTCGGACCCTCGTCCTCCAGCCTCAATTGTTCATTTGTGCTGAGGGATCCCAGCAGCATGGCCTGGCCTTCAGGCGGGGATTGGGGTCTTGGGGCATGGAAAAAAGAATATGTTAAAGGAAAACTAGGGTGGCGAGGGTATTTCAGTTGGTTTTAGTCCCTCAGCAGCATATTGCCTAGGGGAAACTGAGGTCCACCTGTATGCACTGCTCTGCATAAGAACTCTTCTGTCAGAGCATGTTTGTTCTACACCAACCGTTTAAAAAAGAAGTAGGCCCGAAAAAGGTTTCTAACATCTTCACATATTGTTCCAGGAGTGGGTCAGTAGAGGAGTCTGTAAAAGTGATATAACAGTTATCTGTATGATGATGCTGGGGTAAATAGTCAAGGAGGGGAAAAGAAAACACTTCCTTATTTTATTTCTACTTGATAGGTGATGCTTTCTGTGCGTGAAGGTGAAGGGAGAGGCTCTGCTGCGTTAAACTGGCAGTGCTCAACTGGAGATCCACCAGCCTGCGCTGAAGACTGCCCTGCAGCTGGTGTCATTTAGACCTGTGTTGATGGAGGATTGGACTCAGATGTTTTTCAAGCAAGCTCAGGCAGAGCAGCTATGGCACTTCAGCTGTATACTTCTCCACTTGACTTACAGGCAGGTCCTCTAAAGTACCATAATTTATCAGTGGCTTTGCTTACATGCTAGCGTTGCTACTCCCCTCTCCCAGGAAAAGCACCACAGCAGAGTGTGTCCATATTGAGGACCTTCCTCAGTAGCTTTCTGCAGTGTGTATTTCAGAACTACTAGTGCTATCATGTAGGAAGGTATTGTTGCAGCACAGCTTGAGAAATCAGTTTGAGATGAGTAGGTTACGATGACTGGTTTATTGCCACCTTCAAATAGGCAAAGATGTGAAAGGGATCTCTCCAGTAACATATCTGCAGAGAACATTCACCTGGGAATAGGCTAATTGCACACTTGATGCCACTGCAAACCCACCTATGCATAACTAAAATGAGCACATATCTGACAACTGCACTGAATTTTAAAAGAAATTTAAAAAGACAGTGATTGTAGAGCTTCAGGGCCTGACATACCTGCTCAACACTGAAGATTTTACTTGTTAAATATTCTCTGTATCAAAGTTTTGGAAAATTAGGACTCAAAGATGTGCTTCACTAAATCTTTAGTGGAAGAGCTTCTGGCAGAATGTGAATTCACAACCATGTCAGGATTATCTCTGGCTATAGCTTTGGCATGGGGTCTCTCTGCTTTTACCATTAAAGAGAATTACAATGTTTGTTATGTATTAGAATCTTATTTTTAAATCCATAGGTGTTTGTTGGCATCCTTTGCACAAAAAAATTCCTGTGGGTAACGGGTTCCTGACATAACTGAGCTATTTGATATTTTAATGTGACCATCATTATGGTTTCAGATCCTCTTGCAAAATTTAAATAAGGTGTCTGAATAGCCTACAGAGGGCTCTTACAGGTCTCTCTTTCTTTAGTTGCCTTGTCTATAGGAAGTCAGGATTGGTTACAGTTGAATTTCTTCTTATTTTTTATTTCCCAGCAGTGCTGTATTCATCTAAGATTTCTCCATCTTAACAGATTTAGAGTTTACTTAACTCTAATGCTGCTACTGTAGTTCTGGAGAGCAGGTTACCAGCAGGGCCCAAGAGAGCTGGTCTCCTCCAGATATGCTGTGTAATGTCCTCTGCGAGGAAAGAGGACCCAGCTTTCCCCGCATGAGAGGGGATTCGTTACTGATGGTGCTGACCACACACGCAGCCACAGTCCCTTTCAGGTTCCCTAGCTTGCAGGCTGTTAGAGCTGAGTACTGCTGCCACACACAGTATATCTAAATCTTGGCAGGGGTTAAGCAATCTTGGAAGAGATTGCTGACTGCACACTTTGCAAAGGAGCTCTTTCGGGGAGGAGGGTGAACCTCACCAGGTCCTCTGCTTGTTTTCTTCACTCCCGCATTGAATTACTGCAGTGTTCTCTATGTGGGACTACTGTGGAAAGAGCTGTTGAACCTCCAGCTGATATGAGCAATTGCTGTCTGCCTGCTAAGCGGCTTTTCACACCTGGATCATGATGAAGTCCATGATACCCTCAAACAGGACATCCAGTGGGGAACAAAGCACCTGTTGCTACGTGTCGACATGCAAGAGCAAGGGGCACACTGCAGGGCTCCATGCAAGCCTGTGGCCAGGTGCTGAGAGGGAAACTCCCCCTGGCAGAAGCCTCCATTGCTGGAGGCAGTGCCGCAGCCCTCGCCACTGCATGCTGTGCCAGCGTGGGCAGCCGTGGTACCAGGTGGCCAGACCCTACCTGAGCGGTGAGGGGAGGCAATCAGACTGCCTTGTGGGAGCTTGGCTGCCATGCTGGGCATAAAGAGCTGCTTGTTTAGTTAGAACGGGTATAAAGAATAATAAAAATAATGAGAAAGGGCAGATAGGGGATTGTATTTGATAGTTTTGAGTTTCTCTGGTTTTTAGTAACAAATACTGGTTTTTTTTTTTCCCTCTTCCCAAGTTCCTTACAACCCCACTTGACCCTAGCTATTGGATTTCTTGCAGGTGTCACAGCATGAGCACAGAATCAGAAATGCAGTGAGGACCTCAGCAGAGTGCCTAATCTGACCTTTTGCATGGAGGCTAAATCAAGATGCCTGAGTGCCTGGCTTGCCCTTCACAGGGATATTAGTGCATAGATACTAGTTCCTGGGCTGCCTTACACACCTGTGGATAGGCATGTTAAGACTCTCTATCAGTTACAAGCAAAGTGTAAAGGGCAGCAGGCTGAACAAGGCGCTGTGGGAAGGTCTCTGGAGTTGGTGATTTTTCACTGGCATCTATTAATAAGTTGGGGCTAAAACCTGTAGTTCGAGGAAGAGGCCAGTAGAGAATTTTATATATGTAGACAAATATCTGAAAGGATTTGGCTCATTAAGCATTAGCAACAAATTGCGCAGGAATGCCTGAATATGTTTTAAAAACAAATAGTGTAAGTTAAATACACAGAAGGCTTTTCTTTCACTCAGAGGATAAGTAAGAATTTTCTCATCTCTTGCTAAAGGTCTGGAAGCAGGAGCTTTCTTTCATGGAGTTCAGGAAAAGTGTATGAATAGATGTATATAACCATTACTTAGGCAACTATTTAATCTCTGGAAGGATTCACTGGCTTACCAAACTGAGGAGAGAAATTAGTGTTTTCCTGGGATCTAGGGTTAATCTTACCTTTTTTTTTTTTCCTCAGTGCCCCCATGACTCTGCTACCTGTATTTCTGTTTTGTGAAGAAAGTAATTAAGAAACAAGTGATAGACTTGAGATCATCCAGTCAGTAAGTATTCAGACTTGAAGTGGAACTGGGAATGATGGGTCTTGATCTACTCAGTTCATTGCCTTTGCCTTTTCTTCCTATGATACTCTGTATCGTAAACTTAAATTGTTACTGTATGGCAGGAATCTTACTCATCCTCATTAAACTGAGGGAGGTGTTAAAATTCTGCTCTGATCAGCATCAGAGAAAATACCTGTTTGAGGAAGAAATAGAACATCTGTATCTGCCTACGGATCGCAATGATGCTATTAGTACCTTGAAGTGACACAGTACTACAAAATATATTATTCACTGACATTAAATTACAGTATAGTGAAATGAAAAGATGCGTATATGGTCACTCCTTTATGGACTCCTGTTATAAATTTTAAAAAATGTGCAAATGTACCTTAAAAAAAAAAAGCAGCATTTATCTCCACCATGCTGTAGTTAATGGAGTTCTGCAACTGCATTATAATGTTTGCTTTATAAAGAGGGCATACTCTACATTCATTTTATTTCATTCGGCCTATTTTTTGTTATTCTCGGAAACATAGTTCAATAAAGAAGGCACTACAGTTTGCATCAGTAAGCACTACTTATATACATTGGATTTAATAATATATGAAGATAATCCTTCTGGCTTTAACACGCAATCTTAGAGATTGATACAATTTTGACTATAGAACAGAATATTGCTAGTATAAACTTGGTCAAAAGTCTGAGTCTTGGAATTAATATAAAAGTTATGCTCCCTCTACGGACAAGCATATGAATAAATACGAATGATTTATCTCAGCATCTTGGTTTCTTTTTTTTATTAAGAGTTCCAGCCCTCTATATAATACTTTCTTTGTTTCAGCAGCTTTTCTGGAATGGTGCCCAGCACTGTTTGTTCTTACAGTAGGTGGAAATTAGAAGAATATAAAGGTGCCAAAACTAAATAGAACTGATTATTCTCTTTCCAGTGATACAATCCTTCTAAACTCAAACTTTTAATTCCTAGTACCCTTAGCCTGTTGGGCTAACTAGTCTAAACTAAGTGTCTCTTATTTGTCAGAAATTAGCTGGCAGCTATTAGCAAACCATTTTCTCTCATTTAGCTATTAAACTGTGAGAAACCTCTAAGTTATGGAAACTTTGCATTTCCATAGAGCGAGATCCTGACTTGGAGGAGAAAGTATTTTCCTTGCATTTGGGAGGCTCAGGTATGATGAAGTTCCTTACATAGCACATGAACTTGGGAGTGATCCTGGCTCCAGTTTTTAGATATCGGTGTTCCCCTGTGAAAAGTCAATGAACGCCCTGAGCATGCAAATAGGTTTAGCTGCTATGGCCTAAATATTGTTAGAAATCAACAATGATGGTGAGCTGTTCAAAACTGCAGCCTCCTGTGCAAGGGTCCTACACAAATGTCTTCGTGAAAATGCTTCTGCAAACCGTGGGCAACAAGAAAGGCAGTGAGCTGTGTCTGATAGTGGGGCCCAGCA
This sequence comes from Nyctibius grandis, assembly GCF_013368605.1. Taxonomy (NCBI): domain Eukaryota; kingdom Metazoa; phylum Chordata; class Aves; order Nyctibiiformes; family Nyctibiidae; genus Nyctibius; species Nyctibius grandis. The sequence goes on from NC_090666.1 coordinate 14,149,989, forward strand.
CGGCCTGCACAGCTACAGGCTGCTGCATGCTGCTTTTGTTAAGTTGCCCTCGATACAGTTTTAAGATTGTATTCAAGCACTGTGTACGGCTGCTATGAACTCAGCAATTGCAATGCACTTTTAAAAACTGTCAAAGAAAATCAAAGCAGAAGCAATATTAATAGCAGCATTGTTTTTCCTTTGTTGTGGTATTTATCCCCACAGTTAAGCTCCTATTTTACTACCTGATGCTCATACTAGTGAGAAGAGGTAGTCTTTATCTAGGACCGTTTACAGTCCAAACCAACAGGGTTGATAAAGGAAAGGCTTATCCTTATGCCCTTTGTTCTTTTATTTTCTTCTTTTTCTGCTTAGATTAGAAACTTGTTAGGGTTGATGGCCATGCCTTGCTTGTTGGGCAAAGCATGACACAACCGATTAACAAAAATACTAAAAACTGAGACCTGATACAGAGTAATGACAGGATATAGCCTTTATTAGGATTAGCCCTATGGGGGAAAAACAAGGAAATAAGTTGAAGAGGAAAAAGAAAAGGTAGATAAAGGGTTAAAAATTGGAAGATTTGCTAATAGAGTATCCTAAACCAGAGTGGTACCTTTCTGGTTTTTGCTTTGGTCTGTGTTTTCTTCTATGATTTTAGAGGGAAGAATACTTTACACTAATTGCTGTTGTCAATGTGAAAAAAGTCCTGTTTTTGCATTTGTTTTGGAGTCTGCTTAGTGAGTTTCCTTGAAATCAGCAAGGTTTGAGCAGGTCACTAATCTCAGATAATTAGTTCTGGAGTTAAGCCAGCTAAAGGGAAGCTCATCTTTCTCTTAAAGTAAGCAAGCAGCACAGCCCGACACGGTAGGGAGAGGTTTGGTGATCTGTGCTCTAATGCTTGTTTCTGAGAATTGAATTTTGGATGTGTTATGTAAGAAAATAATCCAAGTCAGAACTCGGCATGCAAAGAAAGAGAGTAATGGGTCTCGCCACTACAATGGGCTGCTGACACTGTCTGTGAACTTGGTACTGGAAGGAATAAATGGGTAAGAGAAAACTAAGGTACAAGTTCGATAAAAACACGGGAAGTAATATTTCAGTTTAACTGCATCCAAAATTTAGATACTTAACTGTATTATAAGCAGAATTAAGAAACACATCTTTAAAAAAGCAGCTTTGCTTTATTTCCCAAGGTGTGGGGTAGCGGCAGTAGCCTGTATGAAACGGCTCTCATGCTCCTTCCACTTCTGCTCTTGCCTGCAAGTGGCTCTTGCAGAGGCAGGTAAGGATGAGTCCAAATATTCCTACAGGTTTTTCTCAGCAGAAATAGATTCTAAGTTCCTGAAAAGGGCTGAAAAAAAAAGAGCAGTTCTGCCTGTCTTTAGAATTGTCTTTTGTTACAAAACAGGATGTACTTTTAGTCCGGTGGCAAAACCAGTGTTGTCACATATCAAAGGGCATTATCTACTTGTCACAGAGGGGAAAAGAAGGCAGTGGCAAAGCAGTTGTCGAAGGGTAAAAATCTGAATCCTTAGATCCAAAACAAAAAGAGACTTCCCTGGGTGAGGTCTTCAGGACTGGGCCCCTTGGGAAATGCGCACTGATGGATGCTCTCTTACACTGGGTTGCATAGCAAGACCAACGCTTCTGCTACAGCTGTAATCTGACCTATGGTGGGTTTACACCGTGGGTCTTTTTTTCCCAAAAGCATCTGTGATTTTGAGCATCTGAGTTTGCTTTGACTCTGTTTTCAACATTACTTGTACACCCTTAAATGCCATTGATTTTGGATTAATTTGTACGTATTAAGGATCCTAAGAATCTCTCAGGAGTCTCCAGGTAGATTGCCAGAAAGTGGATTTCCAGAACAAGAGAGATTTTTCTGAAAATGCTGACCAGGGTGTCAGGCAACTGCTGAGATAATATCTGTGTTTTTTGCAGCAGAAGCTCCACAGAAAACTGATTCGCAAGTGAAATAATCATCAGATACTTGTACAGATGTCAATTAAAAAGTCTAGCATGTGCATTAGATACAGTGGATCAAGAAAATGCATATAATGCCTTCTATTGCTGAACCAGGGAAGTCTGTTGCTAGTGACAAACTTTAGTGATAGACCCATACGATAGGTCTAGCTCAAATTTGTTTACCTACTTTTTGTATGATGGATGCATTTCAATGGGTGGAGGCTTTAAGTTTTTGTTAACTTCGGTGATGACATAGCATATGCTGTAACAATCATATTTTTTCTGTCATGGATCATTTAATTATGTTAATTAATATCTTGGCAGAAATGCAGTGTGGCAGAGCCTCTGTCACCCAAGGACCTCTATGGGGTTCTGCTATTTCCCATGAAAACCTAAAAAAAGAAGTTACAGGGGACAATAGATTCTGGTAGAAAATAATAAATGACTGCTCATCACAGCAAGCAAATGAAGCAGCATTTAATGCATCTTTGCTGTGGACTTTCGAGGCTCTGTTCCATTTGAAGCGCAGCTGGCAAGTGCTGAACTTTAAGTCACTATTTTCTTATTGCAGATGAATGGCTTATAGATACATACTGGATCAGATAATTGTGGTTTTCTTGCTTCCAGTCTTTCTGTTTTGTGGTAACAATCATTTCTTGGTAGCCTGATGGTGACCCTGGGATAATCGTCTTTGTCAGTTAATTACTTCGGGGATCAAACGTGTGATCAGATAATTTGTGAGTGATTAGTGGGTCTGGAAATGCAAGGAGGCTGATAGCTTTGTACATGTGCACAAATGCACATGTGTGGAAGTGGACTGTTTGCTCTTTTGCTCCTCTCTGTCACCCACTACAATATTTGACATTGCTGTAGTAAAAAGTGTAACTTTGAGATCAGAGTGACGGGTGCTTTGCTTGCTGTTGTGAATATGCAGTTGGTAGTACGTACAAGTAGTTGTACTCACAAAGTTGTAGTGGCAAGTCATTGTGATGACTATTTCAAAAGATGGAATCAGACTCATTAAAAATCTAGGTCTGCATCTCAAATCACCCCATGGATATCAATATAGCCTGTTCAGTAGCTTACAACATATATTTGACCCTAATTGAGACTTACTGTGTGAGAACTTCTTTTAGTTGTTTGTAAGTACTAATGGATCTGAATTCTCCAAACTTTGTCTCAGATGGGGGCATGCACTTCCAGTGTGTCTGCCAACGCAGAGCCATATGCTGTCTTTGATGTTCTTGATTATAGCGTGGTTAATGTATCAGCAGTACTTCTGCCGCATTAATTAAAAGCATTTATTTCTGTATGATCTGTACCAGTTTGGGTCTGAATATACAAATATGCAAGTTTAAAATTCAGTTTCTGCCACTCTATTTCTAAGTAAAATATTTACTAGAAAGTCAACAATTAGGCATGGCAGTAGACATATTTACTTTCACGTATGGGGCAGTTGATGTCATTAAGAGAGTTACAAATGCTCTTTGCATATAATTAGCCTTGTGCTCAGGCCCTAATATTTCAAAGACCTGGATACATGTTAAATCGATGGAAATATTCATATATGAAAAGTTAAGCAAATGCAAAAATGTCTTTGCAGGATTGGGAAGTAATTAAGTGGAATGTTAAAAAATACCATTATGATCTTATCTAATCTAAAAGCATGCAGTATTAATGCTTGCTATTTTAGTTGGTTGTACAAGTACTACTTTCACAAACACTTCTCTATATGAAAACAAGGATATTTTCAAGAAAAATACTCAGAGGCTGGTTGAATAGATTTTACATTTTTGGCTTTCAGTATTAAAACGTGCTGTTTACTGCATTAATTTCCATCTAAGTGAACAGTAGCAACATGCTGCTATTTCAATCTGTATAAGCTTGGTGGCAGATTTTTTCATCAGTGGCCAGGAACCATTTTCTTGTTCCTACATTGAATTAAAAATGTATTAAAAAAGCAGCTCTGCTTGCTGTAGAGAGACAGTTTGTAATGTTACCAGTGTTAAGATATTGGTATTTATTTTGAAGAGTAGGGAATTAAATATTCTGCAAAGGAGGTCTGGGGAAGATGGCCAAAGTTACCTTGTCAAGAACAACAACGTAGTCGGGACAGCGTGCTACTCTACCAATGGTGTGCAACATTTTTTATCCCCTTTGTCAGCTGTTTATATGTGATTTTTTTCACCTCTTTAAAATTTATGAATAATGTTTATTCCCTTCTTGAATAGCGTATGATCTTTGGTTAAATAGTACTATATAAGTACAATCTTGTTATCTTGTATATAAGCAGGCAATAATAAGATTTCCTTTAAATACTTATACAGCTTCTGAAAAAGGATAGCTTTTGAGTTTTAGCAGTGGCCAAACAATTAGTTTGTTTTCTGTTTTGTTTTGTTTTTACAAAAATAGGTGGTGCTGTGTTCTGCTAATTCTGATTCAAAGGGATCTGGCTGAATTCATGGCCCAGTAATTGAAATACCTATGCATTAACAGCATCAGCACAGTTGTTTTTATGCTATTAACTGGGCATGTTAGAAATATGATCTTGCATTTCTACAGTTAAAAAAGTGTTCTGTATTCAAAATATGGCCAGCTGATGATCACAAATATTACCACCCCACATCTACCACTCTGTCATTGCATGACACATTTATGCTTGTTGAAATGAATCATGCCTTTTTAGTTTAAAAAAATTTTTCATTTGTATCTGCATACCTGCTACTGACAACATCATTATGTTTAAAGATTTCTGCAAATCCTGTAATAAGCAGTAGTTGATAAAACATGATGTTCAATATGCTTTTAAGATGTCTTATGCTGTATCCTCCTGAAAAAAACATTATTCCAGGCAGAGCAGTGTAATGCTTCCAAGGAAGTTTTCCCCTAAATCTCATAAATAAACACTTTTCTTCATTTCCCATTCCACCAGCACTATTCCATGAGAGCTGTTGGTGAGCCCAGGCTTGTTAGATGCTGAGCAGAACTGGAATTTTTCTCAGATTGCCCTTTAGAAAAACAGAATGTTTTCCATGAGAGATGCCAGGGTTATGGAAGTAGTTACAATTCATTCTCTTACTCAACATTAAAATTTTTTTTCAATACTGATATGATCTACTTAAATAATTTATCTAACAAAACAAAATTATTTTCTTATTCTTTCTGAATTATTCAAGTAATCACTTTTATATCAACTAAATTTCAAATAAAAAAAATGAAAAACTAAATTTCAAAGGATCGGTATTTGAAAAAAGATTTTAAAATTCTAAAAGTTTTTCAGAAGTGTTAATATGACTGAAATAGCTAGAATGAAATTATTCAGCTAATATGAATTAATTTAATTTTCAAAATCTGAAAACCAAAAAAAGATACAGAAGAACCACTCTCCAGCTGCCACTTGTACTCAGTAGCTGTATGTAACATTACTGTAAATACTGATTTGAGAATGCTTAGCCAAAACACAAATCCTACAAGGGTCTGAGTGCTTGCATTTAGTATTTTGATACCTTTAAGTCCTATTTGCAGAAACAGGAATGTATCCTGAGTTGTTCAGGGTTTGTGTTGTTGACAAAACTGCTTTTTCCGTTGGAAAATGACAGGTCATCAAAACAGACTTTTTTTTTCCATAGCAATTTTCCACTTTGATTAAATGTTGTCAAAAAGATTTTGCATGTGTCAGATGGGATTTTTCTTTAGAGCAAGAGGAATTAACAACATTATGAATAAGATGCTCATTTAGGGTTAGAAAGACATCATCAGTTCATATCTTGCTTGAGTTGGCTCTGCTTTGGGTTTTGTTTTAATGTTGAATAGAGATTAGTTTCAAAACCTCAACATTTTTCACAAAAACACACTTGTTTTCCAGCCCTCTCTAGGTTTGAGGTCTCTGAGTAAGTGAAAAAGGTATTCTCAAGCTTATAAGACAGGAGTGAATGCGTTTGTTGATGCCCTTGAGAATAACATCGTGTAGCAAGGATTGGTAAAGTGAATAATCAAAAAGTAGAAACATTTGAATGCATATGCTAAATTCTGTGTATGTATCCTAAGAATGGGTTATGGATTTGATTGTAAGTATTGTAAAATAACTAATTTTAAATGAAATTTAAACTTGATTGAATCTCAGCATGAAGATGCCAACATTCAAATTGATTCATTAGCTGACCTGAATTCTCTGATAAAATTTACTAGCATGCACAGGCAGAGGATTTATTCTGGATAATGTTCATGTCATTAACAGGAACTACCACTGGCAACATACACATAATGTCAGCCCGCCAAAAAGAAAAAAAGATAATTTTAAACACTACAGTTATTTAAAAAAAGCAAATGCTCTATAATGTTAAAATAATTTTGCTATTTTTTTTACTTATCACCTTACAACTGAAGGCAACACAATGGAAGTTTTTGTCAAGCCGGCTATGCTTGCTTCAAGAAGCTGGTGTGCCAATAGAGGCACACATAGAGTGAAGCTAACATACTGGGTGAATTATGTGTCCCATCACACCAATGACTGCAGAGCCATAAAACCACCCTAAGTGTTCTAGTTACAATCAATTACATCATGCTTTAATCACATTTTAATGATGTATTAACCAAGATTTCAACAGCAATTAGTTTAATGGGTGTTTGCTTTTTTAAACTATTTTAAACTGTGGAAGATTAAAAAAAAAAATAAAGCATTGATTGTGACCTCCTTCTCCAGCAATTTGGTGTGATGGGACAGAAGAGAGATTTTTCAGTTACTAAACATTCACTACTCTTAAATAATAGTGTGTCTGACTTTGCCGTGTGATTATATACTGCGAGATTTTTCTCATCTAGAAAGATTCTGCAAAATGTAACACACAACACTGGAAATAGTTAATGCACTTCCTGTCCTTTAGGGCAGAAAGTATTATGCTGTCTATTGATGTCTAGGTAAAGGTAAAAGAGAGAGAAACGCAGAAAGTAAAATTATTAATAATCTTAATTTTTAATAGAAGGGTTTAGAAAAGTTGTGCGGCTTCCAGTGATATTTCTGTTGATACACATTTTCCATATAGAAAACTGACAAACGTCTCTGGGAATCCAACTCCCTTTAAAGCACTCCTAAGAATATTAACAGATAAAGAAAAGAGATTTCACAGCAAAACCCACATAAAAACCCATATTAGGAATGATACCAAACTTAAAGAATGTTGTAAAATGAGCATGGAAAAATGTACAAAATGAATTCATGCCCATTTACATGCTTTCAGTCAGGCTACCAGATAACAAAGCCTCTGTCTTTGTGTTAACACTGCAGATTAGGTCAAGTTTTTACCCCTCTGAGCTCTTTTCCTGTAAATGACGGGTTTTGATGTGAAACAAGCAACATGTCAAAGCAAGTTGAAAGATGTAGGCATTTTATGCCATGTCACAATGACAGGCCGGTGAATATTTGGGCCATTAGGGGCTTATTAGTGAATAAATGACCAGATGGTTCAGTGATGCACAGAGATGGACAGAACTGGATGCTACTAATCAGCACTGTCTGTACTTGATGTCAAATCACATGACACAGTAACCCATGGATACCGAATAAAAGTTACCATTAGCAAGTCAATTTGATATCTGTGTGGTGTAAACAGACTTATAACTGCACTTCAGAGCTGCCTGTTGTTAAGAAGAAATAATGGTAGAGTATTTAAATAAACACACTCTACTCTTATCTAGTTATGATAAATATAAATAGAATTTATATTCCCAAGACCTCCTTTTTATCCTGAAGAGACTGTGGAAGGACATTTACATATTAGACTACCTACACAGACAAAAAGGCTGGACTGGAAATGCTGTAAAAGGGAAGCACAAGACACTTTCTTTGAACACCATGGTTAGCAACGTGAAGTGATGCTTTGTTTGTGTGTTTGTCACAGAAATGCAAACTTTGAGAATAGGACCCGTTTTCTGGGGGGAGGCTGTTTGCGTTTTGGTATATTCACGCTTTGATTTTTTTACTGATGTTGATATACGTTCATTTGCCACTACCTTAAATTTTTTCTCATGGGTTTTTAAAAATTTATTTTGACAAACCCTTGTTAGCAAGTAATTTCCAAAGCGTTGCATCAGGGTTAGAAGCTTTGAGTGTTTGGTAAGGACCAGATCCAGATTCAGGAGCTGATCCTGAACTGCTGTTGCCAGCCTGAACGGAGAGGATGAGCCAAGGTTGGGGAGAAGGGGAGGCTTTGCTGCTGCACTAAATCTCTGTGAGCTTAAACCAAAAGGAAGCTTTGCCTCGAATTTGGTGGAAGTATGTTTGCAGACTGTAGAGGTTTGGGGTGTATCCTTGTCTCCAAGCCCATGGCAGACACGCCAGTAACGCACACTCTTTAGGCAGAAATATACGCACATCTGAGACATGCTTTACTTCTCTCTTGTGGTTCTTTATAGCAAATGAGAACAAATGCTGTGTTATGACAATGATTTTTGATGATGTACTGATGTGATTTACAACATGTTTCAAAATGCTGAAGAAAACTTTCTTGATTTTTTCATTCTGAAGAATCAGATGTAAATGTATGTTACCCATTTTCTATAAGGGTGATGATATTAGCACACAAATTTTACATAGTGGGTGAATAACATAGTAATATTTTGTGGCTCTAGCCATGTATAACCATGAGTTCCCCTTGATCACGATTTTATGTCTCTTGCACCTCCTTTGTAGAAAGAATATGGAAAGAGTTTTATGGTATGGGTGGTCGCAGAAACTGAAATTTCCTGTTTCCATGATTAAACAAGGAATCAGATAAAAATTAGGCAAGTCCAATAAGAGAAGCACTATTAAGTGAGCAATCAAAAATACGCTTATATTCTTAACATACTATAAACTCAGATTAGCAAGAAATATAGTGGAATGGATTAAAATTGTGGAATATGTTGCCTATTTTAAAATCTCTGTTGTAGCATGAATGCGTTTTTATACAGAAGACACAAGTTAATAAAATGGTATGTATCAATTACCCAGGGTTGTACTTTAGGGAACACAGTGCCACACTGCTTACACTGCCATAGTAATTGCTGCAATAGCTAAAACACTAATATTTTTAACTGCATCTGATCCAGTGATCACCTGAAGATGCATGGGGAAAAAGTAAAAGGAAACAGGACGCACATAAAGGGATCCTTTGGCTGGGTTCATTCTGCAGCTCAGGAAACTCCTACACAATTGCTGGAGGCTGGGAAGGAGAATCATGCCAAGGACGCTCTTAGGTTTGTCTTGTTCCTTTAACTTTTTCCTAAACATTCTCCAGTGATCATTGCTTGAGATAAAAGTTGGTTTAGACAGAGATGTGATCTGATGCTGTGTAGCAGTTCTTGCATTCTTACAAAGTGTTGGGACTTTTTATCTTGGCTGCTGAAATAATTTGTGACTACAGAATTAATTTCTCTTTTAATGTTGCATACATAATTAGAAAATACATATAGGACAGAAGTCGTTAAGTTGTAGTTGTTAGGTGCACATTGGCACATTTGTGTCAACAATTTCAGTAAAAGTTTTTATACTGAATTCCTCACTGATGTAATTTTAAAATCCCTCTTGGTTTGTGGGAAAAAGTCCTTTATAGCTTATTCCTTTTCCATTCTTTCTGATATTGAACCCGGAAATGAGACATGCCTGCAAGCTTTAACAAAAGTCTGAAAAATGTTAACCAAAAAGGTTCAGATGACCATCCCTAAAACCTCAGTCTGTATTTCAATCTGAACCAAATTTTGACTGAATCTGGGATAACTTCACTGATTTGAGTGGAAGCCACTGCAGTCTTAGTTTCAGCACAGACTGAATTACAGTTTATGCTCTGCTTTTAATAAAAAAATATCAAAGTTGAATTTTGTAGTTAAGAGAGTCTACAAAGAGCTAAACAGAAGTGTCATATAAACTCATGTTAATGCTTCTTTAACACTGCTCATTTGTTTCTTGAATGTTTTCTCTCAAATGTAATCAACATTAACCTGATGCACAGGGGTTACTGCTCAGCAGATTCTTGTTGTAGCAGCTTTCCCATTTCATTTGTGATAGATTGCTTTATACCGATGGTTTTCTCTGGTTTTGCATAGTCAGTTGACTATGAAATGGTGGCCCAATATAATTCTTTGCAGATGTCAAGACATTCAGAGGGTATTTTTTTTTCTGAAAATAAGGAGTTGTCATATTTTCTGTTGATGACAACGATGTTACTTGAAAATAAATGCAACTTTCTTACAGCAGTTATACCTTGTAGAAAGATCTTGTTTTTAGAAAAACTGGTTTTGGATGGAAAGAATTCTTTAAAGTAAATTCTATGGGAAAACTTTCTATATTGATATATGTAATATTTGCATGGCAGTAATAAGTAATTTTGAGAAGAGGTATAAAATAGTTGTTGTTGCTGATGGTGGCTGTTGTGTCAGATAACGATTGCTCAGTGGAAATGGTCAAAAGCCCTCAGCCAAAATTGAGAGAAATACAGCAAAAATCTGCATGTCTGCAACCTCACTGCAAAATGTAGGTATCTGACAAAGGTATTGTAAGAAATTATTAATGTGGGTATGCGCTCAAATGTGATGGATTGTTTCCCTCTGACTTCCAGATTTGAAAGTGCATGCCGATACCTTATTGCTGGCTGGAGATTGTTTAGAGTCATCAGAGGCTCTGATAGAAACTTCTCCCTCTCCTTCTTTGTGGTGCCAGCTTTCCACCTGGCTTGTACAGTTCAGAAGGAGATCTGTTCTGTACCTTGCTGGACACTGGTAAGCGTGCTGTGGCGACATGGAGGACACAAGGTATGCAAGAGCCCAGGCTTTTGGGTGAAGGCTTGCTGTTCTTCAATTTTCTTAACCTGTGCAACTTAAACCAGTCTAAGGTAAAATGCATCAAGTAGCACGTGTTTGTGAAAAATCAACAACTTGAAAACATAGTTTACAAATCTTCACGAAAGGCAGAAGTGATTACAAAAAAAAAATTTTATGTAGATCTGCTTAAACTAAGATTACACCCATAGGTCATCCTCATCTCTATGAGACGAGATTTGGAACATCTGCTGCATGGACAGAGGTGGAGTTCAGCTCCATATAATTTTCTGTAAAGCCTTTTTGCTCGGTGGCAACTATCCCCAAGGAACAGGTCTGTGAGCAATTTTGTTGGGGTGAATGTGAATTTCAGCAGCTCCTGGGCTACTGGGAGGAGGAGGAAGAGACTATCCAAAGTGCCTCCCAGGGGTCCAGCAGTAAGAAGGGAGTCAAAGCAGTCAGTTGAAAATTTTAGAGTATGTTTAGTAATTTCAGAGTATGTTTAGACAAATATTATGGAGGACAAATCTCATGAAGTACTAACAGTTTTAGAGAAATATTACAAAGAATGTCTTAAGTAATTGTGTTAAATTGTGAGTCTTAGTGGACATGGAGGAAAATCTGCCTGCCTACTTAATGCCCATTTCTGTTCCCACTGAAGTCAATTGGAGTTTTGACACTGCCTTTTGCAGGAAAAGCAATTATTTCGTGCATTACATTGAATAATTGCAACATATCTGCAGAATGACAATGAAAAAAAATATGTCTTTGATCTGCTGCCTCTGGTGGCTTTGTTATAAGTTTGCTGAGGATGCTGCAGTTTCATATAAGCTGCTGCTTATTTACTAATTAATTTACCTGTGTATATATGAAAAGCTCTTTTGCAGTGGTTTCCTAGCAATTCAGTTCGGATATGCATCCTTTGTTTTCAGTGACAGGATGTGTGGGTGACTGGGTGTGCATGACCGTAGGCTTCCCTGTCATCAAATGTTGGGATAATTTTCATGATTACCTGTTCTTTTAGCAAATCAATTTGAGCAAGTCTCCTATTTGTCTTATACCTTCAGAGGTTTGGGATTTGAGTCAAGCTCCTATCAGAAAAGCAAAGCAGCTGATCATTACATCTCTATTCCATATTCCAGTTCATTTTTCTGAAGTTTATAAAGGAAGATTTTTAACACTTAAAAAAATGTTGACTTAATTCTGCCTTGACAGAGAGAGTATTTGTTGGTGTTATTAATCTAGCAACCTCTTCCTTTTAACCACTGAGTTCTAGTCATGAAATTATTTCAGTATCAAAATATGCCAAGTATGTGTGTGTGTGTTTTTGTAAATGTGCATACATGCATTAGGTAAGCTGTATATAGGAAACATAGTGCTGTCTGACATATCTGAAAAGCACTCTGAGAAAACTGCTCTGTTTCACGTGGAAGTTGTTTTTGTAAAATTCTCTCCCTTAGTATTTACTGACAATTGAAACCCCAGCAATCTCCTCAGTACTCCATTTGTCCTTTCTACTCATTCCCAGACTGAACTCAGAGGGCTGTATCCCACCACGCTGGCACTGGCGATGCCCCACTTGTGGTGTTCGCACTGATTGCTGAAGGAGCGTGAAGAAATCCTGCTGCCTGCCTTGTGCCTGGCCCGATGAAGCAGCATTTGTGCTTTTAGCAGTTAAAATAATTCAAATTAGGAAAGAAAGTTCCCCTCTTCAGGTGCTAAGTCTCTGTACCACCAAGCAATATAGCTTTGTACACCCTTGCAGTGACAGACAGCAGCCCGTAGGTGAGTAGAAGAGAATGAGTCTTTCAAGAGGAACAAGAGGACTTCATGTTCCTAGACAGCCTCCCATCCTGTGAGCGTGGGGTGAGAAGTACTTCAGTTATGGATCCCCTGAAGCTCCATGATACCTCATGCAAGTGCACTTCAGTAGCAATTTCTGTTATTGCTGCATTTCAGATTTTCCAAACTAATAATTTTAGTTTCCAAACTATTAATTTTCACCCAGGTTGGGGCAAAAGCACCTACCTAAAAATACCAATTTTGCAGAAAAAGAATGATCAATTACATAAAAGAACAAATGAACAAACAAAAAGATCCCAGTTTTCTCTTTCTTATTCTGTTCTTTTTCTCTGTCCTGTTCTGCCTTTTTTCATTCACTCATTCCTGAATTAATTTTCTCCTCAACTGACCAGGAATTACCAAGAAGCAAGTCTGACTGTGGAAAGGCATGATGTTCCCTTTCTCTCTTTGGGCAAAAAGACAAGGTACAAGTGAAGCATCTCCCTAACAAGAGTAAAGAAATCTCTGAATCTCTTCTTTTATGACCATGTGCAGGTGAGAACCTAAAGCACTAACAAAACAGACACCATCTTTTCCTAATATTTCCAATTCATGTTGGGGTTCACTCTGCCTGACAAGTTCCTGGTCATCAGCTGGTGAAAGAGAAGACCAATGAGGAGATGATGCTCTTGCCCTAGAAACAGAGGAGAGGGAATTTTTCTCCATGTTAACAGCAGAGCTGCTGTGGCAGTGCCCTCTCTGAGTTGAGCCCTAAACCTGAAGCAGTGCATTAGGGCTTTGGGTGGACAGACGAGTACAGGAGGGCATAAAAGGCTTACTCAGTTCTTTGTACAAATTTTCTGTCCAAAGAAAAAGCAACAGACTCTTCTGGAAAGTCTGAAAAATTAGATGTGATATAATTGTTTCTTTCAACCATCACAGCTCTTTAAGTATAGACTGAGCCATAAAAGGCTCCTCCCTGCTCACTTCATCTTTGATTTACCACACAGGTACTGCATCCTAATGTCAGACTGCTTTATGCTTTTATTAGCATGCTGCTTTCAGCAGGCATTATTAAAGAGCTTCACTTGTCTCAGTACTTCCTAAATGTATCAAACACATGAAAACAAATTTTCAGATTATCCAAAAATGTTTGAACTTCTCTGAATTCTGTTGTATGTTTCACATGTTCAATACTTATGATTTTTTTTGAAACTTGCAATTTGGGGATATTATTGATTCCTACCTTTAAATAGTTCCTTAGTTTAGAATATTTAAATATTTTGGGCAGATCTCAAAAATTAAATGTTGGTCTTCATTTCATATAGATACTATTTATTTTAAATCCAAAGAAATATCACTGTGCATTAAGTCTTATGCAATTATAATATTGTTCCCACTGATGATTAGGTTGGCTTTAGCATATAGGTAGTATCATATCAAAAAACTAGCTTAAAATTCTGATTTATGGTGAGCAAGACATTTAGCTGTTAGGATGGATGCCTGATGTAATAAATATACTTAACTGATTTTACCTATCAAGAAATACAGTAAATAAACAAAAAGCAAACAGATATCTAGTGGTAACTCATCTTAAATATGTCTAATAACAGATAACTTCAGCTTTTAAAAATTGCTTTTGGTTTTGCCTTGTCCATGATCCTGGATGGTTTTCTTTGTTTTACTAAAATGATTGGAAAAGGCCAAAGAAATATTGTTGGGAATTAAAATGTGTCAAAAAGGAATGTGTACTTTTGTTGTAGAGCTGATAAGACTCTTCCACTGTAATGACTCCTGTTTTTTCTTGCAGTCAGTTGGACATAAGCAAATCCTCACAGGAAGCCCTTCCATGTTTACTTTCTTTTCATACAATAATTAGCTGTTATCAAAATTATTTTAACAGTCTGCTTGCCTATGGTATTTTGGGCAATATGCTTTCATCTGTGGGTGGACAGTAGAGTCAAATAACACCAAAGATCTCCTCTAAGGTAGGGGGAAAAAAACCCTTTCCTATACCTTTTTTTTTTTCTCCTTCTAAGAGAAAACATGGAATCATTTTTAAATTCAGGGGGATTTTGAGACTGAGCTTTAAAATCCTAGGGTATATGTGTGAAATAATCTACCAACTAAAAGCTATGGGCTGGTCAGCTGACCTACAACCCCTGCTACTCCGATACTCTCCAGTGTGTAGTAGTATATGATTCATATGCACTTATTTCTGACTGTGTTCATCTTTGAAATAATCACTTCGTTCTAGATAAATGTATTCAGTGGTATGACTACTCCATCCATTATGTTAGGTAGGGTTGTGCAGCTGAATGCAGCTCTATTCCAAATAATGATGGTCTCTAATATTTTCCTGAAAATGTGGGTAATTTATTATCATAGGATAATTATGTCCAATACGGCTGCAGGCTGACATTTATTGCAAGAGGTGGGCTGGAGGGGAGGGAGTCAGGAGCATTTTCTGGGAAGGAATTTAGCTGCTTGTCCAGCATTTCTGCCAGAGCTCTGGGAAGCGTTCCCCTCCCTGCACTGTGCTGGGTCCACTTGCTGCTGCTTTTTTGGGCAGGATTGATGGTTACCCACACCTCTCCTTGGTTAGAGATCACAAAAGCTCCTTCTCTCCCGCACCAGCTCCTGGGCAGGAGAAGCACAGTCGCTTTGTTTCAGTGGCAGGCACCTTCCCACCTAGATCAGCCTCAGCAGTCACTGGATTTGCAGGACACCAGATCTCCATACCCACGGCTTTGGTTTCTTGTCCAAGTGGCAACTTCCAGCAATTTCTTCTCCCCATCTCTGAATGCACAGACAGGGGATGTAAAGTGGTAAAATCCTGCTTTACAGGCATCTGCTTCTAATCTGGGACAAATACAGCTCTCTGAGTTTTCCTGGGCAGGCACAGACCCAGCACTTCCTTCAAGATGTGATATCCCAGGCAGAAAGAAGAAATGTCACCCAGTCTTTCTGTTGTAATTTACCCTTTTTTTCTGGTTGTTTCTCTCTTCTATTGCTGTTCTTTGCTCAGAAATTAATATCTGAGCAAAACACCACTTTAACTCTTGTGCAATATGTTTTTGTTCATCTTGGGAATTAGTCCAGGATAGCTCTACCTCCTTCAGATCAATGACAATTTTTTGTTGACCTCAATGGGAGTGAACACTACATTTTTTTTCTTTTTTTTTTTTATTATCTATGCCTGAAATAGCTCAGTTCTCTGCATTTTTCTTTAATCCCATTTTTATAATGTTTACACTTTTCTCTTTGTGAATGTCTTGCCACTGTGACCAAAGTATCACTAAGAATTTTATCAGACACTTCCCATAATTTTGAAAACTTCTTTTAGGTCACATCTGTGGCTGTTATTTTCCAGGGAGAATAACTCAACCCCCTTAACCTTTTCTTACGACTTAGATTTTAGAGACCTGACATTATCTTTGTTACCCTACAGTACATCCTTTGCAAGGCAGTGTTGTGCTTCCTTTATCGCAGCGCCCAGCCCTGCAAACAGGTCTAGGTAGGCTCCATATGGGTTATAGCTGTTAAGGATCTTCTTATACAGAAAAATATATCACCTCTTGTTTACTGCTCTATCCCCTTGCTAATACCACTTGATATCATTTGCCTCGCTGCCTGCTGCCGTGCACTAGGTTGATGGTTTCAGTGATTTTTCTACAATAACTCCCCAAAGCTGTTGGCTCTGGTAGGGTCCTTCACCTGATAAGGGACTTGGCCATTTCACCACTGGGGAATTTATGCTGGGCAGTCCTGGGGAATAGGGAAACCATATTAGTCAAAATGCTTTGTGAAAATATTGCTGTTAGTGAAAGCAATCACTGCAGAGTATGTAATGATTCTGGACTGTGAAATGATATTTGGGGCCAGGGAATAAAAATACATCAATTTAGTGATTCATTTTGACAAAAACAAAACTGTAGAAAGCTTTTTCCATTATTGTTGTCTTTGTGGAGCCGTTCACGAATGGCAATAGCATCAGCAGAGTGCACAGCTGCTTTATTAGAGGTGCTTGATTTTTGAGGTTCACGTAAGGTGAACCGCCAAGACAGCAGAGAGCATCCTCTGGTCCATCAAGTTGGAGAGATATTCAGACAACTAGTCAGTGACTTCTGTGCCAGTGATTAATTTACTGAGAATTTAGGCAGAACTGTTTGTTCTTTAATTACTTTTGAAGACCAAAATAGCCTTGGGGTTTATAAGCAGGTTAAGATTGTTTGGGGGGACTTTAGGGGGAGTGTTCCTCCTTGATTTCATAATTTGTACTGGGAGATGAAAACCAGAATTACTTTTTAGCCCAGTTAACTGTGTTCATCTAATTATTGGAGTTTAAAGCATTCACTGCTGTCACACACTGGTTTTATGAGAGCGTCTGTGGTCCAGTGCCATGTCTGCATGGGTCTCTCCAAGCAAGGCAGTAACCCACTGCTGGTGAGCCTGCCAGCAGTACCTTTACCTCTCCACCTTTGATGGACGGTACAAACTAGACATCTCCCTGTGTTAAAACAGGGCAAAATGATTTTCAGCACAATTGCAGAAAGTGTGAACAAGACGAGGTAAAGGTGACTGAACACTGGAACAGGCTGCCCAGAGAGGTTGTGGAGTCTCCTTCTCTGGAGACATTCAAAACCCGCCTGGACGCATTCCTGTGTGATATGGTCTAGGCAATCCTGCCCCAGCAGGGGGATTGGACTAGATGACCTTTCGGGGTCCCTTCCAATCCCTAACATTCTGTGATTCTGTGATTCTGTGATTCTGTGATTCTGTGATTCTGTGATTCTGTGATTCTGTGATTCTGTGATTCTGTGATTCTGTGATTCTGTGATTCTGTGATTCTGTGATTCTGTGATTCTGTGATTCTGTGATTCTGTGATTCTGTGATTCTGTGATTCTGTGATTCTGTGATTCTGTAAAGTTTAGGGAGGTGAAGAAGAAATGATGAAGGGCTCAGATATGGTCACAGTGTTAGAAATGATGCTCTTGGATTACCTCCTCTTTCTTCAGACTGCAGAAGACACCTGCCTAGCATCAAGCAATACTTCAGACCTTCATTCCCTAAGCTGTCAGAGGAGGAAGGAAAGCACACGCATTTGCTAGGCTATTAGGTGACTCTGGTGGTACAGGGCATGCTAAACGCTGCTTTTAACGACTTCTAAAATCTTAGCAGGATGAAGGAGTTTGCTTAGGCCAGATAAAAGGGAGAAGGAATTATCTGAATGAAGAGAGGGGTATTTCAGTGAACACATAAGTATAATTATTGTATTTATATCATAATTGTAATACATGAGAGTGAAGTCCAGCACGCAGCCATTGATTTGAGGCAGTGTCCTTTGATGTACTTGTCAGCTAGTGGCACGCACGTGAGACCACTTGGGATGGCCTTTGGTTTGCCATATTAGCCGCAGGTAATGTTACTCCTAAATATGACTGAGGGAGCAAGTAATTTATTTTGAAAACACTTCATATCCAGCAGTTTTTAATTTTCCTTTTTCACCCACATCCGGTTTCATCAGCCTACAATTTATATCTAAATTTCAGGTAACCACCAAACGCAAGCCTCCAGAGGAGGAGTTTAAAGATGCTGTACAGCTATATTGGGGATGGGCAACCAATTTGGACGTGGCTCTTTGACTCTGGAAACACAGCCTCAGCCGGAGCCTGGGAGGGCACGTAAGCCTGGTGCTGCAGGATGTGGTGAGCGGGCGGCGTGGTGAGGGCACTGCAGTTTGGGGGGGAGAAATGGGATGTTCTGAGAGCTGGTGCAGACCTGTATCATGGCCATTTGTTTCATTGTATGGTTCATTTTTTGATTCTTGGTTATTGTTGAAATAGGTGACTGTAAATAACTTTGAACCCAAAATATTTTCAGAAAAGTGAGAATCCTTATATAAATGTGCAGTTTCCACATGATCTGAAGTACTGCCCCCAGACAGCCAGCAGATTTATGTTAAACCATACTGTGCAGTGATTTTTAAAAATTTCTGCCTGTTTCGAAAAGTAATACATTTTGTTTCCTATTGTTGGTATGGTACTTTAAATTGCAAAAGAGAGAGGATTTAGGAATATGTATGAGCTAATGACAAATTTTAAGTACTATATCAATAGAGACACTAAAGAGGTGATAGAAAATGAGACAGGCAGGATCCTTTCTATCAATTGCCAGACCCAGGAATGCTGTGGTAGGTGTGGGCATTGCTGTGTTTCACCAGAGCTGCTGTCCTATGCAAGTATTATATCTGCAGAGAGCGATGTGACACAGAGCTGTTATTGCTGATCCTGAACAAAGTATCAGCTGATCAATTAGAAAATTATTATTGCCAGACAGCATAATATTGAAGAGTAAGCTATTAGATATTACTATTATTAATAACTGCTCCTTTATATTGCAGCAGAACTACTGTTTTAAACCAGGACCATCTGCTTGTCCCAGAGTGTTTGCAGTGTGCTACTAATCTTATGCCTTGAAGATGCTATAGAAGAAGGTAATGTAAGGAACATGTGCCAGCCCCTCAGGCTGTGTTTTGGGCTTCCTGGGCAGAGAGGGAACTGCGTGGTCTCACTCCCAAAGCTTCCATGGGCATCGCAGCCTGCCCAGCGCCCTGGCAGGGCACGGAGGCGTTCAGGGTGTCTCTCTCGTGGTTTAGTAGCGTATAGGATGTTCCTTGAGGAAAGCTCATGTGAGCTAAGAAGCAAGTAGGGTTTTATGGCTTCCCCCCTGTCTTTGTTTCTAAACTGTGGGGGGAAAAAACCCCACAAGCTGCCTGGACATAAGTGGGCTGCGAAATATGTTTTTTTGTAATTCCTTTTGGCTTCTATTATTTAAAGGGTATAGAAACACACCAGTAACCATTAGACCTGCTGCTCTTCTGTAAAATTTTACTTTTTACTTTTCTGTCAAATTTTCTCAAAGTGCAATGGGAAATCTAATAATGATTTATTTTTCCATGTATCTGCTGAAACCACTGGAAATATAACCAACAACAGAACTTCTCTGAAAAGATACAGAATAAAAATACTTGTTTATAGTAATTCTTTGCATTGAGCTGGCAGGTAGGAAAAACTCCCAGCTAGTGGCAAGAAACTTCTTTTCTGTGCCTACCTCCAAATTCAAGGAGTCCCATGTTGCTCCTCCCTATAAGCTGTTGCATAAAAGACTGCTAAGGAAACCATCATTACTGCAGGTAAACTAAAAAACAATTAGACTTACACAAATTGCAAATGTGATAAAAATAGTATAAATATGTTTTTAGGTGACATTGTCTCCTGAGAATTATACAGATGAATAATTTATTTGGGTTTTTGCTAATTTAATTAATTGATTAGTTAATTAGATATTGTCCATAGGAAGCCGCCAGGTAAAAAAAATCAGTTTACTGCAATCCAACTTTTTAAAAATGAATTTCATTGCCATCAAATAAAGAACAAGTTTGTGTTTGTTTCCTGTTTAAATTCTGCTTCCTCCTTGTGAAACTGTTAACATGGTAAAGCCCTGCTCTGAAATTGCCTACAAACTCTTAAAACATAGTTAATTACAGATAGCCCAATTTAAACTTTACAGCATTCTTGATACATTCAGAATGTATAGAAGGTGGTTTACGCTAACCAGCAAGAAGAAACACATTGTACTACTTGTGTGCGCTCAGAGATCAAGCGAGAAGGGCTCCTTCTGCTGACAGCAAAAGTGAGGCTCACTAAAGACAACTGGGAAAAAACAACTTAAAAATTCCTGTGATAATATGGATGAAATCTTTGGATTAAATGCTGGTCTTGGTTATGGATATTCAACTGCTACAGAGTGCAGTGCAGGGGGTTGCAGGGATTAAGCAAAGAACTTTTTGCAAAAAAGGTCTGATTAAGGTGATTAAAAGAGCAGTGCTGCAGGCATGTTGTTGCTGTAAGCATGTTGCAGAGACTGTTGGAGTATGATACAAGTAACTTGCACCTAAAAATGGTTTGGTTTGCATATTGCTTTAAAAATATTCTGGGAGGAGGAGGGTGGGGGGGTGTTCCTGGGAGTTGTGTGGAGCTGGGCACAGAAGCCCCAGAACAGCAGAGCTGGGAAGGCAGCAAGAGCAGACCATGCTCTGTATCCGCAGCAGCCTTCGGCAGGGTCAGCAAAGATGAATTTTTTTTTTTGTTCTACTCTATAAAAGAAATGAAGGTGACCTGTCTTTAACACTTGTAGATGAAAAGCATTCTGCAATTGTCAGATATTGCTACTGAACACTTTAGTGGTGCAGAGTGAAAAGAGCGCAGCAGCACAGTGCTGTAAAAAGGGGCAGGATCTGGCAGCCATTTTAGAGCACGTTTCCATCACAAGAACTTCAGGATCACAGAAAATTGTAGTGTCTGACGATCTGCAAGACATCACTGTTAGTCTGAGATCATACTATTTTAAACTATTGTCTTAATTCCAGTAACAATGTAAAATTGTTTAGCATTTCAACTCAGGAAAAATGAGGTAATTTCTATAACTCTTCCCAAGACTTGCCAAAACTGTAAAAACATGGCCCTGTCAAACCAGTCTGCAGCAGGTGTTGGTAAGGAAATAGGAGTGCGAGGCCTCTGAAGCTCTGCAGTGCTTGTGGGCATGGTGAGTTTTCCAGAAACCCGTATGTACCCCCTCAGAGAGAGGAGACCCCTGATGAAGAATGGCATTTTCAATGGGTCCACCATGTCAGAAAGGGTGTAGGTGTGTGGGTTGCACAGAGCAAAAAGCGCTCTCTTCTCCTTACCACTCTGACCCACACACCCAGCTTCATTTTTCTCTCCTCTTCTAGGAAGGTCAAGGAGACTTGCTTCAACCCCAAGAAGCTATGCCCAGGTGCAAGGAGGAGGTTGTGGAACTGCTGAGCTCCTCTGCCCTGTCCCAGCTGTGCTGTGCTCAGATCTCTGAGGTGCTGGAGGAGCACTGGGATGCACAAAAGTTGCCACTCAACGAGATGTGTGCGAGGTGCTGCACTCTGTAAGAGAGGCTGGGATGTCCCAAGTAAACAGAGATCGAGGCTGTGACTGCTGGAGGGACAGAAACTGGGACGTTGAATGACTGCTGCTTGCTCTTCCAGGTAAAAACAATTTTGGAGAGAGACTCATCATGTGCAGGAACCACCTGACGTTTTCTCTAGACCTCTGAGAAGCACTGCTTAGGAAACAAATTGTAAAACACCCCTAACTTGTTGTATGTCATTTCCTAAGTGACAGCTGATTACGTTTTAGGAATGTTTTCTCATTTTCTGAATTAAACCAGTTTGGCATTCTGTAGCAAACAGTACTCATTAACCTTTTAAGGATTGCCAAACTGGTTTGAAGCATTCAACAGGGAAAAAAAAAAAAAAAAAAGGCAAAACCCGCTCTGTTAAACATCGTTGTAATCTGATGCTTCTGAAGCAACAGACAACAAAGACCAGGTCTTCTCCTTGCGGTAATTTATTAGATGTGACACTGGTTTATACTATACTTGAGCAGGTTTGAAGAGCGTACAAAATATGAACCAAACTCACGACATATAGTATGAATGACGTTTATTATCTTATCAAACTTTGATGTTTAGAATGATACTAATTTTCATAATTAATGATTCCATGTAACTCTTCTAGACCATTCGGAAGAAGAAAATAAAAGTCCACTTTCTAAACCTCGGTAAGCACAGCAGAAACCAGGAGATAAGGAGTTGCATGATCTCAAACCACTACTGCTGATGAATTCAGGAATATGTAAGTAAAACTAAATAGGAAATTTAATGCAATTCTGCAGGGTTTTGGCTTCCCTTATATCCCTCAGCCCTCAAAATACATTGTGGATAGTGACTGGATGATATCCAAGCCATTGACTATTGCTGAAAAGTACTTATTGAGCTGGTGAGTGAGGGGAGATGTTGAAAAATGCTGATATTATATTTACACTTACGGTGTTTGTGTGTCTGACCAATGTCTATGATGCTTATGGTCTCTGATAGTCTGCCTGCAATAACTATTGGTCCCTGATTCTTCAGTACTGTAAAGATTTTATAATATCCATATTGTGGTAAGTCTCAGTAACAAAAAGCTAAGTAAATTAATCTGTTATTTCATTTATATCTTATACGAGTACCTTGTAAGCGGAAAAAGTCTGTAGCTACCTCTCCCAGTAATGTTGCTCTTCCATGCAGGGCTGCTACCCCATCACAAAATGGCATCTGTGCATTTTTTGGTGGGTTTTTAGGCAAGTAGGTTTTAAAACAAAGTGGTAAAACTTCTGACACAGCCCTCCTCCCAAGGGAGGAGACTGGCTCAGGCATGTTATTTGGGGACCAGTCAATATGGACCAATTCTCATAGCATATTTACATAAGGGCTAGGATGTTCCCAAGTCTGGACTTCTTAGCAGGAGCATTGGCTTCTCCCAAACCCACTGCTGGTAGCTTTGCAGCCTTGTAACACAAAGATGACAGCTACTCAATTGTTTGGCTCACGAGGAGAGCAGTACTTAGAAATAAGTGTGTTGGAGCTTTGGTATCAGCCAGCTGGTCATGATACCACCAGCCAAGGCAACTGGAGGCCAGCTGGGAGCAACCACCCTTCTCTGCACAGCTCCTGGCAAGAGGAAGTACTGTCCTCGGGATGTCCAGGACAGGAGCTGTGCTGTTTCAAGATGCTATTTCTTGCTGCATTTCCCACCCCATTTTTCCTCTTATGAGGGTAAAAGAAAAAAGCAAGTGAAACAGTGAAGATGCTAACTTGTTCCTTGTATTCCATGAAAAACAACTTGGAATAGGAAAGAAAGAACATAGAGGATACCAGGATGCCTGACTGCTCAGTCCATTCAGAGGTGTAACAGGGAAAATGTGACCCTCTGCTTTTGGGGAGGATCCTATTTAACTAGCAGCCATTACAGCTGGTATTTGTTTAGGGTATATGCTGAAATTCTTTTGTGTTGCTGAAAGAGTCATGCTACATGTTGGAAGAGTAGGAACTCTTGTAGTTTAAGGAGGTTTCATGGCTCTTTTAACCATGTCCTTGTGAAACAGTTGAGTTGAAAATCTTAAGATTTGGAATTGTGCATTGAATCATTATAGGAAAAGTCCATGCAAACAGAAGATGTTGTATTTTAACTTAGAGTAGACACAGGTATATAACCATGATCATATGGACTAAATATTGGCGGTGGAAGTATTGCTGGGGATATGGTGCTCTTCAACTCTGTTGCAGATAACTTGTCTCATACAGTAGGGCACCAATAGCCGGCCATGCCTGATACACATTGGGTTTAGACCAAATCTTACTGAAGGGAAACGTGGGGCACCAACCCTCCTTGTACCTGCATATTGCATGCCCAGCCAACACGAAGGAGAGGTGGGGGGCAGCCTCCCTGAGGCTCAGTTTCCTGCCCTATGGCACAAATTTCACTGGGTGACATGAAGATCACTTCCTGAGCTTTGGTGGAGTTTTCTGGCTACCAGAACATGTCAGCTAATTAGTACTTAAACGTCTGTGTAGCAAAAGCTATACATGTATGACTTTTATTGTATATTTAAATTATTTCATGCATTTTTAGCTCATATAAGTGTATTAGATATCATTTCAAGAATTTATAATCTCTCAAGATAAGTTTTATTTAAAAAATACATGTGTATATCTCTGCAACAGGAATATACAGGTTTAAATTTTTCTCCCTATCTTAAAAAACGCAAAGGAATGAGAACACTCATGAAGTGTATGGTGTCCACTTGGTAAAAGCAGTTAACAATTTAGATCATTTTGAGGCAGAGGAGCCCAAAATGGACCCTGGAAGCTACTGGAGAGGAATTGAAAATCTGCATCTACCAGGCACGCAGGCAGAGCCTGGCACTGCTCAGCCCACACTGTGGGTGCCTGCTTAGTCATAGCAGTTTGCACCCACACACCCTCTCCAGAGCCAGAGCTTGCCTAAATTTCCAGAAGGCAGCTATTTATCTAGAATATGGTGTTAAGAAACCAAACCATCCTCTGATCTTGTTCCCTAATTCGTGCCATCCTGGAACTAACTTGTAGTGACTGTGGTATATTGGGCTGCCCTTTCTGGTCCCTCCTAGCCAGGGCTTGGATGGTGTAATAAGGAAGGTGTGGCTGGAGATCCATTGCTACGAGATGGTTTTAAAGATAGTGTTAATTTCTTAAACATGTTTCACATTTCCTCATGCATGAGGCTTCATAAGTGACAGCCTTTGGATGTTGTTGGTACTGGCTGCACACCTGCACCTGTCCATGCATTAAACCTTGACTGTAGGACTCTCGTCACAAATGAACTGTCAAATCATTACTATGTTTGATGCAGCATAATCTGTCTTGAAATTAGAATTGGTCCATCCAGGCTCAAATTTCACTTGCTACTGAGGCTAATACGCCGTTTTGAATATGCATTCATGGAGATTCACATCCATTGGGATCCAGGGGGAGTACAAGTTAAGAGCAGATTTTCTGAATTAGCATGTCGAGAGGGAAGGGTCTTTCATTTAGACTGCTGCAGATGCCTCTCCCTCTTGTTCATTACAATTGCATTTCATCAGCTTTATGATGTCCACATGTCAATTGAGTGTGAGGATTTTGCACACAAAAGAGCCTCAGGGAAAACGACTTCCCTAGCTAATCAGCTGATTATCATACCTCAAATGGACTGCAGTATGCTGCTCCAAATACTATATCAGTGAGAGTGGAATTGAAGATTAAGACAGCAAAAAAGAAAGCTCTACAGCCCAGTTTAAAGGAATCAAACAGGAATTTGTCAGAGATAGAAAGAAGCAAATACAGTCAGGACAAGTGCCTTTGAAATATCCTGAGGCTGATTACAAAAAATAACAAATGCCTTTCTTCAATAGGTGTTGGGGGGTGAAAGGTTAATTAACTGTATTATCTGCCTGTTTATGCCCAGCTGTGTAAAGCCCAATAACACAAGCTCCCACACCGGTTCTAACATTGCATCCAAGAATCAAAACCAGTTGCAAGAATAGCCTCTCCTAATAATTGAATTAGCCTCTGAGCAAACTGGATGCTCACAGCAAAGCAGGCTCGCCTTCACGCCCTCCTTCTAATATGGATCTGTCTTCTGTTTAGATCTGCTGTCTGGATGGCGTTCTGTAACGTATGGTTCTTACGAACCAATTTCAGTAAATGATCAAAACAGTAATAAAGGGGCTCCTACGGAGAGTCTCGCACAATAGCTCCTGGTAGCTCATATATATGGATTCCTCCAGCCCATGAATATAGATCTATAAGAAGCACCATTTAATGGCTAGTGTGGGCTTTTTCTTTTTGTCTGAAATTTACCAAAGTTTTATCCCAGCTCCCTGGAGTCCTCCCCAAGTCTATCTAAAATGCAGTTAGAGCAGAGGCTGTCTTTTGCTTCACAGAGCGTCTGCCTTATGCTTTCATCAGAGTAGTCTAACTCACACAGATGCACTATTTAACAATGCCATCCCCTGCTTTCATCAGAAGGGGGAAGGTTGCAGAGCTGAGCCCTGAAGAATAAGGGGGGCAGGTCCCCTGTGATCGGCGAAAGCTGAACATCGGTGCCAGTTTCCATCTGTCATGATAGCCTATCTCCGAACCTTCAATCTGTCAAAAGCTTGCTGCCTGGCTGAAGGCTCCAGGAGATTTGGTGCACTAAACACATTTGACAACAGCATTATCACTGCAAGGAGCCCAGCAAAATGCCATCAATGTGTTAATTGTAGCCGGCTATGTAAAATGTCACTTCCCATATCATTTTACAGCAGCTTTGCCTATTTTGCAGCTCCTAATTTTCCACCCTTTATAAATACGTGGATTGTTCATGTGGAAATGTGGTTCTTTTTCACGTCAGCTACGTTTTGTTTGGTTTTTTGGTTTTTGTGTTTTTTTTTTTTTATTTCTTAAATGGAGGTTTAATTTGGGTGTAATGTGTTGCTCCAAGAAAGCAGCAGCATCTATAGAAAAAGAAATAAATATAAAGCACTTGTGGAAATGAATTGTCCGTACATTGCTGCGGTTCTAATTTTATATCGTATTGGAGATTTATTTCTGCATTTGTACATTCTTTAGTGTATAAATGATTCATTTTGCTGCTGCTGCTGCAAACTCCCTTTATCGAGTGCACGGTGTTTTTACATTCCTGAGAGTTTTCTTCCATCATGATGTAAGAACACTTTTGTAATGATAAACATGAGAGTGCAGCATAAATAAATGAAAAATCCCCCTTGAAGGTATGAATGTGCTTTTTAGCACCCAAGTAGCTAATATTCAATTTCTGGTACAACCAGTGCCAGGTGTTAAATTTCTCTAGTTACTGTCACTAATGCAAATTAGATTCTTTTTGTGCTACTAAAAAATCAAATCCACATTAGAAATTAGCTATAAAATGTAATGACTTAAATGCTATAGTGTTTTACAAATCTCCCTGCATTTCTATAGCAGATAATGCCATAAAACTAGGAAAGGATAGTAAAATATGGTAGAAAGTTGAGTTATTTAAAGGTCTTTTGTGACTGCTTAGTCAGGGATTTGATGTATTATTTTGCTTTCTTTCCTTGTTGGCTGAAATAAGCACGCTTATGATTGCATTGCTTTACCAGATTAGGTGTAATCAAAGTCTCCCTTGAATTTCATCTTACCCTAGCTGCAAAGGCTGTTTGCATTATTGGAAAATATCATGTGGGGAAGTTTATAATATATTTGCAACTTTTAATCATTGGAATTGTAAATGTGTCTGACAGCTCTTAAGAAAGTTGCAGTAATCTTGTTAGTGGCTGTGATACTGAGATATAAGGGGATCTGTGACAATTTTCCAAACTGTTTGGTTTGTTGGGTTTTTTTTGTGTTTTTTTTTTTTTTGTCCCCCCCCCCCCCATCTTTGAAAAACAGGGGAAAAAGGAATACTCTGAGTGAACACAACCAGTACAGCCTTCGTTGAAAAGTACCGTTTGTATATTGGGGAAAAAAAGTCTTAAAAAATTACGAATAGCAAAAACTGCATTTGCCAGTATTTAAATCCTAGAAAATATTACATTGCGCAAAACGCATATTTTGTCATCTCCTGCCAACTGCTTAATTTAAGGCATTAAAATAAAATTGCAGTGAAACTTTAAGTCCTAGGTGAATGGCATATTTCCTGCATACTAAAGGAAGTTTTGATTAAAATTAACGTTTCTGAATTCCTGTGTTAGTGTGGAGGGAATTGAAGCTCTGCAGTTCATGTTCTGCCTCTTTTCCATGGGAAGTGTAAAAGCAATGTCATACAGCTCCCCTGCAGCCATTGCTGCGGGATGTGACCAGGGCACAGCGCTTTCTCTGCAGAGCTTGGGCCTTCTCTCCTTTAGAAAACATTTTCTCTATCTATTTTCCATGTTCCCAAAACAAAAGTCACTGGAGATGTTAAGTACTTTTGTTCTATGGACAACCTGTTATGCATCCCAATCCTCATTTCATAGTCATGAAATGGATAGTCCCAATTCAGGTCCCATCTGGATCAGAGCATAAATGTATGGATTGTCTCAAAGCCAGTCAGGAAGACTTGCAGCAACTCCTTTTGGTAGCAAAGGCAATGTGACTGCAATTCTCAGCCTTCAGTAACCATGGTAAAGCAATTAGCTCCATTACCTGCAATTGGACACAAGGTAAGAGGGGGAGAAGTATAACTTTGACAGCTAGTTGCGAGAGTGATGTTTTTTTAGAGAACAATTCTGTTCAAGATCGAGATTACTAAAAAGATGCTGGATGGATGTCATTAACTGTGAAACAGTGCGACAGTAACAGTCTGTTGTAGCATCTGAAATCCAGACCTCACTGTTCCTTTTCTTGGGGTCTAGGTTTTCAAAAGCGACTAGGAAGAAGGAAGAGTGAGATATGAGTCTGGGAGTCCCAGATACAGCCTTTTTAGAAAGTGCTATGGATCTTTACTCCAAAACTCATCTGAAGTGCTTCAGGTACAAGAAGTTAAAATATGTGGTCTCTTGAAAATCTTGGCACAAAGATTCAGCAGGAAAGTTCAGTCAAAGCAGGGAACATGCACTTCTTGGGTACCTGGCTGGTAAGTCAGTCAAGCACTTCTTCCCTAGTACCGCAGGCATGGAATATTAATATAAAATCCATCTTAAAAATAAACAATAATCTAGAATAAAAGAAAGAGGTACTAAAACATGAGGGGCAGTACCTGCTATGGAGGTATCTCAGCTCCACTGCCTCACTGTCACATGCGTGACCTAGAGTGGGCTGAAGGGCTGAGGATGGGCAGAGCACTGCTCTGTTGCCACCCTTTCTGGCTGATCCATCCAGCCACAGCGGTAGATGATCTTGATGAGTTGCATAAAATGCAAAGTACATGAGCATTTATTTTTTTTAATTTAAACCTTTTCAGAAGATTTCCAGAAAAAGCTTTCACGTTTTCAAACACAGCCTCTCCAGTTCCACATCAGGCCACCATTGGTCAATGTCTCGCTCCTACCTGTTGAGCTCAAGGACAGCCTGCAAGACTGAGACTCATCTCAGACTGTTACATGAGGTATATATGGCCCCAAATTAAGTAATTGGTCACTGTACCATGCACTCTGATTGTTCAAAAGCCATTTGGGAAGACTAAAGCTGAAATTTAAGGCACTGCAAAACCTGTTACCAAGCATCAGTGGTGTTAAATATTCTTGGGGTTTTGTGTATTCCTAGCATCACCCATTTCCATTTAGTTAGCTGAAAGAGCAAATATCTGAAATGAGTTTCTGCCTGACTGCTCAGCTTGAAAGGAGTGCATGAGAAAGTGTCTATATTACTAGCAGAAGAAAGTACTTGAATTTTTGTCATTTCCCTGATAGTTTTCACTTATACACTCAGCCCTCCTGTATGTCTTCAAGGTATTGACATGCTGCAAAATTAAAACTAAAATCAATGCAAGTGATTATTTGGATTAGATTTTTTTTTTTATTCTAACCAAACTTTCCAATGCTTATTATAAGCTTCAAGTATTTGTTGTCAGGCCAGGTCCTTAGCTGACACACACCTTGCTGCACAGAATTGGTGGGACCACACTACCAAACATGTGTCCTGCCTTGTAACAAACTTAGTTTTGCAAGATTTTGCAGCAGTAAGAATTTAGTTCACACTGCTAAACTGGAAATTTAACTTGCCTGCATGCAACTGCGTTTGAGCCTCCAGAAGCTTGAGCAATGGGACCAGAAAAGATGTTTCAGTTTTGCTCTGTATTTAATATGTTTTCTTTCCATTTGCAGTGCCATAACCATGCAAAGAGGTAGAGAATCTTTTCCCATTATTGTCTGTGGTTAGTTCCTCCAGTACAAATATTGAATTCTTGTTTCTTAATTGTTACAGGTATTGTAGCAGATTGACAAATAGACATACTTCTGCTAATAATGATAAGTAAGGAAATTTTAATTGAATCATAAAAAGAAAAATTTTTGAAATTTAAGTAACAGTAGCAGAACTCATTGTAAAAATTATGCCATCATAGTAAGAAATGTAAATAACAGCATGTGATCTTCTACCCTAATAAGATGAATGGATAAGCCTTGTATTTTGAACAGCAAACATTCTATTTGTCATTTTTTAATGAATAGATATATTTTAGTGAATGACTTCGTATGACAGATATACCTGCAAAAAATGTAAGCTCTTTGAAGGACCTAAGTATTTAATTCACTGAGGTGTGACTGTTCAGTTCTGAGTTACAGGGAGTTAATTACCTATTATTTTTATGTGAAGTGATATCCAAATGTTCTGGTCAATAATTCATCACCTTCTAACAAATACATTATTTACACTGAGTAACAAGGATAAATAATAAGCAAGATGAACACATGATCAAAAGTGTGATCTTTCTTTTTCTGTTCTCTACACTGATATCACTAAGGCAGTATCAGACAGATGCGTTTGGGTCACTTAATTCTAATTTGGTGTCTGGCCTGAATCAGCTGTTCCCCACCGCAGAAGGCACTGGGGTGGCATCTTCCTGTTCAGTACACATGGCATGTAGGCCTGAACTGGAAGATTTCGTTCTGGAAAGTAAATCTTTCCTCCACTGAAGCCAATGGGAATGCCATCACTGACCTCATGAGAACAACCTCCTGATCATTTCTGAATTGTTTGAAACTCGGGGGAAAAGGCTGACATGTGCTTTTACAGTCTGGACCTGGGCTGAGTCATGAGGAGAGACACAGTCCTAAAAAGCAGAGATTTGCTATAATTTCCCACCTGAGTTGTCATTAAGACCTCATCTTCTTTAAAATGATATTTTTATACCCTATCTTCTTTCACCTTTTTCTTAATATATTTCTACTTTGCAGAAACTGTGTTTTTCAACACGCACTAACTGATAGCACGGGGGAAAAGGAGATATCTGCTTTCATACCTCCTTATAGGCAGTTTTACGAGATAGCCATATACACATTTAGCATCACTACCCATGCCACTCTTTGTTATCTGCTAAGCAGAATACATTATTTTTCCAGCAACTTGTAAAGCAGGCAAATGGCTGCTCATCATCCTTTTGTCAAGAATGTTGTATGTACAATTCTCTCCTGGCTAATAACTCCTTCTATTGTCTGTGATTTACCATTGTCAGGATTATTCACATTTCTTCCTGTCACGGTTTAAAGCTGGGCCTGCTATTAAACCTGCGGCAGATGCTCTCTGTGGCCACCCGCAGCACCAACCACGAGCCCTCCGAGATGAGCAACCGCACCATGACCATCTACTTCGACCAGGTAAGCTTAAAGCAAAACGGCTACCCAGTGATCCCCTGCAAAAAATCTGTCCATTTTAAAAGGGCAGCCTGGATTTAATTAGCCCACGCAACATATTCTCAGTAGGCTAAAGCATATATTGTTTTGGAACATGTAAGAATGTAACTTTCACTGGTAAGTTTTTGCTCCAGTTCTTTCCCTTTCTCTCTATCTTTTTTAAACTCTTCTAAACCACTATAAAATAAGTATCAAAGCTATCCTGGGTAATTAGCCATTACAGTACTGTCACAGAGGCTTCTGCAGTCAATACAGAGATAATTTGGGCAATGGTGAATGACAGAGTTGTCCAGACTTTTGGGATAATCAAGGACACATCCAGCTGTACCAGACATCTGTCAGACTCATGAATCATTTCAAGTAGCTTTGCAATAGCCAGGCAGCTTGAGCAAAGATAAACATTCCAGCAGCACGCAGCCACGGGAAAAATACTGCTCCTACCAGAAAACAAAGCAGAAGAGGTACCACGCATGTTTTTCTGATTTTGGAGGCGGCACACATTTATAATGTTATCGACTGTAGTAAGAAGATGACTGAAATAGCATACACTGCACATGCACACACGTATTCATTAGAATTACTGGAGAAAAAAGAGCAAGGGGAAAAATTATACAAAAAAAAGACTTGCAGTAATCTTGCTAAATGCAGTGTGACCTTTTTCAAATAAGAGTCTTTGTACTGTTTACATCGGCCTGAACTTACTAGTTGCATATTTTCTAGATTTTGCATACATATGGTGAGACTGTTATTCACTCTAAATGTGCATCGAGATTAATAAGGAGCTAGAAAACTCCCTTGTACTTCCCTGCTGCTGTCACCTTATTGATGTACTTGCATCGGAGAGCTGAGAGAAAACAAACCCAGCACTGTGCTTTGTCCTGTGGAAGACCGGTGGGCGAAGTCTGGAGGTGTGGGTTTTGGGCTTTGCTGTGTCACTATCACCTGCCTGGCTGTGGGCAAGCTCCCACCAGTCTCTGTGATTTGGATTCCCCATCCAATCAGGTAGTCCTTCTTTGCAAAGCACACTGACATCTATCCATTGGATTAAGTTATTCTCACTGCTTTGCAGGTGGGTGGGGTTTGCTGCTTTGTCTAGCACATAGGCTTGCAAGGGTGAGTTAAGACGAAGGGAAAACAGCTGGCGGGATCAGGTGAGCCAGTTTCCCTTCGCCGCTTGAGGTGACCACAGGTTATAGAAGTGAGCAAGGACTAGCTCAACTCAGAATCAGACAGTGTGGTTTGTGCTGCACTCTGCAGGCAGTGAAACTATATGGAATTGCTCCTAATAGTTCCATAAAAATGCTATAGTTATACCATACTGTAAAGGAGATTTCTGAACAACTGTGAGGTATCTGTTGTACAAATATCTGCTGTAGACCTCTTTGAAATGTCATTTTTCCCACTGGTGTTGAAATTGTTCGTGTTTTCCTTTCTATCTTTTCCATGGCAGTGGATGGGAGAGAGTGCTATTAAGACCGTAGGGTAGCAACTGAGAAGCTTTGTTAAGCTCCATCCAAAAGTCTAAGAGCAAAGCAGCGCTGGCGGAGAGGACTCCTTCAGGCTGTTGCCGGTGAGTGGAGGGGTGGTGTGGGAGGAGGAGCTGGGCTGGGAGGCAGTCGGTGATCTGGCAGAATGCAGTGATTGATTTGCTGCGAATGCAGCAATTGCTTTTGGAAAGCAAGAGGAAGAATTACTGGTGAGACATCAGAGGTGGTGACTGACAGATTGGTAGCTTTCCAGTGACAGACTAAGGGTCGTTGAAGTATTTGGGGAGAAAGAGTGAGCCCACCACAGAGAAAATGCCATGCATTGAGGTTGCTTCTCATTATGAGGATGAATTGCATCTTGAAAAGTTGACAGAGATGTTGACAAATTGTTGCTGCGTCCTCTAAACTTGCGTTTGACTTTATCCCCTGCTTTGGCCTTTTTCTCTTCCACCATTCCCAGCTGCCGCTGCAGTTCAGTGCCACCGTCACTTAGCTCTGAAGTTTGGGTAATTTAAGAACCTGTGCTCCTTTCTTAGCAATGAAGGTCTTCCTCTTATTTTCATACACGGGTATATTTTTTTTGTTGTGACACTGAGTGTGGTAGATTGCCAGCTTCTAGAAATCCTTGTTTGTAGAGGAGTTTGCCCCACTCAGGTACATGTTAATAAAGCACTGTACTTGAGCCTGTGTACTCCCACTTGATTTCTGAGTTCTCCTGGCAACAATTGCTGGTAGTTCTGTACTGACCTACAGTGTACATAGCTCTAGTTCCTAATCCATAATGCATTGCACATGCTGATTTGATATAATGTTGGTTCTTTCATAAGTTTTTGCCTCAGTGATTAAATGCTCAAACACACACAAAAAAATCAGATCCCGTTTTTCTTTAGTGGCATGGTGCTTTCTCAGGTTTGCAGTTCTGTGTGCCAGGAGAAAATGACGTAGCTGTTAGTTATCGCAGCATCCCTCCAGTTGTGTTGGCTCCTTAATGTCGCTATTTGCATTGCTAAATAACTTGATCACTGATAAGAGGGAGCAGTTATTGACTGGAATAGGCAGCAATAACACTCCCCTCACTAAATCTATTTGATTTGTAGGTTATTTCTGCTATTTCAATTTCCTAAGTTTATGTTTAGAAAAATGCTGTTAAGTTCAAATATCCAGTTGAGGATTTGATTTATTGTGAAGTTCTCTTTAGCATCTCATAGTAGCAATCTCTTCAGATTGTCACCTACCCTGTCATCCTCAAGCTTGCTTTCAGTATTTTTATGGAACTGTTCAGACCTTTTTTGCTTTAAAATAACCTCTAGCTAGTTAATTGCAATTCATTTTCCCTGTGATATTCTTGAAGCATTTGCAGCTTGGGCAGACCTCCAGAACAAGAATTCTCCCTGCAGCCAAAAGCCCTGAGCACGTTCATTATTTCTGTGCTGAAAGCACTTCACTAATTTTGCCATGTTGCAGCAGGGAACCTTTAACTTCATTTGCTTTTATACTTGGCTTTGCATAGTTGTGTTCATTCATAAATGTGAAAATTCACTTCTCTTACTTCCTAAAGTGTACATATAATTCTTCCACCAGAAACTCTGTGCAACCTGTCTGGTTATTTTTACCTCTTTATGTAAATTATCTCTCTTAAATACACTGCTATTATATGATAGGTTCTTTAGGGCTGTTACTGTTCTCTATTCTTGTAGTTTGATTTCAAGCAAGATTACTTCAAGTCAATGGGTCAGACTCTTTGAACTGGCAGAGCCCTGTCAAGTATAAATAACAATGGTCCTGAGGAACTCATTGCCACAGGATATCCTGGAGACCAAAGTTATAAATGAGTTTTTAGACAAATTCATAGATATTTGAGCAATTTGGTAATTATTAAATGAAGTGATCCAGAGAAAACATTCAATACCGTGAGTCCATAAACAGCTGATTACTGGAAACTAGGTTATCACAGCTGAGGAACAATGACTCTGCACATTTCTTCTATTTTATACTCTCTTCCTAAAGAACCAGAGCTGTTGGAGAGGAAGTACAGATACAGGTGGACATCTGTCCTAACCCAGTTTATACTTTCAGGCAACGCTTGTGGCCTTTGGATTCTTGTAAGATCATTTCTAGAAAAACGTTAATCAAAGACACATTAAATCTGACCCAAAGTATCCTAAAAAATCAGAAGAGTGCTACAGCAATATGTCTTGTCTGAGCATGGGCAGTTGAGTTACTGCGTCTGCAGGAACAGAGGAGTCTCAAACACGCCCCCAAGTCATTATGTGATCTCCCATCAGGAAGAGGTTCAAACGTCCCCAGTAAAAGAGAGACTGCGCCTCCTTAGAGTTACAGCAATCTCTAACCCATCAGCACATGGGAAGAATCTAGCCCTGCCCCTTTAGCTTGCTTAAATCGCATAAAGACTTAACTATCTACTATTGCTTTTTTCATAATCTGCTTTAATTGTTATTGATTTGTATGTTTGGAAAGTGCCCTGAGCTGACTGAAGTGTTTCTTGTGTGTTTGCGGCTGACCGCCTGCTCTGTGGTCCTCAAACTGCTCTATTCAGAGTCCCCGTTGAAAGCTTTTCCTGGGCAACACCTTCGCGTTTTCCAGGCAGGGTTTTGCTTGCAATGCAAGAATTACACGAGGCAGGTCCCTTCTGTACTCATGTTCGGCTGTCATGTTGTTACCCTCTTCTTGGCTTCCGTTCACCAAGGTCATCCATGCTCACAAGAACGAACAAACGTATTTTAACAAGATGAACAGGCAAACAGTTATTTAATCAATTATACAGGAGCAGATTTATTACTGAGAACAATCTGGGTAACTACATCCCACAAAAATCACATTTAACCAAAAGGACATATAACTTATGGTTATGCAGAAAGAAATAGTGTTTAATTGCTTGAACTCTATGAGCAGACCACTCCAGTGGAGACTCCAATGCGATCAAAAAACCATTTAACACATGCAAATATATTTCATGTTCTGCAGCTTGAAACTTGCCACTTTAATTTATATTTAATCTGCTGGGCATTTGAATAATATGTAATTTGATGTTTAAGAAAAAAGTTCCTGTGTCCTAAACATTATTAGGTACTTTGTTGTTTTAATATACAAGGTAAGTTAACTGGACAAAATTTCCATGCAAATAAAGCATGAATCAAAAGGACAGCAAGGTTGGTTTCTTCTAAATGTCACGTGTCATGGTGACCAGGCATATATTGGGCTGATTGAGCATACTTTTACCACCCTGGAAAGAGGGTCATTGTCCCTGCTAGAACTTTAGTAAGGACAAACCTTGAATAAGGTTTGAATAAGGCTGCACCTTGAATACTGTGTCCAGTTCTGGGCCCCACACTTCAAGAAAGATGTTGAGGTGTTGGAACGAGTCCAGAGGAGGGCGACCAAGCTGGTGAAGGGTCTGGAGGGTCTGACCTACGAGGAACGGCTGAGGGAGCTGGGGTTGTTTAGCCTGGAGAAGAGGAGGCTCCGAGGTGACCTTATTGTAGTCTACAACTACCTGAAGGGAGGTTGTAGTGAAGTGGGAGTCAGCCTCTTCTCCCAGGCAAGTAGCGATAGGACAAGAGGACACAGCCATAGCCTCAAGCTTCGCCAGGGGAGGTTCAGGTTGGACATTAGGAAGAATTTCTTCTCAGAAAGGGTCATTAGACATTGGAACAGGCTGCCCAGGGAGGTGGTGGAGTCACCATCTCTGGATGTGTTTAAGAAAAGACTGGACATGGCACTTAGTGCCATGATCTAGTTGACAGAGTGGTGTCAGGGCAATGGTTGGACTCGATGATCCCAGAGGTCTCTTCCAACCTGATTGATTCTGTGACAAAGCCTTGCACAACATAGGCAGCCTGCAGCAGAGCTGTAAATAAGACAAGAAGATGGGTAGTTTAGTTGTGTGAAATGGTTAGGATTCAATTTGAGTAAGCTGAGGCACTACTGGGCATTTTGATGAGACTGGCTTGTCTTGATTGCGTACAGACACTCCAGTGTCACCTCTGTGGTCACAGACAGACAATTCTCTGCTTGGGGCTGCTGTGAAGGGATTGGCTGGCTTGTGTCTCCATGTGCAGAGCCTGGTTTGAAAAATGAGTTGGAGGTTCGAGAGCAGATAACAAATACATCAGAAAGCGAGACCAAAGGTAACTCGCATGTCAAGAGGGAGTGTGACTGTCACAGGCACCTCCTGCTGAAAAATACAGCTGGGGCAGCTCAGGTGTGTGTAACATCATCTTCCATGGTAGCAGAAAATCTCAGTAGATATTTCAAATTACTTGAGTCTGCACCAAATATTAATGCAGATTGATCTTATTTCTGCCAATAATGGCAACATAACAAAAGAAGGGAAGCAGAACAGGGAAAATTTAATGAAACTTTTTGAGTACCTACCTCTCAAAAAAATTATAATTACTCTTATGATAAAGAGATCAAAAGCACAAGTACAGAATATATGATGTCTGGTTAGATAGTAGAAAAAGGTCTTGTATTTCATTTGTACAGAGAAAATGTAAATATTGGGGGGAAAAAAATTCACAGCTCCAAACACAGAAAAACAGTAGACTTGGCTATGTAGGAGTTCTTCTCAGAAGATTTCTAAAACAGGAGAGAGAAACATCTCTCAGGGATGATCAAGACCAGTAACTTCCAACATTTTGCAATTTTTACAAGTCTTCATCACCTGATAGGATTGTGGACTCTCATGGAGTGAATATAGCTTGGTGATAAAACAGCTTCTTGTCTTTGCTGCCTCTTGCAGGCCTTTAAGTAGTTTAAATAATCTCTGGATTCTCAGGGGTCACCAGTACAGAAGCTGTTTAGACCCAGTTGTAGCTAAATGTGGTACAGCCCCAGTGCAGGGGAGTAGGATTAGGGGAATGCTTTAAGCCTCTCCCATGCATGTGATTTTATAACTGAACTCTGTTGCATCTACTTAGCAGCACTAAATGCTGGTGGCAGCAGCAACAAAATCCTACCAAACTTGTGTGGTCCAAATCCTTGTTGCTATAGGAAGTCTTGCAGGAAAGGTTAAGGACAGGGAAACTCCACACTGGAGCTTTGGAGACTTCTCACAGTCGGTTGTGCTGTAAACTGGGAGGAGGCTTGGCAGGTGGAAAGTTCTCCCTTTCCAATACCTTTCAGGATGAGGTTTGTGAGAGTTCTCCAGAAGGGAAAAAGAGGATGGTAGAGACTGCTTACCCTGCTTTTATTTTCACATGAAATGCTAAAGGGATAGGGTTTGCAATGTAATGACTTGATGCCTCAGACACTTACCTACACCTTTGCATTCCACTTTGAAACATAACGGTGATGTACAAAGGCAGATAGAGCTGCCCAAAAACTGGAAAAATGTTGCTTAAAACCATCCCTTTTTTGTCCGAAGGTGCAATCAATATTTTTTAACATCTCTAATAGTGACTTGAGTGGGCCTCAAAAGCACTAGTCCAATGAACCTAAGGAAAAAAAATTACTTTGCAGAGCATTTTCTGTGATTATTTCATCAAAGTAGTGCTATGGCTGTGGTATAAGCCCCAAAAGTTTGACAATTCAAAGCTGTTGTTCAGAGCTATAATAATTACAATGGATTGACATTGTCATCCTTGCACCCTTGCATAGCCTGCCAAGGACAGGTAATTCAGACTTCCTTAGGAGGAACTAAGTAGTCACAGCTAATCCTCAGCTTATAAAGGATTTGAAAAAAGTGTCTATCTTGTTCTCTCTTTTTTTTTTAATTTTAATAAGTTTATTTTGGTAATATAGGTAGTGTCATCTCTACATACCAAACTGGACATGTGACTCAAAGTTACCTTGTGATCTGTAACTGAGTTGTACTGGCTTGTATCAGGCTAAGATGGGTTCTAGTTACCTATGTCCCACAGCAAGGCTTACAATGCCTGCTCGAACTATTGTAAAAGATGTTAATTCCCAAATTTCATTAATTTGCTAGATAATGAAGTACTTCAGGTGCAGTGTCACATCATGTCGATATCATCTGACGCTTCTCCACTGAGACGCATTGGAAGTTATTATTTATCTATTGCTCCAAATCTATGGAGGGTAGGGGCAGGGGACCCAAACAAAAAAAGAAACCCAAAACACCACAACCACCACCTCAAAATAGCTAGGTATCTCAGCTTTTAAGCTCAGCTTCCCTTAAGTCCTGGAGCAGTCTGTGAGTGAAGTAGAGGGTTTTCGTTGTAGCCAGGAAAGTAAGATTAATGTCAAAGAATCTCTCTGAAGAAATTACTGATCAATTACAGAAAATAAATAGCTTTTATTTAACCAGGGCACAACAGGAGTTCCATGTGCACATTCAAAGGCAGGATTTGGATCTTAATCTATGTTTGTCCATCAGTAGGGCATGGACAATACAGAACATCAATTTATTTTGAAGGAGGACTTACTGAATTTATATACTGCTTCGGCACGCATTTTCGTAAGCCTTTATTGCCAATGTACCCTCTCCTGTGAAGGCTACTGATAACACCCAACAAGAGATTGTTACTTTGAAATGTAACTCAATTTTTGAATTCCTAAACGTTTGTAGCATGCAAAACTCTCTCAATATGTTGTCTGTAGGTGATCATCTTCTCTGAACAGCGGTAACAATTTTTCTGTCTGGAAAAGCCTGTTGGCTTTTACAGCATGCCATCAGCTGGAATATAGAGTACCTGCAACAAATTATTTTGTGAATGAGCAACTAATCAAGAATTATTTCCTTACGTTATAGTACAATCACTTCTAATAATGAATATACTCAAGAAGATGGTTGTCTGTTCACAGATAATTCATGAACTGAAAAAGAGTTAAACCGTATTTTTAAAAAATATTAATATACTAGAACATCTTGCTTTGCTGTGTCATCACAATGTTTTGAGTATAATTCATAGAGTTGTGTGAAAAAATTATACAGACAGTATATTAATTCTAAATTCTGTAGGCCTATTCTGTATCAGAGAAAGCATGTTAATGCTTCTCCCCTGCCATGGATGGAAGTAGATCTAGCCCCTCCTTCTTGTTGTTACTGTGAGCTAAAGACCAAGCTAAGAAAAGAAGATGTTAGATCTTTCCCCGAAGGAAAGATCTCTTGCATCTTCAGGTTACAGGTCTCTAAGCGGGGTTCTGACATTTTCAAGAGAGCCCTCTCTTCTCTTGCTGAGACTGTTTCTAGGCTGGCCTGCCAAGTAACTCAAGTACAGTAAGCTTGGATATTTCTTTCATGCAAAATCATGTATGAGCCTGCTTTTTACAGAGGCATCCATCCTGAAATTCATGTGTGTGTCCTCCTGATTTACAAGTGAAGAATATGTTCACTTGTAAGCATGTAGTTGTACATTTGCATTTGTAAGAATCTGCCTCTATAGGTTTCACTTAGTATAGTGACCGTTTAAAGCTGCGTATAATTAATCTGCCATGGAAATTAGTTGTTTATTTATTACGTAAGTATGCCTTTTATTAAAACCACTTTGTGAAAACCTAATTGCTGCTATAGTAATATGGCATAACAGTCCCTCACATAAATACATGATTATTATGGACAGTCGCTTATCTGTGAACGAGCTCTGCTACTACTTTCCTTAATTAAGGATACAAAGGGCTCCTTCATCTTTGCATATTCCCTAGCTAGGACATTGATACTCATTATTTCCTAAGTCCAAACACCGAAACTGTGTCAAGAATGCATCTATCACCAGATGGGTACTTATAGTCAGCGGAATTTTCAACTGTGTCAGCAAATTCAGCAATTTGCAATTTCTGTATGTCTGACGTGTTTTTATTGGTGAAGATCACTTTCAAATACCAAGATCATGAGAATGATTCCTCGGTTAGTCTCTTCAGCAGTCGAATGTAATGACAGTAATTAACAGCCTGTGATTAGCAGCCACCCCAGAAAGTCTTTGAATGTTAATTTGCTTCAACTAATATGCAGCACTTCTGTGTAATGAGATCTATGCTATAGGTTCACAGTGAAAGCAAATTATTTTCCAGCATTTAATCATACAAATGATTCTCAGTTAATCACTTGAACAGTAAACCTCGATGTTCTGATAAGTGACATTTGTTTTTCTGTCATTTGATTTATCACAAATATAGGTGATAGTATGATATATCAAGCACTGTTTCTTCAGAAAAGGTCATGAACACACTTAGGATACTTCTGTGGATCACATCGTAATCAAGGTGATCTCATATGTTTCAAAACAAGGTATCTTCAGCCTTCCCTTTCCCTTTATCCTTCTCTTTTCCTTTTGATTCTTCCTCCTCTTGTTTTCCTTGGGGTGTCTTTCCATACGGCACCTGAAGTGTTACCCCTGAACTGCATTTCCTCCCTTTCACACTGTAGATTCCCAGTAAAACTAAACCAGTTGCAGTTCAGTGCACTTGAACAGGGTTGATAAGAAGCAAGACAGAATGAGCTCACATTGCCAGTGGACAGGGGAGACCATAAGAGAACCACAGCAGCATTAGGAAGTACCCATGTGA
This sequence comes from Nyctibius grandis, assembly GCF_013368605.1. Classification (NCBI taxonomy): domain Eukaryota; kingdom Metazoa; phylum Chordata; class Aves; order Nyctibiiformes; family Nyctibiidae; genus Nyctibius; species Nyctibius grandis. The sequence goes on from NC_090666.1 coordinate 14,191,229, forward strand.
ATTGCTGCATTCCTTTTTGTGTTTTACATCTGCAAAGGCTAACTATACTCTGCTGTTAAGAATGACCAAATTATGCTCTAGGTGGAGGAGTCAAACATGTTAGGAAAAAGTATGTTTATCACATGAGTGTAAACTTGAGAGAAAACTCTTGTTTTTCCAGCTGTTTGGGCAAATACGCATTGTGAGCATTGATACTACAGATCTCTTTCCTCCCAGACTATGCTTAGAAATCCATGAGAAGAAGTGTTTCACATCAAGACTGCACAGCCTTCCTGGTGCAATGAGATGCATGTGAAAAGTCTTTAGACAGCTCAGTACTGCAGAAGATACACACGTCCCTCAGAGAGCCAGTCAAAGTGAAGGGAGCTCCAGCAACAGGAGTAGTAAGTGGCAACATCCATCTGATTCAGCGGTATGAGCTCTGGGACTCTTGTGGGCTGCTTGCTTTCTCCTTCTAGAAACCTATACTGACCAGAGCCCTCTGCATCAGCATAGTCCCACTGTGGGCACTGGGGCAATATCCTCCTCCTCAGTGCACTCCTCAGCCATTCTGTCTTTCAGTTTAGCTCACAATTGGGGGAAAAAATAGAAGTAGATAATTTGAGAGAGGTGTTTTGGGTTTATTTTAAATCTATATTTAAAAATTCAAGTTTTTAATATATAAACTCATGCTAGTTTGTCCCTCCCTATTCTGGATACTGTCTCTTCCTAGCAGCCTTGCTCTAGTCATCTTCTTGTTCAGATCTTTTGCATGACAGGAACACCAGTAGCTTCACTTTGACATACTGCAGCAAAATTCATCCCTGAGGTGAGTATAAGAAACAACACCCTTAGCCTGGAGTCAAGGCATGCACTAGCCCCCAATGCCTTAAGAAATCTCCCCAATTTATTGTGATTTGGCTATTGGACCAAATTTTCCTCCTTGGAACCAAGAGCTAAAAGCAAAGCATATGCTAACACCCTAGTCTCTTTTATTACTCCAGAAACCTTCGGCATCACACAGGAAACTTCACCTGACACTTTGTGCAGTGTCTGATGCCCTGCTCGGGAAAGGGCGAGCGGAGTGCCCATACCTAATTCTGCAAGCTGGCACCTGCCAGCACGGACAGGTTTGTCGCTTTTTTTAGCATCATTCATCCAGCGCAAGAAAGAGGGTATTTTGAGAGGCAGCATTCCTGTGGATAGGTAAAATGAAGAGGAATGGATTCTAATCTAATTGTAAATGCCCTGTTTTTAAAACACTTCTTGTCAATACATCCTTCCATTAACAGGCAAGCTGGCAGCCCACAGCACAGTCAAATCAGGAGTCCAGCTCCAGTTGTGATATCATATTTCCATCATTCAACGTACAAAAATTTGTAGAAAGTTATACATTGAATTGGCTGATTTAAAAATGCGTTCAGTCTTCAGGAGCTTGTTTTGGTAGAAATACTGATAATTTCCCAGACTGTGGTATATTTTCACTGTTCTGCCTTTTATGTTGAGCTCAACACCTATAAGAGGACCTATTCAGCAACTTGTCTAGAGGCTGAGTGCAGGGTTGAGAGTGGGAGACCTTGAGCCACAATTGTTTTTGCAGCTGAGTTGCTGCGTGGGCTTAAGCAAGTCATTTTCCAGTCATATGGTGAAGGATATAATGCTCCTTCATCCTAGGGATGAATAACATTGGTTAATAATTAGTTGATATTTTTAAACATTTGGAAATGCCTATTAAAATGTAAGTACAATCCTTTTGCCTGCTATATTGCATCTATCACTATGAAGTCAGTCACAGGAGTTGAGCTGGGTTCTCTTTCTAACAAATTTTCCCTTGTATTTTTGGTTGCTATCCAATTTTCTTCAAACTGCTGTCACTCATATGCAGGTAAGGGGTATCCTTAGCTTGTAGTTTGCTGCCCCTCCAGCCCTGAATCTCCTTCTATTTCTCTAACTTTGGCCCTATGCAGACTATCGTGTCCTCTCTGGATATTGAAAACTGGTACAAGGTACATCTTATTAAGCTAAGTTCTAAATCCACTGGCCCACATTCAGGTTACTCAAGGTTAAATATAACTCTCTTTAAAGAACAAAAAACAGTTTTTGAAGTAGTTTAGCTGGCACACTTTTCATTTGTTTCTTCTTTTAATTTATTTCTTCTGTTCATAATCTTTTTATTACAAGCATGCAGCTCCATCCGCTTGTAGCAGCATTCCTCCAACGCTATCATGAGATTCACTAGCGATGTTCTGTAAATGCCAGCCAAAATCTATCTGCAAGAACATCTGCTCGACAGTGCAAAACTGATGTAATTACCAACCATCATCTTTTATCCTCCTGCTGGGGCAACTGCTCCAAAGCATGACTTTTTGCCCTGAGCTAACAAGATCTAGAAACTTGCTGTTATGTGCAAATCCTGCCACAGAAAACTAACACGGCTTATACACAAATTCTAGCACAATCTTTCACCTACAAGAGGTAACAAATACCCAAGTGGTGTGGGTCTTGTGGAAATATTTAAAATTTTCTATGTTCTTACTTGGTGTTTCTGCTTCATATGTTGTTGCTCTATGGGATTATTTTTAATGGTTGGCAATGATCATACAAAAGAATTCTTTTCAAAAAATATAAAAATATATATAATAGTGAAAAGGATGTTGCAGATGCTCAAATTTGACTGTAATTGAATTATAACAGGTTGTCATATATGTGTGTCTAATCAGATGATAGATACTAGGAGATGGATATTCTGTACGTACAAATGTATGCAATAAGGGTAACACTGTATTTGCTTGTAGGAAAACAGAAATTCACACACTTCATGGTACTACTGGCAGAAATATGTTGCAGAAACCTTCAATAGACAGCCTATGCCTTTTAGCAACATTTTTCTGACTATGTACTGACACCTTTCTCTCTGGGAATTGTTTCCAACATTGCAAACCTCCAAGAGCTTTCAATTAGTTACAGTTTTCTCTCTCAAGTGACCTGATAAAGAAATACTTCCATTTTCCTTGTACTGTAGAACTGACTTCCAGAGGAGCCACCTACCCTGGTGGCAGGTTTCACATCCAGTGTCTCTGGTTGACTCTTCAGTCTTCTAAAGTGTAATGTGCATCCGAAGTGTAAAACTGACCACCCCAGGGCAGCAAAAGTTATGATTGCAGGGTGGTTCATTTCTCAAATACCATTGGTTTCACCTCATTCCTGGGGAAGGGAGCTCTCCTTTCTGAGCTGGATGAGCTCTACCTCAAGATCACATTGGGAAGAGTACACAATTTTGATTGTACCTGCATAACCTTGTACCTTAGGTGATTAGGGAAAATCACCTAACCTACAGTTTTCCAGTCATACATAAAAGCAGAGAAGCCTGAGTTGCTGAAATGAAATCAGAAAGACCTCACCAAACCAATAATATTTGATGTGTAAATGCAACACATACAGGATTGAGGTTTCTATTGTATTTCTAAGTAAATACGTTTACAAACCATAGCTAAACTTCTGGCAGAGCACCCTGTCAGCCTTGCCTGCCTAAAAATACCTGTTTGTGGGACTCAAGGCAGGAGCTCCCTGTTCAGCAGCTTCTCTGCTTCTGCATTTCTGTGGCTTCCAGGCCTGCCTTCTGGTTCCTACAGATTTTGATCATCCTTCAGATCCTTGGTTGGGATGATTTCTGCATAGCTGAAGCAGGTAGGGCTGTGCTAAAATGGGCTATTTTCATAGCCAGGTTTAACAGTGTCCCAGCAACACAGGTCTTGCTTCCAGACACACAAGATTCCTTCTTGGAGATAGCACAGGAAGCTGAATATTGGTACTAAGTGGCGTTGCTTGTGATAGAAATATATTTCCAAGCAGAATGGTGGGTTTTGCACGTTCTCTGCTATATTCTGGTCTTGAGTTACTCTCAATCAACACATTTTCAGTATTGAGGTCAGCAGGGCTACACTGTGCTGCACCAGCGAAGAACTTCAGGCTGCCTTAGTGACAATTAAATACTTTAAAAAGATCTGCAGTGGCACTTATTCACCTCTTCACGCAGTTGCCCCAGACTTTTTGTTAAACCTGTTGATATTTTTTTTTCTTTGGACAGCCTTCCTATTGCTACATGTCTGCACTTCATCATCTGAGGAAAGAAGCAATTGCAATGACAGAACTAGACCTTGTTATGCTATGAGTAATATTACACACAGTCCAGCACTTCTGGAGGGAATCTTGAAGACTGGTGCTTTATATACATGATAAACAAGGGGAATTTGGGTTGTATTTGAGATAATTTATGGTATAGGCTGCTTCATGTGTAACTGCTGCTGTGCTGTTGTTTCATGCCAAGATTCATTACACATAATGGGTTGGCTAACATCTCTGGGACTTCTTAGAAGATGTGTTAAAGAGCCCTACAAGAAAAGTATGCAGATTATAGCTTCCCATGTTTTTTTATAAATGTTTTAGACATTTGGAATGTGTCATTAAAATTTTAACAGAAGGGACAGAAGGAAAGCATAGTACTAAGTATTTTCTTCTTACTCATTTTTTGAGTAATGAATTTTCTGCTTATTGAAGCATATTTTGTCTATAGTTCTTTGCCTGTTCATTAACAGAGGGCTAGAGCGGTTATCATATCACTCAGTAAAAGCAGTGTTGTGTAGCACTAAATACGTATTCCATTTAATCCTGACTCCCTAAAATTTTTGTGGTTTGTGCTTGTGGAGAGAGAATATGAAATGGAGATAAAAGCCTATCAGATTAGTACAGCGCGTTTCTAGATCCACTTAGCACTTCTTTTGCAGAGGGATAAATGATAGAGGAAGGGTAATCTGGGAGAGTCAGGCTGTAGATACCGGTACACTAAACAACATATAGTCCGGTTATAAAAAGTGAGCTAAATTCCCAGCTACAGTGCAGCTACAGGTCTAACACACATTCCTGGTGAGACTTGCACAGAGAGCAATTCTTAATATTTCTATGCCTAGCTCATTTGGCGGTTCACTCATGTCAAATTTTGACCTCAGATACACAAGTACAAATCCAGAATAACACCAGTAAAACCCATGGCTTTGCTTTGGAGTGATACTGTGCCAGTGAGAAGAGCATATGGCAGCTAGCACTGATTCTTGCCTTTTCCCCTGCAGGCAACAGGCTGCACCATCCTGAAGGGACCTGACTCAAGGCGATGGAAGAGCAAAGAACTGGAGAAGAGCTGCGGGCTTCTGGGATGCAGCAATCCCTGCCGTCTGCGTGGGACCCTGGGAGAGTAAGGAGAGTCTTTTGGGGCTGGATACAGGGTCACTGGTGGGTGGTGGGGCAGGGACAAGCAGGGACATGCAAGGTTAGTGGGAAGATGGCAGAGGGATGGGAAGTCTGCATCTCCTCTGCTTCACTCAGTGATGAGAACATCATCGAGTCTAGTCGCCTACTCCACTGCTCTGCTGGCCCCTGTGCATGGCTATGTGCAGCTTCCAAATCCAGTTTGTGTTTGGGTGAATCTCTCATCTATCATCACTTGAGTTCATTGTATATGCAACACTTGCTATTAATCCCTCTAGATATTCCCAGCTGCCTGGATTTTATTTGGGTTTAGAGCTAGTGGTCCTTAATTTTTAGAGTGAGCCTTTGAGGCTCCACTACATTGCTCCTAATATGCGTTTCAGTACTTATATTTTATTTAAAACACAGGGCTTGTTACTACAGTGCTTTTAACATTCTAATATACACATAAAATTTTTATGGCACTCTCTCTTCCTGAGAGAAGTCTCAGGTATAAAACAATTTTCAAGGGGAAAAAGAGGCATGTAACAGCCCTGCTTTGCTTTAATTCTGGGTCCACAAAAGTCTCTTGCTATGCATGATTGATATCAGTGAAAACAGAAAATAAATCTCCAAGAACAAAGCATTAGAGCATTTTAAAAAGCAGCTTATTTCTGTGCTGGCCTCAGCACACTGCTGGTTTTGTCCCTTGTAGGCCATGGGGGCAAAGCTGCAGAGGGCTGGAGCTGGGAGGCATTCTGGCCACCTTTCCCAGTGCCCCCCAGGTATGTTTCTGGAGGAAAGCTGCTGCCTTGCTCATCTCAGTTGAGTCTGGTGCTCTCCCCACACGTTTCCCCTATTTCAGTTTCCCACCTAAAACACGCACGCCTTATCTAGAGGTGCTGCCAGAGATGAGGTGAGGTTGCAGCCCATCTGTGATGCAGGCTTTGGCCCCACCGGCACAAAGCACAGAAATACCACACTGCTGCGGTGCAGGAGCACAAGGTGATGCAGAGCCACTTGGCTGGGATCCTGCAAAGGGGTGGGGGAGATGCCCAGGCTGTCCTTACAGCACTGCCAGCCTTCCTGCTCGTGCAAAGCAAGCAGGAATCCATTGTGTTCACGCCCAGGCTGTTGTAGGCAGCAAGAAGAGCGACAGCTATGAGACGTATAGGGATCAGACACTTCCTTTATGTTGTCCCTTCTGGTACAGTGCATCCGTTGGTACAAAGCCCTTTCCCTGAGGCTATTATCAATGTAGTGTGACTGAACCTATCGCAAATTCCTGCTGGATGTCACCACTGGGATCTGTACCTGTGGTGTTCTTTGCATCTCGGACAAAAAAAATGCTGCACCCCTTAAAGGGACTTTGTGTTCGCTGGTCATTTTGCTTCCCTACAGAAGTTCCTGCTTTACCAGGGAAAGGGTGATGTGTAACTTTTTACTGAACTTCGAAAGCCTGAATGTGCACCTACCAGATCTTCATCACGGGTTTATCTGTGGTCAGCTACAAAAAGCTGAACCTTTATTGAAAATGAATCAAACGGAACCAGGTCCTCTCTTAATGTTTGAAAGAGTTTGATTAGCTGCATGTTGATATACTAAAATATTTCAGACAGTTCTTCAGTGCTTATTTGATAATGTTTTTCATCCACTTTGACAATATACTACAGTAAAAATGCTAATTATTATTCTTCATCTGGAAGAGTAAATAGCATGGGAAAAGCTGCTTATAGCGTATTTCCACACGGTTGAAATCAGGAACTACTGGAAATCTCACATGAAGTTTGTCTCTTACAAAATTTCCAGATTAGATATTTCCAGATTAGTTATTTAGATACATTAAGTTGCAATTTACAGATTTTTATATCAACAAAACCAGGTCGGCTGCAACTTGTGAGATTTGGTTTTTGCTAGAAAAAAAAATATTGTACAGTTCAAAATTAGTTATGCATGTTTATAAATATGTGAGTGAACACCCTCAAAATCTATACACAGATTAGATTTATAGAGTACAATTCAATACTATTTTACAAAGCAATAAAAGTACTTGCCGATTCTCATGAAAAACATCAATATGTTTTACTTTTAATAATGAAAATATTTAATAAATAAGATCTAGTTATCAGCTTCATGGATAATACAACACAAAACCTTTTTTTCATATATCTGTGCATTTCATCTTTATTTTTACCAGTCGTCTTAATTTGCTTTTACTATTTCTCCAGTTTATTTTTTTCAACATTAGACCTTGGCTAATTGTTTTACTCCTTTTACTTTGAATTTCAGGATGAGTAGTTTAATGCAGAAAGGTTACATATTTTTGTGAGCAATTCTGGCAGGGAAATGGGTGTTGCTTGGTTCAGTGGTTTTTGCATATGGTATGACACAATTATTTTTATCTCTCTTGGTTGAAAGAGAGTCTTGTGATCTACTGTCCTTGAAAGCTGTTGTCGTGGTATTTTCCTGTATTTACTCTGGAAATGCAAGACCAAATTTCAGGTTGATGTAAACAGATATAAAATAATCCAGTTTATTTCAGTGGATTCTCTCTTCCTTATAATAGACTAGTAGCGTTTACCTATTACTTAACATCAAATGGTGATACAGTGCTCAAAGAATAATTTATCTTTTAAAGATGAGGTTGTCTTTTCCTGCACATCAGGTTTCATAGGGTACAACTGCCCTAGGAATGAGTATCACTGATTCTGTCTACTTTATATGTGATCTTCAGATTAATACAGAAAAGCGTGGTTTCCCTTTGCTACAATTACCTTCTCCTTTGAAGAAACTTTCTGTTTCTATTCCTTCTCCTCCAAGCTCTGAAGAGGAGCTCATAATTCAGCAGTGGCCAGGCATCTGTATGTGTTTATCTACGTGCAAAGTATTTGGAGTGAATGTTGCAGCATCTGATTTGTGGCGGCTTTTAAATATGCCCAGGCACTGGAGCTGATGCAGGAGGTGTGTGCCTGCCCATTTAGCCATGCACTGGCAGGACCTTTATTTGACCCTCTGTGGGGTGCAGAAGGCCCATTTGTGGCAGCGGGAGCAGTCCCTGTTGTGAATAAGGATCAGGCTCTTCAAATATTTTTTTTCCTTCTCATCTTGATGCTGTATTTGGGAGCACAGATTAAGTTAAATCTTGCGTTGGCTCACTCATCCTGTGCCACTCTGCCTCCCCACAGCCAGAAGGACAAGCGGACAGGCCGTTCTCTGCTTTATTGAGAAATTTGAAGGTCAGGGCATCAAAATGGTAATTTCAATCAGAGCCAGTTTGGTTGCTCAACAGACTAATAGAGCTACTGTAGGTTGTAGACCTTAATATGCACAGAGACTGTGATCTAATTCTGAGCACTGCTTGTTGGGTCAGATCTGGTTGAGTCAAATCATGGTGCATCAGCCCATCAGGTCATTCCTGAGAGGCTGCCTCCCGGGTAGGTGGCAGCAAATAAAATACAAAGGAGTAAGGAAATGGAGACCTTGCTCTGCTGAACAAGCACAAATCTCTGCATTAAGGATTAGCACTTAGAAAATAATCCACTATTGCCTTTAGCGTAATCTCAGCAGATGTACTAAATTCTGCGTGGAAGCCTTTGCAGGTACTGTCAAGTACCAGATAAAGGCATTCCCTGCAAATGGATGGGAGTAGAAAGCAGGGACTGGAAGAAAGAGAATAGATTAATTTCTTATTGTCACTCGATTAATCCTGTAGTGCCAAATAGCATGATGTTGTCTACAACAGGAGACACTGTTACGAATTCACAGTTTTATTTAGAAAGGAGAGAGGGATTGCAATGGCTTGATTTCAGGTATAAGAATTTATTCTGATAGTATAATAACTAATAAGGATTTGTAGGCACTTGAAGGAGTAATAGTATATTTACAACAAATATACAGGGGTGTTTAGAACCTTACTGTAACCTGCACCTGATGCACAAGTCTGTGCCCAGCTCCAGCACACTAACAATAGCAGTGACAGCAATTATATAGCAATTGTAAGCGAGTAATGTTTTTCAAGACACTGTAGGTACTGTGTTAGGAGGAAAAAAACCCAAACAAACAAATTAGCAAAATGAAAGCACAGCACTTAATCACATAGTTGTCTCATTTAAATCAGTGGGTCAACTCATTTTTGTATAATTATGCATGTTTTTAAGATATGCTTGGTACGTCACAAGACCCTCTAATCTTATAATTGCAGCTATCCATTTCCCTTATGTTTGCCCTACTGTTGGAGAAAGGACTGCTCTTTGGTTACCAGTTGTAGGGTAGCCGGCATAGCGGAGTGCAGGCTTGCGACGAGAGCTGGTAAGCACCTCGATAGGATGCACAGTTAACAGCACCTTATCTTAAAAATAATTATTGCTGAAGAGATGGTAAAATGCAGAAATTGCTTGATCACAGTGATACTACAGCAACCTTGCAGTAGAAAATGATAGGGTGACAGGATAAATGGCTCCTGCAACTTTTGGCGTACTCTGCGAAAGTCAAAACCAGTGGCAGCCAGACCAGGTAGGTGGAATTACAAGGGGGGAGCTCTGGCAGAGATGGGGGAGTGCAGGTGGTGGGAGAACAGTAGTTCAATGATGTGTTTTATGTTACTGGTGTCCTGTCTTTTATTTACTTTAGCTTGCTGGCAGGATGTTTCTCTGTAAACATTACCACAAAACACTTAAACAGGAATAAAAGCAACTTTTATTGAAGGAATTTCAAAGTAGTCTCTGGAAAACATGCAAGAAGCACCATGTGGACTCCACATCTTTTTCAAAGTAGAGTGAACACAGGAGGGATCTGCTACTGTCACCAAAACCAAATCCAAACTGCACCTTTTAATATTTATATAATTGAAAGTACAAATCAAGGTTGCTGTCTGAAAGTGCTAACATTTCACGACCGTGAAAGAGTCAAACTTGCCTTTTCAAACTTGTAATAGAAATACATAGCACCAAATTAAGCCTGTAGTTCTGGCATAAACCAGCAACATCAGGACAATAGTGCGTACCACATACTGCAAAATATAACTTTCCATTCTTTAGACTAATTAGAGAGGCAGCCAGTAGCACCACTATGGTTCTGTCAGCATTTCCACAATAAAACCCCCTTCTCAGGGCTTTATAACTTGGCTGTAAAACATTAGCTTCAGGCTGAAACTTGGCATGCCAGGGTTTGCCCCAGCAGCAAGTCGAGCTGTGCATGTGGTTATGTGTGTGGTTTGTTGATTGCTTCCTAAATACAAATTTTCATTAAAATTACTTTTGCCACTGTTTGGAAGACAATAATAAACAAATTTTTAAATGAGCATAGTTACATTCTTTGGCAGTTGATTGCAGCAAGTTAACTGTTAAAAGTATGAAGGTTTGAGGTGAGAAGCATACAGCCTTGTGACGCTATTTTATTTTAAAATAAATAATCTCAAGGGAAGTTTGAAAGCAGGTTGTTGCACTTGCGTGATGAACTTCTCTCACAAGGTGCGATCCTGACTCCATGAAAGACATCAAGCAGCTTTACAGAAAAAGGCGCCGCAAAAGCGGCTCACATGAGGGCACTGGTATTCAAATAGCCCCTGGAGCCCTTGGAACAGCTGTGCCAAAGGGAGGATCGGGGTGTCCCCCTTGGGCTGCAGGAGTGTCCAGGCCACTAAACGCTCAAGTGGAGAAGCCATCAGTGTTGTCCTCCACTTTGCACACAGCGTTGGCAATGTCAGCCTTTCCTAGGCTTGTGCCACAGATAAAACTGAGGGATCTCTGCCAGTCATGGGTGGTAAACCACTGTTTATTAGACTTCCATATTATGGATAAGCACCGTGCATTACTTCAGAAGTGTTCACATAACCCATCTATATCCACAAATTTTGAAGTGAACTGAGTAGCATTAATAATCTTATTGCAAACGCTTCTCTTTCAGTTTCACTGTGGTCTGTAGAAATGCCCAAAGAAACAGGACACTACTGTGCATCTGGAAACGGAGAGAGAAGTGGAAGAACTTGAAAACAGAAAGACTGGTAAGATGGGCAATGATGAATTTTTCTTCAGGGGAGTCTTTCTCATTTTAATGCGGTTTAAATTTTGTTGTATGTTTTGATTTTTTTTTTTTCTATTTAGCATTTTTAACAGTTAAAAACAGTTGATTATTAGAAAAAATAGGTAAAAAGTAGAAGCCATAGAAGCTAGCATTGCTTCTTCCAAGGAACCAAATAAGGGAAATACTCTAAAAATACACAGGAGATGGAAAATGTCATCAATATGCACTAACATATTCTCAAAATCATTCTTCAATATAAGTGTCATGAAGAAAACTAACAATCCACATCCAGTATTCCTCAATCAATGAACAGTTGAAGATGAAAATTAATATTATAGAGTAGAATAACCAATTATAAGCCAATTCGAAAATCTATTCATCATGGGCTCATTTTTTTTGCAATGGGTGGATGAGATTTGAAAGGGAGAGAAAGCGCATGAGTAAGCAGCACTGAGCCAACTCACCAGCTTCCTGAGCACAGAGCTTTGTCACCAGCCCAAAAAGACAGCTGATGGCTGATGAACAAGTGAAATATCTGGGCTCAGCCCTTCTCCCTGAGCACAAGGAGTCAGCTAAGAGAGAAGGCTCTCACACAGAGGTAGGCTCAGGCTCTCCATCAGATCAGCAGAATTTTGTTCCAGCATTAATTTTCTCCAAGAGTATCTGCCAGGATGTCCTTGAACACATAAACCCAATTAAGCCAAGCTAAACTGATCATTAGGCTTTCAAGTATGTGTCTGCTGATATTTTATAAGGCTGTAGTATACCTAAAGTTTCACCTCCTGCAGCCACACAAGGTTGACCCTGGGAGTCCACTGAAACAACAGGCAAAGGCTCCTAAATTTCTGGAGTCTTTGAGTGTCTCACAATTACAGCGGCTGTCCAGACCACTGTGGCTCATGCAAGGATTACTCCAAATTTCTTTTTACCCCTTCCAGCTGCTGAGATAGCATCCACTCTGAATAGCTGGTGTGACTTTGATGTACACCCGTGGGCATCCCAACAGTACGCAAGTGGGAAAACGCTTGAAGGGGGGCGTAGGAGACACACACATGCTTATCCAGGCACGGACTGAATTCCATTTGTCACCTTGAGAACCTGTTTAAATTTTCTGGTTTTTCTCTGTCTGCAATAATTGTCATGCTCTGGCTGTGATCATGCAGTTGTTGTTCAGCAAGTCCTAGCACTGAGTGGAAAGCAAACAAAGCCTAGTGCTTAGTGTCTCCCTTCTCCCTTCCAAACTCACCTCCCCAGCCCAGTCCCAGCTTATACAGACAACTCACTTTTACACAAAAAACTCTAGTCCTCCAGAAGGAAATGCTGGCCCAGTACCCAGACCCTTTTTTTAAATAAATAAACTGAGTTTGTTGAACAGAGAGGGTATGCACCATTCCCTGACCCTGCTGCTTTCCACTGGCCCTACACAGCCGGCTCTGCAACCGTGTGGTTAGAAGCCATTTTCACTGACCCAAGCTAAGAAACCAACATCGATTCTGCTCATCTGAGCTTCAGTTTCTTGCAAGGTTAGTTCACACTTAAATATGATGCAAGACTAGGTGAGTAGATACATTGGAGAACATCTAGAGGGATTTTATAGACAGCAATGTGTCACAGCCCCATATCAACACCCCTGGCCACAGCTAGTCTCTGCCCATCCTTGTGCTTGTTTTTGCCTGTCTTATTAGAGACCTCGTGAGCATGAAGGCATTCTCCCCCTTTGAATGCTGTATGCATTTCTTTATGCTTTACCAGCTCTTCTGTGATAGTAAACATCTTGTGGACCACTTCCCTTGAAGAGGTGTTTGCTCCCTTTGATTCCCTTTCGGTAGTACTCAAAAGCCTGCAGGCTCAAGTCCTGTTTTCTTAAATTTGGGGATGTGCTGACTAAACTACGTGACTAACCAGATGCAGCCATGAACACTTGGACCAGCTCTTTGTGGTAGAATGCTGGAAAATGAAATGAAAAGAACTTAAATACTTGACAATCACTCCCCACTTCAAAATGCAACAATTTTAAAATGCAACTATTAGTGTATTATCATTCAGGAACACAAATTATGAATGTCTTTTGTGCATTAGTAGGACTTTCAGGCCATCAATATCCATGCTATTGTGCTGTCATTGCCTAGGACTGTGTGGCCTCCACAGCTTCACGCACTGAATAAGCACTTCTCAATATTTAAAGGTCTCCTTTGCCTGTTTGGAATCCCTTTGTTTGTTCTATTTTATCTGAAAGACACTGTCCGACTCCTTTTTCTCCTTTCCCAGGCCCTGCTCATGTTTTTAACGAATCAAGACCCGCTGACTGCAGTTGTGATTTCTGTGTTTCTGCAAGAATCTCCTCTATGATTTCTGCAACATTGCACACAACCTGACTGAACGGGAACCCAAAGGCTGCTGCCAGTGACTTTGCTGAGATCACAGGAAGGTGAAGGAAGACAAAAACCAAGCTACATCTTGGCTGCATAATGCCAGCTACTAGAGAAAATACAGAAGGCTGAAAGCAGAGATGGTGTAAGAGGTAAGTCAGGACAAGTACCTGTATCATAAACTAGTATGAATTAAATGATCAAAACCTAAGATAGAATCTGGTATAATGAAAAGGGAAACACAGCAAAGGATAGGACAAAATATATTCCTTATTGCAACTCAGCTTCAAATTATCATTAAATGTATACCTCGGGCTGAACCTGACCCAACCTGACATACACTGGATAGCTACACCATGACTTCTGTCACTGCCTGTGACTGGTCTCGCAATAGAGCAGGGCTTGAAAAAGCTGGAAGGAAGAATGGTAGTTTTTTAAACATATATATTTGTATTTTTAAAAATCTCATAATATTCTTCATCAGAACCTATGTATTCCAAATAAGCAAATGTGGAGGGCATATGTATATATTCCTATCTATAAGTAATATGAACGTAGTTAATAAAGCCTACAGTGCTACTCTTAGCTATTAGTTCCTCAGCACTTGGCTATTACTTCCTCACACAACTGAAGCCAGCTTGGTGGTTTGTACTATTCTGACAACCAACAGGACATAGCAGAGAACATCCCATCACAGTATTGGCACTCTTGCCTGCCTTGGCTGAAATCTTGCATGACTGTGCTGTACCACTTGTGCTGTCCAGAGGGCCATCACGAGTTTCCCTCATCAGTTTGTGTCCTCTGAATCCTGCCAGGTCATGCTGGTAGGGAAGAAAGGGACTCCAGGGAAGTCAGGGTGTTGTGGTAGTGATGAATTTGGCCCTTTGTAAAAAGAGACTGGTATCCCTCTTTTCCCTCTCTTTCTCTCCAGCAGGAAATTTTCCTTTCCAATCCAGTGACTCATACAAGTCTCTTCATCTTTTTATCTGAAGCTCTCAGTCTCCTGATGAAGAGCAAAAGCTAAATTCTACAAAGCAACATAAAGGGGATGCCAGTTATGATTAGGCTAAATTTAATGCGCTCTCCCATGTATGTTAATGCTTTATGTACAGCTATACATGCAGCCGAAGGGATAGATAGAAAATAGGCTGGGAAACAGAATAAAATGAAGTTCATAGTAAAGGCTGTGTTTCCCCAAATGGAAAGCATTTAAAGACTGGGAATTGCCTCTTTCTTTTACCTGTGGTTCCCTCTCAACTCCATAAGTCAATTTTCTGCTAACCCTCCTTCTGCTTTTAGTTATCAACTTGCTTTTTCTATCCTGTTCATCGGAAAAGAAAGCAAGCAGACAAGAATGGAAAACAGAATTAGATAAATATCTGGCAGTGTTTCATGAGAAGCATATCCTAGAGAGAGCAACAACAATCTAGATAAGGTTCAACTTTTCTTTCTGCTTGTGTTAAGGACAGTTGTTTGGCATGTCCACACTTCCCATGTATGCTTTGCAGTTTATGTATAAATGCAAACTTCCTCCCCTGAGTATCACCCCACAAAGAAACAAATAATAATGGAAAAAAGTTTGAGATATTTGTAAATGATTAAAAATCATATGCATCCATAGTAACATGTTTTGTATAAAGATTTTTAAAGTAGCCTTTTTACTCTCGTGTAGGAAACGTAAAATGCGATGATTGCTTTTTTTCATAACCAATAACTATACAGATAGGTATGCAGGGATGGGGAGGGACAAACAAACCTAAAGATGACAGATCTGTACAGAATGCTGTTAGTATGCCAGATCTTATTACAGAGCAGTGGGAGGCCTTGTACACTACGTACCAGCTCTATGGGGACCTCCATATTTAAAACAAGATGAAAAAATGTGATTTGAAAAACCCCTCATGGGCAGCCTTCAAAGGCACAGACAGGTTCTGACTGGATTAACATTTATTGACTGTTTAAGCCTGCTTTTTTGCTTCAGGACAGAGATACACGAGTTTAATTGCAGAGGCTGTTCTGCCAACTGATCACCAGAGTGGCAAGCAAAGCTTTACTAATCGGTCCTTCATTAAAGAAAAGTCTCTATTACAAAACAAATTAAACATGCTCTGATCCTAACCTACAGGTCCAATGGCATTACAGCAAAGTTTAAGCTGTTGGAGCACTGAAAAACTTATTAAGGTTTAGCGCTGAGATAGCACTTTTGTATTGATTTTACAATACACAGGTATTATGATTTATGGAGTGCTAGTGTCACTCTAACAAGCTGAAGGACACACAATATCATCTCCAACATCATTAAAATTCAGAAGCCTCTAGAACTAACTCATCAACCACTGTACATTGTCACAGACTATAGAGCTGTATCCCGGTTGGAAAATGCCCTAAGCTTTCCGGACAGTTGTGTTCCTGAATCATTTAATTAAAAAGAAAAAAAAAAAAAGGGGGGGGGGGGAAGACCCCAAACTCTGCATACATTTTAAAAAATAGCTAATTGCAAATGTCTCCTTCGTGTAACAAAATGGCACTATTATTTACTATCACCTATAACAAAATGAGTTTTTCTGCCTTCTGTTGCCCGAACACTAAAGTACCGGTGTTAGGTTTACTGGAAAGAGCTGGTGAATCCAAAGGGGAGGAGGAAGGCTTTGACCCGCTCAATGAAAGCCGTGCATTGTTTTACCTCCCTCTGTACCGGGAATGGTTTGTTTTACCGAAGCTGGGTCCCCACCGCGCCTCGGAGCACGGCCGTGCCCCCTCCCGAGCGGCTGCTCCCGCTTCTCTCCCGGAGAAAGACCAGACGCGGCACTCCCGGCACCGCTCCTCGTGAAAGGGGCGAAAGCGGCGCCTCGTGTAAACACGACGCAGAGCCCGCTGCTGCGGCGGGGGCTGGCGGCCCCGCGCCCCCCGACCCGGCCGCCGGGGCGGCCCCGGCCCCGCGTCGCGCGCGGTTCCGCGGTGCGCTGGAGACCCCTGTCGGCGGCTGGGCGCAACGGCGGCGGGGCCCGAGCCGGGGCCGCTCCGCCCGCCGCGGGCAGGAGCCGGGCTGCGGGCCGCGGGGGGCGAGGCCCGAGCGTGAGCCGCGCCGAAATGCGCAGCCGGGAGCGTCCCGGTGTTTCTCCTTAGAAGAGTTTCGTTTTTCCCAGGTGTCCGCCTGCCCCTCCCGCAGCGCAGCAGCCTGGCCTCTGCCCTTGCACCCCGGTTCTGAACCAGTAACGCCAAGTTGAGTATTTTTACAACCGGTGGGGAAACATACTGAGTAGAGGCACAACTCTGCCTTTCTTCTAGCGATATCTAAGCGCAGGAAATCCTCCTCCTGGAATTTTATAACTCGGCTCACTGAAAGCGTACAGATGACCACAGTATCTATAGCTTTGGAACGGATCTGGGCTAGCCGAAGGAATGTATGTTGGCAAAACCCCGTTTTATTATCCTGCGCTGGACTAAGTAGTTGCTATTTGTAATTACATCAATAGGAATCCTCAAGCCTGCTTCTCTTCTGTGTTATTATCATACAGCGCACATGTGGTCATTCACACCAGCACTACCAAATCACTTAAAAAAGGAATGTAGGGATGACCGTACAAACCACCCGAGCACCAAAACCATTTGTTTTTAATAAGACAGCGTAAGATGCCGGCTATTATATAATAAGCATTTCCATTCTTTTCTTTTGCACAGTGATCACTGGTAGCTGTTATTTCCTACCTCAATTAATGAAAAGTGTTATATTGTTATTACATTTGCTATATGAATATAATCAAATATAGAAACATGCATTCTACTGGCAATCTTTTGTGTGCACGGCTTCCCTCACAAGCTGTGGGAACGTTTCATGTGAAAGGACTTCAAAGTCAGCAACTGGGTAGCTAAGCTTATTAGAAAGCAGCCTTATCTGAGGAGTTCCAAAGAGTCCTAAATTGACAGAGCCTTGTGATGTGCCCCACACTTCTGTTTGACATATACATATTCATTTTTCTCCCAAATTCTGAAATACCTAAATATTTTTTAGCTTTGAGTACACTTGAAAATGTCGTTTAAAGATATAAAATACTTCTGAAATTATTTTTCTAAATGAAGTTACACTGTAGCTTTTTGATTACTTTTATCTTAAATGACCCTTAAAGCTCCCCAGATTTACCTCCTACACTGATGTAAGCCTTAATTCAACAAGGAGTGTCTCCCGATCTCAAATTGTACTAATGCACAGCAGAAGTATGTTCAGCATAAACAAGATCAGAATCAATCCATAATATGTGAGTAACGCTTGGAAGTGACCGAATGAAAACCCCCACAAAAGTATAAACAAGCGTTTCTGTCTGCTGAAAATTGCAGTACTCTCCTTTTTTGGATCTCTTACAAATCTACTAAAAGTCCTGCAAGACTCAAGTGGTCCTGGAAAACACTATTCCATTACACACAGCAGAGTAAAATCTAAAAGAATGAATCATTTAAAGTCATCTTAAAATTATAATAACGTATGTATCAAAAGGATTAGAGGTTTTCCAAATCAGTGTAAATATGTATTAGTCAATGGCGTATTAGAGTGGTGGGAGTTGTTTATGTTTTGTTGCTTATATTTTAAGAGCATACTATTTCTAAGGAAGGAAGAAAAGGCTTTTCATTCCAGTATCACCAAAGATACCTGATTGCAAAATTCAATCAATCCTAAAATTAAAATTAGAAGGCTGGATCAGTATGAAAGCAATCGTGTTATAAGTCAGCGTTAAGATGTTACTGATAGAAAAGCTAATGCAATACATTTTCCTCTGTCACACGTTTGTGGCCCAAAGCAATTTGCCAACTAGCTAACCACCTCAGCATAAACACCGGGGAGCCCCCGCTGGGTCCTGGAAATCCCACTTGTCTGCAAGTGCACAATATAGGAGGCAAATCTCCATGAAGCTCGGTGCCACAGCTGAATACAAACACTCCTCAGGTCCTGCTGTGACTTGGCATAACCCGCTGGACAGCTGGAAACTGAGAGGAAAGGAGCTGCTGCCAGTAACGGGTTACAAGGGATTGTCAGTGCAAAGTTTCCTGGAAACAGGCAGCGACTGACATTATTATTTTGCTGGAGGATATTGATGTGATATATAAGACATATACAGTGCTACACGGTTGCATTTGATATATATTTGACAGGATATACGGTAAAGCATAGTGCCTTTTTGATACGATCTGCGTGCTTGGGCTAAGAATTAAACCCTGAAAAAACAAACAGAATTTGTCCCAGCCTTACGTTTTACCTAACGTAATTCTGGAAATCAGATATTGCCCTAAATGTCATTTTATTATGTATATCAAAAAGGTTTAGCGTACTAAGGGTCATGAATGTGTATCTAACACCTTTGCAGCTGCAGTTTACTGTAGATAGATTGCATACAGTCCCTCTTTCTTTTTTTTTTTTGGGACCACTTGCAATGAAATGCTACTGGCGATCATTAAAAAAAGATTGCTCCCTTTATGCAGCTTGAATATACAAAATGGTACTTATCTGCATTCCAGTGTAAAGAATGCTTGAGAGACAATTCAAAGATATAAATGAAATAGCTAAATTAGGGATTGGCATACTCGATCATCATTAGTCTAATGTAATATAATTTTTAATGTAAAGAAGCTACATTTTCTAACCCTGAATAAAAGCCTGGCATTCTCTATGTGTTATAATAAATTAGTGCAATAAAAATAGGTACACTTATCCTGTAAAAAGCTTATTAACCAGACTGCTAGTGCTGCAAAATTCGGCATATAGTAAACAATACTTTTTTTGTTAGAATAACGACGTACAGTTTATTCTTTTATACTATGCAGCACTTGGGGACCACATCCATTTACCAAAATAATACCAAATTAGTACTGCAAATATTGAAATCAGACCTTTCAGACTAACCAGTGGCCTAATTTTCTCTTCAATCTGCTCTTAATCTCAATTCATCAATAACACCGCCTTATTATAGGACTTTGACAGCGAGCTAGGGCTTTTGATAAATTATACATCTCAAGCCAGATTTAAAATTTGAAGCTCAAGTGCTAATTATCTGTACAGGCCTAGTTAATAACGAGATTTCTTGTTAAGTATCTGATCACAGCATGGGCATCATTTGTCAAGAACCTCAAGTCTACCTTGGAGACTAGCTCTTCGAGTTCTCCCTTGCCTACCATATGTAAAATTGGGATCTTTGTTTCTATAATAACCTTTTATTAGGAAGCTGACATAATGATTAAGTTCGCTGTAGACACATACAATGAGTTAGACAATTACCCTTGCTGCTTTAAACTACTCAGGCTCCTAGCAAGACAAAATAATTAATATTGAATTTTAATTTGATGTGTTCCACATTTAAACCCCAATTTGCAAAGTACACCTGGAAGGCTGCCGCTGTTTCCTTGCAGTTTGTGCTGATGAAATAAAGGCTCCTGCAGTTTGAATGTAAAAGCACAGAAGGCATGATGCACCACAATCACTTCTCAGTGGAGCAAAGAATTTTCGAGCATTAATAGGAAAGGTAATTACCTAGGTCTAACTTTATAGCCTTTTCTCTAATGAAACTATAATCTCCCAGGCCTACATCGTTTAAGCATTTACATGATTTTAACGATTTCACTGCCATAACGGTTGTCAAAAACTCGGTGCCTTAAAACAAAGATGCTAATTATATTTCTATATTTTTATTATTGAAATAAAACTGGACTGTGTGAAGTGACAGAACCACAATAAAAACAACCATGCGCAGCATTGCCTAAGTGGAAGGAGCAGGGGGGCATGTTTGCTTGCAGGAAAAAAGGCACCTGAGAGCTTTCGCAACTGTATCTGTTAACTGGGCTGAACGGTTTAATCCCCCTGAGCTTTGGCAGTGGAGTAAAGCACGCCATACGCCCTGAGGACCTTCAGCCATTCTGACTTCAGGCAAAACTCCCATTGTGCCAACTTGTGTAGTTGTTCCCTTATTAAAATACAAATGGTTCTCGACCATAATTACCTAAAAACATACCGCATCCATACAGTATTGCCATTGTAAGGTGGAGTGCTGGAGCCCTGTCCCTACACTAGTCCAGTGCTCTCCGACCAGTGCTAGTGTAGTCCTGACGGCAAAGCCTCCCCTGCAGCTGGCAAGCGCTTTCTTCCATGTACGGATGAATCTGAGCCTGAAACGTGGGGAAATGGGCTTATTGCCCAGAGGACTGGACAGACCAGCCATTTGCAGGGTGTATCCTGTAATGTGGTTCTGGCTTTTCAGAGTGGTGCCTCATGTGTCTGCTGGGATGGGATGGGGTTCCCACCCAGCTCACATCATCTACTATTTGCAGCTTTTGCAGCAACCCCTCTGCATCTCTCTACTAGCCTCTGCTTTTACTATATGAGGTGGCTTGGCTACTACCTCACCTCCACGTCAGACATGCAGGCTGGCAGGGGTGTAACACCATTAGTTAAAATCGGCTTTCCCAATGACCTCAGCTCTGGGGCTGGGACCCCAGCAAGCATCCTGCCTTTACTCAGCTCTGGTAGGGCTGGATCACTTCCTCCAGCGTTGGCTTTTGTCTATACTTGAGAACCTCATGTCTCTAAGCGAGCTGAAGTCGCTGCTGCTACCATTTCCAGGGTAACATCATCACATCACAGCTTTATTTTCCAAAACCTGCTCACATCAACTAGCTGTGGGTCTCAGGTGCAAAGTTTGGATCTGCATCCCAAAAAGGCAGGTGTGCTCATGCCTAATGCAGATACCTTCTGATTATTATCAGTTTATAAGTGATACAAAATGACATATTTAAACAGAAAAATCAGAAGCCGCTTCGCTGATAGGAAGGGGAGTCCTAATGCTCATTTGGAATGTCAGTGGGAAGCCAGAATTTCCATTTTGTGGAAAATTCAGACATTTCAGTTTTTTTCAATTCTTTACTGCAATGAAAAGCTAGTAAGATAAAATATATTTAACAAGATTATTTTTCTGGCAGAGACACTCCTACTGGTCCGAAGAAGTAAGTCAAGACTAAGTAGTGTCTTTTGGGTCACAAATTGAAGTGAAAGACGCTGTAAGAAGACGTCTGGTAGAACAATCTGAGAGAGGTAAACTCTGAAAAATCCCCGGGGAGTAATGAGCCTCACGGATGAAGCCAAGGACAAAGAAACATGGACAACTTAATATGGTGACTAAACACAGTTTTTTACTTTGGCCCCTGTAACTACTCTTTCCCTCTTTGTGTTGATGTAAGAAAGACCAGACAAGACCCTTGGATAAAACTATATCAATTGTTTCAGCCTGGGGAGGAAAATACCATCAGTTAACCTTGCACCAAAGCAAGAAGCAAAGGAGCTGTCAAGCTGGGGAGGGGCAAGGATGTAGTGCTGGACCGTGGGCTTTTGTGGTTTTCTTTTTTTTTTTCCCCTTAGGAAAAGGAAGAATTAAAATCACCTTCTCTGCCTCAGCTCAAGGAGGACGCTGCAGACCAGACAGATTGTGTGGCATAACAACATGTGATGATGGGAGGTAAAAGCTTCTTTTATTAAAAGCTTAAATTTATCAGCATCTGTAGACCAGCATTTACCATTACACATAAATTCAGAAAGATAATTGCCCATCCTTTAGAGATTTAAATCCAAAGGTTCTCTCTGATGACTGACAAGGAAAAACCTTTTTGTAACACTTTTGTGGTGGCTTTTCAGCATACCCTAAGTGTTAAAACTGCTTTTGCTCTCTTTGCATCAGCAACAAGGTAGTCAGACTAACAAGAGACATGAGCTGGGTAAAGCTGTCAGCTGCCTGTGTTTTTTGTTGGCCCTCTTCCATTAAGGAAGGTCATTTACTCATCTTCTTCAGCTATTGGGCAAGGTATCTGGAACTACCTTACATTTACAACAGGGAAAGAGTACAACGAAGATGGTAAGAGAATCAAAGGTGTGGTGGGTTGTCACCAGTGAAAGCCTCTGGTGTCCTGGTGCAGATCCCAAGGCAGCCAGGAGGTGCTTCAGCACTGCAAGGACACATCTGTGGATCTGCTCCAAATCACTCGCGTTCCTGTGCCACAGGCCAGTGTAGCATCTCTCTCACCATGTATTACCAGGCACGTGCCCCAGGAAACCCACAGGCACGCGTGCAGACAGACATATTTAACTGATCTGCTGCTACACACCTTGCTCTCATAACCCACTTCAGCTGTGTCCAGTAAGGCTGCTTATTACAAGAAGGATCGCTATCTCCACAAAGCTTCACAGAGCACAGTACAACCCCACTCTTCTACTGCATGTGTTTAGTGTCACTTTTTGTGTAATAGCTCAAAATAGGTGTCTCTGGAAAGCAAGGCAGCTGAATGACCCTCACATGGTGCAAGATTAAGAGCTACCAACTCCTGTAATTCAAACAAGCTACAGATTCCTGCATTTCCCCACTAATTTGCTCACACCAGAAAGCATTCAAAAGCTATTTTGGTCACCAGAAGACAGGTCTTCTACACAGATCCAGCTCCTAACTGGGCTATATCATTCAAGGGGGAAGACCTGTTAGTCTCATCTGTTAGGACGGCGAGGGAACACACCAGGATGCTGAGTACTGAGGGAGAAGCCTTGTACTTCAGTTTTAAGGATGTCAGCATTAGGAAAATCAAATGTTTCATCAGTTTCATCATTGGATGAGATTTTATGTTACTGGATTTTTTTTTATTTGAAAGCATAGATTTACAGTAATGAGCAGCTGTTAGAAAAGATGAAATAAGAAGGTGCGTTATGAAGATGGTAAGAAATGACAGGCGTCTTCCTTAGCTACTCCAGTATAGCCATTCGTTAGTAATGTTGACTAATTAGCCTCCACCACTTACTCCAGGGAGGGGAAGCTCTGAGAGCTGCCACTCTCCTGCTCCCCTTCTTCAAGGTGACAAACAAAAGAAGCCAAAGCAGCTTCTCTGAGCCACTGGCTCCTTCAAAGCTGAAGTCAGAATGAACTCTTTCTACTGCTTGCTCACTCCTAGCTTATATATATAATATAGTTTATATTATATAATATACATGTAATTTCCTCCCTAGTCTCTAAACCATCTCAATTACTATTGCTACTGAATACTTTAAGTAGTAGATTCCTGCCTTTTGAAGGTGCTTTGGAAACCTTACGCATCATGGTATGAGAAATATGAAAACTTGGTGGATTCATGACTGTGTCTTTCTATAGGTTTTATAGAAAGAAAAATATGATTCTACTAATAGCGAAATTCAGAATGGGTTCCTCAGATTAGGAAATTTCTAACAAAAATTTCTTGTTAGTTTTAGAAAGGGGTCCTTTCAGGGTTCCCATCACAATCAAAAATTTCTTCACAGCCACAGATCTTGCTGAACTGAAAGTCAAAACCAGCATTTCTTGGCATGTATAAATGATGTAATACTCAGGCTCAGGATGTTAGATGTAAAACAACACTGGGATAAAATCTGTTTTAACTATATGAAAAAAACAGTAGAATTTCAACACTGTGCAGCAATATAAAAAAATTCACAAATGTTTACTAATGCATACAGGCAACACAAATCAAATATCCCTTTTTTCCTTTAGACATGCATTGGGTTTTTCAGACATCATATTACCGTGCAATAAAAAAGCCCAAATCACTTATCAAAAATACTGCCAATGAAAAAAACAAGATTGCCACTTTGCTGGTGGTCTTAGCAGATAAAGCAAAATTGCCACTATACATCATCCTTAAAAGAAAGACAATACCAAAGGGGAAGCTGCCAGAAGGTGCCATTTTCAGATGTCAAGATAAGGGATGGACATCTGAATTAATGCAAGACTTGTTGCATGTTGTCTGTAACAGGCAACCTGGTGCCCTGTTAAAGCGATGCTTGCGCTTGGATGCATTTCTAGGGTGTATAGCTGAAGGAACCTAAAAGAAACTTAAGAAAACAAATTCTAGTCTTCAGGGTATTCCTGGAGGCAACTCCTATGGGTTCTTGATAGTGCTGTAAGCAGTCCTTTAGGAGCTGTATGGAGAAACAATGCAGAGATTGGATCCTGGGGGGAAAAAAGCCATTGGAAAAATCCATTAACCCTAAGGGTATAAATCGAGAAGCCACCTTTGGCCTTCCTGGGACAAGAACTTCTAGGAAAGAATCTCTGGTGTCCGTGTTGTGAAAAGACTGTGTAAGTACCGTATTTCAGATACCGAGGATGGGAATGTTGATGCCGCTATGGAGGACAACAAGGTTCGTGGGCACTGCAAGAAGCAATGACAATATTAATAGTAATGCTAAGAACTACAGTGATCATAGGGATGGGTAAGTGTTTCATTGACAAAACAAGTGCCCACTAGGGCTGGGGCAGGTTTTGGCACATAAGGAAGCACAGTTTTGGAGGGTTTTTTTGTGTTATGTATAATTGTGATAAGCGTCAAGATTACAAGGAGTGGTTGTCTATAAAGCCAGCTATACTCCAAAACTGTCTACAACCTCAGCTGTGTTTAAGGGTGGATTTGCACCTATTATGGACTTCTGAAAATTGGTGGGAATTAATTGATTTCATTTTGACAGGAAAATATGCTTGGCTCAGTGTCTGAGGAAATTAGAATTAATATTCTTCTGGCCACTAACTTTTCAAAGAAGTTACTTTCCAGCAACCTAAAGCCTCTTGAACATGCCATTCTTAAGCTGTCCATACCGCTTTGCTTTCCTGTATCTCTGCCTTGTTATGTTTTCAAGTTGTTGTGCTTTCTTTCACTGCCAGAATTGTATTTCTGGCACAAGCATGAACCTGCTGCTAGCTGCTTGCTTTATGCTAGAGCCTTCTCATGGTAGAGCTACCAGAATGTGGTGTCTCATTAAGTTCTCTGTGTACCTTGTCTTATTTAGACAGATGAATGGTCTAGAGCAGAGGTATCTGTGAACAAGATGTTTTGGTACCCTGTAGCTTAGTGTACCCCTTAGCTGCTCGTGTACCCTCCACTGCCTTATTAGACTACTGTAGAGCCAGGAGAGACTGGCATGCTGTAGTTGCAAAATCAGTTCTGTGATGCTCCTGCCAACATTAAGGTTGTCATTCCTATAATGCCCTGGTATGTTAAAAAAAAATATACAAAATTTAAAGAATGAATATCTGTTCCCTAACACAAGTGTAAATCCAGAAAACTCTGATACTGGGAGTTGGGGGTGAGGGCATCTGTGTCTATACTGAGACAACTGAAGGCAGAATTTAAATTAGTCATATTCCTTCACCTGTAACACGACCATGCCTGAGCTGGCCCTATAGATGGTTTTAAGAAGAGAGTGTTGTAGTGCTAAATGTATTTAACTGTTAAATCTTTAACTGAATTTTCGCTGGTCATGTACAAAGCCAGAGTAATAGCTGAGTTACATTTCTACTGACTTACACTCTTCACAAATGAAAGAAGGTGAGATGACTTGCTAACTGGTGCAGTAATTAATCTTCAAGAGGGTAGAAGATACAGCATTAAATTGGAGCTCAGGTTACAGAGATGAAATCAAATGAACAAGTTCAGTGTCTCTAATATCTTACCGCTTATTCCACAAGCTGTCTAAGTACCTCAAGAAATTTAATTAATTCTGAGATTCCCTGATCAGTTGCAGAAAAAAAGACAAAACACAGTGTATGGCAAAAGAGTCCTAATCAGACTGACCTGCTACGTGGTACCAGAATTATTGGCGTACCCTACGTGCATGCCACAGATGATATACTGTCTCTGCGTCAGACTGTGCTGAAATTCAGAGCTCCATCGCAAGTTCCTGTACTCAGAAGGGCATTTGGAAGAACCTGAGAAGACCTTAACTGATCAATTTGTTAAGGAAAAAAATTTCGCTGTTAAACTTTAAATACAAAAAGAGTTTCTCGCCAAATGCAAGACTCTCCCGGCATGTACAAGCTCTTTTTACAGATTAGCTAAGATTTCTGTGCTGCCCACTCACTTCGCCAGTATAAACCCCGCTGAGGACAAGCCCTACAGCTCAAGGCCCTATGGAGGAATGAGTGAAGCTTGAAACTGCTCTGGGTGGGAAAGGACCTTCTCCCCTCCACCGCATCTGACTAGACAGATGGGTTTGCCCACTAGAGCCAACAGCTCAGCAGAGCCGTGCGTGCTGCACGGGCTCCATATCCGTCCTGCCCCAGGAGCAGCTGCCTGAGCACCACAGGAGCAGCAGGGTCAGGCCTGCCATGGGGCAGCCCCTTCAGATTCTGGTTTAACTACCTGCTCTTTTGGCTTCTGCAAAAGAATGGAAGCATTTTTTTGAAAGGTGCCACGTTCAGAGAGAAATCACAGTGTGCTGGGGAGTTTAAGTGGGACATGGTTTTGCATAGCAGCTGGGCTTTGTATCCCAACTAATTTAGGTAGGAAGCTTGTTTTTATTCCCTTAACTTGCAGCACGAATGTCACCAGCCATAGCTGATAGCAGTGACCGCTGCCAGAAAGCCATCAACACTTTTATGTTTGTAGATTCACGGTACTCCTTATTATGCCTGCAAGGCACACAGCACTGGATCCACACAATTTATTCTAGAGCAGGAGCTACTTAATGTTCCACTATGTTAAAAATGCAAAAGTGAAAAATCTCATCCTGCCCCCATCGCTCAGACAGCTGCTGTCACTGGGGAAGGACCGAATTCAGAGCCTGTGACTGTTTTCTGATGAGCTGTTGGCACATTAGAGACTTACGATGTTCAGCTGGGGAGGAGCACACCTGTTCAGTCAACCCGTGTGCATGATAACGTATGATAATCATGCATCAGTGCTTCTGGGGACTCTGTCTTTGCACCCAGACTGCTCAGAGACTATGCCATCTCTAATGCCTACAGGAGTAAGCAGGGTCCGGTGTGTTGAATAATGTTGGAGTTTGTTTGTCACTATTTTCACATGCTCAGTTTGGCAAGGAAAAGTTGACAAGAACTTGATCTAAATTCTTATTGATCTTTTGATTTCAGAAGAGCTGTAACAATCTGCAGTAGCTGAGAATTTGGCCAGTTTTCTACATCATGTTAGTTGTTTAAGGACCAGGCAGAATATTGTTTTTTCTTTAGAGGCTGATAAGTTCAGTCCTCTGAAAAAGCTGTTGACTACCATTAGTAGTGGGTTCATTTGTTCTCTGCTGGACACTGTCAGCCAGCGGGGGTTTAGGCTGCTGTGCAACTCCCAGCTCAATTATTTCTCAGGGCTCTTTGTTTAATATAATGGGGTCAAATTCAGACTGTAGGTGGCTGATGATTTCTGGTCCAATTTACAATAGCCTGTCTGCAAGCCCACCTTGAATCCAGTTAATCTCTTTTGTGAAATAAAGTGAAAACTCTGCAAAGTGTTCAGTGTTTTGGTTCAATATTTAGTTTTTATAATGTGAGCTGATCAGCAATTTTTCCTGTTCAGAGTGGCTCTGACACATTTATGCAGCTGTGTTGATAGAGGAGTTATTTTTATTTCCCATATTGTAATGCACTGCAATGGGAAGTCTTTCTGCTGAAAGTTGAAATGAAGAAATGAAAACAGTTTTAGTACTACCGATATCTACCATTAACTGTTTTGTGAACCTCAAATTTACAACTAATCAAATATTCCTGATCACTGTTAAGAGTGTCATTTGGTCTTTAGGAGGCCACAGTACTCTGGCTTGTCAATATATAGGATTGTAGCTGACCAGTTGGCTTTTTAGAGCAGGTATTAAGTTGCCACCTTGTCTGACTCACAAACACTGAAAAGGACTGTGAGCCCTAACTGCTCCAGCTCAGCCCAAACCTTTAGGGCTGAAGTTCACAACAACTTCTGGAACATCATGGCAGAGAGTAGGTGTGATGTTTACCTTGGGGATCCTGCAGAAAGTTCTGGGGGATTCAAGGACTTGTAACAATGTAACCTAATGTAAGTATAGAATTCTAAATATATCTGATTTTGTGATAAAATAAAGTAAGGTTCATTTGCTCATTCCACACTTGGTGGAAAAGGATAGAAAAAAATTCCTCTTTATTTCCCTTTGTAGGTAAAGACATGAGCGTTGATTCTTTGCTCATGAGATAAACCTTCTTTGTGGCACTAATGGATGCAGCTGCAAACAGGAAAGGAGGTAAATAGGAAAAAACCCCCAAAGCTTACTATTCAGAAGGAAAACTAAAATAGATATTTTATCCTTGAAAGTTGTCTCACTATTGAGTAAATAAGATGTCAAAACTAACTGTAGTCCTGGATTGGTTTCTGTTCAGTTCTTTCTCAGGAAAATTAAATAAAAATTTGAAACTGAATAAAGACTATGAGGACGTGAACAGATTCTTTAAGCTGCCAGAGGGCAGCAAGCTTGGAAAGACACGAGAAGTTTCTAGGTGACTCTATATTCCATATTTATATTTTACATGTCTTCATTTCTTATCTTTAATATTATCTTTATTCCTTATTTCTACAGTTCTACTTTGAGCATTTGTATTTAAGTTCTGAAAACTTCCAGAATTTTGAAGAAATAGTAAATATTTCCTTCCTTTTTCTTTTCCTTTTTTTTCAGATGAGCATGCTTTTGTTGTCCTTTCACTGTCCTCCAGTTCCAGTTGCTAATGCACAAAAAGTAGAATACAGTCTTAAGAAAAACTGAGAACCCTGAAGGTAAGAAGCCTGAAAAGTCAAATGTGGGACTGTGAGTAAAATGTATTGAACTAGCAGTTTGATTAAGGTTTTGGTAAAGTGTCTCACATAAATGTTAGTTAATAGAGCATTGGCAAAAGAATAAGATGAGCAAGAAACTTGCTAAACAGCAGATATTTAGCTGAGCAGAACTGGAAAGTTATTGAAAAGAGGGTACTGGTTCAAAGGCTGATCAAATCTAAAGAGTTGAAAAATGTTTTCATGATTACCTTTACACTTAACAGATGCGTTAATGAACTCTGCAGCTGATGCAAACTTGGAAGGCACTGATGGTTTGTAACAGGTCTGGGACATTATTTAGGCAGAACTTAGGGAAAAAAGTTTGAAATTTAACAAAACTAAATGCAATATTAAAAAGAACCCTGTCTGTAATCTGGAATTTCATCAGAAACATCAGATGAAGTGAAAGACATCTTTTCATCAGCCAGCACGTACAAATCCAAGCAAGCAATGCAACAGATCTCGTAAAGATGTAAACGTTCAGGGCTCCCTCTAGGTTTCTGCACATGATTGTATTTCAGAACACAGGTATGCTCTGGGTGCACAAGGCTTGTTTAGCCTAGTAATGGTAAAGCTGAGGAGGATATATGATACTGGCTTTGCATATAGCAAAGAAATAAAAACAGAGAGAAAGAAGATTCCATTTAAAAATTGATGCCAAATAGAAAAAGATCAATTTCAGGCCAATCTAAAATTTAAATGGAAAATTAGAAGAACGTCCACCCAACTCACCAGAAACATGAGTTTTAAATAACATTCCACCGAAGGGAAGCACAGTGTGGGGAACATGTGTGATTTTAAAGTGGGCCAGTTACAGTGACATGATTATTTGTGGTATCAGAGACCTGGCTTCAAAGCCCTCTCTAGTGATGTTTTGTTCATTTAACCGATTGGCTAAATTGCAGTAGCACCTTTTCTTTAGGTGCATCTTCAGTTCCTATCAGAAATCAAAACTGACCACTAAACTCAGTCTCCAGAAAAGATTGTCAAGACTCTTCCATCTGCACACCGCGGTATTAAGTTTCTGCAGACTCGCAGTCTCACAAATGCAGTTCTTGAGATATCAGTTTTACCGTTTGGATCCTCTATTTGCATATCTTTGCAGAGAAAAGAGGGATTTCCTGACTTCTAGACCTCGGTGTACTTTTCACGAATGCATAGGCAAACTATTTGCAAGCGTGAAAGGGTTGAGGAATAGAGTACTCCAGCACTGGGGAAGGAGAATGCATTGCCATTAGGAAGAATGAAGTGCCCCTGTTTTGCTGTTTTTACCGATAGATGCCCATGAGCTGCCAGACCTGTACTGCACGGAGCTGTTCCAGGCAGGCACGTAAGAACGGCACACTGTGGTTGTCCACTGTGGTTTTCAGACTCTAAGGCAGAAAACATTCTCTTGAGATTTCACGTGTTTTTCTTCGTTTTCTTTCTAGCTCATTTAAAAAAGTGGCAATGCCAAACAGCCAGAGAAGTTATTGATTCTCCAGGGCAACTACAGAGGTAGTAGGCTGCACAAGGTGCCTTCAGCTTAGTAAAACCCTCATCCACTTAACTGCTGGGTATCCCCTTAGAGGCACAAGCTTAGAAAGATGATATATAATCTTTTTTTTTTTTTTAACTGTCAGACACTGGAAAAAAAAAAAGCCGTTGTCCATCTGAAGCGTTTTGTATACATGAGTCAACCTTCAGGCACTTGGTGGAGATAAACTTCTCAACTGTCAGAAAAACTGCTGGACCTTTTGGTACAAAAGATCATCCTCTTAAGGATGCTTAATGGCCGCGTAGAAGTCTCCTGTGTGAATGTAACCGAGTAATTATAGCTTAAAGTTATACTAATCACTCCTAATAGAGATGGACTGTTCCTCCTGCTGTGTCCCTCACTGCTTCCAGATGAGAACTATCCCAAAAATTTGGGATTAGCAAAAATACTTGTTATACTATTAGCTTCATAACTTTATTAACATCTTTGATTATAGAACAGATGGATGAATCTTAATCATTCTATAATGGAAGATTAAATAGCTTAAATTATATCAATCATATTTAAGTCTTTACTTAATAAAACAACAATTTAAGTTGGGTCATCAGTAGGGTTTGAACCCAGGGCCTTCAGATTAGCACCCAAGACTTCCTCCATTAAAAGAGTAAACCCATTAGCTGCTTGCAGTTGTACATTTATATCTATGTGCACTGGCCATTAAAATATACGACACACGCTGTGCCGGTGGATTACACATTGAATTTTGAGATTAAGAATTCCTAGGTTCCTTTTGTGCCTCTCAGAAGGAGTTTTGCCCCCTGAATAGAGTAGGCAATGAGAAATGGGTCAGCTGGTGACAGTGTTCAGTTATATTTTTACATAAAACTTGTATAAGTGTTCAGGTATCAAAAGACTTTGTAAAAATGTCTGGTTTGGTTATCTTTGGTTCAGAGACACATAAGAGCCAAACATGCATATGTGGTATATGCACTTTGAGATCCAGACAAAAGAGAGAGTTATTGAATCCCCATCTTGTCATTATGAGCAGAATATAAATATGAGAATGCAGTAAAAGCTGTAGGGTTTGATTACAGTACACTTTTTGTCATCTATGTCAGGTAAACTGGTTCACTGTAAACAAAAGTTTTTAGAGGATTTTTTTCCTCTACATCATTTTTGCTGTGCTACCTAAACCTTAGGTAATCTCATACTCTTCATGACCTCACATGGGGTCAACGCTGGTTTGCACTGACCCAGAATCCTAATTGTAGCTTATTAAAGCCCTTTATCTGCCACCTTATCAGTTGCCTTATCAGAAACAACACACCAAACTTCACTGAAGATGGCAAATGACACCACTGACCGGAGATAAGATGTATTATTCTCTGAATATTTAATGAAAGATCCAGTGGAGGGTGGCTCAACAAATCTCACATGAAAAAGAGATCTTCAATCTTAACTGTAAATTTGAATGCAATATGTTTACAATGCCAGCCTTCAGCAAGCTTTGAGTTCATGACTGTGTGCAGAGAACTGATATGTTCATTTTTGTAAATAATGTTGGACTAACAGAAAATGCATGACTCTTGCTTGACACTGTTAACACAGAGCTGCAACTCCAAGACTGAAGATGAAGCATGGTAATTTAAAGATAAGCCACTGGTACGGAGTTTGAGAATATCACTTACAAAAGCAAAAAGTCCAAGAACACACTGAGGAATGTGTTTGGCTCCCGCTTAGTGGGAACAGAAACTACTAATTCCTCATCAAAAAAACTTCCTGTGGCATCATTTGGCTTCCTTGGGGGCTCTAAAATCAGGCTGAGCTCTAGTTAACTTGGGAAAACTCACAATAAAAGCTACAATTGCACAGGAGCTCCATAGCTGTATATTAGGCACTATAATTCTGCAAACTTTGCAAGTTTGCCCATCAGTCTTCCTCAAAACTTTACATACATACTTAGGATTAAAATTTTATTTGGAGATGTCATTTCACTTTACTGCGAATCAGTACATCAGCTCTTCTATAAGTGCACTCAGTTGCTCCCTGAAGAGAGAGAAACTTAGCAGTGGTATATATATTTCCTGCTCATTACACTGTAAAAACCCTTGGAGAACTGATACATTGATTAGCCCAAGTCAGAAGTGCATCTTTGACTTGATCAATACATTTGTGTGTTGTGGACTGGCTAATGGCAAGTGTCAGAGTGCCCACCTGTTTGAAATAATTGCAGGATACAAGCATTAACCTATTGAAAGAGCGCATTTATTGGGCACAAAGAAAAATTTATGATCTTCAACTATACAGTCTGTGTAATAACATTGAGTGCCAAGTAGAGAAGAGATAGTTCAGCTGTATTAAAATAGCAGGTAAATCTGGAGTCTGGGGTTTGCTCCAGGTATTTAAAGACTTGAGCGGAGCATAATGAAGGAACAGATGTACCACTTCAAGCCAGTATGGTACATGAGTAGCCTCAGAGGAGCATTGGAACACAAAACGGAAAAAGATGCAACTCTGATCAAAAATATATATCCAAAGGTTCAGAAAATACATGCGTCTGTTTACAGAGACCCTCTGTATGGAGTCTTCAAAGTTTCATATAGACGTGCCGTAACTGTAATTCATGTCACTCCCTCAGGATGGGGTACTTTTCTATGCTCTTGTAAATGATTTTATTTCTCAAAATAGCTTTTCCAGGTGAGCTGAAACACTTTGCAGGTTGCTTTTAAGTACTCTAGTACTTGTGACCTGCAATGTTTTTCATTTTAAGCTCACAAAATGTAGGAGGAGCTCCCCTTTTTTGTTAATCCTGTAAACCAGTAGACAGAAAGCTCTCGCTTGAGATTGTTAGGTTCCCATGTTGGCATGCAGGAATTAAATGTTTCCCAGGAAAGCACCCAACCACTACAGTAAGGTTATTCTAAGATGAGCTGCTTTCAGTATTTTCTACTGCTGCTATTTTACTCCAAATGGCATATTTCCATACTCAGCAGGAGGTAACTATTGTCTGGTGGTTCCACATATCACTTGGTAGAGGCTATGTCTAACTTCTGGTCCTCCAAGACACAAATAAGCATGACTTTCCAAGCAGAACAGAGGAAACTCAGAGCAGCCTTGCTGCAGAGAGCCCTGGACCAGACCTGCCCACTGGCCTTTCTTAAAAGGGACAAGAGATAGCTGAATGTGTCCTGATGTATGGAGATGGAAAGGGAGTAACTTCCAACAAGAGACAGCCTATGTTGTACATAACTACTCTAGATAGTTCATATTGTTTTAGAGTTGAGTCCTGAAACTCTACAGCTGCCAAAGCTGAATCACTATGGCCAGGGAAACACAAATTGCAGGAAACTAGTCACCTGAGGGAGGCTTATGGTCAGGTGCTGGTGCCCTGAGTGTCCTGAGTTTCCTCAAAAGACTCTGACCCAGAAATGAAGAGTCATTTGGTCTGAAACCAGCTTAATTTGTGTTGCTGCAAGAGGATCTCTTTCCACGTTGGAGCAGTTAAACTAATATCTTTTCCTACTGTTTAGTCCACAGTGTTTCTACAGCCCTGTCTCAGAGGCCATAATGTTGTAGCTTTGTCATGGCCCAGGCAGCTAGATCGCATTATCAGTGTAGAACAGGAAGACTAGGACTTGCATATCAACCTCTGGTGTTAGTGTGATCAGGACTCAGGGCCTGTACTAAGTTTTTCACATGCCTTTATACAGGTGACAAACATGGGTATTTGAGATTGTTCTCTGAAACCTGATGCATTGAGGTTTTGTAGTAGTTCCACGGAGATAGAGGTAAAACCTGGTCTTGGGAGGAACCCTTTTAATTATATGTTAAGAGCTGCCACCTGAATTTAGACCCAGCACCTTGATTTATTCTTTGATATAAGGCCAAATGGGTAATAATAGCCCAAAAAGATCATATAAGAGAAGTTAGTGGGGTGACTGTTCCTCCTGTTAAAGTAAGAAAACAGTGATTAGGAAGTGTAATATTGAGTTTTTCCTGCTCAGTTTCTGCAGTGCTGAGTTTGCAGAAGAGAGAATGTGCATTTCTCAGGTATCTGGGAAGTGCTTTTAAGTGTTTCTAACACATCTGGTGGAGTCTGAAAATGCTTTAATTACTAAGGACTAAGACTGGTAAGGGTTGGGGTTTTTTAACTTCTACTAGTAATCTGATACTCTTTTCTGTTCTCTTTAGTTTCCTGTAGTCACACCAAGGTTAGCTGTATAAATAACAGAAATGTACTCACCCTAATATGTCTTTTAAGAGAATATCAGAGGATGATGTACTATTGCTGTAGCACAGAAAATAAATGTAGTGCCATTGTTAACAACACGTAGTGCTCCTGCAATCCACAAAGGTACAGAAAAGATGGATTTTAAACAATGATTAAAGGGGAACACTGAAATTGATGAAGCAGCAAAGTGACTCCCTTACCCCCTAGTTTTTTTGTTTACATGAGAAATCTTTTAAATACTAGTGTTAATCTAGCTCTGTTTTCACTAGCTGTAGGCTGATGCATTCATTATTAAGCAAAAGCCATCCCATGGCAAGTGTCCATGCTAATTGAAAAAGAACCCTTTGGGACTTGCTCTCAGAACAACAATTGGCTCTCTCAGTGAAAAGGAGAGCTCCAGGTTTTGAGGCACCCTTTAATTGAGTGTAAAAATGTTTCAGGAAGGTGGTGATAAGTATCCCAAAGCAACTACGTTCTGGACTTCACCGCTGAGCTAGATCAACCCTCTGATGCATGCTGAAAGGACTTCTTGTGAATCCAAGTGGAGCAAGCAGTGTAAGGTAAGACACTGGTGACACAGGTTCTGGAAGAATATTTCAGATCCAATGATTTTTTGTGGACTCTGTCAGATGAAATATTCGGCTTTTGTCTTCAGGCTTTCCATAGTAGCATATCTAATACAGAAACTGTAATACTGACTTAGTATGCAATTGTTCATATGAAATTCAATACTTCCATTGGATGTTCTGCTTTACAGTAACAAGTATCATTTCAGATGGGAACTATGCTGTCCAGGCGGATGTAGAATCTGTCATGCATCTTCTGCATCTCAGCCAGTTGTCACAAACTTATAAAAAACCCCTCTGGTTATGGGAGTAGAAAGCTCTGAGTCAAGAAGGTGGGATTTTAGGTGTGGTGTTTAGTTATAGTAGGCCTACCTTTTCATCAGCTAGGAGGAGATGGCTGTTCAGTTTGTCATATACACATCCTTCCCTTAATCGGGCTTCTCTGGTTGCTTCTGCAGTTTAGTCTGTGTGAACGGAAATCAGGTAGTGCCTGGTGAAAACACCAGCAGACCATGCTTGGGAGGCAGTTAAGTATCTAGGGAGGTCTAGCTTAGAATCCAGGTTTGGACAAAGCACCATGTCAAACACCGAGATGCCCATTTCATTAGGATCTGTGGGTGATACCTGCCCAGGGAGAAGGCAGTCCAGGGGCACAGCCCCTGCAGCCTGGAGGAGGGAGGGTACTTGCTACCTCTTCTCGAATGCGCAGGAAGACATTTCCTGCTTAATGAGCACCGGGCATAGAAAAGCCTGTTGTACGTGATGAAACACTCCTGTGCAGGTATCTCTACCCTTCATGTTTAGAGTGTTTGCCTGCAGTACTTAGCTGCTTATGTATGCCTGAAGTTAGTGTATGAAATTGGAAGTTAACAATGTACTGGAAATTTGACCCTTTTTCAGCCTCTACCATGTAATAGAATCATCTGTTACATTACATTTGACTACATTTTCTTACATGCCTTTTACATGAAAACCAAATTTCACTGAATGGATGGTTCCCAAGAACCAAGACAACTTTACATTGTGCTTTTATTCTTGTTTTCATTCTGTTCACTGTGTGGGTCCATGCCAGTCCGCTTGATGTTCACCTCCCAAACTGAGTAAGGAATCATTGCCATAGGGATTTTCTAGCGTTAGAACTTATTGCTGATAATTTATTCATATTCAAATCTGACCCTTTTGGGACATGCCCTATGTAACAGAATCTTTCATTACATTACCTTACATAATTTTTACACAGAACCCCAATCCCACTGGATGGGTGTTTCCTAAGAACTGGGACAAGTGCTTAATGAAGGAATCATTGCCTTAGGGGTTTTACAGGGTTATAGCTTGCTGTTGTTAATGTATTCAGCTTGGAAATTGCTTTTATACTGTATAGGCAGATAGGCAAGCTGAAAAAGGGAGATTAAATCTCAATTAATTTTGCACACTTCTGAAACATTCTTTGAAAATGCAGAGCACTTTTTTCTAAGCAAACCTCTGGAAAGTCTGAGACTCTGTGTTTAAAGCACTGTTTGAGCGTCAGTAATTTAAGCTGCAAGATACTTCTGAAGGACAGGTTCATAAGCTTTATTTTCATCAATGTATACATGAGAGTACAAAGAAAGCACTAAGTGATGTACTGAGAAGAACACAACAAACACATAGCAAAAAAATCGTCAAATTTAAACTTGAGGCTTTCTATTCCTGGCATGTCCTGCCCTTCTTTTTACAGATCTTTTGACTCCAACTGCATGTATGTCTAACTCATTTGGAATCCGTATTGTTCCAAAACTGGAAAAAATAAGAAATGATGTTTAGCAATTTGTGTTTTCTTGTGGAAAATTTTTTCTTCTATGAGTTACTCAACACTTGCACTGTTGCTGAGATAACCATCAAACTGAGATGGAATATGCCATATGGAACTGTCTTAATTGTGAGACCATTCTCTTCAACTTATATTTAGAAAAATTTAATTCAGACTTTGTAGTAAATGAACTATTCTCCGAACATTGTCTACAGCACAGTTCTGAAAAGATGTCTTAGCATAGGGCATGTCTGTATGAATACATGTATACACACAAGTTTAAAATTCTTAATTTTAAGATGAACTCAAACAATGTTTCCCAGCTTTTCTCTGTAACAATATTCTCTAAAATATTCTGGGCAGGAGCGGGAGGAGAATAAAAATACAGGAACTGCCAAATGAGTGACTGTCAAATTCAGTAACCTGTGTCTGACAGTGGCCAATAATAGATGCTCCAGTGAGAACTGAAAGAAAAAGTAATCCTATCTAACAAATGAAGCAGCACAGGGACGGTTTGTGCCAGATGTTTCTCTGATTAAAACATCAAATACTGTAAGATGCAAAAGAAAAATTTGGTGCCGTCAATGAGACTCTTTCTCTAACGTGCACAGAAAGAAACATCATGTAAAAACAGTTTCTCTCTCCTGATTTCCATGGATTTTTAGCTTCTGAGCCTACATTTGACGTACACTCAGACTGAATGTGAGGCATGTGGTCTTGCTCAGGCTTCTAGATCTGAGGGGGTCTGCAACAGTTAAAAGTCCAGAGTGACAAGCTATCATGAAGTTGGAAGAATGCTCTCATCTTCCCAGTCAGCATCATCTACAATACACAAGGGGCTTGTGCTGTCTGGGTTCAGGCAGATCTGGAAATGCCAGAAGCTTAAAACCACGAGGGGCCACGCTCTCTCTCACCAGGTGACCTGCTCTGCCAAGGCTAGTAGGAGTTTTTAACACGGATGAGCATTACTCTTCCTCCAAGCTGTAGAGTAAAGGGGATGGGAGGATTTTGTTTTGTAGGTGGTGGAGTTGACTTGTTAATAAGGTCTTAATAGCTAAAGCCTGTTTTGAAAACATTCATCCCCATTCCCATCTCATCTGCTGACTTTCTTTCCACCTTTCATTCTTTGTTGACCAGAGCAATTTTTCCATTATTTATAGCCATGGCTAACTAGCAATCACATTGGGCAAGCAGTGGAGAGAGGACCCCTTTATATTCTAGCACAGATAAAGGTCACTTGGAGTGAGGGAACCATCCACTCAACAGAATACCAGCCCACAGAGAAGCTGAGTCAGACACTGGTGACCATGAGCACCCAGAGGAGCCACGAGAGAGTGGTGACTCCTCAGGACAACTTTCTGCTAAGAGGATGATGCCATTCCTTAGGAAAACTTATTTTTCAAGCTAAGATTCCTTTAGGTCTGCCCCCTATTTTATTTATTTTTTTTTTCTACTCAAGGCCACTTTTAATCTAACCATAACAAGTCCCAAGTAAGCTGTTTAGCAAATGAATGATAGCAAATGTTCTTCTCAATAACCTTGGTCAGAGATACAAATCAGTAGTGCTGTTCACATGGGCAGGATTTCTAGTTGGTGCTAGCTATTGCTGGGCACCTTCCACTCTGCCCTATTCCAGCATTAGGTTTCATGCAGTGGTACGGCTCTCAGTTGCTATACTATTATTTCTATTTCTTCCCAGCACAGGAGAAACGACTAGAATCCTGGCTTGCAATCTGTCTCACTAATGCTTAAGCTGGTGTTCACAGCCCTAAGGGCTTGTAGGCAATTTAATTACATTCATTTCATAATTTCAAGTGATGGTACTTTGTAAACATTTTTAATGTATCATCATTAATATGCTAAGGAAAGAAATCTATTTCTGCCAGGAAAGAGGAAATAAATCTTCACTATATCTTTGGTCCACTAGTTTACATTTAGAATAGAACACCTTTTCTGAAAAGCTGTTGGAGACTTATGCTCCCATTATTATCTCACAGTGATTTATTACTAACTCTAAAATAAACATTATATCCAAGCTACCTGCTTCCTACTGCCCTTACTATGCCATTTTGGAATATCTTAAACAACCAATATAGGAGCATTGATATGGGCTGGCTGTTTTGGGGGTTTTTTTTGCCTGCACTCAGTTTTTGTATCACTGCCACCCTTATTTTTTCAAATTGTATGAAGTAAGAGGGAGAGAAACAAATAAAAACAAAATTGCCAGCTGAAATCCTAGGTAGAGAAGACACACTCCCACACAGAAACTAATGCTGAAATGTCCTTATTAGAAGGATGCTGAGTTGAAAAATGTTCGTGTTCTAGGGGAAAGGGAAAACTCACTAAAGCATAAGGTACGCCATACCCTTAAGTCTGAGAGGATCTTTTCACCTATGTATTTGGGGCTGGGTGAGTCAGTGCAGCCCTCAGTAGCTTGAAACAGGCATAGAACATGGTCTAAGCTGTAATTCTGCTATCAGCTGCCCAGCATCTCTCCATTTGTGAAATGGGACATCTGGTCTCCACTTTCCAGCCACTTTTGCAAGTAACAAAAAGCAATGTTTCCAGTAGAGTTGAGAAGAAGGTATTTTCTTGTAGCTAGCGGATCAAAGTGACCAGGGCATAAGACAAGTGGAACCCGTAGTTCTCTGCCTTAGCAAGTGGGGCCTGCCTCTTGGCTAACAAATCACAGGCTGCACATGTTTCAGAGGACCAGCTCCATTAAATTACAGGTATTTACTTATATTTGAGGTAAAAATCCAGTGCCCCTCTCAGTATAAGGGAACGTATTATGCCAGAGCTGGATAAACCAAGAATAATCGACAGTTCCAAAAGAGCTTACCTTGAGTTGAGGTTAAGGAAGAGAGTGTAACAAGGAATAGGGTGAGGTTGGGGCAAGTTACACAATTGTGTAGCTACATTTTAAAAGAAAAAGATGACTAGAAGCCACTTGAGTACTTCCTGAAGGCTCATCTTATTTATTTTGGTTTTAGAAGTTTGATCTATGTTGCAAGTCTTCTTGCACCCTGTATAGAATTAGAGCTCAATTAAGGAACTTGGTCACAAGATGCATCATTGCCCCAACTTGAAAGATGAGGGGAAGGAAGGAGAAAGGTCACTACTCAGCCCTTCATTACTGCATTATTTTCTCCTTTGTTTCTGGTGATCACCGCTGCAGTAAAATTTGTTAATAACCATGGGAGGAAAGCTAGCTGAGCTGAAGTATCTCTGCTGTTTAACTAAAAGCTTCACCCAGCATCAGTAACTTTCCCTTTAAGCCCTTTTGTTAAATGTCTTGGGCAGTGGATTAATCCTGAACATTTAAGACACTTGTCTCCCTTTTGGAAAGGCCGGTGTAGACCCATAAACGTTTGTCACTGCAGGAAACTACTAAATCCTGCTCCTGCTCTGTTCTGTCCTTCCTGTTTGTTCTGAGGTTGTGCAGTGGCAGAACTGCACAGAAATTCTGGGCTGTTTTCTTAAAAAAATAATAAATAAATAATCGCTGTCAGGTATAATACTCTCATTGAGTACAGTGGAGACTACTGCTTTAGGATTATTAGAATAGCACTGCCGGGTTTTAAAGCATTCAGAAGAATTGCTTTTTTGTGTGTTTATGAACTGATGTATGCAAATTCAAAACCTGAAGGATTGCCTATAGATAGTTGCCAAATACGGTATAACTAATGTTATGTGGTCCTAGAGCAATGTTGTGTTTTACTCTGTGGAAGCAAGCCCCGTGTTACGCATCTCTTTCCTTCAAATGTTTTATATTTTTCAGTGTCATCTCTCTAGTTATTTTATCTGGTAGATTTTTAGTATAAAATATAGACATGCAGTGCAGAATACTACAGTAGGTTTTCCTGGCAAAAATGCATGTAGCCTGAAAGAAGACAGGAGCTGAAGTTAAAAATAGTCAGTATGTGGCAATGCAAGATGGGGGTTTGGGACTTTAAGATCCACTCTAATTATTCGCTAGACCAGTATGCTTCTGTCATCTTCACCAATTCAGAATAACACTTGAAAAAAACAAGTGACCCTCACTATCATACATAATGTGGCAGCTTAATTGGCAAGAAGAGAGTGAAAAGTAGGCTAGGAAAACCCTTTGAGACTGATGGAGCATATTTCAGTGGCTTCATCAAGGTAATGTTCCCCAGGTGATTGGAGGCAGCAAATATTTCACCAGAAAAAATATAAAGGTGCTTCAACTGCAGAACCCCAAGCAAATGATTACAAACATGTTTTTTTAAAAGAGCCTTTCATATCCTATGTATCTAGAGGAAAAGTAGAAGAAAATTATTAATTTTAATACCCATAAATTATTATGTTAGTGCACCTAAAAATAACTTGCTTTTGCAGTAAGGTTTAACTCAAATAGGTTTTCAGTTGTAATACATGCTTGCTTTCATCAAAGGAGGGAAGCAGTCAGTATGTATTTTAGTGCAGGTTAGCATATAGCATGCTTTTTTGCACGTATGCCCAGAACAGAAATAATACTGAAGTACCTTTAATTTCATGGTCATGGAGCCTCTTTAGATCCATCAGGCTCACAAAAGCTCAGATTTATTCTATATTCCATTTACAGTCAGATTTTATAAAGACCCTTTTAAGTCAAAACAATGTAGCAACTATAAGACGAATTTCAAATTAAAAAAACCCTCAAATTAAATGAAGACTTTTTAGTTCTTGTTATGACTTTCTAGCTAGCATAGTAAATCTACAAAGAAAGGAACTTGTAGAGCTTCCAGGACAAGTATCCTGATCCTGTTAAACCCAGATTTAAATAAATAGTCGAAACTTTAAATATCTATTTTAAACAAAATTCATAGCCCCATTATTAGAAGAGGTATGTGTCCCCACATCCAATATAAGGTCAATTATTTATATTTTCTCACTAATATTTTCTGTCGAAAAGACATCATCATGTGATTTTGCTTTTTTAACATTACTAACGTGTATAATAGCAACTAACATAAGCTCCTGTTTTGGCCTAACAAAATGCACAGGAAAGTGGAAAAGACTTTCTCCTATTGTTATCTGTGCACACAATGTAAGTTGTTATCAGCAATGGTCCCATGTTCACCTGAGCAGACTAGATGACCTAGAAAGTCTAGATTAACTTGTGTACAGCTTTAAATGACTTAATCATATCTGAAATGGAAATGTGCTGGCTAGTTGTTAATGGCCAGTTAAAACAATTCCTGATCAGCAGCGACTAAAAATAAGTGAGGGTAATGGTGCTAGTCCCAGTCTTTCAGATCATGTGTTTGCATCACAAAATCAGACATCCTTACGTACGCTCTAAGCAGAGAGAGTAGAGTAGCTGAACGGGCCTGGCCAGAATACTTCTTCTTTTAAGGCAGGTCTACAGAAGATCTGAGTATGGATATTGTCTATGCTACTAGAAAAAGAGGAATTTGATTTCACATCCAGGAATAAAATAAAACAGGAGTTTTGTCTCATACTGAACTACAGATATTTATGATCACCATGCTCAGTACTGAGATACAATCGGCGGTATAATATTTATACCTTACTGGTTGTCATACTTCCTCTAATGCCTACAGTTTTGACCTGAAAGAAATCAGTGTCATTATAATGGACCACACACAATCAGAGATGTCTCTTCCCAGAGTTAATTCATCTAACAATTTTCAAGGCTGATACAATATTCATTCCTGAATCCAATAAATAAATAAAAAGTACAAGGGGATGTTTCAATTACACAAGTCTGTCAGCCTATACAAAGAACGTAACACTTCTTAAACTCGTTGCTGTGCTATATGTTAATTAATCATCACCAGAGAATGAAGGGCTCCATAAGCAGTCAGGTGAACTTGAGACAATGTTAAAGGAATATATATGCACAGATTCCCTAATCTAACCTTCTTCTATGCAGTCTGTTACTGAGCTGGAATTTAGTTAAACATCTTGAAGATGTACCAAATAGCTTGTAGAGGAGGCACTGGCTCTTAAGTAATTGGCAGCAGCTCTAGCTCATTAGAATAGCCTCTCATCTGACATGCCAAATGTGCCCCGTGTTGAGCTGTTCAATAATCAACAACCAATCGTTCCTCTTTTCACATCACTCAGCATGACAAATCAGTGATATTAACCACATGGGTTAAGGCCAATGCCAATCATTGTTTACATCCCAGGTTAGCCAATTCTCTTTCAACCAATATAATGTCTCTAAAAATACAATACAAATAGACTGGTGGTGTAGTCTTCATAAAAATCACATGACTTCCACACATTTTGAAAATAAACCAATAAATTATAGTTGTGCAATACAAACAGTGGTATGAAACTGGCTATACTTAACTTGAAGTATACAGGGACTGCATTGCTGAAAGGAACTGGTTGTCTGCATTTGCCGATAACCCACTTGTAGGAGGTACCAAAACCTAGAGTTTCAGAGGAACATATGACAAAAAGCCCTTGTGGAGGAAGTTCCTTAGCTTTTATGGTGCTGAGTCAGCTTGTCAGTAGTGCGTTCACGCTGATAATGCCCAAGCCCTTCTTCTAAGTGACAGGAGTTAAATGATGGTAAGCCTGGGGTATCCTTTCCTGTTGGTCAGCACTGAATTTCAGCTGCTGTTGTGCATCTCTTTTACTCACTTTAGGTTCCTCTCAACCTCACAGCCTTCCTTAGTTTTTACCAAGCTCAGTAATTTAGTCATCTGTCATTTTATCACCTCAGTGCTCACCTCTGCTCAAAGATCACTGAGAAATAAGAAAAGCAATACCATATGGTCTTCAGACAGTACTATTTGCTGCCTTACTGTGCCACCATTAGCCATGAGAGCAAGTGTCTGGTCACTCTTATCCATAGTGTATTGTTGGTCATCCCTCAGTTCTGATTTAGAACAGCACTGTGCTTTTTACTCTTTCATTTCCTAAATTCAGCAAAAGCATCCCATAAAAATGTAGCAATGAATCAGCGAGTCTAATATTTACTGGAGTCCAATTAAATCTCACATTCTCCTTATCACTAGTTTTGGAAGAAAGAGTGATGGAAATCCACAAAGTACTGTGGCTATCATGAATTTAAAATGCTGATAATATGCCTGTATATGCTAAGCGTACCAAATCCTGCTGATTCTGTCAGTCTGGAAAGAGCTGCAGGCTAAGTGGAGCAGGGTGATGTGCTCTGAAGGTAGCTGAAAGGACATGAGCCATAATTTTAAAGGGGGAGGCCGGAGAAAAGGATAAAGAAAAGTAGCCAGTAATATTAGAAATTTCTTGAGCTCTCTGTTCCTAAACAACATGTAAGATCTGACAAAGAGGTGTTTCTCTTATTCTGCATGTGACGTTTGCTGACCTGCCAAGCTGCGGATCTCATCCCTGCAGCCAAGGACACAGCAACCTTTCAGCTTGCTTACTTCAATCCCTGGCTTTCCACTTTTAGGAAAAGCCCTGTTTTGCAGTAACTGCAGCTGGTTACCTCCTGAAATGAGCACCTGCCATCATTTTTTCTCCAGGTTTGCTTTCACTGGTAACAGAGCAACACATGAGCAATGGAGAGCTCCTGAAGCAGTGCCTATACAAGAGGTCTGTTTGCAGGCTGAGCA
Source organism: Nyctibius grandis (assembly GCF_013368605.1). NCBI lineage: Eukaryota > Metazoa > Chordata > Aves > Nyctibiiformes > Nyctibiidae > Nyctibius > Nyctibius grandis. The sequence continues at coordinate 14,236,085 of NC_090666.1, forward strand.
GTAACGCAGCACTGGTTACCTAGTGGGAGTCTATCACTGCGGCTCTTTGTCTCTCCATTTTCTCCCTCCCCTCCCTTATTCCCCCATTATGTGTAAACATAGTAAATTGATTTCAAATGTTTTGATAACATCATGTTTTTTCTGAATTTTTACTTTATTTCCTGTTTCATTTCTGGCACCCAAAGGTTTTGTAACACTGCTTTTGGTTACTCTCTTTTTTTTTACATAGAAGGTGGTAAAAATCTATACACCATATTTAACTACATCTTTCTGTACTATAGGCACTACAGAAATCAAAAGGCAGAACAAGGGATACTCAAAAGATTCAGTGAATATGCATAGTGGCTGTCATTAAGTGTATATTCATCCAGACTCCCACCGGTCTATCTGGGCATAGCTGGGCTCCCTTGTGCAGTACATGCTGCACCACTGTGGGTAAATACAGAGCCGGGGAAGTTATTTGCTTATGACGGGAAACACATAATAAATACATCCTGACGATGGTCAGGATAGCTATTACTGTGCCTTGGCGAGCTTGGGCGTTTAAATGTCTAGCCATTTTTCTTTCTTTAACGGCTCATTTTATACACAGTACATCATCGTACCACTGACCTTTTCCCTTCTGACTTGGCGCTGATGACATCATGAAAATGACAAGATTACCAGGAGCGATGGAAATAGGTGCTTATCATTGTACAAATTAGCAAAGAGCTGGCAGCAACAGGAACAAAATGATAGGCTACTACATCTGCTCTGGTGCAGAAGAGAAGGCCACATCCCAACCGTCTAAAACTGGCAACTGGAATTCAGTCAGGGTCAAAAGCTCCTGTTTGCCCAGGAGCTTCTCTCAGTGTGGGAGCATCCAGATGAAAATGTCTGATTACCATCTATTAAAACATGGAGTTAAAGCTATTAAAAAGCCAATATTTACCAACTTCAATAGATAAATAGCACGCTTGCTAAAAATATCTCCCATTTTAAATGTGGAGCTTAGTCATATTTTCTGGCCTGAATTTCAGTAATTACTTCCACATAACAGCCTCTCCACTCATTTTAATTCCCTTACTCAGTTTTACAGTTATAGTAAGTACTGACACGCTTTAACTGTATTTCAGGTTGGTTTTAAAGTTCTCATAAGAATATAGGGTTCTTGTACTATCATTTGAAATGCATTGATATTCGTGAGATGTCAGTCTTGGCTCAGTATAGTAATATTATTAGACCTGTAGATTTAGTAGATTCACACTCATGCTTAAAGTTAAGCATGATCTTAGTACCATACTGAACTGGAGTCTTGGAAACATAACTATGCATGCTGATTTACTAGGATAGCACTGTAGAGTGAGTAAAATAGTTAAATGGATGTCAGCTAGGTAAAAGATATGGAAGATCACATAGAAATGAATACTTGTGTAATCACACTCTAGCTATGATGGGAATGAAAAGGATATTTTGAGTTGTGTTACTTAGGTGATCTGCCAGTTCAACAGACCTTCTCTGGCTTTTATTCCTATCACCACCATCCTCCAAAAAAACCCAAACAAAAACCAAGAGAAACAAAACTGGATGCTGTTTTCTGCTTACAAATTTGTTTTCTGTGTGTTATGAGAAGCTGCAGATAACTATGAAATAGATAAGGTGAGGATTAGACTGCAGGGAGTCATTGCAGGGCCACTCAGGTGCAGCAGGTATTAGCACAGTGTTGTGATGACTGTAGGTGAAAAAGGAGACTTCAGTTTTCTTAGTAACATTGCAATGGGTTTTTTTTTGTGGTGGTCTTCTTATACCTGCTGGGAAAGTTGGCTTTTTATCATTCACAAACAGGTAAATGTTTCTGTAAGAAAGCTTTTCCTTTATGCTCAAGAATATAATTGAGACCCAGATTGAGGGAGGAAATGAGGACACAATCAAACACACAGGACAAAAAACATTGCCCTGGGAAGGTCGCAATGTAGTAATAAGGGGTGTCCTTCATAATCATTGTGACTTTAAGGGGAATAATGATTTAGGAACATCCTCATTTGCTTTGTCAGAATTTCCTGTAGCATCCTTTTGCCCTGTGTTCCCACTACTCTTGTGGATCATGCATGTGATGTTAGTGAGATCGAATGAGCTGTACTGGAGAGCCCGGTGCTCTATGTCTTTATCATCAGAAAAAGGTGGCAGAACAGCATCTGTTTCCCTGACTGCAGGCGTTCTGGTACTTTATCTGTATGTGCTATACTAGATCTCTTTGCTCTTGTGGTTTGCTAGTTCCAGTAGCAGGTATCTTTGGCAGTAATTCATATCTGTAACGGTATCTGTGACTGCCTCTCAGGGAAGCGGATGTGCTCATTTCTATCCATGATTCTTTTATGCTAATTGAATTACTGGAGCACACTGTCAAACATGACTAAAACTACAGACTAAGTGATGGCTTTCATACCACTGTGCCATGTCATGGTTTTCCTGCTGCTTCTAGATCTCCCTGCAGATAGCAAAAGAAATCTATAGACTCCCTGCCTGGGTTGGCACCTCCCTGGGAAGTGGCACTATGCAGCTGCTCAAATTAATTGGCATATACAGGGAGGGACAGAGCACAGGATTTCTGGAAAGGCACCAGTTTTAATGTACGCAGGCTCATCTTCCTCTGCAGTCAGTGTAAAGGGAAAGGTCTCCTCCATATTTAGTTCTTATTTCTCAAACTATTAAGTGACTACTCCAAGAGTCTCAATTCCCCTTGAGTTTTCAATTTTTTTTTTAGCAGGCAGCTGAAAATTAGCTAGCTATGACTATGCAAACAGGAATGAATATCAACACTCTTATTGCAAACAAGACTAGGAAAACCAATCAGGGAATTACCAAGAATCATTGGAGTACTGTAGTTAAATGCAAGGTAATCCCCAAATCCCCCAATAAATGAAAGTCAGTAACTTTCAGAAAACATGTCCAAATCTCTGGTCCACTCCCAACTTTCTGAACTCAGTCAAATTTGCTGTTGGTTAAGGTGTTTAGAATAGCACGAGGAAATTTTAATGCAGAGTACTTCAGCCCTTCATTCTATACCTAACGGGAGATGCTTCAGTTTGTGCTCTTCGTCTGTCTTTGGAGAAGTGTGGGTGTGAGTCTCTTTCTGTCACACCCTGGATAGGCAGACTGAGCAGACTGGCATCCCAGGCTAGCATTAGGCTTTTGGCGATCCCTCACTGTATTTGTGTCTTGTAAAGATCCTATTGCCTTGTCAGCACTTAACACCAGACAATAATTCTAGAGCCAGACACTCCCATCACAGGCCACAAGTCACTTCTATTGATTTCAAATACAATGCTGCTTTTATCTCCACTCCATTCAGGAAAGAGTGTGGTTGGGTCACCCTCACTATATATAACATTTGAGTAATACAAGAAAAGTAACATACTGGAGGTAACTCTTGTACAAAGGCAATTCTGCTCTATACTAATTCCTAGAATGGTGCACATAAAAAGAAGGATGTATTTTTTTTCTTTGAAAGTGGGATAATAATCCCAATGAAATGATAGGGTATTGTTGCTGCCTTAAATATGGCTATGAAATAATCATTTTTCCTCTTCAATTTGTAAGTCTTTTGAGCAGCTGGTTAATATTTACTAGCCTTCATTAACAGCAAGTAACCAATAGTTAAGTCTTAACCCCAAAGTAAATTTTTAGAAAATAAAAAATTTCAGTGAAGAAGATTGTCTCTAAGAAGTCTGCTTTGATCAGGTTCCTTCATCACAATTATAAGAAAGAGAAAAATGTATATGGAGTTAGCAAGAGATACCACACCACCACATGAGTCAATGAGGCTATTGAGGAGAGCAGATTTTAGGACTTTGCACCTGGCTTGCTTTTGAAGCAATGGGAATGACTAAATGGTGGTGGGGAGGGAGTAGTAGGGACTTTTTATACACATATCTTACAAAAAAAAGAGGTGTTATTAATGCAGCAGTAGAACCTGAAGTCACAGACAGACATTAGGCATGGCTGCTTATAGCAGGACCCAGATGCCAAACTAGAAAAGATACATAATGCTTCCCATAGCAGCATCTGGCTTTTTGGCAGAGTCTACTTGGGCATTGATGACTCTGGATTTGCTTCGTAGTCTTTCAAACAGTTGGATTGCAGTGGCCCTGGGCAAAACTGTAGAACCTTTTCCTCCATAGCACATCATTTCATACAGCATTTCCCTTTTCCTAAATAAATTTTGACCGCCAGATAAGCAAAAATTGAACTGCCCAGTCCTTTACAATGAAAATATTTTAATGTTGGAAAAAAGCAGGACCTTAAATGTTCACTCTTGTGTTTGTTTTTTTTTGGGGTTTTTTGGTTTTTTTTTTTTGCATTGCAGATCAACCACTGATCATGACTGTACAGAAAGACTTGGGAAATATTCAATGTGAGTATGCCCTGCCTGCAAACGAGAAAAGGGCTTAAAGTGCACACGTATTCTTGCATGTCCTTAATGGATTTAAGCTAGTAGTATGCCAAAGTAAAATACATTATACCGATATGTAATGAAGCTACCTCTTAAAGCAAGTTACGGTAAAGGATGGAATCACTGTATTTTCATTCTATACCTTTCACCAAAGGCTGTTACAATGATATTAAATATTAACTCTGTATAGGTTTAATCCCAAGCCGCAGCAGCAGCCTTAAGGTTAATAGTCCTTTTAATTAAAGGATAAGTCGGTTATTGAACACAGAAGTTAATCACAAAAGGATTACCACTGAAAATGAACATAGTCTGTGCAATTAGTCTGATAATTAAGACTTAAGTACTGGACAGAGATCAAAGTGCTTGTAATCTGCAATAAAGTTCCTAGAGTTGTAAGGATTTTCAAAATGTTAGCTTGTGCTTTATTGCACCTTCCATTTATTGTGTACCCATGATAGCAGCAAACACATTTTCCCAATGGATATCAGCATGTATAACTGCAACAGCTGTTACTACATAAGCCTGGTGTTTCTCACAATATGATTACTCTGTCAACGACTACCATAAAAGGTGGCATCTGTATTCATCAAACAGAGTTATCAATAAATGTAAAGCCATACAACAATTAGAGATCTCCAAGGAAGAACAAATCCAACCAAAAAAATGTCAACTACACTATTTAATTACTAAGATTGTTAATCAATAAAATGCTTTCATAACTTTTAATTAAATTTTTATTTGAATTGGATGTTTAGAGAATCCGATTCTTTGTTTTTGTTTCATTTAACAATTGCACTACTAAAGTACTGGTGGCATCTGTGAACAACCATCCTCGGGGGGACACTTCATGTCTGTAATTGCATTTTGTCACCTACAGAGGGTGTTAAGAATCTTGTTAAAAATAAAGGAAATAGTTAGGAGACATCTCACTGTAGCCATTATTATAGTGCAAATTACCAGGCAGTGCAATCCAGAAGCTGTCAAGAAAGGTTAGTAAGAAAGAGTGTCAGGAAATCAACCATTCAGCAATTCATCATGGCCTAACACTAGCTCTAAAATGAAAGCTTTATAAAAGGCATTGTTTCATGAAGTAAGGGATGTTATCTCTTTTTTTTTTTTTTTTACAGCAGTGAATAAAGATAACAAGGAGAGTGGTTCTCTTATGAAAGATATAAAGACATAATGATGAAAAATGTCGATTACTTTATCGCACAAATTTGCAGGCAAGGTAAAAACAAGAGAGAGGTTGTTACAATTGAAGGAGGCCATTGCTGTTTATTACCTCACCCTTATTTTTATTTTAATTTTGGAATATGCAGTCTGATTTTTGCAATCCGTGTTCAGGCAAAAAATAACAGGCTTTTCAGGTCAGTAGTCTGGTCCCTAAAGGCTCTGCAAGGTGTCACAAAAGCATAAAATTTGCTTTTCAAGAAGTTTTGACAGGTGCAGTCTTGGTACTGATTGTAACATGGATTGCCTTTGTTCTGTTAAGGGATATTGGAAGAGTTTGTTGCCATTTGTCACCTAGTCAGTAAGGACCTTCTGATGTTGACTATCGATGATGATTCTCCACTGCTGTAATGCCACTGATGTGGCTATACCTGTTCTCTGTTATAGACGGCCGTTGTTATGGTGCACTCTCTGAGGAATGCCATCGCTGTTGTTTTGGGATTTCTTGATTCATATTCGTAATTATGGCAAAGCACAAAAAAACCCCCCAAACCACCAAAAGACTGAACTAGTAAAATGTCAAGAAAGAACAGTTTGCATAGGCCAGTAGCATTTTCCTGGTTAATTCTGGCTGGGTGAAGTGCAAGGTAGGGAGTGCAGTTTGCTGGTGGGAGGGGAGAGTTCCCATAGAGCATGCAAAGAAGAAATAGATTATATATGTACTACAGATCCAAATTACTGGGACAGTACATCAGCATCAGAGGCATAAGGAAGGTATGTTTTATTTCATTATGTTGCTAAAGGGCCTGAAAAACAAGATAGCTGTAATCAAGAAAACCCTGTGAACCAATAGGTTGCATGTTTAGGTGTCTTCTGGTTCCAGTCCTACGAATAGATAAACAGTCATCAAACCACCCATCTTGCTGCAGCACCTGAATAGGGATTGAAGGGGAAAAGGAGAGCATTCTGGATCATGTGATGATCCATAGCATTACCTAGGAAAAATTAAATTTACCTAATTCGACCAGCGATAATGAAGACAAAATGAAGTATGAGGGAAGTAACTACAGATTACAAGTGTCAGAAAATCCTGAAGGAAAGAAAGGGTTTTTAGCTGAACTGGGGGAGAAAGAAATCAAAAGTCAATAATCAGTGAAATATTTTAATAGTAATTGCTGCTTATGCTCTCTCTCTTTTCTAATTCTGTTGCTGTCATAACCATGAAGCCTAATTATAAACATAAAAATCTGAACATTCAGTGACCAGAATTTTCTAAACAAATTTTATAAACATTTGAATTGTTAGTTGTCTTTTTTCTCAGCCCCTACATACAGACACCAAAAGGTAAGAAGATATTTAAAGCATGAAGACTGCAATCTCTCATAATTTAACTGTCATGTTTTCTTGTATATCTGAGGATCTATTTGCTTACATTCAGTATTGTATAAAAAAATCAGCAGTCACCTGGCAATTTCTTAGTCCTTTCTCAAAAACAAATCCCAGCACCTAGCTAATTTCTAATTTTTTAAATGGAAAAACATCTGTAAAACTATAAAAACATGAACAAAGGCTTTGTTTCACTATTAGTAGTAGAAAATTAATCAATCAAAAAAGCAAAAGTATGAGGTCATCCACCTGAATTGCACAAATTATCTCCTGATAAGTGATTTAAAAGTACTCCTAAACTAATTTATACATAAACACATGTGTATCTTGATACTTCGGGGAAAAATATGTTTCAGGAACTCTTATTTTAACTTTACTGACACTGGAATACCTATAGGCTGCTTTGTGGAGTTTTCTGAAGTTACAATGATGTGGAAAATGCAAAATTGCATACCTTGTTTATAATACTATTTTATTGTTTCTGTGAAAGGGAGAGAGCATCAACTTAAAGATGTTAGACTTCAATCCACTTTGTACTGACATGAATGGCAAAATTACCATTCATTTCAGTGGTGGAGGACTGGGCTCTTTGCCAACAATTATGTTTTGATATTTTGGCCAAATCCTCGTGCCACTAAAGTTGATGGCAATGTTTGTATTGACATCCATGGGAGCAGAAATTTAGGCAAAATACTAGTATTCATTTAATAGCCACACTTAAAATTTCCTTTTGCTAAGAGAAAAACTAGACAAAGGCATACTGTAAACGTGCTGTTCAGAGGCCTGGTTACTTGCCAGCATCCACACAGCTCTAAGATAGCTTTGTAATACATTGCTTAAGAAGCTGAAATCCTCGCAGAAAAGAAGATGACCAAAAAATCTGTCCTTGTGTTCCGTATGAAAATGTCACAAGAACTACCAGTAGCAAGGAATTGCATTGGAATTAATAAATAAATGTTGAAGTTAAAAGATAGTTGTCTCAGATTCAGGGCATCCCATAAATTTAAGTGATAGCTGGAAGATCTGTGAAGATAATCAACAGAAATTGTAACAAGCAGAAGACTGTATAAGATGGCAAGTTGAAGCATACCGCCCTTTACTGAAGTCTCTGAAAGCTCTTGGTGTGTTGTACTGTCCTATGTAAAATAATGTGGAAGAAAAATGCAATTAACAATTAATAATTTTTTAAATGGACCTGATTGATGATTAAGTGGCAGAAAGTTTAATTACAAGCACAAACTCACATCAAGGCTGCATTGATGAAAAAGGGTTGTATTTATATCCAGCCTTAATGCACTACCAAGAGCTAGTCTTCATTTGCAAAGTTAGTGATATTTACTGAAGACTTGTCAGAATGGAGCACTCGCTTCTCATAGATATAAAAATACCCTTATGAACAGATAATGGCATCGACCACTTTTAGTATTTGCATGTCAGACATGTATGAAACCCCTGCTAACTACCTTCAATAAAGAATTTTTAAAATTACTCCTCAAAATATATATACATGTATTTTAATTCACAAGAGAACAGATTAAAAGAACGCTCTTTCCATGACACGTTGGATGAGAATCTGTCTTGTTGCAATGCTAAAAATTCTCAATCCATCAATTAAATGCAGATTCAGGGCACCGTTTCATATTTCCTTGTCAAATAATTTATGTCTTACATCAAAGACCACACAGATTCCTACTTAACAAAACAGGGGTATGTCTGAACATATAATAAATGTGAAATATGAAAGAGAACAAAATGAGACAGCTAATAAAATGTAAGATTTGTTAGTTAGACAGCATAGACCTTAGAAATAGTGTTACCAGCACTCAGAATTTGTGATTAAAGACATATTCATAATCTGCCACTAATTTTCCCCACAGATTGAAACCTTCTTACAATACAAACCAGTAAAAATCTGAGAGAAATTGAGAGGAAAAGTAGCAGATGAAATTGTGTTTAAATGTCTACATTCCTATTTTTGCATATACAGATAAAAAAGATATTTCTCTTTTTTCTCTCTTTTTTTCAATTAAACGCTAAACTGGAAAAAGGATGTGTTTGTTAAAGGACAAAGTTTGAAGACATAAAATTATTGAGGGTAGTCAGATGTAAAACCAGAAGTAGAAATTGCCTACGACTTTCATAATAACTGTCTGCGCAATAAAATGGTAGCTGAAATTCATGTCCAAAAGGGCAAAATAACATGGTAAAAAGAAGTGTATAGAGAACTCAGCTCCAAGCAAGCTACTGCCACTCAAGAAAGAGATCTCAGATTGGGTTGCTTTGTAAAACCATGAACTTGGTATTCCCCAGTTTTCATAAAGCAAACACTGTCAAGAATAATCCTGAAACAACTTTCAAAGAAAACACTGAACTGATTAGACCTCTGATGTGCCCATATCTTGGATACAGCTTATTGTTCTGCTCAGAGTGTAATAGAAACTTACAGCAGAACTAGGAAAAAATCAAGGAAGTACAACAGGATGATCAGACACAGAGCAGTTCTATGCAAATAATAACTGAACACACTGGGACTTAAGTTTTTAAAAACTACCTTAAAAGATGGCTGAAGGAGATCCAATAGTAATCAATGATATTGTGAAGAAAGCAAAGCTTGTTCATATTGCTCACAACAGGAAGGCTAGGCAGCATACATTGAAATAAGGAGATGGTACATTTAAAATAGACAATTAGACAACTTTGCAAAATAAAAATCTACTGCTGACCAGGAAATACAACAACGCAGATGCAATCTCCACGGACATATCACATGACAAATCACACTATGCATGCCAGGCATCTGCTGCAAACAACTGTCAGAGACAGACCAGTAGGAAGGGTGAACTTTTGGTCTGACCCAGGATGGAAACATACGTTTCACTATCAACCCTGATCTCCAAGGAAATGACTGCTCAGGGAACGCAGCCCTGAGCTCTAATCAACATAAAAATACATTAATAATGTGCACTTTCCTTCCAGAATGAATGTTCCTCATTTTGTTTCCATTTATTAGGAGGTTCAGCATACTGAAGCAGCTTTTGCAGATGAAGACTCTGAAGAAACTCTGGCCAAACAAGAGAACCAGCTAGGAGGTAAGAATTCTAAGGTACGTAGGTAATTAGATCATTTTTTTTTTTTAGTGGTCTAGGTAATATGGTGTACTTTATGGACACTGGCACCTGCCAATAGGCTTTCACACTGACATTAAAAACAGATCAGCATATGCCTTGTTTTCTGATTCTAAAGGAAGCTTTATGGTCTACAACTGACCAACAGTTCATTCAGGCAAGCCAATAAACATCCTTAAAATCCCTTTTAATCTTGGTATGGACAGAGAGTCACCAACTCATTCTCTAGGAGCTCACTTTTATCACAAGCTGCTATTAATCCTACATCAACCTGCATTGATCTGATATCACCTGGCCTCCTGGATAAAACAGGCAGTGGAAATTCACCTCATGATCCATGCATCACACCTCGAAGTTCTTGGCAAGGTAGCCTGTTTCTTCAGACTGTCATTAAGATTGATATAAAATCTTCAGATGAAGAGGAATCTGCCATGTGGAAATAGTTCCAGTGTTTAAGTACCCTTTGCACTTTATTCTCACCCTATGCTTCACTGTCTTTTTTCTAGTCCTTAGATCTTCCTATGCTTGTGTCACTAGCTTAATTGTTTTAGAAGTATCAAACACCTTCATCTGTAGATAATTCTGGATCATGATCAAACTATCTCTTAATTAACTGTGGATGAACTAAATAGATTAATCTTACTCCAAATCTCTACAAAAAGGTAGGTTCCCACTTCTCAGGGGTTTTTTTTCCTCAGAGGTTTTCTGCTATGTCAACACACTTTCAAAGGGTAGGTACATCCCACGCTGAACACTCTACCTCAGAAATAGACTTGATGCCATGTGTATGACTATTATTACCATCCTCCACTTTTTTCTCAGTATTTCCATCTACATCTTGAAGAGTCACATTAGGTCTTTCTTTGTCATTCTGAGACATCTTTTCCAGCTACTTTTCAGTCATGACTTCCAAATCTTCATAGCCTCTACTTTCCAAGACATAGTTCTCCATCCTTCTAACAACTGGTGCATTACTCACATCTCTTCATTATTTCCTTTGTTTTGCTTTCCTATTACTCCTTATACCCAAGCAAATATTTATGTGAAAAAATACCTTCCTGCAATTTAAAATAAATCAATATGTGAATATTTACCCTCAGTTGTTGAAATGAAATCACAATTTCTGTCTATCTCCACCACTACAATAATATCTTCCAGTTGAGAAGGAGGTGTGATACCAGGAATATATCATGAGATGGAAAAAATACTTCATTTCTTAATTATGCTGTGAACTTTTTCTGCATTTGACAGTTTCTCTCGTGAGAGAAACATTCAGCATGTGACATGCTGTGCCTAGCTAGATGAGCAAACAGCATACATATATTCACAAACATAAAAGAAACATGTGAATTGTAATAATGATAGTGGCGGTGGGAATATACAGGAGATGGCAGTTCATGACATAGGTTCATTAATCAAAACTGTTTGAGCTCGTGTGCATGGGATCTTGCAGGACGTGGGCCTCTTTTGGCAACCTGGCTTTACTATAAGGTTCAGGTAAGAAATGGGTGATTTTTTTTCACCCCAAACTGAGATCAGGCATCAGTGATAAGGATTTTACTACTTCTGAATAATGTTATTAAATTAATAGCAGTAATATCATCCCTCATATTCATGAGAATGAATTAATCATATTGGCTAAATAGTTCATCCGTGTGCTACATCAGCCTTGTATTTTCAATCATACAGAAGTCAAAAATTTTTGCTCAGAAAGGCAGCAGTGCACGCTCCTACGTGGTGGAGATGAAAGCGGTGGGTATATGGGTATGTAACTTCCGATTTAGTTTATGGTACAATGCACGTGTACAATTTTAGGAGCTGTCTGTCTGTCGTTTGGTCAGCTGCAGCCGGTTACGGGAAGGGGTGAGACACCGTGCTCTTTCACAGAGGCTTCATTTCTGCTGCTTCATTTTGGAGTTACAGTCCTTGGGCTGAGAGCAAGAGGTGTTTATCCTCTGTGCAGAAAAATATGACTGAACTCATAACAACCTTATTGTGACTTAGTGAAAGATCCATCTCATCAGCTGCAAGTGAAGTTAAACTGATAAAGGAGAATGTATATAAAAGGAACTTTTCTCTAGCTGTATAAAACATCACTTTAGATAATATCACCTCCCATATTCAGCAGCTACCAGTAAAGCTCTGAAAGCATTTTCTCTTTCTCTGTCTCTGTGCCCATTTTTACCAGAGGAAGCATGAAGGTAATCTATTTTCTATGCTCACAATTGTTCGGGAGAGATGAAAAGATGAAAGGCATGGCAAAACCCTCACCCATGCAGATGGCTCTGTGTTTTACCTGTCACTCCTGTGAAGATAAACATCCCCCATTCATGAGGCTGTTCAGGTCTTTAGGGGTAGTACATAGTGTCGCAGGGAGGCTGTAACACTTGGGAAGAAATTTTTCTTTTTTATTTTTAAAACAGAATTGTAACCCCTAACTAACTTTTAACAATACTAATTTGTGAAGTAGTACAAACCCCTCTGTTAACGCCAGGGTCATTAAGCGGGCATGCAGGCGTCTGAGCAGCAGTGGCTGGAGCCAGCTGCAGCCTGTGGGGTGGGGAGTGGGGCAAGGGCATGGCACACCGAGGCCAGACCCGGGCTTCGCTGCTCTTCCGCGGTTTTAACAAGGGGAAGGTACTTCTTGTGAGCCTTTCTGCCTATCCTTTAATTGAGAAATGTCATACTAATGTTGATCATTCCGTTAAAGTCTTAACTAGAGAAATAACAAGAGAAATTAGAAAATAACCCAAAGACTTTCTCTTTTATTTAATCCCATTTATTCCTTCTCTACAACATACGTTTAGTCATCTTGGTATATGGGCCAAGAAGAATGAATTTCCATATAAATCTGCTGAAATTCTAGCCCAGAACTACCCAAATGGAGGACCTGGCTAAACCACAGACACGACTACAGTCTTCCACGACATCGCCTCTTTCTCTCTATTTTCTAAGTTCTCTGAAAAGAAGAGCATGAGGCATGAACACATGAAGGTGAGAAGGGATACCCAACAAAGTGGAATAAATGCTCTTTCTTGATCAGTAGGCCTGGATAAAATTATACATTTAGGGTTAGAAATTCTTTTTTTGTTTGTTTTTCCTTTTTTAGTCTGTTTCTTTTCAAAGATTGCAAGTGAAAAATAACGTAATATGGTGTTCCCATCTCATAATGCTGAATTGTAGAATAGCAGGAGTAGGAATTAAATATTTGGATCATCCCTGCTGTTGCTTCTGAATCCTGACTACTGCTGTTTGCTTCCTTATCATTAATAAAACATCAAGGAGATGACACAGAGACCGTGGTGAGAAACAGCAACTCTGTTTTGGCATCAATTTCCCAGAATAATTCTCTTTCTGTACTGATGCTAAGGTATCACATAGGGAGGTTTTCTTTTGCTTGAGGACACACCAAAGAATGTTAACCAAGGAGATGGCTGAATTTGTAATTCCCCTTCAGAATTGCTCTGGGACTGTGCACCACTGGGGTTTTTTGGATTGGTATATACAGTATAAGCATGATGGACATTGATTATCTGCATTGCTGAAAAGTAACTAACATTATAGGTCTGCCACATTCTTGCACGGTCAAGTACAAATGCAACCAGCAGTGCAAGACATCCATGTGCTCTCTTCGTCTCTGCCAGTGGGTGGGAAGCTTAAAATTGTGAAGAGAATGAGGTGCAAAAACTATAGGGCTGAGTATTTGTAAGAAGTATTGGCATCCCATTTTTACCCAGAGATCTTGAAGGGACAAGATGGACCTATGTGATCAGGGGACTCTAAGATTTAGATTTATAAAGAAGCTGAACTTTGTTAATGCCTAACTCTGGGGCTCTTTTGAAAATTCCAGGTCAAGGAAAATGTGCAGTTTCCATTTCTTGGTATCTCTTTGAAGAACATATACAAGGTTGTTTGCCTGATTTGATGATCACTGAAATGTGGACATAGACACAGTCCAGCACAGTGGAATATTCATCAATAAAATAGGTAAGCACTATTCTGTTTAAATTTTAAGCAGCCACACCCAAAAATGTACCAGAAGGCTCTCACAGACTATTGCAGTCTATTGAACTAATCACTTTCTAAATAAATTTTCCATAGTTTGTCTCTGAAAAACTATCAACAAGCATCCTTCAGCATTTGCTTAAGGCATTTTCTGTTTTTGATAAGGGGATTACATGGGATTTTAATTAATTATTTTAGCAAGTGGAGATTGCTAAGAGTAGAAATTGCAAAGCAGTTTTCTCATATTACTCAACCTTATTGTTCCAGAGCTGTTACCATAATATTTTATGTTAGTTTGGATTTTTCTGCATATTGACAATTGATGACAATCTGTTACCAGAGTCCAACATCATAAGTAGTTTGAAATCCGTGACATTTTAGCTGTGTTAACTAGGAGTAGTAATATGTTAAAGAAACCCATCACCCGTGGATTCACCATAGATCACTGTCCCCACAGGCTTAGAGGACAGTGAGCCACAAAACTAATAATAATTAGGACTCCTAGCCGAGGTGAAAAGCTATTGCCTTATGGAACTATTTTCCAACCATCCTCTTTCCAGCTGAGCTGGACTAGTGACACTATAAACTGGCAATTAAAAGACTCAAGTTTAAAAATACCTTCAGCTACCCAGGTCCCACAATGGCAAAGGTTAAGTGGATTATGTGGAGATAATTCACTCAGCTCCAGGGGGAGGGTGCTGATTGCCTGGGCTGTTGGTTACCTCCCTCTCCCCTCCTCACTTGCTGAAGGAGTGATTGTTACAGTAGTGTCAACTTTGCCAATGTAAAACAAGGGGGTGAGAAAAGGCCTGGAAAAGTTTCCCAAGGGACACTGCAACTACTAATGGGCACCGACCGATACTTGCAAATTTTACTTTGATACAGCCTTGAAAAAACTGAACCTGGAAGTGGTCACTACTCCTTGGCTGACATCTTAATGCTGCTAAATATTGACGATTCATGCAAGTCTTCCAGTAAATACACCCTGTTTCTTCAAGGGAAAATAAATATGAAAAAGATTGCTTGCCTTACATGAACAGCTACTCTCCCCCATGCTCCAACTGAATTAAAACCACCGGTTACACCTCTAGTTGTGTGGCAACACCTACACAGTGTTTCCAATTAACTTTGTAAGTTTTTAATCAGTGACAAATGCATTTTTGTAAATTCAATTTGCCTTTTATTGCAGCACCTATAAAATGTCTTGCAGCATTCCGGAACTTTGTGAAGGTTTTACTTGCTACTGACATAACGCAGCTGTCGGACCTACAACAAAGGCTAAGGTTTATGACCAACTTGAATTAGGATGTAGGTTAAGCAATTAAAGTTCAAGGAGGGGGAGGGGGAGGGGGAGATGGCTTTCCAAAATTTGCACTTGCCAATGTGAAAAAACACACCAAAAACATTCTGCATACTGGGATAGGCAAAGCTAAAGCAGATAAGGAGGCCATACTCAGTTTTAAACTCACTATTTTAAGAGAGTTCCATATGTGAAAAGGTCACACAGATTTCATTAACAAATCTGCACTGCTATTTGTTTTCTTTTTTAATCAAACTCAAATGCATCCTGTTAAAGGGCTGAGCGATTAGATCGTAAATCTGGATGTCCTTGAAGATGATGAAGAAAATGCTTATCTGTAAAGCAATCATCACACTGCCAGTTCTATCATTTGCACGTTTTTACAGGTGCTGGAAAAATGGTTTAATTTTAAATCATTTGCTTGAATTTTTAGGTAAGAAAAAGAAATGCTGCACAATTTACAGTTAAAATAGCAACTGGGTTACTGGTGACATATGGAAACAACCCATTATATCTAATCTTCTGTATCTAAATTCAGGGTATTAAAACAATCAACATTCAGAATAAACATGAATTAATATTTCATCTTAGTGAAACTCAACATTCAGTACATTAACTTCTGCTTCCAGTTATATGATACAATGCTCCTAAATTCAACAACTCTGAAATTAGTCAGTTTTAATGGGAACTGAGTATAAATTTGCCTCACTAGGTTTTAAAAGTAGAGCCAGTCCAAATAAGGTTACTAAGTCTGGTTTTGGTATATTAATGCATGGAAATGCTTATTTTGTGGGGTCCAGAACAGTACATATTGTGCTAGATTTCTCATCTTTTTTGTTATTTTTTATTTTCCTTGTATCTTGATTTTTCCTTCATTTGTCAAGCATGTATTCAATGCTTTTGGCAGTGTATTTTCCTGTTGTAAGCATAATTAGGATATTGCTGCAACTTCTCCTTTGTGCGTTTGAGTCTTACAGCTGATTTGTCACTTTGAACCCAGATTGTGGACACGGCTATGGCCAACACCAGCAGTGTATTTTGCTATTGCAGTGCTAGAAGGAAGTTGGGAAATGAATGTCTCTTTGGAACTTTACTTAAAAAAATGATGTGGGAAATAAGTTTTCTGGATTTATAGACATTCTTACAAAAGGAATGAGATATGAAGCAATATTTTGATGTGGGTAACCACATTTTGCAGTCTCTTAGCTGACCACATGACCCGTTTCCACTTTAACTTAAATCCCATCTAGTTTGATTCAATGGAGCTGTTTTTGTTTCTGGAGGCTTTTGATCCACAGAAGTCAAGAGCTACAAGATACACATATCTGGCACTGGTGCTAGTGCCAAAATCTGGCTCAGTGGAAGTTAGCACAGTGCACGTTATCTGATGACAGTGGAAGTGTTGCATTATTTACGGCATAGAATGTCCACCCTGCAAAGATTTATGTGTTTGTTTAACTTTGTTCTGTCTGGTTAATTGGTTCTAGTCACTGAAGATCCTCATATGCATAGAGTGAAACATCAATCTGTTTTATTTTCAACATATTTTTAAAATTACTTGTTAGATTGTGCACTAGTTGAAAAGGCATTATGGTAACAGCTTATTGTATTTTACAAAGGTCTAAGGTTTCTAAGTTATATTTTTCTCACAGGTCGTAGCAAGCAGAGGGAGTAACAGCATCATTCAATAATATGCATCTAACTTGACTCCACACGATTTTCTTTAACTGACATTTATAAACATTATTTTTATTTGTTTTGTTGTAGATCCTGCGATCTTTTGCTCATAAATGCAAACACTAACTTAAAATTGAGTTCAGTCAGCTAGTTTTGAACCGCATGCAGAGAAGATTAAAAGAAATAGTACAAAATCCTCTCCTGGGAAAGATCAAATGGTTACTAAAATGAAAGCAACCTAAAACTGTAGCATTTAGCCCAGAGGTGGGGAGTGGAATTGGGCATTTAGCTATAATTAACACCTTCTACTTACACTCTCCAGTGTTTCAAAGGGATTGTTTCCTATTATGGGTAGTTGCTCAGAAATCTGAAATTGTTCGATTTAAAAAAAAATAGAATCAGAAAAAATATTATCAACTAATATGGCTAAATTCAAGGGTTCGCTCTTCAGGAAAAAGTTCCGTAATCTTCAGACATCTATAGTCAGCCATAAAGCCATGAAGCATTAACTACATACACAAATACATTATTTCTGTGTCAATATGTGGTTGCAGAGAAAAACAAACTTTTCCCCACTTTCTAAGGAGCTTGTACTGAGGTTTTTCTTGGGCAAACACTGTATTAGTTTATCTGAAGCTTGAGTTCAGCAACTTTATCCAGGATAAATTCTATCTAAGATTCTTGGTACTATTTCTTCATTGCTCCATTATTTCAGCCAACGTTGCTTAAAAATATCTCAGACAGCTACCTGGAACATTTTAAATTAAGGTATTGTAGCTCTTCCTTTTTTCAGTTTGTCTTGATAGATAAAGTACCCAAAGGAACAGAAAAGCTGACAAGCTTCCTTACTTGGGTTTCAGAGGCCTTGCTCAATGTTTTTGGTGTGTTGCTTGCTGGAATCTGAAACACAGCTTATTTTCTCTCCCTCTCTTCTACCACATATTAATCCTTGTCAGGGCATTGCCTATTGATCATTCAATCCCCCAGTCTGGTCCCACAAAAGTACTTGTTGTTTCCCCTAAACAATAAATACATTGCTACTTTGTATCAGCCGATCTAAAGTAAGATATTTCCTGGCTTTATGAACTTTGATTTACATGTTGCTACTACTACACTCCTTTGGCATTTGTCAATTCATGTCCTGTGTAGGTTCATATCCTGCCCTTCTAATGCACTGCAGGCTGTTAACATACTTCTTAAACTGGTAGAGATAAATGCCAGTAGTAAGTAAGAATGAATTCTGGTTCATATATGTATTAAAGAAAATATAATCTGTGTATTACAAGAAGCCAGTGGAATTTGTCTTGAAATCCTTCCCTATCTGCAGCAGTGCCTCGAAATCATCACCTCTCCTTTTGCTCTCTCCCACTGTGCTGTACAAGGAACCCGAAAAGTGTAAACAGAGTGCAGATGTATCCTGCTGAGTTCACTGTTCACCACTGACCTACCCCTGCACGATGTACCTGGTGGTTCTGAGAAATTTATGCATAAATTTTATGCACATAGTCACTAAAGATTATGAACATTTTCTCCGTGTTAGGCCAAGAAGACACTGAATACCAGGGCTTTTGGGGGGACACAGTGGGTATGGAGATAGCAATTTACTTATTGATTTCAGTGGTCTGTGGTAGTGCATCATCAAGCATTTCAGCGTGTAAGAGGAGGTACGGTGTTTAAGAAATAAGCTAATGAAACTAAGATTATAAATTTGGCTCCTTTCTTCTCTGGTTTAGATCTATGAGATATGTAGATTTGTTTCCAGTTTTTCTTGTTTTGTTCCTAAAGAAAGGCTGTTTTGACTATAAACTTATCTGAAGTAATTTCTTCTTCTGCAGATAAGGTTAATGTTTTCTAACTTGCTCTTTCATGCCTAAGGGGTGTAACACATATGGTAAGTAACAATAAAATACTGATCTGACTGTACAACTCTATGTAGGGCACGTGTGACTAAAACCTGAGCAATAAAATGTCCTTTCCTGCTCAGGCAGAATTGTATATGCCTGTCATATTTTATTGGTTGTTAAATGGCACATACACTTATGGATCACAACCAAAAGCCGACAGCCTACAGTATCATTGCATATTTGTCATTTTCATTGAAAACATTGTAGCAGATTTCTCTATACTTGGGCAAATTAAGCTATAGGAAAGTAAACAATCATGTTGCTCATGAATATTGTATACACTTAAAGCACGTAGAACTTTAACCATTCAATACTAGTGGCAAAAAATGTTTCTGATTTAACGAAGTAGTGACACATGCAGTGATCGGAAAGCAACATTGTAGAGCAATAGGTTTTTTAAGACAAATAGTCACTTTTTCAGAATGCAGACAAAAATAGCTTCTGGATCCAACAACTCAGACCCATTTTAGATACAGTAGTAAACGTGTAATTCATTAACATCCAGTGATTAGAGCTATCTGAAAGAGAAATACTCAGTATTTAAGTTACTGAGTTACAACAGCGAGCCACTCAGCCTTGTGAATTCTGAAATTGTTGGTTCGTACATGATAAACAATTCTGGTAAATTATAAAAATGGTAAATAATTTTCAAAAGGAACCAGATACAGCAAAATGGAAAAATTGAATGTGAATATATATATATATATATATACAGTGAAAGTACGCTCCAAATTCCTTTTCAAAGAATCCAGTGACAAAAATGACAGCAATTTTTAATATGCATTATGAATATTAATGCATATAAATTAATGATATCACATGCCACAAACCAAACTGCACTGCTGTTTTCAGGAATTTCTTTTTGAAAACATGTGAACATTTAATTAATTAGCCTAAGAATTAGATGGTATTCTAAGGGTAGTAAACAGAAGACATGATCCAGTTATACTGGTAATCCATCCTCTGCCCTTTCTTCAAAGCTGGCTAAAATGATAATTGTTTAACAAAATAAAGCCTTATGACTTTTGCTTAGCCCATATGGCAGTAGGGCCAACTGAACAAGCTGTTTGGACACAGTGACAGTGACCTTTATCAGAGAAACTTTTGATCAGGGAAGGTATGAAAGTCTGAGTTCTTTCTTTGCAGGTACTCAAAATCTTTGATTGATGCACAGCCCTCAACCAAATAAGTAACTGGGAGGACCATGCTGATCTGGATACTGAAAAGTGGTTTGTCATTATTTTAATGCCACCAGAGGTAAGAAGATTTAATTTTGTCATATTCTTGACACCAATCGCTAAGTAAAGACTACAGGACTGACCGTGACATTTAAGCAAACAGAGAGTGGATACATGAAATGGATTTTGGTGACTACAAGTTACTTATACAACGCTGTGAATGCTTCAGATAGCATGTGTCCACCTCCCACATGCCAGGCATTTTAACTGGATCCTTAGCAGGTTATATAGGCTGAGAGAAACTTGCAGTAATGCTTCCTTAGGCTCTTTCTCAAACAGATAGATGTGTGATACCATAGAGAACCCACAGAGACTCTGAGATCCCTCACTTCTTTTCATGCAAGACCACCAGCAAAACTCTTGATCTTTTCTCTGTCTG
Organism: Nyctibius grandis; assembly: GCF_013368605.1. Classification (NCBI taxonomy): domain Eukaryota; kingdom Metazoa; phylum Chordata; class Aves; order Nyctibiiformes; family Nyctibiidae; genus Nyctibius; species Nyctibius grandis. Next base: position 14,256,701 of record NC_090666.1, read on the forward strand.
TAATATGAAGTCTCCATAACTGCCATTTTCCCCAATTTTACCACTGCTTTACATTAATTAGAAATAATATAATAAAAGTCAGGCTGATGATCATATTTAGGTTTTCAGTTTTAGATGGCTGTCTTTGAGATGAACAGAACTGAGCTGATCCTGGGCAGGAACTGAGCTGCTAGGTTTGTTTTCGCTCTGCTTATAAGCACATAAGGTTTGTAGTGAGAGAATCTTCCATTAGAGGGGCTGATAGGGTTGAACAAAAAAAGGTTTCATGTGCACAGCCTCTTCATCAAGTCTAAAATGTCTTTGTTAGGGTGATGCTGGTTGGGCATATACATTGGCCTAACTCTGAAATTCCTTGCTATTAAGTGTTTTTGTTGTTGTGAGAAAATATGGGAGAATAAGCTTAAATCCAAGCTGATATAACCTTTTTTTTGTGCAGCTTTATATTACTTCATATGAAGTGACAACAATACAGGTGTCCATACTTGGTAAAGATGATCACTGAAATGGGTAAAAATGTCATATTTTGCTGGTATGTTAGGACTCAATTAGGAGTTGTTTAACAGAGGTTCTCTATACTGCTTTCCCCTAGCAAAACTTTTAAAGAAAATCTAGAGCTTTTGAGATGAGCTATACTGCTTTATATCCAATCTTCTCTTACATGTTTTTTTTAACAGCTGTGAAGTTCATTTTTTCTGCTAGATTTGAGGGTTGAATGAAAATGCTAAAATATCTGTTGAGGACTGGTTTAATAATTCTGACACTTATAAACTGTCTGAAAGTCAACTGCAACAAATGGTAACTCTGAAATGCATTCCAACATCTTTCAAAATCTTAGGTTTTGAGTAACTACAGTTTTCATATTTGAAATATGTTTTCCCACAGAACTGTGGTTTAAGTTGCAAAATCAGAAATAGAGTTTGCTAAACATCTTTGGAGCACGCTTTTAGCTTACAAGATGCGATGGCCATGGTCTGTGTAGTCAGGTCTCAGACCTTATTCCAAATACCACTCATGTGTGCCATGTATTTTTCACAAATCTGTAAATGCAATGCTACTCATTTATTTGGGAGGTAGACAAGAGTTTATTTTGAAGAAAATATGAATATTTGAAAGCATTAAATGATGAATCCTACCCTCAGGTATTTTTCCTCGGTTCCTGCTGACAGCACTAGAAGTTTTGTTCAGGTGTTTGCAGACAGAATTTGGCTGATGGAGGATGCGGAGTGTATCAGTGCACAAAACCGCCAAGGTTTGTGCATCTCAATCACTGGTGCTCCCTCTGCTGGTAGTGAAAGATAAAAATAAAATTACAATCAACATCACGGATTTATAACTGTTTCATAATAGAAATTAAAATATTACCAGTTTATATGTGTAAATTAGCTAATATCCACAATTTTTGTGTAAAACTGAGCTCTGTTTCATCTGACATGTTCAGTGTGGCATAGCTACTGCAACGTCATGTATTTTCAAGCATGATTCTTTTTGTGAAGTACCATACTACCTCATGTAAAAAAAACTCATTTTGAAGCAACCGTTAGATCAAAATCAGGATGCAAACTAGCATCCAGGAGGCATTCTGCTCAAAACTCTGTGAATATATGGCCAATACCCTGTTTCCAGCAGAAATTGTTCAGAGGTGCCATAAGAAAACCAATAAAGAGCTTACTCAGGAGATATATGTGCATAGTGTTTATATGTTTTCCCATCCAAGATCACTCCACACCTCCTACTAAATCTTTGTTTAACACCATGTGAGTGAAAGGTCTTTGTATTTTCATAATATGAATATGGTAAAGAGCTAAAGCACTGAATTATTTTTGACAATTCTCTGAACTAAAATTCTCAGCCAAGGCAAATGGATGCAATGCCATATTATTTTAGCATTTAATCTGTGTATGCACCTTCCACTGATTGCTACAGAAGTTGCACACGTGCATCTGAAGGAAGAATCTGAGCCTGAATTTAGTGTTTAGCACACAGGTTGTACGTTTATACATGCAGCAAAGCACATTGCAGTGTAAGTTTTGATCATTCAGGCACAAGGAAGGTATGTTCCCCACTCCTTATTCTCTAAACAGAAGAAGATAAATACCAAACAGCCAAATGCCTTTAGGTTTCAAGAAAATGTGTTTCCACTCCTGCTTTGTTTTTGATGGATAAGGGAGCTTCCAGGAAAATGTAACAGCACAGCTAGAACTAAAGATCTGAGCCTACTTAAGGCACCTAAGTGAAATAGGTTTGTTGGTCTCACATCAGTGCATATTGCAAAAACATTTCAGCTCAGTTGATAGTCTCTATTTAAGCTGAGCTTTTTGGACTGAAATAATACAGACATCTACATGACTAAATTACTTTCACCTCAAGAGATATTTATGGCTGTGATCTGTCAAGAATACACTTGGAAGCAGTGACATGATAATAGGTATGCTGACTACACTGTTGCGTGCAGGTACATAAGGAGCCAGGCTTAGATTAGTGATCTGAGCTACTAACATTAAAATACAGTTTTCTGACAAATACAGAAAGACTTTCCAATGACTCATAATTCTTACATTGGTAGTCCAGCACAAAAACACCAGCAGCAGCAGTGACTACTTTTTAGAGGAATACAATAAAAGCTATAGCACAGTTCCAGTTTCTTGACATTTTCTGTTATAAGAGCTACTTTAACCTAATTCCAATGCAATTTCCATGTGGGCAGTGATTCTCCAAGGAAGCACCACATTTTCACAATCACAGAAGAAGGGCAGACATTAAAGAAACAATAAGTTTAACTGAGGTTAAACTTTTAGTATAATGAAAGTTACTTCACATGTTTTTGCAGGAGAAAATATTTATCAACAACAATTTAAGACCACCACCCCCATATCAGTTTTAAAGTAAAATAATGAATCTTGAATACTGTCATTTTTCTACACAGTATTTATGAGTGGAATTTAGCACAATCTTGCTCAATCTGATTTCTTGTGTAATAGAAAGAAAGATATGAAAGTGATGTTTTCTCTATTGCACTCTGGACTAAGACACTGCTTTACTGCAATTCCTGTTAGGTAGAGTTTGTATTTTTGTCAGTCCATTGGTTTCTCTCACCAGGCAAGAAATTTCCACACTGTCTAAGACACCAGGGAGAAAAAGCTCCCCAAAGCTCATCACGTCATGCAGCCTTGCACACCTGAACTAGGTGTCAATCTTCTGGGTACTTTGGTATTTTTTGGAAATTAATAAATAAAAGTAACTTCTCTTTCTCACCACACTAAATAGTCCACTTCATGGTAGAAGACCACCCTATCTCTTATCTCTGGAGGCACCTTATCCCATCTTACAGGGGAGGCCATAAGTAACTGCATGGAATTTTCCCCTGTGGACAAAAAAGTGAAGTACTTTAATATTGGAGACAGGATTTTCAAGAGTGTGTAGGGAAATCCCACATTTCAATGAAAGCTGAATTTCTTGGACTCTTAACGCTTACTGATGTAAAATTAATATTTTATATAGTTCTTGAACAGCAAAATGACTCACGAGCAAATTGAAGTTTGTGATATACAGAAACGTAACTAATAGAAGCCTGTTCCAGGACTGGGAGGTACAGGATATTTTGCACTCCAAGAATGATGTTTCTGAAGATGAATCCTTCAGGCTGAAAGTGTTCCAGCTATAACCCCACTGAGTAATGCTTCCTGAGTGAAGTCATGGTATTACTTCTGGGAATAATTCAGCCCTGGAACTTGGTCATTTTACTATTTTAAATTAGATGAGCCAATTTCTTTAACACACTTTTGCTATGACTGCTGTTTACTTGTTTCTAAACCTTTAGTGTTCCATTATTTCTGGCATTTACTAAATGCCTGTTTATAGTTAAAAACACATTTTGTATTTACTCTGTGTAAGTTATCATGGGAACATCTAGGAAAAATAACAGAAAAACTCAAGGACATAAACTCCTCTGTAAAGAAACAAATAGTTACATGCAATTGAAAAGGGAAGGCTGACAGACTCTCTGTTCTAACTCCTGTGGAAAGGCTAGCTTGTCGTGTCAGTCCTTCCCTCAGCCTGCCGGGCAGGTGAACCAGCAGCTGTACCTGCTCCATCATGACAGGGCTTCCTACACGCACAGCGCCTGCCTGCACTCGGGCATCCTGCACAGCATCCTACGTGCTGGTGGCCGCCTATGCACTCTTACTGCACACTCCTCCTCTGCAGAGAAAACAATGCAGGCTAATTTCTCAAAATGGAAGAAGAATTTGGCTTCCCTCTAGGCAGGCACCTGGGCTAGATTTAGTAATTGCTTTAGAAATCTAGGAATTAAAGGCAAGATGATTCTGTTGTATGACATGCAGTTTAACGGCATCAGCTTTTTCAACGCTGCATGGATACATTTGGTGAAGATTTTTAAACACCAACAGCTTCTGCTAAGCATTAAAAATGCAAAGCATCATGTAAGGATAACAGGTGCAAAAGCAGTTCTTTAATGTTCTTATGCATTCCTCCTGACTTAGGTGGATACAGTAAAAGGGGGTAAGCTGCCAGTTTAATATACCAGTGTAACTTCTACTTACAAACTCTGACAGAAGCAGTGATGCATTATACTGCTACTCATTTCTCTTTAACGTTGTTTCTTCTGAGAAAGATGGATTTGGTTTGCTGTATTTCTCTCGGCTAATACTATAATTTGGGTTTCTGTTTCTCAGAAAAGCCTTCTGCATGAAAACCAAATGCAAATGTCCTTCTGATAAAACTATTCCTTACTGTTACCACAAGGTAAAAAGACAGTAGGTAGCACAGAAGATTCTTTGATATTAGACCTGTTAGTCTACTTTCACTTGTAGTTAAAGTATAATTTAGCATTAACTCCTTTTTTCTTCTTTTTTTTTTAATCCTACCAGTATAGTTGTTTTTGTATGGTTCAAAGGATGTGTTACTGATAAACGGAGAAACGAATTATGTGATGTCCTTAAGTAGCTGAGGACAGCCAAAGGAGGTCCTTCCCATAATTTGTATTTTTGAATGTGAATTATATGCACTATTCTGTAACAGGAATCGCGCATTTAATGTTACTTATTAAATATGTGTCTTCCCAGACCATTGTCAGCAGTCACTAATAGAGACAGCAGTTTGCCTCATCCTTGCAGGTGTGCAATCAAGTGTAGTGCTTTGGCCAGTCTGGTTTTCAATGATTGAATCACAGCGGTTTTCCATTGTTTCCACTTAACAGTAAAGTCCATTGGTTTGATTTGTAGTTTCAAATTAAATTGACAGTACCTCCCTTTCATTATAGTACATCACCGAACTCCCAGGAAAAAAAAAATTAAATAGAAATAGTAGCAAATGATTTTTCCATTATAGTTATCTGCAAACCTGCATGTTCTCCACAATTTTAATAATTATTTTTCTTATCTTTCTCGTTTGTCAATTATACTTTCAGTGCTTCCCAGGATTACTACCTTATCTTTAAAAGTTTTGGAATGTTTTTCCCAAGTGGACATTTCTGAACCATGCTTCTGAACTCAGATGCTTGATACCAAACCATAAAACAAATAGATTAAAAAATAGATTTGATTATTTAGCGCATAATTGTCCCTGCTCCCCTGAAAAAAGTAAAAGCAATTGTTGGTCCTAAACAGTTTGTAACGGAAGTAAAAACACACAAAGACAGACCGTGGAAGGGCAGCAAAGTTAAGTGAGTAAGGAGATGGCCAAGTCAGTCTTCGATTTCTCAGTCTGACTATTTTATTAAGTATAGATTATACTTTAAAAAATATTCCAAGGCTGGAAACCAACAGAGAAATAGAAAGAAATTTTCAGCATCATAGACTAGCCACCAACTCCCTGAAATTAAATGTTATAGGTGAGAAGGAGCTCATGAGGATAAAAAAGCTAAAATCTATTATTCAGGAATAAGAGTAGAATGTCTTATAACCACTCCTTGTCTGTGAATACATTAGAAGCTGGTTAAAGAAAAAGAAATAGTCTATTGTTAAAATTGATGGAGAGTACAGACTGATGGAGAATATTCCTGGATGGCTATTATTGGCCTTATTTTTTTCTAATACTGTATAGAAATTTTTTAAAATATAAATTCTAATAAATGCAATAAAGACATTTTAACGTACATTTCATGATATGTTCTAAGGTTCTAATAACATAAATACATAAACATACATATGGTTTTCTATTCATCTTGCAGCTCACATAGAAATCACTTTCTAAATTAAAATCAAAACCTCACTTAGGAATTTCACTTTCTTTGAAAACTATTAAGAATACTCATGAGTCGCATCCATAGCGTGCTTCTAGCACAGAGCTATAGTGTAAAGAGTTTCCTGCACTCTTTAGGGATTGGTTCTCCCTTGAAGCATGGATAAAATGATTCCGATAGCACCTGAAGGATCAGTAGAGGATAGTCCTCCAATTACAAGCAAGAACCTGGGCCAAAAAGGAGCTCTCGTAATTCTCACAGTGCTCATTACCTTTGGCTTTCTGCCTTAACAACTGGCATATACTGTATCAGGTGTATAAATGTTCTGTGTCGTTCTTATATATTCTCCACGCTTAGACTCACTTGGCAGTGCTCTGCATCTCCTCCTCTGCTGCCTTTCACTTTGTGAAATCATCATGTCACTTACATTTATGTAAAGTGGACCTAAACTGCTTCTGAATTACAAGTCTCCTGCATTGCACCCTCTTCGCAAAAGTCTGCGTGGCCACACTAGGGGCAAGGAAACAAAACTCCTTGCCCAGAATCAGGATTTCTGAGCTGCAGTTGTCTCAATTTTTATAGTGTGAATGCTTTAACAAAAGTTGTGCAGCTGAAACAAATGCCAGTGAATGCTTTCCAATGCACTCTTCATATGAGCTTATAAAAATGACCTTTGTTTCTGTTTGCCAATGAAAAATGCTTCTATCTCTAAGGTGCAGAAATCTGGTGAAGTCCAGAGGATAAACTCAAACAACATTCTGTTTTTGCATCTGGCTTATGTTAGTCAATAGTATATAATGTGATAGTATAACAGAAGTAAAGAGCGTATGGAGGGATTCTAACGCTCAGTTACCACATCTGTCTCTCTACATTATCATCATTAGAGTGTTTAGATGCAATTTATCTCCCTTTCCATTTGAAAGATTCATGTTCCCTCCTATGAACTGGGCATCAGCCCAACTATGATGGGTTGTGTCCACAGGGGAATGCCTTTACTTTGACACCTGCTATTAGCCATCAGCAGCCCAGCAAGCTCTGTTTTGATCGTTTATATGTTTGCAATCTTTAGCCAAGCAGGGAAGGAACTATGCGTGTTTCTCTGATATGGAAACGGAGAGGAAACTAGGGGAGAGAAAAATAAAGGTATGTCCACTTTTCCACAGCTGACAGAATTTACAGCTCAGACGTATGGAAACTTAGCAAAGCTGGGCTCTGCTGCTATTTTAATGGACTATAAATAGAGAAGAAGGATGCTGCTGGGGTTCAGGCTGTTGGCTAAGGCACAAGAGATCAAGAGAGAGTCACTAACAACTGCCACAGCCTGACACTGGGCAAATCAACCTGTGTCCCAGAGTTACAAAATAGCTTATGTATTTAGACTTCATGTTCCTTTGGGCAGGGATTGGCTTTTATTACATTTTTTCCCAGCATCTAGTACTCTGAGGCCCTGATCTCAATGAGGTCATCTGGTTATTATCATAATACAAACAGTCCCATCTACATCTCTGCTCTCTGGCCTAGAGCTTACCCAAAAAAGCTGCATGTAAAAAGGAGGTGACAAAAAATACCTAGATGAAGCACAGAAAATTTTCCTTTCAGGTCAAAATCTTAAGCAAAATACCATAGCTATTTCTGTTACGTTAGAACCAAATAGCTTATCACTAATTAAGGCATAATGGGAAAAATTGGAGCTGAAGTAACTCCCTTTGTTGTCCAACTCCCAGGCATTCACGGCAAAATCAAAAAGCACTAAGGTAATCAGAAGTTCCATATAACTGAGTTCCATCGCTGTCATTTAAAACAAAAAAAAAGGGGCAGGGAGTACTGTTGCAGTACACACTTTGTCATACCTGGTAATTTGTTTTAGAGATGGTTGTTAAAACATGTTTTGGAAGAAGGTACAAGGATCCCTATTTTCTCAGTCTTCTGCCAGGGAGAATAATGTAGGATGGTCTGCACTTCTGCTAGTCTCATTTTACTAGGATGTGTAGGTGGGTGTGATGCCTGCAGTATGCGTAGGCGTTCTCACGCAAGCTTTAATCTAGAATCTAGCCTGCGCAGGCTGCAATGACACATCCAGTTGCAGCGTACACAGATGTTGGATACAAAGGAAGTCTAATTTGAATCAGGAGATCTGGGTTCTGTTAGTGACTCCGCTATATATTTCCTGTATCGCTCTAGGCAAGGCATTCAGGGCCTGATCCAGCCTCCATTTAATTCTGCAGCAATCTTTTCTCTGGAAGCACTGTGAGCTGGATTAGACTTCTAGCCTATCACTTTCCCAGGCTCTCCATATTCCCCAATGGTACAATAATACCTGCTCACTCCATAGGTGTCTGATATGGCTTAAACCATTTGCCTCTAAAGTGATTTGCTATTTAAGCATAGCATGAATATGCAATTGAATTAAATTCTTGATACAGCACAACCCTCAAACCACTAATAAGCTTCAATCGAGTAAACACACACTGGAGAATTTTAGGTTCTGTGTCACTAGGTGTCAATACATAGTCTTAAACATGTAATAAGGTAAATAACTTCAGTGGAACTACTTAGGGGCCTAACATGAAGCATATGCCAAAGAACCTTGCTCAAGGCTGTATTATCTATCGTTAGCCATACACGTGCTTAAAGTCAAGCATCTGCTTAAGTGTATTGCTCAATTCATCCCTAAAAGCATAATACTCATATGCTTTCTAGCATAGCATACACAAATATTTGAGCCTAGAAGATACTAAAAATAATCTGCATTTGATTATATGAAATGTCACAAATTATTACTTTTATCTTTCTAATATATCTAAAGAAACACAGAAAATTTAAGGTTGTGTAGCCCATGATAATTTCCAGGAATCTTGCTTACCCTATAACCCTTTACTTTTACATAACATTGAAATCACAATACGGATGTGTATTTTGAAGTAATTGTGTTGGTGGTCCCTTCGTGCTTTCTGAACATCTAACAGTTAGCTAAGCAAACACACGTGACTGATTAAAAGAAGAAAGGGAACTATTTTTACAGGGACCATTAAACTTTAACTGCCATCTGGCAGGGAATGATTAGAGAAGATCAAAATTAAGGCAGTCAACACAAATACTGTGTGGATACCTCAGGGAATTAATGTGGATAGAAGACGGTGGACTTGTGACTATGTTAAGAGACAGACAGAGAAGGAAGTGGTGAACACATCCTTTATGACTGCTGCTCTAATGGCCACATTCGTAGCAACAGGAGCAGAGAAAGCAGAAATCAAGAACACCTGGGAATAATCAGACATTTGCTGTCATAAAAAAGAAAGTTATAGCATTATACAGGAGCCACACCATTCTTGTTCCCCAACAAGTCAGAAAGGAAATTTTTATTGTGGAGGTATGTTGAAGTTGGCAGGTAGTTAATATTCAAATTAGCCTACTATCTTTACACGGGCATTTTAAACAGGGTCTGTAATACTTTAATTGAATGACCTTACAGAACATGAACCTGTGGTTGATCTAACTGAACACTGGATGTCACTATTCATACACACTATTAGTCATTTCAGAGGCATTAAAAACACAATCCAGCCAAGAATCAGAACAATCCAGCCATGGCTTTTCCAGCTTAGCTATCTTTAATTACTGGTGTGCTTGAGACAGCAGTTTCAATGAGCCAAAGCTTCCAAGCTGCGTAAACAAACACGGGTCACTTTGTACAACTACTCCTCTGCCTGCCCTGCCTATGCTGCCATTAGGTGCTCCCTAACAAGAGTACCACGGCCAACTTCATATTTTACAGGAAAGATTTGAGGTTTGGATAGAGAGATAATGGACCAGCTGCTCACTGCAACATCTCACAGCTGAGACTCTTACCAGGCAGCCAGCTCACCATCTTATAACTCTGCTGTTGTGACTGGTGAGGAACAATCAAAATACAGCTCACCCAAAGCCACAACAGCCTCCACATGAGGTAGCTCCTGGTCTGACCATGTTGGAGTAGAACCTTTTCAACCCTCAAGAGCTATTGGTTTGGAAAACCCCCAGTTCCTCAAGCATCTGCCCTGAGGTTTTTCATTCCATGGCACTAATAACATACAGCTCTTCTGCTACTCTGCTCCCCTTCCCTGAGGGACAGGTGATTTCCAAGGAATACAATTATTATGAGGTAGTACATTCAGGAGCCGGGGGGGGCCGCAGGAAAAGTATCTCTGAGTCCAAGTGGTATGGAAAACAAATCAGTGCTAACAGTCCAGAAGGTCAGGAAAACTGCCAAAAAGACTAAGGACAGAAGACAGGTGAGAGGAGGTAAAGATTAGGAACAATTGATACAGTAACGTACTGTGAAATGAGACTGGTTATTTTTGTTTCTTGAGCTCAACATAGCATTTTGAAGTTTGACTTTTCAATAGCATAGGAGAAGCATATTAAGTATGCTTCAAAGCCTACGAAATCCTGATTTCATAAACTTATGCTAAATAACAACAACAAAAAAGAACAGAAATGTACACATTACTACTCTGAAATGCACAGTCAGTACAAATGTTTGGTAATTTTAGACCTAGATTCTCAACTGAATTTTCCAATATATTCATGTGTCTACTTGTCACTCTGCATCCTTGAAAATGCTAAGACCTTTAAAAATTTGACTCTTCTGCACATTCTCAAATTCAATATTCTTTCAGGAAGACGTAAAATATAATTAAAAACAGCCTAGGTGCTTTGCTAGCAAAGAAAGCAACTGAAAATATCTTTCATGATTTGCAAAAATATGTTTCTATGCAGGACATGTGAACATGGTCTTTCCTAGTGCTATACTGCAAGCATACTACTGTAAAAACACTATGGGTGTCAAGGGGGTTGTGTTTTTTGGTTTCTTTTCCACAGATCCTGGCTGGATGGCAAAAATATCTAAAAGTCAGTAATCGTGACTGGAAATGTATGGCTGGAAATTATCTGCTCTGAATCTTATTTTATTCTAAATATTCTTTTTGGAGAAGTATTCTGGGCAAAATATTCTTTTGCTTAACTACAAAATCATATTTTAAATTTGAGCATAGCGGGCTGTCCAGGTGAGGCTCATGAACAGGTTTTGCTCTTTTCTAAGCCATTTCTAGCCTTATACAGTGCAGGGTAACTCTGGTAACACAAGTAATCTGTTCAGTGGGGCAAAACAGGAGTCACGTGCAGATACAATACATTAACATGATGCTAATGCTATATGTATAATATATATTATAATATTTATGTATCTTATATAAAGCATTATCTAGAATATTGAGTTTAATAAGCAGTATTAATTTTGCTGTACATATATGCCACTTTACAACGGAGTGGGGGCAGAATGTGCGTTATACACAAGTCTGCTCAGAATCTGGAAAGGCAAAAGCTGTGGTGCAAGAAGGCAATGCTCTGTCATTCTCTCCTCAGAATACAACATAGACACAAAGACATCAAGGGCCACCTGAAAAAGCAGCACAGCTGTGGTAAACTTCTGCAGTTTGTTGCCCCAGCTTTGATGCAGAAACCTGTTGAGACTGCTCAGAGTATATAACAGCCTATGGCTCTCTCCTGTTAACAAGGTGCAGAGCATTCATTCTCCACATGCAAAATTCCAAGCACTGAGCCAAACTGAAAGAGAAATACAGTAGACATTTGTTGATCTTTTATAATGCCCACAAGCATCTACAGATGTGATCCCATGTAATGAAGCATGTGGCCTTAAGCTGGAATTATTTGCAAACAGCAGGATCTCCTGGCAAAAGAGATGGCACTTGCTGTGTTATGAAAGCTGTCCCTCTAAAACCATGTTTGGTTAGCACCTATGCCCTGTCAAAACTGGCATAGATAATTCCAAGTGGGAACAACGCCAGCACGACAGATGGCAGTGAATGCAGGCATGCCAGAGAACCAGTATGTTCATCAAGTCTGAATATTAGGGACAGAGTCCTTTCCAAGAATTTAGAAATGACAGGCTGTCCAGAGTTTCTGTACTTTAGGTGCAGAATATAAGAATATGCGATCTCTTTTGTAAATATGAGCAAAATTAATTATAGTAATTTAAAAATAGCTCATCTGGGCCACACAAAGCATGGCAGTAGTCAGCAGAATTAGCACAACTGTTTCTCTGGACTCAGACTGGCACCAGGTCGTGAAGGGCAGAACCTGTGCACCAGAGTCAAAATGATTCCACAGGTTTTCTGTAAAGTGATTCAGGTTGAAGAGCTTTCCGACGATAATGAATGTTCTTCATTTATACAGTGCCTTTCAGGCAGTGATCCCAAAGCAATTTGTAAGTGTATGAGAATTGAAACTCATAGTTGGAAGGTACGTCATTTACAATTAAGCAAATGAATCTTGCATGTATTAATGGGCTATAGTCCCATCTCCCCTCCTACCAGGGATTATAAACTGGAACGGCACTCTCTGTGGAGAGGGTGGAGGAAGACAAATTCTTCTTCCACAGTCCTGGCAGATACATGTGTACACTGCTTTTGCTCTTTACATGGCACAAATAGCCATAACAGATCAAAACACTAATTTAATCTCTAAACAGAAATTAGTAATTCCTGGTTTTTGAGCACCAGACAGCTACCTTTCCCATTTATCTTTTCAGATTGTGAACAAACAAAATATATTGCCCAAAAAGACTTGCCTAGGATCATTTACATGATTCTGAGAAACAGGAAGAACAAAAAACATAACAAAAATAGCTTAGGTACTATTGTTTAAAAACTAATAATCTGGTGTTGCAATTCCCTCTGCACAAAAAGCCTGTTCTTTCTGAAGAGCCCACTAACAAAACATCCCTCCATTTTGGGTTTCTTCAACTTCAGCAACCAAAATTTGTGGATACTTTTGGAAACACTGGCTCTAGTATGGCCAAAGTCTTGGCTGTCTGTGCTGTTCTCTGGATCTATGTTCTATCAGAAAGTGTGTATCATATGAAAGGTGGTGTAATTGGGTTGCCAACATTGTGTTTTAACCAGTGCAGCTAATAGTCTCAGCTTACAGCTGTTAAAAAGGTGTTTAACACTATTAGTAGGAATAAAAAGCATTGCTGAATTTATTTTCATTTAGTCCAGTGATATTCTGTAAACTAGAAATATACGTGTGTTATCCAGTCAACTGACTGACCATTTCAGGTTATCAGTTGTTTTTTGCAACATAGCAAAGAGTAAGCCTGAACCAGCCTTGGGAAATACGTGAGTCATTTGAGTAAGACACCTTAGTTAAGGGAGTTTATGTTCTAAAGTAATACATGAAGAGGTACTTTCATTCGAAGGGTTCTGAATTTTCTCTGTATTTATAATAATTACTTTGATTAAACAACAGTGGATTGTTTTACTGCTGCATTTCCTCAAAAATCAATTTCCAAAACCTACTAGGTAGATACATAATAATGATTTTTAAATACATGAAAGCTTACCCTGAAGGTGGCGATCCTGACACACACGGCGTAATAGATGTGAAGTATAAAGTAAAACTATTAATGAAACTAACACTTCCTTTCATTTTGAGTTATATTGCAAATACAAATAAATATTACATTAAAATATGGAATCAGAATTTTTTAGACCATTTATAACTTTGCTGACATATAAAATGAATTTTAAAAACACACGATCATCTTCCACCCTGTGACATGCTGGGTTTTACAAAAGGGTGACTGTATTTTTACATATTTACACTGTTGTACTGCATCCTGAAGCTAACCAGCAGAACCTGAATGCTGGACAATAGGGCTTGTTATCCAGAGGGAGAGCAGCTCTACCAGTCTTTTCTGGCAAGGCTGCCTTGGGGCCTTGATCTCACTTTCCACCAGAATCTAGTAGCTAGGATGAAGAAGAGAACACCTCTTTTCCATGCTGAATTTCTGCTGTAGCAGAATGGTTTTCCTCTTGACAACATTCCATTTAAATGTATAATGGCTATGGTAGTAGTAGACCCTATGCATATAATCGTTGTGCCACTAAAAGCAGATCTTAGAGACCCAAAAATGACATAACAAGGATTATCATGATTTTCGATTCAAATTGCATCAATGGTTTCAACAGTATTAGCATACTTTCAGAATCTTGCTAAGTATGAATGTGGTATGACGTTCATGGTTAGTGCCATCTGTTTCTAGGACTCAGATGTTAAAATAATCAATGGATTGTCAAGCAGAATGCTCTACAGCCTAAATTAGCCCTACTTTGTTAATTGCCTTCAGCTTTCTACTAAAAGGAGCTGTTGAGACTAAAAGAAAACCAATTTTAGCAAAAAATAGCTTGCGTAAGTACTCTGGGGGTACAAAGATCACTCAAGAAACAGATTCTCCCTCTCTCCTGTAAAGGAGAAGTTCACAATGATGAGAAAAAACTTCTATCATCTGCTTTCCTATAAAGTATCACTTCTAACCCAGCCAACTCAGCAATTAAAACTTCCAACACTACTTATGTCAAGATTTGCCAACTACTAATAATCAATAAGGTAAACAGGTATTAAGACTGTGTTACTAAGAAAATTTCTACTTAAAGCACAGTCATCTAAAAATAGTTCCACTCCTTCTTCCCAGAGGTAAATTGGTTTAAATATTCTGAAGCGTATTAATTCTGCTCTATATACCTTCTTTCCACAAGCCATTGCTCCAGTTATCTGAGAGGACCTATGCAGTCCTGCATGGGAAGATTCAGCCACACAGCTGTGAATGGAAGAAGCAGGAGTGCGAGATACTCTCCAGATTGAAAGACTGCCCAGCCTGTGAAAAACACTGACTTTGTAAATCAGTAGCAATCAATGCCCTGCAAACTACATCATAAATCTGGAAGTTCTAGAGAGCTAACCCTGAGGTAATAATGCCACGTTTTAAAACATTTCACAAACATTAGGACAATCTCAGGAGGCCTTTGATCTGATTTCATCCTTTGAGGGTCTTCCAACAATTAAGGGTTATTGGAATATATTCGTTTTCCAGACACATCTCCTCTTCAAAACAGATTTTAAAAAAAGACTAGTGTGAGTGTGTGACATGCTTTGAGGGTAATAATCCTCTGCTGGGAGATAAAATTTAACCTGAAGAAATAGATTTCAATCTAGAAGAACTTTTATTTAGGCTTTGGACAATGGGATTTCTCCTGACTAGCCAAGATTTTTCCTTCAGCAAATATAGAACAGATATTCATCTTTTATAAGTCATTAATAATAAATGTTGAATTCTGATGGACCTTTTGGTGCAAAGCACTCTGGACATACTCATTTATTTAGCATTGTACAGTACTTCACTTGCTCAATTGAACCAATCTGCAATTGCCAAAATTCATCTACACCTGAAGGAAAACCAACCCGCATCTACCAGGCAGACAGGCCAGTTTACAGGTACTGGACCCAGTTTCCTTATTACCTGCTTTCTGGATGGCAAGCTGAACAGATATAAGGCTTGATACATCTCTTTAAGAAGTCACCGGAAAAATGCCATTTGTATGCAACATCTGTTCTGCTGATACTCACGTGTTGTAACAATCACAGTCCGATACGTGTAGATAGCAATTCTTTTCAGGGTTGCAAAGTGAACTGCATGTCACTGTAGGACTGAGCCGTTACACAGTGCACCTAGGAAACGAGTTGCTCGGCAGTGAAGATGAAACAGACTGTTGCTTTTCTGAAAATATAGACAAAATGACTGGGAGAATCTTTATGGTTTCAGGAGAAGTCTTCAGAAGGCTCAGAAAATCTGGGATGATCTTTCTCTTTCCTTTCTCGGAAAGGAGACGGCCACACTAGCGAACCAGAGCTAGTGGCCACTTGCTGTTCTTACTGCCCTGACATAAACCTGGCTCAGCAGCAGCGAGCTGTGGGAGTGAGGTGGAGCAGCTCTGTAGGCACCGTGTACTGCCCCAACAGCTGCACTGTATCTTCTTTGCCAGAGGCAAAATGGGGAGGAAACCTTCTCTGACAGCCTTGGCTAACACCCACATGCATAACTCATCCTGTCTGGGAGAGACAGTTGGAAAACCAGGAATCTCTTCTAAGAGATTTTGGAAGTTTATGATAAAATTGCAAGTAGAATAGACTTTCAGAAATGTGGTGAGCAATTAGAAATTACTCTGCTCTTTAGTGCACCAATGCACTTCCTTGAGTACGTAGCAGCAGGTCAACCAGATAGGAAACAGTGTGAGATTAACAGAAGTCTTTTTTTTTAAGAAGATCTGCTTGAGTTAAGCTGAACATGGTCCCCAGAGATCAATAACTGCTCTTCTAACTCCTCCTGAAAGCAACAGCTGAGTTGCCTGTAAAATATATCAGCTGTTATGCCTTAAAAGCAAAAATAAACAAGTGTTTAATGGTGGTTTTGACATTGTTCAGATCAAACAGCTTGTGAAGGCATTTTTTGCAAAACATTCCAGGGTGGGAATCGTGACAGAAGAGGGCACTTTCTTCATGAAAGAAGAGGGTTTCCGTTTAACACCTTTTTAAATCCACGTGACTTCGTGCTGTGCATATACAGGAGTGCAACGTCCACTTTCTTCTCCATTCAGGAAAGCTGTGGGAAGAGCTGTTTTATGCCTAGAGGTCCAGACTACTAGGTTCCCAAGAAGAAAACATGTCTCTAACTGCTGTGCTTCCTTCCATGAACAAGCGAATTTGTTGCAAATGGCCTGCTCGCTGCTACACTTCCTAAGGGACGTACACTAGTTCATAAACAGTGCACTTTGTATGTTTGCGTACAGCAACATGTTACATCTAAGTCATTCCACCCATACAGCATCCACGTTTGCTTTACGGTTTTATTCATGGTGCTGGAAGTATTTGTTAGCACAACGGAATGTAGATTGAATTTTTTTTTTAAAGTGAAAAGTTCTGCCTAACCAGTAAAGGGTTTTGTCATTGATACTTATTTCTTACTTAGCATTTGTCTATGGAAGAACCTCTCAAAAGGCACTGCAGATCTGCCCATTCACCTCAGTTCCCAAACAATGGATGTAAGGTGTGAAAAGAAGAAAACTGGCAACTTATAACGTCTGTTGCTGGTCTTCATAGTCTGCCTTCTTGCTGCTCTATTACTAAGACTCTGGATGCACCCCAGCTTGCTGTTGGGATCGAGGCAGAGAGCAGAAAGCTGGGAAATGCAAACTGTGCTGTTGTCTCCCACCTTCGGGCCTACAATTGAGTACAACTCCACTGTATGTAAGGATCAGACGACACTCCAGCGTAGGTTACAAAAGCAACATCACCATTAACATTAGCATGCAGCTGTTGCAAGTGCCTATTGATCATGTTTGTTGGTGGGTGCTGAACTTGCTGATACAGAGTATGTCTCTGCTGTGTGGCACCTGTGGTTTAATCAGTGACAGCAACATCAATAGTCCACTAAGTTTGCAGGAGGCCAACAGCTAACTCCTAAGGCACTGTGCTATGTTCCCAACCCTAAATATAATGTGCAGATCCTCTTGTCCCTTCAGAGACCATTTGTAGCGCACAGACTATTTTAGAATTTAAATTCATTTTTATGGAACAGATTGTATCTAATAAAAATTTTGCAACAACTTCCCAGTCTTTTGCCCAAAACGTGAATTTTTTTCTGCATTTTTCCTAGTTGGCACTAATACTACTAACAGTGGTAAATGACCATTAAAATAATGATCCCCCATATCAAGTGAAAAACATCAAAGAACATGCGATTAAAGCAGGAATCTCGGGAAGGCATGCTCAGCTCGGTAATGGTAATCTTGTTTCGATTAAGCTTCACTAAAAAGGATTTTTTTCATTACTTGCATGTGAACCTGCTCATCATGCAAAAATGATTAAATAGTAGGGACTTTTTGAACACTTCAGGTGTTCTCGGACGCGCCTTCTGCCTGTGAATCTCGCCGCGGTAGGGCCTGAGAAGCTCCGGGGCCGTTTCTGCAGTCTGTGAAGGCCCCGCACCCTGACGGACCGGCAGCTCCGGCCCGGCGCTAACGCTCCCGCACACGGGGATTGCTCTGCCTTCCTTCACCCGGCTGGCTGGGCAGGCTGCCCCGCGCCGCCCGCTCCCCGCCTCCTTCTCCTCAGCGGAGTCCGCCGCAGCTCTGCAGAGCTCTCCCGGTTAACGGGCTTTTTTCACACCGGGAGTCCCTGCCCCGCCGGAGCGAAGCGACCTCACGCGCCCCGCTCCCCTTCCGCAGGCCCTCAGGGTGCCAGCCCGCGCCGCCCTCAAAGGCGGGGTGACAGCGAGGCCGCAGGGCTGCGCCTCCTGCGCGGTGCGCAGCACCGGCTAACGGCCCTGACCGCCGGGCTCCCGCCCAGCGCCACAGCGCGGCCGTCCCCGCATCACCGCCCCCGGCTACGTCCCCGCGGCGCGGCGGCCCAGCGCCACTGCGGCTGCGCTGGGGCGGGCGGGGCGAGGCACGGTGCGCCCCCGCCGCTGCCAATAGCGCGCCGGTACAAAGTGACCTTGGCGCCGCGCCCCCCCCTCTTCCGCCGCGCTGCATCCGGGAGCTCGCCGCCGGCCCCCCAGCGCCTGCGCAGAGACGCCCCAGCCCGTCGGCCCTGAGGTGCGGCAGCTGGAGCGGGTGAGTGGCGGCATCCGCCCCCATCGCCGCCCCCGCCCGCCGCCGGGGTCCCCCTCACTCTCTCCCTTTCTCCGCAGAGACACCGGATTGTGGCCCTCGGGACGCCGCCCGCTAAGATGTTCGCCTGCGCCAAGCTCGCCACCTCGCCCTCCCTGGTGAGTGGGGGCGCCCGGGCCAGCGGGGCGGGGGGGCTGAGCCTGTTCGCCGGCCGCGTCCCGGGCTGCAGCGATGGCGGCGGTGGTCGCGGGGCGGCCGGGGGTCGGGCAGGCCGCTGAGCGCCCCGGCGGGCCCCTAGGATGAGCTCGTACCGAGGGCTGCCCGCCCGAGCGCGAAGGGTGAGGAGTGGGGGCGAGCAGCGGCAGGGCCGGGTTCTCCTTCCCGCCTCCTTGGCGTGGGCCAGGGCCCTTCGCCGAGGTGAGGGGCCTTCGCACACGAACGCCGTAAGGGGAGGGCAGCGCAGCGAAAAGCTCTTGGGCCTGGTGTGCTCTGCGCCTTGCTGTAGGTCAAACTCCCGCCTGTTGCTTGTCCTACGTAAGGCCGGGATTTTTTGCCCTTGCAGAGGCGAGGGTCTGTCCTCCTTCAAAATGTCCTCTCTAGCCTGCAGAACGTCTCGTTTTGCATGGTGCAGGCGCAGGTTTCCCGTGCAGGAAGAGCTTTGTACAAGAGCCGGTATGACCTTAGGCGGCTGGAAGTCCAAGGACACATGCAGGCCGCTTGTGAAAGAGGATTCATTCATTTATACCGTGCTAGATTTAAAAATTCGGTTATGTCTGTGCTTTTAACAGCTTTGGGATTCATTGTGATGGCTTTTATTATTTTTCATTTGAAAATGTGTATCAGTGCCTGCTGGTCTGTCTGGCTTTTTTGTTGCCGTTTTGCTATGTTTTCTGTCAGTATAACACATGTACAGGTTCATTGAATGATATAGCTGTTTGCAATAACGTCTCCTGAAAACGGTGCTATCAAATTGCATGGCAATGTTTGCTTCTGTATCATTTATTGTCTATGCAGCTATGCAGAGATTGCTGTCTTTCAAGTAAGACAAATGGCTTAGTAGATAATAGCCTTATAATATTACAGACTGTTATACAGGAACAGCTGTGATCAAATGTTTCTTTTTTTTATAGCTTTTTTCTCCTCTTGCAGATCCGTGCTGGATCAAGAGTCTTGTACAGACCAATTTCGGCATCTGTGTTGTCTAGGCCAGAGGTCAAGAATGGAGAGGTACCTTATAAACAAAATTCTGTATCTTCCTAAATTACCTGGTGAGCCTAAATGTCCTCAACCTAGACTTCACTTCTACTAACTCAAATATCTGTAGTGTGAAAGCTGCTTTAAGTCAAACACCTAATAATACTTGTTGCTGTCTTGCTGTTTTCCCTGAGGAGTCTTTTACATTTAATGTTGATTGCTTTCAGGTGGAACAGGTAATATGCTGAAGTTTTTAACTCTTAGTTTTAGTTTCATCACTTGGAAGAGGAACTAGGCATTGGATCTAATGCAGCTTTTAAAACTGCAGAGTAACACTATCAAAGTGGTCATAAAAAACGGTCTGTGTCTGAATATAATGATTTTTCATGTTTTGTTTTCTTAGGGCAACTCAACACTTAATGGGGCCCAAAATACCGTCTCCCGACTAGCACTTAGAGAATTCCAGACTAGTGCTGTCAGCAGGGACATTGACACTGCTGCCAAATTTATTGGTGCTGGTGCTGCCACAGTAGGTGTGGCTGGTTCTGGTGCTGGTATTGGAACAGTCTTCGGTAGTCTAATCATTGGTTATGCCAGGTAATCAGTCTCTCTCTTATAAAACTCTTGAATTGCATGCAGATATATCTTGAGACAGCACCCCCAGATAAGCTAAGTTATAGTAAGGATGATGGCACTGTAATAAATTCTGTTAATAATTATTATTAATGCTAAACATGGCTAAATAGAATCACATGAAACTAGTATATTCATCAGGATGGCACTGTTGTTAAATTCAGAACTTTGTACACTCTACCTGGAGAGGAGACATGAAAGAAATGAGGTCATTAGACTTGGTCGGTGTTGTGGTCACTGAAGTCCAATGTTTCAGCATTCAGTTCCAGAACTGAGTTAAAAATCTAGCCTGGGTTTTTTCCTATGTGAGGGGAGAAGTCCAAAAGAGAACCTGTATGAAAACTGGTGATAAGCAATGTGCGTTTGTGTGCTTTAGACTTTGTAGTCAGGATTGTTGTTCACAAATGGATGGTTAATTCAGTTTTCTAACACATTCAGCTTTGCATCTCAGAATATGTAATTACTTTATCGAGTGAGTAATCTTTCCTTCTAGAAAGGTGAAGGGGGTGGTGAGGGTGGGGATTTTATAGTAGGGATGAACTTCTTCCAGATAAGTGTACCATGTTCCTATAATAGGAATAGTTTGCATGGTGTCATGGAAGAGCAGAACTGATACAGGCATAAAAATGCTTTACTGAAGGTTTAGTGTTCTTCATTACTCTTTCAACCAGTTAAGACTTAATTTAAGTCTTATTTCTGAATAAAGATTTTCAAGCCCTACTGAAGACAAGTTCACTTTCCACTTGAAGAAACATAAGCGTTTTCAGTACAAAACTAATGTCGTCTTCTTTGAATTTGGCATGAACATGTCAATAAGAGGTTGTAGAACATTACTTCGTAGTATTATGTTGAAGGTTTTTTTTTCTCTCCCACACCCTTCTTAGAGGGATAATTCATTGCATTTTTGCAACAGACTGCTGTGTTTCTTTTTTTGCTCTAGGTGGTTTCAGTTCCTGTATTTGTGTGAGAGCTACTTAAAATGTCATACAAATAAACTTCCTTGGAATGTAGTCCTAATGTCACAGATGTGAAATAAATTTATAAAGCATACTGCTGATGATAGTTTCTGCATGGGAAGATGTAGAGAAATCAAATTCAAAAGCATGTATGAATGTAGTCACAAAAACTGTGCTCATTTGGAAAAGCCATATACAATCTGCATAACCTGAATCTAGTCTTAATTGCCAGGTCATTTGTCTTCAGTAAAATCCTTGCTAAAAATTACTTCTGCTTGGATTTATTGGATTTTCCTCTTATGGAATCTGTGGCAAGGAAGTATGAGGTTCTGAATCTGTCAGATGCATTAAACTGTATGAAAAAGATCTTAATTGTAAAGATAAAAAGGTCTTACACATTTGCTTTCTTCTAGAAATCCTTCTCTGAAGCAGCAGCTGTTCTCATATGCTATCCTGGGATTCGCCCTGTCTGAAGCTATGGGTCTCTTCTGTCTGATGGTTGCTTTCTTGATCCTATTTGCCATGTGAAAGGAGATCTGCCTGTAATCCTGGCATTGGAATGTAACTCTGCATTTTATGGGACTCCCAAAATGTTGGTGTCATGGAAATGGATGCTATTTCCAAAGTAATTTCATTAAAGAGAACAACTTTAACTGTCAACCTGTTGCCTGCATTTATTATCTTTCTCGCTAGGATGCCTGGAAGACAGCATCTTGTCATTCAGTCACTGTGCATTTCTCCTGATACTGACATACCATGTAGGACCCTTCAAACAATGACTTAAAGTGCAACATTTTATTTATTAATATATATTGGAATGTCACTTGTTTGTTAAAGTTAATGTGGCATATCTTTGAAAGATCAAAGGATACACATTAAATGTGAAAGGCCTGACCTTGTTCCCTCACTTGTTTCAAACTTCTCCAGAGCTGTTTCTGTGCACAATTTGGTTTTTTTCTCAGGCTAGCTTGCACATAAGGTGTGCATGGGCATGTCTTGATAGAAGGAGCTAAACACAAATCCATGAACAGTGATAGGAAAGTTGTCTTTGCCTCAGTTTTCAGTTACATTATAAATTTTGATCACCATGGTAAAAATTTTCCAATTGATTTTGAGCAGTGTCCCAGTTGAACTAAACGAATGACTACTTTATATTGGTCCAAGGCATTTAATTGTGGCACATTGATATTATACACTTACAGTTACCGCATTCTTGGCGTCACCTAATTAAAAGGGAGAACTTCTAGCTTCCTAATTTTGTAAAGTCAGCCTTGCGTTATTTCCCAAATTCTTTTTAGAGCAGTAGGATCAAAGCATTTTTAATAACAAAACATCTGCAGTATCAAGATTTGCTTCTCACAGTATCTTTTAACAATCGAAATGCATTTACAGTGTTGTCTATACTTACAGCAACATACTGTGTGCTACTATATACTAATCTGGTGGGGGGGTGATAGCATCTCAAACTTTATTCAGAATATTAAATAATAGATCTCATCATTCAACAAGTATAAGCTGAACTTTGGAAGACGGTGAGCAAGCTTGTTACAAGCTCCGTCACCTTGCTGTTAAATGTGTAATTACTGAATTAAATCTGGGAAACTACTGCAAGCTGCCTATCCCTGGGGAAATGGAGAAATGACTAGTGGTTCTTAGGTCAGTGCAAGGTGCAGGTAAGACCTTTGTTTTCATTTGAATTCACATACCAAATTAGTGTTCATGTAGCCTTAACTTGGACCTAGCATGAGAAGCTACTTTCCCTATATGTTCTTAGAAGAAAGCGGTCATCTTCTCAAAAGGATTTAAATTTGCCATGTAAATACTTTTATATATCTGAGGTTTAGGAGTGTAGAATATGCAGCATCTTTAAATATTCATCTCTAGCATAGTATTAATAGCGCCTTATATGACTAGGTCTGCAAGTGGGTTTTTTGCAGGGTGAGGGAGGGGTGGGAGGTAAAGCATATTGCAGCTATCTTCCATGTGGTCTATGCTCACACTGGGGTTTTTTATGAACTTATTATTACCCATTCTCATAAGGTGTTCTGTTACAGACCTGACGTACAGTGCATTTGCCCTGGATGAAAGGCAGATAATGATTACAAGAATTCTAGGCTGAAGCTCATCTGTGTCCTGCCAGGTGGTGAACTTTGTTCTGTTCTTTCAGTACTGTAGAGATCTGTGCAGGCATCTGAGGTGGCAATCCTTACTTCCTAATATCATGGACTAGTCTAGTGGACTAGCTTAATTCAAGCTTCAGATGTCCATACCACTGGGATTTGGCTAAACAAGGATCTTCAGACTTGTGTTGGTCAAGCCTCACTCCAGCTCTATTAATCGTTTATCAATTTGTTTACATATAAAATGGTTTTGCTGAGTTATAATTGTGTGTTTGGTGTAGAGGGAAGCTCTGGCTAAGCTATTGCTCCATAACTTCAATAAGAAAGCCACCTCAGCCACCATAAGCCACTTGAATCAGCTTTGAATAATGATTTCTGGATTTACATCCACCACCATAAGCTACCTGAATCAGCTTTGAATAATGATTTCTGGATTTACGTCCCATCTTTTCCCATGTGGTTCGCCTGGTCAACATGTACCCTTTTCCCTGCAGCCTTGTCGGAAAGGCAGCAGACATCTCAGGTGACCCTGTATATAGATGTAAAGCCTGTCTATTTTAGTAGCACCATCTCCCCAAGGTTGTTACCTTTTGACTCACTCTTAGACGGGTGAACATGGGCCAAAGCCAAGCAAAATTGCTATTAGGTCGTGCCAGTCTTGAAAGAATCGGATCTCAGTGTTACAGATAAAGACTAATCAAGGTCTTTCAAAACATGGCAACAAACCTTCATGCCAGGAGTTTATCCTCCTTATAGACAGTAAGGGACTTATGAGCAACGGGCAGATTTTCACATGTGAACGATCACAGGGCACATTGACTCCCTTTCTCTATTGCTCTGTTTTCACTGCTCTGTAAAAACAGCTTGGTTTCAGTGGTTACTTGAGCACTTCCAACAGCTCAGTCAATTTGAGTGGTCTTAGAAAAAACTCCCTTCGGTTTTCCTAAAATGCCCACAAAAGAAAGAACTATAGTTCTGTAAAAGATTAAATGCTGGTTTGTTTGGGTTTTTTTAAATAATTCTTTGCAGTGATTGGGCAGCAGCAAGCTATCTAAAAGGACTCTTGATCTTCTGCATAAGAGTTTACATAAATCTTTTTCATAGGTCAGAGAAACCAGATCCAAAGCTCCATGAGGTGATACCGTAGGCTTCGTGTTCCTGAAACCTTTGTCAGTTTTTCTGGCATGGACCGTGCTGACCTTAGAGACTGTCAACTCGTGAAGATTCATGTTGTAGATTCTTCAGATACAAAGACTGTGTTCATGTTTCAGTGTTGAAGATGGAGCCAGCTGAAGCAGAGATCTTGATTGTCGCTGAATAACTACTCTGTACGCAACAGTGTTATCCTAATGTGTAATGAAGGAAATGTTTATGTTACCAATTACATTCTCAAATTATTGCTGCAGGTAAAAGTGATTCGTCCTTTCCATCCTGCTGCTTTCCCTCTGTTTCGGTTTTTTTGTACCTATTTCAGACCGAAGAAAGGCAAAGAACTTGCAGTTCAGTTCTCTGTTCAGGACTGATGCAAGTTCTGTAGAGCGCCCACCCAAACAATTTACAAGGAATGAAACATACCATATGGTCTCTTGCAAGTTCAGGGAAACTTATGCATAATGTAATTTACTGGAACTAATACTTTTTTGGAAGTATTTTTTTATTTCAGTCTCATACTCTCAGGTCAGTCTCAGAACAAGACGAGTGATACACAGACATAGAGTTAGAACTTCCATCTGTGATTCAGAGCACATACTAGCTAAACTGTGTTGCCATATATGATTATATTTTTTAACTCATCCAAAATGCTAATTACTTCTGTGTTAAATTTAGCTGAAGACGCTTCCTTTCCTCGTACAGTGCAGCAGCATTTTTGATACCATGTTAAATGAGGTGAATGTTTAGTGGCAGTATGACTTGAGGCATGCACCTAGCTCCTGCCATAAGGCAGGTGGTGTGTAGGGAGGCTGGGAAACCAAAGGAATACAGCCAGTACGTGGTTCTGGAGGGGTTATTATTCCAATCAGCGTTGTCACTGAGCAAAGCTTTGTAGTGGTTTAGTCTGTACCTGCTTTCTGCTGCTTTCCCCGAGCAGCACCTGCCAGCCCTCCTGCAGAACCATCAGCAGAGGATGGGTGCTGCCTCCTCGGAGCTCCCCACCCACCATGGCTGTGCACATCCTCCATCGACAGCAGCTTCACCCACCGTGCTGGGTCGGGCACGGTTTGGCTTGGCTGTCGTGGCAGATGTGTGGCCCAGATGTGGTCCTTGGCAGGAGCACGTGCGGGGCACACTCCTCTGAATGTTGGGCAGCCGTTTAACGCGACTAACGAAGCTCCTCGGCGACCGCGGCGTGAGAGCCGCTGTCAGCACCGTACGCTGCTCACTCCGGACGCAGCGCCTCGGTCACCCATCCGCGGGCGGACCGAGCAGCGCCTGCTCAGCTACACCCGCGCCGCGGCCCCGCTCGGCCGCACCCACGCGTTTGGCGCTTCCGGCCACACCGTCCCCCACCGCCCCGCAGACAGCGCCCAATCAGCCGCGCGCGCCGTCCTCCGCCCCGCCCCTCCCCGCTGCCCGCGGAGATGTCAGCGGAGCTATCGCGAGACGTGACGGAAGCCTGTGGGGGACCCGGCCTTTAATGTGCGGTTCGGCCCGCGTTCCCGGGGTGAGTTAGTAAACACCAGCGCGGCGCGGCCCGGCGGCGGCTCCTCCCTCCGCGCTGCGGCGGTGCCCGGGCGGGCGAGCGAGCGCACCGGGGGCGGAGGGGAGGGAGCGGCCGCGCTCGGCAGTAGGCGGGGGATACCCGGGAGGCAGTAACATGGCGCCGCCGCTCCTCTCCGCGGCAGCCCCCTCCCCCACCGCGGCCTGCGGCTCCCGCCGCCCCTAGAGCCGGGGCGGGGCGGCCCGGCCGGCGCCGCGGAGACCGTTACCCGCCGGAGGTAGGGGTCCTGGTGGGCGCCCCGACGGAACGGGCGGGCGGGGAGGCGAGCGGGTGAAGGGGGTGCAGCTCCCCGCATCCGGAAGCGGGCTGCCCCGCAGGGGCATCGCCGGTGCCTGCCGCGGGCCCGGACCGCCGCGGCAGCGGGGGGCGAGAGACAGCGGGGAGGGTGGGGGGAAGGGGGCAGCGGGGCTCGGCCTTTCCGCCTCAGCTCTGCTCCAAGGAGGCCTCTCCCTGCATCCATCTTCTGCTCTGAAGGGAGCTCTGGGTCCGTACCCGGTGTGGGGGGTGTTCGGGGGGAGGGTAAGAGCAGCTCTTCTCACCAGAAGGAGGTGTTGGCCTGCCTGGGATCTGGCCATGGACCTTCTGGGCCAGTTGCCCCATTGACTTTGCCTGTTATTGTGCATTATGCCTCTTGAGTTGTCTTAATAAAGGTCTCGGAAGCTTTCACGTGAAAAACCACCTCACAGACCCTCAAGCAACGGTGGCTGCATGATGTTGTAGGCACAAATGTGTCACACTACAATGCAACTTGATGTTTGGAGTTAGAGGATGTGTGTGCTGCCGTGTTGCTTCTGCAGCCTTGTTCGTTCTACAACCTTTTTGCATCACTGTTCTTGGAGTGACATCCATGAGTATGTTTCCATGTCCCATCCATGCACTCTGTGCCACTCATTTGCTTCTCATTATGTTGCTTTCTCCCAGAGGTGTTTATCTTCAAATAGTGATAGTCACCTGTTTCCTAGTGCTAGAATGAGAAATTCTACTAAAGCTGGAAATTCTGAATCATCTACTACTTTCCAAATAGAGACCCTGAATATGGCCAAAGTGTATTTTCTTTTCCACCTTTTAAAATAATATTTTTGTTTTCTTCTTATCATATTCTACTCATGGCAGTGAATGTCATGTCCCAAGCTCTTGCTGAGTGTAAAGCTAGATAGTGTTAATAAAAACAAATGTTCCTGAAGTTAAGGTCATAATACTGCTAGGTCTGTGTTAGATGCTAAATTCAGCACTAGCTGAGAGGATGAGGAGGACTCTTCCTTGTGGTCCTAGTCTTCTGTAAGTGTCTAGACATGATTTCTTCAGCCTTCTGCTGAAACATAAGTTACTCTCTATTAATTGACATCCAGTTGCAGACATAATTTCAGAGGGACAAACCATAGTCAAGTTAGGCATTCACTTGAATTCTATTAGTGTTTATAATTCTGCATTCCAGAATCAAAATCGGAAAGTTGTCTTATTAAAAAACAAAGCAATAGCTCTGTCAGGGACTGCTTGTTATCTAAGCATCAGAAGAAATGTGAAGTAATTAAAAAACCTTGATGTGTACATGGAGTGAAGCAGCTTTTTTAAAAATCCATTATGAGTTTATGTTTTAATACTGATATTGCATGCTAATACTTAATCAACTAGTTGAGCCTTTGATCACTACTTCATAGTGTAGTTGATATTTCTATCCTCATTAAAGTTCTAGAAATATGAACATGCTTGGTACGTCTTTTCCAGAAATTTCAAGACTGTGCAGCATTAACATAAGGTGCTTTCAGGTCTTAAATTTCATCATACATAATTTTATAAATAATTTGGTTTTTCATGCTACTTCTGTTTTGTGAGAAAGTGTTGAGCAGCCTGAAATATGATATTCTTTTGAATCTTGTTTAGTTAAATTTTGGGTATGTCTATTGCCTAAAATTCCTTTTCTGTCATCAGCTATTCTTTTTTTTCCTTCCACTATTAGTTAATTTAAACTTACAAATGCACATTTATATCTCTGAGAAGCTTTGCTAGCTTTAGAAGTTTATATGTTATTTCTAATCTCAACATTTTTTTTATCGTTTCTTAAAATGATCTTGAATTTCTGTATAAAATTAATGTATCAACTGTTTTCAAAGGAGCAAATATGATTCAATACTATTAACTTCTTTTTTGGAGTAATGAATAGATTTTAAGTTATCATTGTCCTGCATAACTTAACTACATTTGTTTCAAATCAATAATGTGTATGCTAAGGAGACATTGGATGTAGTTAGTGATAGAAATATCAGTCAATATTTAATAATGGCACAATAAATATTTTTTTTCCAAGTTTATGCTGTACTGTTTCCAACTTTGTTATGTGTCAGTTTCAGTTCAGCCTGAGAACTTTTCCATTAGCTTCAGTTCAGATAGGAGCTTCTAAGTTATGCCAAGCAATATAGTATGTTTCTCTTTCTAGGTAAATGCCAATGGTCATTTATATTATTACTTACTAGAAAGAAAAAGATCATTCTGTTTCAGTGAGCAATGGGAGTCCTGTAGTGGGATATTTGTGATATATTTAAAGATTTTTAAAAATTAAATTCTTAATTATTGTATTCAATTTTATACTTCAGGGCTGCAATCTGAAAAAATGTAAAAGTGAAGTAACTTTTTGTCAAGTTGTTTTTTTTTTTAATTTGTTGGAAGTAATGTAGCAAAAGGAGATTGGATTTCTAATGTTTGTTGGGTTGCTGAGCAATAGTAAGACATTCAAACCTAGATAAATGAACTGGGGAAGGTAAGTCCTAATATCTCCCTAAGCAAACTGTGAAAAGATCAGTGGAGTATTAACCCCTGTATATTTCTTCTCTGAGTTTCATTGGCCTTTCACTTATCTACAAGAGCTGTATTCACACAGCATGAATTTCCAGTAAGTCGAAGAAAGATCAAAGCACCTCTGGAAAATACTTGAGCCAGGGGGTTAACTTAGGAGCTGCCATATTGAGCCAACAGGAAGCGTTAGGTCTAAGGACCTTTCTTCATTCCATTAGTGCTCTCCGTTTACCGGAAATGTACCTTCATGTGGAACAAGCCTGCTCCTTCAGCAGAGCTGAAGTAACTTAATTGTTTTGTTTCTGTGCAAGTGACTATCTGTCCAACTGTCTTTCTTGTTCTTATTTGAACTTGTTAAGTCAATTGTCCTCACTTCTCACATCTTTTTCTTCTTGTCCAGATGCTCTCCCCGTTATTTGTGGAATCTTAGACAAACCAAGGAAGGTATGGAATTAACTTTAGGCATCAGTTACAAGCAGTTAACTAATAACATCAGCAAAAAGTGCCCAAAGTTTGGCTTTTTTAAAGAAAAAATCTGAGCCTTATGGTGCAAGCACAACATTCTTCCTTACTCTTCCCCGGAACTCCCTGATACAGATCATGTGTCTTCTAGGAAACAGCTCAACCACTCTATTAAGCAGTGAGGTGTGAAGAAGGAGCTCCCGTTTTCTTGTTTGTCTGTTTTGAGGTTTACAACCTTTAAATATTGTGGACTATGGCTTATAGTTTTCTTGCAGACTCTGCCTGAGCTACTTTTTTGTGATCCCACTTTCTTCATAAGTAGGAGTGTTGTTATTTTTCAACCTTTTCCTCCTCCATTCTCTTAATTGTACATTTTTATTTTTTAGGAATGCTAAATTCTATGGCATTACACAAATAGTCAGAACACTTTTGAAAGTGGACTTTAATGGTCAAGTGTGCATTACACCACTTTTGCTTCACCTTTCTTCTTTTGCTTCATAGGAAACTGAAAAAAATAGCTGTTCCAGTCCCTCCAGGTAAGTGGAGCAATGATTTTAAACTTTAAAATACAAATTTTTATTTTATTTATTTATTGTACTTCTTAGCAAGTGGTGTATTCTACATACTAACTTCCTATTTTTACTGACAGCAAAACTTGCAAGTCTGCCTCTATAAAAAATTGTAGAAATAAAGATAGGCGCAAATATGGGAGGTGATTAAAATGTACGCTGTGCAATGCTGTATGCAAGTATTGAAAGTATAAAAGGTACCCTGTTCATTTTGATTTGCGTTGATTCGTTTGGTTGCATGAGAAAGCCATCTCTTTTAATTTTGAAGTGTTTAAATTTGGAAAACAAAAATAGCTACTTTTTTTTCTCTCATCTAAAGCAGCATGTCTATTAAAATTCTTGTATGGAGTCGAGCAAAACACTAAATTCAGCTCTTCAGGAAACCATTAA
This sequence comes from Nyctibius grandis, assembly GCF_013368605.1. Taxonomy (NCBI): domain Eukaryota; kingdom Metazoa; phylum Chordata; class Aves; order Nyctibiiformes; family Nyctibiidae; genus Nyctibius; species Nyctibius grandis. The sequence goes on from NC_090666.1 coordinate 14,287,239, forward strand.
GGGAATGTTATTCTTTACTGTGGCAAATATATTCAGTCCGCTTGACTTTACTTTGAAAAAGTATGCACCTCAAGTAGAACTCTTAAAATTGGTAAAGGCTTTGAAAAATTTTGACCTTCCTCTTTTATGCTTCAGTTTCCTATTGTAAAATGAAGCTTTAAAGTAAAATCTTAAAAATCTTATGCTGCCTAAAGCAGTTATGCACTATGGTGAGATCTACAGAAAAGCTTACTAAGAGTTAATAATTCTGTATACAGTAAGAGTTTTTATCTTGCAGTCAAAAGGGGCACAATCCGAGATCAAATGTAAAGAATAAAAGGAAATGTTGACTAGACGTGATCAGTCTTAAGGAAATACAAACATCCGTAGGAAAATACATCACTGATACTGTAACTTAAGCACTTTGTAATGTACAGACCCAGGGGAGGCTTGGTGCTGATGGACTACTATAGTTCTGATTTCTCTCAGTGGCCTAATACAGTTTTTGTCCAACTTACTCATTTTTTTTCAAACCAGAATGTACAGCTGTCTCTTGAGTTGGAGCCACATGCAAGTGGTCAGTCTAGCTGCATCCCGTAGGTTTGCATCCCATGTAAGCAGCTACTACTGTAGCTGGCAGACTGTCAGATTGTCCTCTACGGACTGTCCAGTTTGGGGGGGTGACATGCTTGTGAGAATGTGCATCTCTTCTTGCTCGCTGGCTAGTAGGGGAATGCTGAAATTGAAAAGTTTTAAGGTTTTGTTTGTTTTTTTGAATTGTTTTGTTTTGTTTGGGTTTTTTTTGTGTGTTTATAGTTGTCTGTCTTTTCTGTGTTCAGTTCAGGCTGTTTTCTTCCATGCTGTTTTGTCAGCCCTGACGTTACAGGAGGGCAGCCTCTGTATTGCTACAGTGCTTAGAATAAATAATTGCAGGGTAAAACTGCGCAGCCCGTGAGCAGGTTAGTGCATAGAGGTCTTTTGGCATACAGCATGCTTTATACAGGTAAAGCATTCAGGGGCTTTAGCTACAAGTCTGACGAGTCTTTACTAGGTATGTGTGAAGAATGATTTTTCTTAGCAAATTTGGAGAGGTTTATGCAAGGATTATCAATATGTATACATTTTAAACAGCTGTTTAATAGAAAAAAATTTTGAAACGAGATGTCCGTTGTGTTTTCCATGCTCCTGTATGTGAGGAATTAAGAGAAAACAGAAGAACCTTTACCAGTAAAGTAAGCCAACAAGACATTGCTTAAGTCAATGTGTGATTTTGTTCTTTTACAAATTGTCCGCAGCAAGGTATTTTAGAAGGAAGCCTGAGTAGGTAGTAATAGTTTCCAGAAAGCGTACTTAAGATGTTTAATTAAATTCTTACAAAAATATACAAATGATCATTGAAGCTATTTTTGTAGCACGTTTAGATGAACGTTAGTGTGATGTTTTATAGAAACATCTTTATTTTTTAAATAAGCACACTGTCCTAAATATTAGTAAATTGCTTGTAAGCCTGGTTTTATTTCTCTGTATTATATATATTTTAAACATGTATATGTACTTATGTATATATTTTACTGCACTGTTTGCTTTCCAAAAGTGATAAAAGAGCCTTATGACATTTTAAATAGGAGTGATGTGAAAGTATTTTGCCTTTGCATTGAAAGTATGGAGTAAACACCAAAAAAGTGAGATTACTTTCTGATTTAAGTACCAAAGTTGATTATACTGCTGAGATTATTTCGTGGTTTTCCCGTGTTCAGCTCTGATCCTGTTTCTCAGTGTAACTCCAAAGAATTCTATGTATGGGTTTCTTTATGCTACTGAAAGGAATTTACTGTTGGAAGGCTTACAGAAGAAAGTTGCAGTTCAGTGGACTGTAGTAAGAATCATTTCACTGAAGTGTTCGGTTTATCTGAAGAGGTAAGTTAAGGCTGGAGTTTCACGTTCAGATTGGATTGATTCAGGAACCGTCTCTTTTCTATGGGACAAGGTGTTTGCTGTTGCCTGCGTAACAATCCAAGGTGGCTATAATTCATCTCTAGCAATTGAGTTAGCAGTTTACATACTTTATTTCTCATTTGGTTGAGCGAGTATCATTTTTGTCAAGATAGCGCTTAAGTTTCTATTTTGGTTTTCAGGGGAAGAGTATTTTCTAAATTCTCCTTTCTTACTGTGATATTCTTTCTTAGAGCAGTCAGTCTTCAATAGCCTTTTGAAATCAGAGTGGCAATCACAAACTTCTTTTCTGAAAATTTGCCTTCTTTGTATTAGTCTTGTTATTCCTGTCAGGCAACAAACAATCCAGAAGGAAAACAGGAGGCAAAGGATGGGGTTGGTTTGTTTGTTTTTCACTAGCAGCAACAGTTTTAGTTGGTGGGCTATAAAGTTAACTAAAGCTGTCAGAACATAATCCAAGTTTGGATTGTCTTTTGCTGTTGTTCACCTCTGTTTCTAGGTATGACAGCGTCTTTATAGTATACTTCAAATTTCAGAGCTATCTTGGATTGCTCAGAATTTCATCCACTCAAATTTTGAATATCTCCCAAGGATGGAGATTCCCCAGCCCCACTGGGCAACCCCTCCCAGTGTTCAGCTGCCCTCACTGTGTGATTTTTCTTCTTTATTTTTTTTTTCCCCTCCCCTTGTACTTGCTCATAACTTTCTTGGTGTGGCTTGTGAATGTTGAATCTCGTCCTTTTGTTGTACACTACCCAGAGTCTGGATCTGTCTTCTCTATAGCAATACATCAGGTAGTGTAAGACAGTAAGAAGGTCCTTCCTTATCCATGCTGAACAAACTTTGCTTCCTGATATTCCTCTTGTATGTAATAGTCCAGCCTCTTAACTATTTTGATGGGGCCCCTGCTGGTGTCTCTCCAGTTTGTCATCTGTCTTGAGGGACTCAAAACTGGCCGCAACACTCCAGCTGTAGCTTCGCGACTGCCAGATAAAGGAGAATAATCACTTCCCTTCATCTGGTTCCCCCAGTACACTGTTAGCTTTCAATGCTGCAAGCGACATGGTGCTCAATCGTGTTCAGTTTGTTGTCCACCAGGAGTTACAAGTTCTGCCCCAAAGCTGCTTTGGCTACTTGGCCCTCAGCCTGCGCTGTTGCATGGAGTCATTTTGTTCTAGGTACAAGCTTTGCATTTGTCTTTGTAATAGGTAAATACAGTCCTTACTGATTTTGGCTACACTAATGAATGTGAGCCCTTTGTTTTCCCATCCTGTCAGATCCAGTTTCTGTTTAGATTTATAATGTCTGAGATCTTGCTGGAATGCATGAGTGAACTCCTTTTCTTTTAAGTGCAAAAATTTCAGTGCTTCAGGATACATTTTTTGTCCTCTCATGTTAGCTGGAATCCCTTTACAAGGCATTACCTCACAAAATTCCTTGTGGCCTGCAGTCAAATAATATTACAAAGTTCAGGAAATGGATTTATCTCCAACTTTTTTCCAGTAAGTTTGCCAGGAAGACAACACTTTTCTTTTTCACGAGGATTGATTTTTAATTTATAAATCAGGCATTCGAAATTCACAGGCTTCACAAACCAAAACATGGAACTAGATAATGACTTCATATGCAAATACGTGTTTTGGTAATATTCCTTTAAAAGAGAGAATGAGCGGACTTGAAAAAGTGATCTTTACAGCTTATAACCTAAGAAAAATACTACCAGTGTGGACAGAGCAGATTTTATGGCTGATACTATCTACTTGTCAAAGACTGACAACAAGCTATAGTAACAGAGTGGAAAAAATGCTCTCTGTGTACTTTTGTTAGTCAAAATCTTCATCCTTTGGATAAAAATCCAGAATTGTTTCTTACACCTTCAGACATTTCTGATATGGATGTAACTCTTCTGTTCATAATATATATCCACATGTGCATATCGTAGCCATTTATAACTATATGATGCCCCATGATCAAGATTTAACAAAGCAAATTCCCTTTACAATCTAAAGGAGACTGACTGTTGGTTTTGAACCTGCATTTAAAACATCTGACTGTTGCATAGCTGAACAAGGAGAATAAGCTCATTGGATAGCTTTTAAGTGTCTGTTGAAGTTCCAGATAATATAAGGATGTAATCCTAAAGCTTCATTCATAAGGGCCTTATTTTTTACCCTGAAGCCTTAGTTGTGAGTGTTCAAACTTGTACATAACCTTGTTAATACTCTTTATTGGTGACAGTACCAAGTTCATAATTTGAACAGTTCAAGAAATATTTCATCCCTTCAGAAACTTGAGACAGGTTATGAACTCTTTGCAAAGAACAGCGGAACAGTCTCCATCCCTGATTTGCTTTGGCATCCTTTCTTTGGTTCATAAATGTTTCCCTGAGTTGTCAGTGCTGAAGACTCTTAAGTTTCTGGCAGCCATTCATCTCTTCTTGGCTTGTGATCTCAGCTCAGTATCCTCATTCTGTTGAACGTATGTATTTAGAAGTGACACTTTGTAATCTCCTCCGCTCCATGTTTTCCTTCTTTGCTATTTGGTGCCCCTGACCAAGGACAGTGGGATCTCCTTCCCCTTGAAGTAATATCCAAAAAGTCTATACAGTAGTTTTTTTACTGTGCAGGCACAGACAAAAGGATCAGCTAATGTGTCCCCTACAGATCTCTGAGGTATTAAGTCTTAAATGATTTGCTTATGCTTACTTGATCTGTCGTGTGTCTAGTGCTAAATGGTGTACCAGAAGTATACATTCTTAGGACGGTTAGACAGTTTCAGAAGCCTTGCAACTTTTCATGACCAGCCTGTTGGGCGAGAGATGGATTTATTCTGCTTATGATCTTTAATCATAAAGACATCTTTATTCATCTTTATTTGCTTCATCAAGCCAAGCAGTGTTCAGAACTAACATTGTTAGATCTCCATACAAATACTCATATTTAAAGATGAATGTATTTCCTCCAGGGTAAAGTCACAGATGGGTTGAGAGTGCTTGTCATCTCCTGGCTAATTAGCTAATTTGGCCCTGTTACTTGACCTTAAAATGAGGTAACTTTAGTGTTCAGAGTAGTTACTCATCACTATTTGATTTAGTGATGTGACAACAATATCTTGATTTTATATGTTCATTGTATTTTTGTCATTGATGTCACAGCATCCGCATACTAGTTTTATGTATTGTCCAGTACAGGTTGGCTCAATCCAATCTGTGTCCCTCTTTCTCTTCCTGAAGCAGAGTGATGCTACCTTGTGATGTTTATTCTGTGCTTGCAGGATGAAAGAGTAGAAGCATCTCTCTATCTCAGAGAAGGCATAACTAATCAGAGGATGTATTGAAGCAAACCCTTTCTTTAAAAAGCTGTTGTGTTTCATGGGTGAATAGTGGGTATTATATCTTTACAAAATCAGGTATTATTACCTGTTAAATATTCATAGTAATTAATATCTTCTTTCAATTACAGTTCATTGCCATGAAAAGGAGGATATGATAGTTTGGCCTGTGAAACAGGTTTATATGTGAAATCTGGCAGGTATGTGTATTAGTATGTGTGGTGAGTATGCAAAACAGCACAAAATATAATGAATATCTAATACTTTCTTAAATAATTTTTAGCCTGTTCATAATTTAGTTGTATAGCTGAGACATTACTAAAGTACATGTTTTTGTAGTTAAATTTGTAATGGTTTACATAAAGGGCTATCTGCTAACTTATCTTTAAAGATGAGCTTTAAGGATTATGAAAAAACTAAAGAATCAACCACTTTTTCTTATCTGTTGGCACTCTATCCTTGACTACTTGGTATTGTCTGCTGCTTTGTTTTTTTTTTTAATTGTGGAAGTCGAATCATTATTACAATGTATTTTTATTTCAGTAACAAGTTGTCTTACTGTGTTTTCAGATACTTTTACAATTAGCCATGTTACGTACGAATACATTCCTTTCTGATTGAGATGTGTGTTCAAAACCTACCGTGCGTCTGTTGGGTTTTGTGTACCTTTCTGACAGAGCTTGGAATCCAGACTCTACTTGAATCCTGGGTATTTAGATTCTTAGTGTAGCCAGAAGGCAGAAATTCTTGTCCGTGGAATATTAAAATATCCTGTGGATGTTGATGTATTGATAATTTGTTGCAATATTTGTAAAATTTGTTCCTTTCTCATTTTAATACAGGTAGCACAACGACCTGTGGAATATGAGTGATGACAAACCCTTTTTATGCACTGCCCCTGGATGTGGCCAGGTAATGCTCTGACTTAAGTTATTAACATCGAACAAATAGGAGTAAAACAGTGAAACATATTTCTAGGGATTGAAGAAAAGGGGATTTATGATAATTGGTAGAAAGTATGTGTGTTTTGCTGAAAAGAGGGTGACGGCAAGAATTTCTAGTATTTTGTGTGTGTTTGTTGAGAAAATGCTATCCATAGAAGAAAAAAAAAATAAATTACCCTTTCTGAGCTGAAAACAATTTCATTTGTTAGCCCTGCTTTATTTGCTTTCATTAAAAAAAAAGTAAATCAAGAAACATCCTAATTTTTATCAGGTAACCTGTATTTTTCAGAATATTTCAGTGTTAGTGGGGAGCTCATTGTGAAGCTTGCTTGTCACTAATCTTCTCAACTATGGTGACTGCAATTATTTAATGGCATAATTTTTATTTATGTATATTTTTGTGTGTAGGAAGATGTTAACAGCGTGCATGCCACAAAATGCATTTCAATTCCTAATGTAGTTTTAATGCCTTCTATTAAATAGCATTAGTGGATACAGAGCTGAATGTGAACAGAAAAGTAAAAACATTATTGAGTGTTTTAGCAGATGGTTGCTTAAAAGGAAGCTGTCTTAACACTTTAATTTAGTAACCTGAAAATAAATGAATTTGCATTATCTGTTGCATGAACTGGACATTCCTGCATCCTTTATATAGAATTAATTTCTTAAGTGGAATTTTTCATTATATTATCTCTGCTGCCTTTATATAGAATTGATTTCTTAAACAAGCTGTATATTTTCGTTATATTAGTGCACTTGGATTTATTTGGATTTTGAGTTCAAAATATTTTCATTTTTATTCTGAAAACTTAGTTTTTATGATGAATGACAGCATTAATGTTATATTAATGGAGCCTTCTATATTTAAAGCAGGAAAGGACTAAGATTTCTTATTATGTCTAATGTGTTCAGAGACATCAAAAGTAACAGAAGAGGCCTGCCTTCTCTTAAGCAACATGTTTGTCCCCATCCTGTTTGAATCTCGTTTTGATGTAAGCTCTGTCAGAAATGTTTTGGCGACTAAATCTCATAGAAGATGCATCATGGGGCTACAGCAATCCTTGATTCCAGTGAAGGAGAAGAGAGAAGTTCATGTCCCTGAAAATGGGCAAGGCTTTTCTAGATGCCAGCTCATACTATAGAATAGAGGGAGGGAGTCAGGATCTGGAGATCCTGTTCCCTCTGAAGGAGCCTGTCCATCACGTAGCGGGGACAGAATGATATACCTAAGTCTCTTAGTGTGATAGAACACCAAAGTTTCTGGCTTATGCTGTATCTAGAGATAAGGCACAGGAGCTATGGAGAGCTGGGCATTTGGAACCCTTCGCAACAGAGTTCTAACAAAAAGAGTGCCTGGCCTCTATCACCTTGTCTTTCAGTGATCCTGCATTTTTAATTTCCTTCTCAGCTCCACACATACATGTCCTTTCTCACAGAAATATTCCGGATGACTGTACTCTGAGGTCAACTGAGCTTTCTGTATTGTTTTCTGAGAGTTGGCACTTGGTGTGTATCTGTTACAAGATATATGGGGAGTGACTTAAATTATTGAGGAATAATCAGAAACATAATTTGGGACTCAAACGTTCACAAAGAAAAGTAAGAATTTGAGTGTTTTGTAAAATGTATTCTTTTAGGAAGCCTGCATCTTGGGAAACATTTTCTTAGATTATCTCAATTGAAACACTAACTTTACCCACAATTACAGACACATAGCAAATTTCAAGTTAGTAAAAGTAAGAATGTCTATTTTACAGCACCTAGTTTGTCTGCGAACTGTTTTTTTAATAGAACGTACCCCAGATTTTGGGGGAAGTATGCAGAAAACTGGCATACTTCTGAAAACTTGAGCGATTTTTAAAATAGTGATAAGTTTAGTTCATTCACAGCTTTTCAGTTGTCTGACATTGTTCCAGTGTTTCCCATTCTATCTGCCTCTTATTTTATATAATAAATGGTCAGGGGCAGGAGCTATACTTTATTTTATTCTTACACTATTAAGTACAGTGAAGTCTGTGATTACAGATCAATTCTCATTATTGTGATAACACACACAATACAGAAATCAAATAGTGGTAATCAATTACTAAACATTGTCGTGATCCATTAGTATAGCAAATGGCTGTTTGCTAACGGTTGATGAAGTCTGCAGCACATTTTATCTTGGACTTTTGATGAATGCAGGTACTTATATCATTACTATTTAGTAATGATGAACATCATTTGAGTTGTGTAACATTTCTACTTGGTACGGTTGACCAAGGAACAAGATATATCTGCTTAAGAGGGTTGTCTGTAAACATAGTAATGATAGTTTTACATGTTGTAAAAATTGCTTTCTGTAGAATTGCATTTACTTTGTTCACACTGAAGATTACAACTGTTTCTTAAAACTTTCTGCTGCAGCGTTTTACCAATGAGGATCATTTGGCTGTCCATAAACATAAACATGAGATGACACTGAAATTTGGTCCGGCTCGTAATGATAGTGTCATTGTGGCTGGTTAGTATATACTTTTATAACTAGTTTATTCACTTTTCTGCTAGAATGTGCACACATTTTATCTATTTCCTGTACATAATGCATAGACTTACGTTAAGAGAATACAAAGCATTTTCTTCACTATAGTTGTCTGCAGTGTGTCCTTAGGCAATATTTTCATACATAATTACCTTTTGTCAGAATTTGAAGCCAGTATTATTCTCCATAAATAACTTTTATTTGGATCTGATACATAATCTAAATATTTTTCAATTATCAATACTTTAATAGTTGATTAAATCATGTAATAAGCATTTGGTAAGAACACACACTAATAAAGGCTGTGCCTAACAGGATCTGTTGACTAGATTAAACTGTATTTAAGTTTTAATTATTCATTAATATTACTTGTCACTTAAAATTTAAAATATGTAGTGTTTTTTACATACTATGGTGACATTAGAAGAATGAATCAGTAATTATTATTCTTTAAATGGGATAGTAGAAGAAAGATGAAAGTTTTTTGTTTTAATTTTAGCTTAAATTCAAAATGCTTTTACTGTATTTCCACCTCTGAATTCCTGGTATACCCTTGATCAGTTGTAACTAACTTTTTTTGTTTGTCCAGGACCAGAAGTAATCACCAAGGGATGATTGATTGCATTATAAATTTTAAAGTTCTTGAATGAAGAGAGCACATGCTAATTATTCTAAAGTTATAGTCAGAATGGTTTTTTTCAGTGGTGGAACAGCCTAAATGAACTTCACAAAGGCTTTCAGACATTTTCCAAATCTTTTTTCCTTATAAGTGGCTAATTTGTTAGGACAAGCAGACAAAAAAAATTGTTACTCTTAAACCAGCAGTTCTAAATGTGATCCTCAGCAATTATACCATAAGAAAGGGAACCTCTCAAATAATCAGGTGTTTGAGAATGAAATCATGGCAGTGTTTGTCTCTTCGCAGCCACATTCGAGTGTAGGAACTGTTAGTTGTAAATGCCAGCTTATGTTAGTAAGGCGCACATAACGTCACTTTACAATATTTTAAATGCAGGTAACTTTGTGGCAAATGTGGTTAATTTTGACCTGGTAATAATAGTGAAATAAGGGGAATTTACATAGTACAAAAAACTTTCTAGAAAGACTTTTTTGAAACTGCTTCATGCAGTAATCACCCAGATACCAGAAGTCTTATGATTCCAGCTTGACTATACAGGCATCGTGGGAGTCAATATGATCTTGCGTACAATATCACACTTCCTTTTAGAAGTTCCGCGCGCTTGGAAATAGTCACTGCTGTTTTCACAATATGAGAAGAAGCAAACTGTCTATGAGCTGTGCACTTTTCTCTTTTTCTCTCTCTCTTTTTTTTTCTTTTTTTTTTTTTTTAAATTAAAGCCTTCATGTATGCCTTATCTCTGTTTGAAAATAGAGCCTGCTTGCTCACTGAAGTGATCTGCTATGCTAGACTAGGCACTTGAGAATAGCTCCCTCTGGTTTCTGGACACAGAGGAAAAGCTTTGCCCTCCCAGCACTGTCAGGGGCTTACTGGTTTGCAAATTCAGTTGCTTGCCTCCAGCAGGTGGAGTTACACCTTCTGGTTGGCCTCCCTTCAAGGCGGGGTAGGGGGCCTGCTTGTGAGGCGTAAGAGAGTTCTTAACCACATCGTCTCTTTCTGTTTGCTTTTATTCTGAAAAATATTTAGGATAAGTAGGTTCATAAATGGTATTTTAAAAATAAAATTGTGGGGTTTTTATATACTTCATTTCAGATCAGACACCAACACCGACTCGATTCTTGAAGAACTGTGAAGAAGTGGGCTTATTCAATGAATTAGCAAGTCCTTTTGAAAATGAGTTTAAAAAGGCTTCCGAAGATGACATTAAGAAAGTATGTTCAAAAACTTTTCCTTCTCAGAGCTTCTACTTTTTTCATATCAGAAATTCCATCAAAAAAAGCAGACTTTGGATTTATATATTGCCTTCTAATTGTTACCAATAATCATTTCCCAGCTGCTTATATATGTTGTATGGAGAGAATACAATCTAAGATTACTCTTCTGAAGATTAGTTTACCTGATTATTTTTACATAGTTAGCATGGACAATGGGACACATTGACCTTGTCTTAATTCATGAAGTATCTAGGCTATATCTGTTGAAGTTAATCATTAGCTTTGATTGAAATTTCATTAGGTCCTCAATAAGAAAAAAATAAGTCTGAAAAGTAAAGAGTTTTTGCAGAAAGAAAAACATTTGCAAGAAACCCATGTGACAAGAACAGTATGTGAACACTGATTATTTTGATTAGTTTTAAAATACCGGTGTTATTGTAAGAATCAGTAGTTGTGATAACGAGAGTTAAATACTGACTAGATTTAAAGAAGTGTCAGTAATTTGGTTATAATTATATATACTATGTGTTGAAATAACTTTTGACTAGAAATTATTGATCACAACCTAAACATCTACTTTTTTTTAATGCACAGATTGAAATATAAGAAAAATTTGGCTTGTATCTGTTTAGCAACTTCATGTTTTTGTGAGGAACTTACCATACATTTACATGTGGTTTCTTCTGTTTATTTTAGTACTTCCCAGTCATAACTGGTTAGAGGCCCAAACATTTAAACACTTCTGCAAATGAAAAATTTTGTTCAGTGTCCCCTTTGAATAATTTTGCCTTTGGTTTATTATCTGGTTGATTTCCATAGGCCATGATAAAAAATATATTTTTATACTCATGTATACAGAGTTTGCAGAATCAGTGTGTTCTTTGTTTCAGTAAAGATTTTAATAGGTACTTGTGAATAGGATGGGTTATTATCCATTCCTGACAAAGCCTCACCCTTACTTTGTTACTGCAACTCTACCAAATCATGATTTTTAATTTTTTTTTTTTTAATTGATGTATGCTAACTGTTCTTAAAACACTACATATGGTAATACTGATTCTGGATTTGCTAATACCATATTTTCTGTGTAATCCACCACTACCTTGGAGGAGGTTATAGGTATTGCAAAATATTTTAAACATTTTAACAGTTTCTTTAATGGGTATTAATTTTCCAAGCTGCCCTCTGTGTAATGAGAAGAAACGCAGTCCTGCCATATCTCTGGTTGATTAATGTACATAAGCAATCATGGCAAGGGGTAGAAAAATTTACCATAATAGCACACTTTCTAGAGGGTTGATAGTTTAGTTTTTTTCTGTAACATTTCATAGTCAGGTGTGGTATGAAAAGAGATTCCACTTTTAACAGTCTTCCCTGCCCATTAGTAATATATTCCGTAGGAAAACTAGGAACTGAATTGAAAAAAAGCATCTGGAAGAACATAAATAGAAGATGAGCTTTGGGGGAAGTTTCTTCCAGAAGTATTTAGATAGCAGACTAGACAGGAGTATAGGCTTTCAAATCTGTAGTATTGCTTTAAGTATTTTTGTAACTTAATTTCTTTGTGGCATTTCAGATGTCCCAGTGGTTATATCTGTGTCGTAATATAAAACTTGCATTTTCAGTAATTATTTGCTGCAATAAGTTTGAAATTAATTGTCCACAATAGGTTTTTTTAATTTGGAAATGTAGTTAGGATTTTGTGCTTTGTGGCATGTGATATAATAATTTATAGAAGGGTGATACGTTCTTTTAACTGTAATTTTTAAGTGTAGCACAGTCCTTCCTCAGGTATAATTTTCCTGTGACTCTTGGGAAAGGAAAACTTGTAAGAGTGTTTTTAATTCTCAAGAATAAAATACTTAGAGTGACATTGGTGTTGAAAGACAGTGTTACTGAAGATTGGTATTCATGCAGATGCTGGAAAAATAGCCTTAACTGGTAATGCATGTACATCAAGATCCTCCAAACATCCGCACACCCCTGTTGTTATAAGGCTGATATTTCTCTTTAGTTGTTTACGTTTTCTTGCGTATTTTAATTTTTTAGAGATTGAGTAATTTTGTTTTATACTTTTGCTCTTAGATGCCTCTAGATCTGTCTCCTCTTGCAACACCAATTATAAGAAATAAAATTGAAGAACCTTCCGTTGTAGAGACAACTCATCAAGACAGTCCTTTACCTCATCCAGAGTCTACTACCAATGATGAAAAGGTCAGAACCCTTATTTTCTTTTTCTTTTTGGCATTCATTTTTCAAATCTTCTGATGATCTGTAAGGTTGTTGTACATGATGATAGCCACGCTACTTATCTGGTTGAAAGGAAAAGAATTTTCGTTTGCCATATTCCTGTGGATATATACTTAATTTGTTCAATTATTTAGTTAGCTTTGTTCACCATAATTATTTCTTTGCCTCATACAGCAGGGGATGTTCTACAAAAATGTAGAGAGATGAATGTGTTGCCTTTCAAAGCTAAGCACCAGCTAATTTTGTTTCAAATTTTATACTCTTTAGGCTATAGCAGCATGTTTAAAAGTGGTGATCTCGGGCATTTCGTTGTTTAGTGTTTACCTGAATACTCATAGAAGACTGAGGTATTGTTTGTCACTAGAAGATGTTGCAGTCAAATCAGTTTCAAAGCTATTGCTCTAGAGAAAAAATAAATGGTTTAATAGTAATGATAACGTTGACACGTGACTTGCAGTGTTTTCATCATGTGCAGTTCTCTTGAAGAATGCAAAATGAAGCAAAATCAGTGAGATGAATTAATTATTTCTATTCCTACTTCAATAAATAAAAATATTAGGAGCAGAACATAATAAAGCAATACAGTTGCTATAGTCAGTCTTTATTCTATGTGCATCTTCAGTGGGCAGTCTGCATTTGAGGGACTTAGCTACATTATTCCCCAAAACCAGCAGGACTTTTTAGGATGACAGGGTGATTCAGGTTGGAAGGGACGGCAGGAAGTTCCTGGTCCAACTTCCTCCTCAAAGCAGGGGTTAACTCTGAGATCAGACCAAGTTACTCAGGGCTTTACACAGTCTGATCTTGAAACCTGAGGAGGGAAGCTGCACAGCCTCTCAGTGCAACCTGTTCCAATGCCAGACTGTCCTTGTGGTGAAAGTGTTTTTCTTTGGATCCAGTCTGAACCTCTGGTTTCAGCTTGCACCCCTTCTCTTATATTGCCAGCAGGCACCAGTGTGAGAAGAGCCTTAAGTGTGTGACAGAAATTTAAGAGAGTTTCAATTCAGATTTGTCTTTACAAAGCTTTACTGAGTTTTATTAGTTAGCAAGGATGAGTAATCATAGGTAATCAAGGCAATCGTGTAGTCTCAAAAACAGTAAAAGTAGTTTAAAGGAATACATGTGAAGAGCTGCTTAGATTGAGCAAATCATAGTCCAGATCTTAAGTTGTCTTTATTTCATTTCTTCTTTCTTTCAGAGGATAGTTTTTTTTTTTTCGCTGTGAATACTTATTCTAAGTACTCTAATTTTGGCAGGAGATGGTATTAATATCTTTATACAGTAGTGGTTCAGTATCTCATTAGCATCATTACAAGTGAAAATTGTATCTCAGTGCTTGGCAGTACTTATAAACTTGTCTCATTCATGATGTAATTTCAGTGTTGTCACTGTAACAGTGCTGAAGTGAAAAGCTGCTGCTACTCAATGCTGTTCTGATGTCTGATTGTAGAGACAAGCTGAGCAAGGATGAGGGTGCTGCTTGGAGTGTGCTGCTGCTGAATGTGGCCTGCAGAAGTTGAGAAATGTGAGCAGAGTGTTGCTGTTTTCTCAGTTAGATCTTTATATTCTCCTTCTATAGGTGTATTGAAGGAGGGAAGATTTTCTTTTCAGGGCATAGCTGGTTTTAAAATATATATGCCACCGTAACCATTTCATTGGCTGAATATATTTTAGTAGCCTTAAATGTTTAGAGCCTCTTAATGTATGTGCAAGACAGTTCTAATTTTCCTTGTAGTTGTCAAAGGAATTTCTTAGAGACTCTTAAAAATTATGCTTAATTCTTTTCCTAGTTTTCTGAGAGTTCCCTGATTTCTATGAGGCTCCAATAAGAGTTGATATTCTGCTTTGAATAGACCAAGATAACATTAGAAGTTGATAAAGCCTTTTAGCCCTAAAATAATAAGCAAATGAAACCTAATTTATTCTTTGAGAGCTTTCAAATTCATTATAGTTTCTTATTAGCACTACTTAAAAGGGTGACCCTCAACACAGTTTCACAAGTTGCTTAGTTGTTGTCAGATAGCTAATTGCCTAACTTAATTATTTTAAAACCCATTGTTTTCTTACAGTAATAATCAATTACGATATTAGTTCTGGCCATCTACATTTCTGTATAAAGAATTCTGTATATTCACTGATAACATTAGGAAGTTATTGCATGCTGTTTGCTTTTAGATACAAAATAGTTGCAAATATGCATCTCTGAAAACACTTCTTAAATAAAGTAACTGTCATCTTCTGTAAAATGTTTTCCAATTCGGTGGTTTTTAGTTTCAAGAATAAAAGTGTTGGAGAGGTCCTTTCAGTCTGTCTCTAGTATCTTTGAATAGGCTTAAAACTTCTTTCTTGTGAAGGTGGGTAAAGGTAAGATCACTTTGGCTTAATCTCATGCTTGCAAATTCATCTCTCGTTCTTTAGCAGAATATATTTACAAAATGTTTTATTTCAGACAAAATTTATACTTAATTAGTGCAATGCTTTGATGACCAATTAGTATCTTCTATCAGACTGGTGTGCCTATGGTTTTGTTTTTATATGCTAATAAAATGTCAGTTTCCTTTAGATCCATACTTTTTAAATCTGCAGCTGGTGTTATTGCCACATTGTTGCAATAAGTAGCACATGCATGCATTTTTCAGAGCGTAGCATAGAGCAAGTTAGTGTAAGAAGTAAAGAGGAAGCTGAAAATACTTTGTTTTCAACTGTATAAACACACTTGTCAGTAAATGTGTTATTCCTTTAATGGTTAAGGATCGTTTCTGATCTTTTAAACAAAGCACAAATGCTGTCTTTAATAACACACAGAAATAATTGTGTGCATGTGAGGTTTCTGTTTTCAGAATTTCATAGATTTATTTCAGAATTTTATACATTAATTTTCTGACCATTGTTGAAATCTGGTTTCCAGACATCACTTTGTCTAATTGCAGATCGCCTTTTTCCTAGTAGGGGATCAAGCCAGGGAGAGACCCAGTTTTACAGTCAGTATTTATTAGAACACCCATCAAGTTGTTTTTATGAATAGCCAGTAAGTATTTACAGAGTGCCATAACTTACTCCTTCACTCATACACAGTTACCTGGTTGCAGCAACAGTTGGGAGGCCAATCTCAGCTGCTTGCTCAGAGGTGGAAGGTTGTACTGGCATGCCAGCGACTTCTAAGTAGCTGTTCAGAAAGTGTTCACGGCCAGGTTGGATGGGGTTCTGAGCAACCTGATCTAGTGAAAGATGCCCCTGACCATGGTAGAAGCGCTGGAATAGATGGTCTTTAAAGGTCACTTCTAACCCAAACCATTATATGGTTCTATGAAAGCCCTTCAGGGGGTCCAGTCTTTCGTAAAGGGTATATATAATCTTGTAGTCTGTGTTTGCATATAGCAGCCACTGTGGTTTTGGATGTCTGAATTGTACAGCATGTTCGTGATAGCGTGTGTGCACACGCTAGTGGCCATGTACAGATTCAGCTGGTGTTCTGAGTTTGTGAATCATTGCAAATTCAACAGGGACAATTTTCTCTGGAGCTCGGCAATTCTTGGGAGACTTTCACACACTGCCTCTCAGCACTTCTCTTCTTGGCCTTCTGTATTTTGGTAGCTATTTGCCCATACACACACACACAGGTACTTACAGAAGCCACATGCACAAACCCGTACAGAAGGGGCTGTTACGGCATTACTGTTGTTGAGAAGGTGTGAATATCTTGGTTAGTTTACATTTTTGTATTATAGCTGTATACATAGCTCCATGGCTGCTGTTAGCCAACTATCTTTTTCCCCTTTTTATGGAAATTGGAATTACTTTGCCATAGCTATTTATTCTGTGGTGTTCATATATCTAAATTTATACATATACTTTTATATGTATGTGGTTGCTACGTATGATGATGTTTCAGGTGAAAGGAAGAACAAGAAAAAGAGCTCTTACACCTCTGTTGGCTGTTAGGGGCAAACATGGGTGTTCCAGTGTCAGATCCCTACAGTGGCAATGGACTTTCTAGTGGCTCCTTGCTCATGGTAACGAGACAGGTAATAGTGGAAAACAGCAGGCAGGAAAGGGTGAAGCTGAAACCAGTGAAGAATGATACAATATTAGTTTCTGAATTAACCATTGCCAAAAGATTATCAGAGCAAGTATTCTCCCCTTATGCCTTCCTCTAATTTCCCACTGTCGAGCAGTTCAGTCTCCTTTATGTTTTCGCTGTGGCTCTTCTTACTGAATAAGATCCATATAGCTGTTATACCAAATTCCTTGTTTGCAAAGGAGTGTTTAATCCTGTCCTAAGAATATGCATTGGTCATCTCTTCCCATTTTTTTTCTGTTTCTGCAATTCCATACTGGATGTTTCCTTCTTTTCATGGAATGCTCATCTGTAATTCTAGGTTCTGTGTTCAAATATTTATAAATAACCCAGATTGACAGTAAAGAAAAATTTCTTGCTTTCCTCAATACAGCTCACTGTTATTCTCCAAAAACTCTCATTCACTGTAAATAGTCTTTTAGGTCCCTTGGGGAAAAGCCTGAACGAACTAATGAACCCTGATGACAAATCTAGCCTCTGAGCTTTTGAAGGGAGAAAATTTCATCATATAAAGTCCTTTCTTTTTTTAACGCCCACAGTTTGCCAGCCCACTTACAGTTCTATGAGGTGTTCAGACGAGCATACACATTTTGGAATGGATGTATAAAAAGAAAAACAATCTGTAAGACAGCTAAGACCTTACTACTTAAAGCTTTGTGGGTGAATTTTTAAAAATTTAAGCTTAATTCAGAGCAAATGGTAGTCAGTGTAGCTTATATGACACAGGTATGAGATGTTCTCTTTGAATTATGGTTTAACAGTGGAGCAACTGAAGTCTGCTGGTCTTAAGAGTGTAGTTTTATGTGCCATTGATTGCAGTAGCTAATGTCAAAAGAATAAATAACTTGGAAGAATCCTGTCTGAAGGTAAATCTGAAGTCTGATAATATCAAGGGTTTCCTGAGAAGGAAGGCATTGGTTACAATAAGGCATTTATAGGTTTTCAGAAACAGCAAATGCAGGTACTACATTCTGATTGGTAATATACTTTACCTGATTGCTAAGCTAAGAACTATAGTCAATTCTGTCTACTATTTACTTGTAAGTAAGGAAATTTAATTTCTGTTCTCAAATAATTTCTTCTGCTTCAGAATACGCATATATTTTGCAAAGCTATGAACGTAACACTCCAAATATTTTTAACTTAGTAGCACTCTACTTTATAGAAGTACATAGGTAAGGGATAAAGGCTTAAAACAAGACAGGGTTTTTTTTTCCTTTTTACTGAACCATAAAATTCTCTTGTTTCTCTTGTTTAAATCTGGAACAATGGACTGAAACTGAAATGTACATAAGGACGCCATAAAATGTTTTCTTTATTCAGAGTGTAGGCAGATATGATGGTGCTGATAGCACCATGGGTTTCTTGGCAAAAAAACCTTGATACCTGATCAAAACTGAATTGTAAGTAATAGTAGCCTTAGCATAAACTGAGCCAGGGTTTGTCATAAAACTAAAATCACTGTCATTGGAACAATTTCACTTTGATTGTTTAAATGATTCGTCCAAAGAGGGTTTTTTGGAATGTTTTTAATTGAATAACTGATTCTACTTGCATAATGTTATAGAAATTCTGATTTGTTCCATCAAACTGTGTTCATTTAACAGTCGAAATTAATGGTCTATAATTGTATTTTACAAACTGATTAATCTTTGTTTTTCCTCAGGAAGTGTCGCTGCAGCAGACCGCACAGCCTACGTCAACAATAGTTCGTCCAGCATCGCTACAGGTTCCTAACGTACTACTTACGAGTTCTGACTCAAGTGTTATTATTCAGCAGGCAATACCATCACCAACGTCTAGTACTGTTATTACCCAGGCTCCATCCTCTAACAGACCAATAGTGTAAGTTACATAAATCTTAGTAAAATATTTTCTTACAGAATTTGAAGATATTTTGTCTTATTTACTTTCAGTTACTGTTTCTGCAGTTAATGTGAAAATTTGAGATGCTTTGGTGTAATGTGGTGCTTTACTACATATGAAACATACAACTTTCACTACATGTGAAATATAATTCCATGTTCTCCACACATCACTAAGTTCATATTTTTGATCCCCAAATAAATATTACATTACAACTGTAATCAAACCAACCAATTTAAAATAATGTGTAAACTTGTTCTCTTCTCTGGATAAGTTTTCTTTTATATAGTTCATTCCTTTTTCAGTCCAGTTCCAGGTCCTTTTCCTCTGCTGTTACATCTTCCTAATGGACAAACCATGCCTGTTGCTATTCCTGCATCTATCACAAATTCTAATGTGCATGTCCCTGCTGCAGTTCCAGTAAGTAAGCATGATGCTATATTAATTTGAAAGTGGAGCAGATTTGCATAAGTGCGGCATAAAACTTAGTATTAAGCAGCTTGATAGCTGTTTTGGCTTCAGAGGGTAGTGCTGTCATGTGCTCTCTATTATGATAACATACTCAGGTTTTCTTCATTTTTATACTTTATCTGGTCAGCTTGTTAGACCTGTCACCATGGTGCCTAGTATCCCAGGAATCCCAGGGCCTTCCTCCCCACAGCCAGTGCAGTCTGAGGCTAAATTGGTAAGTGAAAAACTCCATTATTCCTCAAGAAGAATAACTTGAGAAATTAATTAAATTCTATTGCTTTTTAAAACAGCTTTAGTTTTCTTTTGTTAGCCTAAATTCTGCAAGTACAAATTTAATAAAAACAGAAAAACAGCAGCTGCATTTATTTTACAGTTATTTCAAATTCCAGCCTATGTTAGTTCTGTTGTTAATGGTCAATTTTATCTTATTTTCAATCATTTTTTTAAAATGAACTAGATTTTTAACTAAACTCCTTCTTGCTCCTTGTATTGGAGGATAGGAAATGTTAGTTAGAAGAAAGACAAGATTAGTAGTGTGTTAACAGTGAACATCATGTTCAGAGAAGAAGAATTATGTTTCCTCCCAAAGGATATGGTATTTCTTAAAAAAAGCTACAAAAAGAAAATTTTTTAACAGTATTTTCAGAATCTCAACTGAATATAGTCCATTTGGCAAGAGTTTTGTAATTAGATATGTATTACTGACATACTTGGGAAATTTTTTTGTGTGGAGGTTGTTTCTGTTGTGTCAGGGCAGTTTTGGGGATTTGGGGATTATTTGGGAAAATCATGAGTAAAACAAGCAGAAGAAAGTTTGTTTTGTTTTTTTTGTTTTGTTTTTTTTTTTAAATATTAGTGATCCAGTTGTGGTAGTTTGAATTAATCAATTTCATAAAAAAATTCTGCAACATTAAGTAGTTGCTTCTCTGTTTTTGCTGTCTTGTTTGTTTGTTCTAACTGTTCTAAAGCAGTAGAAAAATCTGTTATTAAACCATAATTAGCCCATTTATGTATTTACAAGATGCCTCTGTAAACAGTATAAGAGTTCCTCTTCTGACTCTTACTTTGTGCTAAAAAAGAATCAGGAACACCTGCTAGATAAAATATGTTTTTGTACATCAATATTTATAAGTGGGAGGATGTCCTTAACATCCTTTGATATCTCATTTCTCTCAACCTAAACCTGTGGGTTTTCTTTCGTTACCCATTTTCTCTCCTCAAACCGCAATATGAAAAACAGTGCATCTGGGAACACTAATTATTCTGCTGTCTGGAGTAATGGGATTCCAGTATAATGGGCACACTAGACCACATTCACCAAATACTGAAACTATTGTGAAGAGCTGGTTACCAGTGCACTGACTTTTCCTAATGCTGTCAGGTCTTCCTTCATTTTCCTCCTCTGTTGAATACGATGACTTTTAAAATAGTCTAGAGAGGGACAGAAACGAAGAAGGTCTGTTTCTGCGCATCCTTGTCCCCCTAGGAATGTGAAAAGGAATCTTTTAATACCTGAGGAAATACTTAAATGTAACCAGCTCTGATGAGATTAATTTATCTTAAATCCAGGAAAGAATAATGTGAGAAAGTAAAAACAAGAACTGTTTCCTCAGAAACTGTACATTCCTTAGAGTCAGGACACTCACACACTGAATTCTGCTTTGTGAAATCCAGGAGGAATTGATTTCAAATATTTTTTTAGATGGGCAAGAAGTTAGGTTTTTAAGCATATTACTGAGTGATTTGCTCTTACAAAGCTTTAAGCGGGGGAAAGGAAATACATGTGTGTGGTGAAGACTTTGATCTCACATTGAAGAAGCAATCACTCAGATGCAAAGAAAAACAAAGATCATTAGACTTAAAATTTAACAGTCTCGTTAGTCTTCTCATTAGAATTTAGCTAATATATGCACTTCGGTGATTGCTTATCTTTTTTTTTAAATGAGACTGTAAAAAGGGTATGTGCACTACTTCTTTCTTGTCGCTTAGTATAAAGCATGAGCAGAATTCAAGAATATCAGAATTATGTATATTTCTTATGCTTGTTTACTTTTATATAGTGCCTATTTACAAAAATAAAAAACCTAATTTCTTACCACTTCTGAAGTAAAAGCAATTAAATGAGAAACTTTATGTAGAAAAGCTTCCAAGAGGAGGACTAACTCACTATGCCATGTGATGCGTTGTTGGCAGATATGTGATGGTTTATTAACTGTAAAGTTCCATTTAATTTTTAAAATTTAAGTCTTTGTGATGCCAAATCCTTTCTTTTTCATGTATCTCTTGAAAATAATTTTGCTTGCTACATACTAAATTCTACAGAGGTATGGTAATCGGGTTTATTTTTCACTGGTGTTCCTGGTTAAGCCAACAGAAGACATAATACTTAGTTTTACAGCTGTTTGTTTGCTTTTCATTTCATTAATAGTTCACATTTAAAATTGAAATATAAGCTATTACACTGAATTAAATTTAATAAGTGAACACTGTATGTTTCATCACAGTGTATGTTTCATCTGTTAACAGTATACTGCAATTTGTGGATTTATTGGTATGTTTAAGTTAGCAGAACACTGGGAACACTTCCTTTTGCCTGCCATAGCCACATTTCTGCTTCATATTGGGGTGAAGTCTGTCAGCCTAGCATTCTTAGTGTCTTTTGGACAGAAAGCTGGATGAAGGGGTGAAGCTGTGATTTCCCTTCTTAAGGGAAGGCCCTTAAGAAGGCCCAGGAGTCAGGATTTTTATAGATCTTTGGAATTGTCTTGGCTGTTGCTTTATTTTATTTGTTATTTATTATTTGGATAATTTTTTTGTTGTTCTTTATAGACAGACCTTGCAGTCTCTCGGATTTTTTTCATATTGCATTAGAAAATGTAGAAATAGAATATGTAGCAAATATAAAAAACATGCTGGAATGGTTTTCTAACATTGCAGCTGTTCCTCAGATATTAAAAGTAAGTTCAGTAGTGTATGGGATGCAAAACTTGAGAAGTTAACGTGTTTTTTTGTATCTCCAAAGGGTTTTGTTATATATGCTTTTGGCCATCATTGTTTGAATCTTTCTTTTATTCAAAGACTATACTTTCCTAATATGGTATTCTGCATTTTCTGTTATCATATGTATGACAATACTATTTCAAGGTATTCTTAATTGACACAGATCTACCTGCTTCAGAGATTAAAATTCTTGCAGAACTGTTTGCAGTAACTTTGTCACTTTAAGATGCAATATCCCCAAATTGTTTGTCAGATATAGATCTGTCCGGTGTCGAAGGCACAACTCCGTATGTTTTGGGTGAAGTACCTGGCAGAAACGAAGGCAGGAACCACGCATTTCCCTTCGTTTGTGCTTTGTACCTTTCTTTACAGAGGCTGTTTCTGCAGTTCATTTCTTGCATGACATTTCAAGGAACTAATGTATTTTAGAGTTTTGTAATAAGAAAAGCACTTGGTGCTCTGATTTCATTCCTCATCTCGATCATTAATTTCTCTCTTACCTGTTTACAAAAGGCTACTGTTGTGTAGACTTCCCTTTTTTTTAAGTGAAGATGAGAACTAATTTGAGAAAAATCAAATTAGAGGTTGTATTGCCATTATTTCCTAATGCTATGGAGTTTAATTATTTAAATACAGATTTGGGGAACTTAATTTCTAAATTTTTATTAATGTGAAAACAACACACTTTTCTTCTATTTTGACGAATACCTGTTGTCTCCTTATGAGCTGCATATACCAAATTGTACATAAAGTATCATATATTTTTTTATATAAAAACATGAATGAACTTTACTAAAACAAACATGACATTTTGATTTCTAAAAGTTAAAGCTTAAAATAACTGGCAGAAGATGTCTTTGGTAATGGGTATAGGATGCCTTCCTGCCTTCCTAGAACACAATTAAAAGTTTTCTTCAGCTATCCTAGAAGCCTTAAAACGTGTTAAGAGAACTAATATACTTGCTGAGTATTTTTTGCCCACTATGGACAGCTTTTGGAGGCTTTTTTCCCAGTTCATAAATGGGCTCTCTTACGACGTTTGAAAGTGTTCTTAGATTAGAGTATCCAAGCTTAATGCATAATAATCAGAATTGTGTATTTATTTGTATATTTGATGAAGTTTTCAGTCTGAAATGTCGGACTCCTTCAGCACGGCAGTTCTGGTTATTTATGTGAAGCGAGTTACTGAGTTGTCACTTCTAGAACTCTGTTCTTTCTTTGTTGAAAAGCTCTTTTCTCTGGTTACTGTTAAAGTTGCCTGGCACTAAACGATCACATGAATTCCATAGAGGGACAGTTGCATGTGAGAACAGGTTCACTGAGTGAGTTAGCAGATTGAAAAATGTATACTCACTGCAAGAAATAATGACTGGGAGGAAAGAAAAAAAGTCGTAAACAAAAAAAAATAAATGAAAAATTATATAAAAGCCATGAGAGACAAAAATTTAAAAACTGGCTGTGCAGTGAGCCAAATCCTTATGATTGGTGACTTTATTGGAAGAGGCTGTCAACTGAAACAGCTGAAATTTAGTGGAAGAGTGTGTTAAGCACAATCTTATGTGTGTGCTTCAGCACTGAGACATATACAGTGCTATATGTGTTTCAGTACTGTGGGATAATTACGTGAAATTAGATTGCATTCTAATTTTATTGTCCAATATTGAAGTTATTGTAGTGAACATAGCTGCTCCATTCACACCTGTGAAAGGCACTGTTTCTATGGTTTTGAACATTCTTGGATCCTTTTTCTCCTGTTGCTTGTAGAACTGAAGTGAAATATGACTAGAGATTTTATTCAGACACAAGCTGTCTTTTACTGCTATTCTTTTGAAAATATCCTTGTATCTTGTACTGAGAATGACATTCAATAGGAGTGAAAACAAGTTTCAGATCTCTGTGGCACACTTAATGGTATAAATTGTCAGTTTTTCTGACATGACTCCGTATTTGTTGTTATGCTAAAGAAACTAAGTCCCACATGCTTAAGTCAAATCAAATGCATAAGTCAGTTCTGTGGTATTTTAGAGAGGCTTAGAAGTAGATGCAATAAATGTGTTTAAAAAAAAACCAAAACAACAAAACAAAGCTACTCCCTCACTAAGATAAGGATGCATGATTCTAAATACTGCAGAATTGCTTCTGATCGCTTTGTGAGATCTGTAATGTATGCTTTCTGTATATGAAATGTGAGCCATGAGTTACTCCTAGTTGTAGAATGTCCTTTTTTTTGAGTGTACAGCTTGTGGATGCAAGCTTAATGTTCAGACCCTTCTGCGTGGATTGCAGACATTTCTGAAGAACTTAAAAATTGCTTTAACACTGAATGGTTCCCTCTGTCTCCTTCTACCCATATAAAACCTTTTGTCACAATCTGAGAAATACCTTGCACACAGTGGGCAACCAGTAGGCTTTCTGCAGGAGGTTTCTACTGAGAAGTGACAGAGGGCAGCTTGGCAAATGTTCAGAAACCGACATTAACTTGCTGGAGCCCGGCATGGGACCTTGTGTTCAGCAGAATTCTTCTGACCTGTCTTTCTGCATGCCGAGCTAATCAGCAAACACCTAATGAGCCTACTCTAAAGAAACAGACCCTCTCACAACCTACTTCATTTTCATATGTTCTCTGGGGGTGGAGAGACAAGATTTCATAAGGACTGATGATGCTGCAAAGACCACAATAATGATAATTAACTTGCTGAATTTAGAAGATTATGCTGTTAATTAGTTGCAAAATAAAGATAAGTAATAGAGCGGCAGATGGTAGGATAACACCCAGGAGAAGGAGGGTTATTACTCTGATGAGCTTTTGTGGCAGATATGAAATATGGATCTGAGTTTTTCACAAATTGTTTCTGGAGAATATGATCTTGTTTCTGTGAGCTCTTGATGGAATGATCTAGTCCTACCAAATTCTGACAGATGTGGTGAGGATTTGTTTTCAAGGATATACATAAACAATGAAACCTTGCTAATAAAGACTTTTAAAGCTATTAAGCTATTTGAAAATACCAATTTTATTTTGCCTTTAATAACCAAATAATATCAAACAAACCTTGGTTGTCATGAGGTTTCCCCACATAATAATGCTTACATACGTTTATTCTAATACTAATTGATTTTTAAAACTGAGATTCTCATCGTATTTGGGGTAACTATCTCACTACTCACAGGAAGCAGGACATCCATGTAATATTTTATTCCAGCATTACCTTCTAAAATATGAAACCTTTTAAATACATAAGCTGGATATCTCCTTGTGAAAACCTGGAGATATTCCACAGATTTTCACAATATTTCTATTTTCTATTTCTGTTTCCATAGTACATTTCATTTAACAATGTAATTGTCAAAAGGAGTTTATGTACTTAAAAGTTTACAAAATTATAATGTTTAATTGTTAGCATTACAATAGGGAAGGTTAAGTCCTACTTTGACTGTTTGCATATCCATTGTGCCTGATGATAGATCTTTTATAATGTAGACAGGATTGTGCTATTTCCTTCACTTTCTACTGCTATTTTCAAATTAAATGTAGAATAGACAAATTTAATAGCGTGAAGTTCCTTTCTTTTTAGGTTAACTGTGCAAATATTTCTTTAACACAGATGCAGAAGTAGAAAGGATGGAGCTAGACAATAATAACAGTTACTTGCCTTATGTGCACACTAAAGAAAAAAAAAAAAAACATAAAACCCTAATTACTTTTGTTTCATCTCCCAAATCTTCTGAACTTGGGCTGTCTTTCACTAAGGAAATGGAAATGCTAGTGAAACTTTTTAAGTAACCGACTTTAAGCAAACACTAAAGCGTTTCCAGGAGTTCATGGAGTCTGTTGTTTTGGGGTGTTTTTATGGAGGTTGCTTACATCAAGATTTTCTCATGGAGTCACAAGCAGAGTAGATCAGACACTCTGGCCATACGCATACTGACTGCCTAAATGATTATGCTCCACTGCCATGAAGATGAGAAGTTAGCTTGTTATCACTGAACTTACATATTCAGACACTTGAGTTGGATGAAATCTAATCATTTTTACTTCTCATGGCAATGGAAGAGGAATATATATATGCCAAGTTGCTATGACTTGGTTGAGTAATTTTTGAGACAGTAACTTTTAAAAAATCGCCCAGTATGATGGCTTGAAATAAAAGAGAGCATACCCTTTAAAACCTCTGCAGAAGTTAAAATAGACACATTGTAACTGCTTTTTTACAACTAATTTGTCCTGTCACTACTCTCTTGATTTTGACTCCTGAAAGTTTGTCGTATCCTGCGAAACAGCAAATTATGATACAAGAAATACTTCTAAAGTAGTTCAGATGATAAATGAAAGTACATTGTGAAAAATCAGATGTTAATAACTTATGGGAAGGATATTGGATAAAATTGTCATATTAACATTAAATACTTGCTACTTTCTTTAAAAAATAGTTTTAAAAAAGTGATTTGGGACTGATGTGTCTCCCTGGTAGTCCTGGTGGTATCTTAGAAAATTTTACCATTTAATGACCAGGATTAGTTAGAATTTAAAGAGGGGTGTGTGTGGAAATGATCTTATCAACCTTTCAATTGTTGTAATTAGATCATAGAGTTTGGTTTTAGTAATTTTAGGCAATTAGAAAGCACTTAGGCCTTTCTGTGCTTGTTTAGCTGGAGACAGGGATTGAAATTTTTTTGTTAGCTTGTTTTACCAAGATGAATTAGGAAGGTACAAGTTGATTCTTGAGTTTGTTTTAATGCTGTAAAGAAAGAGTTAACTACTGAAGGGCTTGGGATTTTCAGAGTACTGTACATATACTAAGAATTATGGGCATGTTATCTCAAAAATTTGTGTCATCCTGCCCTAATGCCTGCAGCTATCCTAAACTCTTGTTAGAGCTGAGCACAGGGGAAATGACTGTAAATTTGTCTTGTGTACTTTGCTGAAAGCACCTTCTTCATTCCAAGGAACTTACAAAGTTGATACAAAACTGAGGTGGGGAACAGCACTTCATTAACAACGAATTTTTATGTACGCTTTTATGGTCCCTGTTTGGGATAATGTGTGCTGTTAAATTCAATGTAGAGCAGTCACTATGGAAGAGACTTACGACAGAAGTCACTGGCTAAATATTCTGTAAGAGCAAGCCAGCAGAGGAATGTTGGAGTTTCTCGGTTCTGTTTGTATGATATCTGCTGGTGGTGGTTAGATGCTGCAACCAACTATGTGGATTTGATAGTTGATGTAACTTGCCATATTGCAGACCTGAAGATTTTTGCAGTTCTGACGGAGGTAATCTGCAATCTGTTGTTTTAATTGCAAAATATGAACCAGGAAAGCCCATCATCATGCAAGGTAGGAGAGAGCTGTCGCTATATTCCAATGACTTAATTCTTGAGAGACATTGGATACTGAAGTTTATGGAGACTATCTGCATAAATAGGTGAAATGTCTTCTGCTTACTTTGAGGTGGCCAAATGCAGCCTAGCTCTGGCATTTTTTAAGACATTCTATCAATACTAGTACTGTGGCAATACTTTGTTCATATTCTAAAATATTATGATAAAAGTTATCAGAGTTGTCATAAACTGTCATGTATTAAGTCATTAATCTGTTCTTAAACTTGTATTGGATTCTTCAAAAATCCAGTGCTCATTAGAAAAATATTCTTTAAAACAATTTGTCTAGGTAAATTCTTAAGTAACGCTGAAAACTGCATGATAAATTACACAATATTAATAAAATTTTAATAAATAATATGGAATTACAAGCAGTTGCATCTACTGAAAGTTAGTATGACCTTTTATCACTTAAGATTAAGAATTTTTTTGAAATAGAGTATATCATCTGTTATAGTTTTAATAGATTCCACCAAAAATTGAGTGAAATAATTTTCAAGAGATAGTCAAGAAAATGCTTTAAAAGTTGTCAGTAATTCTTGAATGTATTATACACAGCTGAACTTTGAAGTTACTGTTCTTCATAGTGGCTGTGTAGAATAAAGGAAGAACTTCAAACCTTTTAGCAATTTTGTAATGTAAAATAGCATGTCGTAAGTTACCTTGCGTATTTCTATATAAATAAAAGCTAATCTTTACATACAACCAGAAGCTTGTTACTGTTTTGTGCATTATTAAGATGTTTCAGCAAAGACCTTGGCTTTTCTATAATAATTACTCATAAGAAGGATTGTAGAGGTGAGTATTTGTAAAGACCATGAAAAAGTGGAATCATAACAAACTATTTAAAAATGGATAGAGAACACCAGAATTTTTAAAATGGAAAGAAGTTTGATCTGTTTTTTACCTATTTTCCCTCATGTGTGGTGGTTTTCTTTCTGATCTGTGCCTTGTGTAATACCAGCCTCAGCAACTGTTGATGGCCTTCCAGTCATCTCTTTGTGGGCACAGTTCATCACGAAGGAGGCTTTCTGTTTACTTATCGATACAGCTTACCACCCTTCTCTTTCTGAGGTCCTATGTAAAGCTCATTGCTATTGTCATGCTTGCAAGAAATTGTCACATATCAGTAGGTGTATGTCTAGATCACTGTTGAAAGCCTATAAAAAGAAAC
Organism: Nyctibius grandis; assembly: GCF_013368605.1. Lineage (NCBI taxonomy): Eukaryota > Metazoa > Chordata > Aves > Nyctibiiformes > Nyctibiidae > Nyctibius > Nyctibius grandis. The sequence continues at coordinate 14,316,038 of NC_090666.1, forward strand.
ATCTATTTTAGAGTTGGAGTTCCTGTTTCTAAAATGGAAATAACTACTAATATAAATCATTAATAACTCCTCAAGTTAACATGAGAGAATATTTCCTTTTCTTTTTTTTCTTTTTTTTTTTCTGCTTGCAGAGATTGAAAGCAGCCTTGACCCAGCAGCACTCTCAGGTAACAAATGGAGATACTGCCAAGGGACATCCAAGTGGGTTGGTTAGGACTCAGTCAGAGGAACCACGACCACAATCACTACAGCAACCTGCAACTTCAACAACTGAAACACCGGTATGACAACAGAGTGGACATGTACTTCCCACCCCCTTCTTTATTATGCAAAGGAAATCTTTTTTCTTTACTCTTGATTTGTAAAATAGAGGTTGTTATGTGCTACAGACTCCTCTTGGAGTCAATAGTTATGTAGCAGTAAAATGTTTATAGTTCTTAGGTGTTCTTAAATGCTTCTAAAATGTATTATCCAATATGATGATTTCAAAATAAGTATTAGCTATCTGCTCAATTTTAGAACTAAGTCCTCCTGATTCCTGGAGTGCGTTAAGAGGAAGTTCTGTGGTAACTGAAAATTGTACAGCTGGTTAATATATATTTGAAAAAACTAAGTGCTTTTGTATTTATATTGCATCTGTTTAATATTTTATATCATAAACACTCTTCAGAAATTTTTTTAACTGCATCAGTTATCATGCTTATGTTAATTTGCTTGAAGGATCTTTTCAGGGTTGCCATACAAAGAATCTCAGCTGTGTGATTAAGTGTACTGTGTCATCCCAGGTACTGAAAGGGGGTCTATGAGCTTAGGAACCGTGTGCTGTCCCTTTGGGGTGGTAGGTGAGAACAGGGTAATAAAGGGCAAGACCTCTGAGTCAGACTGGAAGTGGGAGTTCTGCTGGAGGAGATACTTCCATGAGTGAATTCTGGAGGATTGCAGCTGTTCTACTTCAATAAAACTTGGAATGTTTTTGTTTTATGTGTTTTCAAAATGCTTTTGAAAATTTCTAAGAGTATTTTCAGAATTCATAGCATAACACCGATTTTATAACGGCTACATACTTGGCCCAGAACCGGAATGACCCACATCTGCAGTGAAAGCTCTCAGATTCTTAGACTGTCCACGGAAATCAAATAATGTATCAGAACAAATATGTTTGGAGCAAAAAGAGGAAAAAGGTTACCCATTGTAAAATGATCTCCTTCTTAACGCTGCTGTTCTCCCATATTACCTTAAGGTTTTTAAAATAATATTTTCATAATACCACATAGCAGAATTTTCAAGATGAAAAGTTTGCTGTTTGCTTATTTTGTGGTTACTTTATAATAAGTATTTTTTTTAAAAAAGTGTTTGATTCCTAAAAGGCTGATTTGAGTTCCCATGGTTTTTTCATTATTAGCTGTCTAGGATTTTTGCCAACTGATACGTGTTTGGGGTTTTTAATTTAAAAATAAAACTTTCTTACTGTGCTAGACCGAATGTGCAGGTGCACCTGTGAATACGTCATGTAGACAGTTATATTCTGTCTGTCCTATCACTTGGAAAGATTTTAAGATCCATTATACTGTTATCATAATTCATTAGATCTTTGCCTAGAGTCTGTATACAATTATGGAAGGAGTATAATGTATAATTTAAACTATTGAAATATTTTGATCCTGTCATAATACGTGGGAGGATATAAGGGAAATTGGTATGCAGTGGTGGGGAACACATCAACAAGTAGGAAATGGCTGTTTTGAGATCCAGGGATCAGTGAGTATCAGGATTGACAGCATTTGTCAAACAGCTTCTATATATTGGGCATAAACAATTGTGTAGTGTTTCAGTTGTGGCTAGGTTTGCGGGAAGGGTATTTGGGAAGGGTCAAAAGTAGAAAATCTGTTTCCTGCTAAATGTAACTTTTAAAAGCTGTTTTGGGTGAAGAGTTTATTTTAAAGTTTACCTTTTCTAAATACTTGTGTCGTCAGAATTGGTAAAAGAATGTCTAAGAGTCCATCTAAAGAAGTATTGCTTCCAGGCTTTATTCAGATGCCAAATGCAAATGTCATATAAATCTAACTCTGTGAAGTGAGTGGCTTCTTCTAGTGGAATTTTAAACCAAAGCCAGAGCCATGATTAAAATGTTACATGTTAATGTAACTTGGTAAGGAGTGTAAATACAGTAAAAGTTTTTAAAACATAGCTGTAGAGTTAAATGACATAGCTTTCCACAAAAGAAACGTATATAACCTGAATGTATTTAGAAATGTTGTGAATGCTTTTCTCAAGATGTGGTGTGTATTTATACTAGTGCTGTAGGTTAAGTCAGTAATAGTATTACACTGATAACTTCTTTAATACTTTTTACTGTTTTCAGGCGTCACCAGCTCAGCCTACGCCACAAACACCAAATACAGGTGGTCGGCGAAGAAGAGCTGCCAATGAAGACCCTGATGAGAAAAGAAGAAAGTTCTTGGAGCGAAACCGGGCTGCTGCTTCCAGATGCCGACAGAAACGGAAAGTGTGGGTGCAGTCATTGGAGAAAAAAGCCGAGGACCTGAGCTCGCTAAATGGCCAGTTACAGGTATACTCTTTATTTCAAGTAAAAATGTATAAGTTTTTACATTCTTAGACAGTGATCCTGGATCAATGGAACTCGAACTTCACATGAAATCTGAAGTATAAATGGTTTTGTAACTGGTGGCTCAGGTCAGAATTGAAAATTCAGCATTAATTTCATATATCAGTAAAAGAAGCATATAAGAGAATACTCATTTCAAGATGTGTAAACTTTAGAATCATGCCCTTTTGTCCTTTGTTCCATTTTAAATAACTTTCAGACTGTGATACTGAACAAGGATAACAAGATGTGTTGGAGTAGAGGCTTATTAGCAAAGTGATAGCCTTACCCTAAAAACATCTTGTTTGTAACAATTTGTATCACAGCCTGAGTTATTTAAATAAGATTTGGTTGATTTCCTTTGGTTCTTTTTAACTTCACTTTTTTTCCTTTAAAGTGAATGTAGTGCTCGTGAAAGGTGCCAGATTGACATCACTGGAAACTGAAGGCCTCTTTTGTCCACAGAACAGGTACAGCACAGGCAGGGGCAGTGCAAATTTCCCCACACTGCCCTCTCAGTGTGCGTAAATGCTATAGTGAGGGAAGTATAATGTGAGAGGGTAGTCTAGTGTATGTTGCCCGTCATTTTTCCACCTCATCTGAGGTCGTCAGTTGTTGGGAAGTTGTTGTGTGGGCACACTTTTAACCCTGTAGAACAATCCATGACCCTTTTGTTTAAACTACTGTTAAATGTTAAAGCATACTTTCTTAAAGTTTTCCAGCAGCACATGAGAATTGGCACAAGGTATTGTTTCAAAATAAAAAGTCTAAAAGCTTTATTTTGAAAATTACAGAAAGGAAAAATGATGTCATTTCCTAAATGAAGCATTCATTTAGAAAATGCAGTGGAAAGTATTTTGGTATCTTTAAGTTTCACTTCTGGTTCTTTCATCAGAGCTGTTCACTGAATCAGATTCATAGATCTTTTCCTTCCTATTAAAACTGCTCTTTCATGCTGTTTGATATAGAAAATGTCCTAGCTTGACCAACAAGAAAGTGGGGTATGTTGACATGACTTTTTATCATGTAATTGAAATTACAGTGTATCAGTCATCTTTAGCTTCATGTCTTTAAAAATATTCAGCATCCCAGACTGTAAAGTGTAAGAAATTCATACCTAAGTACACAATGTGAAATTGTTTCCTGTGTTCCGAGAATCATGATACTGTGCACCAGCATTAGTTAAATTGCTTGCAAATATATAGTCTTCTCATACCTGTTCACAATCTGTAGACGTGTTCCTTTAATGCAGTCACAGTCCTCACTGTAAACCCATTAATTACAAAATGGTATGCAGCACCATAGCTTAAATAATCTAAGAAACAAGTGAAGGTAGATCTATAGGAAGAAAAACAAAGAACAAAAAACATCAGCTGTATATCCATTTTCTTAGTGAAAATAATTTTTGGTATTATGTGAACTGCCTTTAACTTAGACATACCAATTTTTATAGCTGAAAATGATGTAAGTATGATAACCATAACCAAAAGATTTCCATATTCCCAAGAGTTAACTCAGTAATAGTGAATTCAGGAAAAAGAATTTTCTTACGCTCTGCCAAAAGCAAAACCGTTAACTGTGAAGAACAGAATGACTTGTAAAGCAAACTGAATGCCAGAGAAATAATTAAACTGTACTTTATGTGAAAATATCAATCAATCCTATATTTCCATAGTAATTCTTCACTTGACAGGCTAACACAGCTGATCAGCATAGTGGGCAGTAATGACCCATGATTACTTACTTTATATTTAATAGTAAATTTAATAAGTTTGGATTTTTGCCTTAGTCCAGTTTTATAGACTGAGTGTTAGGGTTTAGTAGTTCATATTTTGTTTAATATCTAAATGACCTGCTCAGCTGAATTTACCGAGATGTCACATTTCCAAAAGTAGGTTAATATCAAAATGACTACATTGCATTGCTTCACATAACAATTCTGACTTCTTTCAACACAGTTAGTAGCTTTCTTGTAATGTCTACGTCAAAGCTTCTAATGTCAAGGTCAAGGTTTTTAAGACTGGAAGCTCTCTAGCAGTACATACAGATTTTGAAGAGGTTTACTTGATTGATCTATAATTTGTTCCACAGTTTTCAGCTTTCTTTAGATTAACGTCTGACTACTTTCTACTTTTAAATGTTTGAATGTAATTTCCTTTTTAAGCACTATTTTTCAAATTTTTACTTAAGGGAAAATTTCCATCAATTACATCACACCAGTAACACATTTAGGTTAGGTTGGCTGCCTTTATTATAGGCTCTGCTATGTCAGGTTTTTTTCATGCTTCCAACCTTTTAAAGTTTATTTACTGTTTGATTTTTGTGGACTGTATTTTCTACTAATATGTTGACTTCTTTATTGATCTTAAATTTTATATTCCACATTGTGTTGCCTCTGTGCCTTGCACAATACTGCAGGGGATGGTGTGCTGTATCAGGTGTTAAGGAAGTATTGACAGTGTGTTCCCAGTGGCCGCTCAATCATATTGCAGGATCAGATGCCAAAGTTCGTTATATGGTCTGTATTTGGTCCCTGTTGCTTTAATAACCTCAGAGGGCAAAGTATTAGTAGAAGAATGGCCTGCCTTCCTCACAAGGTTAGTGTAGGTTTTAAAGGATCAGCAGTCAAGTGGTGGTTTGTACTAATGCTGAAGAAGCTGCTTTAGGAAGGCTAAACTATGAAAGAAATGCCCTTAAGTAGAGGTCCTTTCCCATATAGAGGTATCTTGTTGAAGGTGTCCAAAAAGAAAGAGGAAGAGCAATGTTTAACTCAGCCACAGGCAGTCCCCTGTCCCCATAAGTCACATCTGCCTGTCTTTGATGATAGTTTTGGTAAATGCACCTCATAAATATTGTCCCACACTTTGCTGAGTATGGGTTAATCTGGTCCCACTATTATATACACATTTTGGATCCAGAGAGAAATAGGCAGATACAGAACATATTGTACACTGCATGCTATGCCTTTGTGAGAATACAGAAGGGAACGTATCTTTTTAAAAATGGAGTGCAGGTGAAAATAGATCTGCTGTCCCCCAGAAACCTGCTTTCTAATGTTAGCACATTTTCAAATGTGGGAACATAAAAATTCTTCTAGACAGCACGTGAGGTATATTTCATGCTTATTTAAAGAAATGTTGATGCCTACGCTTGACTTGATATCTCATTAATGAGGAGGACCTTTCCAGGGCAAAAACTCAAAAATAATCTTTCTTCATGCCAACTGTTGAAGTGTTTATTCCATGTGTTTCTTGTTAGCTTGTTTTCAACATGTTAACCCCATGTTAAATGACCACCACATGTTAACATGTTTTGAATAACATGGAAAGACTTGCTATTGTCACATACATGGTAAGAAACTACAATGTGTATGAGAGTTGGTTCTACCAATCCCCCTTTATTACCAGTTAGAAGTGGTTCTTACTGGTAATATGTAAATTGCAACCATGGATTGCCTTTCTGTGACATTCCATGTACCATGTGCCTAGCAGACATACTCTGTTCTACTTTCGGGAATGATTTGTGCGTTGCATATAGCACCGTTGTCACACAGTGTTCGTGTTAATAACAATGCTACCTATGTATTCAATGAGAATGCCTCAACTTTTTTAGTATAGGAATGCTGTTCCATTTTTTTTCAAATCTGCTTTAATGTAAGATAATATATTTGCTTTTTCTATTTCTGTTAGCAAAATTCTTAGTATTTATAATACAACTGACAATCTATAAACTGCCTTTTCAAAAATGTTTTACGAATATTAGTTTTACTTACACTGATAAACAGCGACTTCATACTTATATGTGCTGTTTGTGTATAAAATTCTTCCTTAAAATGTGGGAGATAAAGGTGGAAAACTTCTGAAAACCTTTTCCGGATTTGATCACTTAGTTTGCCAACATTCCTTTAAACTACCAGAAGTATGTTTCATTATTCATGGATGCTGTTGCTTCTGTAGATTATAAAGAGGTGTCTCAAAACTACATCAGCACTTTTTTTTTCCCCTAGTTCTGTCAGTTCTGTGCAGCTGCCTGCTTGGCATCCAGGTTTGTGGCTCCTCTAGTAAATAACATGGTGAACTAAGAGGAGACAGAGAGCTGGAGGCAGGAGTAGTGTGCTCTGTTAACAGCCCAAGATTTCAGGACATGTAATGCCAGCTGGTAGAGACTTTGTGGGGTTTTTGGTTGGGTTTTTTTTCATTGCAACCCTTTTTGTTTGCAATCACATTTTTCTTTCATTAGAAATGTTTGTGAAGTCAGATTTGTTGCTTTCTTTTAGCTCTTCCTTTTGTTTTAAATGTAAAGTTTCTAAAAGGAATATTTGACACAATAAAATGACTGAATAGAAAAGTAGTCCTTAATGGTTTAAGAGGATTTTGCAAGTATAAAGGCTTGAAATTTTTTGTCTTCTAAATGGAGAGAGAGGACACAAAGGGGAGCTTTTCTTTTAAAAATCTGGTATTTTAGTTACAGTATTTATAAACTGTGTTACTTAGTGTAATTAAACTTAATAAATTCTGTTCTTAAATAGTTTTCCTTACTTTGTAATCCTTCTAGTTATAATTCATCTCTTCTCTGACTGCATTGCCTTATTTCTAGCTTGCAAGTAAATAAGTTGACTTTCTTGTGGTTTTTTTTCCAGATAATTTTAGTTCCAGTCCAATTTTCCTGTGTTTGTTTTTTCTTTAACTTGCATTTGCATTTACCAAACGATTATGTTGTGTGGCATATTATGCTAATGTGCAAAGGTTCTTACAGTTTAAGTAACTTCAAGTATCAATGGAAAGGATTTATATTTAAAATAAAATAACCCCTGAAAAGCATATATTGTGACAAGATACAGGTATCATAGAGCATTACAGATAACTTGGTTCTGCAGATATGTAAACATTTTTCTACTATTTAAAGTGAAAATGGGTCTGTCAAAATGCCATACCATTCTTAATTTGGATTGTCACATATAATGCAGTTATGTAGCGCTTCTCATCTATAGATATCAAACTGCTTTACAGAGAAGGTAAGTGTCACGGTCCTCCATTTTACAAATGGGGACATTGAAGCACAAAGTAGTAAAATGACCTTGCTCAAGGTCACCCAATAGTGGAAAGGCCCAGCCTGGAAATGCACCCAGTCACTATATTCTGCACGTACTGTCTCTTAGATTATCATCCGCTTTAGTGACATAAACTGACACTTCGGGATTTTGTCATTATTATCAATTATTTCTTCGTACAACACAGTTATGTATGGTTGCCAAAGAGAAAATTGATATGGAAGTCAACAGACATTTACAAAGTTATTTTCCGGTGCATGAGATTTTCTTTTTTCAAAGTCCAAGTACGATTATAGTCACCAAAAATCATTCTGCATTGGCCGATTTTTTTTTTTTAAACTTTTTTTAATGTTGGCTGTGGCATCTGTTAAAATGTGGGTAGTTAAATGTAGGTTTACTCTGATGAGAATTCATCACAAAACCTTGCAGAAGAATCTTACAGTAGCTGGATCATGTGAATGAGACTATGTGTAGACTCTGCATCTGCAAACTGAAAACCATATGTTGTATTTTCCAAAAAAGCATTTCCTAGTTTAAGAAGATCATAAAATAAAGTTAGCCAAGTTTCAGCTAATATTTACATATTCTGAGATAAAAGAAATGTATACATTTTTGCAATATATACCAAATGGAAGCTTCTTGTATTTTATCTACCCCTAAATGAACAACTGAAAATCCTATAAAACTTAATACTTACCTTCAAAATGTGTGTAGTTTGAGCCTGGTAAAGTACATAACTTTCTTCTCCTTTAGAATGAAGTCACCCTGCTGAGAAATGAAGTGGCACAGCTGAAACAGCTTCTTCTGGCTCATAAAGATTGCCCTGTAACCGCCATGCAGAAGAAATCTGGCTATCATAGTGAGTAATGTTCCATTACCTACAGCCTTAGGCTGCATCAATGAAATACTGCCAAAGTGAACTGAATGAACATTAAAATTGAGAAATGCAGTTCTAAAATTACATTAAAGATTTTTTTTTTTTTTTTTAATCTTGAAGATTATTGGAAGACAGGAATGAATATGTGATGTTTAGAAATATATTTCTAAGCCCTTTCAGTTCAAGTGTTGCATAACATTGAAGGTTTTATGTTGGTTTAATAAATGCATATGATAATTAGCATTTAAGGACTATCGGTTACTACACCTGCTTTGGAAAATATGATTAAAGTATTAAGAGCACATGATAAACCATTTTTTATACTTTATCTTAGCCTAGTACAGTGAAGGGTCCTTGTGGGTTTTTTTTTCTTCATCGTAATGAGATTTCGGTAGAGGTAATGTAACAGCTGTCCTCATTTACCATAACATCCAGGATCAGTCAAGCCGTTAAAATAATCAGATGCAGGTTCATGGCTCCTACTGTACAATGTCTTCTAGATTGTTTTGATTTCCACATTAAGCAACTACTTTTCTATAAACAAGGTATTTAAAAAAGCAGTTCTAATACTGAAGGGAATACTGAGAGTTTCAGTAGCATTTTTTTTCTAATACGTATTTTTACTTAAAGGTGCTCATTTGATTTTCATCCTTCCAGCATCTTAAAGGTTAATTATGCTTTCCTGACTTGTAACTTCATTTTTGGATAGGATACACAGTGCCAGAACCAGCTGCTGCTGCTGCTGTAGAATAAATGGCCAATTTTGTCCATTGTACACAAATTTGTTACAAATAACTGAGCTGGGAATGCATTAGGCAACATTCATAATATATAACCCACAGCTTTCATTTTTATGATTTAGTGATATTTCAGGATATTTGTAAATGTGAAGATTGTTTCTGCCATATGTAGCCACTTCATTTTAATTTGCCAGTGTCAGTAATTCAGGAGAATAAAGGAACATTTTGTATTGCATGCAAACAGATCCTCAGGTGCTTGCGATAAAACTTAATGGCCACCATCTTTACTTGTAGTCATTGTAAGCAATTTCATCAGAATGGGCAATATTTTTTAATTTAAAAGATTCAGGAGATTTAGCAACCCTCTATTGCCATATATATTTAGAATACTGATTTTGTCAGTTTTGAGCTTATAAATCTTGGTCCTTTGATCTCCAGTCATTTTGACAAGACGGAAAATAGCATCTTGGAGTAAATTGGAACAGTATAGAAATATGTTTGGGATTTATATTAACAATGATTGCTGCAGGGATGAGGCCATTATGGCTCCCATCTGACAGAACAACATCATTTCATACGGAAGCTGCTAGGGGATAACATTATGCATGCAAGATTTTTCAAAAAAAAAGACAACAAACTGTAGGTTTCTTGAATTTTGATGTTTTGAGGATGTGTGTTCCTGAATTGTCATGAAAAATGTTTAAACATTAAGTCTGAAACTGGTAAACTAATTACATGCTAAGGATTTCTTCGTTGAAGAATTAACGAACGGCCTGTATAGTAATGCTTATTTTCTGCCCTCAGAAAATTTACTAAATTTACTGAAGAATGCAAAACGTGTAAGAACTAAAACACTAGTCAGTGGAAAAAGCCTACATTTTAGAAAAAAAAATAATAAGCAAGGAGATGGGAAGGATAGCTCACCTAGTTTCTTGAAAAGTCTCTTGAAAGTCAAAGTTCAACATGAGTGATAGCTGTAATGCCATCCCTCTGAAAGGATTTTGTCACATTATCTCCATGTGAATATTGTTAGGAAAGCTTGTTGGCTAAGTGACATACCCACAGTCCAATTTATGAGAGGAAGAAATGGTTTCAGTTAATACGTTCATGAAAATTGTTTTCATATAAAGTATTTTTAAATAAACATATTATGTTCATCAAATAATCTAATCTTTGTTGAATTGCTTCAACAAAGTATTGAGTGGTTTAGCAGTCTGTCTCTGTGGAAGAAATTGAAGACACCAGATTACAGAGCTCCTGCAGTGCTGAATATTGTGCACTACTGAGACAGTGCTAGTTTATACCATGCAGATCGTGTTTTAATGGCTAAGTCCACATTTAATGGGGTTTCATGTACAATGCACTTAAATGGGCACAAATATCTATTGCTTTTCAGGGTATTTTTGGCACTTACTTTCACATATCTTTTAAGATCTTTTGGATTTCCCAGGCACATTTTTTCTCGTGCCAAGTGAAAAGCACGACAGTGCACATACCCGTTTCTTTTTCTAAGATTGTTCTTGGGATCGTATTTTCCTTATTTAAAAAGTCTTGTGCCTGCTCCAAAAGGGGGTGTAATCAGGACAGAGAAACCAGAAAAATTGTTATTGCACTTTGAGACAGCGTGGATTAATTTCTGTTGCAATGTTTAAGTTTTCAGCCAGTTTAAACTTTTTTATTTCCCAAAGAAGGATGCTATTGGTTCTGAGTGCATCTTTAAACATTGGGCGGGGGGGGAGGAAGTGCCGTGCGTAGGAGAAATCTAAATGCTGTTCATTTATTTTTCATTTTAGCTCTTCTAATACTAGATTATTTCTAAAAGTCTTCTGCAATATTCCTATATTTTCTCAGGCTTTTTCTGGACTTGGAGCAGGAAAAAGGTGAAAACTTGTGAGAAGAAAATGTGTTGTGAAAATCAGAGCTGTAAAAAAAAAAAAAAAATGAAAAGGGTGTTTTAAGTATTTTTCATAGTTTTCAAAAGGACATGATAATATTGAAGAAAATTTGTACAAAACTGAATATAAAGGAAGATAATAGAGGCTGCAATGTAGGTGGTATTAAATGGGTTTTTTTGTGTTCTTTCTCTAGTTAGTTTTAAAGAAATGGTAGAAGGTGACTAACCAGTTTCAGAGCTCAAATAATGCGAACCACTCAAACCACTATGTTCCTACAGCCTGTCCTGGACAGGCGACAGTCCTTCAGTGACTACAGGAGATATTCACAAAGGCCACCTCACTGGAAATGAACGTTTCTAGGCTTGAGTCCCTCTATAGTCATGGATGACCTGATGAGAATTACCATGAGGCTTCCTTTCTAGTGATTATCAGGGAACCGAAAGGAGTTCTGGATCACATGTCAGTGCTTGCATACTCGCTCCCATTTTGGTTTTGGTGGGTTTTCTGAACACTGAAATCCTCCTTTGTTTGCTTACCTTACTGAAAGCTATTGGTAAGCAATGCTAAGAAGCAAATAATAGCAATGTCTGACTACTTTAAAAGGGTACTTTTTAGTACATCCTCAAAAGTCTCCTCTGTGCTTTGTTTGGTATTTTTTTAAATCTTTTCTATAGCTCAGTCCAGCACACGTGTTCCATTACCAAAATGGCTCACTCCTCCTCATGACGCAGCCTGTCTAGGAACTGTGTAGCCTTCAGGACAGTTCATGTGATGTAGGTCTGTAAATTTTCAGCCTTCTAATGTACACGTTACTTCTGTAGATTCATTTTTAATTTGGACAATGTACTTTCCTTGGTTTGAGGCAAAGCTGAGGGAGCCATTAAAAAGCTGAAATGCCTAGGCTTTTTTCTACATTGTTAGCTACATTATGATTCTGCTGTGTATCAGTTGCACTCTTGAAACCACAGTCCCGTGCCTGGCAATTGTCTGGTCAACTAAGAAAAAAGAAAAAAATTAGTCGTAATTTAAATATGACTTGCCTGTGTTCTTCTAAAAGCCTTTGTCCTTTATTCCCAGTCTTCAGGCTTAAGAAAACAAGTCACCTTTGTAAATGAGGTGACTTAAAGTATCTTCTGTATTCATTGAGCAGATTTTCTTGTTTGGTTTTAATTCTTCAGATGGAGTTCTGTATTTAGTTTTTGGCTGCTATTCCTGTAAAGTTAGGGCTACATAAGGAAGGATTTTGAAGTAAAGGAAGCTCTTCTTTAGGGTGGCACCTCATTTCTAAATATTACTTTGTAGTTATTGCAAGGATTTACACTTCCAGTAAAATTTATTACCATAAACTAGTGTTAGGTCTGTATCTTATATAATCACCTGTCTGTTCTAAGCTTCCCCCTCCCTCTAGCCCCTGGCATCTGAAAAATCATGTGCTTTTGTCTATTCAGCACAGTATGTTTGTTCATCTGCTCAATGATAGGAAAACTTCTATTGTACATTGGTGATCATAAGTATTCTCATAACTGTTTCTTCCATTGCATGTATGGTCTTCCTGAGCCCATCAAAAAAGCAGAAAATCAAGCCTTTCTCATGTTCTTTACCACTGTGATATTTTTACAGACATTTCTTTTGAGTTAACGACATACATTTTAAGGGATACAGAACAATGGAAGACCTTCCTTCTCTGGCTGAAAGATAATTATCTACTTTACTTCCTCTCTATCTCTGGCTTGTAGCATTTAAAACTAACCATTGTTCTTGAGGATAAGGAGGATTTGGCCAAAAAGGAAATTGGGGATCAGCGAAAGAAGCATAATAGGAAGACAGATTCATAGGAGAGTAACAACAGCTCTGAAGAGGAGGAGGAGGAGGTGTTACAGCGGGGAGACTGTATTTGATACATGTCGTCCCACTTGCTGCCATTTCATTCTGTCTGAGGGGAAGAATATGCTACTCTCATAATTAGTAATTCAGTATTTTTCAGGAAGTGGCACTAGAGTTTCTGTTTTTAACAAAGTTTGCATGTGTTCTTTCTTATTGTTTTTACATGAGTTCTTGTAGGTCTTGATAGAGGTGTAGCAAAAATGAAGTCCTGTTGAATAGTGTTAACTGAGTTGGCACTCGTTCATGCTCTTTCTGTTCTTGAATGGGCAAATCCTACTAAGGATCACAAATGTCTTTCAGAAGTATTTTAATTTTCTTCCTCTTGCTGTATACAGTTACCATGTAACCTTAGGATACGTGGTAATTGTCAGCAGACCTACCTAGCTCAATATCATCTGTCTCTTATCTCCTTTAATGGGTGAAAGATCTGTGTTTGAGAAAATGCAGTATCTGTAAAATAGTTGGCCTCGTGGATAAGAACATTATGATACTTTCAAGCGGTTATGTCCATGCTCTTGTAGTAGAGGTATAAGAGAAATAGTTACCTTGTTTGTGTAGGCAGTATTTCTTAGAAAGAAATACAGCAGGTTTGCTTTTTGACCTTACCATTCTTTTCCAGAAGCGCTCGATAAGAGAACTGTTGTTTTCAAGCTTTGAAGAGGAGTGTGTTCTTAGTATGCATGGGATTGCTTCAGATATCTTTATGTTGGGGACTTGACTTGCTTATTAGTGAATTTTCTTACCCGTAGCTAGTATGTCATGTAAAGCTCAGTACATTGTAAACTTCATTTCATCATTGTTTATTCATGCTTAGTGTTCCTTTTAGTTGCTGCTGTTAGCCTGGTTTTCTATGGAAATGAGGCTATGATACCACAGTGGTGTTCGTGTTTTAGTGTTAGTGTCATCCCTTCCCATCCCTTCTCTTCCCCTCGGTAACTTTCGGATTTGTAGGCCAATCTTGAGCAAAAGGGATTGCAAAGGCAGGTCTAGAGAAAATCAAGCTTTGTTCTGTTGCTATGTCTCAAGCAACAGTTCATTCTGCTTCTGGCTATGTTTGTGTGTATCTTTGTATATTGTTATGTTATACAATAGTCGGTAGTGTTTTAAAAGGGACTTCCAGTATTCCATCTGTATACTGGGTTTAAATCAGTGTATAAAACTTTTGTGAAAAATACTTGAAAACACTAAGTAGCAGAAAGTGGTACAAAACAGTTATAATTAAATTCAGTGTTCATACTTGTAGTTTTGAGTGAAAAAACAGTAGGCTTATTTTCCTTTTTTTTTTTTTTTTCAGTCTTTAGCTCAGCTTTTTGCCTGACAGTGTTTGCACAATGCCTTGGCTAACTTTTGCAGCTCTAGAAAAAAAAGAATGATTTTAGCACGACTAGGATGTCTGTGCAAGAAAGACGTTTTAAATCATGACCATTTTGTAAATTCTAGTTTTGCACAATGAGAATTATTTTTTAATCTGTTTACCCTCTGTCATGAGAAAAAATGATGCAACTGTGTGGGTAATTCACTTCAGTTTTGTGGAGAGCACCACAGAAGATATTTTTAAAATATTTTTTAACAATTTTAAATCTTATTGAGAGCCATTTGTATACTAAAGAAGTTACTGGACTTTACTCTGTTAAAAGAATGTGGGTTGAAAACTTGTGGAAGTATTGTCCAATTAATATAGTGGTGTAAATAGTATTTTTTCAGTTATTATATTTGTGATCACAAGTATTCATTACTGAACGTAGAATTATTCTCATTTGATTACTAAGCAAACATAGTAAATAGCATATGTTAAAAATCTAAAGCAAATTCATATAGCACTAGGAGATCTGGTAGCATTTTTAATGTAGAAATAGTGCTTATTGATGTGAGCATTCATCATCACAATTAGGCGTAGTACCCACCAGCTGATTTACCAGGCAGGAAATTGGACAATTTTAATCATCAGTTTGAAGATGTGAAAATGTCCATGTTTCCTGACTATTCTGTACTGCAGTCCATATTTTTTGTTTACAAAGTAGTATTTTCTTTAAAAAATGAAAATAAGATTGTTTTGCAGTTTGTGCTGCATTACACCATGAGTTTTAATTACGTAGGGGATGATTGTTGTTACCTGGGACGTGGTGGTGTGCATTCTGGGGAAAAAAATAAATGAATTTTTCTTCTTCAGCTGCAGATAAGGATGACAGTTCGGAAGACATATCGGTGCCAAGCAGTCCACACACAGAGGCTATTCAGCACAGTTCTGTCAGCACTTCCAACGGCGTAAGCTCAACTTCCAAGGCAGAAGCGGTGGCCACCTCCGTTCTCACCCAGATGGCGGACCAGAGCACAGAGCCGGTGCTTCCCCAGATCGTCATGGCGCCTCCCTCCCAGTCGCAGCCTTCAGGAAGTTGATTAAAAACTTGCATTTCATCAGTTTCTTAGATTTACATTTGTGACTTTAAAGGGAAATCAACAAAAGACCAGTCTCCATCTAGGAGAAATTGTAGCTTAAAATTTTATTAATTTTTAAAAATCCAACTTAAATTTGGCTTTAACGATTGGCGGGTGAAGTTGAGACAGAACACCAGTTCTAGTCTCTTTGCAAAAGACTTTTTTTTTTAAGTATTAGTTTTACTAGTTATTTTTTGTGCTTAATGTGTAAAGTGTGTGTACAGTACAATGTGGTTTATTTCATTTTTAATTTGGTATTATTTCAACAAACATTGGGGTGAATTACTAAAGGTCATCCCCAAGACTGTGATAGTAATATTATGTGACATTTTTATACCAAAGTTCTGCATAGTCCCTATTGACTTTGTAACGTTAGCAAGGTCATAAAGCACTAGGCAAGAGAAAGACAGTAACAGTAAATTTGCTTTTAGTCTTTTTGCCTTTTTGTTGATTTGCACATTATGAGAGGAAGAACATTGGGAGACAAACATTTGGGTTGGTTTATGTATAGCATTTTGGTTGGCTTTTTAACTGTTGGGGTTTTTAATTTGTTTAATAGGGCCAGTACAGTATACGAGATACAGTACTTTTATGCACATACGTATCCTAGATGAGGATCATTACTAAATAGATTTGATTTTTTTTTTATTGATGTCAGGTGTTTTTTTTCCCCTCCAACACTTTCATTCTGGGAGGAGGAGAGCTTTATTTCTCCAGTCAGAATAGATATCTATAACTACCCTTTGTTGCTAGGCTGAAACCAGTAAGCGTATTGTAAAATACAGGGTTATCAAATACGGAATACTTAGTATTCCAAAGTAGGCTGATATTTTGTGGATTTTTGAGTCGCAGACTGAGGAGTTTACTCATGGTTTTGGATGCCAGAAAAGCCTAAAATCCTTCTTCAGACAACTCAAGACTTTTTTTTGTCATTGTCTTGTATTTGCAAGCTAACTTGTACTTAATTCTTGTGTAAGCACTGTCATCTTTTAGTAGCAAAAATTTTGATACCTTTCTTGTGGAAAAAAAAAAAAATCAGTATCTACCGTATCTTGGAAACAATGTAATTATAATGTGGTGTGTGTGGTGTGTGCGTGAGAATGGTTCAGTAGTTAATGCCAGCAGTCTTTTGCTTGAATGTTTAAAGATGCCTTCAATGTGATGCTGGCTGATAGGCGATTGCAGTTTTAAAATGTTATTTACTGTGCGAACTTGGATAACTAACATTCCATGATGTAGTTTGTTTCTGATGAGATGATTGTAGGTACACTTTTTCTCATTATCCAATCATCCGTAGGATATTGAGTTTTTTAAATGTGCCATTATCTGTTTTGATTCTGTACTCATGTTCAAAATACAGTACAATATTTTACAATAGATTAAGTTGTTTAAAAAAAGTAGATGTGTGCTTTCAGGTCGGAAAACTTTGTATAATAGCAAAAAACAGATGCATAGTAGCAACTGGCAGTAAAGCAGGATTCCATTATGTATATAACAAAGATTTAATGCATTTATAATGGGTTGTGTAGTTCATTTGCTCTTCCTTCTCCACACTATATTGTGTGTTTTTAAGTGTCAGTGCCATCAAGTTTCTATTTGATTCAGTTTTAAATCTAAAAATGTAATTGATCCAGAGGAAAATCATGATTTCTACATTATATATACAACCATACTATAATGAAAACTGGACAAAAGTATCTAAGTCATATATGTATCATTGCAGGGCTTTAAGCATGAAAATAATAGGGATTCTAAATATTTTGTACTTTAAAACTAAGAAAGTTGAGTTGATAACCTCATGTGTTTAAAAGTCTTACTTTCCCAATTTCAAGATTAAAAGCTGTAACAGTTATTGAACATTTCCAGGGTGGTGAAATACAATGGACCTCTTGTGAGAAGGAAATTAATTGCAAAGGCACAAAATGTGAATTCTGCAAGAAAGCTATACAGTCACTTTTCATTGTAGTTTTGGTGGACTAGGTAAGGCCTCAGTGATTATACTATAATTTGCTCTCCTAAACACAAAGGCTTTTAAATCGTATTTATATAAGTGGAGTTTTTTTATAACAAAACTGTCGCGCTTGTAAAATAAGTCTACATAAGTGTATAGGAGATATGTAAACAGTTAATGAATTTGACAGTGGGGCTGGAAAAAGAACCATTAAAATCTGCGTTCAGCAAATAGAAATTATTAGTCGTACTACCATGGATTCCATTTTGAGACGTATGTCACACTACTTCTGTACTTAGCATTTGGGGTCTTTACATTTGACATGTTTCACAAACTGTACTGTTTTCTTTTATGTGCAGTTTGCATGAGTAAATCATCAAAGAGAATAAAATCTATCTTTAAGTTATGTTCCTATTTTAATGAAATTATAATTGTTCTAAAAGGCAGCAGTGTCTTCAGACTTATTTCTTCATCCTTGCAATTATCGGCATTTTTCTGGAAGCCATTACTATAATGTCAAAGTAATGTTATGTAAATAACATATGTTTCCTTAGAAAATAAGCCAAATTCCATTGCCCTGCGGTTGAGTTTCCAGCAGCTTCTGAGGAATCAGCCTTGTACCGTTAGTTCCAGGAGCCCAAGGTAATCCGCAGATGAAGGACCTCATAAACATAGCTTGGTGATCCCAGATGTTGCTTAGCCATTGCTGGTTGCCCCGAGTTCCACAGCAAAAGCGTTGTGTGTAATCAGAATTTCCAGCTAACTTCCAGATACCTTAATCTTATCTTAATATACATGAGGCTAGGAAATAACGGATACAGTCAGATGAACTGCTCACAATTCTATTGTGAAAGGCTGAGAAAAGATCATGCCCTCAACGTTTGATTTTTAGAATATTAAAAATGGTTTGGGCTTATTCATGAACATTGGAAACATCATATATGGCATGGCACATCCTGTTATGCCATCTTTTGAAAAGTTCTTGACAGACCTCTGATGTGGAGGGTTTGGAGGGGGGAAAAAGAAAAGGTAAAGTAGCTGTGTACTTATATTTATTGCGTGTGTTGACCAAAGGAAATTAAATTTAAACTGTACACGACTTTGAGCCCAGTATGAGAGTAATGCCCAAGGCCTCTGTTTCTTCATTATGTTCTTTTTCTGGCAGTTATGCTTGTCGCTCCAAGGAAAAAAACACAAAGGCTGTATAACAGGGCAGCTGAGGGGGGAACCAACCCACTTTTTATTCTCTACACTGTAAAAAGACCTGGTTTTATACCTAGCTATCCAATCTTTTTCTCTTCAAAATGCTAATAGAGGCTGGGCAAAGAAAGATACTACAGTGATGGAATGAGATGACAGAAGTGCTGGATGAGTGGTGATTTCAGCTACCAGAATTACAGAAGTAATTTGCTTTGAAACACACACAAATGCTTTAATTGGTCATCATAAATGATAATTAGGAGAAAACAGTGAAATTAAGTGTATCCTAATAAAGTAAGGTATGTTAAATTGCACTGAAGGAAACTTCAGCAATGCTTCTTGACATGATTAATATACTCATGACAATGTGCCTAATGAAGGTGGTTTGCATTTATGTGCTACCTGTTGCTTCCCTCAGTAGAGAAATAATTTGAACTGCACTCATTTACATTGCAGAACAGTGAGTGTAAGATTGGCTTACAGCAGTCTTTTCCTTTACATTTATTAACCTTTGTATGAACAGTAATACAGGGATGATGTATTTAACCCATGTCTTGTGTAACACTGTGTAGGGTAGGTCCAGATAAAATTACAGTGAAATAATTCGGATTTTCAAAGTTTTATATTCTTCAATAATGTCTCCTTTTAATTTTAGGGTTTAATATGACTTTTTCTTTCTTTTTCTTTTTTCTTCACGGAATTTAAGATCATGACCTTTCTTGTTCTTCACATTCTTCCTCTTCAAAATATTTTTTCTTTGTGTGATGAGCCCCTGAAAGTGTTTACATATTTCAGGTGGAATTTCTTCTTTTTGCATATTGTTTCCTCCTTGATTGTGTTAACTCTCTACAGCAAACTTTAATTTCAAGAAGTCAGTAGTTAGGAAAGGAATTTCTGCACACTATGTATCTTGTTGTCTTCAGCTAAGATAGATATGAGAAGCTTATGAAATCTTGTCATTGACATCTTCCTAGAACAAGATATATTACAAAAGGCATATTTAGGTCTGGAAGGATGTCCTGAATCTCCAGTATGGAACTTTTACTGTTGCAAAAATTTCATTACAAATGCTCTGCACAACTAATGAGCACAGGTTGTATGCTGATGGCTTCATAATTCTGCAAAGTGCAGCTATCTTCAAAAAGAGTTTCTAACTTCCGAGGTGTGGGGTTAGTTATAATCTAATTACATCGCTGTCAATAGAATAACAAGACACAAACACTTGATCCAATTTGTGTAATTATTTTAAGCATTGCTCAAAGTCTCTATCCCTGTTTATTACCAATTTTATCATGATGATGTATGTTGTTCCGAGCTCTTTATGCCTATTTATTTTTGGGGAAGAGGAGGGAGGGCAGAGAAGGTTCTTAAATTTTTAAATAAACTACCTATAACAGTATTTAATTTGGGAACAAATACTTAATCAGCAAAGTGTTGTGAAATCATTATGCAACTATATTTATTATTTTTAATCCATAGGTAAAGAGACAGTGCTTAAGCGGCATAGACTGATTGGAAATGGTAACGAGCATGAAAGGTACAAAACAGCTTGAAGCAAAGAAAAGGATTCATGCTTGAGGAACTTCTGTTTGTTTTTAATACCAATGGCAGACACAGAGTAGGTAGTGGGCAGTACTTGGGACAGCAGGGCCTGGTGATACTCCGGCTCACAATAATGAGCTTTAAGGACAGTACTCTGTACCTTGGGGAGATCAGTCAGTGCTAGGCTGAGGCGAGCTCTGGGAAGGAGTGTGCAGTCACCTACGTACCTGCAGAGGAACGGAGGTACAGGTAGCCAGGTTTTCCTCGCCTAACTCTCGCCTAGGGCCAGTTTAACACATCAAAGTACAAACATGTTCTGTTACAATTTCATTTCATGCCGGCTCTCCCCAGGCGGACTGAATGCAATGAGTGCAAGGCTGACGGGTGTGTTTAGCTACCTGTAAGACAAAAGTTAATGTATACTTTTTTTTTCTACTGCCTAAAAAGCTCCTGCTCTTGTTTTGCCACAAGCTAGTATTGGCATGGTAGTGATACAGTATTTCCCTCCTGTTATTCGAATCACTTGTTCTAGACCATTACAGAAGGCAAAAATACTGTTCTTGAGAAATCACTGGACTGATGCATTTTAGAAACAGAATGATTTCAAAAAGCCTGCTAATTTGTTTATGTTTAAAAATAAAATGGGAAATTACGTCCACGTCTTGCATCTAGGATTCTAATCAGGAGGAAAGAACGACAAGCAAAGAGAGAACGAGCCCTCTGTTTCTGCAGCAAGGTAAATTACCTTTCTGAATAAATTGGAAAAATGAAATGGAGGGAGAAAAGTCCACACCGTTTGCCAACTATTCCCTCTGAATGAGAAGGCGTTGTGTTTCACTGCTTAATTATACCAGCCCTTTTCTCTGACATGAAGATGTGTTCTGTGATGATCTGTTTCTTCAAAATGTTTACAACGATATTAGAAATGTTTTGATCTCGCTTGAGGTAAGTAGTATAAACATCCTGTTATTCATGACTGTGTGTTGAGAAAGATAATCTTAAAGGCGATATAATGTATAGTACAGTCATTCCAGTTGTCTATAAAATGCCAACAAACTTTATAGTCAGCATAGTTATGATTTCAAAGCAAGTAAAAGGCTAATATTTCAGTTTTCTTGTCTTCCGTCCTCCCTTTCAGCAGAATTGCCTTAAAGGGCTAATGATTTTTGCTGAAAAAATAGATAATCCTTGTAAATGCTGAACAGATGCTGTATATTTCACTGGATGATAGGAACATTTTGAACACTTGACCATTTTGTTGAATATTTAATGAGTCTCAAGCTAGTAAGTTTACAATTTATGACTTTCATGTATGTGTGAATATATAAAAGGTGTCTTTATGCTGTCTCTAACAGTTTACCCAAACTTTTTAGAGCTCTGATTAAAAATGCATGTGTATACTTACTAAACGAATACACAGGCCCTTAAAATTTTGCAGTACACCATTTCAAAAAATATTTGACTTACACCAAAGCAGCTTTCCTACAATGACAATTTCAAGCAAACTTGTGCCTGGTTTATGAAGAGGTGAAGATTAATTTTACCCTAGTGAAGTTGGGTTCCTTCTATAATGACGCTTTCCCAAGCAAGTAGGAGAGCAGGATCTGGTGTAGCCAGCTGTTAATCACCATCAGTGCTTCTGTCAGTAAATATAATTTAGTCGAAGAAAATGTGAGTGATGCACAGAAAGTCTGTGCATCATGATCCAGCGATTATCTCTCTTTTTTTCTTCTAACTCAATATTGCATTTCTTTCTAAGGCCCAAAGTTACTGCTCAGAAGTCAGTGTCATACTTAGAGCCTTCCAGTAGCTAAGTCTAAGCAGGGAAGCTTTTTTCCTGAATATTTTCTCAATTTTACTCTTCAAGTGCTCAGAAATCTATGATATTAGTGGTTATAGGTCCTTTGAATGCTGCCGTAAGCCGCCATGCTGAAAGATTTTGATAATTTGTCTAATGTACCAGCAGCTGTTCAGGCCCTTGTCTGCGGCTGGCAGCAATTACCACGGCTCGTGCCAGTGGTGCTGAACACCTGTTAGGGGAAAGAGACCTTGGTGTGAGACCTATGCTTTAGATACATTGAGTATATATTAAAAAACGCTTGAAAGTGAAGTATTTCTGAGCCATGTTGGTATGCAGTTTTATATTACCCAAAAAAACTTAGTTGTTTTTTTCAAAGAGCATACTTGGAATATCCTTCGGGTTCTGTTCTGGGGTTTTTTGATTGTTTTTTTCTTTCAGAATTTCAGTGGGAAATGAAGTCATGTCAATATTCTGATTGCTGAATTTTGCCATGATGAGCTGTTAAACAGGCTGCTATATGCTCAGAGCAGCAGTACTTTTGGTGATCTAATGAAAAAACATCCTCACAGTGTTGCGTATGTTTGCATACATGCAAAATTAAATTAAGTACATTTATTGAAGGTGTTTTGACTTTCTATAATTAAAAGTTAACTGTATTCTAGTCTCTTTTAAGGAAAAAGTTAATAGTTGACTTCTCAGTCTCCCATTTTGCTGCAGAGTAAGGGAAATCCTCTTGCTTGGTTTTAATCTGATATTGAGATGCTTCCTGTACAAGTTTGAAATTAAAATGAACTGGTGCAAAGTATAATATTCATAAGTGAATATTACGAAATTATTATTTCATAATAGTCAAATAGTAACAGCTGTATTCCTGAATGGGAATTATTTTTTGTACTGCAATCTGTATTAAGAGTTTACACAAAAATAACACAGGAAATAGTGTGTACAGTTACTGGAGCAAGGCATTTCTGGCAGATTTCCACGGCATGCTCAAACTCTGTGAACTGGCCTACATTTGTCTTTCATTTAGAAGTGTGGAAAAGATTTTTTGCTGAGTGCCGACTACAGCTCAAACCCCCACCTACGCGCAGAGGGCTGAAGAGTCACAAGCCATTGTTAAATAAAGGAGATTTATAAATTTGCAAGTAAAAGTGTCTTGTGTAGTGACGTCTTGCTTATACAAGACAATGGATAATAAATTATTAACCGAATGAGGTAAGGAATTCCATTTCCTACTGTTTCCTGCTGTCTCTAACAAGTAATTTGAAGCCCGGGAGTTTCTAATTTCTCAGGAACAAAATGCCATCTAGTGGTAACTGCTAAATATTTTGAGCAAATGCATTCTTTATATTGTCATAAAGTTTTGGGTTTGTTTCCCGCCCCCCCCCCCCCCCTCCCGCCCCGATGTTCTACATTTTACAGCACATTAAGTTCTTGAGAGAGGAAGAGAGAGAGGCTGGGGAAGGTCACAGCTTGCCCAGGTCTGTGCCTGTGGTGGCTGGGTGCCACGCTGCCTGCTGCCCCACTGCCTTCCCCTGCTGCCAGCCGCAGGCAGGTAGTGGAGTTTTCCCCTGCTAAGGGCTGAATAAACTTTCAAACAGCGTTGGCTGGCTGCACCTTACCGTCACTTGACAATAAAATATAAAAATATAAATTTGGCCAGTGCTGTACGAAGAAAAGCTGAAAGCCACCTCTGCTTCACTGACTGTTCATCTGTCTCTCCTGGTAGGAGACTTTTCCCTCTGGTTCGTCATTCTCCAAGGGGGTAAGGGGAAACCATTCCCTTTGCTCTTCTAATGAACTGCCAGGGAACGGTATAAACCTCTTCACAGCACAATTTGCCTACTTGACTCCTTAGAGAAGAATATAAACTCTAAAAAAGAAAATCAAAACTAAACTTCGGCCTCTAGAATAGACTGGTGAAAAACTCTAGCTTCTAGAATAGAATAACAGACTTTGCTTGTACAGCAAGAACAAATAATATCTCACACACACAAACCCCTCATAATTATATTTATATGTATTCACCAATGTAAACTGGGGATAGGAGACAGCAGTCACACTCCGTATGTGATTTGAGCCCATTGATGGAGACACTCCCACTTTATAACCAGAGCTGACTGAAGAGAGCTCGGCAGTGTTTCATCTCTCCATGGTTTTGCACTCCATTGTGATGGGGGTTTGGTGGTGGGTCTGATTTTCCCATGCACTATTTGAACTTCTCCATCTACTGGTCCATGTTACCCTGTTCCATTGCAAGATACTCGCAGCAGCGGTTGCCAGGGCTGTAATTAGAGGGAGGATCTCTCAGAAGTATTCTGCAGGCTGGTGCAGAAATCTAATCTGTCCTGCTGATGTTATTGTAGAAGTCGATGGAGATACCATGACATTGGTTTGAAGGGCTGTGAAGGAGTTAGTGGATGCATAAAGAAATCCTTCATTTTGATTCTTGTTTTGTATGATATTTGAAGTAAACTGCAGCAGACTGAAGAGCCTAATGAACAAGGGCACTAACAGCACAGCTCACCAAGAGGGTCATTTGAGATGGGCTCACTGCCCTTGCTGTGACACCAGCCCTGACACTCCAGCCCGGACACCAGCACCTGGCCCCCAGGATGCTGCTGGCTATCTCCCCAGGCCGTGACATCAGGCAACGGCCAGCACAGCTGCAAAGAAAGAGGAGGGAGCAGAAACAGGACTAAAGCAGCGCTGGTTTGGGTGGGAGTAAATTGCCACAGAAGCACATTTAGATAGGCAGAACAGGAAGAGTTTGGGGAATATTGGCAAATGCAGTCTGAAAAGCATCGAGAAATCTGTCTTGTTTGTCCTAGCTAAAAATACACGAGGAAATCCCTAGATCTGGGACAACTTCTTAAAGCTAGAATAGTGCCTTTCTCTACGTAACAACTGTGGTCTTGCAGGTGGTGTGGCTGCATCTGCCCTTCACTCACGTTTTCAGAGCAGCAGGATGGTTTGAAGAGGATATGATTCTTCACAGGCAGAAGGCAGGTGTTCTGTTGTGTGCACAGGAAAGAAAAGTAATCTTAAGAGCAAATGGCCATGTGATCAAACCTTGAAATAAAGGAGAAAGAATAATGAGAACAATCTGATTAGTAATGATCCATCTGAATTTTGCATGTATGTTTTCTGAAGCTATCAAGCTAAATACAAATCAATATATAATGCCTACACAATATTTTTCATTCCATCAAAGAACTGGACAGAGAATAGGCAATGTTACTTTTAAAGTTTTTTCATCTTTATATGAGTAATGATTATATGCCATAAAGTGGAAATTAATTTTAATGCTGTATAACATGCTAATCTGGATTAATACTTTTGATTCTTGACACTCTCAGAGAGTAAACTAATTGGATTTATTTGTCCCATGTTCCTTTAAAACAGTTTAAGACAGATTCTTCTTAAAAATATGTCCATTTGGGAGCAGAAAGGAGAGCAGTTTTCCTTTGGTGGACCAAAGAAGCTGTTTTCTAAGAACAAGCAGCAAACTGGCAGTTGAAACTTTGCTGCAGCTCACACTGAAATGGCGAGGGCCTGGGTCCCCCTGCTCATGCAGTACTGTACAGTGTTTGCCCAAGAGCTTTGCTTGGTTCCATCTTTTAAACACATATTTCCTTGACTTAGCGGGGTTTAAGAAAAAGAAAAAAAAAAAAAAAACCTCTTTGGAAACTGCTCCCCTTATCAGTGACTTGTTGCTGCAGAAAAACTCTGAATTTTGAAATTATTGTAGTTGCACAGCTGAAAGCATTGGTATCACATCTTTACTGCATGTAGAAAATGGCTAGCAACTGAATTTTGGAAGGACTAAACCAGTAATTAGTTCCCTGTGTATCTGTTTGATTGGGGATCGCGTGAGTTTGCAACTGACGATGTGAAGTTGAATTCCAGATCTGAGGTCAGTGCGGTCATGTGCAAGTCGGATTGCAAGATCCGTTGTGTGATCTCTGATTTTGTTTAACTAAAACTGCTGCATGCACAGCTGAAAAGTCATCAAGTCTTAGTAATTGTCTCTGGCATTGCCAATTTAGGACCTGGATATCTGCTAATTTAGTTTTGCTTTGCTGAGGGGCTTTCCTCGTGTCTTGGTTAACAATAAGCAAAATGTGCACAACCATGGGATGTAGTTACTCTATTATTAAAGAAAGAGGAAATAACACTTTTTTCTCCCTTCCCTCTTCCCTCCTCCCCCAGAAAAAACAGTGACATTGGGTACAGAAAAGAGAAATTTCTGTCTGTGAGAGCCACGTAATAAATTATGCTTTTTGGCACAGATAAAAGGGCTCAGAAGGGATCAGATAATTTTGTCCTTTCATAAGGAATCTTATTGTTGTAAACTTACGGTTCACTAAAACTATTGTGAGACTGGCAGGTCAATTAATGAATAGTGAAAATCTCAAATCCTAATTAAATCCCAATATTACTTCCAGGAGTGGTTTATCTCCTCTCTAGGAATATTTGATTTTAACAGCTTGTTTCACAGGAAAAGCTGATGATCCCTTCAATAACACTTCAGAATCACTCAGAGGAAAAACTTCAATCTCCTTCAGCTCTGTGAAGTCGCTTTGGTTAATGGCATCTCTCTGCGATCCTGAAGAGCTAATGCTGGTCTTGAAAAATATTTCCAATGTTATTCTATGCTGCATATTGTGCCCTGCTGCCGTTACCTGCCTGCTTGCAGGGTTAGCTGTGGTCAGTGCCGTAGAGCAGAAAGGCACCACAAGTGCATGTGCTTGCTTGCTCGGTTTGGAAAGTTTTACGTTCTCCTTCAAAAGTCTTCCTGGTAGAAGAAAACACATCTCTTTCTTAGAGATTCATTAGAACTGCAAATTAGTTATCCAGTCCTTCTGCTATCTCAACATTTTGAGACTTGGACTTAGAAGCATCTTCAGGTCATTATTCATTCTACAAAGGCACTTGATAACTAGATTGTGTATGTATGTCTACACAGCAGGAAATTCTCAGAACATTTCCAAAGTTCACTTCGTATTCGTGTAGTCCCTTTTCTAAACTATCACATAAAATTCAACTTCAAATTTGATGCAGTTTGCCTTACCAGGGCCCATACACCCTTGTTGATATAAGGCACCTTATTGAGCTTTAAAATGCCCTTAAGTGTTTCATGTGCTCTAAAACTTGGACAATCTTTCAAAGAACCCTAAATATCCTAGAAGATGCAACTCTGAGAGGCAAGTTGCATGGGATAACTAATACTCTCATTAAAAACATTATTTTTGAATGGCTTCAGCAACACAAACATTGGCTTCTCTAACAATGTAGAAATCACTTTGAGGGCTCTGATATTAGCAAATCAAATAATTGCACTAAGAGCACGCAGGTTCTACACAGCACTTCAGAATTGCAGGTTTGGGTTGCTTAC
This sequence comes from Nyctibius grandis, assembly GCF_013368605.1. NCBI lineage: Eukaryota > Metazoa > Chordata > Aves > Nyctibiiformes > Nyctibiidae > Nyctibius > Nyctibius grandis. The sequence continues at coordinate 14,343,417 of NC_090666.1, forward strand.
GAGAAGGTTTAATTTCTTTAGCAATTCTTTAAAGCCATCCAGTGCATCTAGAAGTCTCACATGATTGCATGAAGAACCACCGTCACTTCTGTGGCATAGCTTATGGCTCCAAGTAGGAGATCATCTGCTCAGGGTTAGAGACAATTTGAAAGTCAGGACTAGAAGTATCTTGCAGATTTTTTTTTGATGGCTAGCTTGTTCTTAGTTTTTAGTGTTTATAGATGAAATTATACTCATAACAGTTTATTCCTAAGACTATTTTGCCATTGGCTTGCCTTCTGTTTTTTAACTTGCAATTTCCAATTTTTTTTCAAATGTATACAAGCACTACTTCAGCTAATGCCTTAATATGTATTTCTAAGCGTGGTATAAAAAGGAAATATTATGAAAGTTAAATTGAAGCTATAAGCTGCATTTTACAGCCAGTATAAACACACTTCGGTGTTTTATAGCCATCAGTATTATCTCCTTTGACACTTGAGGCTTGTCCCTAGGAGACAGAAAGCAGAAACTTCCTGGAATTTCTTTAATTAGCCTGTTCATTTCACTTAATAAAACAAGCAATCAGAAACATATTGTGTTTCATACACAGGACTCTTAAAAATGTAACTTAGACTACGTAGCTCTTACATCTGAGCAGAAGTGCAAGCAATTTTGAAATTTCCTAATATTTTAATAATTTTGTTAATAACTGATCTTGCATTAGAAGTCTGTGCTGATGGGATTATGCTAGTAAGTGTGCACACGAGCAATAAGAAAGCTCATAAAAAGGTCTAGTGCTAAAGTATATGCAGATCAGCTGCAAATAAAAACACCCTTTTGCAGTTATAAATAGTTTAGTCACTTGCGTATTTTGATATTGCTCACTCCGAACATTAGCTGGAACCTGTTGTGAAAGCTCCAAGTGTCAGCATAAACCCCAACATGCTGAGCGACCACAATCCACAGCGAGCGTTGGGGTGACCAGCACCTTGTTTGTGTGCTTGTGCCCTCAGGAAGCTCACGCCCTAACAGAAGGTAAGTCTCACTTAGTTTTGGTCAAATCTAGCAATTTATGTGATAGTGATTAGAAAAGTAACTCGGGTAGCTCTCTATTTTCCCTTTCCATGTAGCACACTTTTTGTTTTTTAATTGTTTTCCAGCCTCCATCCTCAGACCTGCGGGAGAAAGGAAGACTTGTCCTTTCTCAGCACAACTGTAGTGCTGAAGTACCTGTACATTTGTGTTTGAAAGTATTAGAGGAGTTCGTCAATGTTTATTAAATAAATAGTAAGGTAAAGGTGAAAGCTTGGAAGAAAACAGCAATGAGGTAGTTCTTGACGTGAAAGACTGGGCAGGGTACCTGTCAGAGAATCTGAAAGTAGCCACCTAATTCAGAGGAAAAGAAGGGGTATTTCAGATGTACCTACCCCAGCATTTTCCATTCTCCAGCCTACTTATGTCAGCAGTGTTAGAGTGGAGGTGTTACTGAGGGGGGCAAAGGTGGATGCTCTTGGAAAGTGCTGCTGGTTTTCTCTGTTGCATGGGAAAACTGGCTACGAAGAATAATTCAGGTGTGGGTTTTCTTTTTAATGGAAATTACATCCACATCATATGATTTTGCCAAGACACATAGAGAGCACCTACTGTATCCTATCCATGGTACCTGTTCATGATGTAAGTCTCATCACTTTCATGCACAAGTCCTGGAAATCCAATTAAGTGGGAACCATAATGTAAAAGTCCTTAAGAATTATTTTGGGAAGGACTTTGCTCAGGAAGCATAGGCAAGAGTGAGCTTTTTTCCTTTGATGCAGTTTCATTCAAACATGGCATAATGTCTCATAACATCAGTCTAAACACAGCACACTGTTTAGACATTAAGCAAACAGCTTTAGTTTAGTTTTAAAATTAAGATTGTCCTCCTGCGCTGCTTCCCCTTAGATTTTGTGGCATTCACTTCTAGTGTAACCAGAAAAAATATCTAGCTCTAAAGGTTGTTTTTGTCACCTACGTCTGTTAAACATTTTTTCATGACCCAAAGAGCCAAAAGCAGACATGTCAAGCCCATTTTTCATTTCATTGATGTACATCACCTACTGTGTACTAAACTGCTCTAAATTGTTACGGGATATAGTGCAATTCCTATTGATCAGGATAGGATGCCAAATGTGAGTTTGTAATGTGGTAGTTGTGATTTAAAACAGAAGGTATGGTGGATATGTTACACATATCTCACTTTCTTTGGCAATGATCATAAAATTCAACATGCAAGTGCCTCCTAGTAACTGTTACTTTGCTAGTCTGTACTCTGTAGATAAAAGAAAAAAAAACAAACCCACAATTACCACCAAAATCTGCAGACTAGCACAGATCCCAGTAAAACACTTATTATGCCTGATTTGCCAAGGTTGCTCATAGCTGCTGTACTTGATGCACGGATTCGGTCTCCCTCTCTGCCTTGTACAGCGTTGGGTAATACTGTGGTTAAATTACTTTGCCATTAATAATGAACAACAGCGTCCAAAAGATAAGCTCAAATGCCAGTTCTCTCATCAAAGGGAGAAATATTATCCAAAATGCTAGTAATATGCAAGGACAATTCTGGGTTTGCATCTATATAAACATTAATTTTAACTAGTAAGGTTGGTAGTCAGTCTTCAAACTTTTTATTGATGACTTTTAAATTAGATGATAGAACAATTGAATTTATCTTACTGAACAAGTGGTAGAACTCTGCCTTGCCGTTTTCCAAGGAGTAAATATTGCGTTGCAAATAGTGTGAACTCTGAATCTGCTGAGTAAGGCAGCCCTTGGCTGCCCCCCGCCTGCCCCACATGCTCCCAGCAATTACACTTTAGAAGCTAAATTAAATTCTGCACGTGACAAGGCTTCTACAGTGCTGTTTTCCTGCTGCCAAGAGGGTCTGTTGCAGGAAGACACTAACTGTGGTAAGATGCTATCCCTATTTGTCAGGTAGCATCTCATGGTGCCTTCACTTTTACTGCTTCCCATTAATACAGGACAGCTTTAATATATAGGGTTTTTTTCTTCACACAACATCGTATTTACTAGCTGGGAACCTTTCTTTACAGTTGTGTATAAATCTTTAAAAATGTCAGTGAATAATTTTAAAATCTCATTTATCACTACATGATTACTGAATTAGTTAAGGTTTGAAGAATAAATGTCTGGTAATTAGAAGCCATTTTGTACCAGACCCCCTGACAAGGTGACAGATCAAAGAAAGGCCACTGTGGAAAATAGGCCATTGCTCCCGCAGTGCTCAGCACCAAGAGCGAGGGGGCAAAAGGAGAGAGGCAAAAATAAAAAAAACCCTAAACACTGGAAACCAACCCCAAATCCCAGCAATGAAATTTTACATTAAGAATGAAGCAGTAGTAACCGGCTGCACTATTTGAAGAGCCTTGAGGCTTGGGAGATGAGGCAAGAAACTAACTGAAGGACAATGAGCAGGTCAGAAAATAACGTGTTACATATAGATTTATCTTCTGGAGACATTATTCTTGAAGTACACCTACGAGGTGGCAAGTATAATAATGCTTTTTCTATAGAATGTGATGCTAACATACCAATTTTGAAAAAAAAAAAAGGCTTTTCAAGGGCTGAAGAGCCAGGGGAACAAGACACTAAGCTCATCCTTGCTGCCATTTAAATCAATGGCAAACAACTCCCTCGGTCGTGCAAAACAGGGTCCTCTTTTGTGCTTCCTCCTGCAAAAGAGCAAGCGTAGGAGCTGGGGTCTCTCTGAAGGAACAGCCCCTCGGGCCGAACAGGGCCAGGCTGGGGCTTCGTGCTAGTTGCTCCAGGGCATCCACGTTTCTTCCCCTCTCCCCGAAACAGGCGACAGAGGGTTAGTGCTCGCTCAGCCCCAGCTCTCTTCTAACAAACTCCCAGAGTTGTAGTTAAATCATTGTTATTGCTGGCGCGCGAAGATGTGCTGGCCTGATAAGGCGTTATGTAATTTTAAGATAATGTTGTTAAACAGAAATCGCCCTGAGGATTTGAGGTCCATTGAAAAAGCAGGGTGTGGGGGAAGGAACCTTTGCCTAGTGAACTTTGGGCTAATTTTTTACCTGATCTGCACCTTTGATGTCTCCCTGCTGTGCCAAGGCTACCAGCCTCTGTAAAAGCCAGAGCTGCCGTTGGGTAAGATGGTACGTACCGTGTACGGCCACTCTCCTTGCCACCCACAGCAGGTTTCTTGTGCCAGCACCTGCGAGGGCACATCGAGAGCTCTGGGTGTGAGCCTGGCAGTGAAGTCCTTCCAAAAGCCGCAGCAGTTCTCTGCAGGCAGCTGGAGCCCAGGCCAAAACATCCTCCCAAACCAAGCAAACAATCTAATCAGAAATAATGATTGAGCTCAATTTGTTTTGAAAACTCAGATCAGCTGCAGATCTCTTCCTGGCACAGTAAAATATGACTCTAGTAACTACCCGTGAAATGACAACACACTTCCCTAGGTTTTAGCCGTAACTGCATTAATAGCAAAGGCATTATTAGACAATTGAAATGACTAATCAAATCACTCTGATCTTAACAACTCTAGTATTGATAATGCCTATTATGAAAAATAGGGTTACTTTCTCCAGACAGGAAAACATTTCTAATGTAAACACGCAGTTCAGCAGATAGCAGTAAGTAGTGGAAGAGTAAAAGCTGCCTATTTAATTGAAGGAAGTTGGAGTGAAAGCTTGGGATTTAATTCCAGGAAACATGAGAGAAAAAAAATCTGTATGAAGATCCAACTTCTTTCCAAAAAGCAAAGCAAAACACTCCATGCACACGGAGGTCAAATCATGCAGGCAGAATGGCAAAGATTTTTTGGTGTTGCTTTTTTCCAAACAATCTGTCATCTATTTTTAACCTTCTTTTAGCCCTGCAATTAAAATATTATTTCTCAGGAGTCCAGCTGCTCAGCAAACTTTTGCACTTTATACATGCAAAATGAAAACGTTTTGTGAAATCAGGGCCATCGTGCTAGAATTCATTTGGGAAGGAATAAGATGTAGGAAATGATCGCTCTGGGATAAAATGTTTATTTTTTTAACTTTGCACACTAAGCAAAATATATCAACATAAAACCCTCTGTTTTAAAATATTTGACAGACATAACAAAACCTCATGTTTTCCTTGTTGTACTAAACAAGAGTTAAAGATATTGAAAACTTTCCCACACAATCTTTCCCTTTTGTTCTCTACAAAAAGACTAGGTAGAATTCAGAGTATGAAAACCTGTGTGCAACTAAATACATAGAACACCCCTTTTTCAGACAGACCTTTATGTTTTAGCTGCCTTGTTGAAAGAAAATGTCTTTTATGTACTTGCTGACCCTGAGCTGCATTCACACAACTGGAACCATTAACTGCAGTGGCTGTAGACGCAGCCTATGTCCGTGCTCTTCCTCCTTCAGACTGTCCTGTGGCAAAACCCTCGTCTTCAATGCGTGCCTCCCACTGCACACCCGCTGTGGTCGCCACCAGTGCCCCAAGCGAAGACAGGATAGGCTGTGTGATGCTCACACCACCACCTGCACAATCTGCTTGCCCTGGCTGATGTCTCAGAAGCCTCCCCTGAAGGTTGGGGATTTGCACAGCTGTCATGGATTAAATTTGAGTAAACAATTTGTGTCAATCGTGCTCAGGCTGGGTTTGAACTCTCAGTACCGCAGCTTGCATCTGAGAGGTGAAGCAATACTGGAAAGTGAGAAACTAGTGTGTCACCAAACAAGGTGGGTCTGATTATTCTGCATGTGCCCAGGAAGATCTGCTGAGTACTAACTAACCTCTGGTTTAAGTATCTGTTTTCACGTTAAAAATGCAAACTGTACAAATGAGTTACACCAGGCATGATACGGTCTTTTTAATTAAATGCTTTTAGTTCTGAAATTTACAGTCCTGGACAGCGAAAAATGACGGCAGCTGGGCTGGCTGACATTTCTCACACCAAAACATTTTAAGGGGAATTCCACGGGTTTGCTCCCTTCGTGCTTGCTGGCATTCAGGTGAAAAATTTTCTTCTCGCTTTAAAAAAAGTCACGTTTCTCATAAGATCGTTGGTGTCTGTCCTGTACCAGGTAGGCGCACCCCCGCCAAGGCTGAAGAGGCGCAGGCCGACCCTGCCGGGCCGCTCCCCGGGGGACAGCCCGGTACCCCGAGGCTGGTTTCCTCAGAGAATCTCCTCAGCGGAGAGGAGTCGCCCGGGACGGCCCCGGGGGTGCCCGAAGGACAAGCCGGGCGCTGCCGGTGTCACGTACGTGTGCGGGGATGGGGTCTAGGTCCGACGTTCCCCTCCCGCGGACGGGGGAGCCCGGCCGGCCGCCCCGCCTGAGGGGACGCCGCTTCCCTTTGTGCCCCGGCGGGCGGCGGGCCGGCCGCGTTGCCATGGGAACCGTCCCGCCGGCTGCGGCGGGAGGAAGGCGGCTCGTGTGGCGGCGCAAGATGGCTCCCCGAGGCGGCGGGCCGCAGCGTGAGGGCGGGCGGGGCGGCGGGAGGGGCGGGAGCGGGCAACTCCGCGCCGCTGCCGCGCGTCCCCGGCCGTCGTCGTTCCCCCCCTTTGGCCGCGCCCTGCCCTCTCCTCCCTTCCCCTCCCCTCTCCTCCGCTGCGGGCTGCGGCCGCCCCGTTCCGCCCCGCTCCGCGGCAGCAAGTGGCAGCAGCCGCCGGCGCGGCGGGGTGCGCTGACAGCCCCGCGCCCAACTTGTGTTGCAGGCGCGCCCCGCCGCTGATGCGAGAGCTGCCGCGCCAATGCCAGCGCCGCGCCGCCCGGCCAGCCCCCGCCGCCCCCCGGGCCCGCCCCGCCGCGATGGCTCTGACCTTGTTCGGTGAGTAACCGCCGCCTCAGCCCAGCGGGCGCGGGGCTGCCGGCCCCCATTGTCTGCTGCACGGCAGCGCCTGGGCGTGGGCGCCGGCCCGGAGGGGCTGCCGCAGGCCGGGGCCCGCCGCGGGGCTGCCGGGGGAGGGTAGCGGGCCCCGGGGGCAGCCCCCGGTGCCGGCCGCGGCGTGGGATCGGGCTGCGAATCGGCTGTGGGGCGTGAGAGACAAATAAAAGTTGCGGTGCCTCAGCCAGCCCCCCCGCTCGCCTGAGCAGCGGCGCGGCGAAGCCGTGGGCTGGCTGCGAGGGACCCCCGCTCTCCGGGGGGCGGCGGGGCGCGGGGCGTCATTGCCCACAGCGGTGGGATGCGTGTCTGCGATGGTGTTTAATAGCACAGGTTCGTGCAGGGACGGTGTCAGGAGGCTGCGAGCGTGGGCTGTGGTTGGCTTCACAGCCCGAGACGGTGCAGTGGGAACCGGCGCGTGAAAACTGTAGTTTTAACTGTTGAACGTGTGGGTTCTCTTAAGTGAGGTTACTAAGCTTGCTTACGCTTACTATGCTTCATTTTACAGTGGGGGAAAAAAAAGCTACAAACTGCTGCTAGCAGCATCAGGTAGATGCAGCAATGCAAAGGAAAGCAGAGATTAGCATGACTATAACATCAGTACAGAATTAACGGGATAATCGGGATACTCTTTCTCGTAAGAAGCTCATGCACCAGAAGTGATCTCTAGTGAATAGGTTTAAGTGATGATATGAAGTCTATTTGTAGTGTTTAGACTGTGGATTTCACTTCCTGTGCAAACAAATAGTTTGCTTTCCTTCATCTCGTGGTTCTTGGTCTGGTACAATTTCCTAAAAGCATAAAAACTGTCTCATGGGTTTTCATAAAATTTGACACCTATTATATTATTGTGGCATATTAAACCCCGTCTAAAAACAAGTGTAGCACATGTTGCAAAATAGTTCTCTCTAGATAAAATCTATGTGGTATTGGATTTAGCTACAGTGCTGTCACTTAAATTTATATTTCCTGCCTGAGTTTTTCAGGATGCCAAAGGTGGTAAATCATAGTTCACAGTGGCGCAAATGGTCTCCATCCTTATGGGCCTGATCTTGTTACTCAGCTCATGTGAGCCCCCGAACTTCTAGAGGAGTCAGTGGAGGTACGGGGCCTGCACGTTGGCAGTTGCAGGTTGGGCATTAAGCTCTTTCACTTGGGAACTCGAGTGAATATGCAGAGTGCTCAAAGGGCAGATTGGCTTTTGTGGAAGAGCCTACTGTGTGTGTTGCATTGTATCAGTGCAACTTCAGCTTGTTAAGAAAAGGTGTAGGTTGTTACACAGGCACTCAAGGTAAATACTGTAGTTGTCCTTAACCAAAACCTTTTTAAGCTATTAAAAAGACACACTTTTTCCATGGTGGGCAGTTAGTGTGTCGTTACAATCTTTGGCTGCAAAAATTAAGAACATTTTAATTTCAGCTTTTAAATAAAGTGACATTCCTAAGTCAGGTACCTGCTTTTTTTTAAGCTTACATGATTATTTTTTAATTCACATGTATTTTATCTACTTAATGACATTTTTCTATTAATACAAATTTGCTTTACAAGGTAAATTGAATTAGATGTTTTTGTGAGCTATCACATCTGTTGTTAGAGTAAATGACATTGATACATGTAGAACATAATGAGTAAAGAGAAGACAGAGTGGGCTACCCTGCTGTGTGTAGGTTTTAAATAATATCTTGCCAAGGGTAAAACCTCAAGATTTCACCCTTCTAAGAGAACACAAAGTGACGATAAACTAATGCAACAAATAAGGCTAATGTGTGTCAACAAATGAATATGGTGCCTTTCATAAATGTGAAAGCTTTAGAGTACATCTTAAACCATGAGTGCAAGAGTGTGAGTGGGAGTTGGGTGAATGCAGAAAATGCACAATATGTTTGCAGATGAGGCTGTGATTAACTTACGGTTGAGTTAGCACAGCTTAGTGAGTTGCTGCGTGTCCTCTGAGCTGAGGTAGTGTGCTACACTTTGTCTCTTAGCGTATAACAAAGACGGACCACAACGTGCTTGCTTTGAACATCAAGGACAGCGTTCAGCCTTTATCTTGAATTTTGGCTGCCTGTGGACAGCTGCATTTTCAGTTACTGCACCACAGCTGACCCATAGTAACTCATTAAAAATGTAACTCACAAAAGAGTGTTTTTCAGTTTGTTTCAATGTAAGCCCCTACTAAAGCAACATCAGCAAATCTGGGGAAAGGCAGAATAAATGTGACTGAATTAATATATCTATTCTGAGGGATTAAGCAGCTATAATTGTACTATTTTAAATTCACACCTATCTTACACCAGTAAAACTGTCCTGAGCAAACAGGTCCTGAGGGAGGTGCGTGCTTTGGTTCTGCTCATTCACATAAATTCTAGGCTCAATATTGCATTTTTTTCCTAGCATAATGGTATATCATACTGAACCAAGTTTCACGCATTCTGGGGCTGCTTCTAATAGGTTGTGCTACAAAGCGTGTAAAACTTGAGATAAATTGCCATGTCAGCTTGAGAGGAAAAATCCACCAAGTTTGCTGGGTCCCTTTCAATTAATGTGTGTGTGTGTGAGCACAGCGAGAGAGAGGGAGGAGACAGATGGGAAATGTCATAACATGCTTCCTCCGTGCTCTCGATACTGTTTTATGGCTATTTCAGTGCCTAGTCCAAAGGTTCTACTTAAAGGGGACAGGACTACAGATCAGGGTGACATTGTTGTGGATGCTGTATTAGAATGGACACACAGTTATCAGGCAGTTGGAAGGTCAGGGATGCCTTATTTTTTCTGCTTGGCAGAGTGGTTGGGAGTTTCCTGTTCCTATGGGAGCTTACCCTTTGCCGCTGTCCTCAGAGCAGCACCATGTAGCTGCTGGAGCACTAACTGCAGTTTGCACCTTTGAGGTGGCACCTTGAGACTCTTTGGGAAATTGGTTGGAGAAAAGAGCTTCTGGTGTATCAGCAGCATTTTTCTGCTACAGAAGAAGGCTGTTACCCTTGGGCTATGTGTGTCTCTTGATTTCTTTTTCCTTTTCAGTTACAGCTTATCATCCAGAGTATGATGCAACATTAAAGCACAAAGGGGGAAAATGTTAAGACTCTTCACTTTCTCAGTCTTAGTTATTTTAAAATTCTTTTCTTCATCTTGTCATATTGTCCCAGGCATGACCTTCCAAGGTATCCTGTGCTGACTGTTGGCTGTATTGAAGGTGGTAGGGAGCTGCTCGTGTTCCCACAGCGCAGTGGTACAGCTGATGAGTCAGTGTGTGTTGTGGGTTATGAGGGAGGGGAGGTTAGCTGCTCCACAGAGGTGGAGAGGAAGGGCAGCCCCTGTTGGAAGCAAAGATGGGAGAGCATGGAAGCTGTTGACTGAAAACATACCTCTGTTACCTATTGTCCTGGTTTTGTGGGGATTAAAATTTATAGAATCAATTTTCTGTTACATTTTGTTTCAGTTTGTGGCCAGCTGTGGTAGGGTGATCAAGGCCATTAGCAGTTAAATCCAGGGCAGCTGACCCAGGCTGACCCACAGGTGTATTCTGTAACATTAATGTCAGGTTCACTATAAAAGAGAAAGGTGCTGGGGAGGGGTGGGGCTCTTTTTGCTCTCCTCTCTTCTCCCGTCCCTCTTTCTCTTTCTTCTCAACAATTGCTGTCCCCAGAGCAACTTGCTACCACTCTGTGGGCTAAGTATAATTCTGTGTGTTTTGTATTACCATTGATATTGTTTTCTTATTTTATTAAGTCTGTTTAAATTTTAACCCATGAGTCTACCTCCTTTTCCCAATTCCCTTTCTTGGTTGAGGAGGGGACATTGGGTGATAGAACAACTGGGTATTGTTTAGCCCCGGGTGCGGGCTAAACAAAGACACTTGTCAGCCACATTGGCTACTTCAGGCAAAAGTGTCATTCCAACAGCGTTCATAGTTACACAAAGTTACGGTGGCAGAAATGGCCTGTTGTGACTGTAGGTCATCACCTATACGTGACGTGGCTTTTTGTGGTACCAGTAGAAGTAGGGTTTCACCAGTACATTGAGTTTGTGTCCTAGTGGCCAAACGCTTAGAGCGCAGGTTCGATCTAACAGAGGAAAGCAGATCCTGTACTAGGACCGCATCAGCAGAAGACTGGAAGAGAGTCAATGTATCTGAGAAGTGATAAAAAATGCTGCCTGATCCTGTTGTTTGTCGCAAATAATAGATGCGATGAATTTGATATCCATATTCATGAATTGCTTACCAAGGGTTGGTGGGGATTTTAAAAACGTCTTTGTCCACAAAACAGTGCAGACTTTCACACCCGGTGTGTATAAATGTCAGGAACTTGAGCAGATGTCCAATCCTAGTACTGTTTTTCATCCTACAACAGATTCACGTTCTCTTACAAAAGGTTGTGGTGATTGCAGGTGTAGCCTCTTTTTTTCTCTCTAACCATTTCTTTCTGCCTGCTGCAGCAGCTGGAATGGCATATAAGCCTGTGTCCTTCTCTGTCATTTCAGCACGAAGTCCAGTGGCTTGATGCCCAGCCTTTGTGGAGCTGGGCTGAACCTGCTTGCCTGGTTTAGCTAAAGGATACCCACCAGTTCTGCTCTGCTGAATCCCTGCGAGGGGTGGCAGCTTTGCAGAGGCAGGAAGAGCAATCAGTTATGTTTCTATGGCTAGACTTCCTAGCGCCTGTCTGTTAACACCCCGAGCTGTGAGATCTCACAGTGACACGGCGGAGGTGTGTGCTGTCATTCCACTTGGATGACTCGAGTATGGGAAAGATAACAAACAGCGTAGAGGAAAAAGGAGAGGAGGTGTTAAATTATCCCGTTGCTACAGCTGTTTGCTCGTGTCTTTGAATGTCCTGAGAAGTGTTTAAAGAAACATTGTACTTTGAAAGAAAAATAGTTTTATGTTTTAGTGCTTATGAGTTGTCCTTATGTTTTATGAATGCCCTTTCTGTTCATTTGTTTGCTCACCAACTCCCTTGTGTGAACAAAGGAAGACATTTCAAAGTGGCCAGGAGAGATCTTCGTGGACATATTTGTCATCAGTTATTCATGCTCTTGCCTTCTTGCTCAGAGCCTGCCAATGGATGAAAACTCACCCTCCTGAATAATGGTGGTTAAGAAATGAGAAGTGAAGCAATTCTCTTTTAATCTTTGAAGTGCTTGCACTCTGATGAGTGGCTACAGATGAATGGGATTAGAGACAGAGCTGTAGTCAGCATGACAGATATGGTTATTTAAGGAGATGATGAACAAGGGCAATTTTTAGAGAAATTTGTGGGGAAAATATCAGATGAAAAGAAACAAGCAATGCACTGCTACAAGCAGGAAGGGTAGGGACAAAGAAACCAATTATACCTCCATTGCAGGTGTCCATACATTGTTGATAGAGCACGTGAATATTGATTTGCCCACTTAACAGAATTCCTCTCCACAGCTGTGAGCTCTGGTGTCATACTGCATGGAAGTAATTTTCTATGAATCTATTTACTACTACAAGTATGAAGCAAACCTTTTGAAATAAGTTCTTCCATACTTTAAATACTAATTAATAAATGACTATTTTAAGTTCTATACACCTGTGATTACTGTTCTCCATGCAAACTGTGCTTACTGTCTCGTGGCTGCTTTGAAAGGTAGGGTATACTTGTGTTGGTACAAGCACATATTTTCTAATGTGACAATGTTAGAGAGAAATGAAATCAATTCATTGTTCTCTAAATAAATGTTTTGCTTGCTTAGGGAAGGCTTTTCAATTTTAGAGTGCTTGGCTAGCTTAGTCACAGGTACATAGAAAGTAACTGTTCCTCTGAAAAATGGCTCATGACCAGGTAATGCTTGCGGATTCTCTGCAGGATAGGAAATACTCAAAAAATAGCCTGCTTATTTCTTTTTTTGTGTGCAGAGCCTTCTAAGAACAGAAGGTCAACAGATCACCTACAATTCAAGTTGGTCTCCTCTGTATTTTTATACGTGGCCCTGAACTACGCGTAAAATACGACAACTGGTGGCTAGCTGTAATGGTAAAAGTTTACTGGCAGAGCCCCTTAACTCTGAAGAGTTAGTTTGTGCCAGATAAGTGTTCTTTGAATCTGTTCCTTAACTGCAGTAGGTAGTGGAAGTTTGTTTATGGAATTGAGACTTTTATAGTAGGGCTTTTGTCACTACAGGGAGCATAAATGTGGAGTGCTATAGGAATTGTACCCATCACTGATGCTTCTAGGCCAAAAAAAAATGCATGAAGAACTTCATTGCTCATCTTATGCTCTTGAAGTGGTTTTTAAAGTGAATACATACCCCATGTTGCACTTTTTCACCAGTAAAGCACTGAATTCAAAGTGATGTTTTTAACCTGGTTACAATAGATGCTCTTGAAGTGTTTAGCCCTTGCTTAAAATACTTGAGCTTCATTCAGTACCAACTGACACAGCCTAATTTTAAAGGAGATTTAAGCAATTTAAAATCTAGTGACAATTGGAACTTCAAATAGTCTAATTAGACAAAACAATTTAGGGACATTAGTACAATGTTTGGGGTTTGTTTAAACAAGATTTGAAAACGAAGGTGGTTTGTTAAAAATGGAAACCATGTTAGAGAGAAACTCAATCTTTCAACTCCCATTCACGTATCTGGGAGGGAAAGTAACCAAGTGCTGAGAATCATGAGATTATTTTCTCCTAGGTGCTGTGCTAACCTTACCTAATTTATAGAACCTAATGAAGCAAATAAGGAGAGCAACCTTGAAAAGGTTTTGCTGGCAATGCAATCTCAAGAAAAAATCGAAAGAAAAAAAAATCGAAAGGAAAACCTGCATAGGAACGGGGAAAATAAGGTGGATCTATTAACTAGTAAGTTTGTATCAATTGATCAAAATATCAGAGAAGTGTCACTAACACTTATAAATGAGGATGAAGAAATTTCAGTCATGGCTTCTCAGCTTAGCACTTAGAAGTGTGCTTCGTGCAGTGGCTGGTATAAAATTGTGTTAATTGTATTAATTGCGAATGTTGTATAAGAAATAAGAGGTTTGAGGATCGTTGCTGAAGCTGGTAAGGGCAGGTCCAATTGTGTGCACAAGTAATGAATTAAGATGAGGTTTTGGAATTTTCTCCAAAGAGTTTCTCTTGCAATATCATCAGCTCAGGCACACCATTGAGCAACGGCATCCCTTTCCTCCTTGGCATCAACTGACCTGCTGGGAAGTGGAGACAGTCTGCATAGCACAGAATCTCATCTGACTGTGTTGAACTGAAATATGCTCTGGATCCGAGGATCCACGAGGAGGTCCCAAGCTTTGCTGATGCACACTTCACATCAGCCAAGGACTCGCATTTCAGGTGTAAATCTGGGTTTTCTTCTATTTGTTTTGGACTCAGCCAATCCTTCCTGCCTTGTTGGGTTTGGGGACTTCATTCTCTTACTAACTCCAAGAGTTCTTAACTGTTTTTTCAGATGTGCTAACAGATTTCCATATGATAGAAAGCGCGTCTCAGTGTCAAGAAAAGAACGTGTTTGCGTACAATGGCAGTACCTTAGTTATGACTTAAATATTTTAATCAGTAAACTCAAAGCATAAACCTAATACAAGCCTTTTGGAAGACTCTGTTATTTTTGCCAAATAAAAGCACGTTAATCAGGATCCTCCAAGGGTGCAGGCATAGGTAACTGCTCTGGGCAGTCTAACAGTCAGCTGTGCATTGTTAGACGAATCTTTCCTTTTTTTTGAACTTGGGGCTTAGCGTCTGCATCTCAGGCTATTGAGCTGCTCCACCTTGTGGACAAAGATTGTAGAGTTCTGCAGAAACGGCTTCAGATGAAACAAAACAAAACAGACCCAAGACCTGGCCCAAGGGCAGTTTTGTAGTTATTAACAGAAGATGTGATGCTTTCTCGTAAAATCATAAACTGGCTTGGTTGTCATTTCAGTGGGGTGGATTGTATCTGCCTTGTACCTCTTTGTAAATGACGGCAGAAAATTAAAAACCCTCTAGATTTTGCTTTTTTGAGTCTGTCGTGAAACAAAGAAAAGTGTCATTTAAAGTCACTGAAATATTTGGTCTTCTAAAGTATTTAACAACTACTACGACTTTGTAATTGCATGGCATCTGGGCCTCAAGCACCCTCGCTGGCCAGACCCAAGAAGGTGCTGGGAAGAGTTCCTGCAGTTTTCCGTGCTGTGCCCGAGGGTTTAGCTGTACGGTGGAGTGCTGGGTCAGTGTCCTGGTTCTAGTCAGGGGGAGGAGGGTTGATCACACCCAGCTGGGAAGCCGAGAGTATTCACTGTGTGTGCAACAGCCTCTTCTTTGAATGTGAAAGAGCTGATTGACATCTGACATTTCCAGCACTCAAAATATTTGTTCATCCTCTGAATGAAAAAGGTGACATTTCTGAAGTGATTTTATAGTTACTGGAAAATGTGCTTGTAAAATCCTATTTATTCCTGTGTGAGTCTGATTTCCATGATACGTTTTGATACATTCATCCCCAAATTTATTTTTATGACTGTGTTAGCAGTTCCGTGATAAGCATCGTGGAGAGACTGTCAGGGCTGGTTAGCTTTTGGTTAAAATTTTGTTTAATGCTGATAGGATGCGATAATGTGGTCTGGTTTTTCACATGACCAAATCTTAGTCCCCTGGGAAAATGCATTAGGAAAACTGCATCCTCTGGTTGTGGACCACTGCCAAAGTTGCAAGCTAGACTTTGCTGCTCACAGTGAGCAGGTAACTGTGCTTTTGGTCTCGGTCATCTCTGTGAGGAAGCTCAATGTCACATCCATCTTTGGTGCAGATGGCAGGATCTGGCTCTGCTGAATACATCACGTGGTTGGGGATGGGTGTTCCTGGTGCTGATGGAAGGTGGTGGTTTCCTCTCTGCTGCACTCCTCCTCTCCATCTCCGTCTCCTTCCTGCTTCCTTTGTTGCAAGAGCAGCTGCTTACAGGTAGCCTTGACATTTAAGAAGCTGAAATAAAAATGTAAGTTTCTGACCTTGATCAGAAACTGAATGTCCTGGGGCAGCTTGCCTGTGGGAAATTCCTACTCCAAAAGTAAAACACTGTTTCCTAAACACTGGAATTGTTTTGTTGCCGGCTGCTTGGTGGTGTGCTACCATGGCTAGCAGAGCCACAACTGCAACCATTTAAATTGCAGAGCAAGTACAATAGAGCATCATGTAGCAAAGTCTTTGAGTACTGCTGCAGCAACGGAGAAGGAGGTATGGGATTACTCCTCGTGCAGAGTAAATGTGAGACTGTGAAAAATGGAGTGCAGTACCTAACTGTTCGTTGCTCTTGCATCGGCAGGGTACAAGTCAGTCTCCTCAGTGCTGAATTAGTATCTGATACATATACAATCCAGAGCAGACTATAAAAGTTGCTGATAATTATTTGGTAGGGCCAGTCTTCCATACTTTTTCATCTGCGCTTTATGGTTTCCATATGAATCTAGACACAATGCTTCAGTGCAATCTTGGATCGTTTTTAATTAAAAAACCAAAACAGAACAAACAGGACGTAGCTCTTCCTCACCTCTGCCTTACTGGCTGAACATGCACACATGGCTCTATCCTTCCAATAAAGGAAGCATGGTTTTGACACAGCAATTAATTTTACTGATTTCCTTTTCAGGTCTTTCAAAGATTATGTTTATAAATGGGACTTGAAAGTGTTGGAAAAAATCTTCAATGGTTTAACGGAAGCAGAGAGGTATTTCAAAATAAAATAGTGATTCTTCTTCCTGGTGAGAAAACATTCAGAAACGTTGTGTTGCATATTATTTCAATGACAAAATTTACGTGGTAAAGGAATTATGTCAGGTACTTTTTTATTGAGAAATAACATTTGTAGTATAACAAGGTAAATATTTGCAAGTATGTAAAGGAAAATTACCAACCCAAAAAAAAAGGAGAGGAAACTTACCAAGGCGTTTCCAACGGTAAGCTCATGTGCATATAGCTGTGCTGTTGCTTTGTTGTGGTTCTTGGGGAGATCCTGGCTGCACTGTGTATCTGCCCACTTCCACATGGTGTCAAAGCAAGCTGTGGTTGTAGCCCCCTTGCCTGCCCCTCCTCGGTGACAGAGCAGCAAGCTCATCAGTAACTCGATGGAGCATCTCTTATTCCTTAGCTTTTATTGAAACTGTGCTGTATAAGAAGATACCTTCCACCCCGATCCACCTCTGACTGCATCAGACCAAAGCAAGATGATCGTTCTGTCCTAACTTGCTCTTCTGCAGGTTCGGAATCTGCAGGAGGTGAAATGTAGTCCCAGTGTCACTGCCACCCTGAAGCATGACGAGCCCTGGGCGGGACAGAGTATGCCGTGCTCCTGGGACAGTAACTCAGGGGGATGCCTCCAAGCAGCCTCTGAGATGAGTGAGTTGCAGACCTCTCTGTCTGAGGGAGCAGCTAACTCAGCTGCTAAGCTTGTTGGCATTCTTTTCCACTTAGTAGGAAGATCTGTGAGAAGCAGGAAGAGCTTTTTTCTGCTGCTTAAATGCTTTGTTGATGGGGTAGCCACGCTGCTTATCATGACTCTTAAATGTAAAAACTCTGCCTTTTTTGGAAGGCATCTTCCTTTTCCCGTTGCTGTGCAAGAGCAGCTGTGGAAGACACGGGCAGGGCTTGCCGTGTCTCAGAGCTGTGTTAGCATCTGTCCTTATTTCTGTACGGAAATCCTGTATATCGTGATCTCTGACAATTGCTTGCAGCATTCTGCCTCCCGGCAGTTCCCATCTAGCCACGCAGGTAGGCTAGGACAATTTTAAACTATAAACTGGAATTTTGATCTGTCACATCCTACAGCTCTCCGTGTGTCTGTCTGTACATGTTTTCCTGTGCTGCCAATTGCCATGATAGGGTTCTTTATAAAAAGTCAAAGTGGAGCTAAGGACACCAAAAGAGCTGTTACTCAGAGAGGCAATGCTGGCTGAGGGATTATGGGGTTGGCAAGACTTGGGAACAGAGATACTGATCTTTGATCTGTAGGATGATCTCATCTATGTGGGCTTCTGCTTCTCTTGTCAGCAACTGTTCCTATTTTCTATTTAGGCGTCTCATTCTGTAGGACAACGTCTGCTTTTCACTTGTGGATATTCCCATGGGATCCGAGTTCCAGTAAAGATGCACCAATATCCCAGAAATGCAGCTAATAATTGTTGAAAACCTCCTGTTTAACACGGTGCCATGATAAAATGAGAGGTAATAAACCCAAGTTTCCATTATTTGTGGGCCAATTTGTCTTTCTTCTAATTAGTGGGGAAAAAAGAGAAAGAACTTAGAGAAAAGAAAACCATCTGAATTAATTTCCTATAGGGGGAAACAATGTTTGGAGTTACCCAGAAAAGGACTTGGAGGTTATCTCTGAGCATCAATCATATCGAGCTTTCTGGCCAGCTCTCCTGTTCCTGCTGAGCGGTGACAAACCTTTGAGTTCAGCTCTCCTTCCAGCAGCCTTTGCCCAGCTCCCCTGCTCTCTGCCTTCATCCTCTCAAATGCAGAGGGAGCTGAGGACAAATGGGAGGCCCATGCAGAAAACCTCTCAGTGCTTGCAGAGCTGCTAAACCAGCTTTGAGATGATCATTTGGCTGTTGCTGCAGCCCCACAATGTGGTGGGTGGTGCAGGAGTGGACTCAGAGCACAGCTTCTCCATGGCCTGGACCTCATACCTGCTCGCTCTCCTTTCTCTGGTTCCTGCCTAGTGCAGCACATGAACCTGCCGAGGAGGAGTAGACTTATGAAAAAGATGGATTTAATGCTAGGAACAGGGAGAGGCTAGTGGGTAAATATCTTTTGCCATAGTTCTGTGACTGCAGTTATAATAGTGAGCCATGGAATTGCCAAAAAGGAATGAGAAGTTTTCATCTTTTCTACCTGGAGCATCCTGCTTTGTGCCATTGGAGGCCTCTTGGAGGTTTTGTATGAGAACAAAGAAGAGGTAAGGAACAGCACTTGCAGCTGTCAGATTGGGGAAAAGCTCACAGCAACTGGTGAATGACTTTTGGAGTAAAAACTTAATTCCGATTCGAGAAAAGGCATCCCACCACATTGTATCCATTTCCCTTTCTCTGACCCTGCCAATAATGGTTTTTAGGAGTTTCCTTCATGATTCTATAGAAAAATTATCATGGTTCCAGGCAAGGGTACTTTACTTGGTAGTCTGTCCTCCTCTTTCCAACCATCAGTGTTGATGTATTGCATCTGCTCTGGAAATAAGGACATAAATACAAGCCATGTTTTTGCATGAGCAATGGTGTGTGTTATTGACGACTGTTTTAGAAAATGAAAAATCTGTTTGCAATAAGAATTGTTATAGGTTTGTTATAACTCTGATGGTCTAAGAATTTAAATGGGTCAAGTTTGGGGAAGGAGAGGCAACAGCATCTATTAGACCATCTGACACAGTTAAAGAGAGAGATGTGCTTTGGAACACGTGAGTCTGTCTTGAGGCCAGTTGTAACAGCAGTCAGAAATCAGATCTGCTCTTAATTTTCTCCTGGTGACTCTGATTTTTGCCTGAGCTGATAATGGATGGTTTGGTTTGGTTTTGTTTTTCCCCCAGGAGGCTAATGAATGCACAGCAGCTATCTTGGTCTAAAATGCGAGGGAGGACAAGTTCTCAGCAGATTGTTACCAATGGACAGGGAGGCAGGGTTAGTGTTGTGCTCTTTTGTTGTGTTTCAGCTTTTGGTAAAACCACAACACTCTCTTTAAAAGTGGATTTTAGAGCAGGAAAGTGAATAGATGTTCATTATCTTAGTGCTGGGGGCAGGGGGGGAATCAAAGCAATCAGGTGAACAGTGGTAAAACATGCCTCCCCATTCAGGAAATTAGGGCATTATGCAATGGATGGAGGGGTTGTATTTCAAAAGTCCCTGGACGTTCATCCTTTATTTAGGGTCTCTTCTGCTCAACCTTGACCAGACAGACTTCTTATTCAGGGGAGGGGATTGATTTACAGCCAGAAGACACTTTTATACCATATCATGTTTGTTCTTTTTCATTGTTAGGGTGACTGCTTAGAATATTTGTGTAATCAAGCCCCAGTCAATATTCCCTGTTGGATATGTTAGAGAAACCAAGACAAAAACGTATTTTTGTGAATGCCTTGAGGCTGTGGCTGTAACAGTTGCCACTGGCTTGAAGTTATGGTAAAACTGATCTGCTCTTGTTGATATTATTAATGTTTGGAAGCAGTAAAACAAGTGATGGGAAATGAGCTCGGTCTTGGCGCAGGCAGACTTTTAAAATAGGAGACAAAGAAGGATTTGTGGAAACAAAAGATAAGAAAGGAAATGTCGAAGGGTAAATGTTTTCTCCTGCGTTATCCCTTGCCATGGTTGGAATGAGAGCGGTGTAAGAGCAATAGCCTTGGCAGGTATTTCTCCTGGCTTCCAAGCGAACTTCACTGACCGTGATCAAAACAGTGTCTCCAATGAAACCAGTCTGGATTTAAACCAGGGAAGTTTTATTACAGTGTTCAAGCTTGTGTTACCTGATGTTACTCTGAATTGCTCCAAGACTTTACTGTACTGATATAGAATTGGACAAATTATCTGTCATATCTAAAAGATGCGATTAATCCAATAAAGGCACATTTCTGTCAATTTTGAACTTGCAGAATTAATTTGCAAAAGACCTTTCAAATAACCCTTAGGGAGGGTGGGAAACTGCTTAACTCATTGATCCAGTGCTTCTGGGCTGCAGCCAGCCACAGTCAGTTTTGCCACAATGAGTTTAAAAAAAAATTGACAGGCTGCTTTTCTTTTAAATAGATAAATTAAAGAGGCATATTTGATTTTTGACATAATTTTCAGTTGGAAGTTGTTTACTGTGTAAACCAGACATTTCAGGATACCTATGAGTCTGTAGAGCTATCACAGCTCCTATAGCAAGATAAATCAGAGGGCTGTAGACAGCTGGTGGCCTGACTCTGTTGTACCTCCAGCTAACCCGCAGAGCCACGTCAGGTAGTGGTTCCCATCGTGTCTGTCTTTTCTTGGGAAGCAAAGGTGGTGTTCCCAGAAATGCTGAAAATTGGCTGCGGTCTGTTGTCTGGAGGCTGAGATGCCCCACTGGAAATGGAAAGCAACATTAAATTCTGCCTTTTATAAATGCCCACAAGGTGGCACTTGCCATCTTTTTACTTGTGAGGTCTAGATTTTTATACTTGAAGCAACAGTAAGAAATAATTTTAGAGGTTTTGAAACTTTTCTTAAACAGTAAACTAACTGCGCTTTCATGGGAGGACTGTTTCCCTCCTCTCCGTTAAACTACAGTCAAGAGAAAGAGGACAACAGCTGTTTTGCTTGTTATCATTGCACATGTGAAAATTCCAGCTTAAAATTAAAAATTCATTTTCAAGTTTTTTGTTATAAAGGATTTTTAAAATTTTTATTTGTCATCATTTGTGTAGTCAGATGCCACTATTTAGCTGGCAAAGAGGAAGAAAAACGAGTACTTGCTTCCCTTGCTTTGGTTAAATGAAAATCTAGACACAGATCATTTGTAACCTGGTCTAATCACTTAGATGAGTTCATTTAACAGCAGCAGCACCTGTGATAGGCAAAATATTACTCATTAAAATTTTCCCATCATTCATAAAGAGGCAGTAATAGTAGACCTGCTAATAAAAGGCGTTGAACTCTAGCTGTTTTCAGTGGGTCTCTCATTCAACCCCATTAGAAGCAATCTCACAGAATTTATTGTTGCCGGATCAGACGTTTGTAGAAACCAGGATGATAGTGTGATTTTTTTCTCTCTCCCCCTCAAGACCGATGCAATTATTCCGAGCATGCCCTTCTTTAAGCCCCTTCACTTCTGTTGGCTTTTCTTGTCTCCTACTTGGTCACATCAGAGAAATGTCAGTAGCCCTTGTAGCTTTCTGGGGCACCATTCACACGAGCTTTCTCTTAATCATTTTTACTCCAGTAATAATTAGAAACCTAATGGTACTTGTTTTGAGGGTATAAGCAAAAATATGTGAGGATGAAAGAGCAGAGAAAAATAAGCTTTGTCCCATTAAAAACTTCCTGGAGCACAGTGTGTGTGATGTAGTGCCATGCTGCAGCCGAAGGGATGCTTTCGTTCTAAGTGCCTGTTTTCACTGGTCTGTATCTTTCCCTTAGATTGTATCGTACTCTTTTTCTCCTCCCAGATGGGAATGCCTTTGGAAAATGTGAAGAAAATATATTCAGCTGATGTTTTTGTTCTCTTGCTTAAGTAACTGCAACACAGTTTAATTTAAAAGTCCAAAGCTGCCCAGGTGCATGGAGTTTTATGGGCATTAAGGAGTGCAGCTACCTGCACCAAAGGACAAGGCAATGGAGTAAAACTTTGCATAAGGAGAATTGCTGTTGGTGACCGTGCCCTCTGCCCCCAGGCTTGGGCCCATCCATGTGGATGGATGGCTTTAGCGATGGAGTGACTTTCTTTCGTTGCAGCTTCTCCAGGGTTGGCCTGGAAACAGCTGGGTACGGTTCAGCAGGCTACCTGTAACCCCTGCCTGCCAGCTGCTGTCCCCCGGCAGGAGGTGAACCATGTAAGCTGGTGACAGCTCCTCTTCTGACCTAGAGGCTGCTTGTGGTCAGACTGGGCTGTAGTTTAATGCTGAAGGGCTGCCCCACTCCAGCTCCCCCCGGAGTGGGTTGTGTCGGCAGCACAGCGGGCTCGGAGCCGGGGACCCTTCGCTGGGAGGGTGAGCTGTCCGCACGCTGCCGGGACGCCTGCCGAGCTATTACGTCTGCCTGCATGTTAAAGTGGATGCCTGACTGGTGTCTCTTCTCCACCTGGAGAAGATAGTGGCTTATTTGGAAGCTTTTGCACTGAAGTGCCTTACAGCATGCAATGATGTCTGCCTTCCTGAGGAAGAGCCTCGACATGTCTAAAAGTTCTCAAAGCTTTTTTTTTTTCCTTAATTCAAAGGAATTTGTGTGCCAAGGATAACATTAAAGTAGCATCAAAGACTCAATAACAGTCCAGAAGTATCAGTCATTATTGCTGAGTGTCATACAGTGCATTGTATGTTTGGGAATTGGGAGAAGACCTGGTGCTCAGTGCCCTGGGGTGTTCTCAGCCCTGTGGGGATCTTCCTGTAAACAAAGGAAATTCTGTGATGCCCAAGTTGTGAAACCCTGTGTGTTTCCCACGTGGGCCCGGGCTATGCATGCCATCAGGGTTTTGTCATTAATGTCTTTGTTTTTAGGGACTAACAGAGCAACTTTACTTTTGGATCAACATTATTTATTCAGTCACTTTTAAACCGCAACATTTTCTGTAACATAACAATATAATAGTTTTTATTTAAGAGAGCGGGAGTATACCAAAAAGTTGCCTGAGATCACTTGAAAAGCGTGATGTAAGCCCGTGCAAGGTATTTTGGTCAGAAATAGTTTGTTACCCCTGTGCTATGGAAAGGCAAGGACAGGACAAGACTGACCCAGAGGATCGTTTCTCTTTTTATAGTAACGTGGAGGACTTGAATGCCGTCGAAGTGTTTGTTCCTAAGAAAACGTTTCAAGGCAAGAAAGGTTGACTGTGGCTTTCTCTCTTGTTTACTGAGCACCAGCTGAAGTGAACTTCTCTGCAGGCTTTGGTGGCAGTGTGCGTGGTATCCTGCTTGCTAGGGAGGGGTGGGCTGGCTTCCACTGGACCTCATGTGATGGGCAGGTAGACACGCATGGCTGCTCTTGTTCTTCACTTCAGGACTCTGCCTCTGCCTGCCACCCCATTACAGACCGTCGTTTAACTTGCTGCTGATAGCAGAGGGGTGGAGAGGGGCTTTGTGGAAAAAAAATGTGTATCCCAAGGTCTTGTCTAGGAGTGCAAAGGACCTTTGGCGTGTGCCCTTCCTACCAGTACACAAGCAAGGACAAGGATATTTTGGCTGTTCTCTGCGCCGTCTGCCCTGCCGCCCCCTCTCCAGGAGCCGCCTGCCATCGCTATCACCGTCCCTTCCCCTCCTGCCACCAGCTGTGCGGGGACTTCTGCAAAATGCTTCCAGCGCTGCAGGGTGCTGCCACAGCCAGCGATCAGCTTCTCGTGTTTGCCCTGAAACCGAGTATTGCAGCCCATCTGTGCTACTGCCGCTGCCTAGGGCGGTGGCTGCGTTCATCCTTTAATTACCTTAACGCTGTTCGAGTTTTATTTTGGTTGGAGTGCGTAAAAGCCCTAACTGCTAGGGCCTGCTTGGCTGCAGCTTAAAATATTTCGTGATGGCTTGAGCTTAGTTTCTGAAATGCTGTTGGCACTTGTACTCTGAAAAACAGAGGTGAAAGGACATTTTCTGTTCAACTGCGCTGCTTTTGTGGCTTGAGAATCCAACCAGCAAATAAATTATGGCTTTATTTCTGTAAGTTGAGTGATTTTATGCCCATCCTTTGGGCATAGAGAAGGTGCTAACGAGCAAGATTTTGAGGCTGAGGAAGAATTTTCCAGAAGTTGGGTTTTTTGGGCACAAAAAGGAGTCTGTTGTATGGGTCAGCAAATGGCCATACCTGTGGGTCATGCATCTCTCCAGGAGTTAAATTTTGACACATGCTGCTGCCAAACAAAGCAAGATTAGCATCTTAAAATGCACATTAAGGCTTACTTGTTCATACCTAGGCCGTAGATTACAGAAGAATGTTTTATACTTTCTTCCATCTTTTCATATTTATGACTTACACCATTCCTTGGTCGTAGACTGGTTCAGAAAACAAGAAATTTGATTTTTGTCTCCTGATCATGTTGATATTTGGTCCATATGGCTAAGAACTGGCCTCTTCCAGAATGTTCACCACCTGAGGCCTCACCTGTGTTCAGTAGGGATATTGCCAAATAAAATCAAAGTTTGGGGCAAGAGCTGCTGTGTCGGTAGATAGCTGATTATTTTCTCCCAGCCTGATGTTACAGATCACCGTGCTGCAGGGAATGACATACAGGAAAAGAAAAGTAAAACTGAATTCTCGACAGGAAATCTCACACTAAGTCCTAAATTGCTTTATGGGGTTACCATGCATAGTTAAGCTGCTGCTGCTCTACCCTAGATCCGGCTGATCCTCAGTGGGGAGAGAGAAAGAACCATTTCAAGCAGAGGTAAACATTTTTATTCTTTCTATAAAAGGAATACACAGAGACAAGCAGTCTAAACAGTTTGAGGCAATAGTAACAGTTTTCATATCTGCAGTTAAAACGTACACTCTGGAAGTACTACAGTTGTCCAGATTTATATAAGGAATAAAATGGAAATGGGTAAGAAAGAAGGAAAATAATGAAAGGAAACGCTACATTGTATTGTCACAATTAGTCACATTTGTGTTTATGGAGAAGTCTGAGATGCTCTCCTAGCATTTGTGTCTGTATATGAACGTCTCTTAAATGACTGTATGATATTCTAATGGCAGAAGCGCTTTTCTGTGCAGGCGGGTATTGCTGATGATCGCTCTGTGCTTTTCACTTCTTAATAGCAGATGGTTTATGCCCAAGATACATTATTTCCTTTTTCTTTTGTAAATTTGTGTGCTTAAAAGAGGGCATGCTGGGCCCAGAAAGCAACGCTCCTGCCCCACTGTGGCATTTCTGCCTGTAAAGGGTCTGCCTGTTGTGCTGTTCTGGGCTTTTCTGCCTCTGTTTTCTCTGCGTTTAGACAAATTTCAAGGAAGCCTTGAGCAGAGATGAGATGTCTTGAGACTGTGATGCTGAGCAGATAGAGTGGGCTGGGTAGGTGAGTCCTAGCAGTAGGGAACAAACCAAAGCGTTGCTCAAGGGTGAGGGAGAGGTCTTGTGAGCAGATGAAGATTGCTAAGGCTGGGGGAAGGCAAAGTCCTGGAAAAGAAAGGAGGAGAGTGTCTTTGGGAGGAAAGAGAATGATAGCAAGAAAGTGCTGAGAATTGTTTAAGAAATAGTTAGGGAATGCTCCTGTCCTCCTCCACTGAAGAGAGAGAGAGGGGCTGGCAAACCCTTGCCCTTGGAGAAGCAGAGGGTCTCATAACCTGTCCTGTAGGGTACGTAAGAACTGTAGGTCTAAGCCTGAACTAGAGGCACCAGCTGTGGTGCCTCTTACAGCACCAGCTTACAGGTCTGTGATAAGATGCTTCCTTCAAAGATGAGTTTGATTTTGCTGTGGGTTCAGGAGCAAAAACTGATTTTACAGGGTAAAGAACTGTAAATGTCTGCAGAACTGTAAAAGTCCTGCAGCACTGTTTATCCCCACCCCTTTACCTTGTGTATAGCTGTGGGTCTCAGTGGGATTTCAAGTGATATATCAGTTTAAGATGTTCTTACTCTTTTCTTTACACATACATACATATTTATATGATGACGGGTCTATTTAGGAGCCTGACAGTACATATTTTGAGCAGACAGCTGTTTCTTTTCTTATCTGTTCCAGGCTGGAAAAATATTAGATATCAGTATGGATTCAGGGTAGAGAATTTGAAGAAGTCCCGTTATATTATGTAAAAATAAAATCTTATACGTATACCCTTCTAATCAGAGCAAAATTCTGACGAATTAAAAAACTGTCATTGCTTGGGATAATGGGAAATGGTCAAACATTTTTGCTTTTAAAGGTTAGGAAGACTATTCAGCACCAGCATCTGTCAGTTTGAAACTGGGCTGAATTTGAAATTGCAATTTAGGTACATGGGCAGTGTGCTTGATCTAAAATGTACCTGCTTATGAGAGTGCCCTCATGCTGGCCAATGGCTCACCAATGCTGACAGCATCAGTTTATGCATTTATGTTTTCTACAGTGTTCCAGACCTTTGGAGAAGAGCAGCTTTAAGATGAATCGCATATCACTTAAGGCAGAAATACAGTTAAGATAAAACATGATGCACAGCTTGTAGAAAACAATTTTATTTTATCGTGGAAACATTTAGCAGTGCTGAGATACTGTGCTGATGGGAGCTGTAGAAAATCTGAGAACAGACAGCACAGAGTTTATTGCGTTAATTAGAAAGTAGTGCAGCATTAGTGAGAAAACGTATTTTGAGTTCAGCATTTTCTGTGGGTTTTTTATCATGCCTTAAAGTGCTTTTTGGGTACTTTGGATGCCTAATTGGAGATGCTGCATGTGGAAGCCTGTGCTATCTGGAATTCAAGCCCTTTTCCTAATAATGCATTTCAAAATACTGATGATGTGTTAAATGAGACCACATCGATTAATCTTTAAAAACGGATAACCAACACAGCGGTCTGATGTTTATGCTCATTCTGTTTTATCTTTGTGTAGTGGAGTGGTTTTAGCAATAGAAACATTCTTGCATAGACCCTCTGCTTCACTGTTGTTACTGCACTGTACTTGCTGCTACAGTATTTTATATCAGATAACTTTTTTTTTAAATCACAATAGACATGACCTTTTGTTTTTTCATTACTTCATGTGGGATGGCCAGAGGGTATTCTCACACTGTAAAGGCAGTAGAACTCACCGACAGATTTTTCTAACAAAATCCTTGTGCACAGCTGCATAACATAAATCATTCCTTCCAATTTCTGGATGTTAAATGTTTGTATGAAAGTTACTGCTGTTCTTGTCTGACTTTAATAAGGTTTGTTTTTTTTTGTTTGGCACAAATATTGTTGCTTTTCAGCTTTATAATCATGCTGCCCTTAGTTGTAACAATTATACAGCTTGAGTGCGAGCATGTATAGGTTAGACTGCCAAGATATTTGTATTTTCATAACAGTCAGCTCATATTTTACAAATACAGTGAGTGTTTTCCTTTACTTAAATTATTTATTTGTAAATCCAACTGGTGCGTATACTGCCAAAAAAAAAAGACTATAGCAAAAGAAAATTCAGCTGGTGGGGTGAGAATCGTCTTCTGGGACTAAACCCGTTATTTTTACTTACAAGTTTTGCCTTTTTTCCATGTGACATTGCAGTGTGAAGGGATCACGTTGCAATGCTTCTGGAATGAATCGCCTTGCACTGCCTTAATTAAAGGTATCAGAGTAGGCATGAATATCCATGGGCTGCATCAGTTGCTGCTGATTTCCTTTCGCTGCTGTAGTACCGCACAGGCCGCTGAATGTGTCCGAGGTACTCCAGCCGATCCCCAGGACGCGGCCGCACATCTGCAGGACCATCTAAAGATCAAAAACCATCATAGGTTGAGGAATGGCAGTTTGACTAGGTGCTGCCTTAATAATAAATTCATAATGAATTGTATTTATAAAACCCACTACCACCAAGGTAGTCTGTAAGGACTGCACCCTCTTCACGCATAGCACTAAAATACGGGATAAAAAGTTGAGCAAAATGGTAGCTCAGGTAGGGCAGAGAGGGTGCTGGGTGGGTCCGGGGAGGGTCTGGGCAAGTCTGCACCAATTAAACTGGAAAATATCTCATTCCACTGAGCTCTAATTTAAAGATACTTTGACGTGACTGTAGGTGGGAGAGATGGACTGAAGTATCTGAAGAAGGCAGATTGCTTGTCCTAAGGGGAGGCAATAAAAAATCCTTTCCCAGCTTCAGGCTCAGTTTTGGAGGCCTTAAGGACTCTCAAGCAGAGATGTCACTCATGCCAAAATTCAAGCAACAGGTTCCCAGATTGCTTGATCTTGACATAACCTCATAATAAAAACTAGAAATTAGGGTTTTGTTGGATGCAGCAGGTAGTTCCAGTGAGCAGACAATTGCAAACTGAGCTCAGAAATGAATGCTGCAGTGAGAAGAGGCCTCGAACAGCAAGGCTGGCTGTGTGGTTGCCTCGACTTCTGACCCTGTGGTGTAATGAGTTACCCTGAGTAACTCCCACCAGCTCCAAGGCAGATAAGCACAGCCTCTTGCAGAAAGCCTCGGGACCTTGTAGCATCAGAAGCAAAGCTGGTCAGAGTGGTAAAACAGTGGATCAGAGATGAAGTTTGCAACAGAGCCCTGTGCTCAAAATGTCAGATCAGTTGTCAGCAAGTCATAAGGGAGACAGGACTTAGAATACAGTGGGAATTATTCTTTTTTAATTTGAGAATTAAAATTTTGGTTTAGAAATATGCTGGTGCTTTTAATACATACTGACTGCGTCCAAGTAGAGCTTGTACTCAGTATAAAAAAAACCCTCCTTTTTTGCAAAATATTTCATAGTACTTGCATACTCTGATTATATTTTAGGAGTTGTTAATTGCTATCCAGAAGAGGAAAAAGCTAACGGTGGGAATAAGTTGGATGTAAACTGATTTATTTGAGTATAAATTGAGAGTAAAAAAAAATCTTTCTGGTGTAGGTTAAAAGGGAGCTTACAGTTATATACATAGTAAAATAATACGCATTCCTCTTCCCCGCGCCGCCCCCCCCCGGTATTTTGGCGTCTGATCGGCATGTTTACCATTTTGCAAATGTACTTCTGTAGTTTTTATTCTAGCTGGCTAAAGAAAATACCATTTCATATTTTCAGTTTAAGTGAAGGGAGGAACTTTTAACAGGTTGTTCTATACTCTGATAGTAAAAAATAATTTTAGAACTTAGGTGCAATATTTATCTTAATAAATCTGCAGGTGCTTCTGCGGGGTTATTTCTGTGTTAAAATGTTTCCCGCACAACATTAAGATTTGTTGTTTTTCTTTCAGATACTGATGAATACAGACCACCTGTTTGGAAATCTTACTGTGAGTATCTCAATGTTTTTGTTTGTTGTGGTTTTTTTTTTTTTTTCCCCAAGTCAGAGCTGAAAACGTTTCAGTTGGGTGCTTTAAAAAACTCATTTTTCTTTTCATCAGTATATGAGTTTAAGAAGCATCAAAGGGGTTCATTGCTATTTAGAGATAGGTGCAGTTGTTGATCCTCAAGGACAAGTGAATGCAGGTTATTCGGAGTAGACTCTCTGTACCTTACTAACATAAGTGATCCCACTCCTGTGTGGGTCTGGCTTATATTGGTTTGGCTGCCTAGACTGAGGCTTGCATGAACTCTGTTCATGCCTTAAAGTTAGTATCACTTGCACAATAGGGCTCCTGTGCTTTAGTACCTTGCATCACTAGAGTTGACACTTGAGCTGGTTAGAAAAACTCATAATAAATAGTTTTCCCCCAGAATTTGCTGATGTAGTAAAGTGAGAGCATTTGTTTGGCCTGGCATGACAAGCAGGTTTTTTGAAGCCCTGACTAGAAGGGCCTGTTTTCCTACCAGCCTGCCCTCTTTGGCTCTGCAGCTCTTTGGCTTGCGTGCCCTGGCTCTGAGGAAGCTGGCTTTGCTGGCTGCCTTACTCAGGTGTGCAGGGCAGTAGTCCAGGCGCGTTGCCCTGAGATCAGAGTGTCACTCCCTTGGGAATTTCACAACTTGCTGGTTTTCATTCCTAATTAAAAAAAAAAAAACCAAAACCAAACAAACCACCAAATTTACATAGAAATTTTTTTGTATTTCAAAATTTAGAGGGATAACGTGGTGTTTGGAAGCCCTGATGGAGGTTCAGGGAGACTGAAGAAAACACGAGACAAATGGCACCATGGTAAAGCATCGTAGCTTCCCTCAGTGTCTCACCTCTAAATTCTAGTTCTTTGTAGATAGAAAAGCTAAGGTGTGAGACATTTTGAGATTTGAGGAACCACAGCAAGAAAGAAGAGTCTTCTGTTAAAAGCAGATTTTGAAAGCAGACTGTGTGTTTAACACACTTAACAGTTCCCTAACTCTTATGTCAGACATATTTTCACTTTCTTTTGTATATATTCAAAAAGCTTGGTGTCTTCAGGCTGGCTAAAGAGATTTGTTCAAGCAACATTTCACATGATGAAAATGTTGCTCTCTAAAAGTTGGGGGGATTTAGCACCTGAGAAAATATAGTCATTTCAAAAAGGTTTCCATTCTGCAGTGAGAGATTGTTTTCAACTGGAGATTTTGGGTTGGTCTTAAAGGCTTGGTGAAAACCATGGTTAGAAAAAGAGTAAGAGAGCAGATTAATTTTTTTTTGTCAGCTAAAATATATATAGTAGAGTTAAATGAGCATTAGAAAAACCGCTTTTCTGTCACCTAGACCAGTCTTCTGTTAATGGCTCACAGAGGTCAGTTGTTTCTCTTCTCTCCCTGCCATTGCCATCCTAGATGCATTGAAAAATCACAATTAGGCCTTAAAACTCATAAACAAGCCTTGTTGTTTGGGTTTGGTTTTCAATTTTTGAGTTGTTAAAGTCATCATGAGTTACATAGTAAAGATCTATGCGATATGAGCATTAGATTACTTCTGTAAATGAGAACATGTCTCATAAGAAATTTCAAAGAGCTTAAACTGTATCTAAATAGTCAGATATCATGAAATTTGTAGTAAAAATTACAAGAGTTGGCAAAACTGCATACGCCTTAACAGTCGAGGAATGTCAGGGTCTCTTAAAATACAGTTATGTTAGTTGAAGAAAATAGAAAGGCAACAAGTCTAAAAAAAGGCTGAAGACTTAGTTTGTCCATCTTCAGTGTTTTCTTTAGATGGATGACTTCAAACAGTTTTTAATAACTACCAACATATGCAATTGCTGTCATGTAATTGAGAGGGCTGGGACCTTGGTCTGTTTGTGAATCTGGTGGCAAAGCCTGTCTGTACCTTTTGTATCATCATTTATTATGCCAGTAACTTGTCATATGCCAAGTCAGCCACTTAATACTAAAGAAGTTGCACACAGAATGATTTGAGCAAGCTTTTTTTCTTGCAGTGGAAGGCTAAAAGATAAAACTGAGACACTTCACTACTTGGTATTAAACACCATTAGTCATGATTGCAATACTTGTTACCAAGATCTGTGTATTTTGCTCCCGGTTGTAAGCATTAACAGTGAATCACAGCTCTGTACCTTCTGTGAGCTCAGGGAACACTGCCTCTTTGTTTGGTTTATTCCATGCCGTAATCTATAGCAGGAGGGTCCAACCTCTGCAATACTGAAGCTTCGTTGGCAGCTTCCCAGGAGGTAAAGGCTCGGGTGTGTGCACATGTGTGCTGTCCTACACCATCATGGTTCGCCATGGTGAGCCCTTCCCATGGTTCAGAATTAAGCGCAGAGTCATGGTGTTTGATTATATTTCTGTCTCATGATGGATGAAGAGAAGTGTCTCGTTTGACTTCCCTGGCAATAATTATGGCAAGGAAACTGGTGTGGAACAGTTTGAATTGCATACATCAGTTAGAGGAGAGGGAATAGGCATCCTGTTTTGTAATTTACCTAGTCTACCTGCTGTGCTTCTAAGTGGAAGAGGAGAAAGGTACTGCCTTTGGAGAAGAGGAATTTCCTTCTTGAAAATCTTCTCAGCCTGGCTTGAAGTAAGGTGGGAAACAAATCTCAGTTTTTAGCCAATTTCTGCAGAGCATGCTGATTGTGAGTCTCCACTGCCCTTCTGTGAAATTCAGAGAAATCCATATTCACTTCATGATTTTTATTTTTTTTTCCTTTGAACTTGACTCTACAGTTCTCAGAGTTAGACATGGACAAGGGCCAGTGCCATCAAATATGACTTTTACAGTGGAATCTAGGGAATTTGTGTGCTGGGAAAATAAATGGTCATGCTATGCTTGAAATGAAAATTGCTGTTTTATATACTAGTGTGCTGTTTTTCATCGCTTGCAAAAATCTTTTTCTAATACCAGTACAGACGGTAACGACTGATTTTGGTAACATCAGGAAAAAACATTAGGTTTTTTGTTTGGAACAAAGGGATTGATTTTTTTCCAGTTTATCTTATGATTGCCATATTATCGGGCATCTTGCCATTTTCTCCATTCTCATGTAGCTTAGCACAAAAATACAGCATTTGTCAGTGGAAAAGACTCATGATCAAGTGAGAAGTGTAATGAAGTCAAATCTTATTGGGTAAGGTATGGTATGGTCTTATTACCTGAAGAAGGTGACAGCACTTGTTATTAGACCTTGGTGTTAGTACTAATGATTGAAAAATAATTTAATTTTAAAAGATTACAGTTCCAAATGTCCCTTTTATGAGTTTGAGTACTATTCAAATACTAACTTAAGTGTTGACAGCCTCATTTTCAAGGTGACTTGCCAAACCAAACTCTTTTTGGGATAGAAGTTGAAAGTCACTCCTTTGGTATTATATTAGAAAGTCTGCACATTAGTACTATTAAATTTACAACTAGCTCCTAAGATTTATTCTGGCTTGATGAGGCTTATTTAATAAAAAGGGGAAAAAAAAAAAAAAGGGTGGGGAGGGAAGATATTCGTAAGTGTATGTCATAATTTGGGCCTTAATTGTTTTACCCTGCTACTCAACTCCTGATGTCTTTAGATCTGCAATTGCAAAGGCCATTTTTTCATTTGTTCAGAAGGGTTATCCCTGAGCAGTCGCAAAAGCCAGAGGGTTTGATTCTGCAAAGTCTGAATGATTCTTGTAAAGTCTTGACATATTTCAGGTGACTGAATGTATGCCCAACGTAGTCAGAGGGGACTCCATCTGCTTACTGAAGAAAGTCTGATAGCAGCCTGATTTGACATATAATGAAATTTAATTTGTGTTTATCATGATTCCTTTTCTGATCTGCTTGATGGAAACTTGACTGATCTTACCCCGTGACTCCCTAGTACTCGATTGATTAATTGTAAAGATAATCAATAATTCCAGGTTGGCTAGCAACATTCTTTTTTCTGACCACTTGTAAGTAATTTTTGAGACCTTGATATACGTATCCTCACATTAAATCTTGCAGAGAGTCTTATTTTTTATTAAACAGCAAAATGTAATGTTAAAATGCCTAATTTATATAATGATTCTGTATTAATCAGAATTTTTCTGCCTTTTCTCAGTGTATCAGTTGCAACAGGAAGCTCCCCATCCTAGAAGGATAACCTGCACTCGTGAGGTGGGTATTATACAGATTGTTTTATAGTGTCCAGTAATTCCAAGTCTATCCTTAATGGTGTCCAACCTAAACAACAGTTCCTGAGAGACTTGGTGCTGTGGTTAGAGTAAGTAGCCTTGGTGGCACTGGTACCTGGAAATCCATTTGATCTAAAAATTGAATTAAAAAGCATTTTGAGTATGATAGGTGTACCTGAGAATCATTTACTGGTTTTTCGTTCTTGGATAAATGGAAACATTCATTTTCTCCCCCTTTTTGGGTCAGAAATTCACAGAAGCGAGAGCAGAGCTGTACAGGGGAGCTACGTACCTGCTTTTACACACATCGCTGCTAGATGCGTGCGATGAATCAACAGAGGGAAGACTGAAACCTCCCCTCATGCTGTTATTTGAGTTGTAGTACTTAAGACTCATTAATACTAGTTGCTAAGCTATGCAGAGCCCCAGCTTTTAAGCATCCAAACAGTAACAACAGGATCCTGCTGATATACAGCAATACAGGAGCACCTGGGCATGGGGTCAGTTGCTGAGGCAGACCCCAGATTGCCAGTGTGCCCTGAGCTGCCGTCCAGCAGAGCAGCACCTCTCCAGACCTGTGGTGCTGGAGGGTTTAACTGATACCAAACATCCATGCCAGCAAGATTTTACTCATAACTGAATCTCTCTTGCAGCTTCAGTTAGGAACCTGGGAAACACTCATTTAAATTTCAAAAAAGCTGAAATGTTAGGCTTGACTTGTTAAGCAGTATTACCAAACACAGCTCTTACTGAATAACCACTGAAAGTTATTACGTTGCTGCAATAAAACGTAAGCATTTTTATCATATGCCAAGAGAAAGGAAATTAATCTTTGAAATACATTAGTCACATCAATGTAGTATTAAATACAGAGAGACATGGTACTGTCAGGAACATTAGTAGCTCACAGTCTAGATCACAAAGAAGATTACAGAATTAAACAGGTGTTTTGATGTCGTCTTTTCAAACGCCCAATTGTGATTTTATACAGTAATCTGTCAATTTTTAACATAAAAAGTAGAGATTTAACAGAAGTGAAATTGCATTTAGTGGAAGCGTTCTTGTTTTCTTTTGTTAATTTGATAGGTTTGTATTTTTATGAAAGGTATAGCTATAGCTGATTGCACTTAAGCAAGACATAGCTATATGAAAGAACAATACATGAATTTTACAAGAAGCATTGTAGCAAAATGTTGTTTTAACCAGTGTTTCTACTGTTAATGAGGGTCCGAGCAGGGGTATTCTTGTTAAGATTGTTGTGCAGATATCTTATATACATGAAACAAGGTGGGATAGAGATTTGAAGGAGAGATTTATAGAAGATAAGATCGGAGGTGTGAGAAAAATGGGAGGTTTTCCAGGTTTTTATTCCCATTACAACATTATTAGAAAGTTTCTCTATGTGTGTTCTCTACGATAGGGTTTTTCATTACATGAATATACAGAATATCTGAAGTCTTGTTGGAGTTTAGGCTTGTAATACAGGTTAATTCTATAAACAGGTAGTTAGAGTCAGTGGGGGATTGGCGAAAGTACCGCGAGCAATCAAAACACTCTGCTAAGTCCTGTCATCACTGAAGAAACAAATGCAACACATTAGTGTCTGTAATGTCATATTTCTATGAATTTATTCCAAAACAGATTATAACACAACAAACTTTAAGTAAGTGTAAAACTTTCCCTGTGCCAGAGTGAACAAAAAAAGGAGAGAGACATTCTGTGTTTTAAAATAGCTTCTTGAACTCTGCAGAGTAAACCTGTGTCTGCACCATGAGCATTGTTGTAGAGACTGAGAAATAAAAGCTGCAGGTTTTAGAAACTAGTGAGAATTGGACTTAATAAAACAGAGCTATGAAAGAATCACTCAGTTGCGGATATTTAGCTGCAGAACAGAGCATATTAAATACACATTTTCTCATTAGAGAATTCATTTATTAAAAAAAAAAAGCTCTTTGAAGCTTATTTTTCTGATGAAGGTAAAATTGAAATAATACATTATCCGTGTGCATTTTCCTACTTCTTCATTGATTCGTTATAATGGAGATAACTGTTTTTTGTTGTAAGTATCGAACAATTTATGCAGCTGAGCCAGACTTGAAGTGAAAATACATTCAGCGAGAAGTAACGTGTTTAACCTTTCTCTCTGATCTCAGCCTTTCCTGCTAGTGTTGAGCTTTGTGATCTGCTCTTTCTCAGCTGGGTTTCTATTAGCAGCCATGTGCAAGTCAGTGGGGAGCAGAATCTTTTCCTAAGTGGTTGAATTATTGAGCTGTATACACAAATTCATAGATCTTAGGAAGAGAATTTTGGTCCAGAGAACACCAAAGAGGTCAGTGGGAGGGAACAACATGTAATTTGATTAAGGTATTAGCACATAAATTGCTTCTCTTGCCTTATTGTATTCCACTTGTTGACATAAGCAAGTGTGATGATTAGGGGAAAGTGCACTTGTTAAAGAATAAATGGAAATCACACTGTAAAAAACCCAACCTTTTATTTAAGGTGCAAAGGCATGTGTTGTACAAGTGCTGATACTGAGAGGTGTATTCAACAGAATGACCTACTTAACATGAAATGCTTCTCAGATAGAGAGAATTCGAGTTTCTGCTCTGTTACACCAGTTTTGTATCA
Source organism: Nyctibius grandis (assembly GCF_013368605.1). Taxonomy (NCBI): domain Eukaryota; kingdom Metazoa; phylum Chordata; class Aves; order Nyctibiiformes; family Nyctibiidae; genus Nyctibius; species Nyctibius grandis. The sequence goes on from NC_090666.1 coordinate 14,379,687, forward strand.
GAGCAACACACAGATCAGTGGAGTTACACTGACATCAAAAGAGCATTGCGTTCATTTGGGGTTTTTTATTGTGAAGGTGCAGCAGAGCCAAGGCTTTTAACACTGTATGAGTTTAATCTGTAAAGTTGGTGGTTCCATAACAATCTAAGGATGTTTGACTTCTGCATGAGGCTTACATCCAAATTATAACGTTGTTTGTCCAATTAATATTGTATTACTTCCAAGGAATTCGTATTTGTTGTGCATATAATCTTTTATATACATGTGTGCAGGTGCAGGCATATTTAGGGCATCCTTGACTATTATATGAAGGCACTCCATGATAAATTTTAAATAACTATAAATGAAAAAATATCAGACAAACGATGGAGATAATTAAAACCACTGGCCTTTTCCATCCTATTACGAAGCTTCAGCCTAATTCAGCGCTAGTAGTTAACAAGCCTGTTAAACAGCATCTCTGTGTGGTCTTGTGAAAATGGCCTCTCTGAGTAGTCAAGAAACATAGCATAGATGGGCATATATAAAGAACATCCTTGTTAGAGCTGTTGCCAAAGATGGCTTTATCTGTATGATACTCAACCAGAATGACTTCCCAACTTTCCTGGTAACTAAGCTCTTCTCCGAAGGAATGGCTGCTGTAAGGCACTTGCCAAGTCTGCCCCTTTTATCTGTTCATAAACTTGGTTTCATTGGCTTCACACCTCAGTTTGAAAAAATCAGAAATGAAACAATGGAGGATATCTCATTGACCTTTGTGTTTCTTGCAGGTACCATAGTGAGACCTGAATCTTTCCTGCGGCCTCTGCATCAGTGCTATACAAATAAGCGCATTGAAAGCAAGTCTCTCAAAAGTTATTTTTTTCTTTTATTTCTAAGTCAGAAGCAATTTTTAAAACTCTGCCGAGCATAGGCTAAACAAACAGCAATAGGAATTTTTTCCCATAAGTAAAAAGTCCTGAGAAGTCAAAAGACTTAGCATTAAGCTGATCTTTGCTGGATACAGAGAAAATGAAGTAGCTAAGGCTGCCTTTACTAATGCTCAATGATACTTTGGTCCAAAAATACTGCCAAATCAGAAAGAAACTGCAGAGGATAATTACACTGTATTTTCAGCTAACAGCTTTAGTTAAAATGACCATTTTCGTGCTACTGCTTTCATTTCATTTAAAAATGTATTTTCTTTCTTAGGTGGGTTTTAGTTCCAGTCCAAGATGGATGTTTTGGTTTTGTCTCCTTAACTTAAGGCTGACTGAGTGTGAAAGGCTAATGAAGCTTCTGAACTGAAGTATTCTGGCTTTCAGTGCTCACATGCAACTGGAGAATACATGGGTGCCTGCTGTTGTAATTTGTAGAAATACAGTCTGGCAGGAACTTTGTGAAGTTCAGGCAGACACAAAAGACCAAGAAAGCTGCATGTTGCTTCTAGTTCTGGCGCAGCTAAGGATACCTAAAGTAAGAAGAAATGCTACGCTGCCTTTTATGATGAAGTTGCTATGAGTAAAGTTGGTGTAATGATACTTGCAGGAAGCATTTTGGAAAGCTGGAGAACAGTGTTTACTGTCTTACATGGTAAATTTGGCTTACAGGAAGTCTGTGTGTTTTAGTAAGTTGATGCGGACTGCACTAAGTGTGTACATAGCCCAGCTAATTCTGACTGAATTAGAATGCCCCTCCTGAGTTCTGGTGGCGTTGCCTTAGAATCTAAATATATCCATTCAATCCAGATGTCAAAAAGCCTAATATTATAATAAATCTTAAAAGTTACGAAAAAAAAACCCAAAACACCAAAAACTAGGCAATAAAAGTCTGTGAACTGGCGTTCCAGTTGCAGTGACTCTTATACAAGCAGTGTTATACATCAGCATTTATACTGAAGCTTTTGCGAGTTGGTAAAACTGATCAGTAGAGGCTCCATGTTAACAGAAGTGGTTATTTTCCTCTTTAACTCATCATCCACCGAGATGAACTGCAAATCCAGCCACAATTGCCTGGAAGTCCAGTGGAGCTTTTTCTCTGATGCTTCACTCCTGTCATCTGCCAGTTCACATTTTCAGATGTTTGCACACACAGTATATTATAATTTGTCTTAGGATTTGTAAGTACTCTGAAGATGCCCTGTCATGTTACTAATCTATTTCTGAAATGGAATGCTTTTGCTTATGTACATTTTCCAGTTCTGTCATATAAATTCACTGTATTTGCTGAGATAAATAAAATTTCAATAGACAGACAACAAAGTCTTACAACAGGATTCTTTTTTTAACAACTACCTGAGATTAGTGTCTTGTCTTGAGGGTTTTAGTTAGGAATTGTTGCAATTTTCTATAACAACAACAGTAAAACGTTTTTACTTTTTCTCCATTCGTGTTGCTGTTTTCCTGTTGAAGAAATAGCCTGCATTTAACAAAACATATGTATAACTCTCTTCCTTTTTTGAAATGATCCAATGTTCAAGGTTTAAATCTGGGCTGGCTATTAAATGGATGGCAGATACTTTCTATTAACCCTTTCCTTCCCCCAGGAGAGGAAAGGACAAAAGAAAAGGGAGAGAGACTTACGGGTTGGAAAGTTAAAACAGTTTTAATAAATAATAACAATGAAAACGAGTATAATAATAATAGAAATAATTAAATGTATACAAATACATACAAAAGCAAGATCGAGCTCCCCTGCACCACCGGTGCTGCAGGGCGGGCTCCAGGAGGTCCCAGACTGGACTCAGCAGGAGATGGGAACTCGATTCAGGAACTCACAGATTGGGATCAAAGGCAGGAGAAAAAAGGACAGAGTCCTCTTTGGATGCCAGACGTAGAAGAAGAGAGAGTGACCCTCGTGATCCCTCAGCGTTAAACTGAGAATGACATGTATGGGATGAAATACGTCACTGGTCAATTTTGGGTCACCTGTCCCGTCCACTCCTCCCCACAAGTGCGACCCTTTTACAGCCTTTCACTTGTGGACCATAAGAGACTTAGCAGTGACCTTGGTTTCTATAGGAATAAGTGTAAGCAAGAGCCTTTCTGCATACCGTTCCTACCGTTACCTTAGTAATAACTATAAACTTCAAGTGTTACCAATCCTAGAAGTGAACGTTGTCTGAAAAACATGTAGTTAGCTTCAGAAAGTGCAGTTACTTAGAAGAAAATTAACTGAAAGGAAAAATCACTGAAAGGAAAATGGGTTCTGTTCTAGTCTAAACCAGGACATCCAGTCTCTTCAGGCCCTTTGAAAACAGTTATCACACCGGTCAACTCTTGTTTGCTGTTATGTAGGAAAAGGAAATCTTTTAGAACATTATAAATCTTTCCAGTGATGGAATGATTTTTCAAAAGTGATGAGTAGCTTTTTGTTTGCTGGGAATGTGGAAGAGTTGTTATTAGACTGGACACCGGGATATACTTTCAGTTGTTTTGGACATCTGAAATCTTTATACTCCACTGAGATAACTGGAGAGAAGTGCTAATTATAATAGTTTTTTTCTGAAAAGATGGAAAAAAGAAACTGAAGTGGCAGTTTACTGTATTTTGTGTTTTATTATAGCTGGATTGTTTTATATTCTTGTAGTTCAGGTTGTACAATTGTTGAATTTTACTCCCCAGAGTTTCCTCCTTTAAATTTAGCAAGGAGGGATAATCTGGTGGTTTAGATTATTGAGCTGATTTCTGGGAGGTCTTCAGTTCCTCACTCGTCTGTAAACTTCCTGAACAATTGCAGATGAGTTACTTCATCTGAAATGCTTACAAGGCAAATTGTGTTCCGACACCCTTGCATGTTGTGTGCATTTACACTGTATGGTCTTTAGAGCACGGACGGGCTTGTGTTACGCAGCATAACACATGCATACCTGTTGTTGAGGTCTTTTAGGTGATACTACAGATCACACCGTTTAGCAAAGTCAGGAAGCGCAAGACTTAGGTACTTGGTAATGGTCGTTTAATCTCCCACTGGCCCTTGCTCTGAGGGGATATGGTAGTGGCTTAATTTCTTGCAGCGGTGGCACCAACAGCTCTATGATGGAAGATAACTTGTAAGAGTTTTCTAGATGTTTCACTGTATTAATGCACTTAACAATATAGTACACTTACACCTATGAAATGAATCTTTTGTTTCCCCATTTTGGCAGTTTATACAAGCAATACTTAATGCTATCAGTTTGTATTAGCAGAGCCCTGAGGATGACATGATCCAAGCAGCTCATTCTTCCTCACTCCATTTTAAGCCATTCAGAAGTGCAATGTTTCCCAAAGGTCTTCTTTTAGTTTCCCTATATTCCACCCTCAAGGAAAATCCTGGGGTAGTAGGTGATTTTTGTCTGTGCTTTCACGTTATATCCCTTTCTATTTTTAATACTATATTGTGGACAGTATGCTTACTGTATGGGTTCACCTGTTATGAAACATTACAGTCTCTGTTGTTTCTTCTAGGTAGAGAACAGACCCAAATATTATGGAAGAGAGTAAGTAACATACATCTCTGAAAGTGGTTTATCTGGACTTGTTGGTTGATAATAGTAACAGAAAAGGTTGCAAACGTTTGCTCTGGGCACTCTTTCTTCTGTATGTTTTACAGCAATGTGTCTTGCTCACCATCAGATTATTATTGCAGTACTATCGCTTTTGTCTGCCTAAAATTACAGCTACGTTTTCTGATGGATATGGATATAGAGTGCTACCTTAAGTGAGAAAAACATATCTTTCTGTACTTGCAAAGGGTTGTCTCTACCCTCACCTCCAGTTGGCTTTTGCAAAAGTTGTTTGTGTGCAGGAAAAAAAGAGATTTGGATCACAAATGCAATATAAGTGTACAGTATATACATGTCTTCTATTTCAGGCTGCTAAGGCAAAGATGGTTAGATTTAGTGTGGGGAAACAAAGCAGATCTTATTTGTGTTTATTTTGGTAAAAGATGTGTAATATTGCTAGGTTATTACACCAGTAATTACCGAGATTATGTGCAATCCTCAAGATTTTAGCAGATTGCCATAATATCCCTGAATGCTGCAAAACATTGCATACCACTGGTGCAGAACATGTGAAGCCAGCAGGAGAAAATGGATTTATTTCTACATATTAAATTGATAGATGGATATTTAAAAAGCAGTATATTTGTTTCATAGATACTGTTTCATAGAAGCCTTTCTAAACCATTTGAAGTGACTTCAAATGCAGGCAGAAAGGGGGATTAATTTAAGCTGTAGATTCCTGCAAATCAGTCATTTTTATGTTTGCTTCTTTTTTAATTACCATGGTTGGTGGTTTTTAAAAGAAGAGGAAAAGGTGATTTAAAAGTGAAAAGGCGTGTGTTTCAAAAAGTCTTTGTTCCTTAGATTCCATGGGATGATCTCAAGGGAGGAAGCTGACCAATTATTAAGTGTTGCAGAGGGAAGCTATCTCATTCGTGAAAGCCAACGGCAACCTGGAACCTACACTTTGGCATTAAGGTTGGTAATTAATATTTAATTTTTAAATTCATAAAATATTCAAAAGATTGTACTGTGTTGTTGGCCTTAGCACTTAAACTTCCTTGTGATTGTTTTAATTTTTTAAAAAAAATCATAGTCAGCATTTAATGAATTGGTACTTTTTTACTTTAGTTACAGATTTGGTATCTTTAACCTTCCCTAACCCTTTCTGAAGTGCTAACGCTCCTTATTGTTTGCACCACCAGGATAATAGCCGTTGTGTTTTTGCTGGTGGTGCTTCGTTTTGCTCTTCTCCCGCTATGTTACAGATGTGACCCCATGTAGACATTGGGAGAGCAGGCAGTCCAGAAATAAAAGGCATCTTATGAGTTCACGTGACTAGTCTACTGTATGGGTTACTTACTAGTTAGCTAGCTGTTGCTGAAGAGCAATTAATTCTCTCTAGTCCCTCTGTGGGATGGCCAGTAAATTGGGAGTTTTTTTCATCTGAACATCTGTTCGCTAACAATGTTTGCAGATCTGTTTTTCTTCACTCTGCACAATTCTGGCAAGTGGATCAGATATAAATAAAAAACTGAAATAAAAAATAACTTAAATAGTTGTAAGTTTTAAATAGTTTAATTATTTTTAAGGTAATGGAGGTTATTTTGGCCTGGACTGTACACCTAAGTACTCAGATGGGAGATGGTGATTATTAGCAATGTTTTAAATCTAAGTGGGACAGAAAGACATTGAAGGAGAAGATGCAGTTACTGAAAGTTTTATGTGGGTAAAATAAGATTACGATTAAAATAAAAATATCATTCATAACAGGTTGTGATGAATTAGTTTTCTTTTTCAGGGGAAAAAAAAAGGTATGTTTTACTGAGATATTTGTTTTTGTAGTCACAAGATTCCAAATAGAAACACTATTGACATTTACACTAGTTTGCATTAGCAGTGTAAATAAGTTGGTGTTGCCTATTAGGGTCTAATACTCCATTTCATCTACTTCTGCTCTTGGAATATTCATTTAAAGCTAAAAAGAAAGCAGTTGTCTTTACACTTGGCTTGAAGACAAAGACCTCCTGCCCCTTGCTTGTGATGGTGCAGAAGGCACAGGGCCTGCAAGCAGTTGTCTTTACACTTGGCTTGAAGACAAAGACCTCCTGCCCCTTGCTTGTGATGGTGCAGAAGGCACAGGGCCTGCAGGCTGTGAATGATGAAGCTGCTGAGCATCTTGCAGGATGTATTGATAATAGCTTGTTTTACAAATGCTCCTTCAGTCCAGCAAGTCAAAAGATGGATCTCTTCTAGGTCTTATGGTATCTCTTTCAAACTGGAAAACCTCTTTGAAAGCAATAAAATCTATTTTTATACCCAGTAGAAAAGAGAATGGATAGCTGTTGGGGATCAATTTGGGGAACAGTTTCAAATGATAGCAAAGCTGTTATCATTGATGTATTTTGAGGAAATTCAGCATTTGGCAAAACACCTCAGAACCTGAAACTGTAGCATGTTGCAGCCATTTCATTAAGTTTAAGCACCAGCTGGATGACTTGTATATTAAGGGCAGTGGTCTAGGTGGCTGCTTTCCATCCCACAGCAAGTAATGCTCTGTTGTCTTGCTGTTGGCCTTTAAAGTATAGGAATGAGGGTCTTTGCTCTCATACCTTAGGTGAAAATTCTCTGTGAACTGCAGTGCTATGTCTTCCACACATGGGAATTTTACCACTAGGATTTCTTTTTCTCTCTACTAGAAGTGTAACAGGAGTCTGCGTTTCCATTGACTGGAGGCAGAGTTTTGCCCAGTTTCCATTTTTCCTCTCCCTGGAATTATATATGCAGAATATACTCACCAGCCAGTATTCCTATTGAGTGTGTTGCTGACGTTGTAGCATGTCTTAAAGACTAGGTAATTTCTGCGGTCTGTCTGTTCATTCTGACTGTGAGAAGTTTGCTGTGATTGCCTTGATGAGTTTATGTAATTTTACCTGTAATTTATAGCATTTTTGAGACTATCATTTGTGTTTGTGTCGCTACACTGCCAGACAGCAAAGGTAGCTCTGTCTGCAGCTTACATAATCCCAGTAGGAATTTCAGAATGTCATCTCCATGGCCAGAAATGGAGCTTATTAGTAGGGTGGTATGTGTGGGCAAAAACTTTCCAAACTCGATGGAAGACTTTGATTGGTTTAAGGGTCTCCAATTTCACACTTTCTTTTCTAGCTGTGTGAATCAATTTGATCTTTTCATACTAGGCTTAAATGCCACTCTGTCATTCAAGCAGTCATATTAGTTTTAAGATCTCTTCTGTATTATTTTTGCTTTTCCTTCTTTACCTTTGTTTTACCCTTTAGAAGGTGTGGGAGGAAAGAAAACTTGGTCAGCTGTTAGTTTTATGTAAGGAAACAGACGCAGAACAGGTTTCACAGCATTTTACGAAGTTAACCCAGCAATGTTGAAGAGGTGCTCTAATCCTGCAATAAATAACATAATGACAAAACAGAAAATGTTTTCTGATTGTTTTTCAGACGTGCTTTGGAAAACGAATGGAAAACATTGAGTAAAATTTAGATGCTTGAGGGCACCCATTGACTCGACATAAATACTTGGTTCCCTCTGTATTTCTGTGTGTCTACTCAATCTCTCTCTCACTGTGTATGTTTGTTGCCTGACTTGTCTGTCTTTGACAGTCTGTCAGCTGTGATTAGGATAAATTGGAAACTGCCTATGAAATGTGATTGCATCATAAAAATCCCAATTCATTGAGACCTAAAAGTCTTGTGGAAACACTGGGTAGGATCAGCTGCTGTTGAGACTGAGACAGCATTTTTCCCTGGCTTGTAGTTACCGGTTCTTCTGCTGAGGGGCAGACAATTCAGTAATACAGACGGCTCAGCATGCTCAGCTCTGCAATGTCTTCTTCCTGCGTTTGTGTCAGTGTGCCTGGGAATCCTGAAAAACCCAGTGCATCCAGTCGTGAAGAGCCGTTTAGTGAAACAGGATCATAACCCTTTCTGTGGCAAGGTATGATGTCTCTGTAATGAAATATTTCCAGTCTTCATTTCCGCAGTGGAAAAAACAAGCTTTTTGTGCTTTGTCCTGAGGACAGGACATGTGCACTTGCAGCCCAGAAGGCAAACCGTATCCTGGGCTGCATCAAAAGAAGCGTGGACCAGCAGGTCAAGGAGGGTGATTCTGCCCCTCTACTCCCCTCTCGTGAGACCCTACCTGCAGTGCTGCGTCCAGCTCTGGGGCCCCCAGCATAAGAAAGACATGGAGCTGTTGGAACAAGTCCAGAGGGGGGCCACGAAGATGATCAGAGGGCTGGAGCACCTCTCCTATGAAGACAGGCTGAGAGAGTAGGGGCTGTTCAGGCTGTGGAAGAGAAGGCTCCAGGGAGACCTTACAGCAGCCTTCCGGTACCTGAAGGGGCCTGCAGGAAAGCTGGAGAGGGACTTTTTACAAGGGCCTGTAGTGATAGGACGAGGGGTAATGGTTTTAAACTGAAAGAGGGTAGATTTAGATTAGATATTAGAAGACATTCTTTACTGTGAGGGTGGTGAGACACTGGGACAGGTTGCCCAGAGAAGCTGTGGATGCCCCCTTCCTGGCAGCATTTGAGGCCAGGGTGGATGGGGCTTTGAGCAACCTGGTCTAGTGGAAGGTGTCCCTGCCTGTGGCAGGGGGGTTGGAACTAGATGATCTTTAAGGTCCCTTCCAACCCAAACCGTTGTATCATTCTATGATGACCCAAACCAGCCAACTCCTTAAATCATAATGCAACAATTTGAATGCTATATTTGATTCCACCAGCTATTGTAGCTGATGTCTAAAATCTCGATGGTATGTTCATACCAGACATTGGTGAAGGTATTTTGAAATTAGTTCCAATTGTAGTTCTGTTTTGTCTAATATTTTGGTTTGGTGTTACTAAATTATGTGAAGGCTCTGCGTCCTCGGAATTCAGAAGGGAAGATATCCTCGTGTTTCTTTGATTTATTTATTTTATATTACAGTTTATTTAATCAACTTCAACATCAGTATCTGCTGTGTTGGTAAAGTTTCTAACATAGTTAAATTGGAAGTTAGAAAAAGCGCTAAAAAAACCCCATTGGCTACAAAGCAAGCTAGGTGAGAGATAAAGGTAGAACTCGGAATCCTTATTATGACTGCCCAAACATTGTATTTTTGAATACATCATCCTCTGTGCTGCAAATCTGATAGAGATTAATTGAACCCTAGCTCAACTTTGTAAAGTGAGTTTTTGTCATCTCCTGGAATTACTAAAGATCACCTCACAGAGAGCTGTGTTATAGGGGAAAACCAACCACATTCTCTCTTTCTCTGTCTCTATCCTCATTGCTCATTCCCTTCTAGACTGTACTTACAGTGGGCATTTTCCAGAGATGCTCAGATTGTCTTTGCTCTGCACTGAAGATTTCTACTTGTTAAACAACTTAGTCTTTCTAGAAGATAATGAATAAACTGTTAACACGACAAGTCATAACTCCTTTGTAGGCAGACAGAATTCACAGTTATAAAAACATGTTTTTGTGAAATCTGAAACAGATTGGACAATCACATGAAGCTACAGCCTTCAGCTACAGCCAAAATGCACAGAATGCAAATGCAGTTGGTGCATGAAGGTTCTTTTATGGACCATTCTACTCCTAACATGGCTCTTCTGCATCTCACTTCTTTTTAAGTTACTCTAAAGGATGCCTTAAGTCTTCATAAAATGGGCAATCTGGGGAGAGATCTGGGTGATTGCAAAGAGTTTTCCCCTGGTTATACACCTCTGTTACTGTATTAGTGAGTTCTCTGAAAACGAACACACTGGGTCAGATCAAAGGACCAGTTTGTAGTCCAGTCCACTATCTACTCTTTGGCAGCTATTAATAGCAGACATTGAAAGCAAAGTAAGAACAAGTAGTTCTCTAACGTGCTCTCCCAGCCTCTGAAAATTTGCTGTTCAGGGACTTCTGAGCAGAGTTGTTATCTTTGCTATTTTTTCAGGCTTTTGATGGAGAGATTTTTGATTTGTCTAGTGGCTTTCTGAGCACATTTTTGAACCCTCGTAGACTTTACTGTCTGCAACCGTAGCATGAGCTCCATGCCTTAACTAGGTTTTATGGGAAGCAGCATCCCGCTTTTGAAGATTCCATCTCGCAATTTTATTGGTTGCTCCCTAGTTTTTGTATTATGAGAAAGAGCGAACAATTGATCTCCGTTTACCTTTTCCATGCCACTCAGGTCCCCCTTATTGTTCTCTGTACAGGTTGATGAGTCCTAGGCTATACATTCAGGTTTTGTAGTGAAGCTGTGCCATATCCCTCATCATCTCTGTCATCTTTGTCTGCACCTTTCTCTTACTCTGTGATGATTTTTTGGAGATGAGGGGACCAGGACTGCACATCTGGTCAGGATGAAGTGGGCCATGGAGTTTTCTTTCTTTGTTCTCTAAACCTTTCTAAATGAATTTTTGACCACTGTGGAGCATTGGGCTCTGATGCTTTTATAGCGCTAGCTTTGGTAAATTGAAAGATCTTGTACCTGAGCTGCAGTAGCTACAGACGTAGCCTAGCACTGATTAAATGACCAAATATAGGACAGGACAAATAACAGCTTTTGCAGGCTTAACTGAGACAGTAAAATATTCTTAGTGCAATGCTATAGAATAGTTAACTGAGTTCAAAGTGAAGATTTTTAATATTTCTTCTTTAAAAAGGTAGGAAAAGTGATTCTCACCCAAAGAAACTTTTCAGTTATTAAGGTTGCTGGTGAGTTACTGTAAAATCTGCTTTCCACTTATATGAGAAGCTGCATTTTTATGAGCTTCTGATGAGCTGTTTGTCTACTTTTGTCCATTATTGTGCAATTAATTTGCATCATGACTTTTTTTTAAGATAGACTACCTTTTAAATCTGAATTTGAAACAAGAGAGGTTTTGTTTTCAGAAAACAAATTTCTCAGAGTTTGTAACAGAGGTGGAAGTATGTTCTTAGGGAAAAAGAAAATGATAATTTAAATGTTGTTTTAAGTGTATGAGTTCGGCTAAATATTCAGAGCTGTCCTTCAAATAAAATTGATGTTCAGAGCCTAAGAAGGCCTGTGAAATTGTATCAGTTCAAACACCGGATAAAAGAGAATGAAGCATAAACACAAATGAGAGCAGCAGATCAGCACCCTACTATATTTAATGCCCATACTTAATCATGGATGTGGTTTCTCATAGCTTATTTAAAAAAAAAAAAAAAATAAGCAAGTGCAGCAGAACTCACCAATGTTTGCTAATTAATTAATCAGAGAATGCCACTGAAAATTTTTTGCAACCCTGAGGTTTAAAAAAAATTACTAACAAGAGAAAATTATTGTAGGTTTATATGTGTTGTCCATACATATAGCAAGTCTCTGTGACAATAAAAATATATACAATACATTGTAATGTTAATTAGATGTTCCAAACAGATGAAAAGAACTGAAAATTCCTAATTAACTCCTGGAGGTATTAGATCTGCTTTTAAATTTGACAAAAGAGTAGTACAGTGCTTAATGCTAGGACCTGTAGCAAATGACAGTAACAGTAAGACATGGTTTGCGATGTAGCCTTTTGTGGTTGAGAGCTTGTTTAATAATTAGGATTGAGGATAAAGAGGAAGTGGGTAGAGATTGTGCTGGGGGTAGGCGTTGAAGTGTGATGGTACTGCATGTTCTTTTGAGCAGATATCTGCTGTAGCACGTTTAGTTGGTTACCATGGTTTCCCTTCCTGCAAATTCTATTGTTGTGATACTGAGAATGAATCGAAATAAGGTTCTGCAGCATGATTGAAAAAAACAAGGTAATAATGTTAGCTGTGATTATGAGTCATGTTTTCTTTATGTTTGGGGGTTAGGGCACATTCAAGATTATGTGACATCAGGAGAGAATTCTTGAGGTGAAATAAATGTCAAAAATTAGTAATCCTTAGTTTAGTCGACCAACTACATGTATTGTGCAAGCAATTGTTACACATAAATTATGAAATTGCGTTATGAAACTAGCCACTGATATTTTAAAAGGAGACATAATTGGTAGGCTATTAGAGCATAACGCTGCAAGTGAACCTTTTGAGGACAATTGCTTTGGTAGCCGAATGTTGTTCATTTTCAGTGGGCTCTTTTGGGACACACGTGCAGTGCTCTTCCAGAACACGCGTTGATTGCCGTGGGATTACTCACACATGTAAAATTCAACATCTGCAAAAGGCTTCTTGAATTCAGAGGTTAAAACTGTGCATCTGTATCCTGCTGGAAAGCCTCATTGTACAGGCTGGCACATGGGAGATGAATTGGGGAAAGAAGAGTTGTTTGAAACAACTTTCTATGTGGTAATAGCTGAATTACGTTTTTTTTAATTATGAACGTAACAAAATTTGGTGACAGTTTATCCTGAATCCACAGTCATCTATAAGTAGTCAGAAGGAGCCCAGCAGCACAGCAGCTGACTGCATCCCTTCACTTCACTGTGGTAGTGGTATTCTGACATCATGCTAGTTGGTAGGAAAAAATTATGAAGACCATTTTAAAGACTAAACTTTGCATATCTTTCTATCTGTGTGGTTTTTACCTGATTTGCAACTCTATGCTAGGCACTGATCGGCAGTAGCAAGGGCTGAGTTCAGTTCCTAGAAAACTTTCTAAAATATTTACACAATATTCCGTGGTCACTAGCTGAGAAACCCGGGAAACTATATATACATACGTGTATACAGACACATGTGCACACACCACCTTTAAAGCTTAGCTGGCTTAAACAGAATTGCTCCAAAATGTGATCAAACATACCTGTGGGATAAATATGTTTCAGCCTGACCCATTTTAGTCAGTTTTCTTTATTCTGCATGAGATGGCTAAAGAGTGCTCCTTCCTCTGCGGCCGGCCGAAGCTGTCAGGGAAGGACTCTTCCTTCTCCCCCAGGCTTAGCCCGTAACACTTCCATAGGCACGGAATTCAGGCGAGTTTCAAAAATTGGCCACTCAGGTATCTGCGGCTTCTTTTAGATGAAAGAAACAGTTCACGCTTAAAGCTATTTTAATAGGCTAACACGACAGGTATGCCAGCTAATATGCTGGGATTTTTTTTTTTTTCTTGTGAAGAGCCAAATATTTCTTTTATGAAGGCTTAAATTCTGCTGAAACTAAAGCTGTCATTCTCTTGGCTGGGTACATCACGCGAGTTAGTGCTAGCCCCAGGGGAGAGTGTGCTGATAAATTTTGGAGTTTGCTTTTCTGCTCTAAAGTAAAACAATTGGACCTCTGTTTAAATGGTCTTCCATGTAAAAGAAGTTTCTTTTCCTATATAAAATTTCATACTAAATAATATACTCTGTTACTTTGTCAATAACGTGGAAGGTTCAGCTACCAGTAAACAGCATTTATGTCCTGCATGTCATCTGCCTTATGTAAGTGCACCTGGGCACTACTGAAATGGCTTCACTTAAGCATTTAGAATAATAATAAATAGCTACTAACCTTAATGCGTAATTAACTGGCTACCTAGGCCCTCCCACAGACTAGAATGCTTTTTTCCTTATGGTTCATGTCTCCTTGCTGTGTTCCTGTTCTCCTTCCCTCCTCTTCCCATCTGTTGTTGTTGTCAGCTCTGTTTTCTTTTGGCTAGAGTGTCTAATTTATCTTTGGCAATTCAGTTTGCCGCAGTCTTTCTCCTGCTTGTGTAAGTTCAGCCCTTCTCAGAGGAATACTCTCTACTTTGGTGGTGGTGTGAGCTTTTTGGTAACATGTCCAAGACCTGTCTGTGCTCAGTGCATGTAGCTCGTGTTCATTTTATGCCGTGTCCTTCACTTCTGACTATAGCTCCTGCTGCGCCACAAAGATCTACTGTAACCTGGTGCACAGTAGAGGCACTGGGATGTGGTGAGGCATTGGGCTTGTGGTGATGGACTGTGGTGGAGCTCAGGAGATCTGGTCTCACTTCTTTGCTTCACATATGACTTGCCTTGAGGCTTCTAAGTTTTCCATGCCTCATTTCTCCATTAGCGAGGGTATTTTCTTTCCCATATTGTCTCACATGCCTGTTCAGTACAAAAGTCCAGGATCTCTTAAAAATGGCCTAGACAAACTGAAAGGTGTACCCCATCTCTGACTACCCCCATCACAGCTCCTGAGCAGGAATATGTGTTGTTCTGTGCTGTTTTTATGGTGTATAATGTCTGGCTGGTTTGAAGCTTCTAGGCGCTGTTGGAATTGACGTAGTAAAAAGTCAAATTATAATGCAATCAGTTGATAATTAAATTGTGTATACGTGTACATACATTGTGCTCTCCTCTTCTCCCCTGTTCCCTCCCCTGTCGAAATGATACATACCTTTTCTGACTTCTACAGGTTCTCCTGGAGTGCCTTTTTGCTCTATTGCTTTCAGAAAATGCTATTTAGAAATATATCTTCAAGTTAGTCCTTTTGGTTGGCCTCTTCTTTTATATGCTTTTGAAATATGTATTTGTGAATTTTTGTGTTTGGAGAAACAACTCTTTTCCTGTGCTTCATCAGTAAGCAAAGAAGTCCTTTAGCTGTAGATGCTATGGATGCTTTATAAATATGTTTTCAAAATAACACACAATAGCCTCATATTGTTGTTTAATCTCATATTTGTTTTCATCAAAACATTTATGAACTATTCAAACACTAAAACAACTGACAGCAATAAACATTATCTGGCCCAGTTTTCCTGTTCCTTCTCCCTCTTTTATATTTGATGTTGCTTATCTGAGTTAAGTATAGTTCCTCCTGATTTGATAGGTGCTATGAAGAGAATCAAGCTATTTTTTTTTCTTTTATAACTTGAGTAAATGAACTCTAACAGTTTCAGTAATAAATTGAGATCTGCCCCACTTACTGCTGCACTTGCACCAAGGAATAAATAATATTCTAGAAAAACAGAATATAATAATAGAAAAGCTGTCGATCTTTATTGATGAGCTGTTAGTAGCCCCAAAAATTCTAATTGCATATGCAGGAACCATTTCATTTTGCATTATTATGCTTGTTTATTGTTGAGAAACGCAGCCATTTTAGAGAGCAGGATGAGTATATTGGTGAATCTCACTGTTCATAAAAAAGTGGTGAGTCATTACTAGAAGATCAGTGGTAGAGTACGTTGAGAAGACAATGTAAGTAAGTAGCAAATTGCATAATAGCTTTAAGTAAGTAAAGTAAACCTGCATTGTGAGGTTGGGATTAGCAGTGGCTTAAGGCAAATTAGGTTTGACAAAATATCTCTGGAACAAAAATCTTACTGTTGTTATTTGTAATCTAAGGGAAACTTTAAAAATATTTCTTTTTTTTTTTTTTTTTTTTTTTAATCTAAACTTTGAGACCTTGAACAACAACCTCTGGAGTATACATTTAAAAACAAAACCAAAACAGGAACAACAACAAAACCAATATTTCTCCGCTCTAGTCTCCAAAAACCCTTTTTGCACTTGCAAACCTATTTTATGATAAGGACATTTCTTTGGATTTTCGCTTGATGTCTTCCGCTCGGGTTTCCTTGATATACTGAATTAAAATATGCATATTATCTTAGTAAGATAAATTAAGAGCAAGTTGCTTTTAGTGTGAGAAAACCTATAGAAGCAAAAAAGAAATGTGCCAGTCATGAGTAACTTACAGCAACTTTTCCTACAGGGGTTTAAGTGAAACAAAACCGAACACGTTTGAGCATTATGCTATGGCAGTTCTCTCTCCATAGTACGCATGATTGCAGTGGAATTTCCGTTACAGATCTAATGTTGTTCTACTTCTAAATTTACCAGAAAAAGAATGTCATATATGACCTAAAATGAAAATGGTATGTATAGGCAGAGTAAAATTTGCATGCACATTTTGAAGTTTGTTGAGCAGACACCGGTGAGGTTTCATAGCTTAGCTTAGAAGAATTAAAACACAGTTCTGCTTTCAAGTACTACAAAACCTCTCAGTAGCATGAAGTCACGCAGTAAAATTAACTCTTGGAATCACAGAATCATAGAATGTCCTGAATTGGAAGGGACCCACAAGGATCATCGAGTCCCACTCCTGTCCCAGCCTAGGACAGCCCCAGAATTCACACCATGTGTCTGAGGGCATTGTCCAAATGCTTCCAATGCATGCAAAGAACCCTGAACATACCATCCAGGCAAAAAAAAAATCAGCAACACTATGACTGACGCCATTTTCTATTTTATGTGAAGGTAAGAACCTCAAGAACATACCTTAGGCTTAATTTGGGGTGTAACACTAGTGTCAGGAGAAAATATTCGGAGGGGTTTGTTCCCCATCACTCTGTCTTTTTATGTTTTTCAAAGCTGAGGTAAGATTAAGTATTTTGAAAAAATTCTCAACAGTAGCAGTTGGTAAAAAAATATTAACCAGAAGTTGATAACTAAAGAAAGAAATGTGAATAATCATTAACAAGTCTACTCAGGGAACAACAGGAAAGAAGGTATTGGATGTTAATTGGATGTGAATGTAAGTGGACTATTAGACATACACCTGATATTCTCCAACAGTGGCGGATGTGCATTTCTTCAAAAGTTTTGGTAAAGAAACATAACTATTTGCTTAATATGAAACTGTGAAAGTAACTAACATTCCTGCTAGTAACATTTACAGGAGGTGTTTATTCCAGGCATGTTGACATGTTTCCAAATACTGCTTTCATTTAAAGAGAAAGTATCAGGCTTTTACTACTTTCCCATGTGCATATAGACTTCAAATGTGTCTTGATCACTAATCATAGTGAGTCTTTTCCCAGGAAGCATGGAAGTTTCATCAGGTAGAAAAAACAGTAAAACATTGCCCAAAACATTGGTATTGATTCTGATTCAATCATCAAATCAATTCCAGGGACTTATATGAAGTTTAAATGGAATACGGCGTGCAAGCACAGTACTAAGAAGAGGTAATACATCTGTACAAGAGCTTCTTTTCAGAACCGAACAGATTCTTTTCAAATGATCTATCACTGATCGAGAACATTAAGAGTGATCTTAAGTGTTAAGTGATCTTGCTGCACATTAATAGCATACATGGTCCTTGATCAGCTGACATTTGTTTAGAGTTTGAGATGGTGAAAATCAGCTGTTAAAAGTAAAAGAAGATATTGAGACAAAAGAAGACTTTTCTTATTATTTTGTTATATTTATTTGTGAAACACACCATTACAGGTACTGAGGGCTGATAACACTTTCAGTCTTCATTGTTTTCAGCAGCTATTAGCTCCTGCTGATGCCTAGAGCAGTTGTCTCTTTCTCACTTGTGTTGTCCCTGACAGTCCTTATGATGCACAGGAAAGTGCCATTGCTCTGGTCCTTGCTGCCTGCTGTTTGCAGCATGCTATTTGCACAATATAGTTTCCCTCTTGGACAAGCAAGTCTGGTCAGTGATGCAGGTAAACAGTCTTCAGTCTCAACTGAGAGGGACTTCTGGGAGGCTGTTGTCAGTGATACAGCACCAGCTCTGAATTTTTTTACTTGATCCCGATTAGACAGAGTGAGTTGAAGGTTGTGTCTGGATTGGCGTGGGGTACACATGTTGCAGTTCCAGCTCTGGGATCCTTTTTCTGTTCTGAAGGATGCCACACTTTTTCCATGCTAAACTAAACTATAAAGCATTCAGCCAGTGCAGGGAGTGTGATCAGGTTTTAGAGATAGCTTTATGCCTAATTAATGTTCATCAAGAAACAGTCAGCCAGACAGCCAATACAGCCCCTCCAAATGGCCCAGGAAAACTATCTGTAGTGACTGTACTCTGCCACCTTTCCCAGCCATATCAGAGAATAAGGACTTTTTGTCTCCACTTGTATAAAATGAACCTTTAATTTAAATCCCTAATGCATTTCATTTCATTTCATTTATGCGTATTGTGTTCGTGTAAACTACTGCTAAGATTTTGGAGATGATACTATTTGTCAGGCAGGTACTCTGGGAAGATGGCAAGTTCCACAATTCCCTGGCCATCCTCAGAAATGTTGTTGCCAATAAATAATAAAATAAAAAAAAAAACAACAACAACGATGACAAAAAAAACAACAAAATGAGCTGCTCTCAGGAGTTGAAGACCTTCAGGGATAAGTGTGTAGAAGAGGTTTTGGCTGCAAGCAAGTCTTGTGTTTCTTTGACAAGAAAATGGGCCAAAAGAGGATCTGTGGAATAATTTGTTTTCTTTCACATGAACACAGCATGATTAGGAGACATTCCTGATTGCAAGGTTGCTTATATTTCTCTGGCTTTTTAGGGAGTATCAAGACGCTAGTCTTAAGTGTTGGTTGAGAGTTTTCCGAAGTTAGAGCTGAAATTCTGGCACCTAATTTTAAGTGAGACTTCTGCCTTCTGGCCGCAAAGCACGTTAAGACACTCTTTCTCCAAGGGAAGATTAAGTCTCAGTGACCTTCAGGCACAAGTACAGAACTTAAGATTTCCCATCTCAGTGTATGAAGTTGCTTGAAACTAATGAGGACACGAGTAGCCCCGAGGGGCATTAACTTTGTGGTCTGGTTGCAGCTACACGTTTTAAATAATGCCTTTGTCTAGATACTCTTCTCATCATAAAATGGCCTGTGAAGGAGGTGAATACCTACTGTACAATTCTGTATGTGGACTATAAAAATCCATCTTCGTAGATGGTAAGAAAGTGCGGATGGGCCCTTCGCTTCCTTTTGTTTCATCAGTGAATGCTGCATACAGAGTAGGTGGCTGAGTCTGAAGCCTGCCTCTCTCATGCTCTGATACCTAATTCAACTTCTCAGTCCTTTATTACTGGCCATATTTGCTCTACCATTTAATCCGTTTTCCCACGTTGTTATCCACTGTGCCCCACTGGCAACCAAAGGGACTAGACAGAGTGATTTCTTTTCAGACAACTTGGAATAAAGTGTCTTTTATCCGTAGTCCTGCTGCTTGCAAACAAATGCACAATGGACACAATGAGACTGTTTGACATGTCAGAGGTCTATTTCTTTTTCTTGGAAAAACATCTGATGTTCCCCTGTTTAAACCAAAAGAGAACATACATTATCTGTGTCCTGCTTTCTATTTCTTAAACAAAAACCAGCTGGTACTAGTGCTTGCCTTTAGGAAGAAACCATCAGGAAGTTGAAATATCAAATCTTGGCTCTACTTAGTTGCCACGGTGATGTATAATTAACCAGGCTACAGCAACGTTATAGAAAGTAAACATAAGGAAATATTCTTGCTAATGGAAAAAATTACACCATGGTATTAAGTAAGACTGAAGGGATTGAAGGTTACATTTTAATTGATCATTTGCAATTGGGCATGTATGTTTGTATTTTTATTGTAATTTGATCAAAACAGTATCATTGTGTGGTCAGAAAGAAATTTAAATGAGTTTGAAAGAAGTAAAACAGGATTCTGAGACACGTTATTGATGGTAGAGTCTTTGTAAGAGATTGGTGTTTCATTGATTTGTGGGGATTTGGGTTTTTTTTTCCTCCTTGTTGCTAATAGGATTCTGTTTGAAAAACAATACATTTCCCCACAAGGTATCCAATAAGAAATGAATAGAGAGAAAAAAGTTTGATTTGGAACAAATGGGAAATCTGATAAAGGCAAACCATTCAATGTTCGCCTCTTGCAACTGATATGGAAGCACCTTTTCCAAGTGGTTATGACACTGATGCAGAGTTATTTGTTTGTCTAAATACCTTTCTTTATGTGGTAATTGTTAAATTATCCTAATGTATTTTAAACTGAGAAAGTTGAACATACCTTTAGAAGGCCACACACGCCAAAAGAAATTGATGTGCAGTTTCCCAGATCCATACAGGAGGAAGTTTCAGTCTGTTTACAAGAGAGATGAGTTTAGGTATGGGATGCTGTTAAAGAATTAAAACTGTGGAACATTGTGTCTATGAGAAACTAGTGTGCTGAAATGTGGGTCAGGAGCAGTGGGATAAAGATTATGTACTTTTGGGAATCCTGTTCCTTATAGTATCTCTCAAAGACATGCTTTATGTGCAGCAGTCTGAGCAGTTGTACAGCATAGGGGCTGCTTGGTAAAACATAGCTGGGGTAGAGCCATGCACCCACTGACTCTGATGGGAAGAGGATTAATCCTTTAAGAACTTTTGTTTGTTCTCTGCATTTGGCCATCTTCTTCAGAACTTTGTTTTAGACTCTGAAGGATGTTACTAAAATCAAGACACCATGTCTACTCAGTAACAGGCCCCAAGAAGCTTTTCTGTGCCTTATCTTCTCTTGGTAAGATTAGTGTAATAGTTTCTCTTCTAGAAAGCTAAGAGCAATAAATGACCTTCAGCTTGTTTAAAACTACTATAAGTAGTGTCAGAGCATGTGTAACTGAGTAGAGCAGCAGTTCACCTGCTACCTCTCTTTAATAAAAAAAACTCTGTTGCATATTGTCATTTAAGGCCCATTACTCTTCACCTTCAAACTTATTCAGTTCTCCTGCCAAATTTTAACATCATAGTGCTTGTATGTGCTCCACGTGCATTATGCCCACTGACTTGAGCAGAAGACAGTGAAGGTTACTCACTTTGGCACAGCAAAGTGCTGAGCATTCTTGGTTCATGTTGACTTCTCTGTCAGTGGAGGGTATGCAAGGAGAATGTCTCATGGTCAAAGCTTGTTTGCCACACACTACGCTGAGTAGAACGATGCTTTGAAGAATGAGCCTGAACGTGTTCCTTCCCCTTCTGATGTAACTTAGGACATTATCTTTCTAATTTCTGAATGACTTGTATTCGCTCAGAATTGCATCTTGTGATGAAATTAGCATTGGGTAAAAATGTATGTCTTTCTGTCATTTTGTAATTTCTCACTTTTCAGGTTGATTCAGTGAACTTTTAGTTTGTGTGGCATAAAAATGCGCAAAGAAGTACCAATTCATTTCCAGTAAAATGCCCAGGTAGTTTCTACATGTTGTGTTCTCTTTTCTTACGGAGCAGGACGTGGATTCCTGAGGGCCCCCTCACATCTGAGCGTTGTGTAAAAATAGCAGCTCCTGAAGTTAGAGTTGCTGTCAGATTATTGATAGGGCAATGGGGAGGTTTGTCATTTTGATTCAGAACACTAGAAAAAAAATATACATCACAGAACAAGTGGTTTTGCCCATATTTGCAAGAAGAGTGCAATATTTCACCTGAGGCAAGGTTTAAAATTATGCTTTCCCCCATTTGGCAAGGCCCCATTGAAAAGGAGCTACTTCAGCAAAGCACCAGTGTTTACTTTGTTCCTTAACATCTCCTATGAAGCATTTGATTGTAAAATCAAAGCAATCCATCCTTTCAAATTTAGTTTTTAATATTTGTTCGGCAGATCTGACCTCACAAGGGGGCCCAATACCCTGAGCAGCCACCCTTGCTGCTGTGTGACCAAGGAATAACACTGGAGTGAGCTGTGAAAGCAGCTTCTTGCCTCCATCTTCTCCACAGGAAATGCATCGGTTGTTGCCAAGTGCAAATACTGGTGTGTTTTCACATGTTTAGATTGCTTTCAGGCAGAAAATTGTTGCAGATTCAAAGGACAGTTTTTGAAAATATGCTCATATTCAGGTAAAATTGGCATTCTTATCGTTGCTAAGAGGCTGTATCGAAATCCTATTCCACCCTGACTGCAGAATTGCTAGCTGCAGATAGCTTACGCGTTATATATCCTGTATATTACAAAGATTTGCTTTAAGCTCAGGACTTAACAAGCATAACACAGAAGCACTTTTGTACAAAGCTTGAAGAGTTAGTCCTTGGCCTTTGGCCAGGAATAAAGAATGCTTGCTCTTGTGCCATTTTGTCCTGTGCTGCTCCAGTCCTGGCAGCGGTTCTGCTTCAGTGTAGTTGTTGGCAGTGAAGCTCAGCTGAACCCTGAATGGCCTCTTCCTGCAAGCAAGCCGGGGCGCAGAGGTCCGAGACAGCATCAAATCTCCGTATTGATCAGCTGTAATAGAGGACTCTATTATGAGAACTCTTCATATCAGAGCCAAGCAAATTGACTGCGGCGATGCAGTAGTAAAGTACTAAAAAAAGCCATACAGAGTGTGAAGTAATTTTCAGTTTTTCCATGGGTTAATGGAGGGACTGAAAGAATAAGAGAACAAACAGCTCCTTCTGGGACAGTCACTGTTTTGGCTATCTATCTGTAGTTGTTGTTGATCTCTCCTTCCTATCTGTGCTAAGTACTAGTTGAGTTTTTCATTCTCGTATGGATCAGCCACAGAGCATAGTCACAGCTTTAAGTGATAAAGTGTTTTTTATTGTTTGCAAAGGCTTGCTTACTCTTCTTTATTCTGCTTACTGTTCTTTAAAAAAAAAACTTTCCCATTTCATTGAGGCAGATTTGGAAGTCAAACCAGAAACTTCAGACTCTACTACGATGGAAAGCACTTTGTTGGGGAGAAACGTTTTGAGTCCATCCATGACCTGGTGACAGATGGATTGATTACTCTTTATATTGAAACGAAGGCAGCTGAATACATTGCCAAGATGACAATAAATCCAATTTATGAACACATAGGATATACAACTTTAAACAGAGAGCCAGCACACAAAAAACATATGCCAACTCTGAGAGATGAACATGATGGCAAAGAGTCTACAGGAGAGGATGAGGTAGCAGAAAAGAGGGTAAGCAATTGTTAACCCACACTTTTTTTTCTGTTAGACTTTTTATTTTGTACTTTTAACCCTCCCCCTCTACTATAAAGTGCTAAAGGTATCTGTAGATACTTAGTCTACATATTTATTTCCAGTATTGCAATAATAGTAATATTCAAACTGGTTATAGGGGTTTTTAATGGTAATTTTTGCATATTGCAAATTTCTATGATTTGGAGGTTAGTTATTTGTCATTGTGAGGTTCCTTTCTTCAGGTATTTTCACAGTTATAGATGTTACCATTAAGCCACTCCTTTATTTCAATTGGACTAAAAATATTTCATCTTAAAATTGTTTACAGTGTCTAAGACAACTGCCCTTTCGTCAAAAATTGTATTTCTTAATATATTCAGCATTCCCCAAACAAATGCATTCCATAATCTATTCAGCAGTCTGCATACAATGACAGTAAAGTTGCCCACATTATAAATAACCCTGTTCATTAAGATGATAAAATGTTAAAACTTTTCACTTGGCTAAGTTCAGCCTGTCAGAAGCTGACAGAGCTATTTTTGGTGTCAGCCAGACTTACGAAGAAGGATTGCTCTCTTCAGAAAGTTGCAGTATCAGCTGAGAACTAACTGTGTCCTGGATTATAGAAGAAAAACAAACAACAAAGAAATCTTAGAACCGGTGAAAATAGAAATAGTAAAGGAGGTTGGGAATGTATCAGGCAGATAAAGCAGCTGCCTGAAACTTCATTTGTGTGACAGAGACTAAACTTAAAAAAGAAAACATAATGTAAATTCCATCATGTTAAACTAAATACTTTGTTTATTGAAATGCTGACATGTGAAAGTCTTTTTAAAGTGTATTTTTACATGTGTGTAGGTGTTCATGCATGTATAAGAGTCTGATATACTCCCCTATTTCACAAACTTCAGAATGACTGTAGGAGTATCTAATAGTGCTTAGAAGAAATGCTAACCTTAGTTGGGATTATCTGTTTGTCTTTCCAATCAGAATTATGTCTGTGATTTCAGTTTTTCTTGAGGTGGAGAAAAGGTCTCTCTGACAATTTCCAACATACATGGCTATTATAGTGAAACTAAGCTCCGTACAGAATCCACAGAGAGAGAAGGCTCATAGCTTTGGTCCTTCAAATCCTTCTCTAGCGGAGTCTGTCATCCTGCACTGAATTTGCTGAGAGATGAAGCACCCAACTTAGCTTAAAGTATGAATCTTCACTGTTATCAGATCATTTTGACAAAAGAAATACTGTGGGGATATTGATGCTAGCTGACCACGTTAAATATCCAATTTCTTGCCTGTTAGGTACCAGTAGTAGAGGGGTGAGTTATCAGTTATAATTCCTGACAGCCACTGACTTGCAGTGTGCTGTTTCAAAAGGATTTTTTTGCATGTTATGATAAAAGAGTTCATTATAATGCAAATCCTGGGGAAAAATCTTTTGCAAGAGTTCTGAAAGTCACCGCTTTGGGTTTCTTTGGTAAAATTAACTCTTCCTGCATTTAGCAACTTTCAAGTGACAACAGAACTCTGTTCTGTCACAACATTTTTTAGACTGATTAAAAAGTTTTCATAGTAAAGGGTTTTCAATGATCATTATTGAAGAATGCTGTTTTTTCCATAGATTACATGGTGTCATGTCAGACTCGTCAACAAGGTATGCCTATTGTTTTGAAACATTTTTCATGAAACAGCTCAAGATCTATTAAGTATTTCTCACAAATTGAAATTTTAGGTGAAAACCTTTAGAGAGGTTAGTCATATAATTGCAACATCCCACCCTGTTTGTCTGGAAGCTACAAGCAACTAAAGTGGCTTAATCTGCAACATATTTCAAAAGCAGTGGTGTTTATTGGCCTGAAGCCCAGCTTTTGAGCCTTTTCTCTTTATTTGTCTTGGAACCATGTTGATGTGGACCCGATGAGGCACACAGACATCACAGTACAGTTAAATGTGGAGATTTCAGTTTAATTTTCAAGTCATTATCCAGCTGGGATTACTACCTGTGGCTGCGTGGGGAAGGCACAGTGTGATCCTTTTGACTGTGGAGTGGCGCATGGGTGACATCTTTGCTGCTTTTACACCTCTCGGGGCCTTTGCTGGAAGATGACACAGAGTCACAAGTGTCACTTCACTCAGCAAATCTCCAAGGGGAATCAGGCATTCAACCCCATGACCAACACCCAATCCCAGTAGCAACCTCAGCATTTGGAACAAGCCCCAGTGTCCAGCTAAGGCTTGCCAAATCCTTTCTCCCTCCTCTGTAAGTCACAGGATGTGGGGAGCATGGGAATGGGGAGAGAGATGGTGGTGACCTCACCGAATGTCTCATGGAGGGTGGTGACTATGTGCAATGTAGGAGTGGTGGGAAGAGGAGACCTCGGAGGGCTTTCTCAAGTGTCTCCCGTCACTGTCTGGGGGATTCGACAACTTGCACACCCACTAAAGCTGTCACCTTGACAGCCTGGGAGAACTATTTCAGGTTCAGTGGGGTGAACGTAACTGACCAACTGGAGGACTGTACAGGAGGGTGACTGAATCACAACTGGTGGTTAATTTTATAAAAAACTCATTGAAATCATGAGATATATACTTGTTTGACAAATAATTTGCATTTAAAGCATGAGTACTGGATGACAGGAAATATTTCTCTGGCTTTTTTAAAAGTCTGCCTACTACAAAAAGTTAACATGCTAGCATGAAGAACGATGGAGAGCTTACATATCCACTTAAGCAGAAGACTCAATCTCTCTGCTAGTTTATAAGCTTTCTTTGGTAAAATAATAATAATGCAATAAGAAAAATATACATATTCATTACTAAATTGCTCAGAAGGTCATTTTACCCATTTTTGTACAGGCTCCTGCTTCTTATGGAAATTTACTTGAAAACTTCAATTAATAATAATGTATTTACCTTATCATGAATCATTTAACCATGATATAAGGAAGCTTTCTTATAGGACATTTATAAGTAGGTCAAATAGTTTTTCTTTCTCTTTGGTCGGAGGGATGGCAGAGTGATTCCTGTTGTCCAATATAAAGAGAGTATCACTGAACTGATATTGACAATTCTAGCAAAGAACGCAAAGAAAAATATCCAAAATCCAACAAGAAAAAAACATTGTCTTATGATCCAAAAGGCAAAATCTGTGTGCTGCAACATTAGCCCCATGGTGAGGATGAAAACTTCTGCAGGGTACGGTGTTTGGCAATTAGTGCATCTTTATCAGTTTTATACCGTAGCCACACAGCTTCTCCCTACACTGTGTGCTGCCTCCTCCGTTAAGAGCGGAAGAAGTCTGAGTCTTGAACATTGATCATCCTGAGCCAAATAGATTCCCAGATTTGCAGACTCTGAGGCTGTTCAGATCCGAATCTAAATTTTGTGCCTGCGACTGTTGCCCAGTCCTGTGTGGGTGGTGTATGAAAGATAAACCTTCAGAAGAAGGAAAGGAGAGACACCCAGGCTCTGACTTGGGAACAGCTGGTGGGAACGTAGTTTTGCTTTCTGCCATAAAATCAAGTGGAGGAAATTGGGCAGCCAGAGAACACACCTCAAACTTGAGAATGAAATATTAAAGAGCACTTCACCTAGCCTTGAATTTGGTGTGGGGCAGTACCAGGGAACGCCACAGGTTCGTGTTCAATAATACTTATTTGTTCCCCACTCTTTTCAGCAATTAATTTATTTCAGTGTGTGTTGGATGACTTGTCATATGCAATACATTAAAAATGAGCCTTAGTAAAGGGGAAGGATTTAAAGACCGTAAAAGATGAAAGGACAAAAATTATGCAATCATTAGATGAGGATTGTAGGACACAGGTCACAATACTCCTAAGTACTGAGTCCTGCAAGAGACCACATTGTGGTGTGATTTAAGATGCAGTTTTTAATAGGAAAAGCATGAGAATATAATCCACTGCGCAGCATGTGCTTCACTGATTATGAGAAGGAATTTGACTGCTTACCATACACAAGTATATATTAAAAATTAAAATTAAAATTCCTGGTTAATGATTTATGATTTTCATAACCTATGAAAGAATTAATAAATAGTCAGAGATAACTGGAGGAGTGGAGATTGAAAACAGGAGAGTGCTTGTCATGCTTGAATGCCCTGAATAGGTATTTTAGCTGCTGTGCTAAAAAGGTAATGCTGGTTCCCAAAACAGTCTGCAGATTGTTCAGAACTCAATTGTGCAGCCATTGTGGTCTGTGTGTTAAGAGAGGGCTAAGATTCCTATGAAAGAGGGCTTCCCATGTGGATTCAGTCTGTATGGCCTAGTGTGGAAGTGGAAGTAATACCCAGGATCACAAGATTTACTATTCCTCCCGTGCCTTGAATACTGATGGATCTCTGAACATTCTCCACTCTCAAAGGTAATTATGGCCTTGGAGCAGATAACTTGATTCAGTTAAATACCTTATAAAAATGGTAGCTCTCAGAAATTAATAAATACCTACCTACATCTATCAAAATCCTTCTTGAAAGCCCTGCAAAACGTTAAATATTTATTTTTTTCATTTTGACATGCTTTTGAGATATTAATATAAGAAGCTGTATGAGTGATTTATTCAAGATTTAATATTTAGCATGAGAAAATTAAATAATTCGTTATGAGTTATCCCATCTTCCAGAATGAAATGCTGAGGTTAATGTTAGGATAGCAACTGAATCACATTTATTCATGTTTACTTTGGTGATAAGTGCTATTTCTTCAAGAAACTTCAGTGGCTGTGAATCAGTTAAAGACCCCTTCAAGACTGTACTACATTCAGTTCAATTCCTACAGAGAGAAAGAATTGAGAGAAAGTTTGTGGCAGCAGTCACCCAACAAAAGCACTCTTTTGCTCTATTTTTAATTACTTTAGTGGTGATACCATTTTTTCCTCCATAGTGATGAAGGCTGATTGTCTGCAACCCCGTGCAAGGAGATCTGGAAATGTAAATCTGTGTCATTTTAGTAGGAAACAGGCTTTTAAGCCTGCCTCCAAAGATAATCCAGATCACAAAGTTAATTGCAATCTCTGTGTACATTTCTAATGGATTCATAACAGTCTCCACATACAGAACCAAGGGTCATATTTAAGGGTGTTTGCAGAGGGACCAGTCTCACTTTCCAACCTTGAACTGACACCGATATTTTCATTAATGACACTACTACTTTTCTACTTTTGCTCTCAGTCAAATCTGTTAGTAAGATCTGCGTAAAACCTTCCTTCACCAAGGCTTATTTTATCTTCAGTGAAAGGGCATCAGAAATTGTAACCGAGGAAGTTACAGTAGGCTGTCGTAGAAGCGTAAGCCCCCTTAGCAAGGTCTGTGATGGAGGAAGACAGCTTTGAACCACACTGTTTGGTGCCCGGTAATGCCAATGCTGGAACTGCTAGGAACTAAAAAGAAGACGTGGTCTTAATAATCAGGGAGGAAGGTGTGCTTTGAGGGTGAAGCAATCTTGATGCTGGAAGTTGTTTGAAATATTTCCATTTACTTGAATTAACTTAATTTTATGAGAAAAGATGAGTGTGTAATGTATAAAACTCTAGACAAGCCACAGCTATAACAAGGGTAGCAAGGAAGCAATAATGTTTTTAAAAGTACAGCTAATAAATGTTTACCTTAAAGTGCATTTAAAGATGCAGGAGACTGAGCGCTGAAGAATCCCATGGGTTAACTTGAGGAGATTGTCAACTCTTTTCTCACAAATGTTCCTTTCCAGTCCCTGCGCGGGTGTCCATGACAATCACTCTGTAAGTTTAATGTAATTTATAAATAAAACATAACTCTGTGGAAGGCAAAAAAACTTCTATTTATTTCTTCTGGGTTTAGCCCATCTTTCAGCAGAGACTTCAAAGCACAGACAATTTTGTCAATACTAAGAAAGTTCCTAGCAGGATGAAAGACAAGCCTACTTTTTAGGTAGCTGCTCCAGCGTATCAGCAACGCTGTAGGCTGCAGAGATTGCCCCAGCCTCAGTCTTCCTCATGTTCCCTTTCTGTGCTTAGCATTTATGGCGGTAGGGATCTAGTGCCATATATGTTGTTATATATGGCACATACAGTTCAAACTAAGACTGCAAATGGTTATGATGCCTTTTTATAAGCATATGTTTTTAACTGAACTATACGTTTATTAAGACCTGAGAAAGGAGAGCTAATCGCATGTGCTGTCCAGTGTGAAGATACCAGCCCAAAGAAAATCCTTTTCTTCAAACTGCAGGGTGCTTTTTCTACTCATAATCACCGAGAGTAACCTAAGCCCTTATTTATGTTCAGTGTGGCAGTAAAATTGATACACTGAAAAGATTATATAAACTGATCTTGGTTTAAGATTCCGAGCTTCCAAACGAAGCATAAACTTTGCTTATTTAATCCCCAGGTCATCCCCCAGAATATCTAGTTTTTCTCTAGTCAGTATCTCGTGCTTATAAATTAGCAAGCCAGACTTGTTTTTTAAGGGTTCCTCACTGGACCTGTAGCTCAGCTCCAGTGCTAAACATGATCCCATAGCACTCCTGTTTTTCCCAGGCCAAATTCTTTCTTCTCTCCTTGCCAGCTCTAGTCGGTGCTCAGCTGTGCTCTGTTAGTTCCTGCAGGTTACAAATGGCATCCCAGCTGATTCCAGTTTGTCTCGCAGGACCTCACCTGCCTGCCTTTGTGTGCTTGCCTGTGCTTCCAAAGCACATTAATTTAATGTGCACACAATAATGTGTGGGATTAATGGGAAATGGAAGTTGCATGCTTGTGTTAGTAGCCTGATTGCATATTGCTGGTCTAGTATTACAAGGTTCAAAACAAATAAGGCTCCACAAACTTCAGCCAGTGAGGAGTGGCTTAGGTCAGGTTGCATTTCAAATGCACAGCACGCCTCTCGTTACAATGCTACTCCTGTAGAGAGGTTTCCTTCATTTTTTAGGTGAGCACAGTTGAGGATCAGCATCCCTCTTCAGCCTTTTGTCGTGAGTACCAGTCATGTGACTGCTCGCCGAGATGACTTTTCACGTTACTTTCTGCTTTTTCACATACATGTGGCTCTTTTATGATCTGGCATGTGAGATGTGTGCACAAAGATATAGTCTTAAGAAAGTCCAGTGTCTAATTATACTGAGACAGGCAGCTGCCATGTGAAACTGGGGGGGACTGGCCTCTCAGACTCACAGGCCAGACCCTCAGCAAAAGCGTGGGGAGTAATTACCCTCAGTGTATGCCCTGTGCCTGATCCAGCCTTTGTAAAACGAATAGCATACATAACTGTTAAAAAGGCTGTAAAGCAGTACAGTTGCTGTGCAATTAAACCTGAAGAATACTGGTGGTGTTGTTACTGATAACGTGAGACCATTAGCAATGAATAAGCTATTATTCTTTCCTGGTGTTGTGAGGTAAGTCAGTGTGAAGCCCTCACCAGCAGTTCTTTCCAGGGTTTCTAATGCTTGGTGGTTTGGATCTGGTTATGTTTTTAACACCCTTCAAAAAATACCGTATAGCCTTAGCCTTTCTTGTATGTCGTGGCAGAAGTTTCCTTCCTGTTTAACTGGGATAGGCTAATGCAAGAAGGATTGCAGGGAGGGAGGAAGGAAGGAATCTCCCTTAGCTCTTGAAGAGCCAAAGAGGATAGCTTTCTTTGGGTGCTCTTCAGGGGCAGAGAGATTTCTCCCATCCTGGTGGACCTTAGTAGATGGGACACGGAAATACAGAGGTCCCGCTCAACTCCTGATGAGCAACGGAGAGCTGTCATGGCTTCAGTCCTAACACGCTGTAGGATTCTGCTGTTTACCTTCTCTATGGGCCTTATACTTGAGGTTTCCAAAAAAGGCTGCCTAGATAGTGGGGAAGCCTCATAGTCATATATAAGGAAATTATAATCTTTTTTAAAAAAAACCCTGTGGTTTCCCTTGACTTTTTATGCCTTCTGACAACTGAATAATCCATGCAGTGGCCACAGAAAGGAGAAGGTGGGTCTCTTTCAGAGCAGTCTCTAAAGCAGGCATCTGGTTGTCATTTATTACTTATGCAAAGACCTTCCCGGATGGTGAGGGACTGCGGTGGGTTGCTAGCTGGCAGCTCCCTCGTTTGTTGTTCTCTTTCCTTAGCTGTGTGAGTTCTGGGTCTTTTTTTTTTTTAACTCCTCCTCCCATCTGGCATCTCCTAATTATTTTCTATTACTAGTCACTTCTACAGGAAACAGACCGGACTGTTGAATTAAGGGCCCTATAAAAGGATAATTTTGTTATTTACAACTTTCTTACCTCACTTAGACTTTATAATGTGACACACTATAGCTGGTGATAATCACCTTGGGCTACGATTGTGTCTAATCTCATAAACAAGGCAGGGTCAGGTCTGGTCACTAGTTGAACATGAAAGTCCCAAGGAAAAGCCAGGGCTGCGGGAAGGTGCGTTGGTAGCACCTTTGGCTGTGATCTAATATCTGATGTGTCTTGTGTTTCATACCCTCTGCATCTCTGTAGCCTGTGTCAATCTGCACTAAGAGTCTTGACTACCAGGGATTTTCTCCACTTACCTCTACCATTATTCAGATAAGCTCCTTTTTCTCCTTACTGTTTGCAGTGGTTGGGGGGGTGGGTTTGGGTTTTTTTTAGGTGGGAGGGGGAAAAGCATTTTACATTGGCCACTGTTTGCATGCTCACAAGTACAAATACATGTCATTTGGCTTCTGTACAAAGATGGAAAGGACATGGAGCTGTGGGGGTCTGGTGTGTCGCCCCCCGTTCAGTTGGAGAATGGCCTGATAGGCAGGCACATCTGCTCCACTAATAATTGCCCATTCATAAGTGATTACCAAACCCTTAAGATTCATGAAGAGTGAAATGCTTGTTTTAGAAGTGGTAGCAGAAAGAGAAGTAGTTAGAGGTGCCTAAGTGAAGTATTAGACATGAAAGAAAAAAAGAACAACCATTTATCCTGTGGTTAATGCCAGGGAAGCTGGTCTGTTCTAGCCCTTGTTTCTTTCCTTTTAATCTTTCACAAGAAAAAAGATGTTTTCAGATAAAACTTCTCATGCTTAGTTCTAGTCTCTAGCTGAATGTTTTTCTTTTCTGAATTTGAACAAAGTAAGGAGAGCAGTTTTGTTACTAAGCTCAATAAACTGCCTGCTCTTATTACTTCAAACCTGTCACACTCGTCATCAGCGAAGACAGCAACTCTTGACAGTTTTGCAAAGTCTTCCTTTGATCATTAACTTTTAGAACATTAACTTTTCCATATTTAACCTTTTTTCTGCATGGTATCAGCAGTTAGAAACAGTGTTGCTTCTGGCATTCACTGTTCCTACAGTCCTAATGTTTAAGCAAGGTAAAGATCATCACACTGAAAAAATCTGATTCTCAGTTGATGAAGAGTTGTTGCTCTAATCCTCATCATCTCAGTATTGATATTCCTCACATCCGTACAATTTACAAGATAACTACAGGATGATGTGTTTCTAATAGTGAAGTTCATATTATAATGCACTTGGACTGTATTGCTTTTTCGTGGGGATTATTATTGCATTTGGTGAGAGCTAAAGCAGTTTGAATTGCCTAAGGAACATTAGAGCTAGTATCACAAAGTATAATGTCCTCTGTTAAATCTTAGTCATGTGTATATGTGAGTTAGTAAATTTTTTTATGATTTCCAGTTTGTGAATTAGATTAGTAGCACTTAGAGGCAAGCAGCTTTTCCCCTTCCTGAGAGAAGAGTGGAGGAATACTGTGAAAACATGAAAGGCTGTATTCCCAGTTTCCATTTGCATGTAGTGCTGAAATATTTTAAAAGCTCTATGCTTTATATCATGTATCAAATAGTTTATTGGTTGAAGATTTCTGATGATTTTACGTTGCTAGAAAAGTCCTGAAGCATTTACCAAAGTTAGTATAATAGTGAATTACATTTGCGTTCAGGCATTTCTGTGAATTGGCTGATGATTAAAGTAATGACCTGTTTAATACAAATGCACAAAAATTGCAAAAAGTATGGTGTGTTGTTATCTTTCACAGAATTTGTAGCGCTCAGTCTCTTAAGTGACAGCTTCTCTTTCACTCCGGCCTCCAAATCCTTGCTAGCACTTGTCGCAGCGCTGCAGCCTGATGCCTGGAAGGTGCCAGTCACCTTTGTCACACACTGGAGTCCCCAAAGCAGACTCACTGCTCAGCGAGCTGATAATGCTGAGAGCTTCCTGGATAATTTTTTTTATGGGCCTTAGCGGTTAAGTCTCTTGGGCTGTTTTTATAGTTGAAAATTCAACCAACCTCACTGTTAGAAATCTTATGAGCAGTGTCACTTAAAGTGCTAGTTGATTGTGGCAGTATAAATAAAAAGTTGCCCTGTAAAATGAGATGAAAAATATGACTAAGAAGAAAGCAGTTGTGCTGGATAAATGTTTTGTTCATTGCCAATGAATTTAAGGAATAGAACTATACTCCAAACTTAGTCTTTTAACTTTGATGTGCCCATGGACACACATGCACCTAGAAAACTGGTAATGAGGGTCTGCAAGGAGTGCTGATGGACACTGGGGGTCACCCCATTTTGTAATCTTTCTGCAGTGAGGTGGTCCATAAGTGGGTTTTCACCATTGTAATTTTTGCAAGAATGTTGCATATCCTTGTCACAATTCTAGTATTCCTTCAGGTTAAAAAATGTTTTCGCCTTGATTCATGGGGTTGAATCAAGTGATAATTAAGGAAGGATTAGGAGACTTTGCACTCTTAGTCTTATTTATGCTAAATAAGTATGATTATGGACTGAAAGTATGTTGAAGGAAGAAATTGTGACAACACATGTATCATATAGCAACATAGCTTATTCAGGAAGAAGTGGATGGATTCAAAATAGAGGATGTGCCAAAGGAGCAGTCTGAAATACAAAGAGTGTTTAGAAATTAATGAGCTGCAGTTTTCAATTATAACATACATTGAATTCCTCTAAATTGAATTACCATGTAGAACAAAAAAGGCTAATATTAGACGCATTAAAGTGCCAGGCAAGACTAATGTGAAATGAATACATCAGGTAAGAAAATATTAATGAGACATAAAAAGAAATTTCCATACCACTTGCCCATGTTATACCAGTAGCCAAAGCTCCTATTCCATGAGGAATAAATGAAAAAAAAACCTAATAAATATAATGATAGAAAGACCTTGTGGATTACATGATTGTCATTATCCCTAAGCGTATACACTTTCAGTTACAAAAAGATACAGAGGTTTCTTGTAGAAACTGCTTTTATCAATATGATTCTTAAATGGATAACATAAGGGAAGTGTTGTAAATTATTTATTTCATAAAGTCTGGCCACCGTCAACATTTCCTTGCTAGGAGACAGGTAAGGTTTGTCATCAAAGGGTATGGTTAAGCTTTTTGATGTGTCTTTTTTTTTTTCTTTTTTAATTATTATTTTTCCTTTTATTTGAGGAAATCCTTGTAACAGTGTGGGTCAGGTGAGAAATAAAACTATCACCAGTCCCTTGTGGTTTCAGAAGATTAGTCGAAGAGCCTGTTTTCTCTTACGATACTCAAATGTAGTATATTAGTAACAAAGAGCATTTGCCAAAAGAGTAGCATTGATGCAGCTGCCAATTTGCATTACATTTTGACTGTTACCACTCCTATAGAGCACATTGTCTTGTGGCATTTATAAATGACTTTTAAGGTCTTTTTGGAATACAGTCTGCCTTGACATGTCACAAGCCAAGAGGCTTTTGCTGGAGTGACTCCTCGCTGCAATGAACGTCAGTTATGCCTCGGTCACAACAGCACAGCTCCCTGCAGGCCAGCAAGGAGACAAGCCCCAGACCAGGGAAGGGAAGAAAACATGATGCAGTTAGCTGAAATAGAAAATGCTGACTAAATGCTGACTAAATGGAAGCGAGATGGAGAAGCTGCTGAGGAGCAGCCTCTGCATGTTGCTGGCCAGTGTGAAGGTTGCTCCTTAGGCAGAGCTCCTTGCTCCATCAACTCCTCTTCCTGTAGGCCTCATAGCTGCAAGACAGACCTTTCTAGCCCCGATTTAGCGATGCGTAACAGTGTAAGAGTTAAACTCTGTGAGTAGTCCTCCCAGTCACTCTGCTTCTGCCTCTCCTGGGGAGAGGAGTACCTGGCACAGGTGGCTGCTTTAACTCACTGTTTAGCTTACCACCTGCATGGACCAGGCTCCTGGCAGGAGGAGAGGAAGATAGGATGGACCAAAACCAAAGCTACGAAGGATGAAAGGGTGGATGGAAAGGACTGAAAGCAAAGCTGTGCAAAGGACAGGCTTCGTCTGAAGGATTTACTGGACATAAATACCAGTGTTTTGTGATGCTTCTCTCCTTGCTTATGAACTGTTCTGCACGCTTTGCCTGGGGAACAACGATGCTGATGCTGCCAGCCCCCTGAGGCAGGGAGGTGGTATCTTCTGTGCTCTACCAGCTCTTGGTCCCCTTCTGTACTTACCAAGTTTGGCTGGGGTTGGACCCCTTTTAATGCACTTGTTTTCCCAAGGAAATAACAGAATTGTGGTAACGAGCTGTTGCAAAGCAAGGAGAGAATTGCTGAGGCTGATACCTCAGCTTGAACTCACGGTCATGGGGAACTGCTTTCCTTGCCACAGTCAGAGCTAGGAGTGAAAGGAGCTCATTTCTTAGCTTTCTGGGTAGCTTTTATCATGGTGTTTGATTGGCATATCCTGCCTCGGTGTCACACAGCTTGGTAGCAGCTCTGCTTTTGTCGAGCAGTCGTATCTTGCCCCTTGTGAGCAGGCTGGTAGTCTCTGTCTTTGAGGGAAGGGCTGGAGCGGTCGGTTATTTTAACAGAGGCAGCCGGGGCCGTGGGGATGCCCTGCGTCTGTAGGGAAGGGCCTGTGGCTTTGGCCAGCTCGGGACCAAACCAGGACAAGGGAGGAGCCCCGGGAGATGGGCAGGACTCTGCCGTCTCGCCCAGAACATGACCCAGTAAGGAAGCATATTATTATTTATACAACCTAAATGAAGTCGTAGCTATTGCTTGTAAAACCCAACTTAGCACCGTTATTGATTGCAACACCCACATCCGTGCCTGTGTGCATTCTCACATGCCCACGTATGCCCCTGCAGTGGTATTTGTACCTATGGGGTGTGAAGGAAATCCCCAGAATTACCTCCCCTCTTTCAGTGGACACAGCGGGCCAGTTGCTGACCTTGCTAAAAGCTAAGTCGCTTAGTGTTAGCAAAGTCCTCCAGAACCAGAGCAGAACTTGTTACTGCAGGTACTGTGAGATTTTAATTTCATTTTGCCATGGCTAGGTCCGTGGCTATATACCAAAATAGCCCCCTCCCTCAGAAATTAAATGTGGTGGTTGCCTCTGAAATGTGCCTTGCTTTTGTGCCACTATCCGGAACAGCAAATGTTAATTGTTTTTGTCTTGTCAGTTATTGAAAGAGGAATAGTCACAGTGGACGCTTTTTGCCAGTGTGCAGTTTCAACTTGTCATTTCCAAAGGCCCACACTGGTAACTGCTGGGAGCAAACCTACAACCCGCCATGCCACTAGGAATAAAATAAGCTGGCTGACCTAGATCCGAATCAGCTGCAGTGGCCGGTAGGTTATAGCACTAAAGCTACAGAAAAACAACTTTTCTGTTGGCTTCCCCTAAGATCTCTCAGCTTTTTTATGAGTATGCTCCCTTGTTATGAAAACAAGGGTACTTCAGGGTATTTCTGGTAAGCACATCAGTGCAAACATGAACTCTTCCCAAGTAATGCTAATAACATTCTAATTGTATTGCACAGTACCAAATGAACTCACTTTTTATGCGGTAATTTCTAGCAGCAATATTGGGCAACATTTTTTCCATAATTTAAACTTTGGTTTAGATTATTTATTTATTTTAATTTAACAATCATACTTTAAACCAAGCCAACACTTTGGCTGAATTTGTTTAATTAAGGTTTTAATTAAAACTTTTTTTAAGCTTCTTTTTAAATTTTAGATATAAAAATGTTCATTACCTGCTGTGAAAATCACGTACACTTTTATCAGAAATAAAAATTCAAAAATATAAATAGGCATTTCTTTAGATTTTGCAAAAAGCATTTCACTGGGGGGTGTGGGGGTGGGAAGGTCTGATTTAATTAGAAGCCAGTCCATTTGGAAAATTTTGTTTCAAAAAATAGAACTTTCTCAGCAGTAAGTTTTCATCATTCAACCATGTCTTAAACGCCAACTCCCCTTTGGGTAACTGTGGACTCAAAGCCAGGGTTGTGTGTTGCCTGAGGATCCCAGTACACTTTGAGTATTGTGTGAGCCTGATACAGTCTGTGTGCCAGCTAAAAGTGGCTGTGCTGGAATGGCAGCAAGAGAAGCCTTACCCTGGTGGCTGAGACTGCGTGATGGTCCTTCCCATCCAGCTCCTGAAATGTCAACTTTGAGGTTGAACTTTTCTTTGAATAGCATTCCTACCCTCCACTCACAGCATCTATCTGTGGGCAGAGGCTGTGCCTGGCATCAGCATGCCTACAAGTGAAGAAAATGAAATGAAAACAGCTTATCACCAATTTTAAATAAAAAGAAAAATTTTGGGCTCCCTTTCCCCCCTTGGAACAATTCTGTGAAAGACATGCCTGGGAAAATTATATTTAGCGTGGAACAAGCTTCCACCGAGAACTGCATTGAGGAAATTGGGCTGAGTTTCACAATCTGACTGATTAGCTTTTGAAAATTGTGTACTGAGCCCATAAAATATGCTCATAAAGTGTTCAGGCAAGGAAGGATTTTCTAAGCATGTACATTTGGCTAAGTTGGCTATACAATGAAACAGAGCACAAAAAAATATACAGTGGCTCACCGCATAGCAACCCAAATATCTTGTTTCTTGAGGTATGTACAACAGGGCATCATCTTTGATTTTTAAAAAAATGCATGCAATATAACTGCTGGTTATTATTATTATTAAAATACATGCCTTAGAGGGAAGGGATCGTATTATATATGAAGTCTGAAACAATAAAGGGATATTTAGTCATAACAACATGAAAATACCATATGAGAATGAAAAGCCTGCAGTGCATGAAAATACGATACTGTGTTTGAGAGAGGAGCCAGGTGGTTGTGAAACCAAACACTACATCGTATTGGAAACGCACGTGGGCTTCAGGAGTCTAATCAAGTCTAATCTGGGCATTTTAGGACTTGTTGAGCTTAACCTGACTCTTGAATTTTCTGTGTTGTTGAGGTTTTTTTCTGAAGTGATTTTGGTTTATTACTCAACAAATGGGAAATGCATAGGTTTGCATTTTTAGAAAGATAATTTGTCCAATGTTGACTGAATTGTGTGACTGTATTAAACTTACATAATGTGTCTTTCAGAGAGTGACTAATTGGAATTTACTGTAAGCCATGGATGACTTTAAACTCAGTTCTGTGGAGTCTTCATAATAAGACTTAATGATTGTGAGTTTAGTACCAGAAAATACACATGCATTATCCAGCTAACACCGAGAGCAAATAGCGCTCAAGAAAACAGCTGTTTCTCCCACACCCTGCAGGACTGCTCCAGGGGGAAGTAAGGAAAGCAAATCCTGGTAGGACGTAGGCTGAACCACTCTGATGGTTGAGGTTTCAGAATAAATGAGAACATTTGAAATAGCAGGTTACAATCTTTTTTTTTGTCTTTTTTTTTCTCTCTTAGCCCATATGTACAATGTAGAACCTCTAAACAGATGTCTTGGTTTAAAGGTTGTTGTGTTGCTGGGTTTGTTTTTTTAGTGCTTGTTTAAGTCACTAAAATTACAGGACTGAGAGGCTGCTCCAGTTGTGTGCTCTGCTGAGAGGTTGCTTGGCTGTTACATCCAGTCATTCCATTTTCAGTTCACCTCAATCCTGTGAAATCATGTCCCTAAATTAAATTTAAAGAAGACAGCCCTGCAGTTTCCTTCCTCCTGGAGTCTGCACAGCGTATTGCTCCCTACACATGCAATGGTTGCAAATGCCTGTCGCAAACAATTAATAAAAAAAATAAAATCAAGACTTTACTTAGAAAAGTGGAAGGGAGAAGACTTTCCTCCTCAGATTTCTACCTCTTTTGCATCCAATATGTAGCAGACGGTATCTAATAATTGTTCCTGTTAAGGTGGACTTCAGACAGAGCCACTGGTGGAGAGCAGGTGTTGAATCAAGAGCCAGCCAAGGGTGTAAGAAGAGGAGCAGAACCTGCAGGCTTGTAGGCTGGGAACAGTGACAGCATAGGGCGCCTGGAGCAGGAGAGTGCATCGGGAAAGAACAGCATCCTCTAGGATTTGAGTTGAACCCCCAGGTCCGTGACTTCACTTGTTTGCTTTCAGGAATGGTGACTCATCTCTGCAATGGTGAGGGCTACCTGAGGACAGTGGCTTGCTCTCTCTTGCTTTATTATCTCATGCACTGGTAAGCTAAAGATCTAGACCTGCCCGATGACCCAAATTGGGGTCAGGAAGGTGTGTACAACAGGACTTCCATTCTTCATTTTGGTTTTCAAAAGCAAGGAAGAGGGCAGCATTAAGAAGAGCACTAGCTTGCAATGCCAAGTTCCCAGTTAGGCAATGTCAGAAGAGTGAGCATTGCATTATAGAATTATGTCATCTGAGAGCAGTTGTATGAATTTTAATTACAACACTATGTTGGGGAAATACATGTAAGAAATAAGCAACAAATATATATTTTTAATCATTTTTCAGTTGCTAGATTTATGGCTTTAACTTTCTTTCACTCTGGGTTTCTGGTGTGCACAACTGTAATGCATATAGCGCACGTGAAGGGCTGTAGGTGTAGGTGAGCCCAGTATTCCTATATTTGTAAACAGCAGAAAATGCTTTGCACTGAACAACGGGAAACTGATTTATGTAAAACCAATAAACAGTCTGAGTTAGATTACTGTAACACAAAGTAATGTTAGAATTAAAATTCATAATCTTAAAACTACTTTCCAGATTATAACGCATTTTCATAATTACAGCCATGAGATAGGACCTTTCCCTGTTGGGTAGTTTTGCTTAGCTTTTTATTGGCATTCTTAAGATTTAATTTTACAGGATCCAGAGATCAGTTTCTACTAACGTGACTCTAAAGTGCAATTGAAAATAAATCAGTTCTTCAGAATTAGGAAGAAGGAAACTGACAATTAAGGAATATGTCAAAAAACAAATATGCTCTCTACCAATGATTGAAAGGAAAATTCGGAATGCTTCATCTTGCTTCTGAAGTGGAATCATACAAAAACCAATAAGGGTTGATTCTGATGGTAAATGTACTCTTGAAAATTGCGGGGTTATTTATTTCCAACAAATTCAATTTTCAAAGAGTTTATTTCCTGCTATGAAGTTTTAGTAATTTATTTTTTCCTTTTAAAAAAGAAAAAGAGGAATTTTGGTTTCCAAGGAAGCATGTAATGAAACCACCTTTCCAGAACCCCACAATTTGCTTCCTGAGCCTGTTGTCACTCAAAGCTGTTTGGAGAGGATGACTCCTCTGGGGCAGGTTTAGGTCCACCTCGTTCCATGAGGACTTTTACCTGATGTAGTCCTTGGGTATGAAACCATGAAGTGGCTTTAGCTAGAAAGAAAGGAGAGAATTAGTTCAAAAGCCTGTTTGCATCCTCCACCCCTGAATCCCTCCTACTCTCACAGGTGGTCAGTTATTGCCATCTCTTACTCCTCACCTCATTTTTCTCGATCTCCTGTTGCTGTGAGTGTTACACTTAGAAGGATGTGCAGAAAAATGCGAGAGGGGAGCATTTATTCATCTGCAGCAGAAATGAGCTGTTAAAAGCAAGACAGGCAGATTGAGGTAGCCGTTGGAACAGTATTTCTCAATGGGATGGATCAGCCAGTCTCCTGTGTATATTGAAGCTGGGAACTGAGCCAGATACTCCTAAGGCCCCTGTATGAGCCACTAATGCCCGACAGCTTCATCCTGTGTAATCTAGAGCCAGTGTTTTGATTATTAGCTATTAATTTGCATTGCAGATTAGTGGTTGGTGAAGCACGTATGTTGGTCCTTAATCTCTGCAACCTGACCCTATGCTGAAACCCAGCAGATTTTCAAAAACCTGTAGAGAAGGCACTGGTGGCCATGCCAGGGGGCAGAGGAGGGGCTCACGGTGAGCATTACTCTCGGTGTATTGGCAGGATTGAGCTAAATGGAGACACTGTGATCCAGCTGCAAAGCACACACAGATTCCACGCAGAAGACTGCGACAAACTGTGCCTGTCTTTGGTTGTTACTGAGTCATGAGAGATAAAAATACCTTTGCTGCAGAAGGGAGAGTGGTTGTGGTGCTGCAGGCTGTGGCAAGGGAAGGGAGAGCTGCGCTCTGGCTAGCTGCACAGGCAGGCTGTGCACGAGGAAGGGTCCTCTTGCGCCCTACACGTTGGGATGGTGGTCAGCCCCACGGTGTAAATCACTGCCGTAGTCAGTCAGACCAAAGGTCCATTTTTGCAGTCTCTCACAAAGACTCTTCACAAACGCTTGGGGAGCACTACAAGAAAAAGGGCGGGAGTCGAGTGGCTGTTGTGGTGTCCCCACCTGTCTGTCAGCATGCAGCTGAAAAGAGCCTGAGCTGGGCTGCCCTGGGGAGCGGCTCTGGGTGGGTACGGCATGGTCTGCCTTTGTCCTCTGTGAGCCCCTTACACTCGGACTCAGCTGTGTCCTGTGGCAAGACTTTAATGATGCTGGTTTGAAGTACTGTTTCCTTTGGTTTGTGTGAGGCGTAGCAAGGACCAGATTGTCCTCTGCACGTTTTATTGTCAGTGGCAAATCCCAAACAGCACGTTTCAGTCTGATTTAAGACTATGTGTCGTTCAACTTCTGTTGATATTCATAAATCCCTAATGAGAGGCACCACAGCAATTGAGGGTTTAGGTCTTTGGTGGAAGGGGTGGTGTGGTGAACTTTTGGTAGCATGTGTGTTCACATCACTGCTAGAAGAGGCTGATAAATGATGGGAGTTTGATGAGCCTCTTCTTCTACGAAAGGCATGGAGAAATGTAATTTTAAAGGAACAGCGATGAGCATCAAGGGTTGCATTAACTGCTCCCAGACCTGCCTTTTGGTGCCTAACCCTTGTCAGACACGGGGGGTCGGGGATCGCTTTGTGTCACAGCCCTGGGGGCTGCTGTTCACTGTGCGCACCTGAGGGTGCCCCGGCACCCCCGCACCCCGCAGGGCGAAGCGATGCCGTTTCGTAGCGGTGCGTGACCCGTGCCCGGCTGACAGCCCTGCTCGGGTCCTTCCCCCGGAGCCCGCCGGCGCGGGGGCGCAGCGCTGCCCGCCCCGCCGGGGCTCCATTGGCTGCGGCCGCCGGGGGGCCGCGGGGCCGCCCCCGCCCGCCCCGGGGGCGGTGCCGCTGCCGCCGCCCGGCCCCGCCCGGCGCAGCGCGGCCCGGGCGGCGGGGCGGGAGGGGGGCGACCAGGCGTGCGGTCGCCGATGGAGGGAGCGGCTGCGGGCTGCCCCCCCCCTGCCGCTGGCTGCCGCACAGGCCCGGCCCGCCGGCCGCCCCCCGGCAGGCCTCCGCCGCCGAGCGCAGGGCAGCC
Organism: Nyctibius grandis; assembly: GCF_013368605.1. Lineage (NCBI taxonomy): Eukaryota > Metazoa > Chordata > Aves > Nyctibiiformes > Nyctibiidae > Nyctibius > Nyctibius grandis. Next base: position 14,422,257 of record NC_090666.1, read on the forward strand.
CGCCCCGCTGGGTTAGCCGCGCCGAGAGCCGGTGCCCTGCCATGGCCGCGCCGCCCTGCCCAGCAGTTTAGGTTCCCGAAATGGTCCTTTTCGGTTTTTCAAACCGAGTCTGACACACACAGGGCGCCGATCGTTCCGGGGGGGCTGTTCCTCCCTCCCGTCAGCTCCAACATGCCGGCCAGAGAGTCCTGGTCGGGGCACAAAGCGAACAGGTCTGCCGGGCACAACGCGAGGCAGGAGAGCCGTCAGCAAGATTTATTGCTCGCAGCCTTGGGGATGAAGCTGGGTACTCAGAAGTCGTCTGTGACGATCTGGCAACCTCTTAAACTCTTTGCTTATTCACAGCTGACATCGCTCGTCAGAAGAGCAACTCTGAAAGAAAATGAACATGTTCCAAAATACGAGAAGGTTCATAACTTCAAGGTAAGAAATTATGCTACTTATTTCTTTTTAAAGCACAGGAGCTATAGTTTTTATTTTAAAATGGGTCCGGTATTGCAAGGAAATAATATATATGCAGACTGTGACTTTCTAGGAACTTACATGCTTCAATTAAATCTCATTGCCGCTTAAATCAATTAGACATCTTGAGAACATTTCAGCAGAAGAACGAGGATTTTGTTGTTGACTGCTTGTGTGCATGTGTTTGTTTCAATAATATTTGCCTTATCTAGGTTCTGTCTTTTATTTAGAATTGTTTTATACAGAGAGAGATGCTAAAGGTGAGAAAAACTGGCAAAGTTTTCTTTCCATTCAAATGAATGTCCTTCAGTTTTACTTATGATGATATGATGCCAAAAAGTCTTTTAGATCTGTGATTAGAGGATTAAACTGGTTTTATCACAGTTTGTCGCTGGTAAATAGCTTTGGAGGTAAGAAGCATGTTCTACTGCATCTGGATGGAGCAGATGGTCTGCATTTCCCTTCGTTTCTGGCTTTTCTCCTGGGTTAATGAATTGAGTGTGTTGAAAGCAGCATGGCTTATACCGTGGGGCTATTGGAGCTGCTGGCATTAGCAACTACCTTGTGTTTTGGTAACATTTACTTAGTCTTCTATGTAGCTTCTAATTATTGTTTTAATTATTGTAAATAAACAGTGCTCTTTGGTAAGAGAGGCATCTGTCAATACAACATATGCGTGTTTTGTGTCTGTATCTGTAATAAGTGTCCAGGAAGGATTTAGTAATTTAACCTTTTGGTGGTCAGATGCATTGCGTAATAGGCAGTCTTTATTTGTAAGAGTAAAAGAATTGATGTTATACTGAATTCCTGTAGATGACGATACAAACTTCATATAGAGTACCTGAAGCCCAGATTTTATCTTTAATGTGTGGGGTTTTTCCCCTGTGTAGCTTTTGCTTTTATTTATTTTAGGAGAAAGGGAGATGATTAATATAATACAGCCATCTGATGATAATAAGCATCTGTTAATTGTCTTGTATTTTCAGTTTTTATTTCCATCACACTCATGTGCATGTGTGAATGTACACATGCGTGCACATATGTATGTTTATCTATCATCCATCTATTTTTATTTAAACCACCTTCTGGCTTTTGAGTTCAGATAATCACTAAAATTGGAAACTTTAAATGATCAGGATGTTTTGTTTGACTTGAGTTCTTCAATAAAGCATGAATTTGAAAACCATGTACAAAAGGTTATACAAAAAGTGTTTAATATGAATGCTTGGCATAAAATAATCCTGCTGGCTGTCAGTTAAATGCAGAGCATTTTTTCACAGGCTCCTGAGGTGTCCTAGAGATCTGAAATGTCTTGCACCTTTCATTTGTTCTTTAGAGTCTGAAGATAGTTCTTGCAGGTGCCAGCAGACAGTGAATTTCCATGTACTACAGTGTATGTAGGATAATACGTATTTAATTTTGTGCACATCTGTATTCTTTAGTTGCTTTCCTTTACCAGCCTGAAATACATCTGTTTTGAAAAAAATCCAATAACCTGATTTTCATTCATTTGGGTTTGTTTATTTGTTTTTTTTACAGAAGTGGTTTCTGGAAAGTTTGGAAGCTGTGAGTTTTCCAGTCTTTTTTCAAAACCAAACTGTGTGTCTGATCCAAGGTCATAGCTACAGCACAAACTTCCCGCACAGTTTGTTTTCTTTCTAATAGTTCTTTCTAATAATTCTTTATAATATTGTACTGTAGTTCCTTTATACATACAGTTGCCAGAAAAATACACCTTGAGAAGTAATTCTTTTCTCAAGTCAGTGAAACGGAGTTACCTTACACAAATAATTTTTGTTATAAAAAAGTAGAAGGGAGCAAAACCCCTTACCCCTTAAGGGGTGTGCAGCAACCAACCTACCCGCTGAAGGAATGCTGCTGGCGTTCTCGAGCTCTGAATGTGGCCACTGTCCCATTTGTAAAAAAATAAGCATAAGCCCTTCATAATTATTGCGTTATGGATCTGAAATGAATGGCCATCGTTAGCTCATGCGCTCCTCTCCTTTATCATTCCTTGCATCTGTCAAATTTTTCTTCTCATGTATATAGACGTCATCATTTAAAATGTCTACAGAAGCCTCCTAGGTTGCCTGCCAAGCAGCAAATGTGGCCACCCATGTGGGAAGGAAGGAAATGTCAGCCCCAGAGTCTTGAAGCTAGACTTTTGAAACAAAACAAGAAAAAACAACCCAGAAATTAAATAAATTTATATAGTTCAGCTAACCAATGGTGACTGCTGTCCCCAGAGGCTCCACCAGCACAAAGGAGGACGCACGCTTTGTACCTCTGCGGCTAATCTTCTCCTCCTTGCACAGGCACGAGGCAGCAGATAGGGACCCCTGACTCTTTCCCAGCTGCTTCTTTGATCAGGCACATCGCTGATCACAGAAATGAAGGGGTCTCGGAAACCCTTTCATACTGGAAACGCTGTAACATCCCAGCAGAGGGGGGAGAAGTGGATAATCACAGCAACTAGCGCTGTTGTCTTGGAGAAGGGAAGAAGACAGCGTCAGCCGCTCCGGAGGCGGGCTGGGGTTAGCAAGTGCCCGAGAGGCTTAGCCACAGGTTAGGAGACCTCCATTCTCCCTCCACCCCTGTGCCTCCTGCCCCTGTGGGGATGCAGGTGGAGTTTGGACCCTCAGACTGTTGCCTGCAGCAAAGCTCAGGTAGAGGACCACAGCAGCAGAGAAGCAATGTAGTGATGGTCCTCACAGGAGCAGAGATGCCTAGGGAGGGGGTGAACACAAAAGTTACTTTTAAGTCATCAAGAGGTCTCCTGAATAAATCTGTTAATCTATGTTTTGTTCCGAGGGTTGTTTGGAAGAAGAATGTAAAGGCAGTTCTGCTAGGAGTGCTGACACGGCTGGGTTTTTGAAAGATTTTAGACTTATTTACATCTGCTGGAACGCGAGTTGTCTCCTGCGTGAAGCGAGCAGGCTGGCCAGCCAGGGTGACGGGGAGCTCTGCGGGCAGAGCTGGCCGGTAATGATCTCCTCCAGCTCCATAATATTCTCCTGACTGGGAAGGTCTGGGCTCTCATGAGCACATCTCAAATGCAAATACAGAGTGGCTGATTCTTTTAAATTAATCTCCATAAGTAAAGAAAGGGAGGATGATTTATAAATGTCAGATCTGACTGAGTTTTAATGCCTCAGGATGAGCGCTAGGTATTAAAAATATTTTTTTAAGCATATGTGGGCTTTTTCTACTTTATAAAAAGTTTTCAATTAATATTTCTGTGTTCTTCTCTATAAATTCATATAAAAGATTCATTTTCTATTAATTCAAATATATCAGCTAAAAGAGATCCACATTGTTTGACACGGCATTTTATTTAGCGCTAATTGAATAATGGGATTTGAAGGTGAGCTAGGGCTGTGAGTGTAACTTGATTGGGTCTGTCTATTTGCATATTTTATTTCTTTTGCTTTCCCTCCATATACTCTGCTTTCCTGAAATCCAGCACACCAAATGAGATCTCTTGTAAAGTGAATCCTCAGGCGTAATCAGGACAGTCACTTCACCATCCTCAAAATTTCAGCCCCACCTTTTTTCAGAGAAAGGCTTTTCTTCTCTTTCAGTTTCTTACCCATTAAGGGGAAGAAATCTCCCCACACTCTCTGATACACACCTATCTATATGGACACGTGTGTGTGATGGATATCAAGTTTGTTCTTCCACCCAATGCAGATGAACAATAGCATCTTCTGTTTGGAAGCTCTGAGAGATCTGTGGGGTGCTCTTTCAAGTGCTGACAAGGGGCATGGCTGAAGCCAGTGGTGTTACTTTCTTGCAAAAAGATGGTTTATCATAGGGGGAAGTTCTGTAACATTTCATAGAAGTGAACAAAGTAGACTTATACCTAATTGTTCCCATAAATTTCTTCTACAGCTGGACCCTACCAATAAGAATACTTTTTTCTGTCCCTTATAAATCTCATATTTGCTTATCTTGTCCCTAAAATGCAGCAACTGTGATAGCTTGTAAATTAAAATACAATGTCTTACCTAGCCAATATCTGATCCATTCAATAATTTTAAGGGGAGGAAGCAGCTGGGCAGCTTCTGGGCAGGCGGGTGAAGGAGGAGCTTCAGGCAGCAGAAGGAACCTCAGATTTGAGGGGAAAAGGGGCCTGTGGCAAGGTGCTGTGTGGATTGAAACGTTCGGGGTGGTTATTGAGGGGAGAACCGGGGGTGAGCTCTGGGTTAGGATGTGTGAGGTGGGCTTTAGGCCAAAGGACTTACACAGCAGAGGAATCCGAGTTGGGTTTAAGGTTACCTCACCTCTTCTCTCTCCGGTGAGGCAGTCTTTGTTAGGGTGCTAAACACATAGGATTGCCCTTGCTCAGTCCTTTGGACTTGCCCTCTTTGCATCTCCTCATCTTTCCAGCTCCCCCTTTTTTTGCTGTTAAAAAAAAGAGATATGCCTAATGAGGTACCTTCTGCCCTGAATCCATCCCCACCTGACATGGAGCATCTTCCGCACCTCCTCCCCACCTGGTGCTGTGTTTTGGACTTGGGCACTGACCTCGCTCCTTTGCCTGCTGTTTGTGTGGGGCTGGAGAAAACAGTAAAACTATGCTTGAAAAATGTTAAGGGCAAGGAGGGCAGACATGGAAGAGGAACATTAGCTGGGGGTTATGGGATGATAGCTTAAAAGGGAGAGGAAAGGGAAAATTTGAGATTAACAGCAAGAAATCTCCTGGGTAGTGAAACTTGTTAGTGCAGTAACCTCCCCTTCACTTGGCACATTTGAAATAAGCCTGGACAAAACACCGTAAAGGTCTTTACTCCCCTCCAGCTTGTGTGACTCATGGGCCCTGGGGAATTTTTAGCTCCCTTGGCTGGTCATAGGTATTCATTCTGTCAGACACCTCTGGCTCCTGAGGACTTGAGCCAGCAGAGCGCTCTGCAGGTGTTTTGTAACTGCAGATAGTCCAAGGCATAAAACCACTCTTGTGCCTAGATTAGTGCTGTGGTGCTTCACTGAAGCAAGAAGGTGTCCGTGCCTGTCAGAGCTGGACTGAAATCTGTGTTTCCATGCATCATTTTCCCTAGGATATTGTCTCATTTCTCTCTTGCTCTTCACAAAATAGATACGTCTCCAGGTGACCGTTTTTTGCTGTCTTTCTGTGCAGTATTTGGTACTGTCGTGCTGTTTCTTAGTCCCTGTCTTACTAATGCCTGAGAAGGCACAGTCAATTAATTGTCATAAATAACAGTTTCAAGGCTGCTTGATGAATCGGTGAAGGTTCAGAACATAATTCCCCTTCAAGCCACACTTCTTCCAGAGAGGAGAGATGTTTTTCCACGGTTGCTTAAGCCAAGTCAGCAGAGATGCTGATGAGACTTGTTTGTTGAGGTTCCTTATCTCCCTCCTCGACTAAAGTGACATCCCGACTTTCTCTTTGAGGGTGACCCATTTGAAAGGCCGAACAAGGAGCTCCAGAGAAGAAACAACATGCTTTTCCAGAAATAAGTGGGGTAGAACATAGCCTTAAATGTGCACAAAAAGTGAAGGCTCAGGTGAGGACCAATCTGTACGGGAAAGGCTTTGCCGGTATAGACAGACTCAAGCATCACTTTAATGGAGAGACGGCTGGTTTTAACAAGAGTTACTCTGCCAGTGAAATTTGTACTGCTTCTTTGAAACAAGTAAGCTAACCTGGCCCTGGCCCAGATCTTACCGGTGTAATTGCATCTGTGCTAGGTGCTTTGCTAGTGTAAAAAGTCATAGCAAATCACTTCCATGCCAAAGCTTATTTTTCTAACAAGAGCTGCTCAGCAAAGTCGTGCCTAAGCACTGGGAAACAGGGAGATGGAAAGTGCAGAAGAAAGGCTGCAAAAAGGCCAGAAACTATAACAAACTCTTGCTATATTAAGCAGAGCCATTTTTCTGTGACTTCTAACATGAACTCGTTTCTATTTCTGATCTTCTGAAAACTGGGGCAGGTGCCGATTTGGGGTAAATTGGTCTAGCTCCGCTGAAAAGAGGATGTTGATTTTTTATTAGGCACAGACCTGGCACTGAACATATTTTCAAAACATCTTTAAGTGAGTCACTGCACTCAAATGAATATTCAGAGAGAGTTGGGTGCCTCTAGCACAATCCCCAGGGAGAATCCCTGCGTGTTCTCACAGATAAGAAAACCTCAGGAAATTTGATGTTTCTTTTAGACTCCTAGTACTTGAGGGGAAAAAATTGTTCAAAGGCAGGGAAAATATCTGGAGAAAAACTTCCACAAAACTTCTGAGATCTCATCAGCTCTGTGTTGTTGCTTCTGAAACTCAGTGTATTATAAGACAGTTCAAGCCAGAAAAGCTTTTAGACAATGATGGATTTTAGTCTCCTAAGGTATTTACTTAATGTTACTTTTACTCTTCTACTTTTCTGGAAAAGCCAGGGCTTTTCCAAAGCAGATTCCAAATAGCACAATATTATTTAACCCATTCTGTTTTCTTAGTGCTAGTCCTGAATTCAAGCTTTGCCTATGTTTTAAAAAAAAAAAAAACAGGCGTTTTTTCTAAATCCTTAACTTATTGAAGCTGTAATTCCTTCCCACCACACCAGTAGTTTTATTAGTCCCTAGACGTGGATGCTGTGAGTCTTCCATGTGGACAGCCCCAAGAATGGACCAGCTCATGTCTGTGGTGAAGCTTAGAAATGCTCTGCTGGGGAGTACTGGGAGCTTGCCTCAAGGAGCATGTAGCGCATGTCATGCTCTCTCATCAACAGCTTTTCCTCCAAATTAGCTTTAGAATCATTGCAAAAGCGTTTCTTTAGGAATCTCTTAGGGTTTTCTAGTCTATTTATGTCATTACATATAGCATATATAGTGTGTGTATGTATGCAGTTTTAATTCTAAGGATTTTATTCCATTTTCACCTCTAGTTTCAGAATTTTTTGCATGGACACAGGTATCTAGTAACTTGGGCCTGGAATAAAATGGACAATGTTCCGGTTTCTAGATATCAATTTAAAGAAAATCTGCTATTCCATCCTGAAAGAAGGGTGGCCATTTCCATTGAATTTACAAGCAAAAATGACGATAACCTGCTACCCTCCAGTTTTTTGCTTTGGCTCTCGTTGAGCACAACCTAACCGCAGTTTCCAGTTGTTCCCATCTCTGCTGACATGATCAGCGCAAACCAGAAAGTAAACAAGACATGACAGCGCTTCTGGCTCCGAGTGGGTGAGGACCTGGAGGACGGTTTGCCTGCTCAACATTCGTGTCAGCATACCCACTGGCGACAACGATGCTATTTATACTCCACGCTCTGAACGATGCGGCGTTCAGCCAGCACCTCTCTTCTCAAGAGCTGCTGGACAAAGTCGTTGGAGTGGTCCCAGACTGGCTCCCCACGTTAACACCCCAGCTGGTCCAGGCCAAGTCAGCTCTTGTTTTGGAGACGGTATGTTCCAATGGTCTCAGTTACTGCCATTTCTGTTACACCTTTGCATGAAAGCAATTATCTTGCAGATACGGCTCTGCCGTGTGGGTTGTCATGGCAGTCTTTTCGCTTCTCAGATTACTCATCAGCAGCAATATTTGCCTCACAGGAGGAATATCACGTACTGGAATATTGGGAGTGCTTGAGACCTTTGTTTTAGAGGCACTATCTAATCATAGTAATATATGCAATGATTAAACAGAAGCATTGCCCAAACTGGTAGCTGAGCCGATTGACTTTCTCGCCGATATCTCTTCTGTACCTTTCACATCCAGGCAATCTGTGCCTAGACCAGGGATGGATGAAAAGGGCATGCCTGTTGGGTGCCAGCACGGGTACGCTCGGTGCCTGATAAAATCAACTGTGACAGGGAAGACAGACATTAATAACACAGGCTGATTTCATCGTTTTAATTGAGAGTTACGATGTCTCCCATATCCAATTAAAAGCTTGGTAGAGTCCCAACAGGCAGAATTCAGTTGATAGAATTGCAGATCAGCTAGGGCCACTGAGCTGACAGCCTTCATCAGCAGTGTCACAGCATCCTTGGGAATTTGTTTGAAAGACAGAATAGCCAGTGGAGCTGTACCTTTGGAGCACCATGCAGTACAAATGCTGGGTGTGTGACATTTATTCAGTCCCTGGTTGGCACCAACAAGGCTTCTACCCAGAGTGTAGGACTCTGGTAGCCCAAGAGGGTAGATCAGCAATGTTTTTTTTCCATCCTTTTTCAAGTTCATGGATTTCATCCCAACACAGATGTTAATGCCGGGATTTTCCAAAACCCGTTATTCTCACCAGCAGTCCAGCGTGGAGGGCCATCGAAGAGATGCTCTGTACGGAGCAGGGTCCTGATGGAGCGTTCGGGGAGACCATGGCAGCAGCATCTCAACAAAGGCTTTTTTGTATACAGTCACAAAGACTTTTGTTTTCTGTGTTCAGTTTTGGTTTTGCATAACCATAGTTTGTCAGATCCAGCCCTGCTTTCTTCCCAGCAGTGACTTTGTTAAAGCTCTGCCGATCCATGCTGTTCATACCACGTTTGCACAGCACTTGGCTGATGTTTCCTCATTCTCTTCCTCCCCACCTTGACAAGTGATATAATGTAAGTCTCCCATTTACGAATACGAATTATCTGCTGGCTCATTCTTAGTTTTCGGATAGCAATCAAGGCTAACTGAACAACTGCCTAGTAAAAACCAAAAGCGTAAAAAATAAGTGGAGTTACGAGATACATGGGTAACTAACTACAAGAGTGACCTTTATAGAGCCTGAGAAATAATGGTGAGAGATCTGCTTGAGGAGTTCACAGCTTGTGGTATAATCTGTTGTCAGAGCCACCGGATCATTTTTTGTTTGGTTCTCCTAAAACTTTGTCTCTTTTTCTAAGAAATATTTTAATTAAATGCAAAACAAAAATCAGTGAAATTCTATAATACTTATAGCTGTTAATCACAGGAGTTAAGCTGTCTTTGCCTGTGTATAAGAAAATGTCTTTCAAGCCTAAGCAAAAAACTGTCCTACATAAGATCAGAGTAGTTAAATGTTTATTATACCTTGCTGATGTTGCGGGAGGGTTCAAAATAGAAACGCCTAGGTGTAAGCCCAATCGTGAGGCTTTCCTCTTACCTCAGACTTGCAGGACAGCTTAGTAATAGGATTTTATCTAGTTTTCGAAGCAGGTATTTTCCTTTAAAATTATCTAGATTTTTCTTTTAAATTGGATATTTCCCCTGGAATTTTACAAATTAAGATAAAACCAGTTTATCTTGTTCTCCAGCTCACCCATTTTCCCCATTCCTAAAAAATCACTCACAGTTGAAACCTTATGGAAAAAGAGAAAAAGATTTTTGGGGCGGAAGTGAGAATGGAAGGGTTGGGAGAGATAAAGCCACAGTTGGCAATCCTGCTCTCTCACATTTTATAAGACAGTAAAATCTGCATATGGCAGATGCTCTTTTTATAAGGGGAAAGAAACCCCTTGTAATTTAAGTCAGGATCTCTGGGACTCTGCTGGGTGTGTTTTCAGAAATTTTTCTGGAAAGCATGTTTTAGTTTTGAAAACAAGCAAGTCACTTGGCAGATTTTTAGAATGGGGAATTAAATATAAAAATCAGAATGCTATATTAAACAGTGTCATGTAATAAATGCAGTATTGTTTGCAGGTGCTGGCTCTTGAACTAGCAAAGGGATGCAAACGTGTTTCTTTTTAGCATGCTGCCAGGCCCCACTCTGCAGGATGAAACAGGATTAGAGGCTGTTCTGACCTCAGAAGACCAATTTTTCACTATTTTCTGGCATCGCTTACTGTCTCTGATTTAATTTCCAGAGATGGTGTGTATTCAGACCAGCGCAGGGTTAGACGTCCAGTTCCGCTCTGTGGTAGTGGGAAGATTAATGCTCCAGCAGCACTGAGCTCTGGGAAAAGACAGCACCCCTTAGAAACCCCAAAAGAGGCATCCGAGCTGATCCCACGGGGTTGTGTACACCGGGGAGGATATTATGGCCTTTGGGCCTCCTAATTAATGTTGTCAGAGAACCTCCCTGTTGCATGTCAGATAAAGGACGAAGCAAGGCAGAGCATTATGGAACACAGAAAAACCTACCCTCACCTTTTAATTCGTTTTGAGTTTGCAATCAGAATAATGGATAAGAACGAGTAATTTGGATGGGGCTGTGTAAAGCTGAGCAGGCTCTGGATAAATCTTCTAACAGAGAAGTTAATTTCTTAACTGATGATAGGGAAAGGCATTTCATTATTTGGATGAAGCCTGGATGCATGGGACGAGAGAACAGTGCTGATGATGCTGAGATGATGATCCTGAGGGCAAAGTCAATCTTGGTCTTGTGAAGGGTGACCAATACATGTGGTGTTGGTAGGGAAGGGGAAAGTCTGTTTGGTCCTTGTCATTTTTAAGTTGATGATGAGTCATGTGAACTTCTCTGAGGGGTGAGCTGGGAGCCAGGATAACGTCAAGGGAACTGGCTGTAGCAGAAAGGCAATTTTTTTTTTTTTTATCTATGTGGATAATAGTTACTAGAAACATAAGAGAAACTGAGCTCATAAAAAATTTCATAATAATAAAATAGAAATAAAAATGAAGGGAGGCAAAAAGTTGGAGTAGCAGATTTGGGATGTGGTAGACCCTGCAGGAGAGTTCCTAGGAAGAGTCAGGAGGAGGTGGAAACATGCAGACCGTGGTGGGGAGCGAGATGCCAAGAAGGAGGGATGTTCACTGCTAAAACAACAGCCAGTTAGAGCTTGAGCACCTGAGGTTTGGTGAGTATCAGCGCTGGAGATGGCCTTGGAGAGGCCAGGATAGGACCCCAGCATCAAGGAAAGCATTAGAAATGCTTCGCTAAATTGACACGTTTGGTGAATTTGATCAATTGAGATCAGCAAGCAGAGAGGCACAGGATAGTATCATTCTTTTTATTTAGCAAGAAATATTAATGTGTCAGAATTTGTTCTTGTTCTGCCTAAAGAAAGAAGTTAAAATGTCAGCATTTCGAGGAACAAGACAAAATTCCCCTTCCTCTATAATCAGAAATACTAAAAAAAAACCAAAACCCACACCCAGGCTGAAAGGGATTCTTAAAAAAGATTAATTTTTGCTCAAACTTTCGAACTGTCATTTTTATTTCACTTTTCCTCTACGGGAAGTATTTTAAATAAGTGTTTTTTTGGGGGAGCGTTCCTTTGACCAAAAAAAAAAAAGATGGTCCCTGAAAAAGTTCTGTTAGTCCTGCAGGCATTAAAGCACAGTGTTTTGCTTGAGGATATTAGAATGGGCTTATTCTGGGAAGTGAAGACTGCCAAAGACCTGGGAAAAAACCCACAAGGCTGAGGAAGAAAGCCAAGAGGATGTGGGTAGCGCAGGTGAGTAACGGAGAAGAAGGTGTGAAAAATCTCTTTGTGGTGAGAGGAAAAAAGAAAACGGAGATTACAGCTGCCGACAGCCTTGTCATCGTTTGCTTTGTGGATTTTGTGCATTGTGTTTATAAGCAGAGCCCTGAGTGGGTGTTAGCATGGGTGCTTCCACCAGCTCCTTCTCTCTCCTGCTCCACGCTGACCCGGCCGGGCAGGGCACGTGCGTGAGGTTACTGCCTGCTCTGATGGCCGCTCAGTAGCTCCAGAGAACCGAGTGACTTGAGCCGAAAGCATTTTTACTACATTTCACTGCAAATTTCATTTCTTTATGCTCATCAGTTACTGATATTTTTTTTGTCAGCCTGTCTACTCTAAATAGAAGCTCGAAGCCTTTTATGCTGGCTAAGGAAGAAATGATTTTCACTGTAAAGAATCCTGTGGTTTCCTACAGCAGGAACTTTATCAGAATAAAATCAGAAGCAGCTAGTGGTGGCTGCAGGATTTGTAACGAGCATGTGAGCTGGGATTGAAGGCAGCATTGGTTTTTTTCTTCTTTAGCTTTGAATTTTTTCCTCGTTCAGTGGATTCTTTTTTCCATTTACTGGATTCATTTGGATTTTCAATACATAGCATTAGTTTGAAGAGAATTAATTTCCTTTCAGAGTTATTCTAAACTGGAAAGTCCTTAAGTGCATTTGCAATATTTCTGTGTAGCATTGGTATTTTTGCCTGGCAGGACTCCCTCCACCCGAGGCGAAACCTTGCAGCCCCCTACACATTTCACACAGTACCTTATGGAGGGGAGGGCAAAGCCGAAGACACTTTAAATTGAGAGGTGACCTCTTGCATGGTCGCTGCAGAAGCCCTGCCTCGTGGCTACAATCCCGCGTGGCCGGAGGGATGCCGAGAGGCAGGAGCAGGGCTGCGACGTGCTGTTGCTCCTCTGTCCCACAGGGCCTGGGAGCAGACCCCCACAGACCCCTCTCTGGACAGCTCGGGATGGAGAGCTCCCATTTGCCGTGGGTCTGCAGGAGTCCTGGCAGTTAAACCTCTCTGTCGTTTCTTTCTTCCTTTCCTGCAGCGATAAAGGGAAGCTTCCAGCGGCTGTGTGTGGTGCCTTCGAAGAAGAGGAATTCTGCCGTGTTCAGACACATTGGTATTGATGTCTGTGAAACAGTTGGGTCATTTTCTGTAATTTTCCTTTCTGCTGCTGTCTTCCAGGTGCACACGTTCAGGGGCCCGCACTGGTGTGAGTACTGCGCCAACTTCATGTGGGGCCTCATTGCTCAGGGAGTAAAATGTGCAGGTAACAGCCATTCAGTCTTCTTTTCCTCAGACAGTCCTAACGTTGTAGCTATGTAACGTGCTGCCTGCTCCACCGTAACGCCACGTGGCAAGGGTCTGATCTGACCCCTGTTAAAATCAAAGAAGGAAACGCATCCACTCTGCTGCTGGTGGTTTCAGGTGCCTGTTTCAGAAACGCCACCGCAGTGATGCACCTCTGGAGCGCTCACGAAGGGGAAATTGTAATCATCATTAAGGAATTTATTTTTTTTCCCCCTTTTAGAATGGAGGAGAAAATAGGCAGATGTGTTGTTAGCTTTATTTCTTTTATACCGCTTGTATGTATCAGTAGGTGTGAGAAACTCACTGAGGATCTCAATGTGCAGGGTGGGCACCAGCAAATATCACGTTGCTGCTGTGAAACAGGCATTCAGGTTAATTTTATGTATAAGCCAGCAGACTCCAAGCGTGCCATAGACACCAAGTCATATCTCCTACTTGCAAACTGAAAAGAAGGTAAGAAAAGGGATGATGAATAAGGGATGCATACTGAAACGTTACATAAGCATTCAGGTGCTGGTAGAAATGTATTGCATGCATGGGTGTCACTGCAGGCATTTCTGGGATAAAGCCTCTCTGAAGTAAAACAATTTGACAGTGTTATTGATACGATTCTTCTGGAAAGAAAGGACAGTGAGCTTTTTTCAAAGACAAAAAAAAAGGATCAAAGTGATCAAAATAGTTTACTGTATTTAAAAAGTATTTTATGACACGCTAGCAAGCAACCACATTTATAAAAACGGTGCAAAGAAACGTTGATAGATGAAGACCTGTGTATGTTGCCCTGGAAACTGAATTTTCAAGCTAATTTAAGAAAATCTGCTCTGTCTAAAGCTTTCTGAAGTCTTGTCTCAAGCAAATAAGAGGGCTTTTTATCACAGAACTGCAAAATAATGTTAAACGTAAAATAATTTATACCCAAATAGGACTGAAATATTTTAAAATCCTTCCCTCGTAATTATTTGAGTGCAATATTTTGTTGTTACTGATAGACTCTGCATTGTCCAGGATGTATTACAGTGCAGCTCTGCTTTAAGAAATGATTATGTAAAAATGGCGTTTCCTTTCTCAGTATTTCCCCCCTATTAAGTCTTTAGGGTTGCAGCCACGTCCTTCACTTATGAATGAGGTTTGTTAGTACTTTTTACTGCTGTTGATTTTGCACGGGGTGTACAGTGCTAAAAGAGGAAGCCTAATTTTGTTCTTGAATTGTTTTCTGATTAAAGTAGTCATTTTTTGATGACACATGAGTCAGCAAGTGTGCCATCTTCCTTCCTCCCCTGAAGTAGATTCCTCAGTTCTGGCATTTAGGAGAAATATCAAGTGTTTTTCAGACTTACGTTAAGTAACTTTGATCCAGAAAATCAATGAGAACAGTAGGAAGGCTTGCAATGCTGCGTGGCACTGTGGAATGAACAAATAATATTGCTTTTATAATTAAACCCAAAGTGCTTATGATTTTGTACTGCCTTTTTTTTTTTTAACTAAAGTAGAGCTGATTTTCTGGTTTTATGCAGATTTGTCTAAGTGATGAAATTCCAAAAGCTTCCAAAGTCTGATTTTCTTTCCTGGTTATGAGGATGGTAATAAGTACTGCATGTCTTCTTTTTCCTCCTTGCAGTGTAGAGGAACATATGTGTATTAGATGACTTCATAGGTTCAGAAACTATAATTAGTGCTTTCTGTCTTGTGTAAGGTTTCATATCGCTGTTGGTAGCTTCCAGTAATTTCTGTGATCTTACTTGTGTTTAAAATCCCACGTTGTATGACCACACCTACTTGCTGAAGCGTCAGTGAGGCGTCGGGGCAGGGGGAGGCTGAGGTTTTTTGGGCCGTGCTCGAGGCTGTTGGGCACAGCCAGGCGAGCTGCTGATGCGCAGCGTCGTCGGCCGGGGTGCGAGGAGGAGCAGGTGAGGAGGCAGGTCTGGTTGCTGCACTGTGAGTGCCGTGAGTTTGGCTGAGTTTACGTGGGTCTTGGAGTGTTGTTGTTTTTTAAAAAAAAAAGGTAATCATTTTGCTTCTGAATGGAGCCATTTTAATATGGAAACAATGGCGCACAGTAAACAAGGAGCCACATGAGGCCATTGCTTTTCAGAGTGGGTTCGTACTTCAAAAAAATTACAGCTTTTAGCAGGAGACAGCCCACTTGCATTCAAATGGGGTTCAGTGCCACTCCAGGGAAATCCACGAGATCTGTTTGGTGGTCTGTGTAATCATTTTATTGAAAATGCCTACGAGCAAAACTGCACTGATCATACGTAATTTTATGCTTTTTATAGCAAACAGTTGCACATCTCAAGAGGACTTTATTTGCTGTGCAGAAGCGTTAAGTTTAACAAATACAAATGGATTACTGCATGGGCTACTCTAAACCATTTTAAATCCTCCTCTCTGCAGAAGCACAAAAACATGCAAGAAGATAACTGTGGGACAGTCCAAGACCAGACAACCAAGATAAATGTCACCCATTTCAGAAAGGAGGAGGAGCCGGAGGAACAAGCAGAGCTTATTTCTAATGGCTGGTAGATTAGTTATGTTACACAAACTAAGCCAATCCTTTGGAAAATAATAAACCAGAACGAAACATTCGTAACCTTACACGTGCCATAGCAACCAGCGAGGATGCCTTAGCCACTTGAACTGCCTTGACTCGTGCTTTGTTGGAGTCGGGCATGACTGAATGTGTCCCTCTCGGCCAAAATACAGCCTTGACTGCGTTCAGTGTCTTGTCAGGTACAGTCCTGTATGATTAACCCCTCAAAGATGGATTCTCCCTAGCTTATCCCTGTTTAGGTTTTATGGCAGACAAAGAAGGAGGAATACTTGTTTTCCTTCCATAAAGATGAGAGGTAAATGTAGGCACTGTGTTTGCCACCTGAAGGGTGGTTACTGGTTGAAGTAAGATGTTGGCTGTCATCTTGACTACAAAGGTTTCGGGATTAATGCAAGCCACCAAACATGGGAAGACTTTATTGTCTTCCAAAATTAAGACTTAGGGTCATGTCCAGGATTTGGATCCTGTAGGGGATGGTTTGGTGGACTTAGTCTGACTTCTGCTGGCGATATAGCCAGCAGAATGGGAATAATTTCTCTTTCCTTAAATGTTACTCTCTCATATTTGATCTTTATTTCATCAACTTCTTTAAAGACAGATTTGCTTCCTTAAAGTGAATCCTTATAATAGGCATCTGCCCTACTGCCTCGGAGGGTCGTGCATCCAATATTTGCATTCTAGCCGCAGGCCCTTAAAATTCTTGTGAGATGAAGACTCATCTGTATGCAAGGAATCTGCCTTTTCTGACGGCGTGCTACATCTCCAGCGTGCCTTCCTGCAGGCTTTTGCCATAAGTAGAAACGACTGAAGAAGTGTTTGAAATTATAATGCCACCAGCTTATGTAAACATTGAAGCTCAGCAGAAGTTAATGAAGACATAAAGAGTTTACCCCAGCTCAAAATCTAATGCATGAACTTAAAAAAATGTGTTCTTAATTACATTCCTCCTATGTAAGGCTCCCCTGTGCTCACAGGGCTCATCCCGTTGCCCAGAATGTGTTCAGGAGACAAACTGTAACAATATCCAAAGAAGATTTGCAGATGTGCACCAGGGATTTAATTTATGAATGATACAAACACATAATACCCAGTAGCATTAACAGAGAATAGTGTGTGTTCTCAGGGACTAGAGCATGGCATTAATGATGCTGTTAGTGTACTACCCGAGTAGACTTGTAGACAAGCAGACTAGTAGACTTGTCAAGCTGCTGCGTGTGTCCTGTCCCCTTCCCCAGCCCATCAGAACTGTTTAAGTTACTGTATGATCTCCTCCTTCCTCTGTACACTTTTGCTTCTTGTTCTTAATGAATAAGTGATGTAATCAGAAGATTTTTTGGAACAGGCTGGTTTAAGAGCATTAATTAGCTTATCTTAAAGAGAATTTTTTTGACTGTATTTCACTAGATGCTTTTGATAGTGTTTTGGGCTGCTCCTTTTGACGCCAGGCAGCACCACCCTCTGAGGCTGTACATGAAGCACCATTTCTGCTGCCTTGGTAGATGTGCTCTGGCCTATCTCAGCCTGCCGCCCATGTAGCAGTGGCCTATCTTTTGCTTTCCTTGGAGTAGGTAACTCCTCTCTGAAGAACTCGCAGAAATAAACTTGTAGCTGAACTATCAGTGTGGGTGCAACCAGCTGCCCCTGGCTGAGCCCAGGCAATATTGCTGCCAGCCCTGGCCGCAGTAAGCCCCAGGAGTTCATCTTCAGAAAAGTTAAAGTACAGTCTCAAAGCAGGATTGTTTTGTGAATTACTGTGTGTTTAATTTCCCCATTTCATCCGTTTCCTTCTCCAGCAATTGAAAAGTGTACAACTGCCCCATTTCCTTCACTGTTTTGTTTTGCCTTGCTGTTAAATCCCTCGTGTTGGGCAGCCCTGTGTTGCTCCACTGGTGTGTAAGGATGAAGGAGACCACAAAGGAGCCTGCCCATCCTCAGGCATTAGTTGTGCAGGAACAGTGCTCGCGCTTTTAGTGCCTGGAAGAACGGCTGATGCTCTTGTGACAGTAACTCAGCAAAGGTGAAGGCAAGGTGTGCTCATCGTGTTGCTCACTCTCAAGGTATTTTGCATGCCTCAGTCATGATAAGCTCCCATTCTGCCCACATCCGTACCTTAAAAATACATCCAAGCTTCTTCTGAGGTGTGCACCCCAGTTCTGCTGGTTTCCCTGACCGTGTAGGGCACAGACAGTCAGCCTGAGAAGGAACAAGAGCAAAGCAAAGCCACAGAGGTCAGGGCTGTGGGAAGGGGACTGTTTGGAGAACAGTCCCTGCCCACCTCAGGCAGGTGGTGATGCTGTTGGAGGAGATGGACGCTGCCTGACAGGCTGTTCCACCAGCTCAGGATCTAGTGGTGTTCCTGCGAGGAACAAGCTCCAAAATTTTGAAATGCTAATCAGGCAGGGGAGCCTTGCTTCAGAGCCGTTCCCATGGGGAAGCTATTCTGGAGCTATATATTCTTGAAATTCTTAAGTCCTAAAAGCGGCTTTATCTCCAAGCCCACACAGACCTGGAAGCCTTGAGCAAGCCAGCGGCCCATCGGCAGAGCTGTCGAGGAGGTAGGCAGGTGTCGTGGCAGGAAGCCAGGGAAGTTTTTGAACAGACTGTCTGTGATCTTTCAGAACTTCCATAAAATCAAACCATCGCCACGAAACGTGTTCTGCTGAAAGAACATTTCACCTGTGTTTTCCAGCCAGCTTTTGGAGGCTCAGATATATATGTTCTTTTGATGGGGGATAAGGGGAGATAGGCTTGTTCGATGGGCTTTTCTTCTTTTTATTTCATAAGCCCTGATTTTTCTGTAGTATTAGGTAATTTTGTTGCCAAGTGACTAGCTGCCCTCTAGAAATTCCTTCCTAAAGAATACTTTGCCCTATAGTGCACGATATAGTAGTATGGATGCTAGCAGGTTTGGGGGATCATACACATGTTTGGAAGCAATTTTTGCCACAGCACTGCTTAACAAAGTGGCTTAAGACTCTGGTGGGACCAAGGTTGCTTCCAGATGTGCATTGCACCTTAACTAGTGGCACATACGTAAGGCAGCATAGCAGCTCCAGCATTGCCCCCTGGGCTGGAACAGCTCTGCCGACTAGGAGGAAGAGGGCAGACCTTCATAGCACCCCCCTGCCTTGTGCTTGGAAGCATAAAGTGCAGCACGCAGGGCCAGTGGGGTTGCTACGTTCGCGTGCTTGTTAGCATGCACTGCATCCGAGGGGACAGAAAACATTGCTTCCTCTGCTACAGAAAGGAACATTAAGTTATTAAAAGAAAGCTACTAGCTCGTGATTGATTTATGAGAGCAAATTCCTTACTAACCTTTTCACCCTTGCAAAAGTAACGATGCTGATACTTTGTGCTTGTGTAGAACCCGCGATCTTCACGTGTGTGCTTACCAAAGGTGAGGGTGTTATCCCGTCTGGCGGGTACTGCAATGGACCTGCCCAAGGCAATGCATGGTGCCAGCGCCCCAGCTCCCCGCTTCCCATAAACCTCTGAGGAGTCTTTCAGAACTTTTTGCAGATAATGTAGCTTTTAGCTCTTAAAGCTGCTCCCCAGAGTGACAAAATGCATAAATTTTCTTTGGGATAATTCAAAAATACAATTAGAGTGATGTAAGTAGCATACGGTATCGTTCCCATGGAGCGTGACCAGCAGCCATGTTAGCCAGTAAATCATAAACCAAAGGAAATCTAAAACTGACTAAAGTCAAATCAGCACTATAACAAAAAGCGACAGCTAAGAATATTTTAGTCTGCAAATATTTATAATGTGTGCTCATGGGGCGGTATTAATGTGCATACATCTTTTGGCTCTGCTCATGCATTAATATGAACATGTTATTTGTTCTTTCAGCCCAGTGGACTAATATCAGTATTAGCTGTTCCTAAAATATTACCAAACCTTTTTCTGGGCATCATAGGAAAGTATTGTCAGGCTGGTTTTAAATTTAATACCTCTCATAGAAGTTATGTCACAGCCCACCTGAACTCCTAGATCAATATGCTATTAAAGTCAGAGTAGCTTATCACAGACTTTTAAACCTGTCATCTAAAATTACTCTTTTTTTTTTTTCTCTAAATTTCCAAACTTCCTATAAACTCTTGAATTTACGACTTCACTTTTTGTGGTCACATTTGGTATATTTGAAAGGTGGCCATAGTTTGATAGCACTGTCAAAAGGAATAGTAAGTGTGACTTACAGTTCTAGTCCTGAGAATCGTCTCTGTATAAGGTGAAATTCTGATTAACTGAAGTCAGCAGAAGTTTTCCTGTTGACCTGCAAGGATTCATGATCTCTTAAATCTGTCCTGTATTATTATAGGATTTATCAGCAGATAAAATACTTCAGGGGGATTTTTCTTTAGCTCCTTACCAATTAGTACAGCTGGCCAGCAGGTAAGCTCTGATGAACTTCTGTAAGAAATGGATAAGGCTCCTGGTTACTTTAGATCCGGAGTAAAGCTGCTAACACCAGCTTAGCTATTCTGGATTTACTTTGATATAACCAATAGTAAATAGACCCTAAATTTGAAATCAAATTAATCCTCTTGGTCTTAACGAACCCAGCCAAATCACGAAGCTCATGTGTGAGCAAGGCAAGGAGTCCTAAGACTTCACCACGCAGCAGCACACAGAGAGATTCAGGACTCGGCTTTCTTGTTCCTTCCTGGTTGATTCTAAAATAATGGGTTTCAAAGCTTTCATGAAGCATCTGCAATGAGAACGGAGGACATTTTTATTTAATAATATGTAGCTTGCAGAATGATACCTGGCTTTTTGCACTAACAAGTAAGCTGAGTATGGTTAGAGTGTAAGGCTGGCACGTTCTCAGTGCTCTGTGGAGAGGAGGACTGACCTCCTGCCATTGTGCTTTTTACCTTGTTGGAGTTAGCAAGACATCATCCTTCATCCTAAGTTATCAACTGAACCAGAGACTAGTGACTGAGACATGGCAGTTCTGCCTTTCATGAAGTACTGTTAGCTGGGGAGAGGGGCCCACCTGGTAGGAAGCACGGCGCTGGTGAGTTTCAGCTGCTTTATTGGAAAAATTACATTTTTTCCCTTGCAAATTCACTGCAATCTCCTACAAGTGTTTATTGATGTGGAATTGCTAAAGTAAGGTGGTCTCCTACGCTTACATAAGAGGCAAAGAGCCTTGATTATTAGAAGGCTAGTGCAGAGCCCAGTAATATTGAACGTGGTGCTCATACATTTTCTACGCATTAAATACCTGAAATATTTCTAGGTTTTAAATGTTTCTCAGGAGTGTTTGTAAGCCCTGAAGCAGTCAGCTGGTACATCAAATGCAAAGGAAGAACAAATGAGAGAGGAGAAAACTTGACTTTTGCATTTGTAATTATTATTCTGGTATTAATGAGGTCAGATCCAAAGCCTGTTTGAATCTATGGGATTAGCAATAACACAGTTATTTTCAGAAGCAACGTTTTCACATTGAAAACATCTCTGTAAGTTAGATATTTTAATGAAATGAAACTTTCTTGTATATAGTTACGATGATCTCAGTGAATGCGATAATTGTTTTAAGTGTAAGATACTTGGAAGCACGTTTTTCCTTTTTTTTTTTTTTTGTATATTTTAGTCTTAATTATCCTTGAATTCCCAGAAACATAACTGTGACCTATCTTGCTGTCTGTGTGAAGCGGCTAATTTACACTCACAAAATCGCTCCTGAGTCCTCACGAGTGAGATGCTGCCATGTTGTGTTACCTGGCTTTGCCCAAGGTGGGGTTCGCAGCACAAAATCACAGCGGGTGGGAAGTTCAGCACTCCCAGTTCCCTGTCTTGCGCGTTAACCGCTCCTCGCAAGGCCGGGAGTTGCTCCTGCACAGAAATAGCTAAAGAGAATTTTAATCAGCCATTTCGTCTGGATTGGGATCTGTGTAAGTTTTGACTGATTGAAGGTGATGTGCCGAACTTTAATTGCAACCAGAGATCGGATGTTTCACAGAGGATCCGAAGTGACAAAGCCGGGCACTTCACAGGCCTGTTAAGTAAACAAAGTGACTTTAGCGGCAGGCTGTGGCTGACTTAGCGAAATTAAACTTGGTGATGAATTCTGGGGTTCACTGTTTTGGAAAGAACAAGGTCAAATAATCATAGAATCATAGAATGGTTTGGGTTGGAAGGGACCTTAAAGATCACCTAGTTCAACCCTCCTGCTACAGGCAGGGACATCCTTCCACTAGACCAGGTTGCTCAAAGCCCCATCCAACTTGGCCTTCAACACTGCCAGGGAGGGGCACCCACATCTTCTCTGGGCAACTGTCCCAGTGTCTCACCACCCTCACAGTAAAGAGTTTCTTCCTAATATCTAATCTAAATCTCCCCTCTTTCAGTTTAAAACCATTCCCCCTCATCCTATCACTACCTGCCCTTGTAAAAAGCCCCTCTCCAGCTTTCCTGTAGGCCCCTTCAGGTACTGGAAGGCTGCTGTAAGGTCTCCCCGGAGCCTTCTCTTCTCCAGGCTGAACAGCCCCAACTCTCTCAGCCTGTTTTCATAGGAGAGGTGCTCCAGCCCTCTGATCATCTTCGTGGCCCTCCTCTGGACTCGTTCCAACAGCTCCATGCCCTTCTTATGTTGGGGGCCCCAGAGCTGAACACAGTAAGCCAGGTGGGGACTCACGAGAGCATAATTTATGAGGCATTAATGAAAATACAAGTATTGGCAAAATCAGCAGGAATGAAATACAACGGGAGTCTGTATAGACAGATACTCAGTACTGTGGTGGCAGAGGCAGTTCAGACTTTCATCAAGGCATTGATCCTTTAAGCTCCCAAATCCCTTAATTCTGCAGCAATCCGGGGGGCTCCGTATGGCAACGCAGCGAGGCAGAGAAACGCCTGCAGCACTGGAGCCTCGGCATACAGCGAGTGCGTGTCAGGGCACGGCAAAGGCCCTAACAGCAGCGTGGCGCCCTCTGGCTGGTGGCACCTGCGAGTCCCTGATGCAGAGCAGGAGCAATGGCGGTGACAGGGGAGTCACCGGGGGCTGCCCCGGGCCATGCAGGACTTGCCTCACGATAGTGCTGACCGTGTGCTTGGCTCAAAGGGGACTGTGTTGCTCTTCCCAGCTTCACTGTATAATTGATGGTGTTTTCCAAGATCTTTTTTCCTAGACCCTGGGCATTATGTTTTGAGTGGGTTTGGGCAGAACAAACATTTTTCTGTAACGTGATTTCAATTAAGTTTCACTTAAACTAAATCTTGTTCTCAGTATGTTTACAGTAAAGCTGTGGAGTTATTTACTTATGTTTTAAAAAAAAACCACAACAGATTTTTCCTAAGTCAGTTTTAAAGTAAATAGAATTGGTTTGGTGCCTGCCAACACTTTGTTTCAGAAACACTCTGTGAAATGGCATCAGAATTGCAGCCGCTGTGACTTAGCAAAGTCCTTTGTAAACTGCTCGGTAGCAAGAAGCCACCAACCAGCTTGGTGGCCCCTGTGTCTCTTTTCCAGCTCCCCTCTGAGCTGGGGAACAGGCCCTGTCACTGGCAACGCTGAGCACAGGCTGTCACACCTGGCAAGAGCATAGGGGTCCCTGAAGTGGTGCAGATCTGGGGGCTGCCTTGCCAACGCATGCTGCAGAGGGGTTGTAGCCTTCTGAGACCCAGTCCCTACCTTTGTCTCCCCCAGGAGGTGTCTAAGTGCCACAGTTCAGCACTATGTTAAACTCTATGTGTTAGAAAATCCACAGCAACTTGGGAAGAAAGTTTAGCAACATATGTAATAGTGGTGGGGAACATAATTGTCCCTTAGATCCCGATTCAAAAAAAAACATGTGGAAAGTTTGTCACTTTGCGTTAAATCTTCTAGGGGCAGAAGAAATGTTTTGGGTAGAAAATCTGACTGACTTCAGGTCTGTCCCTACCTCACGCATTTGATGGCTAAGGGGTCTCAAGAGAAGTAGTAGTTGTGAGATCGGGTCAGACCCCGCAGGAGCCATACGTGCCCCACAGTACTGACATCGGGATGCATTTCCACCAAACACCAGCCTAACCAACTTTTCATTTTTCTATCAGATTGTGGTTTAAATGTGCACAAGCAATGTTCCAAGATGGTCCCAAATGACTGCAAGCCAGACCTGAAGCATGTCAAAAAAGTGTACAGCTGTGACCTTACAACGCTAGTAAAAGCACACTTCACTAAGAGACCAATGGTAGTAGACATGTGCATTAGGGAAATTGAATCTAGAGGTAAGGCATAGTTAATGGACTTCTGTTGCTTTACTGATAATCCGTTTAGATTGATCTGGGTCATCTGGGTTTCTGCTGAATGTATGATTGCTCAAAACAGATTTTGCACAAGACATTTTATGACTGCCAATTACCCTGCACAACTAATATTATACTTTGCATTATTTCATAGTTCATACCCATTTATAATTTTCATAGATTCTGCTAGAAATTGCTTAATGGACAATTACTGCTTTATAGTTATATGTTGGCACCTTTCTTTCCAGTAATATTTTTATTAAAAATTTGAGTGAATGTGCTAAAACAAAGGCAGGCAGTATTGATGTGTTTCCTAGTGCTGGTTCCCCTAGCATACACTGAGTATCCTTTTCTAGAATTAGAGTATTTGTTTTCATTCTGAAATAATGACTGAACATCAAGTATGCTAATTGCAGTTACTTTGAAATCGGTTGTAGTTGGTTTAATATGTTTCTTCAGCTCTGAAGTAATTTGTGTAAGCATCATTTAGTGCTGATATAACAAGGCAGCTAATGCAAGGGTCAGGGTTAAAAGGCCAGGATAAGATTTCATTCTGAAAGAAAAGCCTCATAAGGCTTTTAAAACATGTGTGCTTTTTCTGCCTTAAATGAAGAACCTGGCAAAGGAGAACAGGGTGGAAGGAAACTGTAAAATTAAGACTAATTTTAATCTTGTTAAAATGTTCATTGCAGGTCTTAATTCTGAAGGACTATACAGAGTCTCAGGATTTAGTGATCTTATCGAAGATGTCAAAATGGCATTTGACAGAGGTACAGTCTTTCCTGCATGCTGGAACTTTGTGCTGATCTACTAAATATACACAGTTTTCCTGCCCAGCCTCTGTCTGTCTCACGCTTCACTGCCTCAGTGGGCTGAAGGGGTCCAGCAACTGCTAGCAGAAGGGGAGCCTTCCCGTCAGAAACACGTATCAGCTTCACTTTGGCCTTTATTACCAAAATCTACTTTTCTCCTTCCATCAGTGTCTGTGCTTCGGTAATGATGTGCGTAGGAAAGGACAAAGCTTTCTGAACTACTGCCCTAATTTGCAAGTAAAACTCCGCTCAGGGCGGTGGGGGAGGGATAGAGGGCAAGTGGTAAAGTGCCTTAAGAGGGCTCTGCAGCTTAAATCCATCTTTCTGGATGAAAGCTCCAAAATAATAAGATGAATACAATAGTGCAAACAAAGTGTGAGTTATTACAGTCTAAAAGAAGGTCAGTGAGAACAAACTCTTCTCTCTGAGAAAAGAGAGTGGGAAAATTAAAGGCTTTCCAGCTGCAGTCCCCCTATCCCAGTAGAAATCAAGGCCAAAATCTGTGCTGGAAACTCACTCTCTCCTGTTTCTCCGGAGGACTGGACCTATTCAGACAACATCTGCCTCCTCTGCAGCGTTAGCAGGGTGGGGATGCGCTGGAGAAGCCAAGTTCTGTATCTGTGTCCACTGTGGTCAGGAGTAGGTGGTATGCTGTAGTTAAATGATGAACACATGTTTTTCGTATAAAATTAGGAGCCTCTGGACTAAGCTGGTTTTCTTTCTTTTACTTTTTTTCCCAGACTCCCGTGATTTCTCATTCAGTGCTGACAAATGTGTTGTTTGGCAATGCAATGTGTTCAGAAATAGCTAAACTTCCACACATTCCTAGAAGATAGATACTGCTAGATCAGGCAGGCAGGTTTATTCCAAAAAAAAAAAAACAACTTGCATTTTTTTGTAATCTTTTGAAACGAAGAGAGCATACGTTTCTTTATAAAATGCTTGAGGTTTTCACCCTGAAATGATGAACTTCACAGCCCAGTAACTCTCTCTTTTGCTTATAAAAGCCAAAGTCTGTAGTTGTATCCTGTTTAATGATTTGCTTAAGCAAGTTGTTATTTTTCTTTTGAATGCTGTTTTACATCTGTTTACATTTCCAAGGCTTTAATGGCAGTGCCTTTTCCACACAGATGGGGAAAAAGCTGATATTTCTGTGAATATGTATGAAGATATCAATATTATCACTGGTGCACTTAAACTGTACTTCAGGGATTTGCCAATTCCACTCATCACGTATGATGCCTACCCAAAGTTTATAGAGTCTGCAAGTAAGTATAACGCATTTTCCTCCTGGTTTTCATTCTTAGCCTTTTCTTCTCCTTTTTGTGCAGTACTTGCCTATTCATTTAATAGCTGTCCCATCAGCTCTTACCCTGCGTGCCCTATCTAGTCAGGATTGCAGGAGTAAACATGCACTGCACATTACGACGTGACCGTGTGGTGCTACGTGATCATGGTTACATTTTTCTTTGCCTTTGTCACCAGGAATGCTTCTTTTTCATCACACATAATGGATTACATCGCTTTGTGTGTCTCGCATGAACCCTTGATACTTGACAGTGACATTTAAAGTCTGTTGGGTTTATGTTGCCAGAAAGAAGGTGACTTGTGAAAATGTTTAGAAATAAGAAGTCATTTGTTTCTAGAGGTGTCCATTTTGAGTGTTTTCATAAGCTGATAAACACTAATCCTAAGGCCACCTTCAAGGCTGGCCTTGCAGACAGTGAGCCTGCGAGTGCGGCAGTAAGCCCAGCTGGAACATCTCTCCCAAGCATCCTGGCTGCCTGAAGCATCTCTGCAACGTAGCAGTCACACCAGCCACACCTGGAAAGGTGTGAGGTAGCTGTGGGTAGAAAACAAGGGCCGGCTGCCTGCCTTACCACTCCTCTGGAGAAGGCGCTTTCCACGTAGTACCGACACAGCCAAAGACGCTGATGGCAAAGTTCCCGGTACATTCTGCTGTCCCAGGGTTGCACCTGTAGATTATTTGTGCAAAACGAGTCCAGGCAGCAAGGATTGCCAGGGGAGGTTTTTTTTTTTTTTAGTAGGCTGCGAGGACTCTTTTGGTGGAGTGCAGAAGACTTTGGGGAGTTGTCTTTGTCCAAAACCAGTCACATTCTGATGGTGCTCTTAGCACCTCTTTGGACAGGCAAAACCTCCACTATGAGGTTTGGATAGGTTCTGGAAATCAGTAATCCAGCAGGGCTGTGAGACCCTGTCTTCTCTGCAGGCCACTGTTGTCTTTCTGTATGTGAATTCTGGCTGTACATGTGGTGACAGTTGAACATCTGTGTTCCAGAAACCACCGATCCGGATGAACAGCTGGAAATTCTCCATGAGGCGCTGAAACTGCTGCCGCCTGCACACTGTGAAACATTACGGTATCTCATGGCACATCTGAAGAGGTAGGTGGACTAGCTGGAAAGAACTCTTGAGCCGAACTCATTTTTAGCAAAGTCCATGTTAGGACCTCCAGAAAAGTCTAAGCAAGGCCCACCAAATCCTGGAGACAGGCTGTGGTGTGGAATGCTAGTCTGCACAGCTGCGAATACCCATACACTGGGGTTTATCCCACTGAAAGCTCTTGCAAAGCACTTAAAGGAAATAAGAAAAAAACCCCACAGTTTTGAAGGACAAAAGTCATCTGCCTGACAAATTTGCTCTATATTTAAGGTCACAGTGAATATTTATGGTAAAAAAGCCATTCACACCTCTGGGAATAATAAGTCACTCCCTGGTTAAGATACTAATACAGCTTAATGGCTATAGACTGGTGTCTTTTTCTGCTAAGTCTTGTCTACCCTGGTCATCCCTGACATCCCAAAAAAGACAGCACAGGCTAGGCTTGAGTGGACTCTGATTAGGCGCAGTGTTAATTGGCCCTCCAGCCACACATCTGGTGAGATCTGCCAGCCATTCCTCATCAGCGTGGAGCCCCTTGTTTCACCCGCCACCTTCTCAAAACCGTAGGAGCATAAATTCTGTCTGACGTTTCTCCTGCTCCCCGAGCCATGATGGAGGTTGGTCAGTAGGCTGAAAAATGAGAGAGTCCAACAGATGAAATCCAGTACAACAGCATGAGTTCTGTTTCTTTCAGGAAAGCCAGGAAAAAATCAATGTGGCATATTAGGCTGTCCATTTTAGTTCCTCAAGTAACATGAACTTACTGTCAATATATAAGAATCATTCCCTCTCCGTGGAAAAATACTTTATTTTAAGCTCTCTCTGCTTTTTTTCCTTCTATAGTTCTACAAGTAGGAATATGTTGACTCTGCTGAGTGCCTCAGGCAAAATACAGCTACAGCGTTTCTGCCTGATTTGTCCGTTTATTTCAGTGTCATTTCTAATGGATGTTTAGAACAGACACGGGGATGAGAGATGTGGGAACAAAAAAACCCACCCTACTGCTTGTGAAGTGTGAAGTTAATTTTTACCCTGTTCAAGAGTAGCTGTTGCTGCTCTAGTTAGCAAGTTGCTTTTGCACATCATATTTCTGGTACAGGTGAATGATAAGGTAGAAAGGTAACAAAATTCACTTGTTTTTAAACTCCCTTTTAATACATTTGCTGAAAAGAGCTGTGGTGCTCGACAGGCTGTTGTCTTGCTGCTGAACTCAGGTAATCAGACACAGCTCCTTTATCTGGAATAATTACAGACTGAAGACAGAGCAGCTTGGAACTATCAGTCTGACTTGTTTAAAAATTAAGGCAGAAGGGGGAAAAAGGAAGAAAAATCTTGACTTTTTTTTTTGTATGCCAAAGGATTTGTTCGTGCAGTGCAAGATGCCACAGTGGTGAAAAGAGAAATAATTTAGCCAGACTCTTTCAGTTGCTGTCCCTGGATTCTTAGTTGTTTCTGAGAATCCTTATGGATTCTTTAAACCGTAGTGTGTATTGAAACATTTGCATAATCTAAATTTGTTTCTTTGAGCGAGGCAATTCGCCAGGGTAAGGCAAGGCAGGAGCTTAGGCTTCGAGGCACGTGTGTGTCTCCCACGCGCGTTGCAGCAGGCAGCAGCGATGGGTGCGCTCGGTGCGGGATACCCCAGCCAGGCTGTCCTCCTCCCGCCCCACCGTGCCGGAGCCTGCGTTCTCCGTGCTGGGGCAGAGCAGCGCAGGAGAGCACAGGCTGCCTCTGAGCCCGCGTTAAGAAATACCATCCCATGACCCTGGAGACTGTTGTGGCTGGGTAGCAGTGACCCTTCTGGCATTTGCTGAGCAGACGTGTTTCTGCAGTAGCCAAGGCAGAGAATGCCTCTCCTGTAGGTATAATTCTTGGGCAAATTACACATCTGGATGTGGCCGGCAAACCTGCCCTGCAGCGGGGCCTCAGCCCACAGCTTTGAACAGGTCGGATTCCTGTGGAGCAGCAAAACGTGGCCTCCCGCCTCCTCCTCTCCCGCAGATGGGAACCAGGCGGCAGGAGGCTGTCCTGAGCTGGGGGCTTGGCTGTTGGGCAGCTGCTGAGGTCCCCAGAAGAGGGAAGGGTGGACGTGGGCCTGACAGAGCACAGGTTTAATGACCTGCTCAGGCTGCCATGACGTTACAGTGAGACCTTGGTGGTTTCAAAGGCGCTCTGAAGTGATGATCCATTTTTTTTTTTAGTACACGCCACAGGACATAATTTGTCTTGAAGAGGAACCAGGCGTCCAGCTTAGCACGGTTAGCCTGTAGTGCCTAAAGGCAGGGAATTTACGTGTGATGTGCTTCACTGCCATTGCCATCATATGCACGAGAGAGGAGCAGTGTGACCACATGGAGCCATGCCACCAGGGGACCTGGGTAGAATCCCACCTGGGTGGGCACAGTAGCACGTCCCTGGTGACCATAAAACTGCTAACGTAACGACAAACACGGTCTGCTCCCCATAGGAACGGCCTCTGGATGGTGCTGCTGTAAAGAGCGAAAGCAAAATTGTTCTGATTTGTCTGAATTCACCCCTCAGCCCCCTTCCTCACCGCGGAGTACCGATCCCTCCGGCAGTAAACGTGGTCTGTGTGCGGGGTAGGAGGACAGAGGCATCTGACTCATCGTAAACCCGCACAGCGTTCGCACTCACTAACTTGTGAGTGTTTCACCCGACGCCTCCGTATAGATCCTGCTGGAAGCAGCAGCCTCTCTGCAGCTTTGGGGAAAGGCAGGCATTTCTGTCCAGTTTCCCTGATTTTCCAGCATATGCAGGCATAGTTTGGCACAGAAGGAATGTGAAAAACACTGTCCTTTTTTTTACAGAGTAACTCTCCATGAAAAGGAAAACCTGATGAGTGCAGAGAATCTGGGCATAGTTTTTGGACCAACTCTCATGAGAGCGCCAGAACTGGATGCGATGGCTGCGTTGAATGACATCCGTTATCAGAGACTTGTGGTGGAGATGCTTATAAAAAATGAAGACATTTTATTTTGAATATTTTGGGGGTTTTGTAATAAAAAAGGAAGCAACAGTGTTCTATGGATGAAGGAATATTTTAAAGTAATTTAATGGCTCTTGTCGCTGAATTCCATATTTGCTAGAGCTTTCGATGTATTCAGGATAAAAATGAAGGAACTCTTTGTCATTTCTGTAGTGCCATTCAGCTGATGTTGAAAAAAGGTTAACACATACTTTCCAGTACTAGTAATCCTGGGTGTTTATCATGTTAAAATAAAAAACAAAAAGCCTAAAGCTATTGCATGATTTGCTCCCTGTTCTCCCTGTTCTGGTGAGACTCATTCCATGAAGAAGACAACTGAACTGGTGCAGCATCTTTGTTCTGGATAGTTTGTGATTGTAATTCAGCATGTTTCTCCGTGTAAACCTGTTGTGAATTTGCTTTTATGTTCTGTGTAATTGGTTTCTGATACTAAAAAGAAGGCCGACTTATGTGAAATGGAGCCTCTGGCAGTTTATTGACGTTTCGTATCGTTCTCTGCCACTTTTGGGGCCGATTTCTTCTTGGGTTTCTTTTGGTTTTTTTCATCATATAGGAATTTGTTTTTAACAGAAACAAAATGTGTACTTTAAATGTTACTTTAAGTAATTCTCCATGATGTTTATGGTGGTTGCAGTGAAATCTGCAATGCTGAGCAGTGTTCCTTTATTATTATTGCTATTTCAATTGTAATTTTGTATTTTTATCTGGCATGTGTATATTAATTTATTAAATTTTGCTTTTAGAACTGTAACATTAAGCTATTTTTATTTAATGAACATGTTTCAAAAATACCGTTTGTTTCATTTTTCACATTGGCACTTTAACCCTGAACAACCTCTGACTCAGAAGCAGTGAGTTAGAGTTTTACTGATTTTGACAAGACCTTTCTGATCTCAGTACTTTGGAGCCTGACACTTTGCTGAGTTCCCACCAATTACTCTTTAGTTTGAAAATTTATTTCTTTGTTGTCCAAGGTGCCTGTCAAGAATGTTTCAGAACTCTTAAAACGGAAGCCGTCTACTACTTCTTATTTTATATATAGATTGTTAAGATTACCTGTATGCGAACTGGAGTTGCAGTTTACCATTACGCAGTTGTAGCTGCCCAGAGTAGATGGATACACCACTGAATTTCGAATGCAAATACATCGCAGAACACTTGCTTTGCAGTTAAGTTGTTCAGCAGTGGTGCAAGTGCTTTGGCCTCCCCTCCTGCAGACACGTTTCTTCCATGTGAAAGGAAAACAACCCAAACTTAGAAACAGTTTCGCTGTTCTCTCTGATAAAGCGTAAAAAAATCCCTTGTCACCAGCCTTGTTGCGGCCCCTCTGATGGAGATGCTCCATCCATTGATAGTCTGTCCATCTGTCCCCAGGAGCACTTCCTAGTGTGGCAGAAACACCTGTCCCTGGGTGGGTGCATGAGGAGTTACACACTGGGATGGTTTGCAGTCCTTACAAATGTTAGTTTCTCCATTTCTACAATTTCTGACAAAAAAAAATGGTATCGCCAGTGAGTTTGATGTGGCATTATGAGAATTTTCTGCGCTGTAGTCCTCCTAACTCCAAATGCTCCCCCTCCTGTCGGGGTTCACGGTGGCACTGCTGCAGCCAGGAGCGGCAGAGAAGGCAGCAGCATTGCTTGTGACCGAACGCTGCCCCGTGTCACCCGCCTCGCTCTTGTTCTTCATTGCCTCGTGCATGGGAAAACGCATCAGAGAAGATCAATGGCAACTGGCACATTGGTTCGATTCAAAACTTTTGAGGAATGCTTTGGAACCTAATTATTTTGATGACAGTGGAAATGTCTAATTATCAAAGAAAGCAGAACCCTGTGGCACAAGACAGAGTGAGGGAGCTGGGGTAAGCAGAGACAGGAGAGAGGTGTGCGAGTGAAATAGCAGGTCCCAGGGAAGTGGCGTAGCTGCCCTCGGGGAAGCAAGAACTGGGCAAAAGTCCCAGCTTGAAGGGCTGGTAATAAGGGAAAAAGGAGAAAGGAGGGCGTGAGTGTGGGACCTGCAGGGCAGAAAGACATAATGAGATGCCAGGAGTGGGGGGATGCTGTGGTGGGGCACCTTCCCTAATACCAGCCCCCCAGGAGAGCAGCCAGGCTTGGGCAGCTCAGGGGTTCTGCCCTTTCACCCCCCTCAGGCAGCCAACACCATCCCGAGGAGGAGGCACCATCCCCAGTGATCGCAGGCAGCTGTGTTCCCTTCCCGTGGGCAGTGAGGTGCCTCCCTGGGTCCCACCCCTTCCCTTATGGGCCCAGCCAGGAGAGGAGAGGGAAGGCAGCAGCTTTCCTACAGCTCCCCTGGAAGCGGGGAGTGAAGGATCCCTGGAAGGAAAGGCTGGAGCTGGGGGTACACGCTGGTAAGCACGTGGGGACTGCTGCTCTGGGCTGGGGGGCTGCTGGGGGCTGGTGGAGAGGCAGTGCAGGGGGAGGTCTTGAGACAACATCTGAAGTATCATCCTGCCTTTTTTTATTCTTTTTTTTAATCTTCTGTAGTACTAAAAGTGACTTGCCACTGTAACTCCTGTATTTATTAGTACACATTATCACTTTATCTATCCCAGTGAACTGACACAGCTGCAAAATAGTATGTCTCCAACACAGTCTGGCCCCCCCGCCCGCGCAAGAGCAATGGCCCATATGCTCCCCAGTCACATCTGCCTTGTGCTCTCCAGCAGCCCCATGTGTTCACCACTACGTCGTTTCCAAGCCAACTCCTAGACGTACTGTATTTCCCCCGCTGCCTCTACAGCATGCGATGCGTTTCCTCACTCCTGTGTTGTGTAATGGCCCCGTGTACCCCAGCCCTCAGACTGTCTGTCACTCACTAAAGGCCCCTCAGACCGTCCGTCACTCCTGCCTCCCCTTCCCGGGTACCTCGTGGTGGCTCTGGCTGGCCCTTTGCAATGTCCCATCTCCCCAGTCAGCTCTCAGCTCCTTGGTGTGGCAGCACTCCTGTCATCAGGTCTGTAATCAGGAGATGGGATTTTTTTCTAAATAATGCTGGCACGGTTTTGCACGCACGCGTTTGACCTGCTTGTTGCACTGCAGTGTTTGCGTGACCTGGTACGTGCTTGTCCCTGACACCTAATGCCACCACAGCTGGCCATGGCAAAAGCATCCTTTCCTCAAAGCACCTGGCAGCGGCACTTTGCCACTGATACGAGGCATGGCCAGGGCAGGGCATATCTCTGCCTCAGCAGCTCTGGCTGGGGTGGTGGCACCTTGTGTCCTCTGGCCGCCCCCGTGAGCTGGAGCAGCACACGGCTTACCTGAGCAAAAGGCATCTGTTGTTCCCCATTGCCATACAAGCCAACCTGAGCCAGGTAGTTAAAGTCCCGCTTCTAAAGCATATAGTAGGAAGCATGTAGTAAATAGCAGTAATTAGGATAATTACATTTTCTTCTTGTGAGAAATATCCAGCTCCTGTGTCTCGGTGCAGCAGCAGATGGGTGCTGCTGACAGCAGTGGCTGTTCCCCTCACCTTACAGGTACTTCTGACTGCCTTCAGAAGCAGCGATGGTAGGTGCAATGCTGGGTCAGTCAGAGAAAAACCACCCCAAATAGCAAGCTTAGATTCACTCTGGGGATAGACACCCTCTCCAATGCACGCAGGGCAAACAAGGTTCACTAGGTACTACCAAGCACTGGTCTCATGCTGGAGATACCTTTTTTCCAGCAGAGTTTAACAAGTGATTATGATCATGGAAGTTCCTGTAGGAAAGGAGAAAACCTAAATGGGAACCCACTGCTGAGAGGTGAGCAGTTTGCTGCCCAACTTAAAAAAAAAACAAAAACAAAACAAAAAAACACACCAAAAAAAACCCCCAAACAAACAAAAAAGCCCCACAAAACAACACACACACACCCCCCACCCCAAAACCCAGCTCAAGAAAAAAAACACGTTTCCTTAATGCATGTACACCCCCTCCCCAAGAGCTCCCTAATGAGGCATTACTGCAGCTACTAGGGGTGGGAGCTTAGAGGTCAGGCAGCCAAGTCCCTGCCATAATAAGCAGACTTTATTTTCCCCAAGTCTCACATGCTGATGAGATAGGAAGAAAACTACGTGCCAACTGATGACAAAACTTCAGAATATGTTTAACCCCCAATAATCTCAATATTCAAATAATTAAGGCTGACAGTGTCTGCTAACCATGCTGCTCACCCGATGCGGGACAAAACCGTCCCACCACAAAGCACATCTCTCAGAGTCAAATGCACAGGACCTGTGTTGTGTTAGGGATGGGAACGTGGAATGGAGGACCACAACAGTCAATTAAATACTTGCTTGACTTTGAACCCCTGGAATCTGTATCCAGTGACTGTTTTTTTAAAATCTCTTTAATTTAATTGTGATTTTCCATTAAATATGTAGGCAAAGTCTCCCATTTTAATCTTGTTTTTGGTTTTGTTGCTATGCTAATGAAACTCTGATCTTTCCTGAGTGGTAACCATGAAAGCATAAATGTCATCTTTGCAGTGAATTTGATGCTTTTCTTTGATCACCAGGAAGATACTTTGTGTGGGCATATAAGCAATTACATGATTTATGTTACATTTTTTCAAATTTTTAATTAAACACAGAAAACTAATATTTTTAATATTTGTATTAGTTAAGTGACAATACAATAAATAACCTAGGTCTATAAGAAGTAAAGGGTATCACTAAGTTGATTTGTTTTCTGAAAGAATTGATTTCCATGATGAATGCATGTTCTCTCTAGTTCTGGGGTTGACCTTATTGTCTCCAGTGCTGCGGGGTACGTGTCTGCAGCACAGCGTGGGGCTGGGCAGGCACTGGAGCCACCTCACTGGCCACATGTTATCAAAAGGCAGTTGGGCACAGTCAAAAAGATGGGAAAGAAGGGATTAAACTGAGAAAAACTCCTTCCTCAGACTTCTAAGGAAGAAATGAGGGGCACTGGCAAGATGTACGAGCTGGTAGCAGTCGAGGAACTGGCACAGAGTATGAGGGAAAGCAAGTCTTCAGTGAGGATAAAGGAAGGCAAAATTAGTAAAAATTATGGAGGTAGTGAATAACTTAAAAATGCATGTCTAGTAAAAATTAAATATCAGAACTATTGGGGAAAGAAGATATATAGGACAGTGCTTGGGGGCATAAGTAGGAGCTTTAGGATGAAAAGGGAAAAAAATCTCGTGGCAATTTCAGGAAAACATCCCAGCAGTGAATTAGCCCAGCTGTTTAGCACAGGGTTACTCGACCTCTTACCAGCCGGGTCAGACCCGGTGGGAAAGACGTCCCAGCTGGACGCAGGGTGGGCACAGCACCCCTTGGTCTGAGCCCCGCTCCCGGCATACCCGCAGCCATGCCCGGCAGCCCTAATGGAAAACTGTTACTTATGATTTTATGTAATACCAAACTTCTCCTGCCCTCCCCCCTCCAATGGCAAAGGAAGAAGTAAAGGTTTCTGAAAGGCGTATGTGATATACTCGCTCTGTTCCTGACCTAATTTTTGCATGCTGATGAATGTTCTGCAATGTTTTCATTATAACTATAATTATATTGCAATAAGGGAAAAAAACATTGATTGAACCTAGCAATCATGGCTTTCTTTTTTAGTCACGCAAAATTACTGCTTAGCAACCGCACATCAGCCCTAGAAAGCTTGTGTAATGCAAGAGAAGGAGGGTTAGGAAACGCGTTGTGGATCAAAGCGGTTGCTGAGCAAACCGTGTAGGGATTTCCTTCACTCACGTGCTAGCAGGAGCGTAGGGGAACGGTGGAGGACACGTGACTGAGAGTGGGGCGTGAGAAGCTTGGTGTGGGGCTTGTTGTTGCACCCCCAGCAGACCTCCCCAGGGTGCCCTCTCCGCAGCGCTGGGCTGGTTAGCGCTGCCAGCTCTGCCTCCAACAGCACCCGAGGACCCCGGGGCTGATGTGCAGAGAGGAGGAAGCCTTATGTACGCATGAAGTGACTCAACTCTCCTTCACTTCTTCAGCACCCTCTGCCTCTGGTGGTGGGCATTTCAGGTTATACTGTTCTCCAGAGCCCTTGCACAGACTGATCATTTCTTTGTGCTGGCCTGATTTGCTCTCTACATGATCTGGGCCGCACCACAGAGATAACTCTTCTTGACACCACCTTCTATAGTGTCACGGTTTAAAGCTGGGCTGGCGATTAAACCTGTGGCAGATGCCCTCTGTTATCCCCCCCCCCCTCCCCCCAGAGGGAAAGGGAAAGGGAAAAGGGAGAGAGACTTCTGGGTTGGAAAATTAAAACAGTTTTAATAAACTATAATAATGAAAAAAAAAAGTATAATAATAATAATAGAAATAATCAAATATATACAAATATATATACAAAACCAAGATTGAGCTCCCCTGAAGTCAGCCACGTCACCACCGGCACTGCAGGGCAGGCTCCGGGAAGGCCCAGCCTGGGCCTAGCGATGGTCGAGAGCTGGATTCAGGAACGCACGGATCGGGATCGGGGGCAGCAGGAAAACAGACGGAGTCCTCCCTGGACACCGGCCATAGCAGAAAGAGAGCGAGACCCTCGTGATCCCCCCACTTTATACCGAGAATGACGTGTATGGGATGGAATACCCTCGTTGGTCAATTTTGGGTCACCTGCCCTGTCTGCTCCCCACTGCAGCTGCGACCCCCCTTCGGCTCTTCACTCGTAAGCAATGAGGAATTCAGCAGTGACCTTGGTTTCTCTCAAGAATAAGTACAGCAAGAGCCTTTCTGCACAACATCCCTACCGGTGCCTCAGTGATAACTACAAACTTCGAGCGTTATCAGTCCTGGAAGCAGACACTGTCTGCAAAAACATGCAGTTAGTTAGAGGAGACTTAGCTGAAAGTAAAAATCACTGAAAGGAAAATCGGCCTGGTTTAGGCCAAACCAGGACATATAGCTCAATGTGGACAGCACAATTCATGAACTTCTCTAATGTCTGTTTCTGGTTTCACTGTCAGAGTACCATTTTTTCTTATTTGATCTCTCCCAAGAGTGATTGTCAATAAGCTGCTCAAGGAATTTGTTTAAGAGCTTTTAGTTAGGTATCCTTTCCTATGTCTCATGGAAGTATTTTGTCTCAAGGACATATGTAGCTCCTTGTATTACTCGGGTCTTTATCACTACTCTGCCTTGGTGGATTGGAGCAAATTATTCTTAGGCCTCTGGGAGCCCTTGATTAATGTATTTTCTGAGGCAATTAGGCATTGTTTTGAAAAATACATTTGGCAGCCAACCAGGATTCATTTTCAAGCACTATGTTGCCTGTAATTTTTGTGTTTCACTATCAAGCCTAGAGTTTGAATGCTAAGATTTTTCTCTTTGCCTCTTTTTTCATGCCTTATTACTAACTGTCAGTAATGCAAATAGGATTGTCCAAACTATTAAAATTACTCATTTTGTAGATTAATATTAATAAGGTGGCGTATCCTAAAGCTTACTTGAAGGATCACTCACTAAACCCAGAAGAACTTAGCACAGCACGATGCTGTTGCTCACTGCTCATCTCCAGCACCTCCTCTGTTCTCAGAAAGGGGAAGAGGAGAAATTCCTTTAATTGCTTTTTGTTCTTTTATCCCCTTTCATGTTCGCCAGCATCATGATGCTGAACATATGTTATTTGTGCCATGCAATAACTCTCACATGACATCTTCCAGTAAACCACTGGAACTCAGGTACACTGAGATTGCTGCAAGGTGGTGCTGCACCAACGTGGTGCAGTACAAGATACCTTGCAAAAAAGAGGCTCAAAGCCCAGCTGAGCACCTTTATTAAAAGTAGGCAGAAGCCAATAATCAAATACTTGTGGAGGCGTCACAGCATCTGTCGCAAGCTGTTCCCTAGGTGAGTTGCAATGACATTTGCAAATCTCTTTCTTGCAGAAAACTGTGAGCTCCTGGAAGTAGTTCCCCAACCCACACATAATCTTGCCTTTCAGAGAAAAGGCATCATTTCCAAATGTGTTGCAATACGGTGGATACATTGGCTTTCAGTCTTGTTCAAAAAAAAAACTAGTCCATGTGCAGCAATCCAGATGCTCACCCTTCTTAATCATTTCAAATGCGGTGCAATGTGAGTCTCTACAGCTCCTTCATGCCCCCTCATTGGAGGAAGAGTTGCGGTCTGCCCACGGCTTACTTTGAAGTTCTCTCTCCATAATGTAAATCAAGAAGGGTTTGTCTGAAGTTACAGCAATGAAGCGACTTGGCGTTGCCCGGTGAGGATATCGGCAGAGGAGGAGGCTAAAGAAGGAGTTGGAGGTACTGCTGTGGAAAGCATGGGCTGGCTTGTTCTGTGGTTTGTGTCCATCCTTGGGTTGGAAATCTCTCCCAGCATTACGAGAGATCTGACATTCTCCTTCTGTTGTGCTGGTGGGAGGAAAACCCCCACTAATGTTCCCTTTTCCATCTGCAGCTCTGGTATCAGGTTTAGCCTCACTCCTAAGGCATCGTGTGGGTTTGCTAATAGTGTTAATTAAGAACAGAAAACTAATCTGCCAGTGCACCTCCACCCAAGTCTCCTTCTGTTACAAATAACTTCAACAGTGAGCTTTGACCTAGCAAAACCCCCCCTCCTAAAGCTTCCTTGGGCTCCAGTCAAAGGCTCCTTTCAGTATCACAAATTAAGAGGCAAATATGCTTTGGAAGGTGAAGGTGACAAACTGAACGCTTTGCTTCACCTAACGGTGCAGGCTGAGAGCTTCCCAAGTGACTGTCGCTGCTGGTAGGTAGAGACCAGAAGCAGTGTGGGTGTCCTGGCACCGCTCGTTGCTGTCTCCCTTAGTGGTCTGAAGGAGGCCAGCACGGTGTCAGTGCAGTGGGGCATCCCACCCTACACCTGCCCGCTTCTTGTAGGTATGGTAATTTTGTGATGGGATGGAAGGTAGCTCATCTGTCTGCTGGTGAGTGTTTGCAATGTGCATGGAAATTGTATCCTCTGCACCGTAAAAAGATTTAAATGGCCCAAATCTCCCTCTTCATTTCTTTGATTCTTTTCAGTCTGCTTATACTTAATTAAAGAGATACTAAGAAGAAACAACAAGTGCAAACGTTATCTTCGCCCACCTAGCTCTGCTGGATGGCACTGATGGTCTGTGTACCAGTGACATGTTGATCTGTATTTTTTTCTTTCTTTTTTCCTCTTTATGCTGGCATGTGAGTACACTGGAAGCAGTCAGAGAACTAAGGCTCTTGCTGCTGTCATAACCTTCCTGGAGAGTCAGCTGTCAGTGCAGCATCCGTCCCAATACCCGCCCCAGTACACCACCAGTGACCTGCAAGTGCAGAGGGCACAGGAAGGGCAGAAAGGAAAGATAACACAAAGTTTTCAGAATTAATTGCCTAAAGTAGTCAGGAAAACTGACCAAGTAAAATGTTCATGTGGAGTTTTCTCTGCCTTTTTAGTGAAGGGAGTACGGGCTGGCTGGGCGCTGTACAGAATGACACCTACCATCTGGGCACAAAAGGCTGCCAGCACCACACAGCCACTGGCCATGCCGCCGTTCGGCGTGCTGCGAGGTGCTGTGTGTGAGCGCTGACTGCTTGAAAACAAAACACAAGCTCCAGGGCTGCGTGACAAGTCGGTGTGGATGTGGCCTCCCTCTGCTGGGAGGATGAATGTCACAATTAGGCTGATCTGAAAACTAGACATCGTTAACCATCACTAAGCTGGAACTCGACTCTTTGTTTCAATGCCAGTTTCTTTTATGTGGCTGTTGCTCCTTGTGCTGCTTTGGCTCCTGCTCGGCTTGTGTTGCGCTTTGCTGCCCTTGCTGCGGTGTGTGT
Source organism: Nyctibius grandis (assembly GCF_013368605.1). Classification (NCBI taxonomy): domain Eukaryota; kingdom Metazoa; phylum Chordata; class Aves; order Nyctibiiformes; family Nyctibiidae; genus Nyctibius; species Nyctibius grandis. The sequence goes on from NC_090666.1 coordinate 14,462,169, forward strand.
TTACCAAGATACTCCCCCAGCTGCCTTGGTGTGGTGTTTTGAACTCCTGACAAATCCCGAATATTGGTGAGCCGGGAAATCTGGAATTTGGCTTTACGTGCATTCCTGAGCACAAAGTTAGTGCGGGCTGTCAGCGGAGCGGGAATCGCCTCACGACTTCTGCCTGGCCTTCAGTCCCACCCAGCCGTGCCTCGCCGCTGCAAGCCCCCACCCCTCCTGCGGGAACCAGAGCCGCCACGCACTGCAAAATGTACTCCAAATGTGGCTTTTTTAATACGTTAGTTATCACTCTGAAGGTGTTCCTTTAGTTTAGGGTATGGGGTTTTTTTTTTTCTGTTTTATATCAGTTATAAACACAAGCTTATAAGTTCCCTGTTGTCCAACACAGAAGACGAACGTGACAAAGATCTTGCAGCCTGCCAAGAAGGGAAAATAAACTTCATGTGGCAGGTGAGAGCGACACACTAGGAACCACAGAAGTCAGTATTTTCCATTAATTACCAACAAAATGCTGTGTTTGTGCTGGCAAAGATCTCTACATAGGCAATAAAAGTGCGTATTTTGGCATGAGGTCAGTCCCAGGTAAAGCTGGGACCTCAACAAACCCATGTGCGGGAGCAGAAATCTGCCCCTGGGAGCTAACGGGCAGTGCGGGTAGAGGATGGTGTTTCCTGCTCTGAAATGCTGTGGTGGCTCAGATAGCATAGTGAGGTAAATGTTGACTTTCTAAAGGCAACCACTGCAGCTCTAGGTGAGAGGGATGCTTTGCAGAGATCTCCATTAAGCGTTTTCTGGGATCAGCGAGGGCTTAGGGAGGGGACATGCTGTGTACAAAGGGAGAGAGTGCTCTGCCACTTGGCCTAATTGCAGAATTAAAAATAAAATAAACTTCTTTCTATGTGTTTATCCAGCTAATACCAGCAATGAGAGAATCTACACCTCAAAGCTAGATATCCCAGGGCTCTTGAGGGGTTACAGAGGCATCCTCAGGGTTGCAAAAGTTTATCCTAGTTGCACTTACCGCAGGTGTGATGTGGGCTGGTTTAGCACAGCTGCCTCTCACCACAGTTCGAGCGCTCCCCGGGAAGCAGATGACCTCCAGAGGGAGGTTTGTGCTCTCATCCAGTAGCCAGGGCTATGTGGGGAACGTGCTGTGGGGTGCTCCGTGTTCCAGGAGTTAATTGCTTTTGTATTTGGGAGTGATGACATTGCAAAAGGGCTATAGTCAATTATATCCTTATGGGCCAGCAATCAGAGAAGAGCCTGTGTCAGTTAAGAGCTAAAATGTGATTTTTATCTTTTTTTTTTTTTTCCCTGTGAGCTGGATAAGAGGAGCAGCTGACCAGTGCAGCAGCTCTTACGCATTACGACAGACTTCCCACATTGCCAGTTCTTCTTTTGAGTGACTGGGTAGTGGATCTTCCCCCAGAATGTCTTCAGGAAAACTTTGAATTACACAATACTGACCAAAATGTTTCAAACCTCATACGAGCTGAACAATCGGCTTGCTTTTATGGAAAGCTAAAATTGAACAGTCTGCACTGCAGTTACACCAATGGAGAATCATCTGCATTTAAAAACAGGTATGTGTATTTAAACATGTAAATGTGAGCATCCAGAGATACACTTCAGGCTACATGCTTTCTGTGATCCCACTCATGAAAGCCACTGTATGAAAGGGGACAGGGGTATGATATGATATACATGCATTTCCAGAAGTCAAGCAATGCCAGGCTATACTTTCTGCACTTGTAGTAACTCAACTATATACTTACAAAAGCAAATCAGCATCAGAATACGTACCCAAAATATAATACATATAGAATGACATCTCCAGAGGCAAACACTTCCAGGAGAGCACTTGGGAGACCAGTGCTTGCTTAAACATTGCCTTGGATGTCTCTACTGTCAGTATGTGGCAGAGCTGGCAGTGCCCACCTGGGTCCCCACTTTGACACCCAGGCCACTGTCCCTGGCCAGTTTTACTATCGGTTGTCAGACTTGTGCTTCACAGAGTTTTTTCTGCATCTGCAGAAGAAAAACTTCCGCCTGGTGGCTGCAGATAAAGTTCAGAGCAAACTGCAAGAATGGCTTTGCAGGTGCTGAACCTACGCTTGGCTTGGCACCAGTTTGACGCAGTCATCCAAATATGTTTAAGTCTAGTGAAGCCTGGGTGTGTTTTGTGCCTCACTAACCAAGTCTGTGCAGTCATATGCTGCTTAGACTGGGCATTGGTGGAATAGTGCTTCTGGGCCCAGGGATGATGGGGTTCCTGTTTCAATTATAGAATAATAGTTCAGATCAAATTGCTCTTTTCCCCTCTTTTAATATCTCTAGGACAAATCTCTTATATGGGAATTTTTCTGTAGTAACAGGTAGTAGTAGTGGTCTGTACCAGGCTGAGTGCATTTTCCAGCTGGCAATCTGTGCTGCTAGGAAAGGGCAGAGTTTTTTGTAACTTTAATACAGGTGTCATCTAACTGCTTCCAAGTATAAGTGAGATTTTCCTCGCCGCAGAAGCAGAGTATCTGAGAAGTTCTGCTGTGCAGGAAAGTCTTCATGAGGGGATGGACCAGCAAAGCTGTCCCTTTGCTGTCCTTGTCAGTCTGGCGTGGCACATGCAAGCTGCCGTGCTGACAGAGTGGCCTATAGGAGCATGGCAGAGCAGACATCACATCTAATGGACTTGTCCTCTTTTGCTGCCTTGTTTGGCTCTCCAGCATGACTCACCTAGGGCCCAGAGATGAGGCCTAGTCCTCAGAGAGAAGCCCTAGAAGCAACCTTGTCAGGAATGATAGCTGGAAATTAATTCACCATGACTTTATTCAGCAGCTTTATACAGCTCCAGGGCTAGTTTTCTGGAGATTCCATAACAGAAAGGCAACGTGAAGCTGCAACCTTCTTACCAATTCCTCTGATGCTTTGTGCTGGTCAGCTTGTGCCTGTCACCTCAGTCCTATTGCTGGTCGCCGCTCTCACTGCTGCACAGGCCTTGCTCAAGCTGGGTTAATAAGTGTCTGTTGCCAGCGTCATTTTTATCTGAGCAGCTTGACCGGGAGGATCGATGCTCCTTTAAAGGGGAGCAGTGTTTCTCCTCACCTGCGATAGGTTAACACTTGGGCCACTGATCTGTGTATTTTCACAGAATCACAGAATCAACCAGGTTGGAAGAGACCTCAGGGATCATCGAGTCCAACTGTTGCCCTGACACCACCCTGTCAACTAGACCATGGCACTAAGTGCCACATCCAGTCTTTTCTTAAACACATCCAGAGATGGTGACTCCACCACCTCCCTGGGCAGCCCATTCCAATGTCTAATAACCCTTTCTGAAAAGAAATTCTTCCTAATGTCCAAACCTGAACCTCCCCTGGCGAAGCTTGAGGCTGTGTCCTCTTGTCCTATCGCTAGTTGCCCGGGAGAAGAGGCCAACTCCCACTTCACTACAACCTCCCTTCAGGTAGTTGTAGACTGCAATAAGGTCACCTCTGAGCCTCCTCTTCTCCAGGCTAAACAACCCCAGCTCCCTCAGCCGTTCCTCGTAGGTCAGACCCTCCAGACCCTTCACCAGCTTGGTCGCCCTCCTCTGGACTCGCTCCAACACCTCAACATCTTTCTTGAAGTGCGGCGCCCAGAACTGGACACAGTACTCAAGATGCGGCCTCACCAGTGCCGAGTACAGAGGGACGATCACTTCCCTAGACTGGCTGGCTACACTATTCCTAATAGAGGCCAGGATGCCATTGGCCTTCTTGGCCACCTGGGCAGACTGCTGGCTCATGTTTAGCCGGCTGTCGATCAGCACCCCCAGGTCTCTTTACACTGGGCCGCTTTCTAACCACTCTTCCCCCAGCCTGTAGCGCTGCATGGGGTTGTTGTGGCCGAAGTGTAAGACCCGGCACTTGTTCTTGTTGAACCTCATGCCGTTGGTCTCGGCCCATCTATCTAACCTGTCCAGATCCCTCTGTAGGGCCTTCCTACCCTCCAGCAGATCGACACTCCCACCCAGCTTGGTGTCGTCTGCAAATTTGCTGAGGGTGCACTCAATCCCTATGTCTAGATCATCTATAAAGATATTGAAGAGCACCGACCCCAGAACTGAGCCCTGGGGAACACTGCTAGTGACCGGCCGCCAGTTGGACTTTGCCCCATTCACCACCACTCTCTGGGCTCGGCCATCCAGCCAGTTTTTAGCCCATTGAAGAGTCCACCCATCCAAGCCCCGGGCAACCAGTTTGTCTAGGAGGATGCTGTGGGAGACAGTGTCGAATGCCTTACTGAAGTCTAGATAGACTATATCCACAGCCCTGCCCTCATCTACTAAGCGGGTCACTTGGTCATAGAAGGAGACCAGGTTGGTCGAGCAGGACCTGCCTTTCATGAATCCATGTTGGCTTGCCCCGATTGTCCTGCATGTGCCGTGTAATTCATTTTGTGAATGTGGTTTCTCTCTTTGACTGTGGACCTCGTCCTTGCTCTTCCCTTTCTTTCCAGACTAGAGTCATTTTCAGAAGCATCCTTCTGTTGAGATAAATGTGCACCATGTCTATGCTCTAGTGTGTAAGCTCTTTAGCTGCAGAGGTTCAGATCACCACTTTTGAGTGAGTTTTTGGTATTTGAAATTCCTTTGGCCTGTGTAATAGAAAACAAAGAAAAACTATGCTGAAACCAAATTTGCTACAAATATCCACAGGGATAAAATATATTTGCAGCATGGCTGAGGTGTGTCTTGGTATGGAAAAATGCAACTTTTATTTTCTTGATTTGTGGATTTAAATCCTGTCTGTCAGTACGTACTGATGTCTATATTGATGCTGAGCATGTTATTAGGGCCCTGGAATAGAAAGGGGAAGCCCACTCCATTAGCGTCTCAAGGCCGCCGTTAATTCCTTGCATGCATTTCTTCTTGAAAACACTCACCGTCTCGGTCTTGGACCCGAAGGGGCCCTTGGTGGTGGTTCCCCCGCCCGGTGCCTGCTGCCCCTTCCCCGGCCACCTGGAGCCACCGGGCCTGTGCGAGGGGGCTTCCCGCGGGGGTGCGCGCCGCTGTCCCTAACCGGGGGTGAGCAGATAACACACAGCACGTTCACAAATTGCCTGTCTAGCCATCTGCCTTCTCTTATCCAGCGCTGCCATAACCTGCTGTCACCAGCAATGCCATTCTTCTGATAACAAAATGCATTTAAAAATGCATATACTGTGTTTGGAAGCTAAAAAAACCAAATGAACGCTGCTATTACTTTTTTGCTTTTGTGCCCTTAATTTCCCTGATATAATATTTACCTTTTATCTATTCTTTTTATTAATTTCACTTCTGCTTCTCCCATGCAGGCTCTGCAGTCCCTGCAGCCATTGGAGCCTCCTGCATCTGCTCTTTCTAGTTGGGCATCGCACTCATGCCTGCAATTCTGTGACAAAGATTTCAGTGAAAATCTTGTACTCCTCACACTGTCAAAAGCATTAGGTATTCTGCTCACTTGTAACGTGGCTGTATGATATCACCCTGCCAAAAAGACTTATCTGCGGCAGTATTTGTTCACGGCTGACTTCCTTCAGGCTGGAGTGGGCAGAAGCCCTCGCAGCACTTGTTCCTGGTATGTGCGTGGAAGGAGCGATCCCCTACACTCAGCTAGCAGTGAGTTCTGCTTCTTTCTCATTGATATGAGTGAGACCTGGTCTGCCAGGTTAGCATGGTGGGAAGTGGGTTTGTCTGAGGTCTGGGGGGGGCTCACAAACCAAGCCAGAAAGCTTGGCGTTGAGATAGATGTGAAAAGGGTTTTTCTGTGTGGGAATAAAACATTTGTCAAAAAAACTCTCAATGCTCTGAAAGCAAAAAAAAAAAAAAACAACAAACAACCAAAAAAACAAACAAACAAACAAAAAAAAACCGAAAAAACCCCAAACCTTCATAACAGTGGATCAAATTCAGGCACTCAGTATGGCTTGTCCCCTCCCCTTGCTTTTTCACCTTGGTCATGACTGGTCACATTCCCCTGTTAACAACAAGCAGCATTCACTTCTCTGTCCATATTTAACTGCAGGAGCTCGGGTAGCCTTGATTTTTTTTGGGGGGGGAGGGAAACAGCCTTGTGTCTCTGCCAGTGAACATTCCTTGCAGCCAGGCTCTCGCTCCCTGAAGGCCTTCTCCAAATACCTGCTCCTGCCTCTTCCAGCGCCAGCTCTGACTCCCAGCCAGTGCAGGGTAGCTGCCTCTCGGGCTGGGGGGGCTGCTCTCCGGTCAGCCCAGCTGCAAGAGAAACAACCCACGCCAAGGCTGCAGACTTTCTGGGGCTCCTACAGCTTCTGCCAGTCCCCAGCAGCTAGAACTTTTGTTTTGGGGGGATAGAAACTTATGTTACCCAAGAGCTATAATTTGTCAAAGACCATGGTAACACTCTCCTCCATCTGTTTCCGAGCGAACCTGCCAGCCGTGCCTTGGATGGGCAGGAATGCTTTGAGAGACCCCGAAAGGATCCAGAGGGGCATTGTCAGCATTCCCGCAATGCCTCCATGCAATTGTATCTCTGCTGGGCACGGCAGCTGCCCGGCCGGGATAAAGGTTGGAAGCAGCCAGACACTGGTGTGAAACAAGATAGCTGCAACAATGGGAGCTGCTGGCCAGGGACAAGGACAGAGTTAGGTAGGTGGAGAGCTTTTACTGGAGGATAAATGTATGTGCAGAGGCTGAATGCTGAGTTAGTGGAGGGGGGGATGAGGGGGAGTGATTTTAAAAAAAAAAAAAAAAAAAAAAAGTAATAATAAAGGCATCTAGCATGAAACACCAAACCAGCTGGCAGTCAGCAAAAAGGGTATCCAGAAGAAATAGAAAGTACATCTGGTGTCACCCAGAGATAAAGCTAAGAAAGGATTTTGTGGGGAACATTTTCTGGAAAAGATTTGGAGCAGTGTAGAAGAACGGTTGTGGCAGATCCCCTGGTGCGATGTCCTGTCTCCAAACAGCAGGTGCCTAGGGACAAGTGCAAGAACAGGGTGAGCATTAGGCAGTATTTCCCCAGGACACTACCCCAGCCTCCTGTGACTTAGGACTCTGGGACTTCTGTGACGGACTTCTTGGGGAGGTGGGGGAGTTATTAAATAGCATGAAATTAATTTATCAAACTAATTTTTCTGAATACGCACAAACTTCTGGCAACCAGACACTCCTGTGGCACCGAGTTCCACTGCAGCCATACTGTGTGAAGGAGTGCCGTGGTGAAGCCTGCCAACTCCAAGTTTCCCTCGATGCCCTCTACTTTTTAGCAGTGGGACAGGGAGTGAATCGAAATCTGCCTTCTCCAGACCATTTGGGATTTTACAGACCCTGCCAAAGCTTTTTCTCTGGCTTCTCTTCCAGACTGAAGGTTCATACTATCTATCTGTTCCAGGTATGGAAGCCCGTTTGTACTGTAGATGTCGTTGTCACTTTCTCCTGGGCCTTTTCCAAGCTTCCATTTGAAACCAGTGGACCAGAGCTGCAAAGAGCATTCAGGACACCATGGATTTACAGTGGCATCTTTCCTGTTTGCTTCATCTCCTTTCCTAGGAACTGATGGACTTGCTTTTCCCACACTGCTGAGTGCTTCACAGAACTATGTCTCAAGATTTTGTTCCTGAGTGATATAGGTGAGCTCAGAGGAGGTCATCATATATATATACACACATATAATTCTTCACAGTTGGTCGTTTTCTTTGCTAGCCTGAATAACTAAGTGTTAATTACCAAACACCACACTCTTCACCCCTTTTCTAGGTGATTTATGACAATAATGAGCAAGCCCGAGCATGCCCTGCAGGAATCCACTGGATCTGCCCTGCTATAGAAACCAATCATATTCCTACCATTTGCCTTTCACAGTTCAATAAGTCTATAGTATCTATGGGAGGCTTTTCCCTCTTACTTCAGGTTACTTAGGTTAGTTAACAGCTTTCAAGGGGGGGACTCTACCGTGTGCCTTCTGAAAATCCCAGTAGATTCAAGGAAGTGGATCCCTCTTGAATGTATTTGTTCACTTCGTCTAAGACTTCTCATCCATCTGTGAAGCAAAGGGAGCAGCCTCATCCCAGCACACAGTGTGTACGCTGGTGAGTGTGCATCAGAAATAAACGCCTGCGATCTGTTTTCCCTTGGAGAAACAAAATCCCAAATCTGGCAAGTTGCTCTGGTCACAAAGGGTGACACACAGCTTTGGGTCTCCAGCTCAGGAAGTTTCTGAGATCTCACTGAGATGTTCAGTTACTCTACAGGTAATTATTTCTTATCTTTATTTATATATTTATTGGTTTATTAAGTCACAGATCACATTGCCACTTAGAAAAAAATGACCTTCCGTAAACTGCAGAAGATACTTGACTGGTGAAACATGTGCTCCCATTTCCAGCCCAGCAGTGCAGTGGCCCTCAGCTGTCACTCCCAAAAACAGGTGCTGTAAATCAATACCTCAGTGGTTATATCTCGCCAGCACCCTGGCAGGAGGCAGCACAGCCCTCTGCTGAAGAGACCTTAAAGGTGCTTTGTGTGTGCCTCCATCTGTACAGCTGCAGCAAGAGGGAGCCGGGATGATGAAGGTCCATTGCGTACTCCTCCTCATCTCTGCAGGTAAAGGTGTTCCAGCCATTGCCTTGAACGGGGGACGGCTCCTTCCCGAGCGTGCAGGACCAGGGCTTTGCATATACATTGGTACGAGCGAATGTGTGTTCTGGGAGCAGCCTGTCCTGCTGATAAGGTTTGATGAACACACCAAGTTGTTTAAATGAGAGCTTTGGAGTGCATTGGTAACAGCTTAGATGTTTGTGATTTCAAACACCAGATATTTTGAAGTGAGAAGTTTCTGCGTTTAATTGGTTTTCTGTCATCTTTTTGCCATGCTCCCATTTACTCCAGTGCTAAATGTACTTCAAAATGTGTGAAAGGACCTAGTAAATATGGCTTGAAATGTAAAAATTGATTACAAGAAATTTCATTAAGTCGTGGGACTACTGGCAAGGAGGCAGAATTGATTTGCTGCTGCATGTGTTGTACCAGGATAATTCTTTTTCAACTGTCCCTTAAAAGAATAAGTATTTTGTAATACTAAAAATTTTTCACCAAATTCAAGCAGTATACTAAATTCCTACCAAGGCACACCAGAAGGTAGCAATGTGAAGGATTTTAATTGGATTAATAAAGCATAGCAAAGAGCTTGACTTAGAAATGATGCTGTGATCATAACTTAAAAATTGACAGACGACTCCTGCCCAGCCCAGCCCAGGCTCCTGGCAAGGGAAGCAAGCAGTGCTGGTCTGTGGCAGAGCTTCTCTCAATGACATCCAAGTATTTTAACACCATCTCATGGCATGACGAGGCCAAGACAGAATCCTTGGCATCTCAGCTCAACTATATAAAACGAGCTGCTGAAAAGTCAGTTAGGAAACAATGGGAAATCCTGGCTTAGGCTAGAGTCAGCAGCAAAATTCTTATTGATGTCAGTGGCCCAGGACTCAAACTGAGAGAGGGGAAGGCGAGAATGGGATCTGCCAAAAGTGCTTGCGGCGAGGCTCAGCTGTTCTGTTCCCTCTCGCTGCCTTTAAAAGGCCATACACACAAAAACATCCCCAAGCCCCCTTCCATTTGCTTTACTCCTCTGTAACATGAAGCAGGCACAGTCTGGGTACGTGACGTGGCTTCTTGTTCTGCAACAGGTGATCTGGAAACGGGGTTCGTCTGTTTGTCTGGGGGGGGAAATCTGAGCCCTCGCCCCTTGGGAGCACAATGGCATGCACAGGCACTGCTGAAGCTGCACTGAACCAAAGCTGCTGCCTGCCATTTTCACTGGTGATGCTCTCCTCACAAGGGTTTCTTTGCCTGGCACTGCCAAGTCACGCTGAGGGGTCTGCGGGCAGAGCTCTCCAAGGACAGGCTGAGACCTTCCCCCAGGAGAGGGAAATGTGAGGCCGCATTGTGAGTGGTTTCCTCCTCTATCACCACAAGAACAACCTGAGCAACTCCCATTGTGGAGAGGAGCTCCTGCTCTGCTTAGACTTCAGCTGCAAGGAGTCTGGATGGTGCTTTTACCTCAAGGACTGTTGTGCTTGGCCCTGTCCTTTAACGTTGCTGTTACAGGCAAGCTCATGGAATTGAAGGTGGAGAAGACGACATCAGAAATCCCCAATTATGGGCATTCTCTGCGCTTAACTGTCCACAAGTATTGCATGTAAGCACAGTTGCTGGTTGGGAGAGCCTGGAGGAGATTCCTAGTGCTCAGTCCACAATCACGGCTATTTGTTTTTGTTCATCTCCTGGTTGGAGGCTGTTGTTGCCTTACTCCTAAGCTGACCCCCCCGATCAGACAGGTACTTACCCCTGCTGACGGTATTTGCAATGCACATCATGCACGCCTGAAATGAGGAGTCATGGCTACTTGGTGTTGACAGTATTTCCTTCGTGCCCACCTCAGACTGACTGTGCTGTAGCCTGTCCCCTGCCCCCATCTCCCTGATGTCTCCCCTGCTGTTCTGCAGCTGGGCTGGCCCTGTGCTATGAACACGAGACTCGCCTCGTCGAGGACTTGTTCAAGGATTACAACAAGGTGTTGCGCCCAGTGGAGGATCATCGAGACGCCGTCATCGTCACCGTCGGGCTGCAGCTCATTCAGCTTATTAGCGTGGTACAGTATGAACGTGTGGTACTTGTTGAACCACTGGCTTATGTGATGGTGCCAAATGGTGTCATTTTTCCGATGAAACAATTTTTCTCCTTTAATCCTGATGTTTGCTGCTACTGCCTCATTTTCTTCTTCTTTTTTAAAGGATGAAGTCAATCAGATTGTAACAACAAACGTACGCCTGAAACAGGTAACTCTAAATATTGCTCACCATTTCATCCAATTCAAATAAATGTACTGGACACAGCCAGGAATGAACTACTCTGTTATACTTATAGGGGCAACTTGGACATGTGGGTCAGCTAGCAGAGCATTTCTTCTCTCTGGGGTCTCAAGAACAAAATGCTTTAGACGCTAAGAGCCTTAAGAAAAGCTTTTTGCATTGTATTTCAAACAGTAGACTTCTGGTATACTTATCTTCTATATTATTTTCTTTTTTTTTTTTTTAATAAGCCTCTTAACCCAAAATTCAAGTTAACATGAAAAATGAGCTGGGGGTCCCACTAGCGTGTGTTTATGCTTACCTGCCTGTCCCAAAGCAAGGGAGGTTCATGTTTCTAGGCAGTACCAAAACTGGCTTTCAGTGGCTGAAATCCTCCTTCTTTAGCAATGGACAGACGTCAACCTCAAGTGGAATCCAGATGACTACGGTGGCGTGAAAAAAATCCGCATCCCCTCAGACGATATCTGGCGACCAGACCTTGTTCTGTACAACAAGTAAGGGGTGCCACTGCCTGGGGACGGAGGGGCAGCTCTGCCCTGGGGCACCACTATGGTGGGGCTGCTTTCCCACAGCATCTGGGACAGTGAGTACCACGCCTCAGAACAAGCTTCTCCAGGAGCGGGCACAATGGCACTGGGAGGACTATGTTAATTATTCTGCCCATATTGTTAATGTCCTTTTCCTTTTGCAGCGCAGACGGTGATTTTGCCATCGTTAAACTCACCAAAGTCCTTCTGGAGCACACAGGACGGATCACCTGGACACCCCCAGCTATTTTTAAAAGTTACTGTGAAATTATAGTCACGCACTTCCCATTTGACCAGCAGAACTGCAGTATGAAGTTGGGAACTTGGACGTACGATGGTACAATGGTTGTTATTAACCCGGTAAGCAAGGAGTTTGTAATTGGGAAAAGGAGAAAACACCTGAATATGTTTTTAGGGAAATCTCAGATCTACAATGGAATATAACCTTGTTTTGACTGAAAAATAAACAGGCACTACCTGTTTAAAAAAAATAAGAGGCCTATTTGTAGATCTAGCACAAAATTGCCCCATTTGGCTTCTAAAATTCTGCGTACAGATGATTCCTGTAACAGTCTCCTACCTGTCTGCCCTTTAACAGCCTCACACCACTCCTCATGGTGCTGCTTGTTCTGTGTTTTTTTTTTTTGTTTTCTTATTTTTTGGGAGGGGGGGATTTTTCTCTGCTCATGACTTACTTACATTTCAAAGGACTCTTTCCCTGTCTCCTCAGGTTTTTCTCCTATCTGTAAATATTTAATCAGTCTGTCTCTTTAGTCAACTATCCCTGACTGTTTCTGTAAAATATTCGGTTGAATGCTGTGTAACGGACGATACTCTAAGGCAAAATAACATAGATAACAGTAGTTTGCTCACAGAAATGCATGAAGTGCCCAAGCTATTGGAAATCCTGTTCCTGAGCGACTACTGAGTTTTCATTTTGTTCAGAACATCTAATATTAAGAGTTTGTATCTTTTTGCTGTCAGGAGAGTGATCGCCCAGATCTGAGTAACTTCATGGAAAGTGGGGAGTGGGTGATGAAGGACTACCGTGGCTGGAAGCACTGGGTTTACTACGCTTGCTGCCCTGACACCCCTTACCTGGATATCACCTACCACTTCCTCATGCAGCGCCTGCCCCTCTACTTCATCGTGAACGTCATCATTCCCTGTCTGCTCTTCTCCTTTTTAACCGGGTTAGTTTTTTACCTACCCACAGATTCAGGTACGTGAATTTATTCATTTTACTGCCAGAGAAATGGCTCTTCTAACAAGTTATGAGAAATTCAGAGTACTTTAAATCACTAGCCAACTTGAAAGGCAAGGGCTTATTAAAACTGGACATTTCAGCCAAAAATAATGCCTCTAAACATTTTGCAAATAAAAGATAAGTGCTGAAAGCTGAAACTACCGATATAAATAAATTGAGCTAATTTCCCACGGAAATCACTGATTAACTATCCAGTTAACTTCTCCAAAACAAAGATTTGGCTATTTGATTTTTATATTTTGCCATTTATGTAGTTAGTGTGTCAGTATGTCACGCAGTAAGTGAGCACACAGGGGTGAGTGAGGCCCTGCTGCACTGCGTTAAAGCAGGGAGCTCATTATCCGTTCACACACGTTGCCTCGTGTGACACAGAGTGATCCTCTTCTGGCCTCCTTTGTCCCTGCTGAGCAGCTCTTGCTCCCTGCAACCATTTCCTCTGCTCCATTCATTTTATCTTGTGTTAGCTTTTCATACTGTTTATTTCATAGAAGGAGCTTAACTAAATTACTTGATGTATTTTTCTTTTGGTGGAAAACTTTATAGAGTTGAACTGGATAGAAAAACAGATGTGTGAATCATGTTTTGTGGTTCAGTTTTGACATCCTACATACTGGAAGATCTCAAATAGCAATTGACCTCTAGTGTCAGATGTGATTTTTGTATGCCCACTCAGCCCAGCATGAGTCTGCTGGAGAGTAAGGCAAGCAAAGCCCCAGGAGGCTGTGGAGCAAGCATTAACCAGGTGCTCACACTTCATCGTTCAAAATCCGCAGCCCATTAAGTGCTCCTGGCAAGTAAGATTTCCATATCCATCACCCATAACTCAGCCCAGTCATACCTTATTGCTGGAGCTGATGACTCTCAAGCTTGGCCAGCCTAGTTACTGCTTTGGATGTTGGGAGAGATGATAGCGCTCCAGATGCACACACCTGTACTTGTGTGAATAGCTATCGTCCACATCCTATCCTCTCAAATAAATACTCTCTTCACTGAATGATATGAACAACAGTGGTATTGCCTTTTTTTTTTTCCCCCACATGGCAGGTGAGAAAATGACTCTCAGCATCTCTGTCCTGCTGTCTTTGACTGTGTTCCTTCTGGTCATCGTGGAGCTGATTCCCTCCACCTCCAGTGCAGTGCCTCTGATAGGCAAATACATGTTGTTTACAATGGTGTTTGTCATCGCTTCCATCATCATCACAGTCATCGTCATCAACACCCACCACCGCTCCCCAAGCACTCACACCATGCCGCACTGGGTCAGGAAGGTGAGCTCTATGGCTTTGCATGTTTCCGGGTTTCCACTGAGCACTCTATATTTTATTGGCAGGTTTTCCAATAAAAGTCAACAAGAATTGGGGAAGTAAATGCATCACGTTAAATCTCTAGGCACAAGAGCCAGTGTTTACTGCTTAGCTGTGCATAAAGTCAGCAAGACTGCTAAGGTGCTCCTTTAAATAACAAAATTGCCCACTGGGGTAGAGTCTTGCAGGGAACAAATGAAGCAAAACACGGGCAGCTGAAGGTACAAGGGAAAGAAAATGGGCCAGCTGGACTCAAATTACATTTCCTGGTCTAATTCTCCATCTGACTGCAAAACACTGCTGCCTGCCAGTGGCCAAGTTCGCCAGCTCATGTGAATGCAGAGCACAAAGGCCATCGGGGATACCTGTGTTCAGCATCCTGTTTTGCAGAAGACAGTTTAGCAAAAGCCATGATCTTCTCTGTACTTTTCCCACAGATACAGTTGCTCTGCAGTCCTTGGGAAGAAAGGAGATCCTTTCACACTAGTCTAAATGGTAACCACGAGATGTAGAAAAAATTGGACATCTGTCATTACAAGTTCTTTGACAGGGAGACAGTACCAAAGGGGATCCATTTGGTTATTCCTGCCTTCTTTTAAGGCTGCCTGCGTTCATATTAAACCCTGACATGAATAGGAGATTGTTCTGTAGGTTTCTAATTATACTTTTAAGGGTACAGCTTACATCAGATTCACTCTGTGGCACAGACAATCCCTGCAGAAGGGAGATTTCAACAGGCAAACACTGCACGTGCTTAAAATTGCTCTGGCAGCAAGCCTCTGTTACTCCGAAGGAAATTATTGGAAACCTTATATGCATGTATAACAAACATTCGTAATAGCAAAGTCAAACACAAGTAGCCAAAAGAGGTCCTTTGTAGCCCATTCTTCAAGCCAGATTTGTAAGCAATATGTTCCAAATTAGATGAGATTGATAGAGCTCTGTCAGCTCACACCAGCTGAGGGTCTGCTCCGGGATGTCGCACCCGCCTTCATGTGTAGATGTTGGCTATATGGCAGGGAGAAATGGTTTCCAGAGAACGTGTGACAGGCCTCTGGGTGACTGCATCTGCCCCAGGACATAAGGCTGACAAAAGCCCCAGTGTGACTGAGGTGCGGGCTGTGACATACTCCGAGAGGGAATCTGTAGCTGATCCAGCGCAGGAAGCGATTTGGGGCCGGAGAGGCTTGCCTTTGTTCAGTACACAGCTGCATCTGTAACACAGCCCTGCCAGCCAGCAACTGTCGGCTTCTCCCTCTTTGTTTCCAGGTCTTTATTGACACAATCCCAAACATCATGTTTTTCTCTACAATGAAACGACCATCACGGGATAAACAAGACAAAAATATTTTTGCTGAAGATATCGATATTTCTGAAATTTCTGGGAAGCCAGGTTCTGTGCCTGTCAACTTCTACTCCCCGCTTACCAAGAATCCAGATGTGAAAAATGCTATAGAGGGAATCAAATACATTGCAGAAACAATGAAATCGGACCAAGAAGCCAGTAATGTAAGGCATTTTCTGTGCATGATTCTTTCCTTGCTTTCAAATTGCTACATCTTACTTTTTTTTTGGCAAAATATCTCCACCTGACAAAACCACTGCAAACCCTGGTTTAGCAGGGGACAGTCTTCTCCCCTTGGTGCAGTCAATAAGGAGCAACAGATAATAGTTGCAGACGGCATTTGAATCTTGCCCCCTCCCCAAAAAAAAAAAAGAAAAGAAAAAGAAGTGTCAGTGCTAAGGTTTTCTAAATGCGGTATGTGAAGCCGTAGACATGGAGTGTCTGCGAGTAGCCAAGCAGTTTCAAGAACTGTAAGCAAGTTCCAAAACACATTCCTCCTGTCTCCCACTCGGGCATCTTCCCCTCACCGTAAGCAAGCTCCTGCAGCTTTTGCAAAGCCAAGAAGACAGCCGAACTCCGAAAGGCTAGTAGTTTTATCTGAGAAGTGTTAAATGTAATTTACACATGATAACTCCAGTTTTGATAAGGCTTTATTTTATTTCTGAATGCTACAATTAGTCCCTGCAAGTGAAGCATGTTATGAGCTACTCTGATTACTGACTTTTTCCACATTACAAGCCAAAGGAAGGATAAACGCGTGTACAGTCACACATGGCAGTGTTCCCCAGGAAAACCTAGCTCTGCCTCCTTCTAGTACATTCACTGCAATTAACCCCCTCTTTTATTTCAGTTATTGCAGCTCACACAGCTTTTGCATGGATAATTCAGTCCTGGTACTTCACCTTTCTAAATGATCATAGACCTTTCCTGCTTTAGCTGCAGGCTAGCCTGAAGATAGGGAGGGAGTTCTCTGGGACAATAATTTGGGCCATGCTCTTGAAAAGGAGGTGCCTCCTTTCTACAGGCAGGATTTACACCATGATGTTTGTTCCTGTGATTAAATTCCTGGAGCATGTGGAATGGCTCTGGCTGTAGTCTCATGGTCCCCATGACCCCTGTGCCTCTCTGCAGATTGTTACCTTCAGCAGGGCTGGCATGGCTTCAGCACCTCAGGGCTTCACTTCCTCCTTGGGTTACACAGAGGGTCTTCAGGTTACTGGCAAGCGCTCCCTTCGGAAGTGGAGCCCAGCTGCTTGTGTCATCTGGGCACCATTGATATCACTTCCAGGGGGTTTCAAAAGTCAAGTTCCCCAAATAAACTAGAAGGCTGACATTTATGAACCACCTCAAGACAGTATTGATTATCAGTGTCCTCTGGATAAATTACAACAGCCTCTTCTACTTGTGGGGCAACTAAGGCAAAAGTAGAGGGTGTCTTAGGCCAGTATGTGTCACTCCGTAAGGCAGAGTTACAGGGTGGCAATCCTGAGCCCTGCTGCACTTCACACCTCACACTCTTCGCTTATGGTGCTGGCTTCCCACAAAAGCATCCCGTGAAAACGCCATCGCAGCACAAGCGGTTCACAGTGTCCCACAACTGGAAAAAAGACTAAAGGAGCTACAGAGAAGGTTTTCCCAGACCTTAGAGTGTATACTAGGCATGGAAAGCAGGGACTAGAGCTAAATTAATGACAATTGCTTAGGTATCCCAAGAGAACGAAAAAGCAATAGAAAAGTAAAAGCCAGTTGGGTCAAACCAAGTGTTTTGCTTTCAATGTTTTAAACTCTCTTTCAAAAGCAACAATTTCATGAAAAATTAAGCTTTCCAACAATTTATTTTTAATGAAATTGTTCACCAAATTGCCAGGGTTTCTAAACAGTTTAGTCTTGAAACTTGCATTTCTAGGTAGCTTAGGCTTTCTGAACCACTGGCCTGTTTTTGAGAAAAAAAAATGACTTTTTTTGCGTAATAATAGTGGAACTTAAGGAAGAGCCTTTCTGTTGCTCAAGACTGTAAATTACAATAATGCCCATAACAAACAGGGCTCTGCAGAGATTTTACCATCTCCGTTGTTTCTTTCCCAGGCTGCAGAAGAATGGAAGTTTGTTGCGATGGTGGTTGATCATCTTCTCCTTGGTATATTTATGCTAGTTTGCATTATCGGAACGTTAGCTGTATTTGCTGGTCGCCTCATTGAATTAAATCAGCAAGGATGAACATCAACTGGAAACTATTTGCTACCCTGGTCAGCATCTGAAAGCATCTTAACCATCAAAACCTGGCCAGCCTCCGAAAGTTTCACAGACAGGAATCAGTCCCTGCTGGGAAAGAGCAGGGATTATAAAACATAAGGCTCCATACTTAGCACTTCTGAGCTGCTGCTCAGGGGCATTTCATTGCCAAAAAGAAACACTTGTGTTAGTGGTAGACTGAATGGCTGTCAGCCAGGTTTTGATCCTTTTTACCATTTATTAAAAATGTTAATGCATTAATAAGACTGTCTGACTTTGTAACCCACAGATAGAATTCCAGAGAAATCAATAGCAGTGTAATAAGCTTTAGTTGAGCTGTAAATCTGTATCCAACTTTAGCGTTCAAGTTGGTTTCAATATCTGCTCTGTGGTTTTTGTATTGGCAGGGTCACAACTGCCTCTTCTTCTAACACTAGATGTAACCAGCAGAAATATCTCAAACTTCATGCTTAAGCACTTCATTTTCATGCACAAATCTGAAATGACTGACTGTCCTGTGTGACTCTACCTGTAGAAACTCTTGATGCAGCAAAGAGGAGGGACTATTCCTTACGGTGGGAAGGATCCAGCCTCAGCCAGTTGGGTCCCACGGGTATTTTTTCTATCAAGTCCCATGTAAAGGACTTGTAGGGGAGGATTTTTTGCCCTGTTTTATCACTGAGCCCTGCCCTGTGACCATCAGGCATCCCAGTGACTGTGTTGTGATAGCTGCCCTCTTATTTTTACATACTAACGCTCATTATAAGAAGTCCCAAATTCACCATGTATTAATGCTCAGGATTTTCAGTTGTGAACAGAGATGTTCAGCAATTGCATGCTCAGGGAAAAGTTTAGGCCAGAGGGGAAGGGACGTATCCATAGGATAACCTCTGTACTCGGTCTGCTCTGCTCCGGGAAGGCTGGTTTCCACTCTCTCGAGTGACAAGTAATGTGGGCGGGGCAGCTTCAAATGTGGGGGTGCTCAGTAGGACATCTTAAACACAATTCTCTCTGTTCCCTGAAAACTGTCCCCAGCCCTGTTGAAATATATCGTGAGCATTGAAGTCGGGCACAGCACCACAAAGATCATCCCGAGGGAAAGCGTGGATCTCGGTTTTACTGATGGATGACAAAATGACAGGACACCCCCCAGTCTGCCGAGCAACACAAATAATTACCCAACCTTTATCCAAATGTTGAGCAGCAACTCGCTCTAGTGGCTAAAACAAAGTAGTGCTGCTTTTGGCCAAAGATCTTTGGGTTTTACTAAAATATTCAACACAAGCAACAAGCCTATGTGTGTTTCAGTAATACAGAGTGGAAATACTAGCAGTGCTGCTTGTTTTTCTCAACAATAAATAAGAAGAGGTGGGGCAACTGATACCAGTTACTCATCTTTCCCAGATGGTTGTCCAAGCCAACAGGACTACTTTGCTAACAGCTGTAAATAATTTGCTGTGAGTTTAATAAAATAATTTATATTATGTTAATGCTTTACAGGAATGGGTCATGCCTGCAGAGGACAGGCATTTGAAATGCTCTATAGAGAAAATGAGGCACTTGTGCAATAGTTCCATTATCGCACAGTGTTTGCTGGACAGTGTTTTGGTGAGCTGCAGTCCAAAGCAAACAGTTTGGGGCGATTGATCACTTGTAACACTCTGCTCAGCTCTTACAGTTTAGATGATGGTAATCTTTGCCTCCCTGGATGATCATTAACCCTGTAAACGATTGCTGAAGATGTATGCTGGGTGAAACCTCTGCTGACAGATGGAGTGCTTGCTGCAGCTCTGTTTATCTTCAGTGTAAGTTCTCGGCTCTCAGCCCTTGGAGAGAGTCACGCAGTTCCCCGCTCACAGTGAGCTAAGCTGTAGTGTAATGGTGCCTGGGACGCCTAATTTGGGAGACTGCTATGAGCACTAAAATTACAGAACAATCCTCCTAGAGCAATGTGTGGTCAAATCTTGGCATTAAAAATAAACATCAAGTAACAAGATCCACAGTGAGCATTCCCAGTATCTTTGTTCAGCTTCCCCAGCGTCCTCAAGGCAGATCTGGGTCTTGCCCTCCACATTCCACCTGTTTGTGTGCCTGCCTGTGTCTGTACAATGTGTGCCTGCCCTCTCGCCTCTCCAGCTCTGGCTCTCCTAGCTACCATGTTGTAGTGTTTTCCTTCCACTTCCTCAGAAAAAGTTTTGAAATTATTTATTTGGTAATCTTTATTTGTGACAGTTTGCTCTGTCTTACAGGTGCAGCAAATCTGCCTTCCTATCCCTCTCAGTTTTGATGAACTACTCGCATCTCAAAAGATGTGACACCAGGCAAAAACAAATGCTAACAACTTCCCTTCTTAGGCTGCAGAATCTGGGCATTGTACTCTGACTCTCCAAACAGACGGTCCCCCAAACATCAATCAGGACACTTTAGGAGACAGTTCATCTGCATCTTTTTTTTTTTTTGCTTTGCTTTGAATACTCAAATTGTCTGGGTCTTCTTCCATCTCTGTTCCTAGTTCACCTTTGTGGAACATTTTTCTTAGGTACCACTAACATCCCCTGTTAACACTATCCATCTGCTGAAAGAGAGTACCCTTACCTACATACAGACTATTTCTTCTCATCTGCTACTGTCATTTTAACATGTCAGCACATCTGTACGCCTGTTAAAACAGTAGCTTTGGAGGTTGTAAATACGCTGTCTTGGTCACTGTCAAGGCTGATTTGCTGTCAATGTGCAGGTACATATTGTCTAACAATTTGTCATTTGCAGCACTGTAGTCTCTCCCTGCAACCTTAACACTTAACTCTCCTCTCTCCTACTTGGGTACCACCAGCAGCCCCAGGGAGACGGCCTGGATAATATTTGTGTGACCTGGATGTGCATCTCTGCTGCGTCATTGCCTTCAACAGGCAAATTTCAGCGCTGAGCTTTGACTAACAATTCTCCTGGTAAGCAAAACAAGAAACAGGCCTCACACACTCATTGTTAAATTTCTCTAATAAGTGTGAAAAATAATGAAATGCAAACACCATGGTGCTGAAGTAAGCAGACCTCATTTGAATGAAGGCAGACCAGGGGCCTCTGGGTGAGGTGTCTCTTTGACAGCAATGGTACTGTAAGCAGTTAACCTGTCCCTCTTTTAACTGCTGTATCTTGCTATTAAAGCTGCTTTTGTTCACTTTGATCTTGTTGATAACACCCTATTTATGTCCTTAATAGAACAGCTCTCTGGAACATCACCATCTTCTTCAGTCTGATTCTCTTTCCAATTTTTAAACAATTTGGCAATTAACTTTCCCCTTCCCATCCCTTTAGCTGAACTGCAGCTACCTCCTACTGTGCCATGGATATTTTGTTCTCAGAGGTGCAATCACCCCAAATCTCTTTCCCCTTTGGCACGTGCGCTGTTCAGGAGACCCGACCCTTCTGAGGGGGTTATTTGAATTTTTAGAAGTCCATTACCTTGTACCAACTCCGAGGGAGCAATTTCACCTCTGCATGAGTCTGTAATCAGAACAGGCTGCTGCTCTCCATCGTCACCAGGCAGATGAGCTAAATTTGACAGCCTTATTCTGTCTACTCAGCCAGTTGCACCTCAGCTTTGTAAAACATAGTAGAGTTGATCACCAGAGCAAGCAGAAAAATTACATTAACTGAACTGTAAATGCTTGATCATGAGCTTGTGTATGCCAGGTGTGACCACTCACCCGCAACTAGTGCTTGGGTCCTGAAGCCTCCTTCAGTTTGAGAGCTTTTAAGAAATTAGGTTATCGTTTCAGGCAATTGTAAGACCATTTAAGTACTCATTTTTTTCTCCAGGATATAAGTTGCTGCCAACCTCCTTGCCATGGCTGTCTCCCCAGAGATGTGTGAAAGCAGTGCGAGTTTCATCAGTGTGCTGACTCAGCAGTTCCTGTTTCCACAGCTGAAGCCAACCACCGTGGGTAGGGGCAGCAGGGCGAAAGAGTATGTGTAACACAGGACCAGCAAAATGCATAAACACTGCGCTGGTACTGGAGAGAGGAAGCATATTACCTCCCCAAAAAGTTTGTTTTCTGGTATGGCGGCATGAGAGATGTCACCTTTAAAGTCACTGACAGTTTAGCACATCAGAAATGCTTTTGACTTTGGACACTTTTAGAAGGTTGCTGTGCCTGGATCCGGTTGCAAGACCTCACATCTTCATATGTTTACTAGTGCTAGATAAAATCTAGCACAGCCTCCAGGGCCCTAGGCACGCTCCCGGGTGTAAATTCCCTTCCTCCCTCTTTTTCTTCCTGAAAAATTGTGAAGTTGGTACAAAGTCTCCCAAGCTCCTCTCAGATGAATGTTTGCAGACGCTGGCTTCTAACAAAGCTCTGAAGTACTTTCTCCCTTTCTGTAAATCAAATCCCAACTATAGACAGGGCAATCATGCAGTGCTTTGCAAAAGGTTCACTAAAACAATCGTACTTCAGTCCCTGGTAAAGTGTGAAAGACTGGCAGAGATATGGAAAACCGCCAACCTGCAAGCAACCATTTCCATTGCAAGAGCCCTGCTGAGTTCCATGGGCTGTAGGTGGGTTATTTACAACAAGGACAGGACAATTTCACTTGTTACTAGGCCAGACTGACAGCAGGCAAGAGCCCAAAGCAGTTTGCAGGCTACTGCAGTGACGATGGGTCATCACTGGATTCCCCATAAAGGGGGAACTCTTCCCTAGCAAGGGCTGTCATTGTTGATCTGTGCGCAGATCTCCCACTGCAGCACGTCTTCCCAACTTCTAACAGCTGAACACATCTGTATCAGTGTTTGCTATTTATCCCACACGGAGCCTGGAATAAACACACCACATGGTATTTCTCCAGTACATAGTCAAGAGGAAGCTGTTTGCCTCTACGTGACTTTTCAGCTAACCACTGATCCAAATGCAGTATGCCGGGCTTAGGAGCCTCGTGTAGATTTGTGACCCTCTTTAGGAGCTTTAGGGCTGTAAAGGCAGTAAACACTGAGTACCTGCAGTTTTTCCACTTGTGAGCTCTGTAATTTTTGCTTGCAAGCTAATGTAGGTTGTGTGCATGGGTCAGAAGACGGTAGAGAGAAAAAATTGTACCTGTTTTCGTGTCCATCTTGCAATGCTCCAAGCACGCAATGACACAGAAACAGAGAAATGACCTACATAAAAGCCTGGCAAGGTTTGAAACCTTACACTGAAGGCAAATCAGTAATGCCATTGCTCTTAGGGCAGCGTGTCTCACCATAATGCTGTGTTTGGGCAACTGGTCATCTCTTGGTCAAAACATGAAAGTAAATTGTAGTAGGTTAGCTCAGCACGCAGGTTACTCGGTCTTTGACCTTGCCGGGACGTGTTGGTACAAAGGGAATCAAGAACGTATTTAAGTTCTTTAGGACACCTGTCCCTAACATTCATATATTTTAGACAACAGTCTTACGCAGCTGCTTGGCTGGACCATGTTCACTCATGGAGTAAACAAAAACCATCCAAATAGCTCTCAAATGTGAAATGCCACAGAGATGAAAGCATGCAGGATCAATGTATTGGCTCAAACAGGCACTCAGGACACAGCCCTTGTCCTTCATACCTTGCTCCTATCTGCCCAAGCTACTCCATTACGTATTAATTTGGGCATTTCTCCATTCAAGACCTCAGTGCTGGACCCAAAAACATTAACAGAAGTTTTGTTTCTAGAAAACTTGGTCAAGCTGAGAGGGAGAAGGAAGAAGAATCTATTGCTTGTCTGGCAAAGCAATCTCTGTGTGAGTTAATTGAGGTAAAAGGAGCACAAATGCCTTTTGGGGCATCATGTAGAGAGGGGTAATTGACCTTCCCACACCTCTGCATACTGCAAACCTTAAAAGGGAAAAAGCAAGTACCTCTTTCCCGCTGTTTAATTGCATTTCTACTCCACTGTGTGTGTCTCTGCCTGCTGCCTTGCCATTCCCCAAGCTGCACTACCCCTCCCCTGCTGCCTGCTATCAAGGCCATCGGAGGCAGGTAAGGAAAACGAGGCGCGCTGAGAGCTCTGCAAACAAATGGAGCATCAGGAGCCGGGGCGAGAAGAGACCCCGCTTAAGGGCCTGTGAGGCGTGCGGCTCGGCCGAAGGCCGGGGCAGCGCTGGGCGGGAGCGGGGGGCGCAGCGCAGCGCTTCCCCCGGCACCCCCCGGCGGTGGGTGCAAAGGGGCTGAAGCAAGCAGAGCTGCCGGTGCGGGGTATCGCCGGGGAACCGGCGAGGGTTTGAACGGGATGAACCCCTGGAAGAGCCACCCATATTCACGGTTATGGTCGTTAGCGCTTGGGGGCCTGGAAACCTTTCCCTGTAACGTGGTTATCTCGTTAACTCTGACTGGTTTTAAGTTCCCCTGCACACCTGGGACAGAAGGACCGCAGGTACGGGCGGGGGCACGGCCCTCACCAGCACCCCCGCGCCGCCTGCGAAGGACCACCCCACGGGAAAGCCCCACTCCCCCGGCCGGGCCGGGCCTGACAGCCGGGGGGGACGACCCCGGGAGGCGGGGGACACGGGGCGGACACCCCCACCCCAGTGACAGGGCCCCCGCCCGCCGCCGCTCTGCGGGACTGTGGCATGTGCGGCGGCGCGGGCGGCGGGGGAGCGGCGCCCCAGAGCCGCGCCGCGCCGCTTCCTGCCGCTATAAATAGCCGCCCGGCCCAAGATGTTCCGGCCGCCGCAGCGGCTGCAGCGCCGGCGGGAGCTGCCGTCCCCTCCCGCCGCGTAGCCCGCCCGGAGCGCGGTAAGGGGGTGCGGGGCCGGGCGGGGCTGGCGGCGCCCGCGGGGCAGGCGGACGGGGCTTCGCTTCCCGCTCCCGGCGGGGCGGGGGGTCCGGGCGGGGCGGCGGCCGCTGCGCTGGGGCGGCTCGGCTCGGCACCCCCCGGCCCGGCGGGTACAAGGGTCGGGGCGGCCGGCGGGGCAGCGCCCGCGGCTGGCCCTGCCCCGGGAGCCGAGTCTTGTTTTGTGCCTATTTTCTCTTTCTCTCT
This sequence comes from Nyctibius grandis, assembly GCF_013368605.1. NCBI lineage: Eukaryota > Metazoa > Chordata > Aves > Nyctibiiformes > Nyctibiidae > Nyctibius > Nyctibius grandis. Next base: position 14,486,703 of record NC_090666.1, read on the forward strand.
TTCCTTCCAGGCCGCTCTGTCCCGGGCTGGGACGCGCTCCTCCTGCCTCCCGCAGCCTGCTCACGGGGCTGGCATCCCTCCCTGCTCCCCCTCGCTTTCCCCGGGGTTGGGTGCGTGCCCGGGGTGGAAGATGGCATTGGCCTCTAGACACAGCCCCTGGTCCCTCTTGGCAGCTCAGACCGTGCCTCTGCGCCGACCTCTAGGGAGGTGGCTGGTGGCAGCTGGGTCCATGCCTGCTGTGGTACAGCCAAGGCTGTGAAGTCCTGGCTGGCATGGCAGGGTGGGGAGAGCCACACTGGGGCTGTAGCACACACTGCTGCCCACGTGTGTGGCACACGAGCAGGGTGCCATTACAGTTGCTAGCTCACACAGGTGTCTGTTGCAGCCTTCCTCCCTCAAGGGCTTTCATCTGCAGCAAATGTTGAGGTGAGCCTTGTAGTTAGGCTTTATGGTGGAGGCAACCAAAGCAGGTCTCAGCCCTCTGAGCTGGCTCTTGGGGGCTTTTTGAAGGAGTCAGGTTTGGGAACCTCAAGTAAACAGTATTAAAGTTTTAGTTTGTCTTCCCCTTTGTTTGGCCCTGCTACTCTAATGGCTGCACTTCATCTTTTTGTAAACACCTTCTGCATTGCATGACTATCCCTTTTCTGAGAGTATGTGTTCTTCAGCTGCTACCATGTGCCCTGCTCCGGCCTCTGATTTAAAACAAAAGTGATATAGAAGTTGTCTCTGGCACCAAGTAGGGTATGCTTGTTCAGGAACCCACCTTGAGGTACTTTTAAATTGCTCTTTTGTTCTTGTAGGGCTTCCTCAAAGAGAGGGCCATAACAAGCAGCTGTTCTCAGTTGTCATGACCCCCAGAGGATGGGCAGTGTGTTTTGCTCCTTGTTCACACCCTTTTTTTTTTTTTTTTTTACTCTCTTCCTACTTTTCCCTCTTCTCTCCATTAGCTCCTCCAAGCCTGATCTGGGAGTACAGTGCAGAGGCCCAAGAGGCTGCGTCAAAAAGAGGAGGTCCTCTCAGAGTCTGTTTGGCCTCTGCATGTTACTCACAGCGTTCCCCGCTTGGGAGCCTTGCCCTCAGTAAAGGCAGGAGGGATGGCAGTGCTGCCGTGGAGGGACCTGCTCTGTCAGGGCACCTTTCCGAGTGCCGTGAAGCACGAGGCAGGCTGAGCTGGCGTGTACTTTCCCCTCTGCTGGAGCGGGCGAGAGGAAGGAGCATGCGAGGAGGAAATAACAGCTGTTCCAGAGCACTTCTGCCCTCCGTGCAGTGAGAGCACGTGAGGGGAGGACAGACGCAGAAAGGGAGATTCAGGAAGAGAGTACGAGAGAGAATCGGGGGGGACAGAGGAAAGCTACAGATGGAGAGAAGAGCGTTTTATATGTACGTAAGTTTTGTTTTAGAATCTGTTTAGCTAGGGCAAAAGCAAATATCCCAAAAATATGAGATTGTATCTCTTGAATAGGGATTCCTTCCTGTTCCTTCAGAAAGCACTGCTTTTCATTCCTCGGGTATTATGTGTGTCTTTCTCCCTCGCTCTTCTAGGCTTTTCAGCATCCTCTGACCTCGAGCTGAGCAGGACGTTACCCTTAGCATCTGCCTGTCAAATGTGTAGTTCTCCATGTTGTACATGAAATTATTATTTCCATAGTTGGTTAAGGCGAGTTTCCGAGGAATGTGAAGCGAGAGGCACGCCAGTTCCTGTGGTTGGCCTTGACTGGAGCGTGAGGTTTTTTGGGGCAGGGGCTGTGCCCTGGAGGCTGCTGTTACTCTACACATTGCCCTTGGCAGTTTAGGGATTTCTGCCTCCACTCCTGTCCCTCACACCCCTCTTCTATTGCTGCTCACCTGTTCCTCCCCCAGTGCTGCAGCTCATTCAGCCTCTCCCAGTTATCTGTGAGGTTGTGCTGTAAACTGAACTGCCGAAAGGTTCAGCAATCTGGGTTAAAAACCTCTGGAAAAGGAGAGAGGGGAGGAGGAGCAACTACTCCCTCTGTGTACAAATGTCCTGATCAGCCCTGTGTGGCCTCTCCCCTGACTCCTGCTCTGAGATCGCTCTCCCCAGCAAATGGGAATGAAAACAGTTTAAGCTCTTTAGCTGCGTTCTGCTGCTGCCTTAGTATTTCTACTGGAATTACACTTTTAACTTTCTACAGCGCTACATTACCCTGAATGGCATCAGGTAGCAAGGTGCTGTCTTGGGGGCTGCATTGCTATAAGATTTTTAGACCTTTTTTTTTTTTTTTTTTTTGAGAAACCCAGAGTTATCACAAAATTGCACCAGGGCTTCAGTGCTTTTACTCATGCAGTAGAGTCAGAATTGAAAGTGTGCGTGTAGAAAAAGGTATTAGCAGCAATTTCCCACCTGTGACAACATGTATGACCTTTACATATGATGACTTCAGAGCCTCATCAGAGAGGAGCAGGAGCAATGCTAATCCCTTTGTGGAGGAAACGTGCTGCAGTATTGCTGTCCATTACCTATAGTGCATAAAGGTCTAACAGCTGTTAGTTTTTTGCCCTGCTTGTAGAAACACTGAGCTTTTTTGGAGGGAGAAAAGAGTGTATGTTGGTGTTGTCTGACAAATGTGACATGAGGACAGGAATTCATAGATTTCCTTTAAAGGCACATGTATTGTTCTTGGTGTATATATACATTTTAGTAAAATGTCTTTATGCAGCAGCCTTTAGAAATGTTCTGTGCTAACAACATTGAATCTCCATCTGGATAAGGGACTTATGTATAGAAAAGGTGAGAAATAGTGATGCAACGGCAAGGAAAGGATTTCTTTATAAAGTTTATGGTTTTGCCAACATAAACAAATCTTAATTGTGGCTACTTCACAACAATGAAGTGTCATAAAAATTCAAATCTAATTAAATGTTTTTGTGTTCTTTCTAATGACTTCTCATTCTTGGCTGTAACGCAGACACTTTCTCCTTCTCTTCATGTGGTGTGCTTTAACATTTGGTCTGTTGGATCTGTTATAAAAGGGACTGTTGGGTATCTGGGTTCAAAATCCATGGTGCTAGCTGTATTTGGGTTGGGGGGGCATTCTTTATACGGGGAGAAAGTAAGTTTTGGGTTGGTAGAACAGATCTTGACAGTATCAAAGATGAGGATACTGGAAGTGGTCACAAATCTTCAAGGCAGCTATTGATTCTGTGTGCCCGTTGGGTGTGCAATTAACACCTACTTGTTTAGCTCCTTCCTTCAAAGATGTATGTGAAAATCTGTTGGCAAATAGCCCAGAAAAGGGATTATTAAAAACTAAATTTAATAAAGATGTCTAGAATTGTGCTTTAGTAGAAGGTTTTGTTTAAAATATTTTGGGTGCTTGTGGTGACCAGTATGATAGTAGTGTAGTGCTATCATGTAGCCCCAGGTACATGTACACGTATGTCTAGATATCTGAAGAGCAAGAGGGGCAAGGAAGTCAATGAACTTTTTACTACATTAGTACTCTGTGATTCTCTGCAAGCACTATGCCACTGCTGCAGAGTTGTAAGTGAAATCTGAATCATGAAAAGTTATTTTTTTTGGTGGAAATAACCCTGAACATCAGGGCTCTGAAAGATACTGCAGCTGCTCTTCAGCCTTGCAGGCATGCAGGTCTGAAAGAGCAGCTGTCCTTGGGTCTCTTCCAACTTGGTTCACAAACATCAGTGAAAAGCATTTCTAAGGCTGGAGACACAAGTGGCAAGGGAGCAGTTTCATCTAAATCTGAGAGATCAAAGGAGTTCATAATAGAAAGTTTTTCCTTATTCCTGGAAGGAGATAAACGGGAAACGCAAGGAGTAGTGCGAGAGTCTGTTTTGTAACACTTAACTCTGCTGTAGCCTCGTTAGGATTCTTCTACGTTTGCTTCCCATTACACATAAGTACACTTTGGAGTTAAACTGTTTAACTTTGTTAACTCCTTAAACTAGTGATGTTGCAGAAGCAAAAGTTCCTAATACTTAAGCTGTTCATATGGCACCTGTCGTCTTTAATCTCTTCAGTGTGTGTATGTGTGTAGCTCCTGTGGCTTCCTTCCTGGGACTAAGCCTGTGTGAATAGCCCTCCTGTCCTCCAGTGCATGTGTTCATGAGAAAGCTCTCCTTCTTGTCGTCTGAGCTAAACTTGAGTACATCTCTCCTGATGAAGAAACTGTGGTGTATTCTTTATGGGAAGTAGTAGAGAGATTAAAATAAATGTTCTTAGCAACTTCACCAAGCCCAAAATAGCTTGTGCATGTTTCTCTTGTGATAACTTCAGGAAGTGGGGTGATTCCCTCTTCCTCCCTCTTCAATATTTTTTGGTGAATGCTGTGCTTGAGCACTGAAATCCTCATGCCATGAAGAGCAGGCTTCTCTCTGAATTTCCTTGGACCCTCACTTAAGAGGACCAGAAGTGAGCCCTGAGAAGAAATTGCATTCCTCAGCTCATTATACTGCTTCCTTTGAAAATAGCCAGTAAGGTCCTCTGTGGTGAGGATGGCCAACTACTGAAGCTGGTTGTCCAGAGAGATTGTGGAGTCTCAGTCCTTGGATATGGTCTAAAAACTGGACCAGACAAGGCCCAAGCAATCTGCTTTAAGCCAGGTTATCCCTGCTCTGAGCTAGATGAGATCCAGCAGCTCCTTCCAGCTGGCTGCATGCTGTGTTCCTGCATTACTGGATAAGCATGACTGCTTTTGTCTGTCCCCAGAACATCTGGGAATAAAAGTGGTCTCAAAACATCCAGAAATGGCCTTGAGAAGTCTGAATAAAGACTTTGAAAAATGGAGTGCATAGAGAAGCATAGTGTGGGGAAGTGACTTTGCCCAAAGTCTCCGAGCAGCAGGTCAGTTACAGTGCTGGGAGAGCATCGTACATCTCCTGACTGGCAGACTAGTGCATTGGTAGGCTAAGATGTTGTCTTTGAATGTAAAACCATCTCCTTTCCCTACTCAACTACTTTCAGATCACTTGGCAACAGAGTCTACTTTTACACTCTGAAAGATCATTAATTTTTTTTTTTGCTTTATCTGTCATTTTCATAGGGTTTTTTAGTACTAAAGAACAGTTTATTGCATTAACTTTTTCAGGAAACACTGAGAACATCAGATCTGGAAAAGAATTTGGTGAAATAAAGACAAGAGCTGCAAAGGAAATTTTTAGAAAGTGATGTTATTCCCAGTTTGCTGCACAACAATTAATCTCTTATTTTTAAGAAAGGAAAAGAGCAGAGGAAGCTGTGTACTGATTCCAAGTTTGAATCTCTCTTTGTTTAAAAAAAAATAAAAATCACTTGAAGAAAACTCTTTAAAATCTGGAAGCTGAAAAAACAGATCAGCATTTTAAAGAGTACCATGGAAGGAGTTAAACTGTGAGTTAACTGCATCTGTGTTTCAAATCCAAATGCTACAAACAAGGCACCATTCAGATCTTCAGTTATAAGTTATGCTGAATTCGTTATGCTCTGTTTGTTTGAATTCTATCCACAGAAGAAAAAGAAAATCATGGCAGATTTAAAAAAAAAAATCATTACTCTTGCTTTGGTAGCTTGTTTCTGAAGGGATGAAGCAGGATTCTCCTTTTTTTTTTTTTTTTTTGTCTAGCACTTATGCAGGTCGTCTGCTAATTATTAGCAGCTGTGAAACTATGGCGTTACATAAGCATAACTAAAAGTCAGTGGAGCCTTGCATCATTCAGCAGATCTGTCCATCACTTACCACAATAACAGATCGGTTTTGTAACTCACTTGACATAGGGATCTAAATACTGAGAGAGTACCAGCAGGCACGGAAAGCTGGGAAATCCTTTAAGTCATAGAAATCAGATATGATAATGTGCTATTTTATTATTGCCACAATGTGTTGTCCAATTATACATGTGCTTTGCCGTTCTGTGAAGAGCTGTGTGTCAGAATAATGCCCTGTGACAGCTGAGCCTGCCAGCTACATAAAGCTGAATTGTCTGGGCAGCTTTGCTTGGAAGACAGGTATGGGCGCTATGCCTGGCTGTGGTGCAAGCACGACAAGTGTGAGTGCTTGTGGATGTATCCCAAATTAGCCACGCTCAGTGCTATGGCTGAATACAACAAACTGTCTTAAACATTAGAAAAGGCATTTTTACAATGGGACATGTGTAGAGCTGAGAACTTGGGATTTCTTGGCAAGGGCGATACCTGCGGTGTGTATGAGCGTGCTGGCACGGAGGGCCCAGGGCTGGCAGGTGCAGGCTCTGCCCCAGGTTTGTAACACTGGCTCCACACACCGCAGGATTTGGTTAGCAGCACGAGTTTCTTCCCGCTGAACCTTGAGGGTGTATAAAACTTAATCTCCTGTAGTTCTGAGTATTAAATCATAGACTATGTAATGAACTTTCTGATCCAGGCTCTGGTTTTGTTTTCAGATTTTTTTGTCTTGTCTTCTCTCTTGTTGGTTTAAAGATCTCCATAGGCAAGAGAGACTCTGAATGGGTGAGTGCAGTGTTATCAAATGTGCAAAATATGATCCTTAAAATACTTGTTCTTGGGAGTTAAGAAGGTGAAATGGGTTCCAGCAGATACAGTGTCCCTCCAGACCAGTCTGTGCACCCAGTGGCTCAGAGCTGTGCCCTGGCCCCTTTTTCAAGAAGTGAAAGAGGAATTTGCCTGCACTTCCATTTTTTTTTTCCCCAACACCTTTTCTTTTTTTTTTTTTTTTTTTTTAAAGCAGTGATGTGAACAGTTAAGTTTGAGAGCTGCTGCCATACCTCTGTGCTGTTTCTGCTGGGAACAACAGGTGGTGCCTCATTAGCTCACCTCACCAGCAGGCTCTGAAAATGGTGGGACCTTATAGCCACCCTCAAATTACCTTGGTCCCCAAGGAAAAATGCAGGTGCTTGGAGGCAGCTGGCAAGCTCCAGCTGCTGGGGTAGCACTCCAGAGCCGTAAGAGGGTGGCATGAATTAGAAACCTTCATTTTGAGTAGCCTAGACAGAATGATAACTGGTTTCATAGCTAGCATCAGCTAGGTAGCTTTTTAATAGAAAGACACGGATGATGAAAAATATTAGGGGGAAGGACTGGTTATTGCAGTACTAAGCTTTACAGTCCTCTCCAATTTACTCCAACAACTCATCAGTCCTCCCACAGCCGTCACGTCAGTCACTGCTGTCCTCGTGTCCTAACTTACCCAGTATTGACTGACCCACTTTGCCTAACATGTTTCCAAAAGTTGTTTTTTTTTCTGGTGTGGAAATGCAAAATAGAGAATTTTCATTCTTACTTTCACATTTGAAGCTACTGAAAACAGTTTTTAAAGGAAGTATTTAATGTAAATGTGGTGGGTTGACCCTGGCTGGAGGCCAGATGCCCACCAAGGCCATACTGTCACTCCTCTCCTCAGCTGGACAGGGGAGAGAAAATATAACAAAAGGCTTGTGGGTTGAGATAAGGACAGGGAGATCACTCAGCAATTACCGTCATGGGCAAACCAGGCTTGAGTTGGGGAAAAATTAATTTAATTTATTACCAATCAAATCCGAATAGGATAATGAGAAACAACACCAAACCTTACAAACACCTTCCTCCCACCCCTCCTTTCTTCCCCAGCCTCAACTTCACTCCTGGTTTCACTGCCTCTTCCCCCCCCGAGTGGCACTGATCAGCTTGGCCTTGGCCAGCGGTGGGTCCATCTTGGAGCCGTCTGACATTGGCTCTATAGGACATGGGGGAGGCTTCTAGCAGCTTTTCACGGAAGCCACCCCTATAGCCCCCCCACTACCAAAACCTTGCTGCGCAAACACAATACATTCTACCCCTCACCTCTTTGAATCACTTATTTAAGAGGTGCTGTGTGTTGCATATGTTGTAAGTAAACAAACAATGTGCTCATGCATGTAAACGAGTTTGCATGACTCAAGGTATTGATCTCTTTATATTTATCTCTGTTTGGTCAGGCGCTCCTTCTTGGTTTTCATATGATCATACATCTTCTCTTTAAGACCTCTGAGATAGGGAATGCATTTGACCAATGCCCAGTAGAATAAATTTTCTATTCCGATGGGATGAGATGAAAAATCAAATTATAGCAATATGGTGGTAAGGAAGGTATGCAGGTATGACTGAGGCCACAGGGGCAAATCTACCAGAATATCATCTCTTCTGTCTGCAGGCTGCATTTTCAAACCACCCCAGACGGATGCTACTTTGAAACTGAGGGAAAGATATTCCTTAAACGTACATTTTTTTCCAGTCAGTAGTTCTGGTGGCATCTTGGAACCTGAAGCTCTCAAACAGCAGCAGACAGCCCTAAAACTTAGTTTTAATACTAGGCAGCAACAAACCACAAAGAAATAATTGTCCCTTGGACCTTCCTGCTGTATCTTCAAACAAGTTCTGCATTCGATCTCAATAGGTGGCTTAGGGAGGGACAAAAAACTTGTTTCATGGCACAACTTACTTTAAATAGATTATTCGTGATTGAATTGATTGGTGTCCCTTGAGTGTAAATGAACAACTCATGTTCTTGTTTAGTTTTAACTTCAAATAAGATGATGCTTTTCTGAATGAAGCACCTTACTCTGAAGAATTGCTGCATACTTATACTTGCTTGTCCCCTTAAGTGGAACCAGAGCAATATTTATTTCCTCATTTATTGGTTATTCTCTTCCTAGCAGCTCTGCAGGATCAGTGTCTCCAAGTTTTATTATAGCTTTTTCTTTTTTTCATTTGTGCCCCCTTAAAAAAGTGTGCATGCTGACTGGAGTCAAGAGGAAGATAAATTAACTTGAGCTGCTATAGGGAACTAGAAAATGAAGTGTTCCATAACAGACAAACAGCTTGAGATGACTGGACAAGTTCCCTCTTTATTCATCTAAAATGTGCCAGTTGTTTAGCAGAACATCTCTGATAATGCGAGTGAATTGCAGGGTAAAACCCAGTTGGATGTCGTCATGTGCAGTACTTAAATGAGAACACTGAGGGATTTTGTGCTTCCAGGGGAAAGAACTGTCATTGTTGTCTTCTGGTTTGTGTTACTTTAAAAGTTCCCCAAGAAAGCTTCCTCTTAGGAGGAATAGTGTTTATAGTTGTTTACAGTAAGAGTGGTATATGACTGATCTTTTTTGCTTAAACTGAAAGCTTTTATTCTTCTCACAAATATGTATGTTCACTGTCCACTCACTAATCAGTGAGACTGAGGCATTAAAGAAACCATGGTAATGCTACCACATGGTATATAATACCATAGCATTTAGAGCTTCCAAGGCCTTTGCTCCAGGCCATCTGCTGTGAGGTATGGACAGAGGCAAATGAAAATAGAATGGAAAAACCATGCAAGAAGGGAAAGTATAAAAAACCCAAATATAGTGTATTTTTACCTTCTTCCCTTGATATAGAGATAAGGAAATGTCCTGCTGCCATTTCTTAGCTAGGCATGACTTTATGCCCTAGGAAGTGAGGAGAGACAGACAGACAGACACACACACACACACACACACACAAAATATAAAAAAAAAATATCACTCTGGACTAGCACAAGAGCTGATAGGTGCAACCCTGGGTCCAGTCCTGCCTGACCTTGATGTGAGGTTGCTGTGGGGGATCAGCGCTGAGAAGAGACCAGTGGAGCAGGATTGCTCTAGGCAAGGTCAGGACAGTGTTTCCTGGGCTTTTCTCTGGGCTGTTTTCCATTAGGCTTCTAGAGGTGCTCTCTCTGTTTTCTGGTGGAGACTGATGGTTATTTTTGGAAATCACCATCCTGAAGGTAGAATCACTCTTTCTTCTGCTCTAAAGCTCCAGTGCCCTTGACATCTTTCTTCTAAAGTTTTGCAGGGTCACTGTGATGTGACTGTTACTGGGGAGGAAGAAACACAGAGTATCTGCAGGCATGTTTGATGCAATAAACCTCAGTTCTGCCCAGTGAAATTGTCACAAATTGCAGTCTCACTTCTCTGTATTTTCTGGCCTGTTCAGGTCCTGGTTTCTTCCTTTCTCAACGGAGCACGTGACCCCTGGTATCACTGTCATTTTCTGTAACATGCATCAGTGCAGGGTCTCAGACCCTGTCACCACGGAATCCTGTCTGGTATAAGGGCAAGTATAAAATAAGGGATTTTTAAAATAGTTCTTAAGGATATAATTATGAAACTAGCCTAACAGACAATCAAAGGTCTTCAAAACCGGAATTCCCAAGAGCAGCGCATTAGAAGTTGAGAGAACAGTCATTGTCCCATTTAGCAGCAAAAAGCCTGAAGTTAAGTATGTCACAAAGTTTACTTAAATCCAAACTATTAACATCATGAAACCTCAAGTAGGTATAAACAGCCTGTATAACAGCTGGTGCAGCCGAGCCCCCGCTGGCAGCGTGTAGCGACAGGGAAGCGGGTGAAGAAACACCTTTAGACTCCCGCAGCGTGTGGGGATGCTTCGAGGCATTGCTGGCGAGTATCAGCTTGCAATTCATCCTCCGTGAGGGACCATGGTGGCTCTGCTGGGACATGGCCCACAGACCGACTGGAAGTATTGGGCTCTACTGAAATGCCTGTAACTAATCTTCTCACCTCCCCCGAGGGGCCCGTGCTGTAGTCTCCCCTTTACTCTGGGGCAGCTGTAATTTTTCAAGCCCAGCAGGGGGTTTTAGGAGGCCCCTGCTGCTTTCCTCTGCGCTGTTCTCTTAGGTCACTGCTGTGGTGCAGCCTCGCAGGGGAGCCAGCCAGCTTCACTCAGTAGTCTAGAAATTGGACTGTAAGGCACTTCTCTGTTAGCATGGCTGCCTGAAAAGTTGCTGCTTCAAAAGACATGGAGACAGGTTTTCTGTTGTGCATAGATAACACCCTCAGAGCCATAAGCCATATACTTAGCTATAAATTTAATTATTCTGTTCTCTACCGAGTACCTGGCCTCTTGCTGTTGGGGGAGGAAAGAAGAAACAAAGCACGTGCAGAGTGGGATACCGACAGATGATTGCAAGTTCAGTTATATTCTTGTGTGGAACTTCTGCTAATGAGGGAGACCTAGTGCCAAGCTGTTCGAGCCAGAATATCATACTACTGCCTCCGCTCTCAATCTCAGCCTGCATGTTTGAGGGCTTGTCCTGATTGCCAGTTCCCAAGCGTGTTATGGGAACTTGCATAAAAAAGGCATCAGGAGCCCAACTCTTTTTATTTGTCCAGCTATGGGAACAGGGTGTCCCCATACCCTTTTGAGATAGAGGTGTTGCTTTATGTCCTGAGAGTACAGTCTCCTGATAGCTGCTTGGCTTCAGCAGCTGATGAAACCAGGTTTTGGTGATAGGTGATATAGGGCATTTTATTTCTAGATCAGCAGTTTATCTCTAAGCCAGGTGAGCTGTCACTAAACATTACTTTCTATCAGGTTTAGTGTAGTCTTAAGTGCAATGAGTCAGTAATCCCAGGTCTGCAAGACAAAAGTTCCTGCTCAAAATGGCATTGAATGTCTTCCACGCTGAAAGCCATCGTGAAGTAGTCAGATTGTGAACAAGGATTGAAACTGTTCCCTGATGGCTAACAAGTGATCCTTTTAGACCAGGGCCAACACTGGGCATAGTGGTGTGAGCGTTCTTGCTTGGATGTGTCCCCTTACGTGTGAGTGAGATGTAGGATCTCTCAACGGGGCTGAATTTTTCACTGCCTAAGGAAATGGAGACCTTCAGTCACCAAGGCTGTTATCTGGATGCTTTTCATGGACCCTGAAATTCCCTGTTACTTTTTTAACTGCTGCTTGCCTAATTCATAGTAACTGCATAGGTAATTAAATGATAATGTGGCATGCAGTGGATATACATATTCATATACTGAGCCTCCCTTTCTCCTGTTTATTCTTGGGGGAATGTTGTTTTCAATAAATATTAATGAAAGAAAAACACATGATCTGATCTTGCACATGATCTGATCTGTCTCACCTTACTCGTGCGTAGTTCCAATCAGTATGGGATTGCTGGCACTTGTAGCTAAACAAGAAATAAAAGATCTCATCCATTATACAGCAGAGAAGCTGCTTCTATTTTATAATTGCCCAGCAAGTATGCGCAGACTCTGATCTCTGGTTATATTTGGCATGAAGATATTCCTGATGTGGAATATACCACCCATGGGAAGAATGCAAGAAATGGACTAAAGTTCCCAGTAACTGGGACTTTTTTTCCTTTTTAAAAAAAGAAAGTAAAAGGGCATGAGCTTTGGATAGGATGCCCCTACTATAAAATGGTGCACAGCTTTTTTGTCTCCAGAATGTAAAGGGGAAATAAACTAAGCAGGAGTAACAGCTTGAAACTGTATGGCCTGTGTCAAATGAAACATTGCTCTTGTCAGTGAATATTGTTTTTGTGGCTTTAAAATGTGTGGATGTTGTGGTAAGGTGATTTCTAAGGTGTAGATTTGCTTAGCTTTGTTCACGTGTACATATATGTATGTGTACATATATGTACACAAGTGCTGATGGGAAGTTTGAATAGAAAGTATTCAGACTTAAGTGTGATCTTTTAAAAACAGTTGATGTTTTCTACTGAAATAACCAAGCATATAAAAATTCTTCATCAAATTGTTCGTACCTGAAACTTTGTAAACTTCGACTCATGCTAACAGCTAAAGACAAAGTGCTCTATAATATCTTTTAATATCGCCATCATAGCAATGCTTATATATTGGAAAAGGTACTTGAAGACTAGGCATGGCATTGGGAAAGTATAACAAACACTGCTCTAGAAAAACAGCTAGGCAGTTTTTACTGGGCAAAAAGTGTTGAAAATACTCTTTGGAAAGATAGCATACAGTGTTTGTTATGTTTGTGGACCAGTTGAGTAATCCCATATTCTTTGATCAGGTCAAAGAGAAACTGTGTCTCAAGCTTGTATAAAAAAGCTGCAAACTAAGAAATTAGGTTTTATGTGAAATTAAGTATTGTAAGAAATGATCAGCGCCATTCCTTTTAATAAAACTTCCTTTTTGGTTCATGAGAACATATTATGGTTATTACAAATATCTGTAATGATATGAAGAGACTTCCAGAAAGGTAAGAGTTTTCCTTTTAGAAATATGTCTTATGATATATATCATAATACATGTGCAGTGTAAGACTTTTCTTCAGGAGTCTGTTAATATCTATATTATTGGGGCAGGGAGGACAAGTAACTTTCTGAGAGCAAGGTTTGTCAGTTCAGCAGTTTTCACTTAAGTCAAGAAATTCATAGGCGTTATTAGGCATATTGCGTTTTCTTAGTAATGGCTTTTATTTATGTGGCTGTCCTCTGAAAGGGTAACCTGTGGCTAAAACCAAGGGTGATAACTGAAAATGTAACGTCTCATACGCACATAGCTGTGTAGAGGATTTTGTCCCAGAGTTTGTTGGTTTGGGTTTTTTTTTCCCTAGTTTGACAGAACTGGAGCAGTGTGAAAACTCTTCATCTTCTACATACACGTGACTACAGAGGGGGAATTTGCCAGAAAATTTTTGACCACCAGATTTTGTTCATGTTCTGGATGAAGGACAAGACAGATTCTCTGTTTTATCTGGTATGATTCTCCCACGCCCAAGGAGCATGTTAATATTTCATTGTTCTGAATGAACATAGTGGGCAACATTAAATATTTACGTCTCTCTACAAAGTCACACAGATGCCACCAGGATACCTAGCTCTACATCACACATGCTCTAATTCACCCCAAACACCCACTGTTTACTAATCTTCAGCCCCCGTCTGTGCTGATAATGAGCAAGAGGAAATGGAAACAGCAGGGATTATATGCTACTGAGAAGTCCCAGTTTCCATGCCTGGTTGTAATTCTTTCAACAAACTCTTGCCGACTGTGCTCCTGCGTTGAAGTTTGAACACCTCTGTATTAGTGCTTGGCTCTGGTGATTTGGTAAACAGATTTGAGGGGGGGTTTTTTGTTGTTGCATATTAGCAGCTCCACACGATGGCTTACTCTTGCACTCACATGTGTTGTGCCCGCTCGAGGTCAGGAGCAGTACAGATTGTTTTGCCCAATCACTGAGATGTTAATTGCTCATATTTTCTGGTGACAGGTGCCAGATAGAAAACAGTCCCCACCAAATTCACTATTCTCCGTTGTGTGTACGTAGTGTTAGCCACATTGGTGAAGGGGGTGAGTTTCCATATAATGAATAAACAGGGCCCATTTTTATAAGGCAAGTGGTATGTGTGAGTTTTGAATGCTGGGATTCGGCATGCTCCGTTAGCCTGTATCACCATGTCCAGTATACTCAAATGTGTGGATGTAGGGTAGTGCCCGTTTCCAGTCTAAACCAAAAACCTTAGAGCCTGTGATTGCCTTTTTATCCCCATAGCACAGGACAGCAAACTCCTTGTGTAAATGGCTTTACAGCTGTGTATGCTAACAACCCTGTGTAGCTTGTTGCACAGTGGCCTGACAGATTTGTTACTGCTGCCAGGGTGGCCCTTTATCCATAAATCAAGTGCTGTTTGATCTAGTGGCAAGTGAGGGGAAGTCAATTTATGGTCTTAAAAACAACTTGTGCCATCTGCAGGCTGACTGGCACATGTCTCCGTTAGGTACCCAGGTGTACATAGGAAGAGCTTCAGCTATGCTTTCCACTCAGAAAATAAATGGGTTTGTCTTGTATATATACAAGGTGAGACATAGCATAGTTAAAAGCAAATTACTGCAAAAAACCCCATTGAGGCTTCAGTCCTCCGGAAGGTGCCAATCAACAGGTTCCTCATCTGTGACAAGGGTGGAGAAACAAGTGATTTGTTTACAGAGGATAGAATTTATCAGGCTTCAGATGTTTCCCTTCACCTCTTGATGGTCTGTGGTCAGAGCTGACAGATCCTCTGGTGTCCATGGTGGCTCAGCAAACACGTGAGGGCTCTGCAGACACAGCGAGTCCCCCAATATCGTGCAGCTGCCTTTGCTGTCCTGCGGGGCCTTCCCGTGGCCCCACTGAAGGGCACGCCGAGGTGCCGCTGCGCTCTGGGCCTGGCTGGAGCAACACCCTGGGAGGCTGTTGTCCTTGGGCGTAGCTTCAAAGCGGCTGGGAGTCTGCTGCGAGCTACCTGCTGGGCAAACAAATTCCTCCCATACTGAACAACGTGGAGTATCTGGGGGGGATACAAAACTATGTTTGCCCCACCAGCGACTCCAAGCACAGCTCTGGCACGGTCCAATATACACAGCTAGATCCTCACAAGGCAGTTGACACATTAAAAGTGACTTTGTAAACGTAGCCCCTTCTTAAAATGGAGAGAAGTAACCCATCTCTGGTGAGGGATTCGCGCTGTCTGAAAGCCCCTGGGCGAGCAGCTGGGGGAGGACAAAGCGGCAGTGTGTGCAGAGCAAACATGGCCACTTCCTGACCTCTTCAACTTCCCCTCGGCGCCTCTGAAGCTTGGGGTCCAGCGTATCGTGTCTCTGCACGCTTACCGAGGGGAAAATGCTTAAGCTGCGTGCATCTCGCAGTGCTCTCAAGTGTCTTCCAGTGTAAATAATACCGTGTCCATTTGGCCCAAAACGTTAAATGGGGGCAGAGCAGGTGCTTCTGCGGACACGTGTTTGCACATGCACTCCTGCTACAGCCGCGGGAGCTCGGACGTGCGTGCATGAGTAGGCGTGTGGGCGCCCAAGGAGAGTCTGATGCAAAAGCATCCATTTTGTGGACTTGTCTTTATTGCAGTCATGCACGTATTTCCTTTTGTGTGGGTATCCTCTGTATGTTTACACTTAAAATATTTATATCTCTCTATTAGATGGGTGTGATTTGTTCAATACTTAGCTGCTGAAGTTCCTTGAAATGGAAAGGTTTGTGCTGGTCTCGCCTTGTCAGCCTGAACAGATCCTCTCCTTTCCCGAGCTTGTCCCTTTATCCAGCGACTTTTTATACTGTGTGTGCCAGCTTCCAGGGGAGGTAGGATTATCCTTGCGCAGTTACTCTTGCATAAGCCCGAACCTGGCAGCCAACGACCCCTGCAGCAGGCACGTGCTGCTCTGTGAAATCCTCTTGTTTGTCGCTGCCTCTTTGCCAGAGGTCACTACTCCTGCATCTCTGGGGATAGGAGGGATCCTCAAAACCGTTGCCACTTGATTTCCAGCAGGATCAGTCAGATTACTTTAACCCACCGATAAAAATTACTGGAGCTAATTTGGCTCATTTGATAGTAGAAAACTAGTGAGCGGTGGTAGGAAGCCCCGAGGCAGCAGACAGGGAGGTAATCCCTGGCTGGTGGTCACCAGGAGGCTGCTCACAACACTGATGTCTTCATCTGGCACGGTTTAATTTAAAATATGACATTTCTAGCGGAAACCTCTTAATTTACGTAGATATTACATAGAATGCATCAACCAATGGGCAAAGAAGCAGCTCCCATTGGTTTGCGCTGGGCCGCTTGCTGCAAGCTGTGGTTTTGTGTTACAGCCTGGGTAGCAGCAGAGCCAGCCTCATGCTGGCAGTTGTCCCCTGCTGCCTGAGAGTGAGAAAAGAGAAAAAAAGAAAAAAAACTAATGAACGTTTGAACACTAGATCAGTTCCTCAATACGGTCTGTGGGGCACGGTGGGAGAAATGAATGGTGGTGGGAGGACAGCCATAAAGGAGTGTTGCTGCTGGGAGCTTTGCATCCCAAATGTGCAGCATCACTATCTGTTTGTTCACTTTTTCCCTGCCTTCTGGTTCTTCACATCCACACTTAGGTGCAGCTAAATCCAATCAGTGCCCCAGCACATGTTTGCAGTCAGTCTCCAAGGGAACCTCTCTGCCTTCACTTAGTCCTTGCCAGGCTGATCAGTGCCCCAGGCATTGGCTGTTGTTATTTCAGCTCTCACTAAATAAAGGGACATTTAATTGATCTCGCCCCCCCACACCCTTAGCCTAACTGAAGGGTGTATAACATCCTCCACAAGAAGCATCTTCCAGCAGAGCAGTATCTTCTTGCTGACCCTGGTAAGACCATTCTTCCTCTCCTCTGACATGGTAGTCTTCAAACTTTATCTCCAGGCTGTGTCAGCATATTTCTGGTGTTGGTACCACTTAGGATTATATTGCCTTTCCAAAATTCATGTGTCTTAAAAAAAAAAAACACTGCTAAAGCACCACCTTTTGACTAATCCTGTAAACATACTCTTCTAATCCAGGTCTTTACTGTCCTTCCTTTTGTGACATATATTCAGGCCAGTTTGTCCCATCACTAGATGACAATGTATGGATGCACACTGCTACAACTGAGAATAGAATCTCTACTCTTTTGAAGTCATAAACTTTTTCATAGGACTCAAACTCCTGTGAAAGCTGTTTGCCACATTCAAATGAAAAATATTTCTGAAAATTGCTCATAATTGCATCTATTCGAATACATCAATTCATTACCACTCTGAAAATTTGATAAACAAATATCCTTGAACTGAAATTTGCCACGCCTGCAGCATAATGACATTCTCCACTATTGCATTTGTTTCCTCTTTAAAAGAGGGCGGGGGGGGCACTGAGCATACTGTAACAGAATCACATCCAGCGTTTGGTATTAATATAAAGAAATAATACAAAAAAGTCCATTCAATCATGGAGTGACTCCAAAGGCAGTAGAGGAGAGCTCTTTGGCTACACAGAAATGTCAGTGGTTCAACATGAGAGCAGAAAGCTCTTAAACATGCTGTAAGGGAGATTTAGTTTCTTCATCTGGTTTTAAAAAGTAAGCGAAGCGAGTCTAGCAAGGTGCGGTGAGGAAGTGTGGTGTCACATGCAGCTCTACAGGAAACAAGACTGAAGCTGCTGGGGAAGTTCAGAACCGGGTGACCTCCAACGGGTGCAAATAGCACAGGTTAGTTCTCTTAAAATGTCTCTTTAACCGTCCTGCTGGGGTTCTGCATATGTGTTTTCACAGATTTTTGGTGGGGAGGGGGATAAGAAGTGGTCCGCATGGCACTTGTGTTAGCATGTAGTGAGCAACATGAGCTCTCAGAGCAGGACCTTACGGGGCAAAAATAGGAAGCTCTCCTGTGAGTTAGCCCAGTTTGTGAGAAGCTTGGAGCCTGCCTTGCTGTACAACAGCAGCGTGGACCTGAATCGCATTAGAAGTGTGAATGAAATCTTCTCCATCTTGTTAATATAATGAGTGAAAGGTCTGGATTGTTAATAGAAGTGTTCACTGTTAATAAATACCAGAAAGTGCTTTTTCAAGCACAGGTTAAAGCTATTGACTATAGCACTTTGTTTGTTTTGGCTGTACCAAGTATATAGCTGCTCTGTTTGATTTTACTCGTATAGTCTCTTGTTAAGGTTTTCTCTCATTCCTGATGATTTTTGTTGAGAAATTCCATCCCACCTTTTCTGTGCTGGAGGGTTTTGGCTTGGGAATGTGCCATATCAGTAATGAAATGGCACCAGATTGGTGCTGGAGAACTTGGGAGCTCTCAGAGGGAGACTGTTTAATGGGATGTACGTTTTGTATTCCTGCACAATTCCTACACAATTTGTATTGTATGGCTTGGGAATGCGCCATATCAGTAATGAAATGGCACCAGATTGGTGCTGGAGAACTTGGGAGCTCTCAGAGGGAGACTGTTTAATGGGATGTACGTTTTTGTATTCCTGCACAAATTGTATTCCTCCTAATTTCCATTATGAAAACCTGTTTAATGGGATGTACGTTTTGTATTCCTGCTTTGAATGCAAAGTCGGAGTGAAGGTTAAAAAGAAAATAAACTTCAGGATGACAAAATGTAGAATATAGTAGCAGTACTTAACAGAATCTGAACAAAAACTAAATCCCAGCACAAGGCGCACGTGGTGCTGTGAGAGCATGGGGGGAAGAGGAGGTGGCGGCTGCACAGCCGGTGCTGGCAGCAGCGGTGGGTGGCAAAGGTGCTTGCCCTGTGCAGGGACTCCCTGGCTGGCCAGGCAAGGCCACAGTTTGCCAGGCAGAGGGGCTGGGGTAGTGGATGTGGTTGTGATCTAGCATGAAGTGCAGCTATTGGGGATGGCAGATGCTGTACCAAGGGCATGCCAGACATTCACATCAGAGATTTGAGCATCAGGTGGGTATTCCTAAAGCTGTCCATACTTCTTCCCAAATCTTTTAAAAAAACATTTCCCTGATTCTGCAGGAAACCAGACTAAGCTGCACTGCTATTTTACCCTCCTCAAACCATCTAGTGCATTCACCCTGATCTCGGCATAAAAACATCAACGTAAAACGAGCGCGGCGGCTTGGGCAGGACCAGGCCGCGCGAGCGGGGAGCTCTGCACCCCATCGTGCCCGGGGAGGCGGGTGCTGGTCTGGCTCTGCCACGGGGTGCCGAGGGTCTCGGCTATTTGGGAACAGCAGGGCCCTGTTTCTGGGCAGCTAACAGCTCTGTGGCTCTGCCCCTCTGCAGCCTTGCAGAGCTTGCTCTCACGTTTTAAGCTTTGGAGCTCTACATGCAGAAGGCTCTGGCCTTAGCTGCGCTCCTCCGCTTCTGTAAAACCAGCAAGTTTTGCAAAGAGAGCCAAAGTTCTGCCCAAAATGGGCCTTTCTTCTTTATTAGGGTTTATAGCCTTCACCAGAGCACTGTGAAACTCAACTCTGTTTAACTAAGAATGTGATTTAAAAGCAATTTAGTGAAATCCCGCTGCAGACGTTTTCATTTCAGCCTAATCCTGCCTTGTAGCGGCTCATCTCAAATAGATTAGGAGTTGTTTTAAGCTAAATATAATGGCTCATAAATAATATATTTGAGCCTCCACACAGTGGTTTGCACCAGGTATTTGAAATTGAATTAAAAAATAGACTGATACAGTTTCCTAAATAAATAAAGCCTAACACTTTTACTGTGCTACCAGGAGTGAGCACAGGCAGCCAGGACTGAAAGAGGAGGGAAGGAGCGGGAGAGGGTGTAGGAGAGGGGGAGTTTCTGAATGGGCCTGTTTCGCCAGCTTCCATTATGAAAACCAGGGAAAGAATGTTTCTTTCCCTAACAAATGAAAAAGGAAATCTGAAAAACGAGGAAAGGGAATAAAGAGTACAGACTAAACAAAAGGAAATAAATATGGATTGGAATGAGAGAGAAGGAAAACAAGAAAAGAAAATAGTAAAAAATGGAACCAGATGGAGAAAATTCTGTGCTCAGGAAAAAAAAACCTCCTCCTTTACTGAACTTCAGAAGGAAGGGAGACTGTGTGTATGTGTTTGCACATATTCGTAGCATCTATGGAATAAAAATTCATTTTTCTGTATGATACTTTTTAATTACTTATTTTTGTTTCTTTCCCTTGGGCAGTATTAGTATAAAAGTTTTAAAGTTTGAGCGAGCTTTAAAGTTAGATGAAAGCAACTTTAAAGTATCCTTAATTCTGGAAACAAACAGAATAAACCACTCAGAATACCACTTTAATCACTGGCCAGTTTTGCTCCCCAAAAGCTACTCAGCTGCATTGCTCTGTTGACTTTGTGTCTGCTGCGCACTTGGATCCCTGGCACAGGGTTGTCCTGCTCTCTGCAAGGGAAAAATAGGAGTTAAGATGTGCGACACCAACTAATGCAAACCTGAAGTGCATGGGGCAGCTTCAGAGAGTTTATAGCTGGATCACCTCGTGGGTTTCATTTCAGCACATAGCATATGCAAAGGTTTCATACCAGGGAGGGGTTGGAGTATCGAGACTTTGATCTCTAAATGGAAGTAAATCCATAAAATGCTGAGCAGTTACTGTTTGTATATTTTTATTTTAAATTGACTGGATTGTTAAAAGACATTTTGTTGTTTTATATTCAGTACATCAAATGGACGAGGGTATCTTTTGCTGGGACATTATTTGCAGCACGCCTTTGTCACATCTTGCGGGCCATTCCTTCCCCCTTCCTCCCTTGAATGCAAGTTCTGCAAATCATTTCTGTAATTAGCTGTTAAAAGCACATAGAGGTTGAAGGAGGCCGGTTTTACTTATGTTTAGTTGATTTCTTTCAGTTTTTGCATGCATTTTTCTCTAGCCTGAACTATAGAAACCTCCTTATTACAAGCTGGTCAGTGAACCAAGGCTCTTTTAAGACGAGCAACTGTAGCAGTGGGTAACTCAGTTCAGTCTTACCGCCACATCCATCCACACATGTTTTTAGGCTTTTCTGCTTTCATTCCTCCATTTATATTAGCTTTTACTATGCTGTGCTGAAGTCAGGGGAATTATCTTAAATTTGTTTGAGAACAAATTGGGCCCTTTGGCCTCAGGGACTGATATGGAGAGCACAGTCAGTGTCTTTTCCTGTTCTGATTCCTCTTTAAATGGAGTTGGGCTCCAGTCTACATAATGCCAGTTTCTTGTGCAGGTTTTCTACTTTCGCAAGGAAATGCATAATAGATACATACCCAGGCTCTGTGGTCCCCGACCTTTTGGTTTTGCAATTAATAGTTCTTTTTTTTTTCTTCGTTGCAGGAATGTGCAGCCTGGGAAATGTTATTGTGATCTAATTAACTTCGGCAAGTGTATTTTGGACTGAATTTGCCAGGCCTCCTGTTCTGTGCAAGCATCTCTCCTGCTGGTGACGAGGTACAGAGCCTGCGGGGTTTGCACAGGGAGAGGGATGGGAAGTGGGGAGGAGTCACTGTGTGAGCAGTAGCACAGGGAAACACATCTCCCGCGTGTGTCATCCCTGGCCTCTAACAGTCAGAAGGCATCGAGCCATCTCATGTCTTGATTTGCACTGTGACAATATAGGAGTCATTCTTCTCCAGGGCAGGATTAATGGAAAATGCCAGTTTATTGACATGCTCTGATGTGGCACACCTTTCCTGATGTCAGATTTGGGTACCTCAGGTCATGTCAAATTTTCTGCCAAATCCACAAGCTTTTAACACATGCAGCGGGTTTTTTTTTCATTCCAGTAGCACAGGGCTAACAGTGAAGGGATTTAAGACTTCACAAGTACGTCAGGAGACCTAAGATATGATTTCACCAGGCACTGTGAATTTGTAGTTGTCCTGGCTTAGAGCAGATGCTGTTACGTTTGAAAACTGCACAGTGAAGGCTGCAGTATTCAGAGTTTGGTGCTAATGAACAGAAATAGTATTAAAAGGTCCACTGAGACACACAGTGAATCAGAAAGAAAGAAATAACAGAGAGTTTACTTTTTAATTTTTTTCATTGCAGCAGAGGCTTAAGCAGAAAGCATGTGCTGTAGATACACTGCAACATGCTGACCTAGAGCTGGTGCAGTCCAGCAGATCAAATATTATTTCCTATCTCAAATGCACTGTGTTGCAAGCCCTGACTGTGGCTTCTTTGTGATTAGTGGGCCAGGTAGAAACTGATGCTGGGAGGCTCCCAGAGGCGCTTGGGATTTTGGTTCTCTGTAGGCATGAGCACAAAACCATTCTGGGCTTCTTGGTAGGGTCTGTTGCTGGTCCATGTGGGTTGATGCTTTGGTGTAGTTTCAGCAGTGCGCTTGCTTTGGAAACTACAGTCTGGAGAAATCTGCGTGCCAGGCTTGGGAGATGTGAGGGAAGAGTTAGCCCTAGGAGTAGACAAATGTCTCACTTCATTTATGGTTCTGCAACTCATACAGAGCATGATGAACTGCTTCCAGGATGGGGATTGCTGCAAAGCCTAATATTTGGAGCGTTATTCTACATTAGAGGACCAAAACAGATGGTACTACTGTGTGATCAGTAGCCAAACACACCTGTTTGGGCACTGTGGGTTAGAAGGGATGGCTGTTTGAAGGAGGGAGACATGCATACAGGGAAAATATGAGTATTTTTAAATTGACATATTTTATTTCAAATTAGTATATTGGATGCTGCAAAAGAATATACAGTGCAATACTGAGGTAAAGATGGTGAATTGTGTCACCCTCACCTGTTTCAAATAGGATACGGGGTTATGGAATGTCCTATGAACAGCATTAATGATGAGGGATGGACCAAATACAGCCCATGAGGAAAGACCGGGGGAAATATGATTGCTTAGCCTAAAGAAGAGAAGATCAGGGGCATATAAACAGTTTTCAAATAGCCATGAAGAGGAAAGGAATAAATTATTCTGCACATCAGTTGTAAATAGAATGAGAAATAGCAAATGAAATCACAGCAAAGGAGGTTTACATTAGGTACCGGGAAAAGCTTCATTAGCTCTAAGGCTAATGAAGTAGATGACTGAGGGATATTGCAGAACTTCCATCACTGGAGATCTTTAGGGAGAGAAGAGAGAAATACCTGCCAGGAATGCTATCATGGATAGTGACTCAGGGGAAGGGTCAATGCTTGCTTCCAGCCCTGCTTGTTTGCCCTTCTGTACATCAGTCTCCTTGTTGACAGTGACTTTAAATTTTTCTGGTTATTGATGAAAGCTGAATAGTTATTTTAAAGGCAATAAACGCTTCCATATGTATGGTACAGTATATCCTGTACTCCACTTCTCAGGGAGGGAAGGTGACATGCTGTTCCTGAGTTTCCTGAGGAGATTTTGCTCTTCTAATTTGTGAGCCAACAGATAAAATGAGTGCATTATACTGTGCACTGCGGGGAAGTATTGAGTTACCACTAGCAGCTGGCAAGGTAACTACCAGGTCTGCTCCTGGCGTAAGAGGGAGACCTAAAAAGGCAGGCTGTGCTGCTTTCTCAGATGAGCAGTTGTGGGAAGACAGAAAACAGCTCATTTTTATCATGGATCTCAAAACTCTGGTACTAATGGAAAACTGCAAATTCCCACTGGCTATGCAAAACCAGTTTGGTCTGCATTGAACAGCATTTCCTAATAGCCAATTTTGATGGATTAGGGCTCGCCTGAAGCAGCCTCTGGCTGCTCATTCACGCAACAGCCCTGGTGCTGCCGTACCCCTCCTGCATAGAAGCGGGGCTTTTTCTCTGCATGGTGGTGCCTGGAGGACCACCACCTGTAACCCAGCCCTCTCTGAGCCTGCCTGCTCACAAGGGTCTTGACGGGTACAGAAGAAAACAGTGATTCTTGCAATAGCACTTGTTTGAGGACTGCCAGTCGTCAGGACTGCAGTTTAGCAGGGGAGGTAGACTTTGTGAGAGTAATAATGTCTTATGACCCGATAAAACCAAGGCAAAGTTGCCTTTCAGCTGCGGGTTTGATCCAGATACAACAGGTTTGAGTTCGGAAAAAGTGTTCTTTTTATCTGGAAGCTTATGGCCTCAGATTTGAAGTGGTTCTTAACTCTCCGTTTAATTACTAATTCTGGTTTTGAAAGCAGAGATGTTAGGAGTTGTATTTCAGTCTGCCTTATGCTAAACTTAGTCTTCAAACTTACTTAAAATAAACCCAGTTTGGTTTTGCCCATGCAAGCCAGACAAACCGTTCAGCCGGTTTGATCAGAGTTTCAGCCGTATTTACAGGATTCAGCAGATGTGGTGCTAACTTTAGCTAGGGTTTAACAACTGTGACAACCACTTTTATTACAAAGAAATTAAAGGGGAAATTGGCTGCCGCCCTCCCATACCTGCTGCTTCAGGGCACCTGCACTGAGCACTCCAGCCTACAGTGACCAGTTTGTTTTCTCCTCTGAGCTTCTGGTAGATTGGCGTTAGCGAGGACAGATTTGAGCAGTCCTGTGGAGTCAGAGGGCTTGCCGATGAAGTATGTTCTAAAGAGGAAATGCAAGTGTTGAATGATGGTGTGTGGCTACTTTTGGTTTTGTGGGTATGTTTTTTTTGTGGCGGTGGTATGCCATACATACTTTTTTTTTTTTTAGATTAAACAGCACCAAACTACTACTTTTTGTGCAAAAAGCTGCATTCAGAATACCAGCAGGAGGTCGGCTAGACCTGCTGTCTTGCATGGAGGCAAATTACCTCCAAAATCAGCTGCTCCCTATGGAGCAGGCTGTCTCAGAGCTGCCAGCTGACACGGAGGTGCGATGCTGGATGGGCACCGCTTCCAAAAACCTGGCAGAAACCAGGAGCTGCTGCCAGCCCCAGAGCAGCTGGCCAGGGTGCTTTGTCTGCCCTCAAGCAAGGGCTTGCAGCTCCCACCAAGTTCAGGCAAGATGTGGATTTGTCCCTCTAGCACATTTTTCCCCCCCAGCATGTCTGCCAGGTCTGACCGAGCAGGGAGATGACCTATGCAGTCAGCTAGATGTGACCTGTATTTCATCTCAGGAAGGCAACACCGGCCATGCCCCTTCTTTGCGTAGGGGAAGATCGGCTAGTTCTTTTGCTAAGCCACAGAAGACTTTGCCCTGCCTATTTTTTTGGCAGAATCCATTAATAATCATTCTTTCCAGCTTCTCCTCTTCACTCGCTAGCTAAATACTTGCCATGTGCAGCTGTAAAAAGTTGTTTCCAAAGAGAAATAAATTGGAGCAAAGACTTCTGTAATCGGAGACGTGGAGGAAAGCAGAAGGGCGTTTTCACTTTGTTGTCCTTGGTTGCTTTTGGTTTGGTTTGTGCCATGCTTTAAACTAGTCCCCTTTACAGGACTTTGGGCCCCCTTGCCTGTCCACATCTGTGTCCTCCCAGTATCAGCTCTGGTGGCACCAGCTCGCCCCATGTCACTCCTGGTACCAGGCAATGATCAAGGCAGTCAGGAGTCAGTGAGAGAGCCCCGTGCTGCGTCAGCAGTGCCATGTCAATTCAGTAGCGAAGCTAGGAAGACATAAGCCTCTATCAATAGGATTTCGATGCCTAAGTTGGAAAATTTCTGTTTGGATATCAAAGTTAATGATCACAGTTATAGTTTTTCAGGACATTTTTATTGAAAAGCTTTTCTAATTAAAACTATCAGTTTATCAAACTTTTTTTGTTCCCTCTGAAATTGAAGGTGAATTCAGTACAAAATTTAAATTTCAGAAATTAGAAAGTTCTAAAATTATCTTTTAAAATAAATTTTTAAAACCTGAAGCAAATGTAGGCTCTGCTGAAATTTGCACAGAACAAAAAAGTAGAATTTCAATTTTGTTAAAGTGCTTTTTTTTTAAAATCTTGATTGAAATAGAAATCTCTTCATGTCTCAAACTTTGACAGGACATAGAATTAGTTTCCCACTTCTCTCTCTTTTTTTTTTTTAAATCCTGATTAAATTCTGTAGTGTACCTACATACAGAAATTTTAGTGCCTCTCCAGGTAGACCAGGGAATCTAAATTCCTAGACTGAGTTAGTTTTTAGTATAACATTAGAATTACTTTGAGTCTAAAAGAACCACAGACTGATGCAAAACATAACTTGTACTTTGCCATATATTAGACAATTGGCAAGATAAGTTGAGAAGGATATTTCATAAATGAAATCTTCAGAAAATATCTTAATTATAGGACTTTCAACTGGACAATGAAACCATTAGATTAAGTATGGACAGCTTAACTGTGTGCCCTTACTGGGTGTTTAAATTGGCATCCTCTGCTGCAGATGTGTACTGCGCACTCAGATGCATATGTGCAAATTTCATAATCTCAATGTCAAGGCTGAGTCTTCAGTTAAAGTGCCAGATGTAAAATCTGAATGCTCTGTTTCAGTGTTCTCACCTATGTTTCATAAACATCTATATGTCATAAATATCAAGTCCTGCTGTGAAAGTAGACAAAACTCCAAGATGTATGTAAAAATGGCTTTACAAAGCTATTTTGAGTTGAATTTTTGTTGTAGCTCTACTCTAGTAAATGAAATAAAATGTAATTGTGGTTGGTCAATACTCTCATCTGTGCTTAGCTTATAATAGTATAAATATGAAGAATATTAGTATTGCCTGGATTTTACTCTTTATATTTTGGCAGCTTTTTTATGAAATAATTGAAACATCTCTTAGCTGTACCTTTCTTTTCCAAGTGACTTTTGACATTTTCTCTTGCCAAAAGGCAGCGTTGGAAATACTTAACAGAAAAATTCATCCTTGTATTACTCAGGATGTTTTCCAGATTGGACCAAATGGAAATTGTCAGTGATAGGAACAGTGCATGAGCACTGTGGGTGACTTGCACACATGCAAACTCAGATGCTGAAGGCTAAGGTCTCTCTTGTTATGCATGGAGAGCATTCAATGCACTGTGGGTTATATTTTTACTGCTTTGCAAAGAGCTGAACTAAATCCAGAGGAAGCAGAATTTCAGGTCTGTCCTTTCACCACGTCAGCCCTGAGACAGCAGCCAGTAGGACACCAGGCTCCTTGCCTGGGGATCTCTCTAAACACCAGTCCACCAGTTCCACCTCCCTCACGTGGTTTCTCAATTCACAGGGCTGATCTAGAGCTCATCTCCATGCTGGCCAAAGAATGAGGGTGTCTCCAAGTACCCTCCTGCCTTTGCTCCTCCACCAATCCCTCCAGCTGGCCCCTGGCTTGGAGGTGACCTTCTGCAGGGCAGTCACCAAACAATTTGCTCTGGAGCTGCTCTTCCCAAGAAGCACGTCTAGAGCAGGAGATCCTCTGCAGGGTTTTTCTATATTTCCATTTGGTAGCAGTTCGTTTCGTCCAATAGCTGATCCTGGAGGTGGGGAAGTGCTGGCCAGCTCAGAATAAGGCATGTGATAGATTCGGTGGTTCAGTATTTCAGGAGGAAAACACAAGTCATCTTCCTTGCTGGTAGTCTGCTTTAGCCCTAGAGCTTCCACTGGCAGCCCTCATCATTTATCATACAGATTCGCATTGCTACTTTGGGACCATATCTTCCTCTGGTATAAGACTTTGTACATCTGGAGTGAAACTGTAGCAGTGTGGCTATAGGACAGCTGATACCTTTTTTACTTGTATTAAAAAAATAGACTTTTAAAATTAAGCTTTTCTTGCTGCAGTAATAAAGGCAGTGAATTAATGCGGTTGATATGGGTATGTTATAAAATCAGTGTTCTTTACAACAGAGAAAAAGATAGTCTGATTTAGTAGATTTTTATGTATGATACAAAGAACCAAACAATACAGAGATAATGGCAACCTTCAGTCTACTTTACTTGATGGTTATCTGATCTGTTAGTTTTGTACAAGCCATCTAAATATAGTTTTTGAGTTGTCTTATTGGACAATTTTTAATAGCAATAATGTGTTGCTTCCTCTATCTATTTCTCTGAAGTAAGTTGTAGGAGAAGTTTCTTGCTGGATTCCAATCAGGCAAACAATCTGGTGGTGCAGGAACATAACATTTTGGAGTTGTTTTTTATATGGATTAAAACAAGACATCATTTGCCAGTACTGCCAGGATGTTAGGTGATAGCATCAATTCTTAGGTGAAGTAATGTGTTTTCAGTAACACTGTTGCTTTTCTTTGTTGTTTTATAACGAATCAATTTCAAACCAAAATACGTATGGTAGGGTATTTAAGGTTAAAATGGATCTCTTATTCTTAATTCACCTTGGGCTTGGGGGTTTTTTTGTGTTGCTTTGGACACAGTTTCTAAAGTTGTGTAGACTTTTTTGGAAAGATGATCACCTTTTGGCCACAGTATCTGAGTAGTCTGGGGTGAGCTGAGGTTGGCTCCGACATGAAGAAGGGGCAACAGAAGTCCTGGAGCTTGGGGAGGGGTGGTTGCTGAAGCAGACCCTCTGTTTGTTTCACGATACTTTTTGCCTCCTCTTTTTCTTCCCCTTTATTTCCATCCTGATTCTAAAATCTCTTCCGCAGATTTGTTTTTATATTGCCGAGAACCTTTAAAAATAATTACTGAAACCATAGCAGCCCATCTGAAAGCTTTCTGGGACGCAGTATGAGCTACACAGCAGGCCAAACCTCAGAGGGCAGAGGCCCTCTTCCAAGCCAGCAAGAACGGATGCTGCGAGTTGCTTTGATTGCTTGTGCAAATGGACACTTTGTCGTCCAACTCCCTGCATGTGCAGATACCCAGCGTACGCTGCCCAGCCTCACACAGTTCAGGGGTGTCAGGCTTTGAAAGTGATTTTCATTTTTAATCACTGTAAGCTAGTTATTACATAAATTACCTAAGAGACAGTTTTGTAGCTATTCTCAGAGGAGGATCTATGATAAAATACCAATCATAGTAAATACTAAAAACTTAAGTATGCAAAGTAATGGTATATTTTGTGTATATTCATTTATACCTCAGTAAGCTGAAAATTTTCCATTGGTTTATTTGCAAACTGCATTAATTCCTTTGGGCATGCGAATTATAAAAAAGTAATTATTTTGTAACAGCCCAGCAGTCTACAAAGAACTTAACTTTCCCTGCCCGTGTTATTGAAATAAGCGTTTAAATTGTAGATCAAATGCTTTTTTTTATAGCTTTTTGCCTCAGAGGTCAAAGAAGGTTTGCAAACACAGGGGATACAAGTCATATGCAGAATGAGTCCTCGTTTATTACCTAGTCAGTTTGTAAGGTCTGATGTGAGTTTCTAGTCAGTTTGTGGTCTGTGAGCAGGGCACAAAGGAAAAGTTACGGGAGTTTTTCAATAGGTCATGGTCCTTTGAGACAGATGACTGTGTCTAGCTGGTTGCTCTCTCCAAGTTCATAAGGCAAGATGCCAGCAGTGCTGAACACAAGTGGTGGCATCTCTGTGCAGACTGTGGCTGTGGTCCTTGCTCCACCAGCCTTCTGCATCCAAAAGACAGTGCTGTGGGAGCCAACGCCAGCCTTCATTGCTGACTGTGACATTCCTCAAATTCATTGCTTATGTGCAAATATGATTCAGTGCCTCACAAATGATCTGGTTTAATGACTAACCCCGAGCTACAGTGCAATTCCCTGCACAGCAGGGAACATCAAGGGACTTGCAGGATGTACTCTTCTTAGCCTTTAAGTCTGATCATCCCAAATCAAACACTTCCAGCAAAGTCATGAGGTACAATGGGTCTCATCCAGCCCCCTCTGAAAACTGGCCAGAGCCTTTCCATGAACTCTAATGAGAGTAAAATCAGACTCTCCATCTCCACCCATTTTAGTGGAGGTTTCAAGTCTCAGCACTTTGCAGCCTCAAATTACCCAAAATTAACTTTCGGAATGGAAAATAAGATTTTTTTTTTTTTTTTTTTTTTTTTTTTTCTACCAGACCTGGTTGCCTGTTTATCACAAAACTGATTTATGGGGCTTGCCGCACTGAACCAAGGCTTTTATTGACGGTAGCCTGGCTCTGAGGTGGTATTCATTTTTCTGAACTGTCTTTGGCGGAGCAGGCTGCCTTACATTATGCAGGTCTGGGGTTGGGTTTTGTTTTGTTTTCCCTGCACTCCGGGCAGATCAGTCTTTGATGCTCCTCTAGTGACAGGTATTCAAGTTACTCTCTAATTCATGTCGACACCTGGGCTGTAAAAACTCTAATGCACTCTTGCTTGTGTAGTTGCTCTTTCCCTGCTGACCGCCCAAGCCACTTAACTTTTTGTTTGGGCTTTTGATGTGAAATCTGAACTAATCTCTGTGCACTGTAGTTTTTCAACATTCTTATAGGAGTATTGCAATATTTACAAGGGAGAGGGCTTGGAAAATGGTGTTTTAAATTCATTCCACATGTCTGGCCCTTATATGCCTCAGATTTCCCCTTTAGAGGTAGTCGCTATTTTAATATTATTTTATAGATGCTGGCTTTAGTAGACCAGTCACAGTTCACTGTGGGTTTAGTAAGGCTTAGTTGATTGTGATGAAGAAAACACTTTATGTTAAAAAAGCCTGTTTGAATGCTGAAGCCGATTGAATCCTAAACCTGTGCCTACTGAGAAGTGAAGTAATCTGACAGTGTGAGATCCTTGATCTTTTTCTGTAGGCCTTCATTATAGTAAAATGCTTTTGACTGCAGCTTCATGTCATCCTGTTGGTCAGAAGAGAAAGGGGAACACAGACAGCTTCAGCAATGGCGTTACGCAGGTCACAACATTATTAATTTAGTGCCCTGGGCATGGAGAGGATGCGGTGTGGGGTGTCCTAGAGCTCCCATGATGTAACCTGTGGCTCCAAACAGGCTCTTTTCATCCCAGCCTCAGGGTTTGCAGAGGAGAGAAACGCCTCTCCTTATAACCACTGCTGTGAAGGGGACCCACAGCATGCTGGTGGGAACCATGGTGAGCAGGAGTCCAGCAAAATCCTGGGGCTTGCTCACCAAATTTCGTTCGTATGACTTCTTTCCACACTGGCTGAAAGTTGCAACAGCTCAAGTGTCCAAAAAAAAAACCATTCAGACTAATTCCTGATACTTTTTGGCCTGTTATGCCATAAAATAGTGAAAAGAGGGGAGGGGAAAAAAAATATTCCAGACTTCTGTTGATTTTATTCAAATGGCAGAATTGCTTTCATGCTACAGAAGGGAAACAAGTGGTCAGACCTGTAGCATCCTCAAAAAAAAAAACCCAAAAAACAACAACAACAACAAAAAAAAACAAACCATGGAGCAATGGGTGGAAAGGCAAAAGGCAGGGATGCTAATGTGAACAAAGGCTATTTTCCCATGGTAACAAGCTGGGGGCACCAAGGGGCCAGCCCATGCCTTTCCGCCTCTGGGTCACCAGGTGTGGGGTGTGGGAGACATCCCTTCCTGCCCTCTGCCTGCCTCTCTGGGCAGGCTGCCTGCCACCATCGGGCCACGAATTACCCTGTCCCATCAGAGAGCTGAGTGGCACTGTGCTGTGAGGATAAGCTGGTGGAAAGGAATCCTGCTTTTCATTACTTTTTCCAACTTAATGCAATGCTTTTTTTTTTTTCTGCTTCAGGACTGAGTAAGCTGGAGGCAATACTCAGAAATCCTTAATTTCTGACCTAGCCTGTTCACCCTACCAACAGCTTCTAGAGCTTAAGATGGCTGAAGTTTTGGGGAGAAAGCTGTGCAGGAAAGCACATGCTGCTGAACTGCCACGTGACACTGAGTGATCACCTCTGCAGCAATGAGACACTGGAAAAAGCAGCCCCATTAGAGAGAAGCTCTTGGGCTATGTATTGGAACAGTATTTTGTGAACACAAAATGTTCACCAGGAGGAGCAGGCAAGGGAGTGAGATGAGAGAGACACCAGGTCCTTGTTCCTCTGGGTATGTTGTCCCTAAGTGGAGAGGTTGTCCCTACAGCCTCTCCCGAGCACCGTAACAAGGGTCCCTTTCTTTGGGGCTGCGTGCTGAGGTCTCCCCCAGCCCAGGTGAATCCCTTGCTGGCTGCGTTGGGCAGCGTGCCTAGGACAACACAGCCGTGTGCCTTGTGTCAAACATTCAGGTTGACTAAAGGCTGCCTTGGTAGGTGATTGAATATTGCAGGCAGCTGTGCACTGGACAGCTGAAGGAAGAGCTCAGGCACAAACAGCTCGGTCCTTAACCGTCACTTCTGCCTGGGAGAGAGGGTGAAGCTGTTTGCTGCAGGGCTTTTCTTTGTAGAGGGGTTGGGGGAGGGCTTTTCATTTTTTGGCAGGGAGGCAGAGGTGGGGAGGGAGCTGTAGGAGGTTGCAATGCCTCAAGGTATGTCCTCCTGTCTCGAGGGCTGAGATACAGCCCAGCAACTGTAATTTCTCTGCTGCATTTGGCCCGGACAGCCTGCTGAGGGATGACACACACGTGCTTGTTTTAAAACACAGGTGAGAGGCCCTCCCGTGGTGCCCAGTGCAGGGGCTTTGCTCCAGGCGCCATTTGCAGGGCTGAGGTCCTGCTCCCCAGGGCAGGGTCGCTGCGGCGGGGGCGTGAGCCGCCTCTCAGAGTCTGAGCAAACAGGAATATTTCTGTATGTCTCCTCTGAAAGCACTGGCTGAAAGAAATTACAGGAGCATAAATTAGATGGAAGCAATTTCTGTTTTCAGTGAGTCAGAGAGATGCTTTCTGCTATAGCATATTTGCTCTTACATTATCAGTTTTTCTCAAGTCAACATCCAAACACTTCAACTGCCCAAAAGCTTTGCTGCTTCCTCCAAATAGTGACTCTGGGTGACTGGGGGCAGCCTTCCAAAGCTAGCAATTGCCTATGATCCTCTGCATATCTTGAAAAATATGTTACTGAAAAGGAAAAAACTTTTTCAAATACTTGGATTAAACCAACATTCTGACACCATAGTGGCCTATTTCTTAGCTGTAATTTTCCATGGATGCAGCACCGCTGGATTTTTGCCATGTAACTCCTGGTTGCCTTTGACAAATGAGGTTTGCTGGATGTAACTTGTCGTGGACTGAGCGCATCTGGCTGTTACTGCTCTTGGTTCCCCATGGTTGTGTGCTGGCTCTGTGGTCTGATAGTTCACTTGTCACTGACACCCCACAGTAACCAGCTTTGTTACTGTTTTCCTGTGATGGTAAGAAGTAGATCGAAAGTGTTTACGGGGTTTTAAGACTCTGGGGAATTGCCCAGGATGAGCTGCAGTCAGTGCTGCCTGCAGGGCCACTGTACTTGGCTGGGTGCTCAGGGATGAGGGAGGTGAGCATGAGGGATGGAGGAAGATGGCAATGCCGTAGGGTTGGCAGGGCACGGGTGCCTGGGGTAACACGCACAGAGACATGAAAGCATCTTACAGCATCCTCTCATTTTTTTTCTAACTAGTCTTGTGCTTTATTTGCTATTGTGGTTATTTATCTTTCTGCTCCCCACTAGCCCCCAGCACCTGCACCTTTCACATAGCTCAGTTAACACTGTTGTAAGAGGTAAAAGATTAAAACTGCAATTTATTGAAAAGGGTATCTCTAAAACAAAACAGAACCAAAAAAATCATCTCTCTGCAGCCTGTGTAGGGCTGGCAAAACATTCACTGTAATACTGGCTTGATATGTGTTTCTTCTCCAAGAACTGCTCTGTGCAGTCCTGCCAGAGACCTCCATGCTCTTGCTTTCCTCTTCTCTCCTTTTTGGCCCCTGACCACAGCAGGATGGCATTGCATCCCCCAAGTCGGTCACTGCCAAGTTTGTACAGATGCAGTTCCCCGTGGCAGATGTTCCTGTTACTGCCAGCTCCTGTGTGTCGTTCAGGTTGGGGGTAAGTCCTGTTTTGGGGCCACAAAGACCTCATCCTCTTTGCGCATGTGCCCGTGAATGAAGCCTATCGTCTGTCACCCCTCCGATGGCCGTTCGTGGAAAGAGAAAGGAAGCTCTGACTGGGGATGTGGGCAAGAGCTCTCCAGCATCACTGGTACCAACCACTTTCTCTGCCCTGGCATTTTGCATCGGGGGTGGCATTTTTCAGGCTTGAGTGGAAAGTCATACTCGTACCACTCATTTCAGGTACTGTGGAGAGTTTCTTTGAAAAGCAGAAAGTCCCAAATAAAGCTGGCTTCCCCTCTCTGGCAGCAGCAGCTCCCCAGAATTTCCCTGGGTCTCATGCATCCAAACTGACTTCTCCTCTGCTGGTCTCTCTTTTGGCTGTCTGTTTTTCTGCAAGTGGTTTTAAGGGTGAAACGTTAGTGCCTCCTTTTGCTACCACAGCTTGCTCCGGACAGGTTAGGATAGTTTGCATTCTCACACCCTTGTAACGTCCTTTCTCAGGCCACTCAGTCTTGTAATCACTGCACCAAAAGGAGCATCATTTCAGCCAGAAGCCATCCTTGAAAGACCAGTCACTGATGTTAAAGGACCAAAAAATACTGAGAGTAAAGTTTTAAATGTGCCTTTCCTTCTCCTGTATTCCTGGGCTTCGGAAGGTTTATCCCAGTTAGGAGGAGTGCTGAGCATAGGGCGGTTATACAGCAGTCCTGTGGTGTCTCATATAGATCTTATATTGGGTTATTTCAGCGCCTGTCAGAGGCTTTGCCCTACTCTGTGTGAGTGACTGAGGCCAGAGAGCCTCCTAAATATTCTTTCTTCACCCTGTAGGGGAATTCCTCTGCAGTATATTCAGGTAGCTTCATGCTGCACTGGATTTGGTTTGGTGTCCTTGTTGAATTCTTTAGGGGTTTAAAACCATCTATCTGTATATTTATGTATAGTTTTCTATATTTTTAGGAACTTGACTAAAAAGAGAAGAAGAAAATATCTGATATTTTTCAGAGGGGATTTACTGGAATGGTGTGGCATGGGAGGAGTGTCTTCAGCATCCTCCGAAGCTCTCATTCACACCTTTCTGCTCTCCCGCACCTGACTCCCTTCATGCAGACAGCCCCGCTGGCCCTTGGCGGATATGGTGGTGGTGTAACATGGGACAGGTAGACTTACTGATGGCTCGGGTCCAGCAAGGAGAGTGGGAGCAGGGGGACTCAAACACATTTCATAAGAAAACACAGTAACATTTTTTTTATCAAAGTGGTTTAATAGTTCTGTCCTTTGTTAAAAAACAGTTCATGAAAAAATATTGTGGTCTGTATGAAACTGATTTTAAACGATTTTCCACCTACTTTGCAATGTGTTTATTAGTTGTCTGTTTTGTTTTGAGAGCTACCTTACTAAAGCACTTGGTAAGCTAGCCAAATTTCCTCAAATTCAGATTTTCAAAATTTTCCTTTATTTCATTGACAGGAAGTAATGCATTTTGAAAAAAAACAAATCAATATCAGTTTGGAAGTTAGGTCCTTTTGTATAGAAGGCCAATCAGCATTTTAATTGGTGACTTTGGGTTTTTTTTCCACTTGAGTTCTGTCACTTCTATTTTATTTCTACAGTTGTTTGTTTCTTCCTCTATTTTTGCTTGGAAATTAATCACGCAGGAAATGATTAACCACAGTGAGCTGTCTGTCTGCCTCTGACTCACTGTGTTTAAGAGGAGGTGCCTCGAAGCAGCTCAAAATGGCTGAGTAGATGCAAACAGTGCACTTGACATTTACCGTGGGATGCGAACAACTGGATGGCGTGTTTCTTTTCAGCATTTGTCATGGTCCTGAAATGATTTCTGAAGTACCAAATTAAATCTGAAATGCCCAAAATTTGTGTTTCACTGAGTTCAGTTTAGTGCCACTTTTGCTCATTGCTCCTTATGGATACTTTGTGGAGCAAGGGGCTCTTTGCAGAATGCATCATATACTGTCTCCTATACTTTGGTTGTTGAATTAAATTAGGTTTTTTCACAATGTGTTGCATATCATAGGATTTTAATACCATTTCTGATAGTGACTGCCAGGTGTGCCTGGTACCTTGCAAAAATCAGAGCTTCCTTATGTGATTGTATGATTTACCTGGGATTAGGTGGGCATCTCGTTTGCTAGCGGCTGGGGTGGCTTTCTTGAAAGGCAGGAGATGCAGGCTGTGCGCTCAGCCCTCGAGAAGGTTGCCCGTGGTCTGCAGGGGGGCTGCCCTGGCACTGGGGTTGTGGCTGAGGTGGTGCAGAGTGAGTGTGAGGACTGCAGTGGGGTGCCTGCTGGTAGCAATGGCAGCCCCGACCAGGGCTGGACCTCCCGAGTAAACGGCAGTGTGCACAGTGCTGCTGGCACCTGCCTTGCAGCAGGACAGCAGCTGCCGCTGCCAGCTGTGGAAATCCTTCTCTCTTGCTGACAATACAGACCTTTGTGTTTGGGGCTCAGGGGCCGATGCCATGGTGTACGTGTGAGGGTTAGTTACCGTAATCCTTTCTGCTGCGCCACCAATGCTCATCTAGATATAACATTTCCACGTAGCTTCTTAAAAGCTGTGATAATTTACACTACTGCCTAGAAAATATGCAAGGATGTGTCCTGGGTTTCAAAGTACCAACAAGCCTTCAGCCTTGGTCTTTTGGAATTGGTTTCTTTTCAACACGCTGCAGCACCAAGTGTTACAAGCAACTTGGTTGTTAACAGATTTGGTAGGTAAAACTTGTTACTGAGTGGATCAGTTACTCTTTCAGGTATTTTATAGTGTCAGCTCTTAGCAACTGAATATAACGTCCAGTTCTTGAGTCCAGCTCTTTCCCACTGATGAAGAGCAAATAACGAACTGACTCCATTACTGAAGTGTAGGACAGTAACCAAAACTTTCCTCTAATTGCAGAGTTACACTTAACATCTTAGGACATCTCTATGCTGTGCGCAAAACAACAATCCTGTGAATTAGTCATGAACAAAGTAGCTGCAGAATTCAAGTCCAGCGTTGGGCTGATTCAGCTGCTTCGCTGCTGCAGCCCGAGAGGTGCTGCCCAGCCCGAGGGCCAGCCCCAGTGCTGCACTGTGCTGTGTGGGCAAGCCCCCGGGTCGCTGCGTCTCTTCAGTACATTATTATCCTTCCTACAGGCTTATAGTGATCAAATTTAAAAGCCCAGAGCGTGACATTTTTTTTTGCTTACAGCAAGTCAGACAAAGAACTAGATTGTACAAAATCTAACAATGAACAGCAAGGGTGAGTTACAGCTTCAGAGACAGAGGTGCTGTTTCTTGCGGCAAAGTTTCAGCTTGAGTTTCTGAAATTCTGTTTCTCAGCAGCAGGAGCAGAGTCAGAAAGTGACAAAAGTACGAGCGAAGCAGTGTTGTAACTTATGTTTTAAGCTAAAATTTGACAAACTGGGGTGTTTTACTGGCTCTATAAGTGTATGCATTACACGTGTGTGTGTGGGCACGCAGTTTTCTGAGTCATGCCATATGATCCCTTTTCTGATGGCTCCTAAGGGAAGTGTGTGCTCTAGAACATCATGAGTAAACAACTCTGCAGGATGCTCGCATTAAACTTCAAGCCAGTTCTGCCTGAGTTTGGCTTATTACAGAAGCTTGTCCTGTGCTTCCAAAATGCCATTTTCCAGACCCCCCGGTAACTGCCTTGGGGGCAGTAGGGCTTGTACAGCAGTAGCTAAATGCTGAGCTCACCAGTGTGCAGCTGTGTGCTTAATTTCCACTCCTGTCCTGTTGAGAAAGCCCTTCAGTACCAGAAGAGGTACTAGCTAGTGTGCAGCTGGTGCCTGCAGGTACATCAGAGGATGTCATTTGGAAGATGGGATAGGCAAAGAGGGGGCACCCAGTGCCTTTCTCCCCCTTACCTCCTTGCAAATAATGTGTGCAGGGAGGGTTTTGGAGAGGCTGAATGTGTCCATGGGTAGTGGCTTCCCCTTACAGAACTCGGCCTTTGAGCATTACCTTGCTTCCCCTCTGTCCCCACCAATTCCTTAAGAAGCTGATCTAAAACAACCCAGTTAAAAAGAAAAAAAAGGAGAACAGGCCAGCACAAGCATGCAGAAAGCAATCGCTTAACTGACAGGGAGGTAGACAAGTTATGGCATTTGCAAAAATACCGCTTTTTAGAGAAGGCGCTTCACAGAGCAGCTGGCTCGTTGCGTTCAGGTCTGAGCTGCCTTGAGGAATTCATTTAAAAGTCTGATATCAAACCAAACTTTATTCTGCCTGCTCCAGAAACTTTCCCGTGGCACATGGAGTGCCGAGGAGACTGACGGCGTATTATCCAGACTGCTTTGGCCTCTTATCAAAGCACTGCAGAGAGCAGAATTTCTCTTTCTCTTTTAGTCAGTTGAAGGAGTTAAAAGCTTGGTGAAATAGCCTGATGGCACAGTTATGCTAGAGACAACTGCAGCTGTGAAAAGGCTGTGTTAAGAAACAGGATGGTTGTGGTCTGCTGTAAGAAATAATTTTCCTGTTGACTATTTTTTTAAACAGGAAGCTGAAGAACAAAGCAGCATTAGTCTTGGTGCTTTTAATAGGCTTCAGATTTCAGATATTGCATTTAGGATAGGCAGATCAGGGAAGGATAGGGCTTCATACAGAGTTTTATGTAATGGCTGAGAGCTAGAAATACAGAAGACAGGAATATGACTGAAGTCAGGCAGATGCTCTGAATGTGAAGCTGGTGCTTCTGCAGAGACGCCGTACAATGCGCGGTAACGCACCAGAGGACTGATGAGAGCACGCCGGCCCGTTTGCAGGGCTCTACGAGCGCGTGTGTTTGCACAGCACCGCGTAGGCTTGGCTTCACACAGTTTCCTCTTTGTCAGTCGGTCTGTCCGTCCGCCAGCTTCCCCTCTGTGCTGCTTGCTCTTTCGCAGTAACCGGAAAGAGAAACGGTTTCTGCAGTACAGGAGAAGAAAGCCTGCAAACGCTAGAGACAGTGACAGTGCCTCATGCCGCTTCGAACTCTGTGGGTTTTTTTCTAGATAGTCAGCCAGAGCTAGGGGTGATGTGTCCAACTTCTTTCCAAGCCCTTTTCTCCTTGAAGATTTTAGACAAAGGCCATTGAAGTCTTATTTCAGAAAAGCTTTCTTCTGAGGAAGGTAGCCCAGCAATTTTTTTTTGTATGGGTTTGTAGCTGTATTCTAATTCTTTTGAAGCATCGGCATCTGACAAGATAAATCTGTACTTCTAACCATTTTTTTTTCTCATACACATATCATGGATCACCTCAGAGCCATTACAGACTCAAACCCTCACTGCGAATGCCTTTTTATTCCATTCAGAACATTTTCCTAATGCTCATTTAAACTGTGAAGGGTACTGTACCTAGCATGAAGTTGATTTGCCAGATACTGTTCTATTACAGTTCTCCTTGGTTTTATCAAAAACAGTTAAGTGACTTCAGAAAGTAAGAGCTGTATATTCTTGTAAATAACTGCCCTGCGGACCTCAGCGGTCAGCCTGGGGTTGTCTGGAGACTAACCCTTGTTCCTGTTCCCACTGCGTTTGCCTGTCTTGTGCAAACATGATACAAGCGGTGGCAAATCGCTGTTGCTGAAGCTAGCTCAGGTAAATGGGCAAGAACAAAGCACACATTGCAATGCCATAGCACCATTAGAAAAAACCTGGAGCCTCAATAGGCACAGTTCCAGCGAGCAGTGTGCCGAAATGCCACAAAAAGCCCTTGTGACGTGAAAAATATTCCTCAATGCGTTTCCTTTTTTTTTTTTTCTTGTTTAATATTTTCATTGCAGTGAAGTTCTAGATCTCAGGCATGACCATCCTAGGATTGCCCTAGGTCAGAAGTTCTGCTTGGGATGGGGAAGAGCAGGAGCCTGATCTCTGGCAGGGAAGCTCGGGGAAGGCTGAGCTTTGGCAGCCAGGCTTTTCCCTCTTCAGCAGCTGAGAGGCCGGGCTCCCTGCTTGCTCTTCGTCCTCTGGGAAAGTGCACAGAGCGTGGCCCTGTGTGCTGTTCCTGAGAAGGAGGAAGGTGCATTCAGTGGTTAAGATGGAGCTTGGTGTCTTCAGAGCAAGCGAGGAGAAAGGAAGAGGCCTGAGTTTTTCCTAGAGCTCTGCTGTTCCACCCTACCCGTAATAGTGTGTGTGTGTGTGTAATCTTCCAGCAATGTAATGGTTTTAAAAGGTCAGCATCTCTTTCTGAATATGATCTTAAAGAGATGATGCCTTCTTGAAGTAAGGATTGATGGTATAGCTATGGGATTATCCTGAAGTACTTCCACAGGAACAAGATTGTTGGATTAAACAGAGATCAATTTTGTTACTGCATTTTTGTGCATTGCCACAGCAATGCATGGGTTGTGTATGTGTGCAGAACTGGGTATGTATGTCTGAATTTGTATGGCAATGGGGATCATGTAGGGAGCCCCCATCGAAGGATGCAGCTGGTTTCCATACAATGGAACATGAATTGCTTTTTACAGATTATTTAGACTTAGAAAATGTAGCAGATAAATCTGTTAGCTGCAAGGATCTTTTTTAGCTGAGTGGAAAGTACTCCCAAAGGTGACAGATTTATTAATCTCTGGGCCTTGTGTGTTTCTGTATTTTGCTGTGCAGGTTTCTTAGCAAGACCAGACGGATCTCAGCCTTCCACCATGCCTGTGCCTCCCCCTCCAGCTCCTCCTCCGCCCCCAACGCTGGCCTTGGTAAGTTTTACAGAAGGTAAAGGTACAGTATACACTGTCCTCTGTTGCTGCTTGTCATGTTGAAAGGGATGTCCAGAGGTATTGAGGTGCGGACGAGGGTATGCATGA
The DNA here is from genome assembly GCF_013368605.1 of Nyctibius grandis. Lineage (NCBI taxonomy): Eukaryota > Metazoa > Chordata > Aves > Nyctibiiformes > Nyctibiidae > Nyctibius > Nyctibius grandis. Next base: position 14,527,237 of record NC_090666.1, read on the forward strand.
TATTTTGGGGAAACCTCTCCAATATTTTGTTTATGGTTGATGATTGATCCTACAAGAGGGACCATTACTTCCACTCCTTTCCAGTGCCCATATGGATGTCACTAGCCACATTGACTCTCCAACCTCCTCTTCCTCCCACACTGGTGGTTTGATCTGGTGTAGGGATCCTGGGCAGGCAGGCAGAGCTCCTCAACAGCTTGTCTAAGTCAGGAGAATTGAAGTTTTGCTCTCCCCTGGCCTTTCTGCAGCCACATACTTCCACCTTCTCCCTTGTTCTACTATGGTACTTACATGACCTAAGCTGGAAAAAAATGAATCCTATTTTTTAAATTTAGTAAGGATAATTCTTAGCCAGCATCGCTCCCTCAACTAGCTTGTGCTATCAGAGTACAGGATCCACTGCTGGCACAGCGTGGTGGGTGAGAATACATCAGACCTGACCTAAGTCAGCCTAAGCTGGAATAGAGCTTTTGCTGTGTTTGCCCTCCGACAGTCAGTCACCTCACTGACAAGAAAGAAGAGGCTTCTTGAAATGCTGTTGCAAAGTACTGAGATATTTTTTCATCACAAAACCCAAGCTGGTTACACAGATAGGTTGGGCTGTGTGGCTGCAGAGTCTTTCCCTCATTTTCCACCACAAGCAAGATATGGACTCTCTGCTTGGTCCCTCCGTGTCAACTCTCACCACCTTTCAGGAAATTGCCATAACACTGATCTGATAAGTTAGAAAGTTTTTCAGGAACCACCAAGAAATAACCATGTATACATGTGTGTGTGTGCACATAAGTGTACATAGATATTTTTCTGGTTCTGCCTTGAAAAACTGTGTCACCAAAACATAACTGAAAAGAGAGGACCATTGAGACAAACCTCATACATCTAAAGGTTTTAGTGGGTCTATTTGAAGAGGTCTATATTGTTGAGTCCAGAGGAGGGCGACCAAGCTGGTGAAGGGTCTGGAGGGTATGACCTATGAGGAACAGCTGAGGGAGCTGGGGTTGTTTAGCCTGGAGAAGAGGAGGCTCAGAGGTGACCTTATTGCAGTCTACAACTACCTGAAGGGAGGTTGTAGTGAAGTGGGAGTTGGCCTCTTCTCCCGGGCAACTAGCGATAGGACAAGAGGACACAGCCTCAGGCTTCGCCAGGGGAGGGTCAGGTTGGACATCAGGAAGAATTTCTTTTCAGAAAGGGTTATTAAACATTGGAATGGGCTGCCCAGGGAGGTGGTGGAGTCACCATCTCTGGAGGTGTTTAAGAAAAGACTGGACGTGGCACTTAGTGCCATGGTCTAGTTGACAGGGTGGTGTCAGGGCAACGGTTGGACTCGATGATCCCTGAGGTCTCTTCCAACCTGGTTGATTCTGTGATTCTGTGTGAAGTGGTGATTGCCATTTGAAAGTATTTCTATCAAAACTAAAATACTAAATAAAACTCCATCTTTCTTTTGATTGATCCAGAATTTGTGTATTAGAAGTTCACCTTTCTGTGTAATCAAATTATGTGTCTAGTCTGTTCTTATTCAGTCTCAAAAATGGCAATTTGCCATAGATGTGCCTTGGCTTTAAAAAAAATCAGAGGCTCTAAATCTTGAGTTCAAAAAATATGAATTCACATAAAAGTGTTCTGTTTCCAGTGAATAGTGTGGGTTAGAATAGCAGCAGTGTTTGGGGCCTGGAGTCAGTAACACGGCCAGCTACCTGTAACATCATTCACAAAACCAGATGTGGCACACTACCCGCTCTAGTGCCATTAAAACAGAAATTCAGGTTTCGGGTAACTACCGTATTTGAGCAGAACTTTGTAGCTAGATGTTGAGGTTTATTTTGCCTCCTCATTTTTTATTTTATTTTGCAGGCAAATACTGAAAAGCCATCCCTAAGCAGGTCAGAACAAGCAGGGCGAAATGCTCTGTTATCTGATATTACCAAAGGAAAGAAGCTAAAGAAGACTGTTACTAATGACAGAAGTGCTCCGATCCTAGACAGTAAGTACGATTCTGCATGTTGAAGTTTCTGTGTACGTGACATTTCTACATATCTGAATGCAGAAAATGATTTTACATATCATCAGATTTACATATCATCAGGTAAAATAAAATGCCAAAAGTTGGTATGCATAAAAATAAATTCTGTTCATCATGGATTAAGTCAGCTGAGAAACCAAGCACTGCTTATGAAACGTGCGTGTAATTTGTTTGCTTACTCTCATAAAGCAGTTCATTTCCTTATTTGCTTAAATCAGAAAACTGTGCAAACCCTACTAGGAGCTCTGCTGAGGAGCTGCAGCAGATCAGGCAAAGAAAACCCCTGTCAGGACTGAGGAGAGCACAGAGAATAAAGTGGAATTTCAGACTCCGCTTTTGCATAAACAGCATAAAAATAAAGGCCCCCCTAGCATGACACCATTGTCTTGTTAATGGCCCCAGTACCACCTGAAGCAAAACCAGAGGCAGGAGTCACAGCCCCACCTGGGTGTCACCCTGCTGCACGCTGGTTTGCTGTTCCTGGGGTGACTCAGGGCTGTTCTCTTTTTGGCTGAGCCTTGTCGCTCAGCCTGCCCGGCGGTGCTCTGGCACAAGGCAGCAGCTCCACTTACCCAAATGGAGACAAGGTCTCCATCCAGCTGCGCTGCTGCGGTGTCTCACTGTACATGTCGCCAGGAAAAGTCCATGTATCAAAGTGTTGGGAAGACAGAACAGAAACAGGAGAAGAGTGAGGAAACAAGGGCCTGCTATGTCAGAGGAACAGCGTTTATTGCCTAGCGAGAGAAGACTCTTCTACACACTGATTAGCAAATGTGACACAACTCAGTCCAGGTCTGGCCGTGCAATTACAGACTGGATTGTGATAGGAAAGTGATGAGGAAAGAAGGAAATGCCTAAAGGAGTGTGACCAAATAAGAATAATAATAAAAAATAGATATGGTCCTACAGTCAGCCAGGAACTTAGTTTTTTAACACTTGAGTATTATCTCTGAAAGCAAAGTTACATGTTCCAGCTATTGTAATAAGCTGGAGAAAAGTATTAAGGGGATTAAAGGAGGGGTAAACAGTAAGATTAAAATGATGCGGCATATTGCCTTGTTTACACCAATTAACAAATCATGATGAAAGACTAAACCATAGTAGCAGCATTTCTCCAGAGGCTCACACCCTATGTGAGTCAGAGCTGAATTGAGCTAACATGCTTAAGAGAAGGGTGATGTGAAGCATTCCCCCATGAACACATTCTTCCTCCTTTTTTCTGGGTGGGATTATTAGAAGTGCTTTTCATCCATGGGTTTTAATTACTTTAAAGTCAGTGAAATTTTTACCCACCCAAAGCTGTGGAAATCGAGATGCCAAGAAATTAAGCAATTGATCCTCAGCCATGTAGCCCATCATCTGAGAGCTGATCTCCACAGATATCCCAACCTGTGGATCTGCTCATTTTGCAGTGATGCTCTGAATAGGGCTTTTCCCTGTATTCGTAGTTGTGGAAACACTTTTATTTTACTTTCAGCATCTCAGTGTTGTCGCAGCAGAAATATTGACGTTAGAGAGAAATGGGAGAGGAAGAAGGGGGCTGATAAAATAATTCCTGCCCATTGGAAAAATTGGCAGCTGACGATCCTGTCACTGCATTTCTGGACCTACAAGAAAGTAATCAGAAATGAAATCTCTTTCCCCACAAGGCTTTGTTTAAATAAGTAGATGTGTTGCAGCAACATCAGTAGTGACAGAGGTCTCTACATTCCCAGAAGTGATCACCAGAGACACCTCCAAGAGGAAGGACACCTCTGTCTTCCTTCCTTCCTTCCTCATTTCCCATGAGATTGCCATGTTTCTCAGTTTGTTTATGGAGAAGTGGAGGGGGAGGATAAGAGAGCAAAGGTATGAAGAAATGGAAAGCAGCTATGAAGATGGTAACAAAGACAACATGATATTCTCAGAGGTCCCATCCGTGCTCAATTCCAAATTCTCCATAGTGACTGTTTCTCTGCGTTCCAGTCCAGAGCAGACTAAAGGAAAGTGATGGCTTAATAAAACACAGTGGCTATGTTTATTGCACCACCTCTTCCATGGTATAATAGTGGTGGTGATGGTAGCTGTGATGATCCAACTTGAACAAGGACTTGTGTGTTTTGAAAGCTTGTCCATTTTTCCCCGGGTACAAGTGTTGCTCTAGTGAAAGAAGTCACTTTGCAGGATCAGTCTCGCTTCTCTGCCTAACGTGGGGGATTTTTTTCCCAACAGAACCCAAAGGACCTGGTGGAGGTGGCGGCGGTGGCTTCGGAGGAGGTGGTGGTGGCAGTGGCGGGGGTTTTGGTGGTGGTGGTGGCGGTGGCAGCTTTGGTGGCGGTGGACCACCTGGCCTTGGAGGCCTTTTTCAAGCAGGAATGCCAAAGCTCAGATCTGCTGCAAGTCGAGATGCCGGTAAGAAAGACCTTGCAGTTTCAGTGTGAAAAAGTAAATGACATTGCTTAAAACCTTCACAGCATGGCAATAAATTACCTGCTGGGATTGAAGAAGTTCTTTAAATGTCTTAGGCTCTTAGGAAATTTAATTTTCAGCTTGAATCTTGTTTTATTCTTAATACTAAGTTTTAGGGAGAAAGTGAGACTTGTCTTTACACCCATCCTCCTAGTTACTGATGAAAACTAAAGGCCTCAGCAATGTTGAATTGCTGCCTGCAGCGTCCAGTCAGGCAGACTGGGTCCTGCCTTAGCTGTGGGTGTGCAGGGCCAGAGGGGAGCATAAGAAGATTCCAGGTTAATTCTCCCTTGTGCACCAGGAAAAAGGATCTACTTTCCAAATGGAAAGTACATCTGCGTCAGCTCCACAACAGCATGATTTACCATGTAGGGAGTGCGTGAGGCATCCCAGCTGGCTGGTACGCACGCTGCAGTTGGAGGCTCGTCTGGGGCGTGCACTGTATTCTTCTGGCTGGCAAAACAGCAGCACAAAGCCTCGTGTCCTTTGAAACAAAGGAGATCTGGGGCCACTGAGTTTTATAAGGTTAAGGATGTAGGATTTTACACTTGGTGAAGGAGGACTGGGCAACGGGGGTTGTAGGGTGTTACGATCCTTATATATTTTACAGACTACCATAAGTTTGCAGCACACGTGTACAAAACAGTCTCCCAGAGCTGGTATTTTCTATTGTGTCACAGTCTATTTTGGGAACTTGTATTAATGCAAAAGTTCCTGGCATCACAGAACAGTGCTTCTTCAACTGCAAGGCAGGCTGCTTTCTTCCTGACGTGCACAAGTACATCCTTAGCTAACAGCTACTAGAATGGGGCTGAAAAGAGCCCTTTGCGGGACTGTTGTTAAGTATCATTTAAAAGCTAAGATTTCTTTGCTTTCAGGTTCATCGTCTCAAATACTCGTTGTTCGTTTCTCCCCTCCCCTCCCCGTGCTATCTCTTGCTAGGTGAGGGCTGCATCAGCTCTGTTACCTTGTGGCCGCTTCGGTCCCTCATAAGCATTATGGGGATGTCACCCGCTACTCTGGAGCGGTCCCCAATGCTACCCAAACCGCTGCTAACTGTCCGCGGAGGCCCCCGCGCCCGGGCTGACCCCCTTAGCGTCTGCAGCGCCCGAGGACGCGGCCCCTCAGGAGGCGGCGGGCGAAGCCGCTGCCCGACGGATGCTGATGCTGATGCCCGCTCCCCTGTCCGCAGATGCCGGTGGAGGCCGCCCGCCCGCCCTGCCGCCCGGAGGCCGCTCCGCAGCCGCCAAGCCCTTCTCCCCGCCGAGCGGCCCGCCGCGCTTCCCGGGGCCGCCCGCGGGGCCGCGGACCCCCGTTCCCGAGCCGCAGAGGAGCCGCATGCCGCCGCCGAGGCCCGACGTCGGCTCCAAGCCCGAGGCCGTGCCGCCGCCGGTGCCCAGCACCCCCCGGCCCATCGCCTCCAGCCTGCACAACAGGGGGTCGCCGCCGGTGCCGGGCGTGAGCCGGCAGCCCAGCCTGGGGCCCTCGCCCCCGCCGTTCCCGGGCAGCCGGAGCGCGGGGCCGGCGGGGCCCCTCCGGCAGCCCGGCCCCGGCGCGGCGTCCCCCTTCTCCGGCCGGCCGCCGCTGCCGCCCACCCCGGGCCGGCCGGCGGAGGACAAGCCGCCGCCCCCGCCGCCCCCCGCCGGGCACAGGCCGCCCGCCGCCCGGGAGGCGGCTCTGCCCCCGCCGCCGCCGCAGAACAGCAAGCCGCCCGTGCCCTCCGCCCCCCGGCCCAGCCTCGGCGCCCCGGCGCCCCCGCCGCCCCCCAGCCGGCCGGGGCCGCCCCCCGTCCCGCCCGTCCCCGGCGGCAGCGACGAGATGCCGCGGCTGCCGCAGAGGAACATCTCGCTGGGGTCCTCCTCGGCGGGCGGCGGCGGGGGGGGCCGCTCCGGACCCCTGCCCCCCCCGCCCAGCGAGAGGCCCCCGCCGCCCGTCAGGGACCCCCCCAGCCGATCAGGTAGGGAGCCGGGGCCGCGCTGGAAGGTGGGGGGAGCCGGGGGGCTGGGGGTCCTGAGCTTGGCGGGGGCTGAACAGATGGGCATGGTGGGATGAAGTGTCGGTTCTTTACGGAAAGGGGAAATTCTCGGTTTGCCCAGCGGGGCCGTTGGTCATACCCCTTGGAGCGCAACCCAAAATCTTCAGCTGTCCAGCCCTGACGCAGCCCTGCAGGCGCTTCACTCGCTGTGACCCAGAAAGAGCACCATCAGATAGCTTCGGCTGGGGCGTCGCTTTTTGCCACATGTGATGGACGGACAGAAAGCACAATGGGCCATGGGGCAGCGCCTTCCCCCGCCAGCTGCTGCCATGCACACACTGGCCTTGCATGGGCAACAAACGTTGCTGGTAGGCATAAGGGATCCTGCAGCTGGAAATGAGCGTTTATGGGCATCTCAGCGGTGTAAGAAAAGCCACTGTGCATCACCAGCCTGCTCACGTGTACTTTTGCAGATCTCGGCAGCTTTTGTTACGATTGGTGAGATTAAAAAGGGTTGCAAACAGGGGGTTTCCCCATTACGTTCTTTGATGCAAAGCAGCTGTTTTATCTAGCTTCTGGTAGGTGACAGCATTTGCCTTCCTGAGGCAGCCAGCATGAGTTAATGGTGGTGTTCCCATGAATGGAGGTTTGCAGGACATGACCTTCTACATGTCGGGAGACATGAACACTTACAGCCAAATACAAATTATTTTAATAAAAGACCTAGCCAACAGTTGTTAAATATAATGGCAGTTGTTACAGTGTGACTAACTGTTGTTACTTACCATATGCAGATTTCAAATGAGACTAAAAATAGAATTGTCTCCTTTGAGTTATTTCGTAATATACTTTGTCCTCTGTGACAGCTCTTGTTCAGAACTTTTAAGAATTGCACATCATAACTTAGCTGTCTTAATACCTGATGGTTCTCCTTTTGGAGGTGAGAGAATTTAGGCAAAAACAGCCAGGCCCTGTAACATCGGGAAGAGAGAGGCATTGCACAGAAGGCAACGCTGGGAAGCTCCATAGAGTTGCCTTTCATTTCATCCTTTGGAATAATGATCTGGAATAGTCTCAAACCTGTCCCGTCCTGGACAATAGAGATGGATGAGCTCACAGGAGCTGCCACAGGCGTCAGCCATCCACGTCGGCTTCCAGCTCCTTGAACCAGCCTGGATCCCCTGTAGCACAGCACCTGCGGCAGCTGTGCGGCTACAGAAAATACTAGCCCCGAAACCGTTCTTGTGGAGCTGGTTGCCAGCCCAAAGGATGGCACAGTGGCAGCGCAGCCTGCAGTAAATAAATCGGAGAAATCTTGTCATGTTTGGTGGGAAGCATGGATCAAAGTTGCAGAGAGCGTCTGCACTTATTCAGACACTTCCAAGAGCTTCTTCCCGTGATGGCCTCTGGTTCCACCAGTGCTTTCCTGGTTGGCTCTTTTCTGAGGCAGATGGTTTTAGCAAATCTGCACTACCTTTCTGCTGGCTTAATAAGTAGAAGCAAGTTGTAGCAATAAATTATAAATGTAAGTACTCCTATTTTGCAGCAGTTCTATATACATGATGGGGTTTAGGTAGGTTTAGAGAGAAAGCAAGCCAAGCTATTCTGAAAGTTGCTAAATGCTTCTCGTTCTTAGAAACCATTCCCTGAAGGCAAAGTTTAGTAATTTGTAAAAGAAGGGGGAAAAAAAAAAAAGAAAAATCCCCACAAAGTACAGCATGTTTCTTGAAGCATGTTTCAATGCTTGTTGCTGAAGACACAATATCTGCTGCTCTCTTTTTCAAAATGCACGTCTGTAGCTAGATTTCATCAGGACAAGGAAGCATTTCATAAAAATGAACATAATTGTCAGTTGCCCAACTGTGCCAAACAGAGGTAGCAAGACCTTTGAACACGCATAACCCTCCACACCCTCTGCTTCATCTCCTCATGTCCTAACCACGGGTACCTGTCTCTGGCAGCAGCAGCTTTCTTGCCTTTATTTACCAGCTCATCTCGAAGAAGCGCCATTCCCCTGCCCTCAGGACAGCCCCGGTCCCGTGTTATGTCAGCCATGCCTTCATATTTGATTTGTCATGTCACCACGCCACTTACTCAGATACACAGACACTGGGAATGCCAGTCTACGTGTGAGGTCTGTTTCCAGTTTAGTGGGAGGTGGATATGCTCCAGCTACCAAGAAACCTGGCATGCAGCACATATGTTTATAAACGAGCGAGCTGATGCCGCGCTGCTTAATGCTGCCACTGCTGGGCTGAGCCCCTGTGCGCCACCACAGACCCCGGCTGTGACACCCAGAGGGGACCACCCCAGTGGACAAAGAGCCTCTGAGGGTAGCAGAGCTCTTCTGCTATGCGTCCTCTTGCCTTGCAATGGTACATTGAAAGGAAATGGGGTGTGGTTTGGACCTCCACGGTACCCTGAATTCCAGCTGTAACTTCTGCTCGTTGGGGCCAGTTTAATATAGAGTGGTTTAAAAGTGGCTTCAAGGACCAGCACCTCTACAGAGGCTTCTGTGGCTGAGGGACATGGGAATATGGGCACTGAGGTGTATTTATGCTTAGATATACCCTGCTTCCCTGATCTCTACTCTTCAAATCAGCACTAACCCTCTAGAGAGCCCTGGAGAGCAGGGAAGTGAGTGTTGAGGGTGATTCCCCCTCGGAGCCAAGAGTCCCAAGCCAGCACACCCTCTCCGGTTTGTTAGGAGGAGGCCATGGGCCGCAGGCAGCAGCTTACCACCAGCCGAATAACCCATGGTGCAAACAGTGTTTGTGTGCTTGCCTCTTGTCTTGCTCCAGGCCCCCTCCCACCACCTCCTCCCATAAGCAGGAATGGAAGCACTTCAAGGGCTTTGCCCGCTACTCCTCAGCTGCCCTCCCGGGCAGGGCTGGACAACCAGAGAGGTGGACCACGACCGCCACTTCCCCCTGACCGGCCAGGCTCGGCAGCACCGCCACCACCACCGCCACCTTCATCAGCTGTCAGAAACGGCTTCCAGGATCCAGGAGATGGTAAGCCATCCTCCCAGTTGTTTGCCTTTGATAGAGACCTTGTAGTGGCTTTTGGCCTTAATATGGTAAAAAGGAGTTGGGCTAGAGGCTTTGTTTCTAGTGCAGACCTATTATTTCTGATCAACAAAGGTGTTATTTGGATCTCAATTAACCCTGACAAGTAAGAATAGAGTAAATCTGCCATATGTAGAGCAGAACTGCAAAGTTGTCATTACATTCTCCAAAATAACCCTTTGAAAAATAGCCTGAAAAAAAGAAACATATTCACTGTGCTTTGCTTTGCTGCAATACAGAAATAAGGCCTAAGGGGATTGTTCTGACTCTAATTCAAACCGTAGCTACACTAAGACTCTTTGGAAGTCAGAACAAGTTAGATGATGACTCAAAAGCTGAAAAACAGATGAGGGAAGAGATCGTCAGAACACTGCTGAAAATGTCAAGTATCTCTCTTTTTGCTAGTATTTATTGGAAAGGTGAGGTCCAAGATTGCTGTGTTTTAAGGATTCATCACGCTTTTCTTTTTAATTGTTTTCTATTTGCAAAGGATAGATAAATCTTTCAGCTAATTATGGGAGGCCAAAACTGGTATTTCTGACGTTTATAAGGTTAGAAAAGCAAGCAGAAAATAAAACTGTAACACTTTTGAAGCATCTTCACACATCAGATAAGGCAGGTGGGTCACAAACACATTTTTTTCTTACACAAGTCATTTGCAGGGTTCTGAGCCTGCAGCTCCTTTACACACTGGTTTCTGATTGCAGCCATTGGGAGTAAACATAGAAAAACTGGATCCCAGGAAATAAGCACATGTACAACTGCTGGGCAAAACTTGCTCAGCTGTTCATTACATTATGCAATAAAATATAACAGTATTGCAAGAAAGTTATGGTTGCAAAGTCCTGAGGCAACCAAGTGGAGAAATGGCAAAGTTTGAGATAGCCCATACTTTCTTCCCTGGGCCTCCAAATTCAAGTACAGAACAGGGCTATGTAAACGTGCTTTTCCAATTATTTCAGTGAAGAAAACTGATCAACTTTCTTTTTTCTTTAGACTCCTGTACACTTACTAAGTACATCAATAGGGGCCCTATAGTTTCAACTGGTGTATTTTCCCATGTTTGACACTAGTTACATGCAAGTTTCTCTGTCATAAATTTTATTGTAATGGCCCTAAATTTTCTTTTTCCTGTTTAAAAATTAAGAAAGAAAAAGCACCGCTTACAAGTCATTGTGCTTTTAATGATGCTTTTGAGCTCTGTATATCAACAAAGCATGAATATCAGAAAATTCTATACCCAGGAACACAATACTGTTCTGAAGTAGGAGACACTATGCATTTCCAGTAACATATATATGTATATATACGTGTGTGTATAAAAAATCAGATCTATTCTACATGGAAGGGAACATGTAGAATTTATTTCAGTGGAATTATGGCAATTTTCCTGATATGTGAGTTTGCGTTCAATTGGCCAAGTGATCAGTTAAAGGTAATAAGAGTTTTCATTCTCATACTAACTTAAAGCATCTTGTTCCGTGATTTCCCAATAGGATGCTGGTTCAGTACTCAGCTACGTAAGCATTTTGCAATATAACGTATTAAATATGAGGTTAATATCAATTGACCTTCCTGTAGCTGTGTCACAAAACTAATGAGTAAATTGTGTGGGATTTTTTTCAGATGAATGGGAAAGCAGATTTTCTTTTCATCCTATATCTGATTTGCCACCTCCAGAGCCATATGTACCTGCAAACAGAAGTTATCCCAGTAAACTAGCAAGAAGTGAAAGTAGAGGTAAGTTTGTTCCACCTCTGCTGTTGGAATTTCAGCGTATCATCCTGAAAACAATGTAGATGGGGAAGGGACTGGATGCTGAGGTTTCAAAACTTCTCAGACTAACAGCCTGGTCACTTCCACCACACAGAAAAAGTTAATGCAGGTTTGCAGGCATAAGCACTCTTAAACTTGTATTTGAGGGGAAAATTGTTTGGTTTTTTAGTCGGAACACGGATTGTAAGAGACCACTTCTGCCATTATAGTCAGCCCCCTTCTGCTACAGGCAGCCAAAACTGTAAAATCCCCTAGGACTTCCTCCTCACTTCCCATCTAAATTCATGCATAACTCATTCATTCTTGTGCCAGCATCATCCTTGAGTTTAGTTATCCTCACTCCTTGGTGTGTTAAACCCCTAATGTTTTTTAAGACAACAGTCATATCCTTCTCTCAGGTTTTGTTTTGCAGAGCTGATTAAATCAGGATGTAGGACACTGTGCTTCTAAGCTATGTTCTCTGATCATCAGGGTTGCTTCTGTATACATTTCGGTTTGATTTTGTCTCTTCCAATCAGTGTTACATGCTGTTCCAGTTCAGATCTCAACCACATCTTCTACAGCAGCATAAATGTTTCCTATCGTCATTCGTGGTATTTTGCCTGATACACCCAAGGATCAATTCACTTCTTTCACAACTGGTGACATCGGTGGCTCATAGTTATCCTGTAATCATCTGTACACTCAGATGTTTCTCCCGCTCTTCTGTTTCCAAATGATGAGGTTTTGGTTTGAAGCAGAAATTCCTGTTAGTCTCTGACCCTTCACTTTGCCCTGTTAGCTTTCATCTCATTTGTATTACTCGACGAAGACAGACGAAGTAATACATGCATTTTTTATGTTTCCTTTCATGAGTTTGCAAGAAAATCTTCATACAGGAAAAAAATAAATGTTTCATTTTTTGAAACAGCTTTGAAATGTTACTGTATTTAGAGCTTGCCACTTTCATTGACATTTGCATGTGTTGCAAGTAGCACTGAGAAAGTATGTGTGTGCATAAAATAGTCAGGATAACAAGAGCTATCAGTCTGTTTTGAGAAGGGGCCAAAGGACTAAAATACATATACAAGACATTTGGGGATAGCATTAGTTAAAAACTGTCTTTTACACTGTTTGAAGGTCTGATGTTGTTTCATAAACTCACCAGAAACTCTACAAAATGGCTAGGCAAGAAAATGAGTAGATCTTCACCAGTTACTGAATTAATGGCTTGGATGTAAACTCCCACATTAAAAGAAACCAGGAGGAGTAACACAAAAAACTTTCTTTCTCTTTTAGGTGGCTCTGGCCGAAAAGAAAGAGGTGCCCCCCCGCTTCCACCTATACCAAGGTGAAATGGGTTATGGCCCATCTTTGGGCAACGTCTGTTTTCAAGTTTCCTTCAAGTCAGCTCTCCTGTCCACATCATTGGAAAGTTGTTTTGCTTTATTTCCACTTTTGGCTTGTCAGCTGGAGAAACTTCAGGCTCTATTACAGAAGTAATAGATGCAGCTTATGAACTATAGTTGCTCAAAGCTATAAATTTTATTTGCTTATACTGTGGGCTGTCATGAAAGGCATCTTGTGGACTATACACAACATACGTGCATCATGCTTACCATGTCCAGCCCTGTCCCCTTGAGAGCTCCACAGGAGGTCTGGCTTTGAATTTAATGAGAGCTGGAACAAAGCTTTTTCATTCACTTTGGGTACAGTGGCTGTATGATTTGAATGATTAAGTAAAATCTGTTTTCTGTTTAAAAAACAGTTGCTGGGGAAAAACGTGTAGCCAAAAGTGCCCTGGATCCTTCTTTGCATGCCTAACTTGGCCCATCTGCTTCTGCAAGCCATAGACCTACTACATGGTGACCAAGAATTCATCCTAAACCTTTTCACTTCTGCTTAGCCAAGCAAATCTTACTTTAAGCAATAGATAGAACATCCTGCCCCGAGGATGGAGTGTGTCTGGCCTTGTTTTTATCTGCAGAGAATCTTCCAAAGAAAAGCACAAGTGAAGAATTCGGCAGCATAAAAATGTCTTTTTTTTTAATCTCTCTTCCCTTGTTTTTTAATAGCGTTGTGCTTATAGTCACCTAATTATTTCCTACTGTGATGCAGGCCAGCCCACAGGCATCCATGTCCTGGATTATTGTAATGCCCTCTAACTGAGACTACTTGCGAAGACTCCTCAGAAAGTAGTCTTTGGTGCAAATGCAGCCATTACTGTAGTTGCGGGCTCTTTCTGTAAAGCATTGCTAACACCAGTGCTCCACAGACTGCTTTCCAGTTGTTTATTTGGTACAATTAAATGATGGGGTTTGACTCAAAAAGCTTCCTGGGGCTTAAGACACAAGTCTCAGAGAGAGTGTGTTTGACTTGCGTTGCAGTAGAGCAGCTGAGGTCAAAAATGTGCATAAGTGAAAGCCCTTTGATGTAGTGAAGGTTGTCTGGGGTTTGTGTGTTCAAGTGGGGAGTGTCAGCTCCAGAATTTGCTGTCTGCGCTGATTCAAGAGAAAGGGGAAGGTTTGGCCTTTCGAGTTTACCATGAAGCCTGTCCTTTCGGCCTTTGCTGAAAGGAGTCTCTGCAGAGAGCTGCAAGGCTTACATTAACAGAAGAGAGAGTAAAGTATTCTAACATTGTGACAATTGGTTAATATGTTTAATGGCTTTTGAATTTTGTATATGAGAAAAGAGTTCATTGTGTGAGTGCATTTTACAAATGGATCTAAACACATATAAAATGCCTGTGGAAATTAGAGGAAGGTTATAATTCTGGATTTGAAATATTGCTGAATGATAGCTCTGTGTTAATTGGCTTCTGAAGGTTAGCTCTGAAAAATTTCTCCTCTGTCTCCTCAACAGTTTTTGTTTCTTCAACGTACTCCTTGGGATCCCTGCCAAGCCTGTATCAGCAGCCATGCTTCACAGGGTGTTGCTCAAAAAAAATAGAAAAAATAGTCATGTAGGTTAAGAAAATGTTTCTCTAGCATGGGAGACATGATGTTAAGTATGCTCTGTGGCTAGAATGAGGTCAGGCCTTGAGAATCCAGGGAATTTAGCTGAAGAGAGTCTGGACCCCACTGAAGAGTTTCTCTGTAGGGCTTTTTGCTCCGTCAGTGAGTGTGGAGGGGCAGGTCCCCTTTCTGCCCGACAGCCTGGGCAGTCACTGCAAAGGAGATGAGAGAGAGTTGGATTTGGCCAGATCAAATTTAATTTGGCCTTTTCAGTGTTTGTTTACAAAATCTGTTTAGCTGTGATAGCATTTGATTATGTACCTGTTTTTTACATTTTTATATCTAATGACCTATTTTGAGTTACTATTTATGGTCTTGAACCCGCAATTAAATGCGCAGGCGCAGGGATGTATCTACATCTAATTGCAGGATCGTGGCTGTAAGAGTTTCTTAAACAGATATTAGTGGGACCTCTATGTGACAGGTGCACCTTGGGATCAAACCTAGCGCAATAATTTGTATATGTATCTTATCGATGTCACTTAAACATATGCACTATACAAAGTGCCTGTCTCTTTGGGATATTATTATGTGAATAGAACTCCAAATAAGATTTTTAGGATAGTAACTTAAAGGATAAATTATTATATTCATGTTATTAAACCGAAGCACTTAAAACTTTCTAAGTAACAACATGTTGAATTTAAGAATACAATATTTTCAGTACCTTGACCTGCCAAATCCTTATTAATATCCAAATAGCTATGCAGCCAAAAACAAAAAAAACCTCCAGAAACTATACCTTTTCTGTAACTTACCTGCTTCCAGCGTGACTGTTTCACTTTGAGTAAGTCAATGAAAATGCTGCACATTGTTCTGCCAACTCTCATGCTGCACATTGTTCTGCCAACTCTCAGCATCATTCGAAATATCCTATATTTGATCTTTTGAACAAGGTTTTTCTGACCAGAAATTCTGGACCACTACCAAAGACTTGGCAAACCGGCTTCAATTTCACTTTAAAATGTGCTGTGTAAAAGGCCCTCAGTCAACAACCCAAGAAAACTGAGCTGCTTGGGTTTTAGCACTTCTTTGTACTATAGAAACCTCTCCAGAATGGATGTTTGGCTTATGTGTAAAATAGCTTAACAATGCAGAAAGAAGTATTTTTTCACCTAACGACAACTTTACTATTTATATCTTTTGCTATAGAAGTCACTAGATATATTCCAGAACAATGCAGCGTTTTATTATTCAATATATTGCTTCGTATATCAGTAGCTAATTACAATATGATCAGTATTAAAGTATTTATTTCACTATGAAGTGTTAAAAAAGAAGAATGCAAAACATATTGAATCAGTGGTGCCTTATGACTTTTTTAGTCAACTTTTCTATGTGTCACTAGAAAAATCAGTAGGCGTTGCTCTTCCAAGTCCTAGTGTAAATAGTGCCGACAGTAGCGTTATACAGCGTTTGAGCCAAGTCCTGCTGTGCTCGATCTGTTAACTTCAGATTGAGCTCAGTGTACAGAGAGATTATTGGATCAGTCTTTAGGTGAGATGTAGGTGGGCACTGGTTAACCTCACAATCAATTGTTGGTAGTGCTCTGAAAATTTAACCCTTTCCGCAAACCAGTGTCTCACGCTGCTGTCCATACAGCCCCGCTGACTTCAGCGTGGTTGCACAGGTTATTAGAGGACTAAATTTGATTCACTGCTTGCATTATAATATTTAGTGGGTTTGTTTCAATGGCATTGTATTATAAACCTTCACACCTCAAACTATCTTTTTATGTCATCACTAAGACTCGCATTGCGTGACACCAGCCACGGATGTTCATTTTTGTTTAATTCAAGTCAGTAAATAAAATGGGAATAACTTTTGTACCATGTGGCAATAATTTCTGCTCAGTATTTCTGGAAGAAAAGCACGTGTTATGTCTGTTATGACTTTCTGCACCAGCCATTGGGAGAAGAGATCACAGTGATTAACGTTCAGAATTGTTAAAGGAAACACAGCTTGTGATTCAGGAAGCATTTATTTCTGTAAATGAACTACTTCTTAAATAAGGTCGCAAAGTTCTTGTTTAGAAGCCAGCATTTCCCAACGCTAAGAGAATCATAAGAACGATTTTTTTTTTTTCTGCAAAACTGAACTATTAAATAAGTTCCTTAAATTGTCACTTTAAAAACTGGATGGTAGCTGCTTCTTGCAGCAACAACTGTTTACATGTGACTTGTAGAAGTAGGTCTCTGTTGGAGCAGAGGATGAGGGAACTAAACTGCTATCGTGCCTCACATATATTGTAACACAACAATTTTCTGTGCAGAAGTATGCAAAGAGAAAGGGTACTTTTTGCCTTGGAAGCAAAAAATGGAGTTGAATGATCAAACTGGGACTATCTGAAGCAGAATGTCAAATGTCAAGAGACCTAGAGAGGGCCTGTCAGCCACAGGGTGCTGGAAAGGAAGAGGAGTGCTCAAGGAAGTACAAACCAATCAATCGGCTGAATGTTGCTATCAGTACTAGAGTACAAATCAAGATATAAAACGCGCGTGTACGTAATACCACATCGCAATAGTGTGAACGCCGTTGCCTCACAGCCAGGTGCGAACAACCTGTTACGGCGGTACATTGACTCTGTGTAACATGTATTGTATGAACTTTAATCTTTCAAACAGTATTCACCAGAAAATAAGGAGAATATTACCTAAGGTATCTGATAACACAGTAAGTGTAGCTAGTTCATGGAATGGTTCTTCATGTACGTTAGGAGAAGACGGGGATCTTTCAGCCTGTAAGGTGGAAGTGTCTGGACCGTTCAGTTAAAGTGTAAACCTGGAGCGCTGGCCAAAAGGGGAGCGTTGGAGTTACTCAGCAGAAGCAGGGCACACATATATGTTCTCAGTGAGTGAGTATGCGGCAGGTAGGTATGCAGACTGAAAGAAAAAATGGAAACCGCGTGTCTTAAAAAAGGGAGTAACCCTTCAGTATGTTGCCTTTTTGAAGTACAGTTTGTATGTGATAAATGTTCTTTAGTGTAAACTAATGCATGCAAAGGAAGACCTAAATTTGGACTTCCAAAGCCCCACAAGACTATGAGAGAGATAAACATAACTTAAAACAGGCTGAGTAGAAAGTAACATGTTTTTATCAGATGCTTAAAGTTTGAACTTTTTATAAAATATTAATCTAGTTCTGTGAATATTTTTCTGCTTAACATCTATTTTGTATGTGATTTTGTTCTTATTTTTCTTTTCTATGCCAAATAAATTTTACTTTTATTTAATTGGTGGTGCAGAATGTTACATTGGGAACAACCACGGTTGCGTCCGTGACAAACACCCGTCGGCTTTAGCAGGAGTGTACCAGTGAGCCTGGCTGGAGCTGGGGCGGGTTGTTCTCCTCCCCTTCTGCCTACCGTTGCACAGCAGCACAGCAGTAATGCTCAGAGAGGACTTTGGGCCTCTGTACAGTGAAGATTAGACACCTGCAGATAAGGAGAAATAATGAGTTTGATTTAGGATAAAGAATGATTGAAAATCTGTGGTTAGTGACGCTCTACTTGCAGATGGCTATTGTGTGAGCTGTGGGCACTGGCTCTTGGCAGTGCAAGCTAGGCACTTGCCATGGGGAGATCCAAAGGAGGCTCAAATTCAGGCTGCACTTTCAGCTTCTCCACAGAAATTAGAAAGGTCATTTAAAACCCTGAGCTAAAAAGCTCTATGCTATAACTCGTCTCTCTTTCAAAGACTTAAGCAGCAGGTTTACTCTTGCGCAGATGGTGAATCCTTTGATGTCCATGGGGACTGCTTGTGGATAACTTTCATTTTACAGACTGACTGGGACAGAGACCTCGCCTTTCTTAAAAGGCCACAGACACCCATGGCTCAGGTATAATCTAGAAGCCCACCAGCCCCAGGGCTTAGGCTGTATTAAAAGAGCCATGACGGAGGGTGGAGGCTGGGAGTTTGCGAGCTGTAAAGGAGCTGGCTCAGCAGGCTGAGAGACCTTTGTTTGCAGATCTTGGTGGCTGTAGCCTTGAACCAGGGCTCGGAGGTATGAATCTAATGATCAGCTGGTACTGCCTCTCACATTTAACCAAAGGAAACGTGGTTCTTTCTGGTTTTCAAGAAATTAAATTACTTGCTTGACTTTGGGAAGGGGGAACTGAACTGAGCATGCTATGACTATGTAGTCATAACCACAACATAGTCCTTCCTCCATTTAACTCAAAAAAAGCCGTTGCTTTAAAATAAACGCACAGACTACACTGTAAAACAGTTCTGGCTGCTCCCTGCAGTTGCAGGGAGGCTCACGTGTTGCACGCAGCACACACACAAATCTCCAACCCCTTTGATCATGGTTCAACAATTTCCAATGACCTTCCTGCCTTGTATGCACAGGCTGCTCCCTTCTGCCCTCTCACCTAGCCTGACTCCATTTCCTGTTGAAAATAGTAAATTGGTCCTGGCCAGTTATCAATTTGGGGGCTAAATATTGGCCCATATGTCCCTGTACAACAATGAATGTGTTATTTAGGTTAACTAACGAAATAGAACAAGAGCCTTCAGGATTTGTATTTCTCTGACTAATGACAAGTATAATGACCAAATCTTAGCAGCTGTTTCTGCTGCCTTCATGATTCTCTGAAAATTACCCAAATATGTAACATGACATAAGCTTGATTCCAAGTTTCATTTTCTGCTACACTCTTAGAGGTCCTATACATTGCATTGTATACATAATGAACTTGCGTGGTTTACACTTTTAAAAGAGCTCATTCTTTTTGCTTGTTGAATAGGACTCTGCAATCCTCCTAAAAAGTTCAGACTTACTCTTCCAAGTTGCAAAGGTCTGGTGCATACAGTGGCACGCCAGCTTTAACATCAAGTAAGTATTTGTTTCCTAAGCAAAAATGTTTCTCCCCATACACATGAACTTCTGTCTACAAACAGAGCGGTGTCTGGGCTCCACCCCTCTTTCAAATACACCACAATAAAAATTTTGCAGAGCACGTGAGAGCTTTGGTAATCTTTTCTGTACCCTGCTGGTTGTTATGCCTCTGGGGTATCTGTGCTGCTTGGTCTACGTGTGTTTACACAAATACAGACTGCTAATCGAAAACTTTGGTGAAGCATAAAAGTAAATAAGATGGCACTTTGTCTCCACACTGTAGCTATTGCAGCAGCACTGGGAATAAAAAGCTATACAATTAATTTCTGTTACTAATATGAGCTAGTAATAGCCTCTGAACACAGGGATTATGTCCACTGACTAAGGTACAGGTCTTACAAAGACACCTCTGAGCAGAATGATTGTTTCACATTGTAGCAGTAGCAGTTCTTTGGTACTTGACTTCATCAATAATAACTTGTCTTTCTGTAACTCCCGAAAGCATTCCTCTAAGAATTTATTAATGCTGCCATAAGTATCAGAAGAAGTTTATCTGATGTCTCCCTCCCATTGCCCTTCTTGTGCCTAGGAAATCTCCTAATACAACATTCATTAGTCCAGTCATTTGCATCCTGGCAGTGTAAGTGCACTCTTCTTATGTATCAGACCCATGGTAAGCAGCTCTGCTATCACCTGCCAAAACAAAGCAAAACTGCTTGCTATCTATCTTACAGCCCCCGAAGGCTGTAGGGTGGCATCTCAATGGAAAAGAAAATGTCTCCATTGTGTTAAACTTTCAGTTTCAATGGTCAAAACTCTCTGGGAAAGACTGTGTAATGGCTTCCTTCCGTAATGGATGGAAAAATCCATCTGGATTTTTCAACTGTTAAAAAAAAGCTACTGGTTTATTCTCTTCTTTCATAGCTGATGGAAACAGATAGTTAAATATTAAAATTTTGATACCTAGGGATCTTCGTTTCAACAGAACTAGGTAGAACACAGTCATTTGAAACAGTAACGATCCTGCACACTTTTGTTATTTCCTGCATTGGCAATCAGGCTCTTAACCAATGTAACAATTTCAACAGCAGTCCAGGTACAGAAATAATCCTGAGGAAAGGCTGACTGACACAGAAATACTTTGATTAAAACACAGAGAATAAATTGGGTGGCTGCTGCTAACACTACCTGTGTCCAACATCAATCTGTCTACTGAACAAAAACATGAGTTCAGATAATCACTTCTTCAATCTTAAAACACATATTTATGGCTTAAGATACATGACTTCTGGAGAAGCTACATTCCAAATATGAAATTGAAATCTATCATGAATGCTGTCTATAGGATATTGCCAAGCTTTCTACTCCACTGCGATAGGGCACTTCTAATTTTCATAATTTTTCCTCTCTGTTTTCGCCATTCTTTTTTTCTTCCTCAAATAAAAGTTATTTCTTCAAGAATGCTGGGGTTTAGCCTACGTAAATACCCTTCTCATTTTGAATGTAGGACTGTTCTTATTTAATTTTTGCTAGAATATGGCAGAAATCCCTGCCTAAGCACCTCTAAGGTAAAGGAAGGCAAAGGGGCTGAGGACAGAGGGACTGTTGGTTGCTGTTCATCCTTCCTCTCACCACAACAGGAACCACTGATCCCTCCCTGCAGCCGGGGCAGGGTATTGTCACTGTGCAACTCCCTTTTCAAAACCATTCCCTTCCCAAAGGGGACCACTTTCGCTACCTTTTGCATTTACCTGTGTGCAAAATTGTTCCGCTCCAAGCTTGTGGGAACACTGTACATGGTAAGGCGCATAACCAGTTCCCTTCTGAAAAAGTTTTTGTGTTCATGCAAAGACAGGTGTTGAGGCAGTTCTTTATCTCACATCCTACTCAACTCGAAGTGAGTACTCACATATACAGGACTGTGAAAATGAGTCTTTCCTGTCCTCCATTCTAGCAGAAATTTTAGTAAATTCAGAGTTGCTGGTGAGCCCTCGCATGCCCCGTGGAGCAGCAGAGCCCATGCGGCTGAAGTCTGAGCAGTCCAAAGCCGTGAGAGCAAAAGGTGGCTGGAGTGCTCAGAGCACTTGTGAAGAGAGCAAGGTAAAGGCTATGGGTGAAAGTCTAGGCTTAAAACCCAGCCTCTGTCATACGTATGTTGATATTGGAACTAGAATCCCTCATAAATAATGTCCATTGCGCTGTTTGTCAGAGACTGCAGAGCCCGTTAATACTCTCTGTGCTGCCTGAATGCCAGCCCTTGCTGCAGACTGCTCAAATCCCTCTGTTGAGGGGTTTGGGTTTTTTTTTCCTCCCTATTTAAAATAGAAACTTTCACTTCTGCTATTTGGCCAGGAGCTTAGGTTACTTATGAAAGCTGGGAACCTTTGTTTGAAAAACATACAGATATCCTGTTTGTTTCCTCTAAATACATAGTTTGTTCTCCTTAGCTGTGCCTGCAGGACTGCTGCTGCTGTGCCCTCATCCAAACGCCTGTCAGCTGTGGGGTGGGTGTGTTTGCTTCAGATTATTGCTGATTTAAAACCAAAAATCTTGCTGTGTGCTTTAAAAGAATTACCACATGCTGTCTATGCCAGGACCTTCATTCCTCCCTCCCATATGCATACTGGCCACTTTTGTAGCAGGGCGGGGGGAAACTGTAAATCCATGTTTTTAGCTGCAAACATTTCTAATGTAAGTCCAAGTACAAGCATGCATCAGAAAATGAGAACCCGTGTATGGCCGTGTGTGTTTTGAACTAAGCGGGTGGGAATAGGCATGATGCACCTCCACCCGAGGAGTTTCTCCTTGTGCTGACAAATACTCTGCCTCTGACACAAGAGCGGCTCTGTGTCCTGGAAGTTATCTAAACTCTGCATCCGAGGCAAGCAGGGGCTCGATGCGTTATGGAAGAGCGTGTTAGCCAGTTAACAGCAAGGACCTTCCCTGTAAGCATCGCCAGGGAATTTTATTGTAAACACTGATTTCTAGAGCTCTCTTCGTTTATTTTTTTTTAACCAGCTTTTCTCCCCCCCGCCCCCCATTTTAACATAGAAAATTATGTATTTTTACGAAAGGCTCTGGTTTCCCCAGCAGATGAGGGCTCCCCTGACGGCGGGGCCTCGCTCGCTGCCTTCAG
Organism: Nyctibius grandis; assembly: GCF_013368605.1. Classification (NCBI taxonomy): domain Eukaryota; kingdom Metazoa; phylum Chordata; class Aves; order Nyctibiiformes; family Nyctibiidae; genus Nyctibius; species Nyctibius grandis. Next base: position 14,549,495 of record NC_090666.1, read on the forward strand.
CGGGGCGAAGGCCCCGGCCCCGCGGCGGGTGGGCGCAGGGCCGACCGCGCTGACTCGGTTCAGGAGCTCGTTCCCGCACCACCCTGGTCACCCCCGTGGCAGCTCGCAGGGGAGCTCCGCGGGCTGGAGCCGCCTTCCCCAGTAAGCGCCCCTTCCTCTTCCCCCTCGGCCGTGACTCCCCGGCTCCCGGGGAGCCGCTGGGCCGTCACGGGGCGGCCGCTGCCCGGCGGGGACAGCGGGGGCGGTGTGTGCCCAGGCGGGCGCTAGGTGGCGCTTTGGGCTGCTGCGCCTCGTGGCGCGCCGCCCGGCCCGGCGGGTGTCCGCGGCGTCAGTGCCGACGTCAGGCCGGGGGGATGACGTCAATCAGAAATGTTTCACTGCTGGGTCATCGCTCGTGTGATGCGCAATTCCTAAGCCGTGGTCCCAGTATTTAACAGCCGGCTGTATGGCTTTGGCTATGAGCACGTGGCCGTGTGTAGGTGTAGGGCATCGTTTTGGGAACACTACACGCTGCTTCGTACAGTCCCAGGACGGTTTGGGTTGGGAGGGACCCTAAAGATCATCTAGTTCCAACCCCCCCTGCCATGGGCAGGGACACCTTCCGCTAGACCAGGTTGCTCAAAGCCCCATCCAACCTGGCCTTAAACACCGCCAGGGAGGGGGCACCCACAGCTTCTCTGGGCAACCTGTTCCAGGGTCTCACCACCCTCACAGTAAAGAATTTCTTCCTAATATCTAACCTAAATCTACCCTCTTTCAGTTTAAAACCGTTACCCCTCATACTATCACTGCATGCTCTTCTAAAAAGTCCCTCTCCAGCTTTCACTGTTGCGAAAACAGCATGTTCACTCCAGACGCATATGGCCTAATCCTCCCTGCAGTTACACAACTCTTAGGCAAGTAAAATTCCAGCACTGGCATAAAAATGATGCAACAGAATAACATATCTGACTCCACTCTGCTTCAGTTCAACTGAAAGCAGTGTGCTATTAGACCTAAACAAATAAAGTCTTTAACAAATAAAGTTTAACTGCAGCTGGAGAAGAAGGTAAGAATTAAAGCAAAAATACCTTTTTTATTGAAAATGTCAAGTGGAAGTAACAGATAGTTGTAAGAAAGTCACTCTGACAATTTTTCAGTCTTAAAACCAATATTTACTCAAATATTCACCAGAAGAAAGAAATTCCTTTGTATTGTGAGTCAAACAAACAGAAAACACAATTGGTGTGGCAATCCATATGAGATTAAAATATTGGCCACGAATTTAAATGAACTGCTGAATTGCTGAACGTAATCAGGAAAAGGTATGAAGAAGAAACAATGTCAAGGAAGAATTTGTAGGTTACAGAGAGAGAACTATGAAAAAAGTATAGGTACGGTAGCTTTATGCAGACGAATTCAGGAAGAAGAGGGTATATTAATACGCTCCTGTGACAGTGACAGAAAGGACTGAATGCTATAGCAGTGGTGAAATGAAGAAGAAATAAATGAAGAAAAAACTACTGGATTTCTGCCAAAGGAGACAATACACTGCAATCAATACATTTGTTGGATAATGTTTAAACTGTGTTCATGTAAATAATAAATAGTGGCTTGAAAAACAGTGGGATATGAGGTGATCACAAATGGAAACTTACTAAGTGGAGAGAGTTTACAGATATTTGGGTCATATTCTGAAAATATTTTCAAAGCTTTTAATTTGTGATTACAAAATTGGTTTTGTGGTTTATTTGTTTGGGTGAGGGGGGGTGTTTGTTTGGGCTTCTTTACTAATCAATTGCTTGCTGAATAAGCAACAGGTGCAGCAGATCACACATCAGAAACAGCTTATTTAATCAGTGCAGCTTGCTTGGACGTTGTTTTCCTGAGCAAAGCAGCATTTACTGACTTCTAGACAATACTGATAACTCTTCCATATTTTTTTTTTGTTTTGAAGGAATCAGGCTGAATTTGAGTAGTCTTACAGTGACTGCGGGGTAAGAGCACTGAGAACATGTAAGTAACAAGCTGCCTATGTCGAATGAATGAGTTTTCTTGAGTCAAAAAAGAGCTGTAACTTTTATGCCCTGTTCTTAATTTCACTACATACTGTTAGTCGTTTGGGTATGTGAAAGTGTAAAAAAATATTTTAAGTGTCTGTATACAGTAGATACAGCTCGAACTGTAATATGAGGCAAATGAACAAAACTTGATAATCATTTTTCCAGATAAAGCATTTGAAACAGCTATATTAAAATAGTGATTTCTTTGCGTGACTCTTGCATATTTCTCTTCCCTCCCCCAGTCAGGCTGGTTAACTTGTTAACTCATCTTTGGGTACTTGTATTTGACCTTAGCAAACTTACCTTCTTGCTGAGCCAAGTAACAGGTTGATACCCTAGCACAAATAATAGAATTTATACAGTTAGGAGGTCTCTGCAACATTGCTTTCTCTCCCCTGAAAGCAATTTCAGAAAAAAATTTCACAGTATTGAAATTATATGGGGCTATTCTGAACTTTACTGAATTCAGTGCAATCTAATTTGAACTTTTTTCTTTACTTTTTGCTTTAGAGAGGTGAATTTTACCATGCATGATGTTAGCTGTGCTTACTTACAAGAGCAGTCCATTTCAACAGACCTGAACATACATAATTATTGCTGAAGTTTTAGTTTGACTTTCTGCAAGCTGACTGTATTAGCTTCATGTGTTTTCTTTTGGCAGATATAATATTCTGAAAACTATAATTGCACCTACAGCTCTGTGACATACCAGTAACATGCTCTTGTCTCAGCCACAGAGCAAAGTGGAAGTGAGTACAGTACAGTAAACATGGATTTTGCAAAATCGGCTTGAACGTACACATTGTCTTACAAAAGATGCTATACCAAAAATACTAATTAAGTTCTTGTAACCAACATAGACAATGAGGGGTACTACTGTTAAATTGTAGATGAGCAGATAAATAGCTTTCTTGAGAAGGAAGATGTTTTACAAAAGTGTTTCAAGGTAATTGAAGTGAATGTAAACATCCAGCGCATCCCTCATCATTTCTGCATTAACGAGCTCCAAGCTTATGGGTAACAGCATCTAGGCTAGGTGTTCTCCCGGCCTCTGGGTTAGATTGCTCACAGGGACACAGATGCTGGATTTCTCATGGTGTTTAAGCCTCAAAAGTTTGGGAAATTCTTTCATGGGACTGTTAAGGGCTTTGCCTTTGACACCCCCCTCCAGAGAAGAAATCCAAGGGCCTATTGCCTGTCTACAGATTAATTTTCCTTAGGTTTCCCTTGTTGCTTAGCTGCTCATCAAACATAGGTATATTGTAAGCTATAGTTTATTTTCCAGTAACCATGTGAGACATTGCAAGTGATCAGACACCTCTAGATACAGATAAGCACTTCATGTTATTCCTGAACATCCTACACACAACTGCAAGAGAACAGACATTAGAAACCAACAAACTTTCTGAATCCTGAACTACATTTTTAGATAACCAAAGTTAGACACGCATTTTCAGATGGAGTCAGCTAAGAAAATTTAACAGAGGTTGAGCACAGGTCCCTGCCTTGTTCATTGCATTGTCCATTTACTTGTTAAGCAATGAGCAATACGAAAACAGTGCTTCTTCCAGTACTAGAGCTACAAGGCCATGTTGTCTGGAGGCATAACTCCAATTTTCATATAAAATTTGGCTCGTTGACAATAACCAAGGAGCATTGAGTAAGTATTTTTCCTGTAATTGAATATAAGGAGATTACCTAAGAAGTGCTAGTCTCTCCACCCATTGTTGTAATTACTGTGTTAGTAAGATATTTAGATTTTTCCATGCTGTTGAAAACTAGGTGCACAGCTGTATGGAAATTGCACTGAGATTATACCTGTAGATTTCCAGACAGATTTCATCCTGATGCATTTGCCAACGTTCTTGCTGTCTGCTCATCCTCTGTATTCTTATTTCTGTCTATTCTTGGAAAAGTCACTTTTTTGTAATATCCTACCGAGAGGTTTAGAGACATGTTGGTGCTACATTTTCAAATGATAGTGCTGCTTTGAAGCTCACCTGACACTTCCTATTGTGAGGCAGTGTTGTCTTTCAGTTATCACCATACCCTAACAATTTGGCTACAACTTCCATGCTAGGTCTCTGACTCTTTCTAGAAAAAAAACACCATTACTTTTAGTATTATCAGAAACAACCTGGAGAAATGTACTTGTTTAGAGTAAATTCTTGAGGGCATTTCTTCAGAATACTCCAGCGTTTCAGGCTTTACAACAAGTGCTTGCAGTTTACCAGTAAAGTAGCCTTCACACCAAGTACAAAGATACATTTGTGATGCCCTGGAAATCTGTCCAAATTGGCTCAGTTGTATGTGTTTGAAAAGTATCTTTGCATGTGGTCGCTGCTAGATCTTAAAAGCTACATTATCTGAAGCCTGTTCTCATTGAGAGTTAAGCCTCTTGTAGCTCCCATGTGGGGCCAGCCTGTGTACATGTAATTGTCATAGGTAAATGAGTATGATGAAAGCCACAGGTCAGCAGGGCGACTCATGTAATGGTTGCTCCAGCTGCTTTTCCCTGGTTGAGCTGTTGCCCAGATCAAAAAGCAGGAACTGTCTCTCCCATACACTCATTTGACTACTTTGGCAAATAAATGGATGGAAACATCTGATTTGAGTGAAAACAGAACAAAAATCAAGGGGGAAAGCAGTTCATGATTATGTATTGGGTGGTATGGGAATGCTCAAGAGGATCAAATTAACATTTTGGGGACAACTTTCAGTTTTATGTTTATTTAGTAGCTGTTGGAAAGCTTGGCTTTGCAATGCCAGCAATGGTGTTTTCTGTAATCTACAGTTAAACTGCCAAAGTTGAGTCGCCCATCGTGGAGGACAGCTGTGATCAAGAGCTGATGGACTGTATAGATCTGTCCTCTCAGTAGTTTATAGACAAACACCTTGCCTCTCCCAAACATTAGTCACACTATTATAGCTATGGTCATTGCTAGTCCAAATGTTGGGTTTTTTTCTATAAATGCAGGGGGGTGCTTTGATATTTCTGTGGGTTGGGTGAAAATCCATGAGAACTGGTGTCCATAACTGTCACCCTTAGTTTACAAAGATCTTAAAATGAAAAGGAAAGTAAACTCTATTACAAACCCAGGGTGCTGGAACACAAAGAGGCTCCACCCAAAACAAAGGTACATTCAAGGCCAGAGAAGAACATGTGGCTCAAAGAAAAAGTCTACAGAGCTTTGATTAAGTACTGGGGGAGTGGGAAGAAGGTGTCAAACAGTGAGAAGATACTGTCCTTTGCTGTTCTGGGAAGCAGGACTTTGTACAGTCTTTGGGAATGTGCACAAGTATCCTGTGTATTCAGTACTACATTAGAAAGAATTCTTGACTCCAACATTCAGTTATCATTGCTAATTATCCAGGTCAAAAGACGCTAACAAACTGTTCTTAACAGTTCCCAACCAAGTGGAGAACTGGTCCAGTGTTCCAGTTACTCATGGTGCTGTTCTGCTGGTACAGTCTGCTTAATAAAGATATCATGTTTCTTAACAGAGTATGGGGTCAAACCCTAGTGCTCTTCTTTGGTCATCTCAGAAACGGCTGCATGTCAATGACACATAGTTGCTAGGCTGCTTATAATATGTTTGAAAAATTAAAATATTCAAGAGGAAATATGCTATATTAAGTCCTACTTATTTGTTTCCGTGGATAATATTTTCCCTTATTTTTTCTTAGACAGCAGCTATAACTCACACAACATTCTTTAAATAATTAATCTAAATTCTAAATAGAATTTTATTGTCTTTTTTTCTATTTTTTTTTAATCTCATCATATGCCTTTGGTACTACAATTTCATACTTTTGAGTATTTCCTTTTCTTGGTGTTCCCCAAAAGAAAATGCAAGACTTGGGTCAAGTGCACTTTCCTGATCTAGGAGTGTGTACACGCTGGAGCTGAGATGGAAATACAGCCCTCTCTCCTGTAACTGCTGATCCCCTGGAAAATCATGCTGTTGGTTGGTGGATATCAACAGCAATTCATGAGCAGCCTATCCAGCCAAATTTACGCACTTGTAAAGTAATGCACCGAAGGGTGATCACATTTTAAATACTTTATTAAATGCTGAATCACTAGTGATCTTTTTAAGAGGAAGAAATGAGTTCAAGAGAAGGGAAGGCATAAGTTCTTACCAAGGTTTCTTAATACAGTCTGGTATGCCTCCCTTGCTGCTCCCCACAGCATGTCCCTCTAAGGCATGTCATTTCTATAGGGAAGAGTGCAAGGCAGAAAGCCAAAAAATCTGAAAGATCCCATTATGCTGGACTTCTGAAAATGAATCCAAATCTGTTTCAAAGTGGCCTTTGTCAGGTGGCAGACAGAGAAACTTTAAAATTGAATAAATTAACAAAAGAGTCTTCTTATTAGTGTTTGTGTCAAAAAAAAATCTCACCATAACATTACGGCAGGCGAGTGTTACTCAACAGGCCGTACTGACTTCCAGCGATAAATGTACATTTGTTGGCACAGCTGTGGTACAACCCCTCACCGGTCTTTCAGTTGGGCTGTGTTAGCCCAATGTTGGGACAGGGTGGGGACAGGAATGAGAGGCAGAGAGGAGGCAAGCACTGCCTTCTGTGTCGGCATTGCTGCTAAATGTCAGCTGGGATCTGTATTAAGTGTATACATTTTTAATGCAGCAACACAAAAATTAACTCATTAAGCATCAGTACCTTTAAATTAAAATGAAAGCAGACATACAATATCAACAATACAGTACCTTCTAAAAGTTTCCAACAGTCATTTTTATGCCGAGAAGCTTCTATCCCTGTCTGCGTTCTTTGTGGGATTTTCTTAACCCTTTCTTGGCCTTTCATTTAATTCCCTTAAGTGTTATTTTTGTTGTTACTACTGATATTTTTGCTCTTAATATATAGTATCTGATTTGTTTCTAGTAAGGTTCCTGTATTTTGACAGTAGACTTTGCAAACCAAACTGACTATGGACAAATCTACTAGATCATATCTGAGACGGCGCTTCATAAATTTTCAATCACATGCATCTTTTTTGATTGTGATAGTTGTCCCTTCCCCTCTGTTTTGGTCTCCTCTGGATGTTACTTGAAAGGGGAAGAGGAACAGTTTTGGTTTTTTTTGTTTGCTTGGAGTTCCCAATCTGGAGGGGGAAACTACCTAGCACACAGACTCTGGATGGCATCATGTCTGCCAGTAAAGCTCACTTACTCCAGTTAGGAGACTTATCGCCATATGTCTGGCACTTAACAATAAAAGACAAGCTGGTTTGGGTCAAATAAACTATGGAAGAAAGTATATGATAGATGGAATTTCACAGTTGCTCTCCTTGTGGCAGCAGTACCTCGCTTAGTTCCTAGAAAATGGGCAGCTCGAACTGCTGTCTCCTCAATTGCATTAAAAATGGGAAGCCATGAGAAAGATGGATCCTCTTTTTTAGCAAGAAAATCTTTGGCTATTATTGGCTTTCAGTTTCTACTGGAGAAATCATTGACTGACCAGCCTTGGGAAACTGACGCCACATGGAAAACATGGCATTTTGTTTCAGGTTTTCTTTCTAAGCACTCTAAGTGCTAAAAAAGGTGAAATTAGTGTAGAAAGTGGGGGAGGGGGAGCAGGGCTGCCCTCGCACCGGGCAGTAGGGCTGGGAGCCAGCCCTGCCATCGGCCCGTGCTGAGCTGAGGGCAGCAGCCCTGGCTCGGGCAGATAAAGGTCGTAAGCCCCGCACCGGCCTCGGCCGAAGTTGGGGGCTGTGTTTTGCCCCACGTGTGAGGGGAGGCTCTGCCCCAAGGCTCCGGACCCCGCGGGGAAGCAGCGCCTCGCCGCCAGACTGGGGCCTGGGCCCGGCTGAGGGCATGTGGCGGCACGGAGCTCGGTTTGCCCCGGGGAGAAGCCGGAGGCGGCAGGAGCTTCTTCCGCTCCCGCCAGGGAAGGCGGCTCCCGCGAGCGGGAGAAGCCCTCGGGGTAAAGGACGCGGCGGGGGCACGCCGCACCCGGGCCGCCCTCCTTCCCTCCCGGCGGCTGGCGGGCCCCGCCGCGCGCCGCCGCCATCTTGCGGCTGATTCTCCCACCCGCCGGCGGCCGCCGCGCATCCCCGCGGCCCTGCCCGCCCGCGGGCCCTCCACGGCGCGCTGGGCGCCGGCCCGGGCCTGGCCTCCGGCGCACGGGGCGAGCGGCGGCGGGCGGTGCGCGACAGCGGCGCTCCCCCCGGGCGGAGGCTGCGAGTGCCGAGCTAGGGCGGTCCGGGGCGGGCCAGGCCGGGCAGCCCTCCCCCTCCTGGGCCTCGGTACCGGCGGCCTCGGCCCTGGGGAGGTTCTCACCTTGGCAGAGTACAAATCCTCTACACGTACCCTTGTGCGGAGGCGCCTACCAAAAGCTGACTAGGTAAGTTGTCCACTCCTTCCCCCGACTTCTAGCTTTATTTTCTAATGAGACAGCTGTCACGCAGGACAGTGCTGCTATTTTTTTCTCTCTCGGGTGTTTCTGAGTGAAAATTCTGTGTGCTTGTAGCTGGGGTGCCCATGGAAAGGAGAGCCAGTGATGGGCAAGGAAGGGGCAGACCCAAGGTGTTTGTTTTGTTGTGGTTTTCTCACAGTAAGTCATAGGATGTTTCATCCCTATTTGACAAGTGGGGTAAGTGAGGTACTTCTTAAGGGGTGCTGGCAGTAAAATATAATCAGTGTTTTGAAAAATGTTTTGCTGTTTGATTCAAAAGTGTGTATCTATCTGTTGATGAGCCCAAAGATGAGCCTAACCGAAAATTAAGGGGAGGTGGGTTTTCCATGTGTTTCTCTGGCTTGGTATTTCTTGCTGTTGGGAACTGTTGCTTCGTTTGGTCTTGCCTGAACACCCATACCGACAAATTTTGATGTAGCTTGAAGTGTTGCGGTTCTGAGCTCTGCCAGTCATGTGCTCAGGGCAGGCCTTGGCTTCGCCGGGCTTCCTGTGCACGCGGCTTCCCCCGCTTCGCTGCTGTCCAGGTGCTTTCTTTTAATGACAGCATGGAAAAAAGACTGAAAAAGGAAATGTCATCTTGAAGAACAACTGTGCAGAGACGTTTAAGGTCTGATATTTCTTGTCACATTGTCTGGATTTCAAGCGAGTGGTGGCCCACTTCTTGGGTTAATTGCCATTACCATATTATCCTGTCTCTGCTCTCTTAGCCCCATAGAGATAAAAGTAAAAATTGCGGTTAACTTGCAAGAATAGGAACTGCAGCAATCACTTCTTCCCACTTTTATCATTGTAACTCTCTAAAGTGGCTTCCTCTTTGACTTACTGTACGGACTTTTATACGAACGTGCATATGTTACGTTCTTATCTGAGCTGAGAATGAGGTGCTAGAGCTGCCATGAATGGTAACTCTTCCTGCCCCAGTTCCACTTTCAGTCTCCTGGATAATATAATGTGTCATCCTTGGGATGTTTCTACATTGCATTAAAGTGGGAAATGAGGTCACGTTGTGGGATGTAATTTATGAACCATGTGCACAGCCTTACTGGTGTCACCAGAATCATCCCAAGAGTGATTATCAGCTGAAAGCTTGAGAGAGAAGATGTACATCAAAGTATCTCTTCTGTTCTCTCATACCGTCTTTGACTTTCATTAAAAAAGATGATGAAAGGGATTTTCCTACTGGAAAAGTAGACAATTTCTCTATTTCAGTACTCAAAGAGGAACCTGATATTGCTTAACTCACAGCTGCTGGAGAATTGAGTTTCTCATCTGGTGTATTTTAACACTTTACAAGTATTGACAACCTATGAGAGACATGGGCAAATATTAGTGCTCCAGTTTGTTTCAAAGGAATTGTAAATTGCACTTGTTTCTTGCTCTCTATTGTTGGTCTTCATACCAGACTCCCTCTCATGCTGGCTGCGCTGTCCTTCCTTATGAATGCAAGCTGACAGTCTGGCTGCAAGCAGCTATGCTTGTCACAGTCGACAGCAGATAAGGCAGCGTTATTCCTAAAAGCTTTGTCTTCACTGGCCTGCAGTTCTCAACAATGCAGCTGTGGCTGAGTTTCCAAGGATTCAAATCTCAATCCCTGAAGGAATAACCACAAATCATATGTCCTATGGAGTCAAAGCTAAGTGCTTTCCTTTGGGACTGTGTTATATTTCCTTATTTTAGTGTCATTTGACTAATTTGTTGCATCTACTATAAGAACAGATGAGTTTCTGTGTAGAATATATAAGGCTTTGATTTGTGTCAGATCAATATCTTTGATTTCATTAAGAACTGTGAATTTAAGACATTTTCGCTTATGTGAGATGCTAGTTTGAGTTAAGCCCCAGGTGTGAATAAGGCCATGTGTTAAATTTGCTATTAGTCATTACATAATCTTGCAACAGTTATGTAAATGCACGTATGCTATAGCACAAAAGGAGCTGAGAGATGTATTCACATTGTGTTATGCAGCACGCTGTGCGAGAGTTTGCATTTCTGGAAAATACCCACACCTCTGCATTAGATAATCCCTGTTAAATGTGAATGTTTTGAGATGTGCACGTCTCTGGAGCTGAAGAGGTGATGCACACTCAAAGCCCTCTGAGGAGTGCCAGTAGCAGCTTTACCGTGATGCAGTTTCTCTCTTTGAAACTTGTGGTTCACTAAATATCATGCCTGACTGACTTTACAAGGCCTCTTGTAATGAAGTTCAAAATGAAGACAGCCTGAAGGAAGGCTGCAGGAATATTTGTGGCACTTTACAAAAGATGGTTGTAGGATGTGTGGGTGTATATCTGTGTCAATTTTGATCTAGTGAGGAAGATGCAGAATTTAGCACATGCTACTGACTGATACAACTAGAGAATGAGTCTTCTGCGTATTTATTTAAGTCCTGAATTATACAATGGGGACAAGGGCACTTCTATATTTTGTAGCGATTTTATGAGGAGAAATAATAATTTTAATACAGAGGGAAGAAAGGTGTTTAATTAATTTAGGCACAATTTTGGTTTAAAAGTATGGACTTATGTAGCTATATTGAGGGACTCGCCTGTGAAGGCTTAGTCTGTGCAAGCAAAAAGCCTGGATACTTCCGCTACAGATCAAATGTTGCATTTGGTTGAAAAAACTTCACATTTCTTATTGCTGAAAAAATACCCCAACAGAGCAGGGAGTAGGTTGAACATGTTGCATTGCCAGTAGCCTTACCAGGTTGCAGCGCTGTAACCTTGAAGAATTTGAGGTGAGGCTGCGCCAAAAACCTGCTTTTCACCTTGCAGCTAGTGTAGAATGTGGCTGGCTGCTTTCAAGAATTCAGCGTTGGCAATCTGTCTCTGATCCTCTTTTGGACATTTTGTAAATCCCAACAACTTCCTTAAGTTTTGCTAGTAGAAGAAATGGTTTGTTGTCTGCTTTATTTATTGCAAGTTTTTGCATCGTTCCGTAGGAGATAATGCTTTGAGCTTCTGGTCCAAATACATCTAGGTTAATGTATCATAAGAAAAATACAACCTTTAAAATAGGCCCTACTTGGAGACTCATTTATCTTGGGAGAAGAGGTAGCCAAGGCTACAGGACAGATTTGGATGATGCAGCTGCTCAGTCCAGATAAATTACAACTGCATGGTAGGGTTGCTTACTAAAAGCCTCAGGCATAAATAAAAGTCATGAGTCAAAGAGTTTATGCTACATGTGAATATGTGCATGCTGGATGCCAGGGTGTGAAATAGAGCATACAAGATCTTACCTTTGCTCTGACTTGCTGTACTTGCTTATTTACCTGGCTGTTATGAGTTCTCTGTTCCCTGAGGACAGGATACAAAGAGGCTGGGAAGGCTCTTAAACCAGTCGTTAATTTGCACCTATCTAGTCATTGTGCTGTACAAAGCACTGGTTTGGGAACTGGGAATCTCAGCTTTGCCACTGATATGTTGAATGGCTTATGGCAAATCAGTCCACTTTTGCCTGAGTTTCTAGCTCTACAAAATGGGGTAAATTATCCTGACTTCCTTTCCAGATTACTTTAGGATTCAGTCATGTCAAAATTTTAATATGTAGAGTTAGCTGATGATCTGCACGTGTTTCCGAGCTGTGTCACCAAATCCGTATCTGTTTCCAGCAAGACCTTGCTATTGACCACTGAATATTGGTGTTTGATGTCCTCTCTCTCCACCAGATTTATGGACTTTACATGTCTACTTGCATATAGAACCTGCTGTGTTAAGGTCAGCCCTTTCAGAGGGGATCGCTGGTAATCCCGCAAAGATCGGGAGTCACAAGACATATCTGTTGTACATAAATACTTAATTGAATGCATACTTAAATGTCACCAAAGAATTGTACGTAGCAATATGGGTAAGCAATAGCATGATGGATTACATCATTGGCCACTGTCTCCTATGTGGATCCCTTGCTAACTGGGAAGTGTATCATTAGCACATGATACTGAAACGTTGGGAGAGGTCAAAGTTGCACAAACCAAGGTACAAGCTTGAAGGGTGATATAGTGATTTGATCTCTCAATCTTTCTCAAAGGTAGAGAGGGCCTTGCCAAATATTTTTGTGCCAGGGTGGAGAAGCTACAATTCTTGGTCAAATTTATCTTCCTTGCCTGGTGCTCATGTTCTTGTAAGGGCTATTCCTCTTGTTATCCCGTGATAGATTCAGAGGGTGTAACCTTAGACTGTAAAAGAATATGAAAGCAAGGGGGTTTTGTGTAGAGAATGAGTTTGTAGAAGGATGTACAAAAACCAGAACTGATGCTGATGGACTATGAAGATTTTCCTTGCAACAGAGTTGTAGATGAATATGAATTCAGTAAATTTGCATTTCCCTCAAATTAGGGAATTTTGTAACCTTTGTCACTCGCCTCTAGCAAAATAGATACATGGCACAGAGAAAGTGAGGGAGCGTCTTTTGGGGAGGATAGGAGAAGTTTCAGGCTTGTTGGACTTGAATTGACAGCAGGATATTCACAAAAGAGATTTTAAACACAAGCTGAAATGATAGTTTTAACAGAAGATAGGTCTGGATTAGAAAGAGAGATCTATGACTCACCTATTTATAACTGAATAAGTGCTTATGAAAATACACAGGCAGAGGATGTAGGGAGACAAAAGAGGAACAAGAAAGGAGCCCTATCGGCACCCACAGAAATTTAGAGGGATCTTCTTAAACAAGTAGAGGTGGGAGGGGAGTTAGGAGGAGCTGTAATTACAAAAGATATGGGAAGGGAAAAATTTCAATAAGAGGTTGGCTATTATAAAGGTGTATGATGGTCAGAAAGGATGAAAACGGAACACCAGTTCTGAGAGTTTAAGAAGATTTTTGCCTCTCAGGATTTTGGTAAGAGCTATTTCAGGGACAGAACCTGGATTAAATAGGATCTAAAGATGGAGGTGAAAAAGGACTCCTGACCACGCATAAAGCTGAGTGTGTGGAAGCAGAGGTGAACAGCAGTAGTTAATGGGAGGTGAAGGACGAGATTGTAATATTGGGAGTTTGAAATGTGTTTTTATTGTGAAGGAAAAAGAACCGAGTAGGACATGGTTTAGGGAGGACCTGAGAGAAGATATCCTGGGGCAAACAAAAGGAGTTAGAAAAGAAAACTAACAACTTGATAGTTGAAAGCAGAGGGTATGTGAGAATTGTAGTTGGGAATTGACAGTGAGCTGAGGAGGTAAGCAAGGTTACAAGCTGCTAACGAGTATGTAAAGAGTCTTGTGCTTTTCTGTTAGAGAGTTAACTAGGCTTGCAATGGTAGTCCAGGAAGGTGAGGAATACACACCGAGAATTTAGCAATTTCTGTTTTCTGAAACCATGACTGGAAAGTGCTGAAGGGTTGTAATTTATTCTAAATGATGTTTAGATCCTAGAATAATAACAAAAATCCTTATTATATCTCCTTTCCTTCCAACAGATTTTTTGCTTTTTGAATGGCCAATCTACGTTTAGTTTTAATATTTCAGTGTTACCCTCAAATTTCTTTGGGGATTTTTAGCCTCTATCAATTGTCTTGTTGAATTGTGTAGACTTGTGGGAAGATGATGTGTGAAGATGACATGTGTATGGAATGATTTTTCAGCATTCTTTTTCAGACTTGTTTCTTTTCAGCTACTTATTATTTGTCTCATTATTTATTTGTAATGCACTTGTAAGTGTAAACTCTTCTGTCAGCAAGCCTGATACCATAAATACTCACAACACAGTTTTGGAAGTTAATAAATAAATGCTTTTGTTTCTTTTACAGATGAGATCATTTCATGCTCTTTTTTTAGAAGAGGTGGTCAAAGGAAATGGATAGCTATTCAGACCTCAACGCAAAGAACCTCTCATCTTCAGCTAATATGTCTATTTCTTTGTCTGGACAAGCTGGACTCAATACCACTGGCGGTACTCCTTCTATGTCGATAAGCAGGCTTTTCCCAGCCCTATTAGAATGCTTTGGAATAATTCTTTGTGGCTACATAGCTGGAAGAGCCAACATTATCACATCAACTCAGGCCAAAGGACTGGGAAATTTTGTGTCCCGTTTTGCACTCCCAGCTCTGCTGTTCAAAAACATGGTGGTACTTAACTTTTCTAATGTGAATTGGTCCTTCCTGTACAGTATTTTAGTTGCCAAAGCTGCTGTGTTTTTCTTAGTCTGCGTTTTAACATTGTTGGTAGCCAATCCAGAGAATAGATTTAGCAAAGCAGGTTTGTTCCCTATTTTTGCTACACAAAGCAATGACTTTGCACTGGGATATCCAATAGGTAAGTAGTTCCTTATGCTTTTTTCTTTAAAATTATTTTTCAAATGTTCTAGACATGTTTGCTTTTATTTTTCCATAATCTGAAATTGACTTCTGGACTGAAGTTAAGAGCTAAGCCATTTTTCAAGTCACGTTTCTTGACCTCAGGCCAAGTATTTTTTGGTAAGGGAAGAAAACTTTCAGCTGGTATGAATGAGACAGACGGTTGTAGCTGGATTGATTTAAATTCTATGTGATCTTGTCATGTTAAAGTAAATCAGTTAAAAAAAAAAAAAAAAAGGAATTAAAATATAATTTCAAAATTGGTATAAATTACCTTATGCTTACTGCAGGCAATTTTGCTTACGGGAAACTGTCAGTTTCTCTCAAGACCAAAATTCCTTTCTTTGCAAAGTATGAGCCTGAACCTGTGACCTCTGAAATAGCTGCAGTGTTTTTTTTACTGATTTGGCATTATCTCTTGGTTTAACTCAAAGAAATGATTTCACCATAATGTTGGTGTCTGCTTGTTGTGGCGTGTGTGTGACAAACTTTAAATCTGTTCAGAAGACACTTCTAATTTTTGTGCTACATAATTTATGTAGCCAGTCATGTTTTATCCCTTAATCTTTATTCTATAGTGGCCAGAAGACATGCTTTAGGATATAGTCTTGAAATAAGTCAGTCTTTTAAAAGCAAGTTTGCCACATGATTTGCGGTAACTTGCATTTGTGTATCTCAAATTGGAATTTTATGTGTCTGTGGTGCCATTCTCGGGATGTGTAGCTAAGCACCAGTCCAGTGGAGCTAAAAAAACCCAAACAAACAAAAACCAAAGAGGCATTGAGAGTATAATTTGCGTAGCTGTGTACTTTTGTTCTTGTAAACCTATATTCTGAATTCCAAGCAACATCAGTTATTAAGCTTAATTTTGTCCCAATCTGCAAGACTATTATTTTCTTCCCTTTTGATAAGCAAGATTTTTTTGCTCTTTTTCCTTTTTATAGGTTTTCTTAATGGTATGTAATATGCTTTTAGTCATACGTACTGTGATACTTAGGAAGTGATCTGGAGTTGTATCAGGCTTCTCCCACCTGCTATCGTCTGAATTGCAGTGCTTTTTACCTACCTCTTTTGTGCCAGTGTAGCTTTCAGCACTGCCTCTCCCCAGGCTGACCCGTGTGGCTGGTGTGGGAAAGCACACTGCAAGTATCCGGATCTCCAAAATACACCTCGAGTGGAAGGCATTTGGAGAGGATGCCTGGACTATGTTTCATTTGTTTGCTGCTCTCTGAAGAGAATGTACTCTGTGCCTCTGAAGTTCTCTTGAGATCATTCTTACATCCAGACAAGGTTAAGAACGAAAAAAAGAAAGGAAGTTTGTTCTAGCAAAGCAAAAAGTAGGATATTTGATTACAGAATTGAAAACATAGTTACCAAAGAGAAGCTTAAACATGCAATTCCAGATGATATGTAACAACAGGTAGTTCCGTATTTTAGATTACTTGAGGAGTTGGCAGTTTTTCTCTCCCTTTTCTAGGGCAGCGTGCTCAGGGGAATCTTGGATTTGTCTTACTCTCTTCAAATTTGTGGGATATGTAGAGAATATAGACAAATGCAATTGCAAACTTTTTCTTACCTAGATGAAATCTCCCTGTTTCCCCTAGTTGCATCTCCTGAGATTTATTCGTCTTGAGAGAAATCAGAAGTATATCAGAAATAGGGCTGTGAGGGTTATGTCTTTGTTTCTTGGTACTGGATTAAAATGCCAGTTAGGATTTCTCTTTATTTTTGTATTTTGAGGTTGTCTGAACATATTTCCATTGTACCTTTTTGGTTAAAACATCTTTTCTACTTTGAATGACTTTCTTGTCAGATTACATTTTTCTTCAGCTATTTAATGATTTGTAAGATACGATCCATATTTCTTCCATGTACAATCTAGCCAAATTCACAACATTTAGTTCATTAAGAGCTTTATGGGAATGCATAATACAACAGTAACACTGTAGGTGCTTAAGGGGTGTTTATTTGTTAGAGCTGTTCATTTTCTTTCCTCTCCTCCCATCCCCAAACTTTCACCAGGGTTTGGTTCATACTGTCAGATGTGCGAACTTTTTACTGTTAGTGGCTTCTCTGAAGTGTTTGCAGGATGGGGCAACAAAGAATGCCTTACTTATTTCTTTTTATGTATGATGATAGGTAGTGTTTTGAGCAAAACCTGATGTTTTAA
Organism: Nyctibius grandis; assembly: GCF_013368605.1. Lineage (NCBI taxonomy): Eukaryota > Metazoa > Chordata > Aves > Nyctibiiformes > Nyctibiidae > Nyctibius > Nyctibius grandis. The sequence continues at coordinate 14,566,435 of NC_090666.1, forward strand.
TGGAAATATATTTTTAAAGGCTTCTTCAGCTGAAATTTTTAAAGGAAAAAAACCAGTATTGAGAAATATGTGTATTATAATAACACTATTTTACAAGGCAGTTTGAACTCTTAAATAGATAAATAATGTCCTGAGTTTTCATCTCATGTAATTTTTTTTCTTTAATAACCACTATGCTATTTTTTGCTGAGCAAAACCTTCGTTGAGCAAAGGTTTGTACGTAGGAAAATTAAAATACAGGTTAAATTTCCAAAGATCACTGCTCTGTTTTTCTCTAATCACTGTTATGACAGTTCTATACTACAAACTGATGTTGGTTCGGAGTGAAAAACCACTGGTACAGAGGTTTGCTAGCAGACCACCCAGTATAGATAGAATTACTATGATAGAAAACTTTTTCTGTTTGGTTTTTATTACTAGATGAGATAATAAATCTCTGACAGAACAGCTTCATCTACTTTCCAGTGCTGTATTGTTAAAGCGCAGGTGCAGCAGGAGTGTTGTGTGGTTGATGGCTCAGTTACCATGACTTTAATAGCGCTAATTGTATTAAGCTTGAACGACTAGTGTGTGACTTCTATGTAATTTTGAGCAGCTGGGATGTGGAAAATTTTTTTTTTAAAAAAGTATTAAAATATCTTTAATTTCAATTTTTGTTAAGATCAGCAAGCAGGCACCTTGATTTAAATAAAAAGATCATTTTTCATCGGAGGGAGTAGTTGTGGATTATTTTAACTGCCTTAATGATTCCTTAAGATTAATTCTTATTCTTTTCCAATTGACTCAGCAATCTACATTGGTTCCACTTTATGGTACCCAGGAAAATGCATTGTGACTTCATATATCAGTTAAATTACTTATAGAGCTTAATATACAGTATTAAATATACAGTTTCACTTTGCCAAAAAATAATGCTTTATTACATTTTTCACTCAGACGTTAGTTACGTGTGATGTGATGTGTGTTGAGTTGCATTTGATTGAAATGGGCATTCTGTATAAAGCAGCATGAAAACATCGCTCTAAGGCTTTGGGGTATTAGAAATTTTTGACTTTTATATAAGTGTCGAGCATGTTTAAAGTGGTTTTACTTATCAGAATATATTTAGTGTTTAAAACTGGGTTGTTAAATGTAGTAACTAACCACAAACTTGGTAGTTCTGCTCAGCAGTTTATTCAGGATTTTAGGACAAGTAGCTCTTGTATGTGTATTTTAATCATGGCTTGTAAGAGGAAAAGCACCTTTAGTGCTTTTTCTTATATATTGGAAATCAACTAATTGAGAATGTCAGTTTATTCAATCTAAAGAGAAGGATGTTTATAGTAAATGCTGATTTAGCACTTAGTAGATCCTGTCATTCCAGATGCTTAACTAATATGAAGGTAAAAATCTTTTGCATTTTGAAAAACATAGCCATGAGAGAAAACTTTTTCAGAAAAAGAACAGGTTTAGTATACGGGGAAATGGAAATACCTGCAACAGTGGGCTGCTAGTGATCTGAAACTTCATTTAGTACTTTAAGGGTGCTAAGTTATCCCATAGAAAGGTCTAGTAGATGTATTTATGCAATAGTGATTTCTTTTTTCATATTCTTTGTAGTACAAATAGAATTGCACCTGCATATTAAGATACTTCTGCCTGAGGAAGGATGTGTTTCTCTCTAACTTGGGTAGGAAAAACTAAAATGGAAAGCAGCACTTTGCATATTTCTGGAAATTACTGGAAATAATAACATTATAAGGCAGGTAAAAGATAACATTTATCTTTCCAAAGAAGTCTGGAAAGTTAACATGACATTCTTACAGATAAACACTGGATTGTTAACCAGATAAACAGCAATTCTGGTAGATTTAATTCATCATTTAATACATATATAGCAAATACAACAGTACAGACCTAGGAGCTTTAAAATAATTTCACTTGAACTCTTTGTTTATAAAGCACATTTAAAGTGCAACCATGAAGCAGTGATGGAATTTAAACGTTATTTTGCTGCTTATGTGAGGAAGAGCTTCATATGCATAATTTTTCCTTTTCTTTTTCCATTTTTCAATATGAAGTCACAAAATTATGATAGGGAGACCAAAACTATCTGCATTCTGCAGGGTTCAAGACCTTGCAGCTTTACAAGTGCCCTTAATATAGGGTATTATAATTAAAAGAAAACAAAATCCTACTTTAAAAATACTGGGGGAGGGGTTTTAAATTCACTCTAGGATAGAATATTGGATATCTTTCCAGAGTCTTCTGATGATTTTTGAAGTGCTGTTAGCTCAAACTTGAAATAAGAAGCAGTTTTACCTTGACTCACAAGTATGTAGTAGCAATGAAAACAAATGCTCATGATTTACAGTTCCCTGAGGGACCAGAACTACAGCGATAACTCTTGTCCTGAGTAGTCCCAGAAAATGAACTGATAATTATGTGCTAATGTATTTTTTATTTGGTTGTTGCTTTGCTGTGTTGTACAGAATCAGTGTAGAAAGATTACACCTGACTTAGCCACTGGAAACTGGTTAAATTCCAGAGATGTGAGACTCCCCTAAGATGGGAAGCAACTGGTATCCTGCAAAGGTGCATGTAATTCTCCACAGCTCTCATGTTTCTGGGGACGAAAAGCAATTCAGCAAAAACCCAATTTTTTTCAGCATTTAGGATGACTCAAAGGGCATGTGGGATTGTTATATTATTCTTTTTTTCCTGTAAATGTTGAATATTCATAGAATCATTTAATAGTGTTGGATAGTTAATCTTTGATCTTTAATGTGTTCATTAGATGACTGTGGCCTGATGGTGATTGGGCGTACTTCTCTTACTACATCATCTTATATCAATTGTAAATGCAGTTACTTCTGAAGGATAATTAATTTTTCTCTAGTTTTCAGGCAACAAAACTTCGTTTCAGTACTAATGTATTTTTATGCTGAAATGTTATCACTCATCACTTTTCATTTCCTGTCTTCTAGTTGAAGCTTTGTATCAAACCACTTACCCAGAATATCTCCAGTACATTTACCTAGTGGCTCCAATATCTCTTATGATGCTAAACCCTCTTGGGTTTATCTTCTGTGAAATCCAGAAGTGGAGGGATAATCGCACAGTGTCACAGAGCAAACTCAAAATAGTGGGCCTAGCACTCCTTCGAGTTTTGCAGAACCCAATTGTATTCATGGTCTTCATAGGAATTGCCTCAAACTTTATTCTTGGCCAGAAAATTCCCGAATACCTTGAAAACTTCCTTGACGGACTGGGCAGTTCATTTTCTGGCTCCGCACTTTTTTACCTTGGACTAACTATGGTGGGACAAACAAAAAAACTGACAAAGGGTATGTTTGTTGCACTGATCCTTCTCATCACAGCTAAACTGTAAGTTTGATTTATGTACTTTTATAATTTTGTTCTCTAGATGTTTTAAGCTCTGAATATGCTGGTCAGATGGCTTTTCTCTCAAAATCATTATAGCGGTAGTATGTTTCATTTGCAGCATTTTGGATGACTGCTTCCCAAACTCTGATCGTATACAACTGTTAACTTTTAAAAGAAATTTTGCACACCAGAAGCCTGTTGTCAGTCTCTGCAGAGAAAAAAATTCAGAGGTGCTGTGGCTTCATGGATTGCCTGTAGGCCATCTGTCATGAATTGGGTGTATGGACAATTACTAGCTTAAATTAAAATTTACTATTTAATTAGTTAGACAAGAGTGAGTTTAAGTATTATTTGAATAGTATTTGCATTTTCTTTGGATTAAACAGTACATCTCTAAATTAGTTGCTTTTGCTTGCATTGTCTATAAACCTTTGAAACTGCTGTATTGGAAGAGCTTAAAAATGATCACTTCACACTCTTAAGCTGTCTGACTTTTGAGCACGATTAAATGACAATTTGTATTTAGAACTTACGCCATCATTATATTCCCTTGAATATATCTCAGTTACTGGTGAACTAAATATTTTATTTGCTACAGAGCTACAATTAACATAATAGAACAATCGTTTGGTGATGAAGTTTATAATGTAAAGTTTGAAGGTGCATTTGAATATCAGTACAACTAACTAGCAAACTTAAAGACCTAGTTTGTAAACAGCTCAATGACAAATTTTGTAAAAACATGAGAAAAAAATTGTTTTTAATGTTACCACTTTGCTTTACTGGTGAGTTTATGTAATTATCTATGTGAGATCTGGGGTATTGCTAAAGGCGAACAGAATAGCATTGATGCAAAGTTGTTTTGCTGGCCAAAACTTTCAGAGTGGGATACTTAATCTTGAGCCCTTGTTGTATTTCAGACAGGTTACATAAACGAGGTCTAATTTTCAAAGCTGCTGACTGCTAACAGCTACTAATACTTCAACAGTTGAAAAATGAGGGTTTTTTTTTTATATTTTACCTTTCTAAATCTGAGTTTTATACAAAAAATGTGTCTGCACAATCAGAGAATATGCTTATATCCCAGATATGGTGTCATTTTTACAATTTTTTTTTGGTTTAACTTGTGACACAATTTTGAAGCAGCTAGTAGATGTCATGGTAAAAGAAAAGGCAATAATTCGAAGTGATACCAATATTTTGCTTTTCATGAATAGTATTCAAACAAGCCTTACATTTCCTTTTGGTTCATTTTCTGAGTAAAGAAGAGTCTGTTGTTATAGCTTGAGTAATGTTTTTTGGTAATGACTTTTTTCCCTCTCTTTTCAGACTTATGATGCCATTTCTCTGTAGAGAAATGGTGGAACTCTTGGACAAGAGTGACAGCATAGTCAACCATACCAGTTTATCAAACTATGCATTTCTTTATGGAGTTTTTCCAGCAGCACCTGGTGTCGCAATATTTGCAAGTCAATTTAATATGGAAGTAGGAATTGTATGTAGTTAGCTTTTCCCAAATATATACTAACTTTGAGCTTAATTTTGTTGATGAAATACTTAAATAAATAAATAGGCTTGATGGATTTCCTTTTCTGTAGTATAGACTCCTTAGACTTACTTGTATTCCCTAGATCTCAAATACAAATTATATTTCAGATTATTAATTAAGCAAAGTACTCTTTCCTAATGTCTCAAGTATCTTGATAGTACATGTTCATAAATAAGTCCTTGTACTTTCCTTATTCATGACTCTAGTAGGAAGAAGTAGGATAACTTTAAATATAAAGAACTTGTATCTTTGTTGTGGGTTTGTTGTTTTTTTTGTTGTTGCTTTGGGTTTTTTGGTTTTTGTTTTCCAAAAACCTTATCTTTGAGCTACTGTTTTTGTAAGAAAAAACAGAAATAATGTTACTGACTTCAGTAAGAACAGTGCCAGCTTAATACTGAAAACTTATGGAAGAACTTAGGCTTTAATTGGTTCTGTTGTGTTGCCCTTCAGTTAAATCTTGCAATAGAAATGCATTTTACTTTTTTTTTTTTGTAGTAGTGGATATCAATTATCTTTCAACTTAAGATAAAAATTTCGTAACTGTTTCCTTTCTTCCACTTGAGGTGACGTTAAAATATTCCTGTTGACTTCCATTGTTTTTAATGTCATCTATTTTTGGTTTGTTTGTTTAGGGTTTTTTTTGAAGAAAAGGTGGGGGGGGGAAGGACACTAAAAGTAAACGTTACAAGATAGAATTTTGTGCCCAACAAACTGAGGAAGTCTCTTTAAAAGAGAGATCTGTAGTATGAATAAAAATTCACACTTCGATCACTGTGCAAATTCTAGAAAGCAGAAAGAAAATGAGAAGCCAAAAAAGAAATCACTTAAATGTTAATATATATGGCTTCTTCTCATGAATTGGTGCATGTTAGTATTTGCATAACTACATGTTTCTTATTTATTTGTGGTGTGAATCTTTGCATCCAAAAGTAAATTGTGACACTGTAAATTGACCCTAGACTGTAGTCATTAGTATATTTAACAACCATGAAAAAGCTCTAAGAATTTGAGTAAGGAACTCTGTATTCCTACTATTTCAGACGCTTGTTAATTTTTCAGTTTAACTGAATGTATACAATGGATACTTTCTGGCTCAAATTCCGAATAATTTGTCCTAGAAATAACTCAGCGATTTGTTAAAGGTCTATGTATGTTTAAGTCAAAGGTACAATTTGTGGTTGTATTCCTGAAAGTAGATTATTTAGCTTGATTAACTTTGTTCTTGTTTGTTTGACTCTTTTTGCAGATTACCTCAGGCATGGTGATAAGCACTTTTGTGTCTGCACCTATTATGTATGTTTCTGCATGGCTGTTGACCATTCCATCTATGGACCCCAACCCACTGGCATCTGCACTCCAAAATGTTAGCTTTGACATAAGTGTTGTCAGCCTCGTCTCTCTGGTAAGTGTTGGTGAAATGAAATACAAAAGCATGCTGTCATGTCAGGGTAGTGTTAGTACATAAGCAGCAAATCGAGCCATGATGAGACGAGATTTGCATTTCAGCATTGTATCCTGTTGCAGAAGGATGAGGAAGAAGTTAAAAATCTTCTTCATTTAGCAATGGGTCAGCTGGAAAGCTGCACTGTAGAGGAAGATGGGTAAGTGAATTAGAGCACTGGAGCAGGGCTTGAGAGTTCGGGATTTGGCTGCCTGATACATAAAATGCGCGTGTGGATGAGCTGTCAGCTACTTGCCCTTAGTGCCTCTTTGTTTTTTAAAAAATAATGGGGCATAGGGGAATAACAGTACTGGCTTACCTCACAGGGAATAATTACATCAAACCATGTGAGGTGCTTGTATATCACAGTAATGGAGACTATTCAGCTCCAGAAACATCAGTGAATATTTATTTAATGAAGTATTAATGAGTATTAGTGAAAATGTTTAACTTGGAAGTTTTAATTTAGCTTTATCAAATTCCTTTCCTAGAAATTCTGGGTGCCCAGTTCTTAAAAAGGGGGTTGATATCCCAGAAGTCCAGTGTGAATTGTATTTGGCTTTATAGGTGCTACAGATAGCGTGTTTATTTTGTTTGCTTTTTTAAATTAAAAACATCCGTGTTGGAGGAAGTTGGAATTTTCTTAAGTTGTGTCTCACTGAAGTCCTGTTGTCTTGAAACTGTGCTTCAAGGGAAGCTACAAGTGAACACTGCCTCTTGCTGTCACAAATAACCTTGGGAGATTCACTAATGATGGCAGGGGGCGGGAGGGAAGCAGAACCTTTTACTTTTTAAATTGCCAGGCTATTCTGTGGTCATTTATGTCCTGAGGAACAACCAGGCTTCTGCGCACTAGAGGCAAGCCTTTAGTACCCCCTGGAAATATTTTACCATCATGAAAACACAAAGATGCATTGCTTTTTCTGGACATGTTTTTTGAGGCATAGGGACTGGCAGGAGATCGTGTGGAGCTGACTACAGTAGTCATGTTACCAAGAAACTCGTCAAGAAGATCTGTTCTGTATTTAATTTCACCATAGTCTGCCAGAATACTCATCTTGTTCTTCTGATTTTTGTTTTAGCTTTGTCCTAGTTTCATTGGGATTTTGTTTCAGTTTGTGGCCAGCCATGGCCTTAGCAGTTAAATCCAGGGCAGCTGACCCAGGCTGACCCACAGGTGTATTCTATGTCATTAACATCAAGTTCACTATAAATGGAAAAGCTGATGGGGAAAGGTGGGGCTCTTTTTGCTCTCATCTCTTCTCCCTCTTCCTCATTCCCAACAATTGCTATTCCCGGAGCAACTTGCGAGTGCTCTGTAGATAAGTATAATTTTGTGTGTTTTGTGGTTTTATTGATACTGGTTTACTTATTTTATTAAATCTGTTTAACTTCAAGCCCACGAGTCTCCCTCCTTTTCTCAATTCTCTTCCTCATTTGGGGAAGGGACATTGGGTGAGAAAAAACCTGTTTATTGTTTAGCCCTGGGTGCGGGCTAAATGAAGATGAGCCTTAAATTCATTTTTATCTTGTGTGTTCCAGATCTGGTCTCTTATTGTTGTTCTTCTGAGTAAGAAATACAAACAGCTTCCTCATATGATTACAACAAATCTACTTGTTGCTCAGGTCAGTAGTAAGAAGAATGTTTTTTTTTTTTAACGTCTTGTTTTTAACATTTTTACAAGTTTGGTTTCTACAGTTACATCTTTGTAGTCAGGTAAGAAGGGCAGGGGAATCTAATGTTAACTTGTCTAAACAATTTCTGCGTGTTAAAATACACCCTTGAAGAGAATGAGAGTTGATGCTGGTAGTTCGGTTCTCAAACAGAACTATAAGCAATCAGAATGGAGAGTGGCTTCTGAAATATATTTTTAGCACTATAAGTTACTGCCTAACAGTGTTGAGGGCACTTCCATGTCAGTTTATGCCAATCTGAAGTCAACAATGCCAGGATCAGCCACAGTGTGTATTTGGCTCTATGTTGACCTCATTCAAGGAGCTAAATAGGAAACTAATCCCCATGCTTGTTTAGCATCCTGAAGTGGCTCGCTGAGGGAGGAGACAGGTGCCAGTGCTGATGCAAGGGAGGGCTGTGGGAATGCATGGCTGGTGGCTAGGGAGAAGCAAAGCCAAATAGCTCTGAACTAATTTTAATTGTTATTTAAACGGAGAGAAAACTATAGAGTACATGTTCCTTCTTCCCTTGAAGTCAACTGTACAACTGCTGTTAAACTCAGTTAGAGCAGCCTGTGCTTGTAATACATCTGTAAAAAAAGAGAGTAAACTCTCTGAGGTCTGATCATGGGGTCACATTTGAAAAAAGTAATGTATGAGAGTTGCAGGTGCTTCTCGTCTATAACAGCAAAGTTAACTTTCATTTTTTAAAAAAATTGAATTATTGTATTACTGTTTCTATAATATTTCAGCCTATTTTTTCAGATTCCTTCTGTACTAAAACTGTCACATGTGAGGTGTCTCTGGGTGAAAACGTTTATAGTTCTTGGCTGAACAAATATCTGTTGACCTCAGCTTCATGTCCAATTCATTTCAGATAAATGGTTTGTATTTAAAAACAGCTTTACAATAAGATATATACAGATTAAGTTTATATATTTTTTTCCTGACTTGTCTTACTCCCAGTTTATCTGAGCTATATATTTGCTGTCAAAAAAACCCCCTGAAAACAGGATACCCTAGTCAGTGACATAACTGTAATACTGAGCTTACTGCTGTGCTGCTTTACTTCTATGGGAACAATCCAGTTCACAAAATTACATTCTAGTGAATCTGGGGGTGGAGTTTTGAAGCTTATTGTAGCAATATTATGCTGTGTTCAGTTTTTCTTGTCACCTTGCTTTTGCAATGTAAATCATGACATCTTACCTTTCTTTCCAGTTTATTGCGTGCATTGGAATGGTGGTATGGAATTTCATTGTTAAAGAGAAAGACATCACCATGCAGATCCTAGTATTCATATTCCTCTACAGCTCACTTTATAGCACCTACCTGTGGACAGGTATGATTTTTCTAGGCAGAACCTAGGTACTGTAATAAAAGATTGATGTACTGAAATAATGTGATTATATTCTTCAGCGTAATTGTTCCTTTCACTTGTATGTAATGCTACAGATGTGCATGCTTGTAAACTGTGCCAAGCTGCAGCGCTAGCAACACTGGGCTGTGTCAGGCACTGCTTCTGCTATTGGAAGTTTATAGCTAGGGCAGGTCTTGTTTGTCTTGCTAGATACACCAGCCTCGCTAGCTTGTAACAAGAGACAGGAGCATGCTCTCCAGGCAGAAGCAATTACAAATAGAGTGGATGTGATGGGTTGCCCTTCAGCTAGTCAAAAGCTTATTGCCAGTTTTTAATTATTGTAGAATTTAAGATGTTAAATTATTCAGCGTTAAGAAGATTTTAAAACCTTGTGCCTCAGAAAAGCAGGAAATACAGAATGAAGGGAAATACCAAAGTAACTTTAACATTTCTTTCCCCTGGCAGTTGCAATTTCTAAAAACAATGTGTGTGTTCTGCAGGTGTAGATGATTAATTAAGGGATTACTTGGAGTAGGCAGAGTTGAAAGGTGCATTCGGAAGCTTGGAGAACCTTGTATGTATGATAAAAAAAGAAACTTTGGGTATTCAGGAGACTTTATATATTGTTCTTGAGTCCAGAAGTTTAAGGGTTTAATTTCTGTGGTGTTTTTGTAGTGTTTAAACAGTGTTGTGTTTAGCTGAAATAGGTAGCACATGATTAGTGTAGCCTGAAAGAAATAGTAGCTTTGCTTCAGCATGGGAAATGTTGCTGAGCTTCTGAGTTGTGAATAGAATAGGCATTCCCAGAAGATACTCCCATATATAGTTATATATGTAAAAGTAAGTGAAACTTTTTTTTGTGAAATTTGTCATGACTTCATAAAGAACTAGTCAGTTTTTAAAGAAATCTCATAACAGAATACAACATTATTTGTTGGTTGCTTAAGATTGTCAGTCTAGATCAAATGCTGTTGATACCTTAGTAAATTAGTTACTTGTGTCTTAAATGTTCTTATGATATCTTTTAAACCGTTATTGAACCTTTGTAAGCATTTATAAGTGTATATTTAATATAAAGTGCGCTGGAATTTCTTCAGTGCTTTGTTATTAATAATGATCTTTTAAGATAATAGGTGTTTCTATTTTCCTTTCTCAGAATACAACTAGAAAAAGAATTTTGGACTATTTGAAGGTCTAAGCAGAATATCTTAGTTATTGTGCAGGTCACATCATAGAGTGTTTCGATTCTGTAATTATCAGTTCCCTTTTTAATAATAAACAAGGCATTTCTTTTGATTTTTTTTTTGTAGGTTTTCTATCGTTCTCTTTGTTTCTGTTGAGGAAGAGAGAAACAGTAAAGATTCCCATTGGATTTATTATCATAGCTGGATGGGGGTAAGTTAATTCAGGTGTTTCCTCGTAAAATTAGTGGGAGCATGCTAAATACGTTACTTTGTTCATATTTTGCTCTTTCAGAGTCCCAGCAGTTCTGGTGGGAATCTTGCTAATTGTTGGTGAATGTAACAACACTAGTATTGACTCTGCCTTTTTCTATGGAAAATATCAGGTATGAATATGTTCTGTCCTCATCACTTCAGACTTCTGCCATGTCCAATACATTATTGAGAAATTGTGTTCTCTGCTTCTTGTGTAAGTAGCTTTCAGTCAAAGTATAGGCTACCATAATAACAGTATCATTACAGAATGCTTATAGATTGATACAGCCCCTGAGCCTGAACTACCGTTTTTACCAATAAATAGTTCCTCTTATCACAGGATGTAAAGTGCACTAGCATAGATAGTTGTCATGTTTTCCCTCTTTCTTATGGATAGAGAGGCTATGAGTATCTCAAGTTTATTTATATGGCGCTTTCACAAGTATTAAATAACCTCAGAGTGGACTCTGGGTACCCGTGGCAGATGATTAGAAGGAAAGGTTAATTAATAGGATGCTCCCCATTGGCAAAAGCATGGAAATTAGGGCTGTGCCAGAGGGTGACAAGAGCACATTCCTCTTTGGAATTAGAAGGTACCTGAACAGAACTTAAACTGGAGCACTAATGATCCTGAGGGGAAAGATGATGATGAGGGGATGTTTTCGGATTGCCTGGGAAATAGGGGTCCCCACAAAAAAAAAGAAAAAAATATTTACTTAGGCAAGGAAAATTAGTTACTTTCGTGTACTATTGCTTGATTGCTCTTTCAGTGCCACAAGATGCAAGAGCAGTAAATATAGAAAACTCTGTCTTATTCAGATGCATTTGTTAGTATACTTAGGAAAGTACAGAAGTTAGAAAGACAGATATATGCAACTATTTTCCTTTATTTTGTATTTAAGTGTATTTCCTTTGCTCTCTTAACAGATAATTACCACAGCAGTGATCCTGTTCATCAGTATATTGATGTCAGGTATCTCACTTATGTGCATGAACAGAAATAGGCAAGGGTCAAGCTATGAGGTATTGAACCCGTATTCACCACATAGCCAAGTGGAGCAGGTTGAAGCGGAAGGGAGTGAGAGGAATGGAGTTTCAGCCACTGTGCCTCAGCCTTCTCCAGGATCTTCTACACAGCCTTCTCCAGGATCTTCTGCACAGGCATCTGCAGAAAGAGGTAGAGAAAGTAGCTTTGTAAAAGAATAAATGGCTCAGGATACGATAAAATAATGTTTACACCTTCAAGTGTCACACTGGGACAGAAGAAAATCTAGTTATTACTGCCCAAGGATTTAGGTTTATGTTTCTAAGGGAAATTTGATGGTTATCACTGTAAGGGTGGCGGAAGTGGACAGGAAAAAAAGCATGTGTATGGTTTTTATGTAAGCAGTGGTATCTTGATAAGGATGTGATAAATGCAGTCCATTAGGTGCCTTAGTTTGTTTACCAGCTAAACCATCTCTCTGAGAATGAATTATATGCCAGCAGCATTGCTACTCAATGTGCTTGTAATCCTCCTTGTTTGTACGTAGCCTTTTTGATCACTTCCCGTATGTTTCCCCTCTAGCCAGAAGTACTTGTGTTGCTTCCATGGTGCTAGTGCTATGTTAAATATTTCTATATATTAGCAGTGTAACCCACTTATCCTCTCAGCAAATTGGAAAAATTAAGTCTGCTTTCTCCTTTTGGGTTATTTTTGAGCGTAGTAGTTAAAGCTATATAGAATATATTGTTTTACTTGGAAAATAAATTATGGTAGTGAAGGAAGCTAACTATCCTGTTACTGTATATGCTTAATAGGTTGCTGTTCTTGTCAAACAACAAATGGTGAATTATCCTGTGCTAGAGAGAGCAAAGCAGCGTCAAATGCTGTTGAAAGCAAGGTTCTTCCAATTGAGACAGGTAAAGCAGTAGTGTCTCCTTGTTTTAATACTACAAACTCTTTCACAACATTTATGTGTGGTGTTCTCACAAAGAAACTGTTTGGGCTGTTATTCTCTCAACTTTACCCGGATAACTTATATTTCATCTTAAATTCAAGTATTAGGTGGTATGTTAAGTGTTTGTTCTCTTCTGCCTGATACTTATTAGTAATCTTTCAGTGCTCAAGATAGACAGTTGTTTTGGGCTGGTTTTTTACCACTAAGCTACTTTAACATGTCCTTCTGAGCATTCAGACTTTACCTGTCTATCATTGCCTTGTTTGGATGCTGGGAAGTTGAATGCAGAACCCTACTTTGCCTCAAGTTTTCAACTTAAACACACTTTCTCATATTTGCATCTTGTGTCTTCTAAAAAGGCCTTTGAAGCCTTTGTTGTAATCTGTAATCTGTGCACAGGTTTTGAATGAGAAACCTGAATGAGATCTAGAGGAACAAGCACTTACTGCAGATTAGATCAAATGTCCATGGTGTTGTACTGTTCATGTCTAGGGGAGAGAGATGGAGAAAATTGACTAAGGGGGCCTTAGAAGTCACTGAAGTAAGAAAAATTGATCAAAGTGACTGTTCAGCACCTGATGGAAAACTGAATGCTCAGCCCATTCTCATCATACATTACTTTCAATAATCAAAGCTAGCTGCAGTGCAGCCTTTCTCTTTTTCCTATTTTCTTTTTCTTGGTTTTTTTTTTGCATCCTTAACAAGGAAGTTCATATTCTTATGCTTTGTTTGGATGCAACATAACTTTCAACAAATCTAAATATTTCACACTGAAATACGCTTAGCTATGTCTCCTATCACAAAATGCTGGCTTTCCACCTATTGCCAACTATTTTATTTACTAAATAATTCAGACAAGCATCATAAGAATGTCTTCCAATGATAGAGGAAGGCCAGTTTAATTTTCTTATCCTAAAAGATAATGTAGAAAATATATTATGATTGAGTGGAAATTTTTTCGGCCTACTGAGTCAACACTTCAAAACTATAAATCAGTAAAAGCAAATTGTGATGGATACACTTGTGTAACTTTGGCTGCAATAATTACTAATCCTTCTATTATCCCATTGAACTGCTATGACAGGTATCTGGTGCAAGTTCTTAGGTATGTCCTTGCCAGGAAGTTTTTCACTGCCATCTAGAGGAGGATACTCGGAATTCCGTAGAACTCCCTAGGTGAAAGACAAGTATCCATTCTCTGTGTGTTTGGCTCTTTTGAATGATAGAATTATGACAGTGTTCTGATATACCATGTTAAAACTACAGTCACAGAACTGAAATAGATAAGGTTTACTGTCTGATCTAGAGCACGACAACGCTGAGATACAGAGTGAAAACGTTAGAGCTGAGGGTATATGTGAAATATTTATTCCAGAAATTAATTATAAGTTTAAAAACTGTTCTGATATATCTATTTTTTCATTATTTCTAGTAGTGTTTTCTAAATCTTAACTGCAACTTAAGTTTGCATTAAACCTTTGAAAGAAGAGCTCTGTTGCAAAAAGTTTCTTCATTTTAACAGTACATGTAAACTACTGTTTCATTTGAGAATAGATGTCTGAACAGGTTATTGTCAAAGCTAATACTAAATTTTGTGTGTGTGACTTCAGTACAGATACTTACAAGGTAATTTAACTCAGCAAGTTATGTTAACAAGTTTGCTCATGGAGTTTGTAAGTTAGAAGCCTAATGAAAAATTCTGGTTTGTTTTTCAGCTGATCAGTGTGTGAGTCATTGCAGTGCTCGAACCTGTGTGTTGGCTCACGAAGAACAGCTTCTACAAACTGGAGACAAACAACTGGCCAGACATGTGCTGCTGTGCTTACTTCTTATTGTTGGCCTGTTTGCTGTAAATATTTTTTCTCCCCACGTTAACTCACTGAGATGGAATGATTTTTAGGGAAGCTATGTAGACAGTCCAGTAAAAATCTTCCAGTTACTCATGTAACAATTTGGTAAATTAGAGGCTTTATTTTGGTCCCTTACTGGAGGAGGGATATCATAAAATTAATTTTTCTGTGCCACATCATAGATTAAAGGCAAGTTAAGATTGATGATGTTAGTGAGTAAGCCACACTGGAGAATTTTTAACTGTGATAAAGATGAGAAACAGCTCTCTCTGAATGTGATGCTCAAAGTTGAGCTTCTTGTGGATGACAATTAGGGGGGAAGTATTTTTATTTGAAATGGAAAATACTATGGCAGAAATATGGAATACTGCAAAGTAGGACAGTGTGGCACAACTGTGTAGTGTAATAGCTACTACTGTTGCTTTTCAGGTTCTGTTAATTACAAAATGGAAGTTTTCCCCCTCTCAAATTTCCTGTATCAAATATTCCATGCTAATATACTTTTTACATCTTCTATATTTAAGAGGTGTCCCAAATGTTACCCTCTATTTTAGTTGTATCTGAATGATTACACAGATACTATGAAATGAGACCAGTTACATTAAAGAATTAGCCTTTACACCCAAAAGAGTTAACTTTGGAGGTTTTTTCCTTCTGCCAGGCATCTAAAATAGCTGAAGTGGCAAGTGCTTCAGCTTAACGAAATCTTAACTATGCAAAAAGTATGCAGGAAGCTCTGGTCTCAGCTAAACAGGCCTAAAGACAAATACTGCAAATCCGTCTGGGCTAATATTATCTGTGTTAGGTTGAATACCTAAGTATGCTTAAGGCAAGTTCCTTATGTAAATGTGTGAAGGGGCAGGACCTCTACATGGTATGTTTTGCATTTTATTTTGTTTACAAACAACAAGCTCTTCCCCTGTCCCCCAAGCTATTAAGCCTGACTAAAATGATGTTTTAAGGTGTTTATTCCTTCTTATTTGTCTTTATCTGAATAATTTGTTAAATAAAGACAGTGAAAATTGTGCAAGAATCTGTTAGCATGTGAAGAGTAGGAAAGTGCTTTTGATTTTTAACAGTCAGGTTAGGTTTGTGGTTTCTGTTGGTTTTTTTCTTAACAGAATCTTTCCAGTTGTTTGTGGTGGCTGTTCAACCAAGAGCCTGGAAGGCTGTATGTGGAGTTGCAGTTTTTCTGTGCTGTGTTTAATTTTGGTCAGGTACTTATCAATGTTTGTTCTGAAAATGGCTTTGTTAGTAGGTGTTGCAGCAGATGCTGTTACAAGCAGTGTAAGTTGAAGTCCTCAAACAATGCTGAAATCACCAGCTCCTTATGTTGTTTTGCCTTTTTTTCTCAAGATTTTTCTTTTGCTTTGTTAATTTTCTTATCATAATGCATGTCTCTTACGTGCATGAACACTTTCAAAGGTGCAAATGACAACTGAATGCCAAATGCCTATAGAAACTGAGTAGGGTTTTAGCCTTGTTCGTACCAGAAAGCTTCACCGGTGTCGCTTCTGTGGAGTTACACCAGTATAACTAAAAAGGTCCAAGATGGCCGCATGGATACTTTCGCTATAAGGCTTTAAGTTGTTATCTCTTCAGTTACAGCACCAGTAACTAATAGCTGACAGTTAGAAGTATAATTGTTCCAGCTGCACATGGCCTATTTCAGTGCAACCTGACACAGGGTAGCTTTGTTAGCTATGAAGGTGAAAGCAAGGCAGTGCTAATACACATACTAGAGGAATGTTTTAGAGATCTGTGGACAGATGTGCCTACAAGGTGCACTGCAGTATCAAGTAATGATAGTAGTTCTGATACAAAAGTGTCATAGAAAAATGAATCAGCTAGAGAGCATTCTAGCATTCAGATTACACTGTCAGTTCTTTTCTTGACATTAACAAAGACAGGTTTATATAACTGGGTACGTAAGGATAGCCAGTTATCCTTAAGTGTCAGGTGGCACGTCACAGCATTAGGTTTACTGAA
The DNA here is from genome assembly GCF_013368605.1 of Nyctibius grandis. Classification (NCBI taxonomy): domain Eukaryota; kingdom Metazoa; phylum Chordata; class Aves; order Nyctibiiformes; family Nyctibiidae; genus Nyctibius; species Nyctibius grandis. The sequence goes on from NC_090666.1 coordinate 14,583,040, forward strand.
CTGTTTTTTGAAGAGTTTCTTTGATGGACTGTTATGTATTAATCTGTCTTTTTAAGACTTTTTTGAAAAATCAAAGCAGAAACAAAATTCATTTTGAATGGTAGCTAGAGAAGAGGGATACTTTTCACGTGTGTTTTGGCAATGAGTTTTTAATATTTTCTTTCTGTTCTTCAGAAACCAAAGGTTTTGCCTGATGTTGCTTTTTCTGTTTTTTCCTCCAGGGATTCATTTGCTTTGGTATTTTTGGCTTAGATAAGCATTTAATCATTCTACCATTCAAGCGAAGGTAAATAGAATTTTTACACTTACACCTATAAACTTAATTATTAACGATAACCATTTTTAAAGGATATTGAGTGTTCAGTGCCATTGCATTCCATTTCCTATTTGTTCAGTCTTCCAAATTTCCTTTCTCTCCCCGTTGTGGAGAGCTAATTGTAGTTAACTGTGCATTAGTTTTTACTGCTGTCCTAATGGCACTCCGAAAGACAAAAATCCCACAGGCTCCCTAAAGACAAAATCTTAGGCAAATGATGAAGTATGTGATTGGATTAGAGAGATGATGGATCTTCAGAAATAATTTCAGCTGATAAATTAAAACTTAGATGTGAATGCTGAACCAGATTCTGTCATCACTGTTTTAAAGTCCTGTATTCGTAACCTCATGCAAGTACTTTGTGTGAATAGACACTTTCACTGTGGAGGAGGAAGTTGTACAAAGCCATCTTTAACTTGGAGCTAGCTGGCTGCGGTGTGAATCCAGCAGCTAAAGCTGGCTCCCAACTACTCTCTGTCTTTCCTTCTGCCTGAGCCTAGAATAAAACCTCTCAGTGTTCAGAGGCCATACAAGTATATTAGGAAGATTGTATATAAAGTATTGGGCACGAAAACAGTAAAACAGTTGTGATAAGCTTCCTATTTTCTATTACTTGCAGTTTCCTTAAAAACGCCTCTGGTTGATTTGCTTTTTCATTTATTTTCATTTTTCCTTTTTTCTTTTTTTTCTTTTTTAAAGACTTGAATTTTTCTGGGGAGGAAGGGAAGCAACAGGGCATACAGATCCCTCTGTACCTGAGGAAATCAGGATGACCTGTCAACAGTTTGTTCGTTATCATAGAGATCACTGTGTCAAAAGTATTGTCAAAGGCAGAAGGTAAGGTTCCTCCCTGCACATATAACCTGTTACAAAGGACATAGCTCACCTTTTGGAAATAATGAAATTCAATTAAATTATTATTTAATTTTATCTGTCTGTGGGCGATTCCTGTTGTGGCATATTTATTCAAACCTCAAGGTGATGATTAAGAATTTAGCAGTAAGAGAGAAGTGTTTCTAGTCTCACACTGAAACACTGAGGTGCAAGTTATCACATTATCCTGTCTAGGTTTTATATAAATTATAAGACGTTTTATATCATTAAGGCATTGCCCCATTTTTTGCATTTAGCTGGAGTTCAGGAGAGAAAAACTTTCTGAAGAAATGTATGTGATAATGCCTGTAACAGAGTGCATGTGTCTGAGTTTTGTCAGACTGAGACCCTTCATTTGTTTTGTTTTGAGATTAAGAAGATGTCAGTATTTATGTGACTGAATGTTTACTAAGAAATAGCTTTTACAGGCGGCAGAACTGTTGCAACTGATGTCAGTGTGTGCTCAGAGGCCACTCAATATGTGAGATTATAGTGTTTTTAGGACCTTTACACCCCTTTGGAGTTCATACAATTTATTTTGCTCATTCCTCTCATGAGGCCTAAGCCTCAGTTTGTGAGATCAGCAAAGCTTTCAGAGGCAAATTATGATACCCAAATCATGGATTATGTATTCGGGTATGCGTAGGTGGATGAGAAGAGAAATGCAGACAGACGCAGCAGGAACAAGAAAAGATTTTGCCTTTATTTAAATATATACTGTATGAAATGGAGACATGAAGAATTGTTCTAACAGGACACTTCTACTTTTCTTGTCATGTGAGCTTTTAAATAGGACTAGTTTGGTGGGATGGGGTGGTCTTTTAATGGTCAGATAGCCCAAAGCCACATTCCAGAACTGTTTTTGACAGCATCATGATTTCGTTCAGTTTCCTCAGAAGTCACTAATGTTTCATAAGAAGTAAAGTAATAAAGTTATCCATTTGGGAAGAATGAACTGTGGCATTTCAAGGACTTGCTTCTTTCATGCTAGACAGAAAAGGTGTATCAGAAAATGTTTGTTTTGAAATAGCACAAGGTTTACAGCTGTTTCCTGTGCCTCTGCTGCTATTGTGGTTTCTTGGGCTTTGGGCTGTTCATGTCGTTGGGTTTTGTGGGTTTTATTAATCATATATCCACCTGAGAATACATCAAAATCTGACATTCATTGCTTCATTGTTTTAATGTTATGTCTGTGCAGAACTAATTTCATGTCTTCTTTCTCTTTGTGAGTTAAAAGAAAGCATTTATCTTCTCATTTTAAATATTCATCTAACTTGATCCTAACCTCTTTGATTTAAACGTACTGTAACTGAGACCTTGTAATCATGGATTTTTATTTATTTTAATTTTTTGCTTCCCTGCTAGTAGGTATTAATACTTGCGCTGTGTTTCTGCTGCTTTTAACTTAAAAAAAAAAAAAAAAAAAGAGAGAGAGAAAAGTGTTTGCGTTTTGCTGTCATGTGTAGCTGTTAATCATCTTCAGAAACCCTGTGCTTGGGTTCCATAGAGCAGATTTTAGATAACTAGAAATATTCTTTGCTGCAGGTAAATTTCTGAATGGTTTTTTTACTGTAACTAGGTAGATGTCAGTGGCATTGACTCATAAATATGTAAAAGAAAATTAGTTTAGTCTTGTTGTAAAGGTTTTGTTATTCTTAGTACTGTCTCTGTGGTAAATATTTAACCAGATATGCAAGTTAAATGGTTTTTGTTTACAGTATATGTAAGCAGTTCGTGTCTGTTTAAAGCTGTAGAGAAATTATAAAATGGAACTAAAGTGCAGATAAGTTTCTGTACCTTCGGGCATGCTGCACTCAAAGCAGATATTTTGTTGCAGAATGGTCATGCTAATGAGTTAATGGAAAGTAAGTATCCAAGAAATAGGATGATATTGTGTGTGTTTTTAGGAAAATTGCTACTTGTGTTCACTGAAGTTTATTTGCACAAGCCAAAGATAACTTTGTATGTACATTTTGTGTCTCCTTGAAGTGTGTGTAGGAAACGGTAGTGTACATTGGCATGTCCCTAATATACAAAATTTGCAAATTCTCTTCTAACATGCTCTTAACTATCATGATGTCTTTCCTTGTTTCCTGCTATTTTTCCTTGCCTTTCCCCATCGTGCAGTGGTGATACCAGATTTACAGAACATGTGGGTGAATCATTCCTTTGACATACAGGTGTGGTGCAAAGATCTCCACTGGCATCTTCTTTGGCTGTGACCTGGTGAACTGGCTTATGCAAGTTGGCCTTGCCTCTGACCGTGGTGAAGCTGTGATGTATGGAGACAGGCTGATGAAAGGAGGCGTCGTCCAGCATATTACGAATGAATTTGAATTTCGGGATGAATATTTGTATTACCGCTTTATTCCTAAGAGATCAGTTGCCGTGGACCTGAGCGTATAGGCAGAGGACAGGCAGTTAGGGGTGTGTGTGACCACCTCCTCTGCCTTCACCACTGAAATTTGAAGTATTTCTTTCTCAGGGCTCTCAGAGAATTGTGTTATTCTCTCTTGTAAAGTTGAGATGTGGTTCTACTTGTGTCTATTCTGAAGGAAATGGTAGCAAGTGATATTTAGTGAGCATTACAACCAGAATGCAACTAGAATAACACAAGATGCTCTGGATTTAGAGCATTTTTCCATTTTGAGCAAAACAAATAGTAAAATGGTACACGTCACTGTTGTATTATAGAGGTATTATAACAGCAGCTTTAGTGACTGGTGCCACAATGAAAAAAAAACATGAATGAGAGGTATTTTTCATGTTGCAGTATGTTTTCTGTGTTTTAGTGTGATGAAATATTGATTCCCGTTTACAGTCAGGCTTCCCCCTGACTTCATAGAAGCAATATTTCTTCTGTCCTACTCCAGTTTTTACTACTCTACTCTTGTCTAACACCAGGAACTTTTTTTAGCTGTTTACACCTCAGATCAGGTGGTCTGTTTCTCCCTTAAAGATAAAATCCCCCATTTGTAAAAGTAGAATTATTGTGAAGGTTATGCCAATGTCAGAGGATTAAAGCTGAGGAAATACTGAGTGGAATAAGTAATGGTTTTGTACAAACTTACCAAATTTTAAAAACATATAAAAATACCCACCGCTCCCCCAAATTATGAAATTCAATTTTATAATTTCTTGTGAACAGTTCGTTCTGAAGTTTTGCCTCATGGTGGTAGTAACAGCTTTGTCAAGAGTAGATTTTTACCTTCTGAAATTAAATTTCCAGTTTAATTCAGAAGTGCCAGCCTCAAAGATGTTATGGAAGTCTTGGATACCTGTGCAAATCAAAACGAAAAATTTTATCAAATCATAAAAACTTTTAAATGAAATACAATGACTTTTAAATCTATTATATAAAGAATCTTAACTGAATATCCAAGTTAGGGTTTAGAGTAGCTAAAGATCCTAGAATTTTATTATTGGTTGCCTAACACAGGTTTCTGATAAGCCTCAGGTGTCCTTCTACAATGTTTAAATAGTTACTTTAATGTCATTCAGATTCTTGTGCACTGAAGGCCCAATCTGAGAATCTGCGTATCTTCTGCAGTATTTTGAAAAGGTTAAAGACAAACTGTAGTATCTGATGGCCATTTTGCTGCCCTTTTAAAACTGCAAGAACAGCATTTATATGTCTATATAAAAAATTTTATATAGTGAGGGAAAGGAACCAAGGTATTAAAAATTATTTGCTTAAGCATATGAATAACTCTTCTCAGTCTTTTTTTAAAGTCTTTCCCTTTTTTCTTTTATTTTTAGTACACAGATTTTTATTATAGCTACTTATGCATCTACTTTGTATTAAGAATTAAAAGTGATTTTAGCAGCATAAACTACTGTTCAAGAAACGGTTGGTTTATGGTAGCTATAACTCCATGCAAAACTCAATATTGGAAAAATAATTTCTTTTACTGTCATTCTTATTGCACTTCTGCAGTGTGCACAGAAACATAACTGCATCCTACTGCATATGTATGCTGTACAAACTGACATATTTTAATGTTTTCCAGCAACAAAATAATTGACATTTGTATCAGGCCGAATCCACGAAGGAAAACAAAAGCGTGTTTCCATTACAACTGCTGAAGATGGCTACATCAAGTATTTTGGAATAATTAGATATATGTGACTTAAGAGCAGAAGCCATGAGTGTGTCTGGCTTCTAAATACTGTCACTTGTCAATAAATCTGTTACTTGATTTCAGAGTTCTGAGCTTTGATGTGATATGAGGTGTGGGTTATGTGTGCATGTCAAGATTTAAAAGTGTGCTTTTCTGAGAGATTTGTTAAAGTGGCTCCTGGGTATTTCTTAAATAATTTAAATATTTAAATAATTTAAATAAGTTGTTATTTCTTAAATCCACCCTGTGGATTTGTTAACGGGTGTTCACACAAAGATACCAGTTTTTGCCTCACAGCCTAAACAGATCTTTAGGAACGTTTCACATTATTATCTACTTACCAAATACAGGTGTGTTTTTTTGAAAATTCTTCAAATGTTCAAGAAGTTGATCTTAGGTTAGTTTTATGGTCCTGTGCATAGTCATTGTTCTTGCACTCGTCTTTCTCATTTTCACCATAAAGTCCTGCCCTTGCCTCCCTTTTTATAATGGCTCTGCTATTCCCTAGGTTTGAACACAACATATCTGTTTTAAGTAAGAAATTGCTCAAAATTTCTGATTAAACAAGGCTCCCTGTTACAAATCTAATGACAAGAACACAGTTAACAACTGACACAAAATTCTGTTAGATTAACTGTTACAACATTGTGACTGCTGATATCGTACCTATTAGTCCGATGAGAGTCTATGGTTAATAAATAAAGACTAAAGAAACCAGGCATGAAATACAGGATATGGTAATCTATTTCTAAATCAGTGGGTATTTCTGGAAGAGTAGACTTTGAATAGCTTTAGAAAGTTAAGTAACTCCTTATCTGATAAATATTTGTTTTCACCAAGGAGCACTGGCAAGTTTTTAAATAGTTGACAATTTGATGTATGTCAATAGTTGATCTACTGATGTGTGAATTTTTGGTGGTTAGAAATAGCATTGTTTTAAAGATGTGGTCAGTGCTGCAATGAGTTCTTTTATTTTGAAGGTGGATTAGTTTGGGATAAATCTCAGTTGACTTAGAAGTTATAGTTCCATGAAAACATCCACTGAACAAGTAAGTCCAGAGGAGTCTCCAGTGAAACACTAGGTCTTTTTTCTAGCACTAATATCAAAATAATTGTGATAACGGACAGGGGTGGATATAAAACTTTTATAAGTACCAGTTTTAGTACTCTTTTTAAATAATGATCCTTCATAAAGCTCTAGACCTTTTAAAATAAGCTGTAAGATTTATTCCTAGATGAAATACATGCAAAGATTGCCCTCTAGAGGACATTCTGGTTTGTGTGGGGTTTTTTTTAATATATGGTTGTGGGAGGATGGGTTATTTATTCCTCCAGATCTCATCTTCATTTTGTTTTTACATTGCATGTGTTCTAGGAGGATGAAATCCCAGGAAAAAAAGGTACCAAAATACCCTGTACTCTGTTGGCCATCACTTGATCTATCGCCACACGTCACATTGTTTTTTTTACTTTGTATCCTGTAGACCAGTAAATAAAAAACAGCACAGAAACTAAAGGAACAGTTGGACTGTATCTGCCTATGTTACAACCAGACTGATATGCTTAACCTGTTTAATTGCCACCCCATGATTAAGTGGCCTTCACTTAAAGGCCTGCTCCACCACCTTCACTACTTTCATTCCTGTATAACTTCACTATATTTCCATTGTAGCATATAATTGTTTCTCATTTTGCTATGCTACCTGTAAAGTTGATTCATACATTGATGCTTTGAAGTTATCAAAGAGCTAGCGTGGAACAGCTGATGATCAAAAATAGGACAAAGCTACACATGATTGTCAGATGTAGACATCCACGAGGAAAAAGGGTAAATACAGCAAAATTTTATTAAATATACCTTCCAGTTCACAAACATCCACTGTACTATTGAACTTCTAAGAAATTTTGTTGGCAACACAGGCACAAAATGTTCACAGTCACTCAATTTTACTTTCAGTCTTACCTGCTACTCAGTCTTACTTGCTACTGCCACTTGGTACACATAGGATCACTAGAACTAGAAAGTTCAAGAACCTTTCCTGACCCATGAGTTATCTTGCTGTGGATCTAAACACAGTATCGCAAATTAACGTTTACTTTCATTGTAGGATCAGGAAGAACAAATTCTGCCAAGCTCTTAATTTTCTTACTCATTCTGCAAACTTCATCGTGTATGTATTTCTTTTGTTTGCCTATACTTAGATGATTCTAGAACTGACTAAATATAGAAAAATCATCAAAGAATGGCCTTTCTGTGGTCTGCTGTGTTTCTGTGGGGATGCTGGGTCATGTCACATACTGCTACTGCAGCTCTAATGCTCCATTTCATGTTACATGTTCTCCTCCGGAGGTTTGCAGAAGTGCTGCAGGTTTGTGTGGTTTTTTTTTTTCCTTCCAGTCATACTTTTTATCCTGCTTGATCATGTCGTAAAGCCCAAATCTTCTTTCTTTGTTGTTTGCTCAGTTTGTCCCTTGCCACGGATAATAAAAGTAGTGTCACATATTGATCGTTACTTCTAAACAGGATCAGGGAGGAAGAGTTCCTGGCAGGGCAAAAAGCTTCATTAAATTAACTCCATAGTCTATTTTTGGCAAGACAAATCATGGTTAAAAGGCTTTATATGATGTGACAAAATTTTAGAAGTCCTTTCAAGTGTCCCACTGAGTACATGTATATACTTGTGTACCCCCACTCCTTCCTTTCTAGTTGCCTGATTTTAAAAAGTAACAATTCAAGAAACATTAAAAAACTCCCACATGATGTTATAAAGTGTATTGCAGAATTAATTTGACAATAATAATATTGTATGTAAATAAGTTAGTTTATTTTTTGGTATCAGGGTGGGGAAAATACACGGGGAAGTGAAAGTTGTGTGGTAACTTGAAGGACGCTTGCATTGATGAATTCCATGTAATCAGATTTCACAACAAATCATGGTAAAATTGTAACTGTGATTTGGTTTTAATATACCTTGAACTCTTGCCCTCATTTTACATTGAAGGAGTAGAAGGTTCATATATGAAATGTACCTTAGAATGGTTTTATCAAACTGCAGAATATCAATCTTACTTGACTTGTGTATCGCTTTCCTTTTTATTAAATGCAAGTAATAGCTTCTACATTTTAGGAGGCCCTTCAGCATGGCCATTTTAATTCAGACAATATTAAATTCTGCTCCAGTTACATTGACTATAAAAGCTACGTGTGTGTACACTAGAACTGAGTTCTCCAAATCTGTGTTCGTGTTCTTCATCCAGAGATGGGGTTGTTCCGCAATTTAGTCAAGCTATTGTGTTCTAATTGCATCTGTCTGTTGGCGAAATCAATCTCTGCTGACAGCTTTATGCCACATACAGACAAGCCACTGCCTAGCTCTTAAGAGCCTTTTCAGCATTGCTTCATACAACTAAAAGCTGTTTGGCCTGAATATGAATCCGCATCTTTAAAACTGTCCATACTAACTGGTATATTGAAAATAAGATGTAATCTATATAGCCACTTCATTAGAAAAGTTAATCACAAAACTGAATTTTACCACATTCAAATAGTAGTTTTAGCTATATATTTTGAGTTCTTCTTCTACGCACTGTGAAAAAAGGTTAACCACTTGGTTAATGTCAAGACATCCCTTTTGCAGGATTGATTCCATTTCACTTCTCTTCTGTTTCTCCAACTCCTGTATCTCTTTCAGCATCTCTTTACCTTTGCCCTGCAAAAAGAAACATCTATATTTCATGAAAAACTATAGAGTATGTAGTGTTCCCCCTAACGAAATTCTGTTCTGTTATTTTAACATCTTAATAGTTTCTAGGGTACAAGTTTGTGTTGGTGGAAGTTAGCACCATGACAGGTTTTCTTAGATATCTTTCCTAGTATCTAGCACTCACTTCATCTCCCTATATCCTTGTCTGATGGATTGAAAATAAACAAAAATTAAAGCTGCTCTCAGTATCTATGCTGCCAAAACTGAAGTGGGCATATGTCTTATTTTTTAGAACATGTATCTGTAAATGAGAGATGCTAATGGTAAAAGTAAGCAACTACTTCCCTGCTTCACCTTTGTGTCCAGCTGTCTTTGTGATCTTCTTTCCTTTCCTGTCAATACCAAGCAATGATAAAAGGCATGCCCTCCTTACTGCCTGGGACCAGGGTCCAGAAGAGTTTTAAGTAGTCTTATCAGGAGCTGTATATTTGCCTGTGGCTGGCTGCTCAAGCATTTCCCCCTTATCTGCCTCGTGCAGGAGTATGTGTGGCCTGCTGCTTTGCCAAGATGAGCAGTACAGATACTTGTCTGGGGCTAGGCCTGGGAGTACAGCAAAGTGCTAGCTGCAATTTTTAGCATTTGAAACATATGCCTGCCAGATGCCAAGATGATGGGCTTCTGGTGCACTACAATGTTCTTCACAATCCATCAAAGGGCATTAAATGGTATCACATTAACAAAATGTGAGCAAGGAGCTTATATAAACCACCTGCTTGCACTGAAATCTAATTTAATCAACGTACCTCGATAGTTTCCATAACTACAGCAGCACTTTCATGTTTTTTATAGAGCTCATGTCTTCGATCTGGCTTATTCTGAAAACGTGGTTGCTTCTTAACTGGATCATCATGGCCAAATGTAGGGGAGCTAGTTTTTAATAACTGAGTAATATTGGGTACAAAAATGAAAGGCTTGAATACAGACCTAGAAAGAGAAAATAGAACAGAGCTCTTTTACTGATACAGTTTTGTTAAAATTGTTAAGTCAGTAGATTGCTGCATTTCCCCCCGTTCGTCTGAGTCCTTCTTTTAAGAAAGAAGGCTTGAAAATCTCCCAACTGATGTTTAAGTCAGTGTCATAGCAGTATTTCACTAGGTAGGCTGGTAGATGGCATTAATGCACATTATGTTCCTCCTACTTTTTGATTGTGCTTTTTCAGGGGGTGGGGGAGGAGCAAAAAGGAATACAATTAGACAAATTGCAACACTTTGTATTTAGATATTTGCAACTTTTTATCGTAATTACTTGCTGCTACATCACCTCGCAGGATCTGGAGTTCCGGTAAAGAAGTGAATACACGGCAGATTAGGCTGCTGAGGCAATACAGACACCATGCTTCCAGTTGTCATAAATCCACCTTCCATATTGATGCCACTCTCTTTGTCACGAAGAATTTCCATCATTATTTCAGAAGTGATAGATCCTATTTAAGATACAATTATTTGCACACAGCGCTACTTGTAATATCAACTAAATGGCGTATTCTCTACAACTGGATGCTTTTTCCTGTAATAGGCAATGCCAATTTTAGTTTTTCCATGTTGGCAGAAAAAAAAAATTTATCCTAACAGCATACCTTAGTACGTAACATGCTTAAAAATATTATTGTTTTCCCCAAAGTATTTATTTCAAAGAGTAGGTGATAATGAGCTATAATATTTATGACTTAGAAAAGGGGGAGGATGATGACACATGATGTTTCCCAGTAAATGGTTGTTCACACAGTAACTTCTCAGATAAAAATTAGTAGCTTGGATTAAAGGCTGAACTTCCTGAGCACTGTGTGGAAGTTAAGGTAAATCACTATAATAGTTATTGGTATTTGTACACAGTTAATACCACTAGGTTGCTTTGGAAATGTAAAAATAATAACAACTGTGCATGGATTTTGTGTGTAACTTTGAAAATGAAATGCCAAGACTGTCACTTTGTTTTTTATTTTAATCATCTGACCTTCCAAAGCACTTAGGCTTCAAGTTGGCAACTGAAAGGATGCACTGGAATAACAACATGTTCTATACCCAGAATCAACAGAAACGACAATAGTACATCCATTTGTAAAGAAGTCTTAATCAACTACCTACGTGAGGTATGGTGCCAAATATCTGTATGAAAATAATTCTTTCTTCTCAGTTTGGTGAAACAAAATCCTTGCCACATATGCCTCTGCATCTACTGTTCAAGTGGTATTGCTATTCGTGTGGCGTGTGCTGAAGCTGAAATACTGGCATGGTAGCACTAGGCAATCCAATATTCTAACAGGCAGCACTTGCAGTAGTGTTCTTTTCAAATTTGGTGTAGCAGTTGAGCATGTGCTCATGGCAGAAAAACATTAGTTCATTCACTGTTTTTTTTACTTGAAGGCATCATCTACCATTTAATCTTTTAGTGTTTCCTCAGAGAAGTTCTAGCTGCATAAAGATTCTTTTTTTAAACCGGCTTGCTGTTTCCTCTCAAAATACTCCCTCTGCTGCTAATTCAAATGTCTCCAATATTATTTTTTTATACATGAATCAAATTGCCTGTAGACAGGCATGCAGCACTACACTTCAGCAAGGAAACACTCTTAAGTCTTCCCCCAGTTCCTGGGAAAGTCAGAGAATTCAAAAAATCGGCAAGCTAGATGAATCAAAGAAATGAAAAGAAGCAACAGTCAGTTTGTCAATTGTAAGTTGGCAACCTGGCCAGCAGGAAAGAAGGTATTGCATATTTTACGCTAGACTTTATTATTTTGTATTCCTGAAATACATTTCCTAATTTTTGAAATATAAATAATGTTTATCTAAAAATGGTCTTCACATGGTAGGCAGCCTGGAAAAAAAACTGTAATGGCACTGAGTGAAAAAGCTGGGAATGGTAGATTAAGAAACCAGTGATTTTACTGATGCTGTAAACCAAATAGCTTTTAGTTAGGGCACCTATTTAAAATAAATCTAAACAAACTGAAACCATATGAGGCTGATAACCTGAACACCTAGTGTGATTTTTAAAATGGCTCAGGTAAATGCCTCAAAATGGGGATTTAGAATGAAAACACTGATAGAATCTCAGCTTTGTTATAATACAAGTAAATACAGGTATTATGAAGATGCTTTCAGTATGCAGAACCTGCAATTCCCAAAATGAATGCAGGATTTACATGATCACTAAAGCAGGATAGCAAAAGGTAATTCATTCTGACACATTAAATGATAAACCAGGTCTGGTAGAGCTCAGCCAAATAAATAAAAAAACACAGGGGTGCGGTGTAATTTTGGTTCAGATTAATTACTTCAAATAAGCAAGTGAATACAGATACAGCAAAAAACCTGACAGGTGGATGCAGTTAAAAGAGAAGTAATAGCTTCTTTCTGTATAGAGGTCTGAAAAATAATTGAATAAGTTAGTGACTAGGAGCACCTGCTTAGAGTACAGAAAACTATTTTATTCTGCTCTCAGTGTGTTTTATTGGACTATACAGGGTTAGAGTAGTGAAACTACAAAGACTTAAAAACCAATCTCAAAAAATAAATGCAAGATATGTATCTGAATGCTGTGTTGTTGTCTTAGGCCTATATGAATGGTACCAGACTGAAGTCGTTCATAATGTTGTTTGTGGCTGCAAACCACTAGGAGTCTGTTTTAGCCTCTGATTTTTTTCTTAGAGGTACAGTAATAATATATAGCCTATCAAAATGTTTCAGAGCTAGGTCTTACGGAGTATTTAGTGGTATGGTCATAATGTGACCTCTCAGTGTTGTTACTGTAGCTGTGTGGTTTGATATTTGACCCTTGTTTTAATTTTTCCACATCAACAAATTGGCAAAAACTGATAGAAGACTGCAAGTTCAGCATTTCTCCTTGAGGCAAAATGTTATTCTAGTAAGTTCTGGTTCACCAAATCATGTGAATGATTGCCCACATCAGATGTCTAATCATTTATGATTTAACGTAGCTCACTAAATGCATATCTTAAAAAATTATCAAAAATGATACCTTTGTGTTGGTTCAGAAGTTTATAGCCTTCACAATATCGGCCTCTGGATGTTGTCATTCTGGCAGTATTTACATAAGAATATGTGGCAGCAAAATCAAATTCCTTTTCCCCATCCCACCAGCCCTTGCTTTTGGCATATTCCTTCAATTCTGGGTGTTCTCTGTCGATCTTGGTTGTGATAGAGAGCTGGTTGGAAATATTCCGTACACCTCCTGTTTGTAAGGTGAGGAAAGAATCATTTTAGTACGTCAAATGCTTTTGCTTGATATTTTGTTGATAATTAGCTTACTAAAGCAAATTATGCACTGAGTAGTTTTCTACAAGATCTGTGAGTCCTGTGGTTTATTTTTGGCCCTCTTCCCCTGGCTATATGTATCCTTCTGATTGAAATTCCACTACCACTCAGTTCCGACTCATTTACTTCTATTGCCAACATCACATTTCAGGTTCTGTCCTGATTATTCCCATCTTTACATTCTTCCTCTTAGACCTCCAAAGACATAGGTCATCCTTCTAAGTCCACTGGAGCAATCAGCCACTTCAGGGCCCACTGCACTAATCCTGTCAGTATCACCCTGTCACCAAATGAAATTGTCATTGATTGCCACCATCCTTAAGACGATACATACTGCTGTCACTCTCATGCTGACCTTCTTGCTGTCCTCTGTCTTCCAAGGGCAGAAGCAGTCACCTCTGACTCTGAAAAAGCCCCCTGTGACTCGGCTCCTCTGTGAAACTGTGAGCCTCTCCACATTGATGCTCTAGGAAGCAACTCCTGTTGTTTACAGGCATGTGTACATAGCTGGAGGCTAGTCTGGTGCCTTAATGAAATGGTAAATGAGAAGTGGAGAACTGCTAATTGTCATTGCATTTGAAATGTTTAAAGCAAAGAGCATCATCCATACCTTCTACTTTTTCTGCTGCCCAGTATTTTCCTGATGTTTCCAGCACCCATGCTTCATTTCTGTCAGCTATCAGAAAACTGTTATGGTACGTAAATACCATGTGGCTCTCCATACAGTTTCCTCCCTGTCCATATTTTTCTAGCAAATCAACTATGACAGTAAGAGCCTTTTCAGCTGTGTCCGCTCTCTCAAGTCCAAGCCTAAAACATAAGGAAGATGTTATTTTTGGAACTATAAACTTTACATACAACTATTCAGCCTGAATATTCAAATTGAATTGGAAGGCTATTTCTATCTGTACCTGATGCTTGTATGATCTGGTAAGAGAAAGGAGCAAGTCACTTAAAGGGCTTGTTTGAAGTAGGTCCTGTATGTCCTTGACATGGGGAAGACCAACCACGTGGAAATACAGAAAGGCAGGGAGAGGGCTCCTAGGAAATGCCCCCAATCCTGTGTGGGTATTGGACTGGGGGGAAGCAGTACCAAGAGGAACGGACTGACTGCTGTAGGTTAAAGAGAGTTACACTGGCAGCCAGCAAGGCAGGCAAAAGAAGCTGCTGTTATTTACATGGAGATGCACGGCTAAGACTGAAACTTAAAAATATGCATCTAAAGGATGAGGAAAATCACTAGTTCCTGAAGTCCAGATGTGCTCTAGTTATGAGTCTTGTTTCAGTTTAGTATAAACTTTGTAGAGAGAAAAACATTTGATGATTTCCTTGGCAGATTCTGTTCTAGTGCCTGATACCTCTCCCAGCCTCCCAGCTCCGGGCAGAGATCTAGCACCTGTGCCAAGAAACGCTTATTTTTAACCAGGGCTAGAACAGCAGAAGAGCCAGATGTGTCTTCTGAAAGTGGAAGCACGTATTTCCCCGTGTAACTCAAACCAAATGTTTTTAAATTAAATTCCGAATTCGGTACCATTTACCAAAAGGGCCTGTGCAAACCTGACGAGGTCCATGCCCAGGAGAGCCTCCCCGTCGCAGACCTCCTCTCTGCCCCACACCGCCTCGTTGCCGATGCACACGCCGTGCTCGTTGGCGCCCATCTCCGCGCCCCAGAGCCAGGCGGGGCGGCTCAGCACCACGGCGTGCGTCCGGGCCGCCTGCTCGATCCGGATGTAGGTGCACTGGAAGAGGGCAGAGCACAGGTTATCTGTCACGCCATCGCTCCGGCGAGCATCTCCCCTCGATTAATCGCCTAATCGCGGGATAAAAATACACGGAAAACAGGATGAAAGGGGTTATTTGGTTTTTAGGCGACTCGTGGTGCCCCGCGGCGGGGCCGCCCCCGCGGCCTCACCTCCAGCGCGGCGCCGGGCGGGTGCGCGGCGGCCGGGAAGTACACGACCTCCTGCACCTCGTCCGCCGGCCGGTCCGAGTTCTTCCCGAAGACGACGCGATCCCCCGCCGCGGCGGGCGGGAACGCCACGAAGGTGTCACAGGAGCGGGGCGGCGGCCGGGAGAACATGCTGACAGCGGCGGCGGGCAGCGGCCGCTCCTCGGGGGCCGGCGGCAGCGGGCGGAGGCGTTGCCGTTACCGCGCCGCGCAGGAAGGCCCGCCCGCTGACCCGGAAGGCCCGGCGGAGGCAGCGGGCTGACGGCCCGTGTCAGTGCGGGGAGCCGGTGGCTCCCTCCCCGCCGCCGCCATGGGGAAGTCGTTCGCCAACTTCATGTGCAAGAAGGATTTTCACCCCGCTTCCAAGTCCAATATCAAAAAGGTGAGGGGGGCCGGGGGGCCGGGCCGGCCGCAGCCGTTGCCGGGCGGCTGGCCTGGGGTGAGGCGCCGCGGCCCCTCAGGCGGCCGGGCGGTCAGGCAGGCTGCGTCCGCCGCGCACCGGGGGCGCCCGGGGGGCTGGGACGGGGCCGGGCAGTGTCCCGGGGGGTGACGGGCACGAGTAGGGCATGTCGGCCTTGCTGTGTGGGACCGGGGCTGGGGCAAGGAAGAGGCAGGAGAAAAAGTTAAGGAATACTTGAAGCTTCAGGTTTTCTTGCTCACGGGTGCGAGTAACTATCGCCTTTTCCCGGCTCCAGGTTTCCAACACCTGGTTCTCTGGATAAACAGGCACCATACACCGTCCAGGGAAACCCCCACCTGCCACCATGTGCCCGTATTTTCCCAGTATTTCACACCGGCCTTGGCCTGGTTACAGGTCTCTCTTCCCCAGAACCGTGCCATGCCAGGAGCTCCCGAGAGGCTGGGATTTGGGGTCTGGTGAGACTTAGGTGAGGAAGTGTCACTACAGGGAGGACAGTGGCACACCCAGAGTGTTTTCTGAGCCTACTTTTCCCTTTGAAAGACTAAATTTTCTCATGTCATTCCAGTTCTTACATGTTGTTGGAGTTGTACCTTGTCAAAATTACTGCTTGTGTGAAGTTCATTTGTTGAAATGCTGGATGAAAAGAATAAATTTTATGTCACTAGAATGGGAATTTTCCCTTGTTAAGTACCTTCAATAGATTAAGCCAGTTAAGTATTTATACATTAATAGATTTTGAGGAAGTTTTTGTGTTTGTCTAAAGTAGACGCTTACTTGTTTTAACTAGGTATGGATGGCGGAACAGAAAATATCATATGATAAGAAGAAACAAGAAGAGTTAATGCAGCAGTATCTGAAAGAACAGGAATCCTATGATAATAGGTGAGAACTGGCATAAGATCACACACTTCTTCCTACTGTCTCTTGTTTTCATGGCAGTGAAGGACATATTGTGAGTTATTTGAAATACTGTCTGCCATTGACCATAGTAGTAGGAGAGGACAGTGGCTCATAAATTGGTGTCTGATTAAGCAGAGGTCACAAGAACTTCTTTAAAGTGGCTTGCGTGTCTTCTAATTCATTCCAAAATATGTTATGTTGCACAGAACAGCAGGTAACCTCGTATAACAACGTATTTGGATCACACAGAAATCTGTCTTTCATAATTCTGTGGCCACAGAGTTATGCTTCAGTTGTGATTGAAATGTGTGATATTTTGGTACACAAGGGAGCACGCAGAAGTATTGACTGGTCTCTCGGGTTTTTTGATACTCAACTTATGTTACTCAACAAATGAAAATTGCCAGTTATTATAACAATTTCCTGCTTCACTTTTTTTTAATAAGTAATACCACTGTGACTGTTGTGTGTAACACGCCAAACTCTGTCCTTTTTATTTAGATTGCTTATGGGTGATGAGCGTGTGAAGAATGGTCTTAATTTCATGTATGAGGCCCCACCTGGCGCAAAGAAAGGTACTGCGGTTTCCTGGTTGTGAGCAGACAGTACTGCAAAGCTAAAAACCCTCTGAAGAAATAAGCACAATGTCTTTTATTTTAAAATAATGTGTTCATAGTGAGGTAACGCTAGAAGGTATGATTTTTAGTTCATCCTGTTGCAATATGCAGACATACATAGTTTTATAAATAATAAATACTGAGATTCTGTAGACAAAAGTGCTGGCTGACCTGACTCTGGTGGGTCTGACTCTGACTGTATTTAGTAAATTCATAGATGGAAGTTACTAAGTACCTCGTGGATACTCATATCAGTCACTTAATTTTAGAAAAATCTGAATGTAAGTGCAGAACTAAGAAAACTTATTCCCTTTAAAAGAAAATGTATTCCCTTTAAAATGCAACTTTCCTATTTGCATGAAAACATTTGGAAATGCTTGGATGGGCTCATTCTTGTAGAGCAAATTTTGCAATTATTTAACTTTAAAAGGTCTTAAAGTAATCCCTTAAGCTTAGAGCAAATGCAATTTTAAACTAGTGATTTTTGCTACAAAATCTTTTTTTAAAATTTAAAAATTAAGTATTGTTGCTACTTCTGAAAAAAAGTTTAAAGCTTTTTGTATTTGTGTATCAAATCAATATAGTTTTAAAAGATGGTTCTGGTTTTACAGGATTTATAACCATATACTAGAGGGTGATTATTTATAAGTGCGCTCTATTTAAATAAAGTTACTTTCTGAGTATTTGCACTATTGTATTAGTATAAACCATAAAATCTTTTGTCTCTAGCTTAGATGCCAGCTGCATTTCACATGTATAATTAATGTATCATTTCTTTTCTTTCTATGATTTCTGAAAATTCAAAGAGGAAACTAAAGAGGTATATGATTACATAATTTCTTTATGTTTTCTTCCTACTTACTTAAAATGTATTAAAAATAATTTCAAACTTACCATGTTTTCTGTTTTATAGCAAGAAGGAGAGACCGAATACAAATTTGAATGGCAAAAAGTCGCCCCTCGAGAAAAGTAAGATGTCTGGATTTTATCTAAATAATTTTTTTTTCCTTCTTACTTACCTTTTGTATCCTTTTGTTTTTTTCCTTTTTTTTTTCTTATTTTATTTTTGAGCAGGTCAGCTGTGTAATCCTGTCATGTCCTGGCAGTTAATTAGTAGAGTCTATAAACCTGGAACTATTTCCTTGATCACCTTAGTTGTTGTTTTAATTTTACATCTGTATTGGAAAACACATTAAAACTAATGTTTACTGGAAGTATATCTCTGAATGGTTACACACTTAACAATAAAAGGTAGTTTTGTATATGATGGTTTAAAAAAAAAAAGTGAATTGAGTATTCGTTTTCTTTTGTGTTTGTGTAACAGATATGCTAAGGATGATATGAATATCAGAGATCAGCCATTTGGTATCCAGGCAAGTTACATAAATTTTACTCTGTGGATGTCTTGGGTATATTTCAAATATTATCTAACTGCAGAACATTCACGTGGACTCTCTTAATTTTATCATCTTTTTCTCAGTGAGTTTAAAAACTTCTCTTATGCCTAATAACACAGACATTTCTATAGCTGTTAAGCTGTACTTTTAACTACATTATGTCATATTTTTTTTTTCCTTTTAGGTGCGGAATGTGAGATGTATTAAATGCCACAAGTGGGGTCATGTGAACACTGATCGAGAATGTCCTTTGTTTGGCCTTTCTGGAATTAATGCGAGTTCAGTCTCCAGTGACGGTTCAGGTAGGCAGTGAATGTCTTTTAAAGGTGCTGGTTAGAAATTTTGGGGGAACTCATCACGCTTAATTTTAGAAGGTTTAAGTTTATCATATTTCAATGAGTTGATTAAATGGGAAAAATGCTGCTTTATTCCAAATGTGGGATCCACAATTTCAAGTTAATTATTTCAAATGACAGGGACATAATTTTCTAATTAGTAGAACATTTAGAAAATATTCCATAATGACGTTGCTTTGATTCTATCTGTGGCAAAAATTCAGAAGTTGTAATGAGATTGTTTATATCAGAATGACAATATTTGTGTCACTCAAAGAAACCTAATGTAATGGATTGCCAAAGACTGGCCCAGTTCAGATTCAAGCAAACTGCTTGGAAAAGCTGGAATATATCCGTATATCTTTTTTAATCACTTGGAAAAAAAAAAGGAGAGATTTGGGGTTTTTTATACATGTAATTGTGCTTCTATAAGTGGACAAGCAATTGAAACCTAGATTTCCAAATGTCTCGTTTCCTTTCAGCTGGCTTCTTGTTGCTTCCTGAACTACATTTTTTTTTCCTCTATTAGCTTTCCTGTTGCTTGAAGTCACGTGGCATTTAGTGTTAGATGAGGCTTAAAGAAGTGGATATAAACATTCAAATTGAATATTTTTTTTACCTACAATACTTTGCTTTCTGTAAGTTGACCCAAGTTTGTAACACTTTTAAGATTCTTAAAACTGTGGCGTGTTAAAGAAAACACCTGGTAACATGGGTGAGTCTTTGGACTTGCTGTACTGCGCTTTAAGATCATGTGCCGTGCTGTGTGTTCAATTTTGCAGGGATACCATTGCAAGTGCACCCTTGATAACATCTGGTTTCCTTCTGTCTTTCCTCAGGTTATCTATTTATGTAGTAGCTCTTGTTTCATTACATATTTAGCCTACCAACAATCTTGCTTTTTAGAATTAGGTCACCTAGATATGTCATTTCTTTGAGATGAGGCCTGGAAGACTTAAGTTAAAGGAAATAGTGCCTCTTACACTCCTCTGCTTTTAGGCACTGTCTTATGATTATACCATTGTATTAGCCATCCTGTAGCTGACATTCTTAGCCTTTCTATTCAGTAGGTTATAACATTAAATCATTTTCTTGCCTCATTCTTGCCTTAGAAGAAATTGTGCTTGGAGCATTTGGTGGTGGTAGAATTATATTGTGCAGCTCTTACATGTCAGGTATGCTTTTGTGCTGCAGAATTCACTACCCACCCACAGACTCCCCCTCCCCTTCCCTGCCCCCTTCAAATGATGTGGGTAAATTTTAGGAGTGTGTGGCTGGGAAAGCTGAAAGTATTTGTACATGCTAGCACAAACTTGAAAGTGGACTCATTATTCATAACGGTGTAATATGGACACTTTGCGGTGTCAACATAAGACTAGCTGCTTGTTTCAAACCTAGCTGAACTAACTAACTAGGTGTAGGCAACGTTTGACTGCTGTGGGTGTTTCCTAGTCAGAGAGGTGTTCTCTGGGTAGCTTTCCAAACCGTCTTTCTAAGCCTGAAGAGAGGGATTTAGCACATATAGTGAATTTTGCATGAAGGAAAGTGCTGTAAAATTACTTAGATGTTCTCAGACTGTGCCAATGCCCTCTCATTTTCAACTCTGGAACTTAGAAGACTGTGCTATGCTGAGCATAGACTTTTGTAGGCTGAGGAAGGATTGTAGGGAGTAGGGGTGGGCGACAGATCAGGGTTTGTATATATAATTTGTAAGACACAGTTCTTGGATTTGAATAGTCAGCTGTAATGATACTGCTACTTTATCTTTCTTTCTTTCAGGGAAACTATGTAAAAACACTGTAGGTAAAGTTTAAAACACTTTAAGTTCTTGATTTAAGAGCAAACATAAGGCTTATAGGAAGTGGTAATATCATTAATTAGATCATTGGATAAAAGGTTGTCTGCTTTTTCTAACCTCAGGAATACAATCCTTTCATCAGCTTTTCTAAAACTTCATCTGATTTAATAACAAGCTAAATTACACTCCTTTGGCAACTTCTGGAAATTCCGTGTATGTAAATGAAGCATTACAGTTAAGTGAGAACACAAGTTATTGAATTCACTGGTTCTCTGAAGACTCATAATTCATCCATGTGGTGTGTTAAAGCTTGCGTCACACATTTTAAAAAAAAATGTTTTTTTAACTAAACCCTGACACCAGTCCTGTGTTGTCTGGGATGGGAGTAAGTAATTATCTGCTCAGTTGTAACAGTGCTACAGATCTGCAGTTAGCTCTGTAAAATTAACCTACGTGGAGGGTAAAACAGTGTTTTTACATTTCCTAACAAGACACTGCAACATTAAAAAGACACCCCCGACAATATAATCTTGTCTTGACCATTTCTCTTTATTGCTTTTTGTTTCTTCTCATTACTTCTACTTAATGCTTTGTTACTAGCCCTAATGCTGAATCGCTGTCCACCTCTGAGAACCTCCTTCTGTTCCTCTGTACAGCACACCTCCTCAAGTTCTGCTTCTTCCTGCTTCTATCAGTGATTGCATGCGCTCCTAAGCTGCTCTTATGTCTCTAGGCTAAATTCCTAATTATTTTCTTATTATTTTATAGTACTGCAAAAACGTCCCTTGTCACACTGTTCTTATTTAGATTGGCTAGAACTGCAGAAAATACTGCTTTGTAAGGGACAGACTGGTTATGATATCTTTTTATGAAACCTTTCTGTGTTCCATGAACTGACGATTAGGTTTAAAAAAAACCCAAAAGCTCTTGAATTGCTTTCCACCCCCATGGCCCCCACTGCCATGTATCACAAATAAGTTTCTCCTCAGGCGTAGAAAACTGGTAAAAACATGTAAATAGTCCAGAGTTTTAATTTATCATGACTGTCAGCACCAAAAAAAAAGAAGTACAAAACCACTTGGCTTCTAAGGTCTGCACTCCAAAGAACAGTTTTCAGGAGCTGTTTGTTTCTAGAATGTAGAAGAAAATATGCACCTCTGAAGAGAACAATGAATCGGGATTTCAAGGATAGGGAGTGATTGCTTATAGTATACAGCAAGTCTGGAATGTGTATTTAATTTATTTGACTGTTTTTTAAGTAGCTAAATGTGTGAAAGTATGTTTGCAACCATCTCTTGGGAAAGAGTTGAAAAATGTTGAGCTAAATTATTAGAGCAAATGACCCTTTTAAAGGTCAGGAAGTAATTCCATATGTAGGAAGTAATCTCTGAAAGCTTGTTCCCAGCTTGTGTGTCAGGAAATTGAAATATAAATATCTTCTCATAAATAAAAGGGTACATCTGAGAAATACAGCTATAAGGAATAAAGTTGAAACCAGAATAAAATTTTAGTGCAATAGTCAATATACCAGGACTCCAATTAGTTTATGAAATTAATTGTATTAGAAGGACCAAATTTAGGCTGTAAATCATTGAAACTTTTTTTTAAAAAGAGCAAATCTTTTGCATTTCTTTATAAAGTCTTTGAAAAGAGCTCTATTACTTTGAAGTGATTTACTTGGTATCACTTTTCCTCTGAATTGTATCATCCTAATAAAAGACGATCTTGCATCCTCTTCTTGCAAACTGAACTGAATAATTTTTTCTAGGTGGTGTGTGGTAGTTACACTACCTACATTCAAGTTAGGATTCTTCAAACTTGAAAAGCTTGAAAAAAAATTCCCTTGTTAGAGCACACCCTGCATCAGCACAGTGTTCAAAGATGCTAGTCTGTGTCCTGCAAAGCATCTTGGCTGGTAATGAATTTCTAAGCAATCAGTGTTTGGGAACCCTTGGCCTCATGGTTCTGAATCTGGTATTTTAAGGACATGAGCATCACTAATTTCTGCAGAAGTAGCTTTTAAGAAATGGTCTGGCTTCCCTGTAGGAGACTTTTAACAGGCCTTGTTCTTCTGAACCTTGTTGTTCTTTTGCTTTAGAGAAGCACACTTAACACACAGGAAAATAGATTACTCTGTTTTGTTCACTGCTGTCTTCATGCATTTACCCAAACATGTTTCTATCCGCAGAACAGTAATAGTAGAAACTTCAGATGCTCTGCTGTAAAAAAGGCCTGAAACATCTCGTACATGCAAGTTTAGGAACCACGGGAGAAATATTATATACTAATTAGACTCATGACTGAATTCCATCATTTAATAACTTTGAAGTCTTTAAAAGTCTCTAGTGTAGAAGGGTAACTGCTCTCAGGAACGTTACTGAACAGAGTTAATTAACCTGGAAAGGAAACATGTTGGTTTAGCCCAGGTAGGCAGCTCAGCCCCACACAGTGCTCGCTCACTCCACCACAGCAGGATGGGGGAGAGAATCAGAAGGGTGAAAGAGAAAACTTGGGGGTTGAGATAAAGACAGTTTAATAGGTGAAGCAAAAGCCGTGCACACAAGCAAAGCAAAAGAAGGAATTCATTCACTACTTCCCGTGGGCAGGCAGGCGTTCAGCCACCCCCAGGAAAGCAGGGCTCCAGCATGTGTAATGGTTACTTGGGAAGACATACACCATCACTTTGAACATCCCCCCTTCCTCCTTCTTCCCTTGGCTTTTATTGCTGAGCACGATGTCATAGGGTATGGGATATCCCTTTGGTCAGTTGGGGTCAGCTGTCCCAGCTGCGTCCCCTCCCCATGCCTTGTGCACCCCCAGCCTCCTCACTGTCGGGGCAGCATGAGAAGTGGAAAAGGCCTTGATGCTGTGCAAGCACTGCTCAGCAATAATGAAAACATCCCTGTGTTACCAACACGGCTTGTTAGCCACAGTATTGCTAACAAATCTTTATGCATGTATAAAGGATTGGCACTTACCTAATTGGAGGAACATTTTCATCTTTCTCCTTGGTCAAAAGCAAAAGGTTTTGACAGAAAATGAGGGTAAAAAAATTATTTTATTAGGATAAACAAATTATTGAGTTAAAAACAGCAAGATCAGCCTTTCCTCATCCTTCTCTTTCTTCCTCCAAAAACTGGGCCTTCAAAGGTCTTAGTTGAATGGTGACTTCAATTTAATAAAAGTACAGGGGGTAATGTATTTTTTTAAATGCCCAAATTGGTGAGTTTCGGTAGGATGTAGGCTCCTTATTTGAATGAAAATAAGTTTAAGTAATGCAGAAGCCGAATTCAAGAGCACTTGATACAAGTTCAGTTTGTGTTTTGTTCTGATTTTTTTTTGTTCTGATTTTTTCCTGCTTCAGAGAGAGCAAAATAAAATGTTTTTTCAGCCTCAGTGGAAATATTTGAGTTCAAATGAATGAAAAGGAAACTCCTATGTCTGATTTAGTTGCATTGTCTAAAGTTCCTGCTCTGTTTCTCTGTGAGGGAAAAGAAAGAGTTATTGGTCGCCTACATACGTTCTTTTTCACATCATAAAATGACAACCAATGTAGGCTTTTTCTTTTCCGTATCTGTAAGCTGCGATTCTCTTATTTCAGCAGAAGGATACTTGTCTTTGAATCTTAGAAGATTGCATTGTGATCTTCCTCTTTGCACATAAACTGATCGGCAGTTGCTGTTCTGGATTCAGCGTTGAATATCTTGTACGCAAAGACCAGTCATGGACTTCAGTTTACTCCGGTGGAACCGCTGCAGGGCGAAAGCATGTCTGTGGCACAGAACTGTGTTCTGTGAGGAAAGACTGCTGTCTTTCAGGTTCTGACATACACTGCAGCGCTCCAGCAAACAAAAATAATTACAATCGGTACCTTAAGTTAGGCATGGTGGCTTGGTTATTTTGCTTCTGGGGCCATTTTACTAATCTAGCTGGTAATTCATACAAAAAAAATAATAATCTTACCATTAAAAAAGCACCTATTGAATAATATCTCACCAGTGAATAGAGATTATTTTTGCAATAAGGCAATTTCAGTGGATGTGGTTATCATGGGATAATCACACCCCTGGGGTACAGCCTTGTCTGTAATCTCCCAGGAGTGTAATTATTTCATGATAACTGCACCTCCTGGTGTTGCATTATTTCCATTATGAAATTCTTAGTTTTAGATATAAAGTAACTTACTTTGATCACTGGAAACTGCAAAGTAGTGTTAGAATATTCCAGCTGTGAGGCTTACAGAGACCAACTTATAAGATTTACTTCTCCTTTACAAAGCTAAATTAGGCAATCAAAATGCTGCTTTGGGCTAAACTGATTTACAGTGGTTTTTACTGATAAAATCCTAACTTTCAAAGTTCAGACAAGATCAAAATATTAGTTGTGGTTCTGACTTTATGTGCCACTGTGTATATATGCATGCATAAAATCTGTAATATATACCAGCAAAAAAAACCCCAGGTCACTGGCATCTAAAAGTTTGCCAGTTTTTACAATCCTTTTTTATCACTAATCAGCAGCATCTGTTGATTTTTGTGCTTTTCAGTGCTTTTTTTGTGAAACCTGAAAAGCCTTTGACTTTACTAGAACAGAGACTGGTAGGTTTTCTGTGCAAAATGTTTTGAAGTAATACTGTTATTTCACTTCAAAATTGCCTGCAACTTTCTTGGTCAGGTGAAGTTAGGACAAACTAAATACCTCTTTTTTTTTTCTTTCTTTTTTTTTTAAAAAAAACATTTTCCTGCAAGCCATCTACCTTATTCAGTGAGGGTTGGGGAGGGGATTGCTAAAAAGCTATGAAAGCTTTAATGCTTACAGCTTTTATTGTATGTTTTTAGAACAAGTAATCTGCTAGGAATCTATTACTATCTTATGAAGAAAGGTACTACTAAGAAATAAGGCTAGTGTCTCAAATGGGGAGGTAATTTTGTGAATGGTGTAGTTAGAAGTGGGATGCTGAGATTAAAAAGGGTTCTTACGCTCTTGGCCTATGAAACCTAAGGCCGGAGAGTGCTGGGCATCCTTCTCTGCTATGGACTGCTTTGAATGTTTTCCAGCCAACTGGCTCCATACACGAGCCGTCCAGTGAAATTACTGAAAAGAAGGAGGGTACTCTAAAGTGATTAGCATGTTGTGGAAAATTCAGGCAAATAATGGTAAAAATGTAATGGAGCAACATGTATATGTATCTAGTGTCTTATGGTCTATGAAGATCAAGAAACTCTAGGTGTGTCTATGCAAGTGCAGCCTTCTAAAGACTCATTATCAGCTCCTAGAGTTTGTGCCCTCTCTTTTCATTGCCTGAGTGCCTGTAAACTAATTGTGGTTGTGGTTTCCATAGGCCTATCCCTTAAGTGTGTTCAACTGATCTTTAACTTTTGGGTGAAACTCCGTTCCATAGTAATCACTGAAATGCTCAGTCACATGGAGACCCCAAAAAAAGGAAACCTATGTCTGTTATATTATGTCCATATCTCACTGCATTTTTTCAGTGACAAATAAGGTACTTTTGTTTCCCAACAGATAAAAATCTGCATTTTATCAGAAATGCAGGAATTGATTTAAGTGTTCTCTTGAATCTATAATAACAAAGAAAATGTATTTGAATATGTTAACTGTGGATATTTGTATAAATGGTCATCTGTAGAAACATACAGTGTAGGAAACCTTTCTTTATGATCTGCAGCTGAGACCTTTGATTGTGAACAGTAGGAACCTTGAATAAATCTTCGCGTAGTTTAAGAACTGTCACATTTTAGAATAATCCTCCGTTTATGTTTCAGAAGCCTCTGTATTTGGTGTGAATGCATAAAATACAGATTTCTATTAGAAGTCTTGTGCTTGGCGTTTAAGCAATAAATATGGATTCCTATAGCAGTTTGACAATGTTAAATGGTTTTTACTACTCAAAAAAAGTAAAATGGAAACTCGGGATTCTCTGAAATACCCTACGACAAAAGCATGGCAAATCATACTGAAATTCTGTTCCATAGTGTTAAATTCGGATAAACTGCAGACCCTCTGAAGAAGAGCTAATTAAAAGCCAGAGGGTTTTTTATTCATTGATTTCTCTCAATGCCAACTACAGCAGTTGCTTTGAAGTGTAAATATGGTCTGAATGCAGTCATCTCTGAAATAGATGAAAAAATTATTAGTAAAAAATGATCAATTCTGAGTTAGTGGAGGCAGCATATATTTGCTATGTTCTTCATGACCAGGATCATCATCACATAATTTTGATAATAGGTCTTTGTCCTTTAGGTAAATAAGTGTCTACTCTTATCTCTGTCATAACCCCAATAAAAGTTCATAGATGGTTCAGTGTGATTAGGCTCAGTCTGAAATATTTTCCATTTTTATTCAATTTCAGTGAAAAAAAAGCATATGAAACTCTGTGGAGAGCACAAAAAAAGTATATGGATGTATTGGCAAATCTGTCTTTTAGTTTCTCTTCTAAAGCAAAACCTAAAAAGCCTTGTATGATGTTATGCCTTCGCTACTATTCAGAGAAGGAAGCGTTCTGAATTCAGAGTGTATTCATCCTTCATGTGATAGTGTGCTGAGCCAAAACCCACAAGCAGAATGGTTTTCTAAAACCTAGTGTGGAAGAGCTGTTTGCATACTTCCTGGAGTATTTATTTCTTTATTTTTCAAGAGCAGAGTGTGGCTTTAGTATCACTGTTACATAGAAAATTGAATTTCAATTTGGAAGAGTTATGGCCTCATGTTGTCCAAGATACATATAAGAAAGAACGAAGACACCATGCTTTAGGCCTACTTTGTTAACAAAAATTATGTAGTAATAAACGATAAGCCTTGAAAGTGTCTTGTCCTTGATTCGTAAATTAATTTTTAAAGATGGTAGAGTGGAGTATACTGAGTGTGACGTATACTGACCAATTGGTAGCAGATATGCCACTGTGCTTTTTTTACATTGGCATTCGTGTAAATTATCTATTATCAAGTCAGGAGAAGTCTGATGGTATGATAATGGTGATATTTTTAGATTAAAATGGACACATCTGTAAACTAAAAGATGTCCCACACCAGAATGTATTCTCGGAAAGGGGAAGCTCTATTCTAAATAATCTGTTTTGATGTTACACAAAATGACTATTAGTTAAAATAAAAGTATAAAAGTTGTAATTAAAATGACACCATGAAGAATCTATTGCCTTTTTCAGTAACTTTTATGTTGAGTAGTCTATTTAATTTCATAACAATACGTAACTGCAGCCACTATCTAAGTATGACTGGTTGCTGTAATTTCACCTGCCACAGGTGGGAATAGTGGTTACACTATTACTGCTTCTTACCTCTTTGCTTTCCATATGTACTCCACAATAAAAATCCGTGTAAAACTTAATTGATTGCAAAGAATAATTCAGTTTGCTCATCTGCACTGGTGAGAGCAGTGAAAGCTTTTATCAGTAAATTGAGCAGACACTGTCAAGACTGCATCATGAGTAGATAGAACTAAAATGGCTGGTTTTGGTGATAACTGGCAATCATAACATTATGGTCTGTCCTTATTGCCACTGAAACTGTTGCAGAAAAAGTGGTATTTAATCACAGTCGTTATGAAAAGAGGTTTTAGCATACTGTTCTCTAATATTGGATAATTTGAAAAATGTGCTTTAGACATTTTAATGGAGGCCTTCTAGACAGTGTGTTGCAGCTATCATTGTTCTCCTAAGAGGAGTCCTGTGCCCGTGCCTCTTAGAGGAAACATTCTGGCAACAACAGGGTGTTTCATACACTCTGCATTTGTAGCTTCAAGAGAAGTACAAGACGGAATAGAAAATGAATTGCAGCTATATGTTTCTTTTGTGTCTGGGCTGGGAGTGGGGGTAGTAATGCGGGGTGGGAGAGCTTGCTCTAAGCTAGGCATTAAAGTAATTGAAATCCAGAATTATATCCCCTCCCCTCGGTTGTTTAATAGAAGCAGAATTGATTCTGTTAAATTGATCTCAGTTAAGTGTGATAAGAAATTGGAATGCTTTTTGTTATAAAAAGCAAATTGACAGTATGTTGGAGAAATCCTAGTATGATATCCTTCTGCAATCCAGTATGATTGATACTCATACAGGCTTTAGAAAAATTCTGTTTACAGCTCTTCTGTTTATTCAATTGTATGAATGTTATAAAGATGTACCAACAGCTGTCAAGCTAAGGTTGCACTCAGGTTGTACTTTGTGAAGACTAAAAGCCTTCTTTCCACACTTCGTTGGATGGTTTAAGTTTCAAGATTTTGTGGCCCAACTCTTTGAATCAACTGAGCTATCTGGATTTTTTCCTTAAATAGTATCTTAAACAGAAGATAACAGAGAGAATTAATGCAACAAGAACTTCTGTGGGAAGTAAGAAGCAGAAAGAAACTGTAGTCTTATTTGCTTGACAACACTATTTCTTGACGATTATAAAGACCATGAAAAATACTTTCAAAATCCTTTAGTGGGTCTTTAACTATGGAGCCTCTTTCGTGCAAGTCCTTAATATAAAGTACCTGTAGCTGTAGAAAACTTAACAAGTTGTCAGTTGTCTTAATGCACAAAAATAAGTATGATATCAGCATACAGTTAATTCCACTATATGATAAAAAGGTTTTCCAAGACTATGAATTAATTTTAAAGCAGATAAATGTTTTAGTTTAAAACAAGTGTCATCTGGAAAAGTTTTAAAGGTTTTTTTCTTTTCTTTTTTTTCCCTGTCAAAATGTAAATTCCAGAAAATAAGCTTGACAGTCATGTTCAAAAATAGCAGGGTACTCTATTTGACTTGTTTCAGGAAGAATAAGAAACAGATGATGAAACATTGTAACTTTGAACTTATTTTTAGTTTGCTAATGGATGAATGCTGAGAGACCAGTTGTTAGAAGTCGTAGCAATCAGCTATTTTTACAGGATCCCTATATCTAATGTTCTGTCAACTCATGGCATAATGTCATGTCTAGATGTTTTCACCTGCATGAGATCACGGAGGTAGCTTCTTCACAGACTGTCTCACAAGTCCATAAGGAATGCATGTACGAGGACATCAGTTTTCGTAGCACACAAAGTATTTTTCTATGCCTGACGTAGGAGTGGTTTTTTGCAAGTTGATGGGTGCTGTTCAAGAATACTTGGCTAACATCAGCTCCCAAGATTTTAGCCAGCTGAGAGCCTCTCAGCCCAATCTTACTGTCTGTTTCACAGTTTATGACTTAATTGGAACTTAATCAGATAAAGATATACGGCTATCGGGTATACTTAGTACCATTTTGTCTGGAGATGTCGGAGGGTGATGACATAAGTGTAGTCATAAGCCAAAGACAGGCTGAAAAGATTTACCTCTTTGGCTTACCAGGCAAACCAAGTTTGATCACACTGGGCATAGTCACATCTCCAACAAGCAGGACTCCACCATTGGTTCACACCAAACAAAGGAAGAGGCCCTCTGCCAGCCAGTATGCTGGTGGCTCCAAGATTTAAGCTTTCGATCCTAAGTAAGGAAGCCAAGGACACATCTGAGAAGTTGAGTTTTTCAAACCTATGTTAAGTGACATTCAGTGTTTGGTGTTTCTTCTACAGTTTTTGTCTCCCTTGTTTGTATTAGCCAGGAGAAATCCCTTACTTTATTTTATAGTGTGGAAATGGGAATGTTTGTTCACACATTTAGGCATCTACATCTTTTAAGACTGTGTGAAGAAGCAGCTCAAAAAGTGTGTTACAGCCCTCAATGCTGTCACATAAAATAGCCGCGCCCAGGAATCCTGAAAGACCTCAAACTGTCACTGGTATTTCAAAGAAAATCAGATCTGCTTGTCAAAATCATTAAAGTATAAGTCAAAAGCAGTCTGCTGAGGCATGGATGGGAAAAGAAAGTCACCAAGCATTGGATTCCAAGCAAAGGAGTTTAATTATGAGAATAAAAATTTCCTTGATTCTTCTTGTTGTGTTGCAGAGAGATAGTAACAGAGGGTTGCTATTAAGCTGTGCAGCCATTGTTGCATATAATGTCTTAATTGAAATTCTCGGCCTGGACTTGTAACCAGAAAGAAAACAGTCTCTTTAGACTTCCCAGATCAGATACTGTTTTCTCCCTGCTGTGGTCATGCTGTCATTAGGCAGCAGAACTGAGAAGTTCAGTGGCATCAGCTGTTCAGAAAAAAAGTGCAAGCACGTTCACCCGTGTCATCCTCAAATGTTAATGTTTTTTTAATTGCAAAGATCACACGCTGCAAGAGAGTCCTCTGTAATCGACTATAGCAGATAGTGTGCTTGTGTCGTGCCTGGCTGGGGTCTGCTCACAGAAGGCTTGTGAAATAGGACTGTGTTTTGACTACTTTCAT
This sequence comes from Nyctibius grandis, assembly GCF_013368605.1. NCBI lineage: Eukaryota > Metazoa > Chordata > Aves > Nyctibiiformes > Nyctibiidae > Nyctibius > Nyctibius grandis. The sequence goes on from NC_090666.1 coordinate 14,614,131, forward strand.
TTATGGGGTTGGTTTATTTTCTCAATCTCTTTCCTAGTATTTTCTAAACCCTTTAGTTACAGTAAAAGTAATGTACATAATAAAGCTTCGTGGAGATTCTTGCATCTCCTCACGAGCTAGGCTGAACCTAAATTACTGTTTCCCTCTCAAGTAAAGAGAGACCAAAACACAATTTATTTCATAAACCACTTTAGTCTCAAGGTTCTGTAGGTGCATTTGATGTAACTTGTATACATCCACAAAACAGGAATAACAGTGTTTTGTTAGCTATCTTTGTTATGGTAATACCACACTGTGATTAAAAAATTGTAGATGGAGCTGTGAATGTCTCCTTGATGTCATTAATAGACAAGGAAACAGAACTCATACAGATTCATTTTTAGCCTAACTTACTTTCCTTCTAAGCTTACCTGTGTTTTTCTTTTTAAACCTAGTGCTGATTTCACCTCTAAAAAGCGTATGGAAGCTAACGTAAAAGTTTGCCTGTGGTTTTGTGTTGGATCACAGCTTGGGCAGCCACTGTGACAGGGCTCTTGTTCACTTGTATCGATCTGTGCGTTACAGCACAACCGACGTCCATTGGGCACAAATGCACAAAAATCAATAGTATTGTGCATTTGTTATAAGCTTTTTCTGTAAAAGAGGAAATGATTTTGCTTACCTTTTTCCAATCTTATGCACATAGAATGCCTGAAAGGTTTCTTTCTAGAAAATAATATTGAACTGTGCTTTTGAAGGCCCATAGGCCTTTCATGCCTCTCTGCTCTCGATTCTGCCTGTAGTCCTCATATGGAACCACAAAGATATGGCTTCAGTCTTAGTTCTTTTGCAAATCTGCTATATAGATCTGGGCAAGTTCTAATCTAATGCTCTATCTAATCATGCTAATGATACCTGTCTAATTAGGTATCCAGTACACATCAAAATGTGTACAATGCTGAGACACTGAAGGGGGAATAGCTGGTAAGTTAGGTTACTTTGGTAGGCAGTGGTTCTTACTGCCTTTGAATAACAGGAGGATTCCAGGCTTCAGTCTGGTCACGTGGTTTGGTTTCTTTGGTATGGTGAAATCTTCACTCATGACTTTACACTTTGTCCCCATTCAGCTTCCTCATACAGGGTATTTGACTGAATTTTATGGCTGGCTTCTGTGGCCTTTTCAAATCAAGACATCAGCTGGTACCAAATTCTGTTGTTAGGTTTCTCTCTGCTGTTGGTTTCTGTTCCAGCCAGAGTAGATTTGGGCAAGCGGAGCAAGATTTTAAATTTGAAATAAGCAAAAATGTAGACACTGGAGCCCATATACATTCATTAACTATCAGTGAGCTTACATTTACACTGTAACACATAAAAAGAAACCCCTACTTAATGTAAACTCAAGGAAAGGCTAAAACGTATCACATTAGAAAATTCTTTTGCCTGGCAAAATAAGGCACTTGTGAAAAGAAAGTCAGTAATGCAGGGGCTCCTTAAACCGTTTTCAAAGATCTTCTTTCTTCCTGCTTTACACATAGGCCTGTTTGTTTCTGTGACCAGTGTATTATACAGGAAAACTAGGAAAAAGTTGAAGTTGACATTTTTTTGAGAAAATGCTATTTTACTTTCCACGTATTTTCCATAGTAAAAATCCCCTTTACTTTCCATACTTTTCTGTGTTAAAAATGTACGAGTTTTATCCATCTCTACAACTAAGAAACTCTTAAAACCACAAAGCAGGATCAGTATATTTCATAAGACTAGTTAATCGTATCATTTACAGTTAGTTTACTGAAGTAATAGTAATCGTGTGCTTCATGCTTTATTTTACGTTCCTTCTAATTTAGATTTGCCTTATATAGTAGCGTCAATTAATTGACAGTAAGGTTAGTGCATGAACTGGTAAGGAAATGTACTGAAAGTGACCTAACAAAAGAGTGTATGTTTAGGGTGAAGAAAAAGTACCTAATCAGAGAAGTACACGAGGTTTTGATGATCGCAAGTATTCAATTAAAGCCAGAGTGAGTTACAGGGTTTATAAATTATGCAGTCAAGTCTGAATGATCCTAAATGCATCCCGTATTTTACTCCCTGTTAGATGTTTGCAAAGAAAGATAACGTGCCTAATCCCAAACACCTACTCTAATGCGATATATAGCATATTTTTTAAGCTGATAAAACAAATCTCTGAGGAGATAACAGCCTAGAGACAGCATATCTGGGGGTCCCTAGAATAAGTAAGGACATTAATAATTTTTTCATGTATTTATTTTCCGTATGTATATCAAGTTTCTAATAATGGATACTTTTTACATTTAAGTTCAAAAATTGTGTCATTATGAAAAACGCCTTATGAGTGACATATTAGAAGCGCATTTTCCCATTGTTTTGAGGGAGAGGAGGCACCTAGAAGTCTTACTTAATGTGCTTTCTTTAGGTTTCATGTGCTTTTTTACTATAATAAAAAATATATTACTAGACTTACCTGAATATATTGTTTTCAACATGACAAAGTTACATAAGAGAATCTCCTTGTACTTAAAGAAAAATGCAATTATTTTCTATTCTGAATCTCCAGACTGCTGTTTTAGAAAATCATATCTGATTATTTGCTCAGCAGAAGATTATTGAGTTGATTTAGCTGTGATTTTACTTAACAAAGCTTCAACTGAATTCCTACTGTGGAGTCCAAAAAAGGTAGAGAGATATAAATGATACATTCAAACTGTGATTTTTGTGAACAGGGCCATCAATGCACCCCTCGGAGCTAATAGCGGAGATGAGAAACAGTGGGTTTGCACTGAAACAAAATGTACTGGGGAGAAACTTGACCGCAAATGATCCATCACAGGTAATGATCTTTTTACAAGTAAGCTGAAAATGTCTATAAATCTAAATGTGATTGCTTGTGAATTGCTACTTAATGTTTTCAAATATGCATATCCATAGGAAAGCTGAATAGCTATACCAGGAGAAAAATGTCAAAAAACTTACTGTTTTCCATCTTTGTTTCAGTCAGAATGGTGAATCATAAATTACTTCGTTTAAAACCACATATAATAAATTAAATCCTTCCTCTGGGTGACTAGGAATGGAATTTTTCATAAAGGGGATGGTTAGGGGTTTTGCCACATACTTCTGATGCAATGCGAGCCTTTGGGTGAAGTTTGAGGAAGTATGCACAAGTAATGACTGCCAGGAATGCTAGATCTGAAGATTTTTTTACTTGATTGACTATTGTTACATGTATTATTTCTGGGAATGAAAATGTTTAATTGTCCTTACTTAGACTGCACAAGGTACATTTCTAATTGAGGTGCTTTAATAAAAACATAAAGGGAAAAATTCATATATGCTCCTTGAGTGAGCCACCATGAAATAACCTTTGTTCGTATGGCAGGATAGTCAAACCACTAGTAAAGAGGGGACGACGGCCCTCAGCCGGTCTTGAAATCTTAAGTAAATCAACAATTCCTTGTGTTTCCACGGATGGATGTACCTTTGCATTTAAAAAAGCTATGTGCCCCAGAAAAATGTAGCATATGGGCACTGTTAAATGAATCACAGGGATATCAGTATGTTTGGTTTTTGTTAGGTGTGGTAGGGTTTTTTTGAGAGAGCTTTTTAATCTTTATTTCTTCTTTCCCCTCCCGAGTGTGGCTAAAATTAAAAACATCACGGTGGAGAACTGTGGTGTACCAGATGCACGTAATTTGAAGAATTTGGGGTCTTCAAAGTAGCTATGCTTTGCTGATTGCGTTACTGTATGTAGATTATGTGATTACAGTATTTTGCATTGCTAGAACCCTTTATGAACATTTAAAGACTAATAACACAACAGTGAGGTAGATGTGTTAATACCTATTTTCCTAATGACTAAACCAAGACAGAAAAGTAATTTGCTTAAATTACTCTGGGTTCGAGCAGGACTAGCATCTTACCTATTCATCCAAGCATGATAACAATGGAGTGACTTATCCCGGGGAATCACGTGGGCTCCAAAATTGACTCATTTTCATTAACTATTTCAGAAATGTTTCTTGCTCTAGCAGTGATTTTTTCATATGTTACTAATAACTCCTGTTGTATAACCCCCACGTTATAACACCTGCTCAGCTTTGGGACAGAATGTGGGGGGGTTTTTTCACTTTGTATCGAGTTTGCTGCTCTTTCCAAAGGGTCTTAAACTGACTTAGTAATACAAATAGATTTGTGCCTGTGTAAAAATAAGGTACATAGAGGCATCACTTTTAATACAGAAAACTGAGTGAAGAGATTATTTTTATATATAAGGACTTAACGTTTTACCACATTTTCCTAGGAATTTGTTGCAAGTGAAGGAGATGATGATCCAGAAGTTGAATTTTTAAAATCGCTGTCAACCAAACAAAAACAGAAACTCCTCAGGTAAGTGTGGTACCTAGTAGATGGGATCTGTATCGCCAGTAGTTCTGACTCCATGATTGTCCCTGTAACTCTCCTATGCCATTGAAGAATTTAGCACCATCAGTACAGAAGAAAATCAGCTTAGTCTAGCATACACTTGACCACAAATGGCATTATGCAGCATGTTCTTTTAATCCGGTTGTTTTGTTTTAATCTGACTGTTCTAATCTAGCTGTGATGCCTTTGCACGGTGGCTCATTTCCAATTTAACCAGGATACTGAAATAATAATAACAATTGGCTCACTGAAGATGCTGTCAGTTGCTATTTTAAAATAGTTGGCATATTTTGTGTCCTTTTTAAGTAAGGAATGTGCGTGTAGTTTGAGTAGTTTAAAACGGTGTTCTGTTTGAACTTCTGCTGGCCCAACACAACGAAATTATAATACTTTATATTTTGAATGTTGAAGTTCAGTAAATATTTGGGTCCTTTAGATTTTACTAGTCTGAAGGGATTTTTTTTAATACACTGAAAGTAGTTTCACTGTTCAGTCACTAATTTTTTGAGAAGAATAAACACAGAAAGCAGAATTAAAACTAGGTGAAAGCAATCAAATAGCAGTGAATGCGTGTGTATGATGGAATATTGTACTTACGGCTAGAAAATGTAAACCTCTACTTGTGACAGAAGAGGTTATTGTAAAGATCAGTATTATTTGCGTGGAGAACTCAGAGATGTAGGCTTTAGAGGCTTCTTTATTCACTTAATAGAAAGTGAATGCTAATTGCATTTTTTCATTTTCAAAATCTTTTCTAAAAATGCACAAACAAAAGCAGCAATGATTTTCCAAAGTCTCCAGAACAGGCTGACAAGGGAAAAAAAGCACTACTTACCTTTTTTTAAAAAAAATTAAAGAATTAAAAAATCATATTCCTACTGTTTTGAGGAGCAGCTGTGGATTACAGGAGGATTCTTACTATGGTTAACGTCAGGTTAGAAGTTTAAAAATAATACTTTGCTGAAAGAGGAGGGGAATTCAACATGTTTTTATAGAAAATAGTGTATTTACTGTGTAGGTCATCAGAAGTAGTGAACTTTAAAAGACAATGACTTTGTAATTTAGAGTATCTTAACACGTCTGATTGCGCTACTCTTCTATTTTGAAAATAAAAGGAAGTTGGATCGCCTGGAGAAGAAGAAGAAAAAGAAAGACAGAAAGAAGAAAAAGCAGCAGAAGAAAAAAAGCAAAAGTAAACACAAGAAACGTAAGATGAGATCGTCTTCCTCGTCCTCCAGTGAGACTTCAGTAAGCAGCAGTGATAGCGAGACTGACAGCAGAGATAAAGCAGCACAAAAGAAGATGTATTCTCAGAAAAGAAAAAAAGACAAGTTTTCAGAGGCTAGCAGCAGCAGCGATTCAGAAGGAAAGGCAAAGACGAGGAAGCAAAAACTTCATGAAGATGTCTCCAGTAGTCACGGTAACAAGGACAAAGACAGGGAGAAGTACAGACTTTTAAAGCAAGATAGTTCTGCAGAGAACAACAAATGGAGCTCCTGTGAGGGGGAAGGAAAGTCCAAAAGCAGATACCATAGCACCGACAAGAGAGAGACTGAAAGAAAGGAGAGGGCTAGTAGAAGCCAAAGCATGGATGGGGGGAGCAGGAGAAGCCCTTGCACGAGTCACAGCAGTTCCAGGCAAAGGCAAATAAGAAAAAGTCCAAGTCACAGCCCTGGTGACGAGAGGCACAGCAGAAATGAAACCAGAAGCCCCAGCACAGATGTATACAAAGAGAGGAAAAAATGTAGAGAGCGCTATGGGGACAAAGGCAGTAAAGTGGAACACAAAGAAAGGAACAGACACAGTAGAAGCAGAAGCAGAGAGAGAAGAAGAAACAGATAGTGCAGCGGACAGGTGCAAAGAAGAATGTCTCTGGTTTTTGATGAACACCTTTAACAAGGGCTCGGTTACGTCTTGCTGTTCATTTTCCAACCTCTGTAACTAGCATTTCCTACATAAAGCCAACAGCGTCATTTCTATAATGTTGGAATATTTGTAAATTAGGTATAAATGCTATGGTATTTTTCTTACTGTATAAATACATTTGTTGGCAAATACCTCTTGTATACATGCAGTAATTCATAGACCCAATTTTAGGGTTTTAAAATACTTCAGAGCAGTATGTGATATTCTTGGGTTTGTCAATGATGATTTCTGTTTAGATACAACTGTGAGGGGAAGCAGAGAGTAATTTGGGAAGAGTTCTGGGATATGCTAAATGCTAACAAACGCTTGAGATTGTTCTGGATAAAATCACTGCTTCAGGTATCAAAACATTGTCTTGTAGAGGCTGGTTTTTTTCATACTGAAGCATTTTTCCTAAAGTTCCCTGTAAGAGATCAATTTCATGAGTTAAAACAACAGAGAGACATAGTTCACATAAGTGTGTAGCCAAAATTTTTTGACCTCCTGCAGTGTACAGCTTGGTCAGGGCTATCCAAACATCTTGAACCCCTGTTGGTATGTGTCAGTACAATGTCAGGTTATTGTTCAATAATCCCTCAAGACATGAGAAGAATATTTACTGCCTCAACTGTTTCAGGTATTTTGTTGTTTGTGGTAGAAAGTTAATGTAAATAGTCATCCTTCTGTTTTCATGAAACAAACTTTTTGTTTTTTTAAACCAAATGCTTGTCAGTCATTTTCTGCACACATTGCTGTGAAGATGAACTTCCATAATAAAATACCTTATTCTTTAAAAACAGTTAAGAGTTGCCACCTTCTCCGGTGGTCTGAATCAGTACAAATGCACAAGGCAACACTTCACAAGGTTCTTACTGCAAAGGAAATGCTTCTCCGCCATTTCAGGCTGGCAGATGGAAGTACATTAGTTTGTGGACAGGTGAAAAAGCGTCACCGTACTCAGTATTCTGGCAAGCAACTTTCTTCCTCTTCTCACTCACAGGACAAACAGGACTTTCTTTTATTACCAGTCTACTTCTGCTTCTTAAAACGGTTGCTCAGAAGTTTTTCAGTATCACACAGTATAATATACGGTGGAAGTGACCTGGCTTATCATTTAAGCGCATGTGAATGAGTTGGGAAAGGTGAACCACTAAGGGATGTCACCTCCTTCTTTGAAATGCGTTTGCATTAGGTTGCTGCCGGCATTCTTGCTGAAGTAGCTGGGAGTTAAGGGGCACGCACAATTCAGTGGAGTCAGGCCCTATATTAATGTGCATGCGGAAGCTCTGATTTGTAAAGAACAGGAGGAGACGGCCAACATGCCCATATGAACAATCTAAACAAAACCTCATGTGAAGAATTTATTATCCTTCTGTGTAAGCGAGGATAGAGTGATAGGGGCAAAGGCGTATTCTGGTAGAACGTTTTACGTTAAGTGCAGCATGAAAGATACGAGGAATAGCCAATAAGTACCGGAAGGTGCATCCAAAGAAAGGTCTTGCATGCAGGCCTGATTTGTTACGTGTGGCACAGGGATCTGCCCACCTGTGTCTTGCCAGCTGCAATGCAACTGACTGCCACCTGAAGAAGGAAGGACAGCTCAACATCTGCAGTTGTAGGCCTTTTTGTGGGCGCTGCATTTTATTCGTTTGCACGTAGTTAAACTGTACGCTATGTGCATCGTGCCTTTTCGCATAGGGAAAGGCTGGCAAATGGCATGGGTTTATTGTGACGGATGGCCATTGTGGATGAAAGTTAAACCACATTTTGGATGCGTTGGTCTCAAAGACCGCCTGTGGAAGAGCTTTGAACACTCGTCCTTGGGACCCCTTTCCTGCTTTCAGTGCAGCCCGGACAGCCTTGGGGAAGGTCGGTGCAGCTCTGGAGGAAGAGGCTCCCTGCTCTCAGTACTTTCCTTAGGCCAGTTTGTTCCGCCTTACCGCTACAAGGAGCGGCCCTTGGCGTCGGAGAAGGCGGCTGTGGGACGGATGGGCCTCCTTCACCCCCTCGGGCCTGACAGCGTTGCACCGGGACAAGGCGGTGGGTCCAAAACCCAATTAAAAGAAGAAGGGGAAGGGTCGCTGGGGCGATGTTTCTGCGGCTTTCCCCGCTCAAGCTGCAGCACCGGGTGACAGCCCTCACAGCGGCGTCGCCCGGGGCGGCTGGGCGAGCCCCGGCCCCGCCCCGCCCCGCCCCGCCCCGCCCCTGGCCGGCGGGACAGCCCGCCCCGGGACGCCGCCGCCCCGGGCCCTCGGCGCGGCTGCACGGCAGAGCGCGGCGGGGCCCTGTAGGAGGTGCTGTCGGTTCACAGATGACGGTAAGAGCTTTTTTTTTTTTTTTATCTCCTTAAAAGACGCGGAATAGGATTAACCCTCTGCGGCGCGGCGGGGCTGGGCGGCCGGGGACCGCGGCGCCGTGAGGTGGCTCGCTCGGCCTGGCGGGGAGGGACGGGGCCCGGCGGCGCAGCCCTCCGCCGGTGCCGGGGCTCCCCGGGGCCCGAGCGGGAGAAGAGGGAGCCGAGGGAGGGCCGGCGGGCTGCGGCTGGGGCTCGGCCCGGGGCCCGCCGTCGAGCGGCCCTCGGGGCGGGCAGGGTTTCGCCTGGAGGTGGGCGGAGGAGAGCTTCCGTGCTCGGGCGAGGGGGCTCCCGGGCCGGCCTTCAGCTCTGCCGTCCCGCGGAACCGGTCGTTTGAAATTAACGCGGAACCGTAAATTATTGCTGTTCCGAAAGTAAATAAACAGGTGACTTCCAGAGCAGGTTCCTGCTTGGATCGTTACAATAAATATCCCTGAAGGAAGCTCTCTATTTATGTTGTCATTGATTAATTCTCGCTACCTCATTTGATTTCGATTTAGAACGATTTGATTCTAATTTAATTAGCATGTAATTTGGATATACATAATTACTGTAATTATGACATTCAGGTAAGGCAGCTTTAGGCTGAAAGGCAATTTCAAATTTTCTAGCAACCTACTTTGTACTAGGGACGGACAAGGGCTTCGCGCCCTGCCGTCCAAGTAGCAATTAGCACATCTCGGAAACAGGCACTGCCGCGGGCTTGTGTTACAACAGCGGCGCGAAGGCGGCGGCGGTGCCTCGCCCGGTGCCCGCCGATGGGTGCCCGCCGGTAGCCGCGCCCGGCCCCCCGGCCGGCCGCAGGTGCGGGGCCGGCCCACAGAGCCGCTCGGTGGGCGGGGAGCGGTGGCCCACCCCCGGCGGGGTGCCGGGGTTAGTTGTTAAGGGCCCACCCCGCCCCGTCAGGTGACGGTCCCGGAGGAGCTGCAGAGGCGAGCCTGCCGCTCCGCCGCCTCCCCTCAGGTGGGTGCGCGCTGCCGCCGCGGGTCCGTCCCGCCTCTGCCGTCTCCCGCAGAAGTTCACCCCAGCCAGCCCGCCCGCTCCCGGGGAGCTTAGCCCCGCCGCTCCCGGCCCCCCGCCAGCCGCCGCGGGCTCCCCGCGCTCCCGCCGCCGGCTTCTCGCTGCGGCCCGGCCCGGTCCGCGGCGGGCTCCGGCCGCGCCCCCGAGCCCGTCGCCCCGCCGCGGAGGCGGCGGAGCGCGGGGCGGCGCGGGCCTCTAGGTGGCGCCCAGGAGCCGCCGTGCGGCCGGGCCGGGGCAGCCGCCGCCGGGCGCGATGGCAAACCCCGGCTGTCGGGGTGGGGGGTTTCTTTCTTTTAGTGTGTTAAGAATGTTATTCCTTGAGGAAATTTGTAGCTAAATTATTCTCACTTAAAATCAACACTTAGATGCACCAATTACCCAAAGGGGTGGGCTTCCCCTTAGCTTCCCTTCGTCTGCGGTTTGGAAGGGTGGGAGAGGATCTCGGGGAACAGATAATGGCTGCGAATAAATTACAGCTCCCGCAGATAAAGTTTCCATTTGAATTGAAAGACGCAATTAAGAAACTGTCCGGGCACGGGATCGGGTGTTTATATATTATCTCATTAGAACAAAACCATTAATGTTACCTTTTAAGTGTAAAGCGAGCCGTTAGGGCTGTAATTGGCCGCGGGGGGCAGGGGACAGGCTTCCTGCGGATCGAATGATATTTACTAACCGATTTCTCCCGGCGTTTTACCTTTTCCCGTCGGTCGGTGGTTGCGGTCGCTGGCTGGTTTTTAGCCGTGTTTTAACGGGTTCGAGGAGCCGGCGTGAAGCTGCTCGTGTCGGCGAGGTGTCGGGACGGGAAGCGGTAGCTGGAGCGAGGTGCGAACGGGAGCTGGGCTCAGCCCACGGGCAAGCCCGGGGCGAGCGGGGCCAGGCGGCGGGGAGCGCGGCCCTCCCCTCTGCCTCCCGCCCCGCCGGAGCTCGGGAGGGCATCTCTCTCGTTCCCGGTGCTTTCCTGCTCGCGGGTTAGCGTCTTGCCACTAAAGAGGTGCTGCTGAACTACGGATTCAAAGAGTAAAATCGGATTTATTTTTCGGTTCTCACACTCTCTGTTCTTTAGTTTTTCTTTCTGTAAAAGTTCCCCAGACCATATAATTAACGCCACCATGTACGAAAGAATGGTGTCATTTATTTTTAAAAAGGTGACATGCTTTCTATTTTCCTGGTTAAACGAACCGGCTCTGCGGCCCAGAGCTGCTCCCGTCTTCGTTTCTGGGGAGTCTGTAAGTGATGGACGTTTTCTGACCCGAAGGGGCAAAGGCAATGCAGAGATGTCCTTGATCATTGAGCTGAGAATTGTAGCCCCGGCCTGGCAGAAACTGGACCTGGATGGTTTCCTTTGATGTGTTTTATTATAAATCGAAAACAAAGCTGACTTCTGCCCGGCACCCCGCGCGGGTGCATTCCTCCGCAACCCCAGCACACCCGGCGGGGAGGGGAGCCGCGTCCCGCCGCCCGCCCAGCCGGCCCGCTGCCTATTTTACCTCTGCCCGAGCACGTCCCCCTCGCCCGCTCCCCTTGTCCGCCCTCTCCTGCCCTGCCCTGCCCGCCGGGAAACCCGCCGGCACCCAGCCGCCGGCGGGGCGGGAGGGAAGGGACCTCGCCGGGATGCCTTCGGGCAGAAAAACCCCGGAGCGGCTCTCGGGGCGGGAGCTGCCGGCAGCCGGCTGCGCGGTGCCTCTCCCGGGAGGCTTCCTTCCCCCGGCCCGGCCTGGCGCGCTCCCGCCGCCGCCCCGGGGCAGAGGCGGTGTCGGGGCTGCCCGCTCGCTTTTGTGCGACAGTGGCGCGGAGGAGGTGGGACGCGGTTATTAGTATTCACGGCAGATGTATTTTCTTTAACGCAACGTCTTTATTCCAGTTGGTGGCCGACAGCAGAATCCGTTTCCCGATGTTATTTGCATTCCCTGTTTTACGGGGGATTAAAATATTTGTATTCCTCCAATCTGTACTGGGCAGACTAAATTAACTTTTTTTCCCTCCCCCCCCCCTTTTTTTTTTTAATAACACAATTATCTCATTTAACAATTTGCCTTTAAAAAAATACTGTGGCTGTTAGGTTGGTGGTCAGGAGACAAAGGGAGTGAAAATAATTTTCATTTCAATAATTGCCTTCTGGTCAATTTAACTGTGCCTTATTTTGAAAGAGCCTGTCTAAATGAGATTCCTGTCCCAAATGTGTTCCCAGGCCTTAGCCCAGCCTTTAATTATTCCTGAGGTTTTTTTCTTCAGAATAAGACGCTGCACTGAGTAATCACAAAGAAGTCAGAGAGCATCCTTGAACCTTTTCAATAGCAGAGCCACTGATATTCAAATAACATGCAAGGACCATTTGACTGCATGGGGACATAAGCATTTCCAATTCGCTATTTGCATAGATCAACTGTCTTTGAAAAGGAAAGGAGCAGTTGTCTTCCATAACATTAAAAAGCCTAGTTATCAAATCAAGTGCTTAGTTTGGGGCTTTTAAAACGTTTACATTTTATCTCAGGTTGCCCTTTACCGTTTGACATGCAAATTTGGTGCAGTTAATTTGGACAATTAAAAGGATCTTCAAGGGAGCTTTGTCACCGAGAATATTCGGAGTTTTCCCGGTGGACCAGCTGAGATAAAGTTGGCCAGAACAAATGATGTCTAGGAGATTAATTAGATATTTGATAAGACATGAATCCCTAATAAGGGAATACAAGGCACAGGGGGCTGCTGTGTGCTCTAAGTCAAAATTAATAACATTTAACAAGATTTTCATTTAGGCATGAAATGTCTTTTCCGGAGTATTGACTCTAGCGATTTATTCCCCCGAGATTCCCTCCCAGCCTAGGCAGCCTTGCGCCACTCAGGGCTTTTTAAATTCAATAAATAGTTCCTCAGGACGGTTCGGTTTCGGGGCCGGTTTTGCTGAAGGCGCTTAGGGCTCGGCGTGGTTCCTGGCTGGGGTAGCAGGGCTCGGACTCGGTTTAAATTTTTTTTTTTTTTTTTTTTTTTTAAATCAACAAAAACTAAAGTGGTTTGAAAAGAGCGACCGAAGCGCCAGGTCTTTCCCCGCCTGGCTGTCAATGCCTGCCGGCTTGTTCATCCCGGTCCCTGTAAGGAGGCCTGGGAGGGGGGCGAGGGCTCCCACTAAAAACCTGACCCCTGCGAGGGCTGAGCGGGGGGAAAGAGGGGGCACGAAGAACAACAGACCCGTGAGTATATTGTTCAGAGTCCTTTAATAATACCAAAATGAAAATATGTCAAGATTTTTTTTTCCATACAGATAGACGCATTTAATTTCTTTGAGACCTTAACTTACGTGTGTTTGAGTGAAATGTTAACTCAACATTTTAAATATCTTTTACATATATACTGACTTCCACAAAGTGCATCAGAAATTTAAAATAATTAAAAAAAAAACAAAAACAAACCAAAACCCCAAAACCTCCCTGAATTTCAGGAATTCACCAATTAAAAAAAAAAAAAGAAATCCCAACCCCCCTATCAGATCAACATTTACAAGAAAAATAAGCGAACACGATCTGGTTTTGTCTTTTTTTTTTTTTTTTCTTTTTTCTTTTTTGAACCCTATCGATATAGATGTTTATGAGATACAGAGGAACCGTCTCGGACTTGCAGATGGATTTCTCACCTCGAGCCTCCCTCAGGATGCTTTCCTTCCAACAGAAAGAGCAGAGGAAAAGGAAACGGACCGAAGTGTCCCTTGGTACCCGCGGGCCGGGCCGGGCCAGGCCGGGGCGGGGGCGCCGCGCCTCTCCGCCCCGCCATCCGCCCCTTACCGCTGCGGCCCCGGGCACCGCCCGCGGCGGGGCGGCTGGCGTCCCTCCGGCCGGCGCGGAGCAGAGTCCGGGCGGCTCCCCGGGGGCTGGCCGGCGGCGCGGGGCCGGGGCCGGTGCCCCTAGGAGTCGCCGGGCCCCGCGGTAGGTTCCTTGCCCGGTCCGCGGGCGGCGGCGCCCACCCCCTCGTGGAGGATGAGGTCGGGGGACTCGGAGCGCGGCGTCTCCAGGTTGCTGGCGTCCGTGTCGCTGTCGCTGCCCTTTTTGCCCCCGCCGCCCCCGTTGTGCGTTTTGATGTGTTTGCTCAGGTGGTCGCTGCGCATGAAGCGCTTGTTGCAGGACGGGGCAGGCGAAGCGCTTCTCGCCGTGTGAGTCCGCAGGTGCCGCTGCAGCTCGTCGGAGCGGGTGAAGCGCTTCCCGCAGAAGAGCCAGTTGCAGACGAAGGGCCGCTCGCCCGTGTGCCAGCGCAGGTGCGCCTTCAGGTGCGAGGTCTTGCCGTACACCTTGCCGCAGCCGGGGATGTGGCAGCTGTGCAGCCCCTTGCGCCGCAGGCTGGCCCCCGCCGGCCCCAGCCGCTCGGCCTCCTGGCAGTTGGGGCAGTCGCAGGTGGCGCGGCCCGAGTAGCGGCGGGCAGAGCGGGCCGAGCCACCCCCGGCAGCGGCGGCGCCCGAGATCATGGCGCTGGCCGCCGCCACCGCCGCGCTGGAGTCCGTGTAGGAGGGCAGCACGGGCTTGAAGCCCTCCTGGGTGAGCAGGTGCTGGCTGGTGGAGAGCAGGTGCGAGGCGGCCGTGGAGCCCAGGCCGGTGGAGCTGAAGGCGGAGTGGGTGAGGGAGCTGAAGTCGGGGTTGTAGGTGCCCAGCTGGGAGTGCAGCGAGGCCTGGGGGGCGCCCGAGTGCAGCGAGCTCTGCAGCCCCCCCGCCGGGTTCTGCACCTCCAGCCAGGAGCCCGGGTTGGTGTGCACGTCCCACCAGGAGGAGGCCGCACCGTTGGCCACCTCGCCCGCCGAGAGCGTGGAGTGGAAGCCTGACTTGTACCAGGACTCGTAGGGGTGCGCCATGCCCACCCGCGGGTAGAGGCTCTCGGCCGCCGAGCTGTGCACCTTGGAGATGAAGGCCGACTGCCCACCGGGCTCCTGCGGGGACACGCCCGCCGCCGCCGAGTTGGAGAAGAGGCCTCCGTAGTCGCTGCTGAAGGCCGAGGAGGTGGGTGAGGTGGAGGCCAGGCAGAAGGCGCTGTTGGCCGTGCCCGTGCCGCTGGCCAGTCCGCTGGAGCCCCTGCTCGTGGCCACCGTGAAGCCCGAGAGGCTGGAGCCCAGGTTACAGCTGGAGGTGGAGCGTTTCCAGGGGTGGAAGCCCCCTTTGGCGAAGGCACTGGACTCGGGCAGGGTGGTCAGGGGGCTCGTGTTGCCGATCTTGTTGCAGGTGGCGGCCAGCATGGCCAGGGGAGTCGTTCCAAATCTCGGCTCTTCCTGCGGGAGAGACAAAGCCGACCCGTCAGCCTCACCCCTGCCGCCTTGCCAGGCTCTCAGGGGACGCGGGTGGGACCGCGCCGCGACGAGCGGCACCGCGGAAAAGTTTTCCTTTATTTGGGAGGCAGGCGCCAGCCCTGCCTCGCTCGGCACAACTCGTTTTCCGACGGGGACCGGACTCGGCCACCGAGGAATTTACATCGGAAGCGGATCCCGGCGGGGGACGAGCGACACGCGTGTTCCCAGAGGGCGGCTCGGACGCCCCGCGCAGCGCCGGGCTGCTCCAGCCTACCGCCGTGAGACCAGAAACGCCCTGGGAACCAAGTGCGGTGTCTCGAGGAGACCGGAGCGTCGGAAAAACGAGGCGGCAGAAAGGCAAGCGGGGTGCGGAGCGGTTGCAGAGCCGAGCTAGCAAAAATCTTTGGACATTTACCGTAGCACTTCGAGTTTGGTTTTGGGTTTGTTTTTTTTTTTTTTAAAAAAAAACCAAAAACCAAAAAACAAAGCAAAGCACAAGCAGCCCGGCTTCTCTCCGGTCAAGCGAGTTTTCAGACGAAACTCTTTGGGAACCACCCGACGGGAAACCCGCAGCGAAGCCCCCCGGGCCGGGGCGGATCGGGATCACCTCCCGCCCGCGGGTCAGCGCGGTCCGCGCCAGGGGCAGCCGCAGCAACAGTTTTTGCAGAGGGCGGCGAAGACGCTGCCCAGGAGCCGCGGGGACGCGCGCGGTGCCGACTTACCCCGAGGATGGACGTCGCCATAGCACGTCCCTGGGCTGCGCGGTGGGGCGGAGGGGACGGCGGTCGCTGTGCGCCCCGCGCTGCCCGGCGGCACCGAGGACACTCCGGCTCGGCGGGGCTAAACTCTGCCTAAGTGCGGGCAGCGCCCGCTTTGAAGTACCGCTGGCGGCGGCGCTCGTCCAATGAGGGCGCGGGCGGAGCGGGCCGAAGCGGGCCGGCAGCCAATCAGGCTGCGCGGAGGTGCCGGCGCCGGGGCGCGGGGCGCGTGCCAGGCAGCGCGCGGGGAGAAAACTCCCCGCTCCGGACTGCGGCGATTGCGCTGCAATTAACCGCAGACCCCGGCCGCCCTGCCCGCCGGGCTGGGACACCCGCCGACCGCAGCCGGGGGACGTGGCGGCCGGGGTGACGCTGCCCCGGCACCGGCTGGCGGCGGGGAGGAGCGGGGGAGAGCCGCAGAGGGCAGGAGTCGAGAGCGGGGGTCAGCGGCGGCGGAGGTCCGGTGTCACGCCTGACGCCGCTCCGCCGCCGCCTGTAAACCGTGCGGGAGGTGTTAGATCCCCCGCTGCTCGGTCGGTCACCTGCGAGCCTCGCCTCCAGCAAACCATACCTGCGTTCGCTTTCATTCAACAGGCCCCCGGCTCCCTTTACAGGCCGCCGGGCAGCTGTCCCTGTTGGATACAAATAGCCTAACAGCGCCTGATGACATTTCACGAAAACACGTTTATTTTTTCGGTTTTGCTTTGCTAAATGCTAGAAACGATTCCGGGCGCAACGTCTTTCTTACTTTCTTTGCAAAAAGGAACTGAGGAGGCTTTTTAGTTACGTAAAGCGCCAAAAAATCCGAAGGCAGGGTACCGACAGGCATCCCTTTGCTCTCGCACCGTGGTGAGAGGGGAGACGAGGGGCACAGGACATCCTGTCGCTTAAGACAGCGGATTTTATTGTGCAGAGTAATCCCCGGCAAAATATTTTGAAAGTCAAATTCGCAGCCTGCAGCACGTTTTTCAAGCCTGATATATCACGGTGGAAACGGTGCTGCTAATGGCAGAAGGCTTGCTCCCTCCTAGCAGTGCTAGGGCGCTGCTGGAATAAGCCTCCCCAGCACTTGCCTGTGGCCTCTGCACTGTGCACTCTCCACACGCCCAGTGAGCGACAGAGACTTTACCTGCTCTCTGCATGTGCGAAATGTAAGTCCAAACCTCGGCTCCTCAATGTCTTTCAAGCTAGTCCCTTTGATTTGTTAATTGTTGGAGGCTTCTTAAGTAATTGGCCTGAACTTGCCCGGACTGTGTCCGCGGCAGATCAATAGGCGTGCAACTTCTCATCATTGCGATCGTCTCTGTAAGGCTGGGAACAGGAGCTTTGCCCTCCGCTTCTGCCGGCCCCAGTGCAGCTGGGTGCAGGGCTGAACCAGAAATACGAGTGCGTTCAAGCAACGCCAGGTGCTTGCTCTGCATTTGAGTCAATATTTCCTTCTCGGTGCAGCCTCAGCCATCCAGTGTAAAACCTCCTAGCAGATGCAAAATAGGCATCGCTGAGGAGCGAGATGGAGAAGCCGCCAATTTGAGAGGATTTCGCTTTTCTTTACTTGTTTTGATATATTTTTTTTTCGTGCTTAAATAAGGCAGGCATTGCGTTTTGTTGTACATTGTGTGATGCGGTCTGCAGGACGCCTGCCACGCTAGGGAAGGATGTCCCTGGAGATTAGCTTTTATTTAAACGTCTAAGGCTATTTTCAAAGGGCGCTCGCCTTTTTGCCGCCGCGTATTAAACAGAATCGGGGCAGTAGGAGGAAATACCGTTCTGCGCTTAATTCTTTCCACATTGACGCGCAGCCAGCGCAGGGGTCTGGGGAGTGAGTGTGTTGCAAACCCTCTCTCGGAAAGCTCTGCCTGGGGCACATCATAAGCGGCGGCTTTACCCGAGGGGGCTGTAGCGCTCGACGGGTGGAGGCGATTGAAAGGCGGTGGCGGGGGGAGCGACATGGCCCCGCGGGCGAGGCGAGGAGTCCGACAGGGGCACCCGGCAGCAGTCGCCCAACAGGTGACTCCTTCCTTCCCTCCTTCCTTCCCTCCTTCCCTCCCTCCCTCCTTCCTCCGGGGGGAACCCACTCCTTCCCAGGAGCCTGCCGAGGTGGTCGTCAAGTGGCAGCGAGGCGCTTCTGGCCAGCCCCGGGGCGGCGGGGGGCAGAGGGTCTTTCCCCTCTCCTTGGGGACAGTCGTAAATAAAAGAAGGCTGGAAGGCAGACGGAGAGTGTGACGTTTGAAAATGTTGCCTCCACCTCAGCGAGTAAAGGCATCCGCCGCCCGCCTGTGCTCCCGCAGCAAAGTCGGGTCCCTGCCGTGCCCGAAGGCGGGCGGGCGGCTCTGCCGGCCTCCCAGCCACCCGCCTGGCTGCTCGCCCCCTTTGGAACGGGAAAAGTCACCCAGACCCGCAGGAAGGAGCAGGCGGTGGCAAGGCTGAGCGAGTGGCGGCGAGAGGGGGAACGCTGCTCGCGTCTTTAGGGGGTCAAGTATTTTTCTGACAGATTTTTTTTTTTCATACTCCAAAAAAATCGAGTTTTTAAACAAAGATCAATGTGTTATGCTAAAGTGTTGAGCTGACTGTTAAAACATTTGGGGGGATAATGACAATGTAACAAAGGCCTGGTTTGGAGTGAATCATCACCCTTTTAAAAGTTAAAGCAATTTTCAGGAGAATAGCTTTCAGCAAATGCTTTACATTATTCAAAACGGCCAAATAATGCTCTATTATAGCGCCTGAATGCTGCCAGTCAGCCCGTAAGTGCAATTTGTGCAAAGGCTCCGTGCCTTATCTCCACTTCTTTATAAAGAGGTGAATATAAAACAATTTCTTCAAAACCCAGACAGAGAGCACGAAAATTGCTTCCCTTTCTGCAATCAGGGCAATTTAACTGGAGTGCAATTAGCACTATTAAATGTCGATTCTGCATAAACAAATCTGACTAAGAAGCGAAAGTGGGGTGAGAACCTCATATAAACTGAAACTGATTTTTTAAAATTATGTATCCGGGTCCTTTACAATTGATCTGTGACGTTTTCATCTCGGAATATATTTACATCATAAATACATTACGGTTAAATCAACATAAATCTCTAAAAAAAAATCTCAATATGAATACTAATAAAGAAGAATAGCCTAATTAAATGCAACAGTTCGCTTCCTTTGAACAATATTGTTTCCCATCTTCCCTTTACCCGTGTCCTTTGATCTGTGCAACTATCAAAGTTGCTGTCTTTAGGAGGTAAAGCTGGGAAACAATTCGTTCATTAAAGCTGATTGGGAGGCTCCTGGGTTCATATTCAAGAGCGTCAGATGAAATGGCTCTTCTGCTCAAACAGAGCTCTGGGAAAGAGCTGCCAAATATTTTCCAAATAAATCGATTTAACAGCAATTAAATTTCCCCCGAATCCTAGGAGAGGCACGGAGTTTTACACATGGATGTTACGGGTGGGAAAGGGGCAAAGCCTTCCAAGTTCAAGAGAAGCAGCCTCATTTTCTGCCAAACAGAAGGGACGTGGGCAGGGAAGAGGCGAACTGCTCATCGCCGAGATAAATAATTACGTCCTGCCACATCTTTTTGTTGTTTTGGGGTTTGTTTTGGGGTTTTTTTTGTTGTGGTTTTTTTTTTTTTTTTTAGCAACAGGACTTCCGTGAGACACCCTCCCCCCTCAATTACACTTTTCATTTACGTGATCTGGAAACCACCATTGATTATCAGAGCAACGCAGAGGGGGACCTGGTGATAAATTAATAACTTCGGTTAAGAAAAGGCTTCCCCACTATTCTGCCCAAGAGTAGCTATTAAAAGGGGGAAGGATATATAGAGATGGTGTTATAATGCAGACCTTGGTGCCTGTTGAGTCCACTGAATTCTTTCTGCTGTAGAGTTTTTCATTTGTGGGTAAAGATGAAGTGCAGCTTTTGATTAGAAGGAAATCTTTTATAGTTAATAAAAAAGGCATGAGCACTGGGATCAAATAGATCATGGAAATTAAATGAAAATTATGGCACTCTCCAACAATTTCTGCCGGAGCTTTCACAGGGTGTTTGCTCCCCAGGGCACTCCCCCCTCCCACCCCCGCACGCAGAGCCCCGCGGTGCAGCACCGCGCTGGGCTCTCGGCTGCTCCTCGACCTTCAGGGTGACACTATTTAGGAGGAAGAGGGCGACCCGTATTACCCTGCGTTTAAAAAAAATCTGCACGATAGTTTTAGAAATCTTCTCGTCTACTGAGCGCAGTCAAAAACGTGCCTGTGGAACTAATTCTCTTCCGCTAAATTTATTTGGATCATATATTTTTAAACCTCCCTTGTTCTGTTTATCTCAGCTGAAGACACGTTAACAATTCAAGGGAAGACTAGTGTCAAAGGAAGGAAGGTGACTGCAGGCTGTATGGTGATTTTAATTACTACAATTATTGGAAGACTATTCAACAGCATCATAGATTTGTTTTCTGCCTTGGTAGGAAGGTCTGAGGAACACTGTCTGAGGAACATTGCACCAGGATTTTCTCTCTTGGTTCGCACGCTTTCCAGTGCTGCTATGATATATAGGTTAGACATGACAAGCTCAGCCTGCAGCAGGTTTGAAATTCAGCCAGCACTAACGTTCATAAAGCTTTCTTAAAATGAAGGTGTTTCTAAATAGAAGGAGTTTGATTAGTCAACGGTTGGACCCACGTTTATAGAGCGTAAAACCAGCTTTTCACGCAAGTCTATTAAAGGAGCTCTGATGACTTGGTAATTAGGTCTGTCTTTTCAGCAGAGGAGCGGTGGCCGCAGCTTGGCGATCTTCCGGTAGCAGTGCCTGCCCGGCTCCCCCCGCCTGCCCGGCTCCCCCCACCTGCCCGGCTCCCTGCCCGGCTCCCCCCGCCTGCCCGGCTCCCTGCACGGCTCCCCCGTCGGGGCCGGCCGGAGGCGGAGGTGAGCAGCAGCCCCGGGCGGGTGAGCAGGTGTCTGCCTCGCCACAGCATCCTCGCAACAGGAGAGTCCCGTCCCCGCACTGCTCCTAGCATCCCGCTTCTGATGCCGTCCTAGCTCATTATATCTCATTTTTAGCCAGGCATGACTCAGAGTGTTGGTTGTGATTAAGCAGGCTGTCTATCTGCGGATACAGATATGTGGGAGCGTAACAGGCAGGATGATTGACATTACAAAGTTCTCTTCGGTCCACAATGACCATAAATCCTCCTGCAGGTTTCACCCATTAATGAATTGCTGGTTCAGAAGAGGAAAATACACGGGACCCCCCATTCGTATGTTCCCCTCTCCCCCTTCCCCTGTCCTGGGATTGGGGTGAGCGAAGACTGGGAGATGTTCATTGTGCTCCTTCTGTGTTCTGTAATTACTGGAGCTCGGGCTTAAGGTGAATTTCAGCTCAGATCATGAACCATTTCACGTTCAAATGCAAGCTTGCAGTACTTTCCTAGTGGCAATTAGGAGCCTATTACAAGCCATTAGATTGATCAATGTACCTTAAACAATGTGAATGATTTATATGGCAGAGAAAAAAACCTTCTTACATCCATTGTACTGTTCCAGCCACCAACCTGGCCCTGTGTCTCCATTCATCACAGCTTTAAACAACAAAAGCGATTTATTTAGAAAACTTACATGCAGTGAAACAGGCTCAATTCCTTCGTCTGGAAGGGTATCTGAGTTTTATCTGTCTGCATTGTCAAGAGATGTAGGCTGGCAGAATTCAGGCATATGGGGGGAGGAGGAGAGGGGAGGAGGAGAGGGATGGATTTGCTGGTTTCCAAAGAGATTAATTCACCTTGTACCTGAAAGAAGGAAACAAAGAGATTCCTGACTGCTTCCTGAACAAGCCCCTAATCTGCTGTGCATATGCAAGGCAAGGAAGAGAGCAGTGGCTTGCACGTGTCTTTAAGAAAGTGTTTGGGTAGCTTTTTGTAGCCTTTTTTTGACATTGGGGCACAGAACCACAAGCCCTGGAAGCTCCAAGGCAGCTACAGATCAGAGCGCAGGCTGGGACGTGCCAGGTGATGGAGGGAGGGGGTATATGCAGCCTTCTTCACCTTGGATAATTGTTCTAAGCATTCTACAACGAAGAAATTACAAAATATCAGCTGCTATCAAAGCCAGAGCAGCTGCCCTATAGGCCTTGGGTCTGTTTGTATGTGCGACCTTTCAGAAGACCCAGGGAACTTCTTACACCTGGGAAATTCCTCCCAGCTCCTGGCAGCCCCAAAGTGGGGGCTGGGAGAGGCTGGTGGCTTTGTGTTTGCCAACAATTTGCTAGGGATACAGAGATTCAGGTCGGAAGGAATAGGACCATGCCTTGCCATTCATTCAATGGACGGCCTCTGTTTCTTGCATTTTCCTTACCTTTTTGCTAACCTTATTCACCTTGCTCTTAGCACTGCAAAATTACTCTCTTCTGTATAGCTACAAAGTGACTGAATGAATCTTTGCCTTGGTGTTAAACAGTTCTGACATGTTCTGAATTAAAACTACCGAGGAAAAAGTCCATGCATATGAACTAACTAAGTCATTCTTTAAAATGGAACTTTGATGGGACTAGTGTAACTGGTGGCAGTGTTTGTTAGAAAAAAACCCCAAAACATTTCTAAGTCTTAGTTCAGCTGGAAATTTATTTTGAGATATCATGCGAGGGAGAATGTTATTAATTAAAGATCCAAATTTTCATTTGTGTTTCAGTAACAATCTGGTCTACCATTTTCTACATTCTGGTCTCTGGAAATCGCTGCAATGCTTGTCAAAAGTCGCCATTTTATCACGTCTTTTTCTGCGAGGAGGTAAGCACACAGTGCATCAATATCAGTACAAAGAAAAGAAAAAAGGGATGGGTGTCGAGTCCTATCAAGAGATACCACCCTTTGTTACAAAGCATGGATAGAGCCACTTCAGAATCTGATTTTCCAAGTTGTCCATATAGGATTGAGACTATTGATTTACTACTCTAGTTATCAGCCACTTGCTTTCTTGATAAAAAGGGATGGGTAAAACGCAATGTCTGCCATGTAAACCGAACGATAGATGCAATAGGAATGAGAGCTGTCCTCCCTCTTCCCAACAGGAGATCCCATAACGAGGAGAGGAGTGTTTCTATTGAGTATGTCACATACTAAATCCAGTTCTTCCCTTTCTTGTAGAGCTTACACCATCAAGAGCTTAACTCATAGAATCAGTAGCGTGTCCTGATTACCTTAAACTTGTTCTTTCTCATAGAGGAGACGTGAAAGAAGAATAAAAGCTGTGGAGGTCTCTTTCAAAGGTTTTGTAGAGATTGGCCATTTAGTAACGTTGTGCTTTGAAGTCTTCTTCCTTTTCCAGAGCTTTGCATTTGTCACTTTGGCCAGGAGAATTGCTGGGCCAACCTTCTCAGGACAGGTTCTAGCCTTCCTCTACTTCAGTATCTCCACAAACACTGTCTCCTTGAAGGGCTTTTGTCAAGCCTTAACCTATACATGTACACTCTCTTGTACAAGAGCAGCCTATGCTTCCTACTATGCTGCTTCAGGCACTTACATTCCATCTGGGTTGCATTGCCCTTTAATTATCAGTCTTCTTATTGTGATCAAGTGAACTTTTACTAATCTCCCCATTTATTGTTAAGGTAAATAGATGCTGCTTTTAATCAATATGGAGGGCTACACCAATGCAGTTTGAAGTAACTTAAGTCAACTGTAAAGAGTTCAATGTGTGTATAATTACAGAGGACGTCAACTATTCACTCCAGTCTAATTCAGTGTCTCTTTAGAGACAGACCTTCTCCTTTTCCCTGGTCCCACTCTCACCTCCTCTGCTCCCCCCAACCCGGCAAAGCAGGCAAGAGGAAAACAGCGGAGGCCAAGCAAGCAGGAGCCCTGCTGAACTTCAGGCTGCTTAGCAGATTGAAACTGCTGGGTGAATGTAAGCATACGGGTACAATATAACACCTTCTTCCAACAAAAAAGATTGATTGCATCTTGGCCTTGGTATTAAATGTGCTATTATCAGAAGAAGCTGAAATAATGCATACAGTCACTTTAAAAGAAAGCAGGTTTCCTTTGCGAACATACCTATTATTTCAATGGTACTTGAGAACTATTTCAATAGTGGCCAGGTTATTGCTTACTGAAATACATTTGAATTGAATACGTATATATCAAGTTTTTTTCTTAATTTTAGTTTGAATTATTCCTGAAGTTCTCATTAAATTTACCATTTGTAAAGGACAGATTAAATGAAAATGGCTTTTAGAAAAATAGAGCTGGAAATTATTTTGGCCTTTCTGACCTGGAAGAGGTGATAATTTGCAGCAGCACTAGATACTGGACATGTCTGACATTTTAGGTATTCCCTCACAGTTTCAGACCTTTGTACAGATGAACTCCGTCTGGGACAGCCCAGCAGTCAACTTTTTGTTACCTTAATGTAAATGAGAAGACTACAGCTGTCTTAAGCAATCTAGGCAGACAACACCAATGGAAAATGAAACTCAGGCAAGGGCAATGCTAAGAAAAGAATGTCTATTATCCTCAATAATGCTCCTAACATTTTCTAAACAGCTATTACCTGTGTCTGTCCATAACTGTCCTTGTTACAGTAACAGTGCAATCTTTCTTTCAGAACACTTACAGAAATCTCTCTCTCCACTGACTTTTCCAAATGTAAACAACCTATACAGCATTTTCTAATGTAAAACAAATGTGCTAAGTAGGTCCCATGTTAAAGAATCACTTTGACTGGAATGTCTGAAATGCTCAAGGGATTTTGGGGTGGGTTAGAAAATACCACCATTTGCATTCAGTTTCCAAACCCAGTCCCATACATACCTATGAGTGTCAGTAGGACCTACATAGCACATTATTGCTGAATTTGGACAGTCGCAGAGAACAGATAGCTCACTTTCTCTTTTGCAAAAAGATGCAAAATAAGCTGCTGTGGATTTTTGCTATGTAATATTTCTCATGGTTTTTATTACACACAAACTAGTTTTCAATGTTGACACTGACAAACATTTGTCTGTTTAGAAAACAACATGACTACAAAGTTCTCAGTTACAGCAAAACAACTAGAAGCCAACATCTATACCACCCTGCCCCCTGTTCGTAATCCTGTGAGATAAACCATGTTAGTTACTCTCATTAAAATGGGACTCTCTAAATGCAGACCCTTAAACACCTCAGAGGGACTGAAAGCAGTGAAACAAAATGCAAGTTTCACATTTCTAAAATCTCATCTCCGTATTAAGAAATATGATGTTCACAATTCCTGTGTGATGCTTACACAGTGTAACTTGATCCTCCACTATGCAGTTTTGGAGGAAATTTAGCAAAGCTCCTAGGTTTGTTCAGCCTGAGACAAGTACTGCAAAAATGTGTGCTGTTTGTCTGTTTTTTTGTAAACATGATGGCTGAAAGCACAGGTCTAAGAGGAAGAGGTGGCAGTGCCCTCCGGCTCTTTCATATTATCACTGTACATGCATCAGTACGTAAAATCAAGTAGCCAGACCTTTCAGTCATTACCCAAGTCGTTATGCACTAACTTCAACAGAAGCTTTGTCTGAGTGAGGACTACATGCTCCTACTCAAAGAAAGATGTTGAAGTTAGCGCATGTAGAAACTTGTGCTTGTTCAGAGAAAATTTTCTGAAAAATTGTGAAGTGCAAAATACAATTGCAGGCTTTGGAAAGGGATATTGCTGCATTCTGCTTTAACTCCTGAGACTGTTTTGGAACCCTGTTTTCCAAGCAGCTGGGAAGGTGCTGATTCCCAGACCTCAGAGAAGCGATACCACACTTCTCCAGTGAGTAGATGTGGTACCCGCAAAGTGACTAGCCATATCCCGTGAAGCAACAGGAGTGCAGGAATGCCTCTTTGTGCCACAAGTGCAGACTGGAAATGCTACAAAATACGGTTTTATTGCCCTGTGAGGGAGGGACTCAGCCCATACAGCACTGGATGTTCCAGTGATGTGTAAAAATCTGCAGTATCTGGAGTTTTGCAGCTCCAAAACTGAAACTCTACAAACACAAACTATTTGCAGGTGGTGTCTGACCTGAGCATGCACGCTCACACTTGTGGCTGCATAAGGAGGAGGGAGGGGATCTCTGTAAATAAACTGCTTAAAAAGAAAATCAAATAGTCAAACTAGCAGCTTGGTAGTTTGATATTCAATTGCCTTTTGTTACAGTATTTTTCAAATAGCTGTTACCATAACAACATAACATATTTTTCTTTTAAATTTTTTTAGCTGTTTGGAAAAAAAAATATTCTTGCCAGAATTCTTCCATAATAGCTTCCATTAACTGGAGTGACTTCTACTGGGGAGGCCAGCGCTGATGTCTCCTGCTGTCACAAGTCACTCACAAATCTAGCAGATGTTTTGTCTGATAAGGCCAATTTGAGCTTTATAAAACATGTTGTGTTTTTTTTTTCCACCCCCAAAGAGCAAATATCAGTAAGGATGGGATTCAGAACTGATCATTTGCCAGGAGACAAGGTGCTTGATACCTGTCAGCAGAATTTGTTCCGCACTTGAAAAAATAGATCAGACCAAACTCTGAAGATTCTCCTTTAACATAGTGATAATGTACCAAATACCAAGAGATAGACCTTAGAGACATATATATATATATATGTATATATATATATGTATATATATAACAACCAAAAAAAAAAAGAAAGGAGAAGGAGGAAGAAAGGAGGTACAAATCCTTTAGGAGGCCAGTATTTTTTTCCCTATTCTACAGTACATATTTTGCTAAACTCTTAAGGTAAAAGCTGTAGATGAGAGTGATTTATCACAATCAAACAAAAGTTACTACAAAAACAATTGGGAAAAGCGAAAGAAAAGGCATCCACTTTAAACATTGATGCTGCCCCAGAAACACTGGCAATTTTATTTTGGATTCAAGTAATTTGTATGACTAAGAAATAGTCACTTTTCCAGGCCCTTCACACACTTGACAGTGGCAAACATGTCCAGATTATGATATTTAATAACTTGCCTGCTAATACTGTCTTGTTTCTGGAAACAGGGACAAAACTATTTATTTTTGCAAGGCTTATTTTATTATCAGCTTTTTATAATTTTATAATCAGCTAGAACCATAGTTTAGTGTAAGTTGGTTGATTTTTTTAAGCAGTTGACACAGAATCAGAAAAGGTTCCATGAATTACTTCAATGTTGTTACCTAAAATTTCTCAGAGGAGAAGAAAATGTAACTATATGTTATTTCTATGTTGATTACTTGGATCAAAATGACTAGCAGCTAGCCTGCAAATGCTGGCATGCTAATTTTCTAGCGGAGGTGTGCAAGTGTGTACATCCATGTGTATGCATGTGTGCCTATGTTTTCTTTGTACTAGTTAAAAAGAGTATTTTTAAATCTTTAAAAGTAAAAAGTGTTGCTAAACAATGTGCTTTAATTTCCATACTATTTTCTGTAAATCTGCATTCACAAGAGTAGTTTAATTCCAGAGAGGATATTCCAGATTTGCACAAGTGTAAATGACATTGTAAAATGAAGTGGTTATCTGGTCATAAGGCTTCACTGAGACTGCTGCCATAAGATCAAATCTTCTGCTTAGTTTGTGAAGGTATCAAACATTTCAGTGAACCTGAAAACAGCAGTGTTGAAAACAGCATCACAGATCCTGTCACTCTATTTAAAATTCAAAATAGATAGCAATTTTTCCCTGTGTAGTTCAGATTTTTTTTCTAATGTGTAGCTGAAAATATTTCTGTAAGTAAATTAATTTCTTCCACATTTCGGAGTATTTAGAAGCATACAGACATTGATGTATTTCTGCTTTTAACAATGCAACAGATCCAGCATTAGACTGTCTGCTTGAGTATGTCTTTTTGGTTTAGCAACAGAGGTATGTCGAGGCTGATCTAACGCTCCTCGATCACACATCACTTGATATGAAAAGGTGGAAGTGGTACTACAGACGCCTGCAATTTGTTTGGTAATGTTAAGAATGTTCATCCACACAACTGTCCACTAGATTTTACTTGCTGCAGTGAGGTTACTCAGTCTGAGATCATTTCATACAGGCAACAAATCCACAGATTTGAAATCAAGTGACAAGTACTACATGCTTCTTTTTTTGTGCTCCATATTGGTTGTATGTGCATGTGAAAAATGTTAGAGAGATGTATTAAGTTTAACAACAACTAAAATCTCTTGTATTGACACCACTCTGCTGCAACTAGGATTGAGAAGACAAGCTTTAAACAAAAAGAGCTTTCATACCCTGCTCCGGTGTGACCAGTCATTGTAAGTTGCTCTAGAACTCATAACTACTGAGGGGACTTTTGAAATGGGCACTATTTGAACTTCCGAGCATGGTCTATAATCTTGCTTAATAATTACATCAGCTGTGACAGATTAATTCAGTATAGGTATCCAAAACTATTTCTGAAATTAATAATAGGCATGCTTTATAGCTTATGCATGTCAAAAGATATGACAAGTCTCATCATGGAACTTAACTATTTTAACATGACTTTTTAAGTAGTCCAACAATTTAAAACAATTACATAACATTTTTTCTTGCTAACTTCTAAAACAAAAAATGTTTCATTGCATTTATAGCGTTGAATATAGTCAAGTGACCTCTACAAAAGGCTTCCTCTTTGAAGTGTTCTCTGAAGAGAGCTTCAAGGCAGCTGAGTGTCTCAGATTGTGATTTTGTAAGGTTTTGATGCTAGAAAATTGTTTAACAAACAGCTCCAAAATATTTAGATTTTGATTAATAACACACAGTGCCGTAGCATTTAAATAATATAAAGTATGAAATCTAACATGTGGCAGAAGAGTATGTGTTCCACATGGTTAGGAGAAGAGAAATGGGGGCATACCAATATCTGAGTAGGAGGGAAATAGTTATACAAAGCCCATTAAAATACTCTTTAGGAATATATTAAACTGTTGTCTCTACTTGCGCCAAAACTTTTCCTCTAACTTTGTGGTTGGACAGGATGCTCCTTCAGCAGTGTAGGGAGTTCTGGTTACCATTGCTTTGTTCTTCAGAAGTCCACGTTGTGTATGAGTGTGCAGAACTCTGGCTTTGGTTAACATTGGGTACCCTACAGAGAAAAGATTGGGAGTATTAGCCAGATTTCTTAATACAGTAATACAAGAATGATACTAACTAAACTCAGGAAAACCAGTTGTGTATAACCATCTTGAAGAGCAATGCTCACACTGAAATCAGTCATAGGGCCTCAGAACTTTTCCCTGTAGTTGAAGTTCTATATAGTTTAACAATCTTCTTAAACGTTGAAACTTTACTGATAGAAGCTTTACTCTGCCAAAAGAAGTTTTACTCTGTCTAAGGAAGTAAAATACAACTGTATTTAGAGTCTTTCCAATGAAAGGACTTGAACTGATGTTAAGAGATACTGAACTGGCCTACGCTGAAGGGTTTGTTTAAAAAATCCTACCTCACTTATACCCTAATTACTACTAGATTAGAATCACATCTAATCTCATAGTAATTATATATTAGCTGTATATATTAGCTCTAGACTGAGATCTGATGTTTGCATACAAGCATTTATTTTATTAAATGAAAAGGAGAAAAGACCTACCCAACTGGTATCATATGCCCATACCTCATTTGCAGATATACCTTTTAAATTCCAAAACAGAAAAAACATGTAACTTTAATTTCTATTTTGGGACAAATCAAAGGGAAAAGAAATGCCCAAAGCATTGATTTTTTAAAAATCAATTTTTCTATGATGGAAGCAAAATGTAAATTAATTTCCTATTTGCTGTGAATACATGAACATTGTGAATATGTAAGTTGTCATTTAACATGCCAGTGCAATGCTGCAACTGTCCAGACATAACACTGTCAAAAGATGAGGTTTGCCTGTAATTCTTAGCGATTTCAACTTTTTTTTTTGCCTTTATAATGGCTGGAAGTAGTATGCCGCCACAGAGATACGCACAATTGAAAAGACTCATAACCTGCATTTGTGAGCAGTTTCACGTTTGATCTATCAGTTTGAAGAAAATCCTTCCAAATGCAGTTCTCCATTAGTGACGGCTAGTGGTTACAATATGAATGTGCTTTCAGCAGTGCACTACCATCTAAAATGGACACTGACACTAAGTGATTCGATCTTCAGATCAACATGGCCATGACTGTTAAAAATGCAAAGAAAAAAGCTCATTCAGCAAGCCATGCTAATTGTATCTAGCCCATATCTGCAAACTGTTTAATTGTAAGCATTCCTGGACTGGCATTACTAAATCTCAAGGATGGTTTCGTGGTTGTTGGTGGCAAAATTAAAAATAGTCTCCATTTAATCTCTTTGAGAAGAGTTGAAGTTAGATGATTTGAAAAGAAAACGTAAATAATAAATAAAAGCCCTGTAATCAAATGTCTTGATACCTAACCAAATTATTATCTAATGACTGTAATCTAACTTCAGAATCAATTACAGAACTTTCTTTTTAGTGTTCATTCACCCCATCACAGAGATAATATCATAAAGATTTTAATGGAATATTTCAATAAGCAGGAATGGGACAAATTTTTGTGATTCAGGGTTTTGGGACTTTAAATTACCATCTTTAATCTCAGCTAAACAAAAGAGAGTCTCTCAAACTTCTTAATCACAAACACATTTTAGTGAGTATCCACAAGAAACAGCATCTAGGGCTTTTTAAATCGGAGATTTTTGTTCAGGTGCTTCCCCTGGGTGAATTCCCAGTCTGTAGATGCACATAATTCACACCTGCAGTTCACAGTCTATCGCAATTTCACATTTCAGAATTAAGTAGTCTGGTGTTTCTTCAGTCAGTAATGCTGAAAGGTACATACTGAAAAAGGGAGAAAAACCTTAAAGCCTTAAGATACCCAGTATTTTGAAAATGCTTAACTTTTGAGGTCTCTAGGAATTACAGGAATATAAAACTGCAGTCCTGAAGTTGCTGACAAAATGCTTTTTACTAGGGGGGTCTTTGTCAGGTACAGGAAGACTAATCAAAGCCTGAGGTGGTCTTGTTGTTGTAATTTCTTCTTTCCAAGAAGGCTGGTCTCTGACATACTGGAGCATCAGTTTTTCATCTGATGGATTGTTGACTTAACTGACGAGGCTTCACAACCAAATCCTTCTTACGGTGTATGATTTACAGAGCTGGCTCTAGACAAGTGCAAGTTAAGCTATTTGTATCCATGTCACTTTGGATGTGTCTTGTTTTGTGAGCAATTAAAAAAATAGGTCATGTTTTGTGCTCTGGAGGTATTGCTGTTTGTGGTTCTCCCAAAATTTAAACATTTTGCGTGCATCAGACGACTTCAGGAAGCTTGCAGGGTGAATGGAGTCCCCTGCTGAGCAGCTAATAGGGGAACTCACACTTTCAGGAAAAACGCGTGTAATAACGGGATTACTATAAATCTCCTGGTTTGATGTACTTCCTTGCTTAAATGTTATGGGAGTGGCTTCAGCATCCTGCAGCTTCTGCATCCCACTTGTAGCTGCAGCCAGGCGTATTTATACATTTATTGAAGGCTGAACATTTTAAAGAGGAGTTATCAGCTCCCCTTAGAGATGCAAAAATAAAAAATTAAGTCACTGATTTACTTGTCTTCCCTCCTTCAAAATGCTACACGTTATTATTTTCAAGTCAAAGTCACAACTTTGGGGGATTTTTGAGTTCTGTGATGGTTGAACATTGAGTGCTTACGTATTTATTCGACCTTAAGCAGAGAAAATAAAAGAAGTAAAACTACTTTTGAAACTATTTTATAAACAACCTCAGTGCATAGCATATAATACTATGTTGTGTGCTAGATAATATTGATATGAAATTGACCTCTGAAGTAAGAAAAAAAAACACAAACCAGAAAATATTTATTATGTAAAAGTAGTGCTTATATTTGTGCACGGCATACCTTTAGACATAGCATCTCCCAGACAGTGTTTGTGATTCACAGACTGCTGGGACCTTTGGATTATTTCTAAAGGGATCTGTGAGAGATGACTGAGAAACTAAGTTAATTCACAGAATGTTACCTGTAATTGTGCAATTAATGGTTTTAACTCATCTTGCAGTTTCCTGAAGCCCTAGAGAAGCTTTCTAGATTTTCTCTAAGCCCTGAGAGTGTCAAAGAGTCCTTGAGCTTTGGCTGTTTCCCAAAAGCCCTTGCTTGGGTGTTTCTAAAACAGCTTGATGTTTCTCAGCTGGGCAGAAGGCATTCAGGCAAGTGCTAAGTGTAACAAGGCTAGATAAGAGGCCAATTCAGGTTTTTAATTGCCTTATTCCTCTCCTAGTTTTGAGAAGTGGATGCTGTATCATGACTGCTCTGTCACTCATACTTCCAGGTACAGACTGGGGAGGTGGCTGGGATTTGTGTATGATCTGTACAAACAATGTGGTTGTTTTTACCAAGTGTTTTACCAAATCTGGCTATTAAAGATTTCTTTGTGGCTAGCACAGCTGATGATCTGACAGCAGATATAACTTCAGCTTCAATGCTGTGGAGGTCATCTAGCCCCTTGTGTTACCATGGCAGTGAGATGAATACTGGCACTAGTGACCATCACCTCTTTCCTGACTGAATGCTGTTCTTAGGCATTTTGTGCTTAACAGTACACCTCTCCAGAGAAGTGAGAATCTTAAGCTCAGAAATGGTATTTCAGTCTCATCTAATTCCAGTGATACATATAGTGTATCACTGAACAAAAAAACTCAGAAATGACAGAAGAAATAAGGGAGAAACTTGAGATCACTTTTGGCCTGAATCAAGAGGAGTTCTTACTCTGCCTTGCAGATACATGAGTTTGCAAATGTTGCTGCTGCTTTTGCTAATTCCCTTGAATATATGACCCATGAGATTGAAAGTGAGCTGACAGGAGATCTCCTGTGTTGACACATGCTAACAGCTCAAAAATATGCAGAAGATATAGGCAGAATATCATCGCTGGTTTTCTACAAGAAAATGTTGTGAGTTGGTAAGTGCATTGAGATTTGCGTTGGGGTGGACTTTCAATGACTTAAAATCTTTCTTGATTTTTGAGTGCCTTTAAAAGTAGCCTGTGTTTCTGCTGCGATCATGCAGAAAGCATTAGCCAACACGAAAAGTATCATGGATAATTGCTGTGAAAATGGTTAACTTTATCTAAGATTTACCTGTGAAAGTCATCTGGATTTCCAGTTTTATCCAGTGAAAGAAGCAATGAATGTGTGAGCTCCTGTTTTGTTCTAAAGTATAGTGGCTATTGAGGCAAAATTCTTAGTCACTTATTCTTCTTCATTTTTCACTGCAATTTTTTATACCGTGAGCCTTTTTCTCTTCTGTGTATTTTAATTATAATTTTGCTTTGAAAACAAGACATGGCTTTGCTTGGGTCTTTGCATAACAAAATCAGGATGTTCATCATGAAGCTTCGTCCCTGAGTCTGCTAAGTTAGAGAAAACAACTTGGATACATTTGAAACCTTTTACAACTTTTTGGCTGAAATACGTACTGAGATTGATGGGGATAGTGGTCAAATACTAGTTTTGCCAGTACTTCTCTGAAACAAAGAATGATTAGAACTGAAACTTGAAGATTCAGACTGTGCAAGTATGCTTCCAAACTAAGGGCTAAGAAAAGAGGGGCAATCGTTCAAGTTATTAATCAATGATGGACTGAAACTTGCATTTGAGAAGCAACTTCACAACTTATCCCGGCTAAAATGAAAAGAGAAATACCCTTACCTGGAAGATAAAAAATAGTAATATTGTTCTCAACCATCTACTTAGGAAAATTGGGTACAAATTGACGTAAATTGGGTATTGAAGCAGAGGTACTACTAAAACTGTGACTAAATAGCTAAATAGCTGTCATTGAGGCACCAAGCTCACGTTGTAAGGGAATGTAGTAAGAAGAAATTAATACAAACATCATTAAATAGTCACTGATTCTTTGGAAGATAAACTGCATGGGATATATAAACACTCGCAGCTGTATGTTTCAGGCTAAATCGAGGCACCAAGGTAAGGAGCATCAGTTAGTGAAAGCTGTTTGAGTAGGGCCGAGGGAAGCGGAAAGGTGCTGCAGCCCCTTCCCACCCACCCCAGGGCTTGGCTGCCCGCGCTGGGGGCAGCTCTGCTGCGGTGCAGGGGTGCGACCTGGGACCATTGGGTGCTGTGAATAGGGCTGTGAGAGACACCGAGTCCTACTGGGGGCTTCTTGTCTCTGCTTGAGAGCTACGTTTACACTCAGGTGTGAGGTTGTAGGTGTGCCTGCCCCTAGTTCTGTGACCTTTTGCGAAGGTCTTGTGATCCAGTCTCCAACCTATTTTTACTTGGCTACCTGGCTTGACCACAGACCTGTTTTGACATTACCAGCTTTTCTGGCAATTGCTGGACTTCTGGCTGATCCTGGTTACCATTACCAAACCTGCTTTGCTCTTCCTGCTCAGGTGTTGTGGGGTCCTGCTCCTGCTGGCCTGGCTGTCACCCCAAGCACTCGGCTGCGGGTGGCTCGCCTGCTCCAGGCCACCAGCCGCCCTGGTGGGAAGTGGGCAGTGTCTCCAGCCCCCGGGCCATGAGCCAGGGCCACCAACTGGTGCATTTCACTCTCTTAGAGAACTTCAAGGAATTTGGAGACTTGTGATTCAAATGGAAGAGAACAGGGCACATAGGAACCAGGTTTTCTCTAATTAAAACCAAAAGACCCATTTATTTTGGTGGGAAAGACTGCAGCCAATTGTAAATACCATTACAAATGTTTTTGGAAACAATGGTTTACTTCTGCAAGCCACTCCAGATCTTTGAGACCTTTAAGCTTTCCATCTGTCATCCAAAATGAAACACTAATGGATATCATTTAACAGAGGATGAGGAAAAAAAAACCCCACGCTAAATGCTAATGTCATTGACATACTTGGTTAGTGTTTTGTAATTAACTCCCCCCCACACCCAGTCACTGAAGGACTTTGTGGACTAAGTTACTGTGCCACTACTGTCAAATAAGGTAGGAGATATTTTATCTTATTTTGATCCCTATTTTTATGCTAATTTATATTATGGCATAGTAAACATTTCCATTGTTCAAATAAGTGAACTGACATTATTAATTGGGATTTTACCTCTAAATGTTTTCACACTTTTGGTTTCCATCATGTATTTGACATAACTCAAATGTAACTAATTAGTACTGAAGTTCAACTTTTAATTTATCACATGTCTGCAGATAGATATTTTTTTTTTTAAAGCATTTATTCTGATCACTTTTTTTATTATGATACACTGCTTCAGATTAGAACCTTGACTTATTTTAATAAGGATTCTGAAATCTATCAATGCATCCTGCATGTAAAGGGCCTAACAAGATTCCTGTTCTTTCCATAACACAGTGGTATTGCTGTAAACATCACAAAGTGATTATGTTTTCATCATTTTATTCAAAGATGCGCAGTGCTAATACTTATTCCTTGACTTCAATACCATTTTGGAATCCCTATCCCGAGAAGTAGATAATGTTAGAAAGAAGGTGAATTATTAATGCAGAGAGGCATAGTCATCAATAGCCTGCAAAATACACTTTAAAAATCATGCTTTTACAAACATGGCACAGACTCCGCTGTAGCACTGTATGCTCTAAAAGCTGCAGAAAACACTGATGAAGCCATTACTGCTCCATCCATTTGTTCATAGTATATATCATTATTCAAGAAATTTAAGGACTGTAATGATGGAAAATCACACAGAAAGAAAAGAAAAGGAACATGGACTTTGTCAGAAACAAGGGCTACATTTTTATTCAAGAGGCCCATAATGATGGAAAATCACAGTGAAAGGCAGAGACGAAACAGGGATCCCATAAAGGACTGACACACCACAGTGGCACAACTAGTAGAACAGTCATAGTAAGTGGATAAAAATAAAGAAAACAAAATTAACTAGAGAAGAGCTGGAGTCGGGGTTGAAGCACAAAACAGAAACAAATCACAGCAAATGCTGAAGATTAATTTCAAAGAATCTGCTGAGAATGAGCGGAGAGACAAGTTGCATCAATATTAATGAAGTTGAAATAGAACTCCGAACAACCATGAGTACAAAATGCCACACAAAGCATTTTCTTTTAAATAGGTTGGAGATTGGATCACGAGACCTTCACAAAAATGAACAGAATTCACAAAATATGGGAAATGTCATAAACAATCACAACATAAATCTTAAAAAAGAACTACAGAAATATTAATTACCAGCACGTACATTTATTTTAAAACAATAGTTTATAAATGAGATATTCAGGAAAGTAAGAGGAGAAGAGTATTTTCTGATACCCAATGATCTATAAATGTCTTAAAGGGACCTTGTATATCACCAGGTACTAGTCTTTGATTTTTTTCAAGCAGTCTAAGAGAGCTAGGCACCTCAAATCCTTAGTTATATATTCTACTTTAAGTTCGTATAATGTGCAAGTAAATATTATTGCCCACCTTGAAATGAAAAAAGAATAAATATGTTGTATATAGGTTGGCAGTCAGAGCTCTGTGCAGCCAGGAAATAAACCTTTCGTCCCAAATCACTTAAGCTACCCACTCATATTAGACAGCCATGACTATAGGCTATGAAGCTTTCAGAGATTCTCAGATTCTTGACATTAAAAATTTCTGCCCTACCAGCTGACAACTGTATTCACTTCTCGTCAGATAGCCTATGGTTAAAAACAAGGGGTCACACTTTAAGAACCTGATTTCTAAGAAAGAACACCACAAATGTGTAATTTCTCAGATGATGTTGTCAGGAGTCCTGTAAATTGTAACTGGCGTGTCAAACGTTGTAAGATCTCCCTTAGCGTGAAAGCAGAGCGAGTGAGTACCTTTCCTGATAAAGATCACTCTTCCCTATGAAAATGCCTCGTGACAGGCAAAATTTCAGTGTTGCTGAGAGGCAATCAATTGATCTGCTTCACTTACGTAACAAATTAAACTATTAAAGGTTTTGCATCTGACACAAGACTGGCTGCATGTTTTTCTGTCCTCTTGTAACAGGTCAGTGGTGTTATGTCAGTGCCTTCCCACAGCTTAGCAGCACTAGTCTTCTCCACTGCAGGGTTCTCGTTGCGCTGGCTGTAAATGCATTAACCTTTCTTTTACATTGTAGTAAAGACGTAATGATTTAAGTAAAGCTATTGAGAGGAATAAAAATACTTTGTAAGCCAAAGTTTTGGTTTAAAAGGGCGACTGGTATATAACATATTGGCATAAATGTATGTAAAGATATAGATTAGATTTGGCAGAAGAATAATTATTTGTGGTAGGCCACACTCTCATGTTTCTTCAGGGAGGCAGGCATTACGTAGTGGCAGCCCATAGTTAAACTCTGGCTGAAAATCCCTGTGCAGAATTTATTTGGGTTCTGAAATCCACATTAGGGAAATCTGTATCCAAGCATCCCATGCTTTGGTTGTACTCACAAAAATATTAGGATTGTGAGGCA
Organism: Nyctibius grandis; assembly: GCF_013368605.1. Taxonomy (NCBI): domain Eukaryota; kingdom Metazoa; phylum Chordata; class Aves; order Nyctibiiformes; family Nyctibiidae; genus Nyctibius; species Nyctibius grandis. Next base: position 14,651,263 of record NC_090666.1, read on the forward strand.
ACAGGATTTCCGTGATCATGTTTTATTTTTTAACATGGTGATAGTAAACCTTACCGCTTGATAAGTAATTTCTCAGTGTTTTGTAACAGGACTTCACTGTCTTTCCATCACTCCTCCGCAGAGGTGTTCTCAGGCTGTCAGCAGACCAGAGAGCACTCCTGGTGTGCCCCATGCTGTCCTGCTGTGTGCATCCTCCATCCCAGCAACCAGCAGGGCAGGACAGCGATCTCTTCCTATTGCTGACGTGAATGTAATTCTCATTTTGGGAAAGCAGGGCATGGGGTACCATGGGAAGGTGACTGCTAAACGTTGGTTTGTGTTCAGCTGCGTTGGCATCTTAACAGCTGTTGCCAGACGATGGTGCTTGCAAGGCAACTGTGACTGTTACTGACCTGGAGAGATGAGGGCTGTCAGGATCTCTGCAGTTGCTGTGGACCCTTGGTTTATGCAGGCACCACCAATAGCATGTGTATACAAGTTGTTTCCTAAGTTACAACATGGCAAATCCCACGTTTACAGATCAGAGTACTGCACAGTTTGGAATAGAAAGTTAGGAACAACTTTGTAAGTCAACCATGGGGAAAGCATTGGTGTTGTGTGAAGCTTTGCTGAGCTGCTAAGCTTTTCCAAATAGAGAATTATGAAGTTACAAAGTAGCTAAGAGGTCCTCTCCTGAATACTTAAATGAGGCATAATTGTATTGTGACTCTTTCTTATAAATAAGGATACTACCATGAAATTCACTACTGTGAAATCACTACCAAGAAAAATAATATATATATATGATCCAAGGTTTAAATTGCTTTTTAAATTGGATTTTTGTAATATAGTAGCTGAATTACTAGGAAGTAATAATTGGATTCGTATCATAACCACAAGAATACAATACCAACAGTTAGCCATTAGTATTTACATGCAAATTGAAGCATTCTATAAAATAAATCTCCCTTGTATTTACACAGGCCACTGTAATCCTAACGTAGAACAGAAACTGTTACCCCACCTTCTCTAGGGGTGTGGTGCCAACACAGTATTTCTGAACTCGGCTGAGGTATACACCCATCTGATCATCCTAACGACGTACCTTCATGAGGCAAAACTTCTAGGTGGTTGCTCCTGTAAACTCTTGAAAGTTTATACAGTTCCATATGCAATCTCATCTTGAAGGTGTAGACTATATGCCTGTTACCATCTTTCTACGTGCATAGGTACGATGTGCTTTGGTGCTTTAAAGAATAAGCCCAGTGGAATATGTCACAGCCCCTCTCAGTGTACTGCGCTGGGCTCAGCATCCGCCCTGTTACTCTCCATCATCTCCATCCAATAAGAGCTGCAGCTGTTGGAATTTCTATGAGAACTCTGGCTGGCCTGGTAAAGCTTGCAGATTTTCCAGAGCTTAAAGAGTTCTTTGCTGTTTTGCAAATGAGGTCCTAACTATTCCCCATGAGTAACTATTTTTTCCCACCCCCCCAGCCTCTAGAAGTGTAGATAAATAGTACTAATCAGTTTTTTCTGAACTCTTCAGATTATAAAATACCTTATGACCTGAAGCTATGAAGTAAAACAAATAAAATTTAAAACACTTCAAGAATTGCTGCATGATGTCCTTCAAAGTTTAATTTGGTTTTACAGTCATTTTGCAAATTATACGTAGTGTATAAAAAGCATAGTTTTCATTTTACTTATGTAGTTTATTAGGTAACTCATACTGTTCTTCCATCAAAATAGACTCTATCTTATCAGGCTAGAAAATAACTAGCTTAATGTGCGTTAGGCTAGGCCCAGAATGAAGTTTGTGGCTTTTTCTCCAAGAACACGTTTCTGAGTTCCATTATCCAAATCTTTCAATACATTTTTGTACTGTGTTCAATATATGAAACAAAATGAAGTCATTGAATCTATCATAGAAATATAACATCACAAATGTTTTTGTGCCCTAGAAGAGAAACATGAAATGACTTTGAAAGCTAGCAAGAGTCTACTATTCTCTCATGGACATTTGACTGCACACAGTCAAAAAACCTAGACTAAATGCCAAATATTACATTATTTTAGCTTTCTATGTTGTAACTTCAAACTCACACCTCACACAAAATCTAGAGGTTAGAGACAAGTTATAGAAAAAAAATGTAATTTTCCCTAAAGTTTCTTCCTTGCAGGTATCTCCCAGGCTGCTGAACATGCCCAAAGATTTGCAGAAAACAGATTCCAGAATAAGTCCTTCTGTGGGCTTATTCCTAGCCAGCATTCTTGCAGGATCATTTTTTTTTTAATTGGTATACAGGTATAGCCCAAATTCAGAGACAGAAGTCTCCGTATCTGTAGATTAGAGCATCTCCTTCCAAGTTCAATACCGTCCTTCAAGGCTCAAGAAGTATTTTACACTCATGTTGCTTTCTCATACTTAGTCGTTCAAGTATCAAGCATCTTGATTAATCCACTCTTCAGTGCTACCATCCCCAGCACTAAATAAAACTAAATCTAAACCTTTTTTCTTAGACCACTACCATTTATTTTCTTCTAACAGTCCTTTCATATCTTAGAGTTTCATTTGTAGGAAAAAAAAAAAACCTGTGGTCATGCTAGAATGGTCCTAGCATCTTTGGAGCCTAGAAAAAGCCTAGTATTGCCCACCCCATGATCAGTCTCAATTAAAGATTTTTTTCTCTGTTTTTATTAGTAGTAATCATAGAAGTATTTTTATTTTAGATTGGTACTTGCTTTTACACTGTCATTTTGCTAGGCTACTGAAAAGTTCACAGTAGACCTGTCATTTTTGAACCAAAATGTCATTAATTCCTAGGTAATTTCTCCTACTATAGCACCTCTCTCTTCTTGGCTTTCTCTCTTTCTGTGAGCGAATGTGTCTTTCACTATTCTCACTATGAAAAACTCAGTATGCATAATGCCTGTTAGTGACATCGTCAATGTTAAAGTTATGAAATTCAGCTGAAATTTCCAGACTCATGATCTAGAAATATTATTAATAAGTGGCAGATCAGACTGTTCTGCATTATTTGCTTCTAGACTGCCAAAGTCTGGGATATTGCAGAAAGGGGTGAGAGGTGCTTTATGCCACCACAGCAATCCTGACCGACTTTGGAGCAGCACTAACATCATTAACAACCTGTTGCCATTCTTAAAACAACAATAGTTAGCACAATACAAAAGCGTGAAAATGAGTGAAATAAGCCACGAAGTCTAGTATGAATTTAAGCATATAAAGAATGGTATAAGGTTAAAGTCTCTATGAAACTGGACAAATCCACAGTTAAAAGAACAACCCCTATTGAACCCTACCAAACATAACTTCAAAAAATATTGTATTAAAGCACAGTTCAGCTGGGTGATGGCTACCTTTAAACTTCACAGAACTCAATGAACACTGTTTAGTTTAGACCGTGCCCTTGAGCAGTGTTTCTTTTGAGCGCTGAGTGTATTTATGAGTGGGAGCCATCCAGTTCCCTCCCAGTGGCACGGACCCAGGCAATTCGAGAGCGGTGGTGCGCAAAAGCAGCTGTGTTCTTCTCACCCCCTGGGTTGCACTGAACGTTGCCTGGTCACAGCAAGGATCAGGGGCTCTGTCTTTATTCTTTCAGTTCTACAAAACCACTTATTTTTGCAGTTAACGATGACTTTGTAGTAAATATATGTTCTGGGCAGCAAAAAGCAAAGAGTATGTTGGTGGCACAAACCATGAGGTGTTTGTTTTATTGCTTGCCTTTAAACATTGTTTTTAATCAGGTAGAGTTGCTCCAGAGCTGTTTGACTTCTGCACGTGTTCCAGCTGCACAATAAGCTGTATTTGTGCAGTACTTCTGTGTTGGAGAGTTGACATTGAGATGACTGCTCTCTAGATGGGTTTTTTCCATTAAACTTATAAAACACATTTTGAATGTAATACAGTTAAGATTATTATGGTTTAAACTATGTATGCCAGTTTAAAATGAGGTTTTCACCATTATGACAGATTTGGGTAGAAACATTCAACTAAGGCAAACCATGACTCTAAAAGCAACCTGAAATCAACAGCATGTAAGATGAATTGTTACATTGCCAAGAGACGATTTCTAGCTGAAGGAATCAAATGCTTTAATGGCCTGTACCTGTAGTTAGTGAAGTGGCCATGCTAACAGTAAATTAGATATAGAGATTAATGGAGGGGAAGTGTTATTACAGTATGTTGTATGAAGAGCATAAATGAAAAAAATATATTCAAACTTGGAAATTTTTGCACACAGCACTGGCTTTTGTACCATATGGAGACACGTGGTACAGCATGAAGTACAGCAACAAAAGTAGTCAGGATCTTAACAATTTCTTTTTCTCTTCCAGGGTTCAGCTGTTTTCCCAGATAGCTACAATCAGAATTATACCTCTTCTAGGCTCTATTATTTTTTTTTTATATATATATACACTCCTTTACTGCATGTAGCAAGCTGCTTATGCATGTACTGTGCTTATGAACTGGTGAGAAAAAAAAAGTTAAACTTAAATGGCTGCTCGTTAAATACCAACTTTCTTGTCACAGACAAATATTCAGCAGAGTTAAATATTTTTATTTTAAGAAACCAGTCAAAAAGTTTATCTTCTGAGAGCTATCATGCCTGCACTAAAAAGATGAACAACAAAATTGTCTGACAAAATGTTAGGATGGTGAGAAGATTCAAGAAATGGAAAACCTCCCCAAAAGTAGCCTTTCAGAAAGTTTGTGATCTTATTAATAGAGCTAGGCAAATCCATCCCTTATTGTTGCTGTGAAATAGTCTTGCATAACCCTCCTTACAGGTCAAGTATGGATAGAAGTGGGCTGTCTTGAACTTTAGAAGGGTGGAAAACTGAGATGTGTTTATTCCCTTCCTGAAAAGGAAACTAATTTTGGTTACTGAAGTTTGTAATTTAGGGATGTGAAGGATGCAGGGGCTGCTCTGCAGTTATTTGTAAATATTTTTGGTTAATTTCAATATTTCTGAATGTTTGTTGTAGTAATCCATTAGCTTCATTCAACCGCTAAGTAACTATATTTTAATCTGAATTTGTTCGTTGATATTCTTTTTTTTCATCTTAAATGCATAGTGTTAGATTTTAAGACAGTAGAAAGACTATATAAGCATGTTAACCAGCAAGAACTATTATTGATTATCACTATACTAATAGAACAGCTCTGGACAGATACAGCATTCTTATCCTCAACCATATTGTTGCAAAAATCTCGTGTCACTGAAGAAAAAAAAAAAAAGCAGTGACAGCCATTTTTTATGTGTAATTCCAAATTAGGTTTAGTAAAAGTGTCCTTTCTTAGAAAAAAGAATTTTTTTTTTTTTTTAAAGTTCAAGATTATATTCCTTTTATTGTGACAGAGATGATATACAATCTGATGATACTCTCACCTTGACTCCTTCACTCTGGTGTTTTCCAAGTTTTGAGAATTTTATCTTATGGACTTAAAATAGGACATGCTATAAGAACAGTTTTTACTGCCATCTCTCCTTCAATTTTCTTAGCAGGCAAACACTTGTGGTGCCTGTCTTTAATGGTTCAGAGAGTCTTGAGTTAAAGAAAATGTCTTTAATTTTTTGAAGAGTCCCGGTCTGACTTCTATAACATTTCACAATTAATTTTTCATAGATTCTAAATGTTTCATCTTTCTCTATTTTTTCCCAGATCATCCTCTCAAGAGGATGATTACTTTATTATTTATTAAATTGCCATGTGAATTGTTATAAATAAATCCCAATGTGTTTACAATGGGCTCCTCTTGACCATATGCCATCTTTATAAATATCTAGATAAGTATGAAGGAAAATCCAGTAGTGTGCCCAACCACCAGCGCTCCTTTGAATCCAAAAAGCATACGGATGCTCAGGGCGCTTCACTGGGCGCTGGGTATTTCACCTTTCCAGTGCTTTCTGCTCTGGTGCAGGACTGTTGGGTCGGGAAACAGAAGACCAGGAAATTTGAGCCCACATCTCTACTTGCAGTGAACAGCGTTACTCTTTGTGCCTTGATGTTTCCTTTTCATTTCTGTTATTTCCACACAGGTCCAGGTTCTTGTTCAGAGTTTGCTTGCAAGCCATAATCATCTCAGAAAGCTTTTGGAGCTCACGTTCACTAAATAAGCCTATAGAGAAGGACATCCTAAATAATAGCATCACATATTTTGACAGGGCCAATTTAGGTTGAGAGAATTGTTGTTTTCTTGCTGAAGACTTTTTTTTTTCAAATTCTTTTAACAGAACTTAGATGAAGTTATATGAAAAGGAATTATTTTTCAGTTAAAATATTTTAAAATACTCAAAAAAGGAAATTGCACATATAGCTAAGGTTGTATTTACATTCTTGGTAGTTTCTGAAGGTAATGTTAGCACAGATTTATGACAGAAGAAAAAATTGATCTAGACACAGAATGCAGACAAGGTGTAAACATTATTGACTCATTAATTTAAAGTCTTTTTCTGTACAAATTATATAATCAAAATAATGCTATGGAGGGGAATTGGTGATCTTAATGACTCTTACAGCTGGTTAACTATCTTCATTCTGTTTGCAGATTAAAATTATATACTTGTTAATTTGAAACAGCAAATGGAAAAAAAAAATCTTTATTCTGAGAACTGTCAGTGTAGCACTAAATTTACATGCTGTGTTACCTAATACCTCCTAGAAATGCTGACTTCTGAAACCAGTCACTTCTTCCCAGAACTGACTCGAGGGTTACAGCTAGCCTTGCATCTGAAGACTGAATAAACAGGCTTTGTATTCCTGCATTGTTCTCCCTAGGAACATCAAAATTATTTTGTAGAGCCATTGCTGAAGCAGAAAAAATGCAGGTTATTATAATAATGATCACTCATTACGCTAAATTCCTATTTAGAGGTTAAACGGAACCCCTGTGTGGAGATAATTTTTCTAGTGCAATTGCAAACTCTTGCAGACCCCTTTTACTTCCTCCTGCCCGTTTTGGCGGATTCTGCTGGACAGAAGAACCACAGCAGGGTTTAGTGCTCCTCTTCTGGAGGTGGAGATGGGACTCCTCATCTGCAGCAGCTGTCCTAGGGGTTCTGCTCTTGCCTCCAGCTCTGAGTCACTGGGGCTGGGAGATTAAATGATTTTTTTCTCACGTTCCAGTTTTCTGTATAGAAAGGATGCAAATATTCACTTTCGTAAAGTAGCTGGGAGTCCTGACAGCGGGTAACTGGGTAACTCTTACAAGCTGTTATGGGAAAAAAAACCCTGATGGCTCATTGCGCCATGTGCTCAGGGATGCGGGGTACTTCTGCCTGTCCTGTGTGTGGCTTGTGCCCACACTGTGTGCCTGCCAGGGAACCACGAGGGAACCATCCCTCAGAGAAAGAGTTACACACAATGGCTAGAAGAGTAAACCTAAGTGAATTTTGTTACCCGTAGTCTGGAGATAACCCAGGCAGTGGAGACCTTGTCCTACTCCCAAGGCGGGAGAGGGTGAGGAACCCTGGGAGGACACCGCTTTTCTGCGTGGATTCCTCAGGCTGGTGTATACCTCATGTAGCCCCAATTTGGTGTTTTTTTGCCCCATCACCTTTCTTTGACAAATTTCACCACTTGGCACTTCTTCCCAAAGGCACGGCTCTGTGCCTCACTGATTTTTGGGAGGGGGGATGGAGAGAGGGGACACTGCTTCTTCCAGCAATGAAGCTCTGGGTGGCCAGTGTTCTCCTCAGGGCCCGCTGCCACGGCCACCAGCCACCCTGCTGGTCGCAGGCATTGGGAGCCCAACAGTCACCAGTGCCAGCCTTGCCCTGAGCCCCGGAGCTGCATGGCACCCAACTGGGAGCCTGGGGAGGACCAGCGCGTCTGAGGCTTGGGTGTCTGCAGTCACAGCAGATAAACATCAACATCAGTCCCCACCACTCCTCTTGCGTGTTTGTATTGAGGCTTTTGGGTTTTAGCCAAGAAGGTGAAAGAATAATTTGTTGTTGATCAAGGAAACGTTGACGTTACATTAAATTCGAGGATGTGGGTATGTCTTGTGGCACAGTCTCTTTTTAAAAACTGGTATATGCACTTCTGCGGGTGGCTGCTGTTCGATAGGCGTTGCAGTTCATTAAGTAAAGCGCAATTACATTTGATTTGTCGCGTGCCGGAGTAAGGTTTATTCACTTTTCTTTCACCACGATCTTCGATGCTGTCAGCGCTAGACCTTGCACTAAGGCTCTGGCGGGCTCGGCACGGGTTTGGGAGGGGGGAAGGAGAGGGCGGCGTTGGCCTGAGCTCCGCTCCGCGCCGCCGCCTCCCGTCAGCGCCGCCCTCCCGCGGCGACCTTTCCCCTCGCGACGCTCCCGACCAATCAGCGGCCGCGGCCCCGCCTGTTCCGCCGGCGTGTCCGCGTGCGAGGGGCCGCTCGCGTCTCTTCCTCTCGGGCCGGGGGCCGCGCAGCCAGCGGAGGTGAGCCCGCCCGCCCGCCGTCTGTCTCCTTCCCCTCACGCCGCTCCGCCCGGCCGGGCTGTGGGGAGAGTGCGGTGAGGGAGCGGCCGGGGCTGGGCTGAGGGGCTGTCGGGGCCTGGGAGCCGCCGCGCCTCTGGTTTGGCAGCGTGGGGTGGGTGTTTCTCCTTGGCTTTTTCGAGGCGGAGGCGCCGGCTGGGAGCGTTCGCCGCCGGGCGAGTGCGCGGAGGGGCCCGGAGGATTGTCGCGGGGCTTTCAGCGTGCCTCCTTCTGTGCTTTCAGATGCCCCCGAAAAAGGGAGGTGACGGGGTTAAACCGCACCCGATCATCGGAAGGTTTGGGACGTCCCTGAAGATCGGGATCGTCGGGCTTCCAAACGTTGGGTAGGTGGTGAGGGGAGCGCGGGGCTGCGGGCCGGCGGCGGGGCGGAGGAGCAGGCCGGGGCCGCCCCGCAGGCCGGGGCTCCCTGCTCCGCCTGACTTTGCATCTGCTCCAGGTAGAGGGACTGGCACGGTTTCCGGGTGAAGATAGGTGCCTATAGACGCGTACGCGAGCTGAGGGGTACGATCGGTGTCTTTTTGCTCTGTGACAGACTTGCATCTTTAGCTTGAACTGCTTATAGGTGGAGCAATGTAGAACAGTCAGGTAGCGTGAGGCTGGTATGTACAAATCTGGACAAGATAATAGCGAAGAATTAAAAGAAAAAAAAAAGCTTTAGCAATTGCTGAGTTTTATAAAATACTACAATCTTACATTTCCTTACTTCCTCTGTTGTATATGTGTAATGCACGTTTTTATGCAAATACAAATGCACACATGCACGTGCATACAAATTCCTTTTATGTTTTATTTTTTTGGAGAGGATGATGTGCACAGGAAGGGGTGAATGATACCATAAGTGTCATTAGCAGTGAAGAGGACTTCCATTCTTGAAACTTCTTCGGAGTTTGTAGTGAAAAAAGTTGTGTAAGTTACAGTTTGGGAGACATGATGGATGATGAATTGTTGTTCTCTGTCATGCTTCTCATCTGTAGTTGTTATGACTCCTCAAAGGAGCTATATTTAAGGCACTTAAAAAGGATGATTAATTACCTGGAGAATATCTGTGTAAAACTATTGGTATTAATTTGTGTATCGTATTTACTAAAAGAAGTTCTCAGCATTCTCAAACTTTAAATCTTTAAAAAATTAGAGGAAAAGTCTTTTAGCGTGTCTCAGAGCGTTAAGTACTGCTTGTCTTTTCGTTATCATTTCTTTTATTTTTCAGGATGTAGGTAAGTTGCACACCAGAAAGGAAGTAATTAACAGTTACATTTTATAACATGTCAATGGGGAAAAGTAGTATTTGCAGTTATGCTCTGCTGTAACTTTCAAAGAAAATTGTGACTGACTTTCGAGCATGTTGGCTGTATGCAGGGCAGCTTTCAGATTTTTTTTTTCCAGTGACTGAGAAGTTATGTGAAACTAAAAAAAAACAAACCAGAATACTTATGGTAGAAGATTCAGGAGTTGATTAAGAACTTTCTCTTAGGAATAACTCAAGAATTACTCTCTTTTTGTTTAATAAATGCCAACTAACAAAATAATGTGCTTCTTGGTTTAAGTGAAAATGTTCTTTTTTTCCTTGATACCGCTTGCAGGTTTTTTCCATTGACATTTAACAAAGATGAAAAATGTTTGGTAAGCTAGAACTGTATCTTCATATGCACAAAAGATTACATGCAATTGATTAACTGATGTGGTTTACTTTCTGTGCCCTCTTTTCTCTTTTGATTGTTGACTTGTTGCTTGGATACTGAAATTGTGTTAATACATAAATAAGTGTGAAGAAGCAATACAGTTGTGGAAAGAGCTGGTGAGTCTTGGCAAAACTAGTTCACTCATTCTGAGTTTCAAGCATCCTTATTGGTTTCTCACTTTGTGCTTGAGGAAAATGAGTAGTGGCCAGTGCTTTGCTTTTGACTTAAAATTTCTTTGCTAACTGACATGTGCAATATAGTCATGGAAATTTTCAGGGGCAGGGGAGAGAGGTTAACGTTGTTGGCTTTCAATGGGACACTCCGTATGCGTATTTGAAAGTGACTTGTGCTAGAATCAGGGCAGTGGTCACTGTTGTTGAAGGGAAGGTTCAGTATTGCTTTTGGGTTGGAATAAGATGTGTTTCTATCCAGCCCTTTTAAATGCTTCTAACTTGAACTTCTTTAAGAATGTGTGTATTTCGTTTATAGGAAATCAACGTTTTTCAATGTGTTAACAAAGAGTCAAGCGGCAGCAGAAAATTTTCCTTTCTGTACTATTGATCCAAATGAGAGTCGAGTACCTGTGCCAGATGACAGATTTGACTTCCTATGCCAGTATCACAAACCTCCAAGGTAACTTAAATTCTTAATATTTTTCTTCAGTTAAGCAGCTGAAATAGTATTACTGAACCCAGAGTTTTCATAGATGTTTAATGCAACTTTAATGTATTTAATTAAGTCTTTACTGACATCTGTTTTAGAACGTGGAATTATATATGTACCTGGATTATGCACACACACCCCCCTCTCCCCCCAGTATGATTTTTGTGGTATGAGAATGGGAAATCTAGGATCTGCTAGTCATTGCTCAGCACCATTTGGTGCTTGGTGTTCCTGTCGTTGAAGGTAGTGGCTCCCAGGTGACTTGGAGGATCTTCTGGAGAGATTTGGAAAATGAACAGCAGTGGACAGACCTAATGTGTCATGAGGTTGCTCATTTGTAAAATTTCCACCCTGTATTTTGTATCGTTCAGAATATTGTATATGCTGTTGGTAGCCAAACAAATATCTATCAGCACACCTGTGTCCTCAGTCTTTTGACAATAAGCTTTATGGGCACTCTTTCTCTCCTTTGTATAGGCTCTGCTACTTGTTACTTGGTATATTCAGGGATATTCCTACATACATCTCTTCTAATTGTTTCCTTATTCTAGGAGTGTATTACTTTTGTCACATCAATGGTTTTTGCTATTGACTGTTTCCATAATCTGCTCTGTATGTTCAGTGTGGGAACTGGATTTTTGCTTGAATAGCAAAACTTAAGGGGCTTTCAGAAAACAGAAACTTAAATAGACACTTGTGACTTGTTAATAGCAGTTTGCAGTTACTTGCAGAGGTATCTTGAATGAAGTGAGTGTACATAAATCATAGGGCAAATCAGCATGCACGTATGTGCTTTTGTTTAACACTTGGGCCTCAGTTTTAGACCCAGATCACACCCACAACTAAAAAAGATGTGTTAGTCACTGATCAAAAATCCATTTGTTAACTTAATTTTCAGGTTCAAACAAGTTGCTTCCGTCTGTAATTCCTGTGCACTTTTTAAATAGTAAAAATGCATTAATATGGAGCTGTTTGTTTAGGTGGATTGTTATAACATGTTATCTTGATTTTCCTGCTCAAGGGGGTATTGTGCATACTTGTTACTGTATGGATCATAAAACAAAACTCTGCTGAATTTGGGACATAACTTTCTGGCTGTTGATTGTACAGAGATAATGGTGTGGCTTTTAAGTTTTGTTAACAAATTAGTTCTAAATTGTAGTGTTATTGCTGCTTTGGTCACATCAGTAATCTGTTTTTCTTCTCACTTAGCTATGACTGGCTACTTCTAAATTAATATTTGAAGTGACAAAGAGATTATTACCTCTACCCTCATCCTGCCTTTGGCCATCTATCCTTACAAGGAGTGCTAAGATTGTAAATACCTGTGTGTTCTCTGACTCGCAGACTCTCTCTCTGGAACAAAATCACCCTTAAATATTAATGAAAATAGTATGAAATACTGAATTGGGTAATAAGCTGGATATAAATAGTAAATCAGCTTTCATTTGAATGGTCTCTTGACTTTTTAAGAGAGTATTTGTTACTTAAAATCAAGGAATGTGGGAATGTGGGCAGTTGTAGCTCCTGAGTTCACTTATGCTGCTTTTATGATTTTAATATTTCACTATAACAGTAATAAAGCAGTGATAATTAGTGATAATTCAGTAGCGCAGTGGACTGAGGTGGCTCTTCTTGGGTTGTCTGTGCTTGTCTATCTGAAACTAACTCCGGAAAAGAAGGCTGTGGTCATGAAGATACACAACTCAATTGTAATTTCAATTCCTTAATTTCTCTTGTGTAGTCTTGATTTTGTTCTTCATCTTTATATAATACGTTCTATGTTAATTTTCTACTTGTTTGGATTAGTAGACGTAATCAATCTGTGCATGCAGAATGTTGTATAAACAGTGAGTTCTCTTTAAATTAGACTCTTTTCTAGCCTCAAGATTTTGTCTTTTAAAATCTAAAGCGTTTGGATTTTTATTTCCCATATGTTACACTTAGTCATCACATAACTGCAGTCATTGTTGGGAGGTGGGGAAAAAAAAGGGGGGGGGGGTGGGGGAAACTTTGTCTTAACTGGAATAATGTGTGACAGGCCAAAGTGGTCTTGCCCTAACGCCTGCTGTGAGCGAGGGAAGGGAAGAGTGGCACTGGGCCAGGCTGTCTGTCACACTGAGCTGAGATTGCTGCTGCTACAGAGAGACGGACTCTATTGCTGAGAATATTGCTAGTATGAGTTTGTGGCTGTCCTGCCATCGGAGGAAGAGTTAGGCTCTTCAGGTGCTCTTTGTTGCTTGAAGATCCATTCCTATCTCCAAAAGAAGAAAGTATTAGCTTGGATGGGATGGGTGTGCAGTTACTGGCTAGTCCACACTGAAGGCTGACTGGTATTATGTAATTGGAAGTGTAAATGTCTGAAAATGATATCATGTAGGCAGCAATTTAGAGACTATTATGTAAAGGTAAATCTGTACTTAATAGATTAGGGTATGCTGCTAGAACTTATAACCTGTGCTTTTTTGTTTTCTGCAGCAGTGGATGATGTATATGACTGTTTACAGTAAATAAGTTCAATGATACAGATTGTACACAGGAGGTGGGCTCCAAGAACTTCCAGTGAACGCTGCCTTGTCGCAGCCAAATTAATTAGATGAGCAAATTTCCTTGAGCTTTAGTTACCTATTGCTCACTTTCTGCTGTGAATGAAATTGTGTATATTAAAAAAAGAAGAGACCTCAATATATTAAAAGTAATTCTGAATGCTTGTTATTTTAAGGTCCTAGTTTATGTTCTGTTACTAACTCAGTTTCTGTATTTAAACTACTTGTTTGTTTTAAATTTTATACAATATTCAGTGAAAACTCGTATTTGTTACATTGTGCCAACATATAGCTTTTTCAGAAAGGAAAGACTGTTGGCTTTTTATTTTGTTGTCCTCCTACCCCTTTTCCCCCAACATGGGTACTTTCAGGCAAGGTTTGACAGACTAATGATTGAATTAGTTCCTGTTTAGTAATTGGAAAGAGAGTATTTGCTTTGGACTGATTTATTTCAGCAGGAACTACAGCAGAAAGGTGTATTTCCCCCCATCATCTATGAATCTTAAGCAGGTAGCAGAGGATGAGATCTGCTGATTCTAAAGTGGAAAAGAGATGTTATTCATCTCAGCAGGTAGCTCCTGCCTTGAAAATTGGGACTTGGAAGCCAGAAACAGTTGATATGTTAAGTGCAGTTAATATTTTAACAGGATACTTTGTGTTTAGAAGTGATGGGTTTCTTACACAAGAACAGAACTGTGTGTGTAGCACATCTAAAGAAATTTTAGTAAGTTAATAATTAATGAAGCTATTCTTGTGCATTTTTTGTTATAAATTTCATTAAGATGCTGCTTAATCACCTTAAGCCTAAAAATATTTCTTAGTGTAAGTATGTCAAACTGATGTTATTTGGACAAGTGGACAGCAGGATGACCATGAGCCAGCAGTGTGCCCTTGTGGCCAAGAAGGCCAATGGCATCCTGGGGTGTATTAGAAGGGGTGTGGTCAGCAGGTCAAGAGAGGTTCTCCTCCCCCTCTACTCTGCCCTGGTGAGGCTGCATCTGGAGTATTGTGTCCAGTTCTGGGCCCCTCAGTTCAAGAAGGACAGGGAACTGCTAGAGAGAGTCCAGCGCAGAGCCACGAAGATGATTAAGGGGGTGGAACATCTCCCTTATGGGGAGCTGGGTCTCTTTAGCTTGGAGGAGACTGAGGGGTGACCTCATTAATGTTTCTAAATATGTAAAGGTCAAGTGTCAAGAGGATGGAGCCAGGCTCTTCTCAGTGACATCCCTTGACAGGACAAGGGGCAACGGGTGCAAGCTGGAACACAGGAGGTTCCACATAAATATGAGGAAAAACTTCTTTATGGTGAGGGTGACCGAACACTGGAACAGGCTGCCCAGAGAGGTTGTGGAGTCTCCTTCTCTGGAGACATTCAAAACCCGCCTGGACGCGTTCCTGTGTGATATGGTCTAGGCAATCCTGCTCCGGCAGGGGGATTGGACTAGATGATCTTTCGAGGTCCCTTCCAATCCCTAACATTCTGTGAGTCTGTGATTCTGTGAAGTGATTTGTATCATAACTCACAAATATCTTGAAAGCCTCTGAGTATATATACCCAGCAGGCTTAGACTGTATGGTCCTGCCTACTGCCACAGCTGTAGTGTACTGTGCCTGACCGGGCGATGCGTCTCAGTGGTGACGTTCAATTCAAGCCTCAAAATGATTTTGAGTGAGGAGGTGGGGGAAACTGCTGTTTCCTTTTTTTTTTTTTTTTTTTTTTTTTATATTTTCTGCCCAAAATAATCTCCTCACTGCAATTACTTGCATTCTTTCTTCTTTACTTTAAACTATATGATTAACTAAAAGAAACACTCAGGTAGAAGCAAGGTAAGCCTAACATATGTTTTAACTGCAAATAGTTAAAACTGAAGGACTGTGTTGGCTAATAGTAATCAATCTGTGTGAAAACATTAATAAAAAAAGTGATTTTAAAGTCTATGTTTCTGCTTCCTCCTCTGGTTAAAATCAAATGAGATTCTAAGCAGGAATGAGTAAAATGTAAGTAGTTTGGTTCATCCTTTCTCAAGTTATCAGTATTCATTTAATTCCCTGTTTGGTTGCACCTGTAAGTGAGTGCATTGCCTTGCACGTATGTGTTCACAAAACACAATGCTTATTGCAGCCACAAACATTTCTATTTAACTTAGACTGTTTTAAATCTATCTTTGATGTCCTTTTGTTCTGGTTTGGCCCAAACCAGGCCAATTAGTCTTAGAGAAACCAAGGTCACTGCTAAATTCCTCACTGCTTACGAGTGAAGAGCCAAAGGGGGGTCGCAGCTGCAGGGGGGAGCAGACAGGGCAGGTGACCCAAGATTGAGCAACGAGGTATTCCATCCCACACACGTCATTCTCACTTTCCTATTTATCACTAACCCACTGCCTCCTGGAGGTGGGGCCCAGGAGGGAGGGGCCCTCCTGTCTCCCACTGATTGGTACCAGCTTTGCCAATTCTCCAGTTAAAAACCTGCAGGTGTGATGGCAGGGGGAGCTATTGCATTTTGCCCTCTGCCCGTGCTGGGTGGAGCTACTGCATTTTCCCCTCTGTCTGTGCTGGGGGGAGGTACTGCCTTTTCCCCTC
Source organism: Nyctibius grandis (assembly GCF_013368605.1). Taxonomy (NCBI): domain Eukaryota; kingdom Metazoa; phylum Chordata; class Aves; order Nyctibiiformes; family Nyctibiidae; genus Nyctibius; species Nyctibius grandis. The sequence goes on from NC_090666.1 coordinate 14,667,212, forward strand.
TGCCTGTACTGGGGGGAGCAACTCTGCCTGAGGAGGATTTCCAAGCTCTTGATCTTGGTTTTGTACATATTTGTATATATTTGGTTATTTCTATTATTATTGTTATTATATTCTTTTTCATTATTATAGTTTATTAAAACTGTTTTAACTTTCCAACCCATAAGTCTCTCTCCCTTTTCCCTTTCCCTTGGGGGGGGGGGGAGAGGGTTAACAGAGAGCATCTGCCACCTGGTTAATAGCTGGCCCAGCTTTAAACCGTGACAGATTTAATTGGCGCCCAACGTGGGGCTCGAGAGAAGCTCCAACAGGTTGCTCTGATAAGTTGAATCCTGGCTCTGGTGGGAGGAGACCTGGAGAGCTCAGCTGAGAGAATATCAGATTTCTTCCTTTGAGATTTACGAGGGGTTGGAAAGTTAAAACAGATAGTGAAGATGGTGATGTCATTTTTGAATGCTGTGTTATCTCATCTTTTTATGGAGTTTCTTTCACAGTTGAGTATTGCAATGATGCCTTACCTGCCGTGGGCACTGTGTTATTGCTTGCTTCTTATGAATGTTTACATGCAGTTTAGCAGTGGGCGCTGGTCAAAATGTATTGTTTTGGTATGGGGTTTGATACTGATTTATGCTGTGATAAACTGGGCAGTTACTATTCCGATCTCTTATCTCTATGACACAATGATGGGCAGCTTTAATCGCGAATCAGTAGCAGCGACTTCATCTGCACGCTCCAGGCGTCCTTTAGCTGATTCTGTTCATGATTACACTTCCAGTTTTACTTCGGGAAATAGCACCTTCTCCTTTTCTGCCAAGCTGATTCCACTACATTTTGCGAAATTAGGATGGTGCTGTCTAGGTGGCATGTTTTTATTTTTGGTTGTCCTGAATGTGTTTCTGATGTGGGATAAGATTAAATATCGGTGCAGGGACAGTTGTAGGTATTATGCAACCACCTCAGATCCTACAGTGTGTACTACCGCTACAGCCACTAAACCCACTGAAGCCTCGGCAGCCTCTACCACAGCTGCTATACCCCCCAAGATGGCCACTGCAGCTACTCAGACTCTCAGCACTCCCCCGACAGCCACTGCATCTACTCAGACTCCAGCATCTATTGAATCTGTACCAATTGCTCCTGTAACCAGGAAGAAATACCAAAAGAAATCAGCTCGTGAAGAGAAGGATGATGACTCGGAGCCTTCTAAGGCAGAGCCATCATATGACCCAAGTGAGGGCCCTTCTCAGGCAGAGATAGGGCCCGACACAGATGGGGGTTTCCTCGATCGTCCTTTTAAAGCAGACCCATCACAGAAGAAAGGTCCTTCTAAAGCAGAACTATCACAAGAGGAGGACTCGGATGTAGAGATAACCTACCACTCTTTATCCCTGAAGGACCTGAGAAATATAAGGAAAGACTTCAGCCGTTATGACGGTGAACCTATTATTACCTGGTTGCTCCGATGCTGGGATAATGGGGCAGATAGCATGCAATTAGATGGCAGAGAAGCCAGACAGTTGGGATCCCTGTCCAGAGATGGTGGTATTGATAAGGCGCTCGCAAGAAAGTCAAACACTGTCAGTCTCTGGAGGCGACTCTTGTCAGCTGTAAAGAGCAGGTATCCCTATAAAGATGATGTTATGAGCCACCTAAGCAAATGGACCACTATAGAAAAAGGTATTAACTACCTTAGAGAACTGGCTGTGCAAGAGATCATTTATAGACACCCAGGGGACATTGTAGATCCTGTAGATCCTGATGAAGTGGAATGCAACCGATCCATGTTCCGGAAGGTTGTGAAGAATGCTCCACCGACATATACCCATACATTGTCAATATTAGTATGGGGAGAAGATGATATGGCACGTTCTACTGTGGGCAAAATGGCTAACTGTATGCGACAGTATGAAGATAGTATTTCTTCCCCACTGCAGGCACGCATCTCAGCTGTGGAAAAACTGACTAAGGAAAACAAGGACTCATTTAAACAACTGTCAGACAAACTGTCCAGGATCGAGAATAAACTTGACTCTCTACCTACACAGACGCACGTTGCAGCTGTTAAGAGAAAACGTTCTCCTACAGGACCAGCTCAAAGGAAACGGAACACATCACGAGGTATCCTGTGGTTTGCCCTGCGTGGTTATGGGGAGGACATGAGCAGATGGCATGGACAACCTACCAGTACCCTACAGGCACGAGTACGTGAGTTGCAAGCTAAAAGAAATACCAGAGAGAATTTTTCTAGGAGGATGGCTGCTCCAGTTACCAGTGAGCAGGACCCCAGCCAGGGTAGATGGGCCTCAAATCATTTTTTCCCAAGTGTGAATAGGAGAAATGAAGGTCCAGTCCCTGTGAGCAGCACGAATCCATTTCTTAATTAGGGGGGCCCTGCCTCCAGCCAGGTGGAGGAGAGGGACAACCGAGTTTACTGGACTGTGTGGATTTGATGGCCTGGCACATCAAAACCACAAAGGTATCGAGCCTTGGTAGACACTGGTGCACAGCGCACCCTAATGCCATCGGATCATAAAGGGACAGAATCTATCAGTATTTCAGGAGTAACAGGAGGATCTCAAGTGTTATCTGTATTGGAGGCCGAAGTGAGCCTAACTAAAAATGAATGGAAAAAGCACCCCATTGTGACTGGCCCAGATGCTCCGTGCATCCTTGGCATAGACTACCTCAAGAGAGGGTATTTTAAGGACCCAAAAGGGTACAGATGGGCCTTTGGTATAGCAGCTGTAGAGACTGCGGACATTAAACAGCTGTCTACCTTGCCTGGCCTCTCAGAAGATCCTTCTGTTGTGGGGTTGCTGAAGGTTGAAGAACAACAGGTGCCAATTGCTACTACCACGGTGCACCGACGACAATATCGTACCAATCGAGACTCCCTGATCCCCATTCATAAACTGATTAGACAATTAGAAAATCAAGGAGTGATTGGCAAGACTCGCTCACCCTTTAATAGTCCTATATGGCCAGTGCGAAAGTCTGATGGAGAATGGAGATTAACTGTGGACTATCGTGGCCTAAATGAAGTTACGCCACCTCTGAGTGCTGCTGTGCCAGACATGCTAGAACTTCAATACGAACTGGAGTCAAAGGCAGCCAAGTGGTACGCCACCATAGACATTGCTAATGCCTTTTTCTCTATTCCTTTGGCACCAAAGTGCAGGCCACAGTTTGCTTTTACCTGGAGAGGTATCCAGTACACCTGGAATCGACTGCCCCAGGGGTGGAAACACAGTCCTACTATTTGCCATGGACTGATCCAGACTGCACTAGAAAAGGGTGGAGCTCCAGAACATTTGCAATACATTGATGACATCATTGTGTGGGGAGATACAGCAGCAGAAGTTTTTGACAAAGGGGAGAAAATAATCCAAATTCTTCTGCAAGCTGGTTTTGCCATAAAAAGGGGCAAGGTCAAGGGACCTGCCCGGGAGATCCAGTTTTTAGGGATTAAATGGCAAGATGGGCGTCACCAGATCCCGATAGAGGTGATCAACAAAATAACAGCCATGTCCCCACCAACTAACAAAAAGGAAACACAAGCCTTCTTAGGCGTTGTGGGTTTCTGGAGAATGCATATTCCAGATTACAGCCAGATTGTACGCCCTCTTTATCAAGTGACCAGAAAGAAGAATGATTTTCAGTGGGGCCCTGAACAACGACAGGCTTTTGAACAGATTAAACAAGAGATTGTGCATGCAGTAGCCCTTGGACCAGTCCGTACGGGACAAGATGTTAAAAATGTGCTCTACACCTCAGCTGGGGACAATGGTCCTACCTGGAGCCTCTGGCAGAAAGTACCAGGGGAGACTCGAGGTCGACCCCTAGGATTTTGGAGTCGAGGATACAAGGGCTCCGAGGCCAATTACACTCCAACTGAAAAAGAGATACTGGCAGCGTATGAAGGAGTTAGAGCTGCCTCAGAGGTAATTGGTACTGAAGCACAACTTCTCCTAGCACCTCGATTACCAGTACTAGGCTGGATGTTCAAGGGTAAGGTTCCCACTACCCATCATGCAACTGATGCGACGTGGAGTAAATGGATTGCATTAATTACGCAGAGGGCTCGAATAGGAAACCCTAATCGCCCAGGAATCTTAGAAGTGATCATGGACTGGCCAGAAGGCAAAGACTTCGGAATGCCACCAGAAAAGGAGGTGACACGTGCTGAAGAAGCCCCACCATATAATGAACTACCAGAGGATGAGAAGCAGTATGCCCTGTTCACCGATGGATCCTGCCGTCTTGTAGGAAAGCATCGGAAGTGGAAAGCTGCTGTATGGAGTCCCATACGACGAGTCACAGAAGCCACAGAAGGACAAGGTGAATCAAGTCAATTCGCAGAGGTAAAAGCCATCCAGCTGGCTTTAGACATTGCTGAACGAGAAAAGTGGCCAAGGCTGTATCTTTATACTGACTCATGGATGGTGGCAAATGCCTTGTGGGGGTGGTTAAAGCAGTGGAAGCGAAGCAACTGGCAGCGCAAAGGGAAACCTATTTGGGCTGCTGAATTGTGGCAAGATATTGCTGCTCAGCTAGAGGAACTAGTCGTGAAGGTACGTCATGTAGATGCTCACGTACCTAAAAGTCGGGCAACTGAGGAACATCGAAACAACCAACAAGCGGATCAAGCTGCTAAAGTGTTCCAAATAGATTTGGACTGGGAACATAAAGGTGAACTATTTTTAGCTCGGTGGGCTCATGACACTTCAGGTCATCAAGGGAGAGACGCAACATACAGATGGGCTCGTGACCGAGGGGTGGACTTAACCATGGACTCTATTGCACAGGTTATCCATGATTGTGAAACATGCGCCGCAATTAAGCAAGCCAAACGGTTAAAACCTTTGTGGTATGGGGGGCGGTGGTTGAAATATAAATATGGGGAGGCCTGGCAAATTGACTATATCACACTCCCTCAAACCCGCCAGGGTAAACGCTATGTGCTTACCATGGTGGAGGCGACCACCGGATGGTTGGAAACATACTCTGTACCCCATGCCACTGCCCGGAACACTATTCTGGGCCTTGAAAAGCAAATCTTGTGGCGACACGGCACGCCAGAGAGAATTGAGTCGGACAATGGGACTCATTTCAAAAACAGTCTCATAGACAACTGGGCCAAAGAGCATGGCATTGAATGGGTATATCACATCCCCTATCATGCACCAGCCTCTGGGAAAATTGAACGGTATAATGGGCTATTAAAAACTACCCTGAAAGCAATGGGGGGTGGAACCTTTAAAAACTGGGATAAGCATCCGGCACAAGCTACCTGGTTAGTTAACACCAGGGGATCTATCAATCGAGCTGGCCCTGCTCAGTCAGACCTTCTACATACAGTAGAAGGAGATAAAGTCCCGGTGGTGCACGAAAGGAATCTATTGGGAAAAACTGTCTGGATTCTTCCTGTAACGGGCAAAGGTAAACCCATTCGTGGGATTGCTTTTGCTCAGGGACCTGGATGTACTTGGTGGGTGATGTTGCAAGATGGTGAAGTCCGATGTGTCCCTGAAGGTGATCTGATTCTGGGTGAGACTACTTAATTCTGAACTGTATGTTGTTGCTGCATAAGTGTCTTTCAGGTTAAGACAGTGTTGATGAGACCGGAGCTAGCTTCATCAAGTGGCGTCCAGTAACCTCCTCGAGTCTGACATCTTTAACCTGCAACCCGTGGGCACGAACCATGACGAAAGAGAGACTGCTAGCCAGAGAGACTGCTGAGAGACTGCTAGCCAGATGGAAACCCACAATCCTGAACCAAATGAACTTAATGAACTTTTTGTATAGAGATGAATCATAAACTAGTGATATGTGTATATATATTTGAAAATGAAAAGGTAGTGGTGATCTGAGTATGACGTGAATGGTATGGAATAAGGGGTGGAATGTTCTGGTTTGGCCCAAACCAGGCCAATTAGTCTTAGAGAAACCAAGGTCACTGCTAAATTCCTCACTGCTTACGAGTGAAGAGCCAAAGGGGGGTCGCAGCTGCAGGGGGGAGCAGACAGGGCAGGTGACCCAAGATTGAGCAACGAGGTATTCCATCCCACACACGTCATTCTCACTTTCCTATTTATCACTAACCCACTGCCTCCTGGAGGTGGGGCCCAGGAGGGAGGGGCCCTCCTGTCTCCCACTGATTGGTACCAGCTTTGCCAATTCTCCAGTTAAAAACCTGCAGGTGTGATGGCAGGGGGAGCTATTGCATTTTGCCCTCTGCCCGTGCTGGGTGGAGCTACTGCATTTTCCTCTCTGTCTGTGCTGGGGGGAGGTACTGCCTTTTCCCCTCTGCCTGTACTGGGGGGGAGCAACTCTGCCTGAGGAGGATTTCCAAGCTCTTGATCTTGGTTTTGTACATATTTGTATATATTTGGTTATTTCTATTATTATTGTTATTATATTCTTTTTCATTATTATAGTTTATTAAAACTGTTTTAACTTTCCAACCCATAAGTCTCTCTCCCTTTTCCCTTTCCCTTTCCCTTGGGGGGGGGGGGAGAGGGTTAACAGAGAGCATCTGCCACCTGGTTAATAGCTGGCCCAGCTTTAAACCGTGACACCTTTTCAAACTTAAATTTTAAAGCAATCCTGGTTATCTTGCAGGAGGATAATACGTAAAGTGCAACTGCCCATCTCCAGCTCTAGCACTGTCCAATGTACTTCAGGATCTCTGTCCTTTTTGTCAGCAGATCGGTTTGGTTTGTTCTGTTGCATTGTAGATCATTAAAATTCATGCATTCAGATCTTTAGTGCTTAAGCGATGGTTACTGAACTAAATTGGGAGTAATTTCTGTTGTTGTCTGGGTCATGAAAGTCCTGTGTAATATTAAATAAAAGTTCTGTTGAACTTACTGTAGGATAGCATACTCAGATATTTGCTAAAGTTTTGAAGTCAAAATTATGTAATCAGTTGGTGGAAAGTACTACTTATAAACCAGATCAGTAGTGGGACTTAATCTAGGTTTAAAAAAAGTGTTTATGTGAATGAAAACCACCTGTAGTTCCAGAGTGAAACACAAATAACTTAGCTGGATGTAACTCTGGCATATCAGCATCTGTAAAAGAATCCTGTTTTCTACAGAAAACAACTGAAAATTGGCAAATATATCCTGTTGTTAATGAGCTCCTTCCTTTGGTGTTACTGAGTTTGCGTGTTCTTCTGTTAGTTCTGAGCCTATGTAAATCAACTTGGCTGTGGTGCTTGTGCTAGCATTGCAAATGAATAATTTGCCATCAGTGAATGGAAGACCTTAAGTAGTGGTGACTTGAGCCATCTTTTCTGCCTGGTGGGAGAAGGCAAAATTTAATTAGTTGTATTTGTTGGTGTAATAACTTACTGAATAGTTTGAGAATGCAGACGTTTTACATACATGGGACACCGAGTATGTGTCCTAATCCACATTGAATCTTTTACTTTTTTATAATTCACGTAAGTGAAATTTAATTAGCAGATTTTTCACTTCTGGTTCATGTGCTATTAGGTTCAAGTCTTGTTTGTCAGTACCATGGATAAAATGCTACTAATGAAATTGTTCTTGCACAGAGATGACCAGGGTTTGTCTGCAGTATCTAGTTCTTCAGAAGCAGATTCCTTTAATTACCCTGTGAGGTATTTTGTTTACATTGGTCATAATCACTTGCAAGATTGACTGCAGAAACTGTAATAGGGAGTACAGTCTCCTCGAGGAGGGAGGGACTGTGAACTGTTCTGTTCAGTTTGGAAATGAGCCAAAAATAGCAGTGAGGACAGACTGAGAGTTGAATGGCTTTCTAAGAAGTTGTCGGAATATACGTGTTCTCCTTCTATGTTGCTACTTTTACTTCACATCACTTGTGAACTCTTAATGGATGACTCCTACTTAAGTTATATGAATTTTCGGGAAGGAAGAAGAGTTTCCCTTTTGTAACAGATTTCAGAAAACAGCTTGTAAAAGCAGAAGAGCCTGTGCTGGAACCAGGAGATGAATAGCATATTTGGCTTTATGGACGAGAAAAGGGAAGCTGGACGTTTTACCCTAATACTGAAGAATCTGACCTTTTTGGTATGTGGGACCTAGGATCAGGTAGAGTTTGAGTTGAGAGAAAGGTCTTGAACTATTCAAGAAATGAATAAAAAGCAAGTGTGTTATGAGAATTATCAACCAGGCTTACTGGAAAATTGCTGCATTTTGAACTTAGTTGAAGCTGTCATGTGGCTTTCCAGGGTCTCCTGGTGGGTGTGAGGTTGGAGTAAACTGTAGTAAATGCTGCAGAGAAATTACTGGGATATTGTTTTCATTGGAGAAGACAAATTGTGGAAACCTAGAAGAACAAAAACCCAGGGAAAGAAACAACATTTTGGTTATGATGTTTCAGTCTAAGTCAAAGCTTCAGGTGTGTGCTGCCTGTGAGGTTTCTCAACTAAACAATTACTTGTGGAAACTCTAGAAATAAATGTATGCCTATTCCCCTCAAATTTTGGAAGAAAAATATATGCACAACACATTGCAGATACTGTACGTGTGTGCATTTTAAAAGAAAAAAGGTAACTGGTTGCATTGTACTGTTCAGTACTACTGTACAGGTCAGGTAAAGAAACTTCTCTTGCTTCTTTAAATAACTGTTTTGGACAGAAGCTTGAAACAAAGCTGGTGAGAAATAGGCCTCCTCCCCCGCAAAATGCGTAACCCTGTGGATGCATGTCTCTTGTTCCTGAATAAACACCCTAACCACTGGACTACAAAACTGTACTTTCTTTGGCCCAGTGAGTCTTGTGCTCTTTGTGGCACAGTAGCTCGTACAGTGAAGATCATATGCTAACACAGAACCACTGTTGCTGTATTTCTAAGTGAGGTAAAAAAATCCTTGCTCAAGGATTATACCTGCGCTTAAACTATAGAGTTACTTCTGGATTTGGTAATCTGTTTCAAATTATAAATTCCTGTGACATGCTTTATGGTAGATTGGTGTTGCACTGATTTGTACAAATGATCAGTTGATGCCACCTGTTCCTGATGATCATTTGAGGCTCAGTGACATTATGCTAATGCTGACTAACGAATCTTAAGAAATGGAAATTAATCTGTTTAGAAGGAGGGGGGGAAAAAAAAAAGAACAATCCAGTTAAGTCTTCTACATTTAAAAGAACTAAAACACACTCGAGATATATGGTACTTTTCCCCCATTCTTTGCACTGTTTTCTGTGTATTTAGTTTCATGTTTACTCTTTGTCCTTGAGAGCATAGGCAAGTGTGACTAGTTTGTGCCTTTTTCTGCTTTTCTCTGTATTCATCTTTCTATGATGAAATATAGATTTAGGCTTAGGAAAGGGGCTGCCAAGAATGGGGGTGGTTTTATTTTGCTTGGAATGTTAGCTTTACGGTACCCAAGGTGAAGGTGAGAAAACATCCTGGAAACCCGGATACTCATCTTCAAAGGTCTCTTGCTCATATTAGTCAATTGTGAAATAAATGTGCTGGGGTTTTCTTTCCATTGTCTAGCAAATGAGGTTGATTCTGGTGATAGAGTGGTCCATCTGCATATGAAGGTATCTGTCTTGCTCTAATGTGGCATCTTTGTAGTGAAAGTGTGAATTCTTCTGATGGCTGGCCAGGAAGTTAATCCTACCAGAATGAGAGGAGAGCATAGAAGGAGAACAATTCTTAACACCACCTTTGTTTTTATTAAAACACAGTTTAAAATGACAATGAAGAAGTGCTTTAAAGAGGGGCATTTTTTCTGCCTTGCTGTTGACTTAGTTGTGTGTCAAAAAGCAAGGATTTATAACAATTCTGACTGGGAAGTTGCTGCTGTTTCTTCTGAGGTGTGTACTAGCTCTGCAGTTCTGTCAGGCAAAATGAGTTATTGGTTAATTAATAGAGTTACTGGCTTCTGTCTTCACAATGTGCAGCACTCTTGGTAGTGTGTTAAACTTACGGATTTGCTGTTTCCGTTTGAGTTTGTGTACTGGTAGTTAAAAAAGATAGGTTGGTAAGAAAACCATAGTGGGACAAAAATGTGACATTTTCAAAGTTTGTTTACTTCAGAATGTACTTATATTCATGTTTTTTCTACTGCATTCAACAGCATTAACTTGCAGTACACAACATCTGTCTTCCTGAGGATGGGCCCTTCTTTTCATGCACTTAGTGAAGCTTAAAGCTAGAAGTCAACCTATTGTGTACTTGAATTCAAGTAACTCATGCTACCTGTTAAATGTTTTATCGTGTATTTTTTTAAACTCACCCTTTTGGGTATTGTATTCTATTCATGCTTGTTTCTAAGTGCATTGCAAAGGTATTAATGACATGAAACATGTCATTAAGTTCCTAATTTATTACACCTGACAGGTTTAGTGATACTTTGAACTTCACCTTGGAAAAGAAAAAAGATTTTGTCTAGATCTTGTATTGTGAAGTTAGTTTACTTGAAAGAAATCATTTTTCTTGGGAAGTGTTAGAGGAAGACTGAAAACAAAACCAGGATAAGATCTTTTGCTTTTAGGTCACCACCCTTCCAGAAACATTGGTGTTGCATACTAAGACAGACTCTAATGGATCATCTCTTCTCAAATTAGGGAGTTAATTTCAAGTGAGGCAGCGCATCTGCTAATACTAAACTATGTTCTGTGTTATTTACAGTTAAATGGAAGTGAGATAGCACTAAAAAAAGAAGTTGGAAACTTGTTTTGTTCTACCTAAGCCTGTTGCTCTGAGCAGAGACAGTGATCCATAGATACCCATACCTACAGCTTTGTCTGGGCCATAGCTGCCATACCAGGCATCAGGGTAAGAAGAGAAGGGTAATTTTCTGATGCTAGTGGAGTTTTCTGCTGTTACAGACTTGACAGCAGTCATGCTGTTGAATATTTCAATATTTGAAAAACCAAATATGTTTATCAGCACGCTGTCACACTTGGGGCTGTGGACAATAAAGACTTCAGAAGTGTAATGCTGTTCTGAGAAGGTTTCTATATAGGGTTGGATAGGAGGTCACTGGCTAGGTCATCCTTAGCATGCATTCACACTTACGTAGTTGCTTCCATCTGTGAGCAGCACTGCAATGGTAGGTCTTTGGAAAAGACCTCTTAAGGTAGACCACAGAATTTATATCTTTAGATTTGAATCTCATGTTGAGGAACACTCACCATAAAAGAAAGCTTTTCACTGCTTTACAAATTGGCACTGTATGCTCATGCAGACTTTGTAGTGTAAGTCACACCCTTCTCATCGTTGTTATTAAAGAGATGGATTTGGGTGTTTTCCATTATACTTACTGTCAGTAAAGCAGTGAACTGTTGTATTAATCTTAGCATAGTGCTAATGAAATATAATTGTGATAATGTAAAGTGTTTGGAAATTAAGCAGTGTTCCTGTTACTTATTTTGAAGCCATCTAGTTGGAGATCTTGATGACTATGGTGTGTGGTTTCTGGTCTTCAGCAAGTGAGGAATTTGCAGCATTTCAGTGTTGTTCTGTATCTGCCACTGTTTATGATGGTGTTGTCATTTGCATAGACCATATGAAAGTGCTTTTAGTCAACACCTTATCGCAAAATTTTAGTTTTTTTTTTCCCCTGACTGAGCTGGGTTTTGTGAAGTAATTTGGTTTAGAATATACCTGAAAAGGTTAGTGCCTGTTAAGTTATTTGCTCATTTTAAAACAACTTGAGAATCTGCAGATGATAAAAGTCTTGCAGTTTATAAATTGCCATATACATTTTCCATAGCTCTAAAAGCTTTTTTCCTTTTTTTTGTAAGCTAGTTTGAACTTTGTGACTATTCCGTTGTTGCTATATAAAATGTCATGTAGACACGTCTGCTAACCCGTTACTATTGACTATGGTAGAAAACATCACAACTGTTTACATCATAGTGCCAGCTTCATCTTAACTTGTTTTCTGCTTTCTTTCAAATTGTTCACATAACCCTGATGACTGCTAGTTTTAATCACCATGTTTTAAAAAAATGCCCTTGTCTTCTGAGAAAGTTGCTTAACTTGCTTAATTAAATGGTAACCTTAAAGGTGTGCGATAGCAGAGTGCAATGGACATTTATGTGTCTTATCCCTTTGGTGCTATGAAAACTGCTCGTTACAGATGACTAGCTTCATGCCTCAGTGTTCCAGGCCTGGTTGATTATTCGTATAGTTGTCAGTATGATTCCACACTTAGAAACTAGTTTATTTCATTTTTAATCTGTCTGTCATTATTCATGTAAGAATGGTTGATGTTTTACGTGGGAGGGGGGAATCTTGTCTTTTATACATTGCAGGTTAAATAAAGAAGAAAGCTACTGTCATTTATAACTTGTTCTAAAAAAAAGGATTTTCATGTTCTAAATTTATTTCTGTGCGAAAAGTTTTGGCTAATATGCTTAAGTAATGAAACTTCTAACTTTTATATTTCAGCAAAATTCCAGCCTTTCTGAATGTGGTGGATATTGCTGGCCTTGTGAAAGGAGCCCACACTGGCCAAGGCTTAGGAAATTCCTTCTTGTCTCATATTAACGCCTGTGATGGGATCTTTCATCTGATGCGTATGTAAACTTATTTATATGTTCTCTTTATAGCTTAAGGACAGCGTTGTTGTACTCTAACAACTGTGGAACAAATCTCTGTTACAATTTTAACTTTTACCATTCAATTCAGTCATCAGGTTTTGGGTTTTTCCAACCAAGAAAAACCACATCCTCTGCTGTATAACGGGTGTGTCTGTCTTCATTGGCATTGTGCTGAAGACTTAAAAAATAGCTTGGTTTTTGGAAGTCTGCAGTAATGGTTTGTTTTCTTTTGCCATCAGTGCATGGCAGTTGATTTGTTTAGTTTTATAAAGGAGGAGGAATGGAATGTGATAATAAAAGGTTAAAATGGAAGTAGAGAATGAAAATATGGAATTAGTAGAAGACTCTGGGATTCTGTTCCTCACAGAGCAAGCCTCACTTCTTTCCTTTTCCCGATTGCTGTATGACTTAATGAGTCTTGAACACACCCCCCACCCCCATCCCTGTGAATTCTGAACATTTCTCAGTTAGACTAAGGTCTTTGATTCTCTCTTTCATCATGTATGACCACAATACAGAACTGGCCTTCAGAGTCATATTAACAGCACTTACAAGCTTGGCACTTAAAAGCTTGTTGAAAGCCTATGTTGGTTTGCAGTATGCTTTGAGTGTTGAAAAAGGCTTCTGGTCTGAAAAGATTGAGCTTAATAATGTTTGTGCAGATTTGAGGAAACTGGACACCTTTGTTCCTGACTTTTGGTTGGCCATTATTATATAGTGAGTGATGAAACAATAAAACAATATAAACAAAAAAAGGTAGAAATACTTTTTATTTGGTGATTGGAGCAAAAATGTGTTTGTGGGTAGGGTTTCTAAAACAAAAACCAAAGGCATGGAATATTAGTATCTTATAGTACTGATTTAGATGCTTAGAAACCTTGTTCCCATGAGCTTTGTTTTTTGAAGCATTTTTATACAGAACAGTGAGCTGATGTGCCTCTACCATCTGCATGCTTGGTGAGTAGGTAAGTATGCTACCTCAGTAAAATGCAATTTATTATGCATCAAGAATACCTAGACACGCTGATTTGGTGCAGAGTGCTGGTACTGTGTTTTCAATCAAGTGAGACAAGCTTTGTGGTGAAAGGTTCTTAGGCTTACACTGTTGAAAAACAGGACATGCTTTTGGGAACACTGGCCTTTTTTAAGGTGTTCTGGTACCTGATAGCCGTCTTTAACAGTGCATGTGTGGAGCATTACTTCTCCTTTGAAAAATTTCCCTTATTTATATTTTGTATCTAGTACTACTATTTTCTGTTTAAAAGTCGTTTGATGCATACTTTCAGTAGCATAGAAAGCTATGGGCTATTCATTGTAGCTAAGCTGTTAATAGTATTTAAAACTAAGACATTTTGAAAAGGTGAGGCCAGATCCTTACTGGGTAGAGTGAAGTAAGTCTTTTGAACTTGTGCATTACTTTAGGAACTAGATCGGTATGTGAAGGCTGTAGTAATACTTAGGTGTATTTTAAATATTTGTAACTACCTAAGAACCATTGCTACAGTATCCCTAGAAAAAAGGGGCAATCAGTTTCCCCAAATCTGCTGCTCTCCTGGGATTGTAATTGCTGTTTTGCCTGGTGTCAATTGGGACAAGTGATAAACTCTTTATACTTGCTCTGTTTTGATACTTGTATCATAAATGCTTGTTAAGGAACAGATTGATATAATGGCCAGTGGAGAAGATGCTTTTTAATCTATATATTGAATAATCCTAAGCATTTGTTTCAGGTAGCTATTGTAAGGGTTAACACCGTTTATATTTTTCTTTCGGGATTGAAACAGGAATGAGACTATTGTTGTGGGTTTTTAAACTGTTTGGATACTTATTTTGTATTAACATTTATTTCTTCTAATCTAGTCTTGCATTTACTTGTTATATGTTTCAGTTTCTTTCAAGGATTCTGAAATATAATGGTTGTGAAATGATTGTTGCTGTTTTTCTTCTTTGGGAGCAAAAAAGATAATGGAATAATTTTTTAAATAGCACTTTTTCCTTTTTTCTTTTAAAAATCTTAACCCTGCCTCTAATGATGCTCTTGCTAGATGTTTTAGCTAGAATGCAAGCTAGTGATGAACTGAAGTAGAAATTCTGTGTGTTGATTGCTCAAAAAACACAAAGATCTTTCAAAATATTACTTAGGGATGATAATAATAATAAAAAGCTAATGCAAAATTTTGTGGTTGAGAGATGTAAAACTACTTCTTTTTTTCCCCTGTAAAGTGCATATTAGTTCTACTTTCCTTTCCCCACAAAGTACTACAAAAAGGAAGATTTGGCACTAAAAGCTAGTAATAGCCCTTTAGTAAATTAAAAAAAAAAAAAAAAAGAAAAGAAAAGAATCTGTTACACAGCACAGACTCTAGTTAAAACCTGTAACTCACTGAAGTTTTCAACATACCATGCCAACTTATATTGTATAAATGTGTAAACTGTTTTAATATGCTGTAATGTTTTTACAGCCACCTACCTGTCAAAATTATTTCCAATCTAAAAATCCCTTTTTATTAGTCTGTGGCATACCTGGCGTTTTCAGGGTTTCTATCAGATTATAGAAACTACCTAAACTGTTTTTGTAAATCTATAAACTTTTCACATCTTGAGGGGATGAAGGTTCTTTGTTGCCCTTTACCAGGGTTTGGTCCAAGTTCTTAATAGACTGTGCGTCTTTAGGAACCAGTGCCCTAAGACTGGCTGTAAGTTTTCAGCCTGGTGGGTAGGCACTGCATCTCTGCAGTGGCATAGGAGCTGACTTAAAAGGAACCCAGACAGGCTGCTCCTACTAAAAGGGAATAGGCAGTGGACTGGAAGGTGAGGCTTTGTATGCCAGCAAGCTGGAAAGCAGGTGTTGCTGAAGATGAAGAGAAGATGAGAAGGATGATAAAATCTTCTCAAGAAGAAATGCACTAGGAAGTGATCTGGGGACCATGCTTTTTCAAAGCATGAAAAATTTAGCGTTTGTTTTCACTAAGGTTTTGAGTTGATCTGGAACAAATTTACACCTTTGAGCACTGAAACCATTACTCCCTGTCTTTACGCTCTTGTAGTATGCACTACTGCTGCCCATGTTAATGGCTAGCAGGGGAAGCAGAGCCCTTTGGAGGATTGGTCTTTTCTTATTTCTGGATGCCAGGCAGAAAGTCAGAAGCAGGTCATTGTGGGGTTTGTGATCTAGGCTTCAAGATCTGCATGCCTGAGTATATTGAAGAAAGGCATGTTAGGCTTTGACTTAGCTTGGTTCAGTTGGCATTTTTGCAAAAAGCAGTTTGAGAATTAACTCACTCAAGTTGTATTAATTAAGGTAATGATAGACAAGGAAGTGGCTAGCTAGGAATGGGCAGTTTTTGTTGAGTATGATGAGCTAAACTTCGGGAATCTCACTGAAGATATTTTATAGTCATAGGCTAAAGGTTTTGATCCTGTTTTCTTTAGTCTTTGAGAATGTGTTGAACTGTGTTTTTTTTTTTTTTTCTTTAGGACAAAAGGTTTGTTTGTGTTTTGTGTTTTTGTTTTTTTTTTTTAGCTGCCATAACAATTCATTGTTGTTACCTCTTTGTGTTAGGAGATGGTTTTTGAAGAAGGTTGTTGCCTATCAGTTTATCCACCACAGGGCACAAAGGTGAGCTGCAGCTGCAATACTCTCAAAGTAATTACAATTACATTTCTGTTGGAACTGTGGAAGTTCTGTGTGGTGTTTACCTAGACTGTTTCTTGCATGTGTTCTGGTTTCATTGGGATTTTGTTTCAGTTTGTGGCCAGCCATGGTGATCAAAGCCCTTAGCAGTTAAATGTGGGGCAGCTGACCCAGGCTGGCCCACAGGTGTATTCTATATCATTAACATCAAGTTCACTACCAAAGGGAGGGCTTGCTGGGGAGAGGTGGGGCTCTTTTTGCTGTCCTCTCCACTCTTCTTCCTCTTCCTCATTCCCAACGATTACTACTCCTGGAGCAACTTGTGAGTGCTCTGTAGATAAGTATAATTTTGTGTGTTTTGTGTTGTTATTGGTATCGGTTTCTTTATTTTATTAAATCTGTTTAACTTCAAACCCACGAGTCTCCCTCCTTTTCCCAGTGCCCTTCCTAGGTTGGGGAAGGGACATTGGGTGGGAGAAAAACTGTTTATTGTTTAGCCCCGGGGTGCAGGCTAAACAAAGACAGCATGGCATAAAGCTGAGGAGAAACAAGATTTATTTCTGTCTGGCTAATTCTCTACCTTCTTTACTTCGTTTAAAAAAGGAAAGTACCCTCCCCCTTGAAATGGTTCTGGATTTTCAACCTTCAAATTTCCATATCTTGGATACACTATTACTTTCCCTGGGAGACACAGTGTTCATTAAATCAATGAAAACATTGTTTTTATGTCTAGGGGACATTTTGATATATCTAAAGAAACTGCAACATGTGTGAGAACAGCACGTGGTAAGGTAATAGAACAAGTAAAAGGAGAGATTTGTGTTGAGCACTACTATGTTTTTGTACACGTTTAGTAACAATATGAAGTAGGTTCTCCTAGCTCAGCGAACAAGGTGACAGCAAACAACATTCCTATACAGGATAGAGCAATGCATTCTTGGGTTTTGATACTTCCTATAGATTTTTTTTTTTTCTATTAAAGTGCACAAATGGAAAATGAATTACTGATATTTAAAATAAACCATTTGATCTCAATACAGTTTAAAAAAAAATATTGCAGAGGGTATCCCAGTTTCTTAGGAGTAGGGGTATATTTTATTTTTGACCGAATCCAATTATGGAAACCTCAAAGAGATATACTTCCTTACTTATTGGCTGAGTGAATGGGGAGTTTAATTTTAAAACTGTTTTCTCTCCTGGATAATGGAGTCTTTGGCATTAATACCACAGTAACCTGACACATGCTTTAAAGTAGTTACAGCTTTGTTCATCTTCCGAGTTTCACTGTTTAATTTGAAACATTTCTGACAGTTCTATTTTCCATGTTTCAGGTGTATTACGGTTTTAACTGAGGCAGCAATGCTTTGTGGTGGCAGAAGGCAGGCTGTTTGAAGTTTATAATAGTGTTTCTTCCCAAGCTCCATGGCTTTAACCACCTTTCAACTTTTATGGCAGTTCAGTCACAAGTACTTGTAGAAAATTATGTTCTTTGTGTGGTGGACTAAAAATGGCAACCTTGTTACAAGTGTAAATTTACAAATTACTCTTAAATAATGCTTCAGTGAAGAAAATGGTAGATGTCAGTGTTTAGTCCCTGCTACAGCTGTTGAGTTTTTAAATGTACTGGATGTTAAACAGGCAGAGCTCTTTGCGTTTTTGAGTTTCTCTTCCCACTGATATCCCGCAGCCCTAGTTTTCTAGAAAATATGTTCCACATTTTTCTCTTATTTTTAGTTTCTTTAATGAAATCCAGTCTTTCTCTTCAAAGTTACAGAAATTGGAAGGAAATTTGTCTGTAAAAGTACTTTGCTATCAAATGCTCTTTTTTAAGAAATAAAAAACCTTAGGGTTCGATACCCGGTGTTTGAAGTAGGGCAGGCAACACTGGCTTTTGTGGAAGAACTTGATAGCTCACCTGCATGCCATTGCCTGGTCTTCCAGTCCTGCAGAGGAACGTGCAAGCCGCCTGCGGTGACACGGTGCTGGAGGAGTGCAGGCAGGTAGGGGTGGGCAGCTCCTGCTTTACTCCTCTGCCTGGAAGTGCTCTGACTCCACAGCAGAGGAGCTGTAGCTGCCTTTTAGGGGCGGGGTGGGGAGTTTGGTAACTGATAATCCTTGAAAGGTCTGTCTTTGTGACAAGAGTGAAAGAACCATGAAGCTAGGTAAACATCCCCTGCAGTCTTACAGAAGTGACTGGTATGACCAATGTGAATGGTTCCTAAAAAGCTTTAATTGCTTTGACTCCAGTTTTATATCTGTGATAACTGGAAATGTTTAGTACAGCCCCTGGTTCTGCCTCCTTAAGTAACTTGTAAACCAATTTGTCATCGTTTAAAACCTTGATAGATATGAATCACGTGAGCTGAGTGTAGTTTATTCTTGTTTGAGATAAACACTAATCAAAACTGAGTTTGACAATATTTGTACTGGTTTTTGCTCAGCATTTAAAATCAAGTTGATTTGGCTTTATTTTTTATCAGCATGAGGGTCATTGGGAACTCGCAGTAATACTGCCAGTGTTTTGATTTGCATGTAAAAATCAAAGTGATGATAACGAAGTTATTTAACTGAATAAGATGCATCCTCTGTTCTGACTTCATTTTTTGACTTTCTATAAAAATGTGTGTATTTTCTGTATAAAGACGCTAATCATTCTGTAGCTTTTATATACTTGGGGCACGATGCGTTTTTTTTCCCCATGTTCTCTAAGAGGAAACCATACCTGGTGATTGCTGCTCCTGGAAGCTGACTGCTACAGAGAGGAGGCACATGATGATATCACTTAGGCACACTCCACTGCACTAGCATTTCAGTGAACGAAGTGTGAGTCACATCTCATCCCTTCAGCGTGTGTATTCTGTGCATTGGGAATCATAGTGGCTCCGTTTATGCAGCTGTAACTCAGCTGTGTCACTTATAAACATGAAGAAAACAGGTTCAGATATTAGAACGTGTCAAAATTCACCTTGAAATGATATAGCTGTCTCACAAAATTTTGTCTTCAACATATTTTGGTTCAATTTTTTGAAGATGCTTTCTTTTTGTTTTATATTACTAAATGTAATTGCCATCTGGTAAAAAAGAAGAAAGTTAGGGTTCCACATTTACAAATACAAACCCTTCACTGTTAAGCTACCAAAGTTTAAAAGTAGTTTGCACATACGAAACTTGTTAGTGTTAGACAATCAAGATGTATTTCTGTATGCTATTGAGTAGATAATAGTTCTTATCGAGATTTTATTTTCCTTCTTATTTGTAGTCAGAGTAACTATATTAATGTTTAATAAAATATTTGGAGTTGCTCACAGTTCAGCTAAACTTTCAATTAGCTTTTCAATTAGCTTTCACTTCTTCATATTAAAACCAAACATTGTGAAAGCTTTCAAATTAAAGTGGCAGCTCTGGCCCTGTGAAACATTTTATTGTATTAACTAATGCTTGATTTATTTTTTTTTGTTTGTTTGTTTTTTGTCAATTATTGTACAGTGTTTTGATTCTGGGTAAGGCTTTGCATAGGAGATTTTTTTTGATCACAAAGTTGTGAAAATGGCATTCCTCTACCCCTTTTAACAAAATCATCACTAAATCTGAAATAATTTTTATCAAGACTATTTTTGCATTGTATGTTCCAATTTCAGAATATTGGGTCACAAAAAAACCAACTTGCAGTAATTAGTCTTAGGCCATGTGTCTTTGAATTTTACCTCTCAGCATTCAGATGCTAAGCCCACCACCTTGAAAGGGAAGGGAGGCTAATAAAGATATTCCTGGAGGTGCATACAAATTTGCTTATCATAAGTTTTTACTCATATAAAAAGAAAATGTTTTTTGTTGCAGGAGAGGTCTTTTACTTCAGACCTTTTGTTTGTGTAGATGATACAAGCAGAAGCAGTGAAGTGCTAGATTTCTCCTCTCCTCCTTCCAGTGGTTTTATACCTGTGAGCAGAAACGGGGGGTACATGTAACAACCACTAGCTGAATCTAATCAGGCCTTTGCAACCCTCTTGATACTCTACCACGTTCGGTGTGGTAATGAACAAGACTGGGGAAAGTGCCTTCTGAAAACAGATGAAGTTAAATTCTGAAGCAAACAACAATGTTGTATAGAGGAATTCTATACGCATACAAGTCTTCCTTCCCCTTTTAAATACCGCAAAGCAGCCAAAAGGAAGCGTGTTTGAATAAAGCTTTTTTTCCTTTTGGGTACAGAAGTCAGTTTGAGGCCAAGAAAAAAAAAAAACAAACCAAAACCCCACACCAAAACCCAAAACACCACACCACAACAAACCACAAAAAGCCCAGTAAGAAAGGGATTGGAAGAGGCAGTGAGTCATGGAATACCAATTTTCAAGAAGTACTGCCTTGACAAAGTCTTGTTGCAGGAAAACACATGCAGTTGTCATCGTGTACTAGCCTTAAGCCATCTTGGAGAGCAAGTGCTGTCTAGTGCTGTTGGATTTTTCTCTCTGCATCCAAGGATGGAAGCGCAGCAGTCTTTTTTTGCTCAGAAAAAGTCTTGGTAGAGAGAAGAAACGTTCATACAGACACCTGCTCACAGAATCAACCAGGTTGGAAGAGACCTCAGGGATCATCGAGTCCAACCGTTGCCCTGACACCACGCTGTCAACTAGACCATGGCACTAAGTGCCATGTCCAGTCTTTTCTTAAACACATCCAGAGATGGTGACTCCACCACCTCCCTGGGCAGCCCATTCCAATGTCTAATAACCCTTTCTGAGAAGAAAATCTTCCTAATGTCCAACCTGACCCTCCCCTGGCGAAGCTTGAGGCTGTGTCCTCTTGTCCTATCGCTAGTTGCCCGGGAGAAGAGGATGACTCCCACTTCACTGCAACCTCCCTTCAGGTAGTTGTAGACTGCAAAAAGGTCACCTCTGAGCCTCCTCTTCTCCAGGCTAAACAACCCCAGCTCCCTCAGCTGTTCCTCGTAGGTCATACCCTCCAGACCCTTCACCAGCTTGGTCGCCCTCCTCTGGACTCGCTCCAACACCTCAACATCTTTCTTGAAGTGCGGGGCCCACAACTGGACACAGTACTCAAGATGCGGCCTCACCAGTGCCGAGTACAGAGGGACGATCACTTCCCTAGACCGGCTGGCTACACTATTCCTAATAGAGGAATAACCTCAACAAAGCAGCTTGTTGAGGAATAACCACATAGAATTGGAGTAAGTGTTTGTGCAGCATCCAGCAGCGGAGACGGTGGATGTAAATGAAACTGGGAGTAGATTAGGGGCGAGACCAGACATCTCATTGTCTGGTACAATGGCTGTTATCTTTCTCATGTGCCTACTCTTCAGTACAGTGATATGGGAAGAGGCCCTGGATGAAGGCTGATGCTGCAAAGCAGTTGTCTGTTGATGTAGTCTACTTTGTAGAAGCATCTGAAGAGCAGAAAAGAACCTCATGTTTCTTTTGTATAGTAGTATATTATTGACCAAAATGTTGGTAGTGGAATTAAAGGACCAGGATGGGGTTCTTGTCTATCTTCCAACGTGCAGCTTCAACTAGTGCTACCACTAAACCTAAAGCTGCAAGAGAGAGACATTTTCTACACCCACATCCTGTTCAATAGATCAGTACCAGTGCAGGATCAACTAACTTAATTTGGCCAGCTGTGGAAAACTTTTAGCTAATCAGATTTTTCACTTAGGCAAATAAGATTAATACAGGAAGGACAATAACCTCCTAAGCTAAACTACTGCAGAAGAATTTTGCAAGATCTGTCATTGTCCTTACTTGAGCATAATATTAGTGTTTCTGTGATGTAGGAAGTCACACCGTACAGTCACCCTCATCTCCTGTTTTATTGCTGTTTTATTTTTTGCTTTTCTAAAGAAAAGTGTTTCTTTCCTTTTGGTGTGTATATATGAACAAAACTTACAGGTTTGTACCTCAAAACTGTTTTCAGTGTGCTGTTTGCAGCTTTGTCCCCCACAGAGAAGTGAATTTATTTTCCTGGGCACGTGGGTGCAGATTGTGGAAAAGGTGCTGGAAAATTGTCAGCACTCTAGTGAGTTAGCCTTTGTCTTCACTGAACAGTAGATTACATTGCTAGGCTGAGTGAAAGTGATACCTGAGCTTTAATTCATATTCCTCTAACTACAGTTTAAAGCACAAATAAACTCAGATAAGGGTTTAAACAGGTTTTATTCTTAAATTTGTCACAAGCAATTGTTATTCTGAGCCTCCCCAAATATATGGGTATGAGAAGCAAAAATTTATATATTGCAGAGTGGTATCATTTTAATCCCTGATAATTAAATAAATGTCTCTCAAGGATCTACTTTACTTCTTCAGAAAGAGTCAGATGAGAGCTGTTAATGTTCAAATATTTTTATTACTAATGAAAAACTCCAAAGTTTGTTTTACATTGAGGTTGCATCTTGATGTCACGAGTCAAATTTTGATTGTACAGTGTACAGTACCTAGGAGGTTTCTTTTCAGTCTCAAATATTGTAAATTCTGTAAATTACTTATGCTCATTGAGAAGGAAAATTATTATTCTTGCATTCATCTCTAGCCTTCATTGTAGTTTGATAATGCTAGAATTGTAAGTCTCATGCTAATTGAAGTTACAATGGATGTTGGAGCCCACTTTGTCATTTATCTTCAGCCTAATATCCTGTGCCTCTCTATGTCCAATTTCTTTTTCTTATCAGAACAGATGAAAACATAAAAATTAATTGTCTAAAGGCCACCACCCTTGCTAGAGTAGCAGCATCTAATGCTATTCTATTTGTAGATGGAATTTGTTAAAAGTTTCCTCAGCAGGGACTTAAAGCTATGACCTCGTAGGCCAGAAACAGGAGAGCTACCTACTGAGCTGCAAGGGCAATCTCTCAATTCTAAAGAATACATAAAAAATTTCTAATATACTGTACTGTGAGTCATGAAGTACTTGACCAGTAAACCCCACCTCCCCTGAAAATAAAGACCAGACAGGTTATCTCTACTGAGTCATTGCTATTATTTGACCTACAACTACTTTGATTATAGTTCTGTGTGTCATATGGCAGTCTATAATTGCTATTTAGGCAATACAGATGAGACTTAAGTTTTTCTCTGTAATACTTTAAAGAAATTATCAATATGTGATAGTGTTAGAGGGTGTTCGGGTGACTATTTTTGAAACGTGTTTACCTGTTTGAGTGGGTGTCTTTACTGGTGGTGTAGGGTCTCCTGGCTTTAAGACAGTGATAGTTTAATACTGTACAAGTAATTTCTTCTTTGCTGTGCCATGGACTTTCTTGAAAGCTTGAAGGGAAAAATGCTGCTTTTTTTTTTTTTTGTGGTTGTAATATGAAATGTGAAAGCGTGTTTGGAGGAAGGCCACCTCAGAAAAGGTAAAATCAGCAATTCTTTGCAAGAATTTGGGAACAGAAAAAGGTAAGTGGCTTGACTGTTCATCAGCATCACTTTAATTACATGCAGTGATTGCATCAGAAAGGTGAGTGGTCTGTAGACATATTATAGCTTCCCTTTCAGAAAGCTGCCTTCTCAAAAGTGCATTCCTCAAAAGATACAGGGAGTTAGGTTTTCTTTGTTGGGTTGTTTGTTGTTTTTTTTTAATGCATAGTTTTAATGAAAATGTTGAAATAGGCTCTTAGAAGCATTCTCTGTTTCCTAATTTATGCACAGATGGCCACGCTCCCTAACATGGCTGAGGGCATAGACCTGTGTTTGGGTTGGAAACGGCAGTAAGAGTTAACTGTTGGCACTCAGGGGCTCTTCATCACTGTCCCTCATTGCTCCAGAGTTGAGTGTGGCAAGCGAATATGCAAGTGTGTCAGTATGAAATGAGCTGATTTAATTATGCTGAGACTGATGTGAAATTAGGTGACTTCATGTTAAAACAGACTAGGAGTGCTCACAAAAGTGATTGTGGTGCATCATCTGTGGGAGCGGTGGTCTCCAGGTGAGGGGAACCGATGCCTCCACTCCTGCTAGAGGTACAATTAGTATAGCTTTTAGTGCCTTGAGGCAAGAGACCAAGTTACTCTGAAGATTTTTCTCTTCTTCTCTTTAAATAGGAACTAAAGTCTAAGAATTTTAAGTAAAAAATCTGTAATGAGAGTAATCTAGTTGAAGAAGGGATAAAACACATTTGAAACACTTGTGAAGAAGAGCACTGTGAGTGCTCTTTTGTGCAGACTTATTTTATTTTATTAAAAAGAACTTTGCCATGTCATGGGCTTGTGTTCAATTCATATTCCTAAAACAAATGTGCGTGCATCATTGGGCATATGTTCATTGTATTTACATTTATAGTAAGCTTTATACTTGCAAGTTATTTTGAATACACTTTATGCTCTGCTACGTCTTCTGGCCCTCAAAATGTATTAATTAAATTCTCCCCAGTCGTCTGTATTTCTTGTATTGGTGTTATACGTATGTGATACTGCTGTAGAGTAACTACTGCAAATGAAGACCAGGAGGAAGCTGGCTCTGGGTTTCTTATTCTGGTTATAAGTTACTTATCCTAGACAAACTAAACAAGGCTCCTAGCTTAGTTAAGATACATCATTGTAAGACTTAATTAAAATATATTTTTTTGTGTGTGTCAAGCAAATTCGTCTGAGATCCTTGGGCTGTCAGTTCAGAGTGCTTCCTTTTTCTTTGCCCATAATCCCACAAGTGCTTAAAAGTCGCTGGGGGCAGTTACTGCACGTTAGAAAGCCAAAGAGTGTATCTGCCTGTGCCAAAGGAACCACTGTAGGAGTCACACCCAAGCAAAAGCTCTTTTCAGTAATCCAGTTCAGATGCAACCTCTTTCAGTCTATGAGGCTGTTTAATAAACTGACAGAAACCCCTTTGGTTCAGTTTTCTTTCAGAATTGCTGTTTATTGGAGCAGTTCTGGTTTCTGCAATGACCAAAATGCCACTTGTAGAAAAATAGGTGTCTGCCCCTTCCCAAGTCATACTTTGTGCCTAACTTGTACGCTGGATAAGTATGTCTTTTGGTAGCTGAAGCAGCTCCGTACTCCAGCACCTTTTCTTATCTGTATGCTGCCAGTTTCTCCTGTGCTGTTGAAACTGTAGAACCATAGAGAAAAGGGCTTTTGGTTTTTGAAAATAACCGTATTCTTCTTGCTGGGTTATTTTTAAAAATAGGTGATTTCTCTAATCAGATTTGGCATGTAATCCAGCAAACAGTGGTGCTGTTCTAGCTGAGGGAGCATTGAGCTAATATGGTAAGTTGGAAAATGTTTGTAAAAGGCAGCCATAAGAAATACGTGATGCAAATTGCATCCTTTTTTTTATTTGCTTTTTTTTTGGTCTTTCCAAGTCTGCAAGGCTTAGAGATGTTTTCTTTCAAACCTTGCATGTTGTCCACTGGAGTATGAGAAAAATGACTTCTTGATGACTGTTACGTATGCTGGAGATGTTAGCGAGATGCAGGGTTTGGTTGTAAGCATGCCTTTATGCTGCTGTTGTAACGATAAAGTATTGATGTGGAAACTGCTGACTTCTTTTGGTGAACCTTCAACAAAGGTAGTTGGTATTTTTCCAGTATGCTTTCCAAAACTTCTCTTCCATCCTGATGAAGCCCAGGTTCACATTAGCTAATGATGAAGTTTTACTTTTCTGCTTGGGTTTACAGGTGATCTTTTATTAATCAGTTATCAATGGCATCTCAGCAGAAATTCTGATGGTCTGGGTTTCTTTTTTCTGTTTGGAAGTTGTCAGTCTTTCATTTGCTACTCTCAGGTTTCTCCCAGCTATTTTTTAGTGTATTTCAGGATGTATTTTTATCCTGAAATCTTACACGGAAGAACAAAATCAGCATTGGGCTGGATTTAAGCGCTGGATGTTTATGTCAGCAGTAGTTGCTAGAGATGATTTGAAAGCTGTTGTTTTAATATTGACACCAAGGGATCTCTAGCCTCAAACAACATCTTGAAGCCTTAATGCCTGGATGCAATTAACAAAATGCATTGATTATCAACTCAACCATTTATTCTTGTGGAATACCTCAGAAATGCTACTTTCTTATTTTGAGTTTTGCATCTAAAGTGATGCTTCATCTGTTGTTCGATACAACAGCCATAAGATTCTTCAGAACCTCAGTGTTTATCCGTAGATATGGAATTAATTTTCTGAGTATTCAGGCATTACATGGTTAAATTCATTTCTATTAAAGTTAGTTTAAAAGGCGTTCTTTATAAAATCAAACACCACCCCTCTTCCTTCCTTCTCTCTACCTTTTTCCTTCTCTGTCCCCCTCCACCCCATCATACAAGTTTTTCTCCCAATAACAATGATGGCAGATAAGCTTCTGTGCCTCAAGCTCACTTTACTAGTTAAACTTTTAAAATATATTTGAGCATAGGTCTGCATTTCAGTACTTACTGAGATAGCTGTTACTGAGATAACAGTTCCTTGAGGCTTACTGAGTATTTTTATGCACCAAGCTTTGGTAATTTGATGTGAAAATTGATGTCTCAAAACTAAATAGCAGTAGGAATTGGTAGTCAAGTAAGTGAAAGAGTTGCAAAAGGAGGGAAATGTATAGCTACAAGAATGTAGGCTACCTGAGAGGGATTGCTTCCTTTCAGAGAAATTGTGGAGAGAAGCAGAGGGAATCTGAAAAACAGGCAGTCTGAGACTCTGGGTTGAGCTGCTCTGCACTGCTCTGAAGTGTCATAAAGCAGAAAGATTAATCTAGTGAACATCACCATAGAAATTGTGTGTGTGTATATATATGTAGTGTACAAGATAAAAATATTGATGTGTCATATTTTTTAATTGTTAGGGATGGTATGGCAAAATTGCCATGCAGAGGAAAAAGTCTAATATCTTGGTATGTGCATCTAATCTATCCAAAACAGCAAACACTAAAATGTTTTAATCATAAGCAGACGGTTATTTCATAGTTTAATTACAAGGCAGAATATAAAGATCGTTTTGGTATGCTTATTGCATTTTTGCCTTCTCAACTTATCTTCTGCTTTTTTTAAATGTAACTAAATCAGTCAATATCACTCTAAGTTCCTTTTTTTTTTTTTTTAAATATTTGTCTGAATTATTTGTGTGTTTATGATGTCTTTTATTTTGACTGAAAGTCTTGCACTTAAATGCAAGTGTGAAGTATTATCCTGCATTCTGTCTAGTGTAGATGTTTTAATTATTTTTTTTATAACTGTATGCTTAAAGAAACCAAAACTGTTCATTGACTGTGCAGTATTTAGAAAAAATACAATTCATTTCTGTAATGCCACTCTTGGCCCAAAGCTACGTCAAGCAACAACTGAAACACATCACTCTCTCAGTTGGTTTAAAGACTTGAAAGTAAAATTTTTTTTCCAACTGTGCTACAATATTCAGCTGTTGTTTGAGATGCATATAAAAAAGACAGTCAGCAAGAAAATATAGAATTTCTTGTCTTAAGTTGACTTAATTTATATATCACAAGGTACTGTTTCAATATTGAGCGCTTTGTGCAATTACAAAACAATGTGAGTGTAGGCAGAGCTCAAGTCAATGGGATCCAGAACCTTACCTCAGTTTCTGCTTTTATCAAAATAATGGATAATTTTCCCTGAGCCATAGTTCATCTTTATAGTTAGTATGTTGAGCTTTTATTTGTAGAGATTGTTTAGTCATTATGATAAAACATATTATAAAAATTTTGATAATGAAGAGTTAAAAAGCTCTCAGTGTTTTCTTTTTATAAGCCACCTGTTGCCTTAGATGCGCAAGTATATAAATTCGAACAAAGTGCTCATCACTTGTCAGCCATCAGTGGCAGCACAAAAATTACTTGTGGTGCTTGCTTTGCAAGAAGTTCTTTTGTGTTTGTGACATCAGCTTTGTTTTATACAATTAAAGTATTACACGCTAGAATAATCTAAATTGCAACCACTAAATGGTGATGTAGTTCTTTTTTCATAGAGCTGAATTTGTTTACTGGTTGTATACAGCTATTGACTACTGTTTAACATGACATGTCCCTTTTGCCTTGAACAATCTTTGGAAAAGGTGTTTTTTTTTGTGTCCTGTTCTTGTCTCCACCCCCTCCATTCCTCCTCCCTTCTCCATTATGGAAGGCTTTTCTCATACTTTTTTTTTTTAACAAGCAGATATAAATACATGTTAGGCTTCAGTATTTTTTTTTTTCAACTAGCAAATTAAGGGCACATGATGATATTGGAACAGAGGAAAAAGCCTTGTAGTAAAGTGATTTGGACTGCAGGAGATGTTTTGTTCCATACGAACACATTTTGACATGAATGGAATAGTTTTAGTTTGCAGAGTTTAAAATAAAACCCAGAAGCAAACCCTGGTTTTGATAACACACACAGGGTTTTCTGATTCTGACCCTGCTGTACTGATGACTGTACAGATACCTACTGAATGGCTTTCTCTGTTGGAAATACCTAATCTGTGATGTTCTGTTCCTCTGTTGTTGTGTTTTTCTTTTATTTATGTGTCTTTCCACTTCAAAGTGAATGGGAAGAATTTGCATGTGACTAGATTATGATTTCTTAAGTTGTTTTCCTTGTGTTAAAACAGATATTCAGTGCTATAGAAGTTTGTGGAAAATACTGTTGTGTCCTCCTCAAATTCTGTAGTCGAGTAAAGGATGATTTTTGTGGAAAGTTCAGTAAAGCAGGTAAAATTAGTATAGTTTTTTGTATGTTGGTCGTGTTAAGTGTGCAATAGGCCTGTCTTGTTCCACGTAACCTTAGTAAAGGAATAACATATCTTCAGACTTCACATATACTTAAGATTATCTGACGCATAGCTCCCGTTTGAAGAAATTAGGCTATAAAAAACCTACCTCATTACTGATTTTTATATTAAATTGCTTTATTTTTGTAGGGAATACATGACAACTGTGTAATTCTGTAGTAATTTGCATGCAGGAGTTACTGTCTCTACTGAATCTGTGATAAAATCTCTGTGGCTGCATATTAGCGCTGGGGCATTAAAGGCTGCCTTTAGTGGTCACCCCTCCTCTTTGGGCCAGAAGAACTGAGACAGGAGCGTATAAACTTAACTTTCCTGTTCTTTCACATAACGTTGATCTAGTAACTTATCCTTCTGAGGAATATGCAAATTAGGGACCACTTCCTCTAGCAACTCCATTTTTTCTCAAACTTCCTCCCTCTTGTGCTGCTGATGAAGTGAAATAAATTCAACGCCATTTGCTCATGTGTTCCACCCACTTTGTACAGCCCTGGTGGAGCAAGGAGTCTGTTCGTACTGGTAACAACTGGGACAAAAATTACTGAAGCTTGATAGTGAATTTCTTAAAACCAAATATCATGATGTTGGCAGGTTTCTTGTTTTACTAGTTAAGGCTTTTACAAGGGAAGGGGAAAAATATGCAATGGTATTTCAAGGTAATCCACCAATCCACAAATAAAAAGAAAGTTAAAAGTAGCTTACAGTTGAATAATGATTATAGCACTGTTCCAACAATAATCCTGTAGTGATGGGATATGAAAGGATATAAATGCAAGCTAAAGATCATGCAGAAGAGTATTAAAAATGCAGCTGTACTTATATAGTCTCTTTTCCCATACAATGACTTTGATAAGAATAAGACTCTCTCAATGCTCTCATTTCACAGTTATGTTTAAACTGATAAACTGTTAACAACAATCACTTTACCAAGGTTATATTTTTTTATTTTATTATTCCAACATCATTTTAAGCTGCTAACTGGTAAATTACTGATTATTGCTCTCATTCTTTCACATGTTTTGCTGTTGTTTTTCTTGGAATGTGTATATAAGCAAGTAGGAAGAGGGAACAAAAGTGACTTTTTAAAGTACTTCTATATCCTTTTCAAGGGTGCAGTTCTTTTATTTAGTCATACTGTGTTTGTGATTTAAATTCCATGAATTGCAGTTAAGTTCTGCTCAGTGTGAATACAGATGGCTTGGTCTGAACCTAACTAATTAGTATATATTTATTAAAAAAAAACAAACCAAAACAAAACAACCCCCCCCCAAAAAACAGCACCCTCCCCTCTCACGTATTGATTACATTTGCAGACTGACATTAATGTGTCTGTGCCACTTAGAGTGAACAATGTAGTATATGAGTTAATTGATCATTTACAAATACACGTTGTTCTTGTGTGGAAAGAGAGAGCATGTTTCCTTGTAGTTTATTTGTCCCATACGGAAATAAAACAACAACATTGGTATGCTTGTTTAAATTAAATTTTTTCCCTCTCTGTATTTTTTCACTGTGAGTGGTTTTGAGTATTAATGGATGCAGTTGCACTCTTTGAGTAAATAATTGGGGAGTTTTGTTATGTGCATGTATTTTCCTTTGTGCAGAAGCATTACGGTATCACTGTTGGACTTGCCTTAGCTGTTGTTAGCACAGGAGAGTGCAGCACGAGTACGCCTGGCAGAGCAAAGGTACCTGCCAGCCGAATCGGCTGCTCAGCTTTTCGGTGTCTTGCTCACTAAACCTCAGCAGGGTTTCTGTTATTAACAGAAGAAAAAAAACCATTCAGAATTATTTAATAATTTGTCTTTAATGAAACCCTATACTTCTAAAAAAGGTGTTAGACATTATTAAGTTTTAATTTTCCTCCTGTGCAGTCAGTGTAATGTTGTCATGCTAAGATATTTGCGTACGTCATTTGAGTGTTGCTGTTGAATAATATGATGGACTAGACACTTGAAAGGTAAATACATCGTAGTTCTGATCTTCCTAATCAGCCGCTGTTTCAGACAAATATTTCACAGCTTTTTTTAGTCTTGCTGTAGATGGGAATGTACAGCTTGCTGTTTTAATGAGCTAAGGGAGCCAATTAAGTCCAGGAGCACGGTGTATACTAGTGGGGTCTGGGTATGTAAACTGTGATTCTCATACTCGTGCCGTGCAGATGTCTCTGTATCCCCTATAATAAGGGTGATTAGCTTATGGCGTACGAGCCTGTTCTTGTGTGACCTGTGCTTGGTCCTCGCTATTGCAGGCTGGACGGCTTACTTGATTTCTGCTCCGTTGTCATGTGTCAAGAGCATGTCAGGCCGTATTGGGGAGAGGGAGCGTGGGATTCCCAGGATGGGTGATGCTGGGAGCCCGCAGGGTCGGACGATGCTACCTGCCTGGAAAGTGCGTTCAGGCCACCCGAGCCACCTGCATACCAACAGGCTGTTGCAGACCACCATTGTTTCCAGCTTGCGTGTCGCAGTCATACAAGGAGTCCTTACTTCTTCATGTCCCTTCATCTGGTTCTCATAAGCAACATCCAAATTTCCTCCCTGCTGGAGAGAAACGCTGCCTTTGTCAGCTAAAAACCTCAAGTTACAGTCTTCTCTCATCTCTTTCTGTTCATGGGATTTTTTTTTCAGAATTCCTCTGCTCGTGGTAGTAGTTGCTGGTTTGGGGTTTTTTGCCTTCCTACTTTTTGTTTTCTTGCTATGTAACAGCAGGGTGATGTTGGTTAACAGGATTTTGTATGTCAGCAGTGCTATTTACTAGAATGTTGTTAATTTCTTGTACTAGAGCAGGGAAAATAGGTGAAACAATAATTTGTTTGATAGCTAAAAGCTTCTTGACTAGAAAGGTATATTTGGGACCACTGCAGTTATAGGAAAATTGTTTTAAATTGAAATGTTAAATTTGGTGGAATTTGATAGGTTAAGCCCCAGTTTAACACAAAGCAAGTTCAAATCTCACCCATAAAACCAATGTGAACTTACATTTTTTTTTTCCTGTGTTTTAAGCTTTGCCTTGGAAAACAAATTGCTGTTCTTTGTTTCAGAACAAGCATAATTATGCAGAAGTACGTTGTTTTGGTATTATACAAGCACTGCATAGAGATATTTCCACATAACTAGAATGAAATATTCAGCATGTTTAAGAAGAAAGAGCCTTTTGGCAATCTTTGGTAAGGGAGAAGATTACTTGTATGATGCAGTTTGAATGCATAAATCAGTCTCATATGTATGGTATGCCACCAGTTTTAATATCTTGATGGAGTGAGTAGATGGGTTAGCTGGGCTTGTGGCTGGCAGTGTGGGGGAGGAAGGCGGATGGAGCCGCATCCAAGAGCAAGGCAGCGTCTTCCTGTGGAATGCAAACAGGCTCTAAAGGCTGCTTTTAGGAGGACGGGATATTGTAATATTATCAGCAATGTTGTGTTGAAAATTGAAAACCAGTAACTGAAAGCACATTGTAAAGAAACAGATGATTTTAATGACTCGGAGAACATTTTTAAGGTTAGTAATCAGCAAACCACAAAGAAAATTATCTTGTGATCAGAGTTCTGATTTTTCACCGAGATCGAGAGCCTAGTCAAAGGTAATCCATCTCCTGTTCACTTAATGTGTTTTTTCTTAGCTATACTGCCTACCAATTTATTTAAAGAAAAAGTTTTTATATATGTATGTACTATTAAATAAATGATGGAACAGAAACTTAACAGCTTTATAGCTTTTTGGAAGTTCCTCTCTTCTGCAGTAACATCTCTTAAAACTTCAGAAAATTATTTCATAGAAACAAATAGTTTGAAAAATCAGCATTGAGTAAACACTGGCTTGCTGATAGCATAATGCGGCCTGTTTTCATACCATTGCAGCAGCCATGCTTTCTTCAAAAATTTTTTTTTAGCAGAAAAGTCTCTTGTTGTTTTGTGGTGTGTTTCTAGCCTTTTTGAAGTTTCTGACTGATATTTTCATGAGCTCTGAACGTCAGGGTTTTCCTGCCAAATGAAAGGCAAAAGAATCTTAGACGGATAACATTTTCTTTCTGTGTTATGTGATATGGAATTTTTTTATCCCTGATCCAATTTAGGTTAGAACATTTCATTATGTAAAAACATATGCATAGTATTCTTTGTCAGGGTTGTTACAAAAAGGGAGAAATTGAACAGTGAACTGTGTCTTCAGAACAAAGTTAAACTGGTTTGAAATTGTAAGGTTACTGAAAAATAGGATGTAACTCTTAAGAAATCTTCTTTTCTGGCAGGTTCTCCTCTTTTAACTAGCAGGTGATGTGAAGTCTGCTAGGACAGTTCTGGCCTCTGGCTTGCTCCTGTCAGCCCTCTTTCCCATGGGCAAATGGTGAGCAGGCTGCAAGTTGAGTGAAACTTGATGAAGTGATTGTGGTGCTTGACTTGCTGTGCTGGGGAGCCATCTACAGCAGTAGTGTGAGAGGCATCTATGTAAATGCTTAAATATTGTATATGCCTTTTTCATGTCTTTTGACATTTGGGGTTTTTTTTTGTCATCTGTCTTTCATCTAATGTGAAAAAGTGTAAGTATTGTGGTTTGGCATCTACTGAGAGTGGTTTTAGAAACACTAAAATAATTCCATATATTTTTATAAAAATTATAGCCTCTTCAGGATAGACAAGGTCCAAGACAAATGCTACATGATAGCTTTTTGGGAAAAAATTGCAAGGAACCTTGCTGCAATAATTGGATGATTTTTTTTATAGATTTAAGTGCTGATGAACAAGGACTTTCTTCAGGGACTTCAAAAATTGCCAGAAGCATGATGGCCAGTATGGTCCTTTTCGTTTGGAGAGTTTCTTTGAAAGCCAGAGTGTTTTGAGATGGAGAGGATCTTCATTCTGTCTAAGAATGATTTTTAGGCTTATTTTATCAGGAAAAAACCAATGTCAAACCACACCTTGAACAAAAGATGTTGCACACTGGAATTAGCAACTGAGATCACCTTT
This sequence comes from Nyctibius grandis, assembly GCF_013368605.1. Taxonomy (NCBI): domain Eukaryota; kingdom Metazoa; phylum Chordata; class Aves; order Nyctibiiformes; family Nyctibiidae; genus Nyctibius; species Nyctibius grandis. The sequence goes on from NC_090666.1 coordinate 14,701,072, forward strand.
TTCAGTGTCCTTTCTGACTGCTTGTGAGTTTGACAGTTTATATCACAACCTATTAAAAATATTCTAGTAGCGTTAATGTTTAAAAAGGCAGTGGTCAAGTGAAGGATGACAACATTAGTATTGATTATTTTTCATACTGGAATATTTGGATTTCAAATATATATATATATATTTAAATGAGAGAGGGAATGTTTTTAGATACGTGTTTCCTCATGCAAAGAGGCAATTTCTGGTGGCCTGCTTGACTTTTTTGCTGCGTGATACAAATATTCATACTGACATTCATATGTTAGTACTGTGGATATTTGAGAATTTGAGTGTACCTTTATATAAGCATTTCTTTTGGATTTCAAAATTTAAAAAACCCTACAAAGATGTACATACTATTGCCAGTTTATAGGGACTAGGAAACTAAGGCAATACCGCTGAGACAGGCACTCTGCCGTCCGTTCAGTGGTGGCCATGTGTTTTTGCTCATGCACTGTCCTGTGCCTATGTGTGAGCACAGTATTAATTGTGATTGTGTGCCAGTAATAAGTAGAAGGTGGATTTAAAAATAACACGTAAAGGTAAAATATTGCCGCCGTTTTAAAGTGGTAATTTAATTGCAAAACAATTATCTAATGAAGTACACTGCTGAACTGACATTGCAAACCAGTGCATTTAAAAGAGCACAGTGGCTGTCTTGGCAGCCGTCCCCTGACTCCAGCCCAGGGTGCCATCATCACAGCTCGAGTTGTTCTTTGCTGCTTGTCCCTAGCTGCAGTTCAGGTGCTGTGGTGATGGCAAAATACGTCTTACTACCATGAAAATAGTGAAACTGTATTAGTTCTTTAACTCTGCATGAATAAGGATAATATAGAGGTTGGGTGTGTTTGCAAATGCTGAGCTGTCCTGAAGGGTGCGACAGTTTGTATTAATGGTGCTTGCCCTACATGAGCTGCGTGGAGAAAGGGTAGTACCTAAACTGCTTACCTAATCGTGCGTAACTTACATTGACATTTTTAATTCTTGAAGTACTGTGATTTCAAATTCTGAAGTTGAAGTTTTTAATGTTTTAAACAAAAAGGTTTATAACAAACTGTTCCTTATGCTACAGTACTTTATAACATCTTTGTCTTTTTCTATCATTAAGAAAAGTGTTTCTGTAATGTTAATTAGCTAGTAACTGCTGTTTTCAGTGTGCTTTAATTACCGTATGTTGCTTGATTATATGTTATGAAATAAACTTAAGGTTATTCTAGATTGTTAAATGGTGAGCTAATATGTAACTACTGTGCTTAAGATGAGGTTTTTCAGATATGGTGGTGGGGATATTGGAAGGAGGAAAAGCTAAAATTGCAGTCTCATTCTTAGTATCTGAAGACAGTTTTAAGAATTGCCTCCTAGATTTTAAAATTACTATTTACGAGAAATATCTGGTAAAATACTATGAAAATACTTTGAATCATAACTGTGTATAATCATAGAATAGATTGTAAAGATGTAACTCTTGGATGATTTGTGTATGTGTTACTAATAGGCATCCTTTGCTGACAGTCTAATTGTACAATGCAAGGTACTTATCATTTACTATCACTTAAGAATTTTTTAAAAATGCTCCTGTTCAAATTACATTTAGTGATAGCTACATTGCTAGTAGATAAATTACATGTATGTAGTTCTGTCTGTACATGTAAGTATTGCTGCAGTGACAGTTGTACTTTTTAATTAGCAAAATGTTTAAATAAGTTGGTGCTCACAGGCAGTTTTATATTCAATTTCAGATAGAACAATGCTAAATCAGAGGTTGTACTTAATGGTTATGTTAAGTAATGTTTGGTCAACAGACTAAAAATAGTAAGATAAGCTTTATAGATGAGTTAAAACTTCTAATAACAAATATATTTGATTACCTTCCATATTAAAATAAAAAAGTTGAAAAAATTTTTGGAACAAAATTTCAGAGTATTGTAAGATGTGTCCTCTAACATTTTTGTCTCCTTTAGGAAGATATTTGCAGTAGTTTTTATATTAGCTATTGACGTAACTGATGTAACACTGGAAACCACTAAGAATTTTAATATTGTTCATGTATAATCGCCTTCATCTCTGGTCTTTGCAGGGGATGGTGCTTTAAATACTGAAGAGGGTTTTTCCATGGTGTTTCTTTCTCAGATTGCTAGAATAAAATCCACATTTGTTTCAGTCGATTGTACACAGAAATAAACAGTTTACATATTCAGTTGATGCATAACTTTTTCATTTGCTTTACTATATCTTAAATTCTAGCTTCATCCCTAGTTAAATTTTGTGGTTATGTTCACATACCTCCCCTCAGATCTTCAAGAAGTTCAGTGTAAGCAGCTGTACAGCTCTGATCATGAGCTAACTTTGCAAATGGTGTAAAATATGTGAAGATAAATCCTGTGTTGTGCCAGTTTATTCCCTCAAAGATTTTCATCGTCATTTCTTTTACAGAAATGTTTTCAAAATGACTTCATCAAAGATAGTAACTCTCAATAAACCACGAATCAATAAATAATTGTATTAAAGATCTTTTAGTTTTCTGGGTTTTTTTAATAAGTGTTTTTTTTTCAAGAGTTTTTCTTTGAAGTAGAGTAAGAGTATGGCTCAACAAGGTCGATACCTAGGAGGATAAGGTTAGCTGGGGGATTGGTTGGTTGTTTTTTTCCCTGTAGGCTAATAAAATGTGACATTTTAAGTGCTGTAGAGGATCTCAATTGTGGCCACTCACAGTTAAGTAACTGCTTAGGGACACTGAAGATGAATTTTTTTCATTCAAAGAAAGTAAAAGAATTAAGTGTTCCTGCCTCTACAAATGTTATAAAACATAACATACGTGTTAATTTCCCTTATTTCACTGTTCATAGAGGACACTGGGGCTTTGGTACAGGTGGGTCCTTCTGTTGTTTCTTACAAGTTTGATACATTTTACAGCAGTTGTTGTTTTAAGTATCAAAGTCACACTGTCAAGTCACTAAACGGTAATTTTTTTTTTTTAACTAAACTTATTGCTGATCCTGTTAAATTCTATTGGTGGCATTTTTGTATGGAAAGTTGCAAGTCTTCTGGATTCTTTAGTCACCAGATAACTTGTGTTTATGTAGTTAGTGATTATTCACTACTGCATTTTGCTGCTTTGTACTTTGATGAAAATGTAGTAACAAGAATATGAAGTATTTCTAGAGTTTACCTTACAGAATTGCGTGGGGTGGGGAAGAGTATCTTTTATTTTTTTTTTTTATTTTTTTTTTTGAGGGGTGGGAATTTGATGAACCACCATTATTAATACAGTAGGCAGTGTATAACTGAGATTTTAAAACATTTGAATTTAACTTGTATTTAGGGTTGATAAAAAATATGAATGAATCAACCTGGGCTTTAGGTGAAAAGATTTTCAAATTTAAAGCTGTTGTGCCCCGATGGGATTATTTCAGTGGTTGACTGAAACATTTAAGAGAAGGAAAATGTTTCTTTAACTCTAAACAGAGGGAATTGAGTTGGGAGTTGGGAACCAAGGGGAAAAAAACTTTAAACTCCCCTCTGATTATGATTATCCTGAAACTGGGCTTTGCTTCGAGATTTTAACCAATGCTATGTTTTCATAATCTAATTGGTATTTATTTTCTGAGATGTAACTGATTTGGATTTCTTAGAAGATGCCTGTAACAAACTGGATCCATCAATAAGAAACTCATTTACAGCATTATTGTACTAAATTGTGAGAAGTTTAATTGCAGTTTGCTTCCCATCATTTTTCTTGACAGCTGTTGAAAATAACATGGTAGAATTGGATTTATACTGACTTTTAGGAAGCAGATATTTGTTCAAAAGCAGTTGGGGAGTGCAAAGATACGTGCCAATATTCAGAATTCATATTTCCCTTGAATGGAAGGTTGTGATAAAATGGTACATGGTGTGTTTTCATTGCCTGTTGAAAGACTTTCATGCAGTTAAAATAAGCATTTTGATGGTGGTTGAATTAAGAGTTTTTGTCAGTCTCTTCTCATCATGGATGATTAGACTAAAACGTCTGCTTGTCTTGACTTGAGATCACCACAGCTTCAGATAACATGCTTTGTGATTGAAGGTCGAAATATTTTGAATTCTAATAGGCTGCCAGATGAATTGCTTGAAATAGACTGTAAAATTTCAAGGCTTCCTTTTCCATCTGCTGTGAAAAGAACCATTGGGAATGGTTGAGCTTGATGATCATAGAATTACGGGATGGTGATTCTAAAACCCTCAAAGGGAAGTTGCTATGGAGATCTAGTTCCAAACTGTGAAATGATTCACCTCTGAAAGGCTTCAGGGTCTGAGAAGCTGAACACATCATTGTTCAGGTGGTCATTGGTTAGGAAATTGCTGGTGCCTGTGTAATCAGCACTCCTGTGGTAGTTAACGATCTAAAAAGGTTTGTTCTGAATGATGTGGGACAACAGCAATGTGCATAAGATGGCTTCTCTCAATCATAGTTTGCTCAGCCTGGTGCTTGTAAAAATACAGTGAGCTAAATGGCAGAGAAATGAACTGCTTCATGGAGGAAGTCTTTTAAAAACAAAATTCTTTTCTGTGATGGATTTGACATCTAAAGTAAAAGAAGAAGAACTGTTTCAGCTTAAAAAGCTGTGGTTAGATGTTGCGAAAGTATCACATTTATATATTTATTTTGCAAGGAGCAGAATGGTGGGGCTGCTCCCCCCATTTGTGTTTGCTTGTGTTTGCTTGCAGGATAAAGTAGTAGTACTGTTGGAAGTGAAGATTTCTACCCAGTCACACTTCAGAAACATAATGAAGTAGCCTCAATATGCTCATATAGCTGCCCCCTGCCTCCACTTCCCAATTTTAGGGCCTGACAGACACTGTGCTTTGACAGTCATGGAAAAAACCTCACCTTTATATCCACAATTCAAGTTAATCAAAGCATTTTCTTGCTTTCTTATTTTCTAACTTACTTGTGTGTTTTCAGGATAGTGAAAGGGAATAAATGGCAACTGTTTGCATGCATACATACGTGAAGCAATGCATTTTGTCATATTGCTAAAATTTGCCAGCAGATTTTTAAATTAGTTGGAGACTTCAATGTACAAAGAAGTGTCTAATGTGCTTTTTCAAGGAAGGCGGAAGGTATTTGCTCAGGGTACAAGTAGCTACTGACTATAGCTGTCTGTATCTAATTCATCATAAAACTTTGTTTGACCATATGAGATTCAGGTAAAGAAGTTTGTGTTGTTATTTCTTGCATATCTGTTCAGTATCGCCCTTGTCACAGGTTCTGTTAATGGGATTTAGTGAAGAAGATGCCAATGGCTACTAGATGGTGCCAGATAGTTACAGAACACAACTGACACGTTCACCGATGTAGTTGTCATTGAAGTAAAATGTTACTGGAAAGAAAAACAAATCCCTGAGTGTAAGGGATTACTTTACTGAAATAATGTACAAAATAATGAGTTCTTTACTTCCCATGTAACTGGTCAGCCAATCTATAGCAAGTAATATGCTTAGTTTTCTGTTGGGATGCTGTTTTGAGTTTTATAAGGGAGAGGAAGGGACTAACATCCAAAGTAAAAAATTAATATTGTGTTTTATCTGATTAGCTGTTACATTAAGATTTTAACAGGAAATATTGCAAACTCTCTTTATCAGGTCTAGCATCTCAAATAAGGTGCAAATTGTATATTACCTTTTGTTTTCAGTATTTCAGGTGCTGTTCTAAAAAGATCATTTGATATTTCTTGTGATTCCAAGCCTGTGCCGTTATGTGAGATCCTAGGAACTGTGACATCACCTTTAATTTGTTGAAAAGTAATCACTGCATGTGAAAAATCGTGTATGAAGAGCAAACTGTCTCTTAACCAGATAATGATTTTATTAGCAGGATTTAATTTTTGTTATATGTTGGGTGGTCTTTCCTCAAGTATGTTTACTTCTCCTCACCTCCATTGTGCGACGAAATAGATCCTCAAAGGAGAAATGTTCAGGTGTGGAGAATAAGGTTCTTTGTTAACATGTGATGAGCTGAGTTTACAACTCCTTTTAAATAACCTTCTTTTAAAAAAACTTGGTTGCTCTTTTTGTAAACATTGACTGATCTGTAAACATACCTTATTTTTTTTTCACTCTGCCGAATTCCATAATCCATTTTTTATAGCATTTTTGTAAGACACTGCAAGAAGTTTGACAGTTTTGTAGTGCTCTTGTTTTATCATAACAATGATATAATTTTAAGTTTCAGAATATTTGGGAACTGCTTAGATAGCTCACCTCTTGAAGCTGAAAACTTGTCATTACTGAGTTTTGTCTAGGTGTTTTTATAGCTTAAGACGTTGTTTTAAATGTTTTTGAAGAGAAGTTGCCTTACTGAAACAATTTACGCCCTTTGTTCTGGGTTCCAGGAGGGTTGTAATTTTGCATTCTCTGCTGAACTGAACTGTTCATTCTCTGTTCATTATTTTACAAAGAGTAATAACCCTCCAAGGTGTTGAAGAATGCAGAACAGAGAGTTGAGCTGGCTCTGTACAGGAGCCAAGGTGGGCTTAGCAGAGTTTAATGGCTTGGACGTTGTTGCAGCGTTAGGTGTCCAAAGTGGTTCAGTAGGAGTACAGTCATAGTAACAGCTATGTAGTGTTATGCCAGACCCAACAAAAACTTCAGGGCTCAAGTGAATTTTTAAAATATTTCTGCATCTTTGGCACAGTCAGTCTGTGACCCAGATAAATTGTCCATGAATATTCCTGTATTTCTGGTCATTCAAGGCCAGATAGAACTGCCCTGTGGGTTTCTGCTGATGGCTGCTAGTTGCTCTTCATGATCTGTGTAAATATATTGTCTTAAAAACACTGTTATTCTTAGCAATTATATTTTATTATGGTGACTCTCAGAGATTCCAGTTAAGACTGACACCATAGAGCTTGGCAAGGAGTATTCCTAAAGAGAAGACCTTGATGACTGAACTTCAGAAAGAAGGGGTAAAATGCACCACAGAGATGATGGTGGTGGAAGTAATATGAATACACAGTTATACATATTGGCATATTTCTACTTCCCAAATGGTTTCTGCTTAGGAACCATGTTTTTGTACAGTGTAGATGCTATCAGACTGTAAATACCTGAACTCCAATCTACGTTTGAGTAGGAACATTGTCTTCTGTGAACAGTCTGGATACGTGGTACACAGAGGCATGTTAAGATGTTTGTGGCCAGATCTTTCTGAGTGCGCTACCCTTTATACAGGTGGTGCTGTCATGGGAGCGCTCATCAGAGAGGGTGATACTGTGTGAAACTTGTTCATGTTTGCTTCTCTTTTCATGACTCGCAAAGGAATGTTTCCAGTTAGAACAGAAAGTAATACAAAGCAGAGCGTGGCTGAGCTCAGGTTGACAAGAGCACCTGTCTCTGAAGCAAACCTTTGCATTCTTCAGCCTTCTTGGCTTTTGGACATTTTTGCAGTGGTGCAGACTAGGTTCCAAATGCCCCTTCTTGTTCCAGTTAACACAGGTGTATTTTGGAAAAATCTGAACAGAGAGGCTAGTTTTTCTAGGGAATTCTTATTTAAAACAATTTATGTGGTATGTCAGCCATCTCAAAAAGTTTTACATAGAGTGCCGCCCTTCCTAGCGTCTTCTGATAGCGAGTCCATGTTGAATTACCATGTGCTGTGATCCTGGGTAAAGTGTTGCAAGAAGAGTAACCAAGGAGTTTGTCCCAACCACTATTTGGAGGGCATTTCAGGGATAGTATTTCAGATAGATGATCAAGGGCAGTCAGAGTGAGCCCTCTGCAAATGGAGGCATGAAGGGCTCAAAGATTTATTCTTTCAGCTGTCAAATAATGTCCTTTACCCAGTGTGACCAACTTGATAGCAAATCTCAGCAGGTAGAAGGTTTTGCCTGCGGAGTGTTGACTACATCCCAGTGGTGCTAGGATGAAAGAGCAATGGCAAGTAAACACATTTTACATCTGAAATAAATCACTAATATTTGTCAGACAGACTCAAGGGTAAGGGCTCTGGAACAGGATTTTACAGATGAGCTCATTGGAGCAACTGTCTTGGTAACAACTTTTTTCTGTTAAAACTGTTTCCACCAGGAGCAGAGCTGTGGTTTCTTCCACCGACTTAGGTGTGCTGAAGTGAATTGCTTTGCCTCAGTGTTTCCCAGGGAGGTTATAATTCTCATCTCTGACCTTGTGCAGTACTTGCTTGATGAGTACTTTTATGCAAATGTAAATTCTTTGTGTGCTCAAGAAGTTGATACTACAGTCATTTAAAATCCTGTATTGCTGCTCCACGCTCTCATTGTGTGTCTGCCAGTGCAGAAATAGACTTGCCTTTTTTTGTCAAATACTCCCAATAGATTTGATATTGAAAGGACTGCCATTCAGCTGCTATTTCAGACTTTTGGGGAGGGTTGCTTGATTTGCACTCTCTTGACTGGTGCAGTATTAGGGCTCAGCAGGGTAAATGTAGCTGTGTATCTTTTATATAGGTAAGTAATGCATTTGAGTCCTAATACCGTACCCATCGAGGGCCCAAAGCAGCTGCCTTTACTGTCCTGTGTCTGTATAGCCATATGGTACGCATAAACTGTAACGTCATGTTCTAAGTAATTAATGCTGCAGCTAATATTCTGAACTGTTTTTCTTTTGCTAAAAATCACCTAAACTTGAGAATAAACACAAGTGTTTTTAATGGGAATTAAAACCTTTTCTTCTATTTCCACGATGCAGGTAAAACAAAATAATTATTGCCACAGTGACTGCTTGCATTTTAAATAAATATATACATATTATTTAAAAAAAAATCTAGTTAACTTTAAAATATGGAAGTTTTCTTGTCATTTAGGGTTCTGTGAAGCTGATCATCAAGAGGGTTGCAAATCATTGGTGGTTTCTATTTTCAGAGTTCCACATCGCAGAGTAATTTGCTTTAATTTCACCCAATTTAACCTATACTTCACACCATCACCATTCAGCTTTAATAGCTATGTTCTATGCATAAGAAAAGCAGATAAATGTCCACAATTAGACTGCGAGTGATTACAACTAGTTAGGGCTTTATGAAGACAAAACTTCATAGGGCTGTAGCACAAAACAAAGCCACAAAAGATGTCTGAAAAAATTCTTTCTTCAGAAGTCAAGGTTTACTACAGTGTTTTATTTAATGTTTTTTGTACTTGATTTTGCTTATGTTGAAGATGTAGGCAGGTGCACCTTCTTCAAATGAAATTTACTCTGCTTAAAGAATATTAGGTTTGTGTTACAGGTTATTAATTTCACTTAAAATTAGCTTGCAAGGGAAAACATGCTAAACCTACTTTATTTGTTGGTTCTTTGTTAACACGTGCTACGTTTAAGAAGCTGTAAAATGTTGCCTCTGACAGTATTCTTTTGCCGCCCTTATCATGAGTATGCATAGTAAAATGTACCATCATCAAAGTTAAATACATTCTATAATGTTAAATCTGCTTGTACCTCAGTCAGAAATATCTTTTGCCGTTTAAATCTTTATAATACTGATGATAGCACGTCAAGCTAGTCTAAGTACGGGTATTATTTATAGTTTAATGTTTTTTGACACTTGTAGTCCTGTTTCTTTTGATAGCTTCTAGCCCCCCACCCAAGTCACCCTATTTTATTTCTTTTTGTTCTCTCCCCGATTCCAACCCTGGTAAGTGGCCGGATAGATATTATTGCTCATTTATTTCAGGGCTTATAACAGGTTATGTGTGTGTATTGTGAAGTGCCATATCAGTCTGTGACAAGCAGCTCTTTTTGGTAATAGTTGTTGAATATATGCTGGAGAGGAAGTGCAAGTATCAATTATTCTCTAGGTCTGGTTTTTGGTGGTGTTATTAAACATTCTCTTATAGCTTATTGACAAAAAAGGCTGGTCATTACCCTTAACACTGATAGGAGTTTCAGCCTGTGATGCAGTTCAAATTCTGATCAAATTGTAAATATCCCTCTTAAATATAGCATAACGTATACCAACGCAGTTGCTTACCTTTTGTAAATGAATACAAGACACCAGAGTGCTGTTGTGTGGAGCTTCGTATTAGCCTAACAGTTTGTTCCATTTTACTTTAAGGATAAGGATAATTAAAAAAATGAAGCAACTGATATAGCAAATATAAATTAAACTTGAAGATATTAATTCATTTCCATAATTGCAATTAGGAGCAGAATAAGATAAGTTTAGTAGTAGTAGTTTGATTTGGATTTTAGCGTCTCGGTGGCAGCTTGGTGCAGCTACAAACAATAAAGTTTAGGCTATGGGCAGCTTCATTTTTGTGTCAAACTAGTTTTATATGCTATATCATGAAACTTTCAGTCCAATCAGCAACTACATTTAAATACTGCAAATTGTGGCAGCAAAACAATAATTCTGCTGATTAGACCCTTTCCATTTCTTGTAAGTGAACTGTTTATGCTGTTGAGTACCTTTTGAAAAAAGAAAAAGCCAAAACAGCCTTGATTAGTCAAGGAGTAATTGGATGACTTGATTTTAGCAAGAGAATGAATTGGTTGATGATAGCCTGTAACTAAGTGTAGTGGTTCTGTTCAGATGAATACATAACATACAGTCATCAGATCTTGACAGGTATAACATAAGCAATGCAAAAATCTCTGGAGGCTGAGAGGTAAATTTTGTCAGAGAATTTTAAAGCTGATTCTTGAAAGAAATGGAAAGAAACGTGCATGCCATTAGATGATACCCTTTAAAATGTGGCATTTGTTGCTGCTGTGCTGTATACATATTTACCTGCCATTACTTTTGCATGTGAAGAAGAGAAGATATAGTCTATGTGTCCTGGCTGCCATCAAGACCTGACAAATAGACAGTTCCTGCTATTCCTCAGGGAAAAAAGAGAGTCAGGTTTCACATGTGCTCCAGACAGTCATTCTGTTTTCTGGATCTTTTTTATCTAGTATCACTTAAAAGCAAAGTGTAGAACCTGCTATCACTGCATTACTACTTTAATACTGCTTTTAAAATATTTTTTCCCTTCTGGTATTATATTTGAACTTCTTTAAAAAAGTGTTATTGCCAGGTGGACTCTCCAAAGAGATCTGCAGGTGCCCTGAGAGCAGCAACAGAGTAGGACTTAGTGCAGAGCTCCTGCTACACTCCTGGCTGTAGAGAGAAGATCTGAACTGCTTCCCTGCACTGTGGGCCCACCACACTTGGACCTAAACAGCCCAGATAAAGCGCTCAGCCAAAGATAAATCCTTCCCTGAAACTGAAGAATCCTTTAAGTTTAGGCCCACGGGCAACAGAAGAAGGAGCTGGATGTGGCAGTGATAATTTCCAAGCTCCTCATTTCTAGTAACGTCAGGTTAAGTCATTAGTTTTGGTGTTGTTAGATGGCAAAATGAATTCTGCTGCTGTGTTACGCTTTACTCTTTTCCTGTCTAAATACTTGTTCTGATAGCAGTATCTGCATGCCACTAAAACATCATGGGAATTTACCACAGCAGATTTGTTTACTTACAGCAAGACTGATGCTTCTAACTCTGTAGTCTTTGTTCTTTTATGCCAAAGGAAGTGGCAGGGGTGTATCTTTCAAGCTACAGTGCAAATCCATCAGCATTTCCTGGGAGATCATTTGAAAAAGGCTTATAGCTAGGATACTTAAAATAGAAAAGAAAGAGGTGGGTTCCATTCAGCTTCCTTTTGAAAGGTTGACTGACTTCTGATAGAAATATACTTTACCTCTGGTGGGATATGCGAGACACCAGTTCTTTAAACAATGCAATTACTGATTAGGGTTTCCCAGTTGACCTTCTATATTGCTGTATGCTTAGCTTAGTGGTTGGCAAACAGGCACTTCATTGAGGAGGTTCTTGAGTAAGTCTATTTTATGTATATATTTTTTCCTCCCCATATGGTAAACTGATTCCTTTTTTTCTCTTGTAGTAGTATGCTGTAGTTTCCTGTAGTAGAAGCAAGGCAGTTTTGGAGCACAGACAGTATAACTTTAGGGAGTAGGCAAAAGGAAGGTGCTGTGGTTTGGGAGTTTGAGAAATGCTGAGTCCTTCTGTTCTAAAAGCAAATGCAGTTGATGAAGACATGGAAGAACAATAAATTTTCATTATATTCGTTGGAGAAGGTTATTGTCCATAGTTCATGCTGTTTTGAGAAGGCAGTGGTATGGCTAGTTTTGGAGAAGTTAAAATTAAATATCTTTTTTAATTAGTATTATTTTTTTCTGGAAATAGTAAGTAAATAAATAAAGTGGCATAGTTAGATCAGTTTATTGTTTGATGAAATTCCAGAATATCGCATCAACTTTTTTAAGAGAAATTTTTTAGCACAAGTTTGAAAAAATTGATTTTTTAAATGAAAACTTTGGAAGCTAGACCACAGAGCTCAGCAGCCAGTAGCCTGGCAGGTGTGAGCATGCTGCAGAGGATAGTGTGTAGACAAGTTTCTAACCTTGGAAAAGGTCTCTCATATTTACAGGAGCTGAGCCTTCATTATGGGGTATTTAAACACAGCTCATAATCAAAACGGGTTTTACGTCTGGCAGGCGACTGTGTTCTCTCTGTTCTTCTGCAGCTCTCCCATTCTAGTCCTTTTCTTCTTCACCTGGATGCCCCATTAGTATGATTTCAGGGAACCTTTCCTCCCTCATTTTTCTACCAAGCTCTCTCAAGCTAGTAATCAGATTGAGATCACAATAAGAGTACCAGATATCCTATTGTACCTCTCCACATTATTTTTACTCATTGATTCTGTTGTAATCAGTATCAGCCAAGCCAATATCAGCATTTCTTCGTCAATGTTTATTTTTCATTTGCCTTCTGCAGAAAGCTACATGTCCATAAACTAACTGGTATTCTTTTTCTGTGTGATACCCAAGATAATCTTACCTGTTCCTTCAGAAAACTGAAATTCTCATCTGTTTGCTATCATCTTGCACCTCAAGACCTACCTCCCATCCTGCTCCCAACCTGCTTCTTCCAATTCAGCATATTTTAGTGGGTCCTTTTTATTTTCAACAGGTTGCTTTTCTACATAGTGCTCGATACCAGCTGCTTATACTAATGTTTGCTCAAGGTTCATGGCCTGCGTCCACCTTGTACATCTTGTTCATCGTACAGGTGTTGCACTTTCTTTGATTGGACGGGGATGTCATTCTTAGTCCCCTGTTTGTTATACTTTAAAATAGCTCAATGCCTGTTGCTTATCAAGAAGAGTTTCTCAGTTTATGCCAAAATCTGGACATTAACACCAGTTTGGCCTTTTGTGTACACAAAACCCTATACCCGCCACTTCCTTATGGACTGTGGCTGTCTCAGTGGGAAGAGATTTAAATTGCTCTCCTCTAAGTGTTTCTGATAACTTAAAAAAAAAAAAAAAAAAAAGAATCTGCCATGATTATTTTAATGCATTTCCTATCTGTTTAGAAGGGAATTGTATGACCTTTCTCAGCATGCCTGTTGATAGATTTTCTCCTTTCTGAGTTAGGAAAATGTGCTTTTCCTCTAACTGTAGAATTGAAAATATAAGCTCAAAATCCAGCATTTTAAGGGAATATGCAACTTGTCTTAATTTCTTCCATGAGAAAAGTCAAGCAATCCTGTGAGGGGGAGAGAAGGCTAAACTGTTGCCTTGAATGGGAAATCATCAGCCCAGCAGAGGGGCTCCTTACCTGACCAAGCAACTGCCTGTTGCCAGACATGGGTCTCTTGTCATCGATGTTGCCTAAATGAGCTGCAGGATGGCTGCTGACACAGGCGTGAGGACAGCTGATGGGAGGAGGAGACTTGGAGAAAACTCTGGCAGAACGTTGAAGTGTCCATGAGTTAAAGCATTTAGTGAACTGAGAAGAGAGCAAAGGTGAAATGTGTAGATTCAGTTTTGTAGGGGTGGAATTACACTGCATTAATTAGGTTTAGATGAATAGAGAACTGGTTTTTTTTTTTTTTTTGTGAAAAGGAATGGGAAGATGTGAAGAAATGAAGATAATTGCTGGAGAAGCGTTTTACTGTTGTTGAAGAAAATGGAAAACCACAACTAATAGATAAGCTGTGTTTTGTTATTACTGACTAATTCACCTTACACTCGCTTTTTCAGTAAAACTTCATTTTTCCTTCAGACCAAAACAAGCTGTTTGCTTTACTGTACGTTTTTATGTTCTAAATGTGAGATCTTTATAGTCATGGAGCTTTTCTCCTGGCTTTAACAGGAGCCCCTGTTGTTGTTTTTTAAACCTATGGACACCAAATGCAGAGGGAGGATGTGAACAGCTTGAGAATATATTATTTAGATGGTAATGGACGCTTTTTTCTTAATACAAGGAAGAAAGATAAACTTATTACTTTTTTAGCTGCATAAATACTACTTATCTGTTGAGAAAGCTGGGCAGGTAGACTTTTCTTTGATCTGTATGGTGACATCTTCCTACTTCTTTTCCCCCCTTTTTATTCAGTATTTTCCTTGTAAATCAGAACAGAGCTGTTATGTTATGTTTTCTGGTATTTGTTCATCTGAACAGCCCGTGTCCCATTGAGTCAGGTGCGCAGATATAGATTTATGGAAGGCAAAGGCTACAGTATCTCTTCCTTAATTGCCTGGCGTTGGTATGGGTTAGTGCAGTGAGTTTCCATTTGAGAGAGCGGCCTGTTCTCCAGTCATGGCCAGCATCAGAGTTGGATCTATTGCTGAGGTGATTTTCCTTGTACCAAGAGAGCTCATTGCTGATCTTTGGAGAGACAGCTGATGGGAGAGGAGGGTACTTCTGGTAACCGCTGTTTTAAAGACTTTTCATAAGTTCATGTGAAAATGATTTTCACACTTGACTGTCAATAACATTTTAAACCTGTGTACCGTGTCTTTTGATGTAAAATCTTTATTGCTAAACCCACTGTTTTCAGTAAGTTAAAAGACAAGTTGAAGTTTAGGATGTGTATGACAACAAAGAACCCCAACTTTCTGTCTGTCAGGAAACAGGGTAAACTACAAAATTTAACTATCTCGTATGTAGTACAAGAAATGCTTTGTTTTTTGTTTTTTTTTTTTTTCCCCATGTAAAAAGACGGTTGATTTTCATTTTGGTAATATTAAAATAAAATTATTTTCATAGTTGATTTCTCAGGCATGTCTTTAGTGTTACAAGATAGGCATGCAAATACTCTGCAAATTGACTCAGGAATAAGTAATAAACTGTTTTTAATTGTTAATATTTTTGTTTTTAAAATATGTATTGATTTTTTGGGGAGTGTTTTTTTTTTTTTGTGATGCTGCTTATCTGATAATTTTAATCCTAGTTGAATTATGTTGCCAGATTGTCTTCAGAAGGGCATGAAGTCAGCACACATGCTTCAGTAATATCTGGTTGTTTTACCCTTATGTTTCCAGTTGGCAATTTGAAATTATGGCTTCAACTGCACTTTAAATATGTGATAATAGCATGTGTTTCTAATAAGGGCCAGCAACATTTTGTTCAGATAGTGTGAATGGTTGTCACTCATATATGACAAATGCACCTTCATCTGCTTCTTTGATGGCCCCCTAAAAACCATACCCTCAAATCAGGCCGATGAAATTAGCTGCTGTGTAAATTGTGTGTCTGAGTGGTTCATTATCTAATCACCGTCAGAACCACAGTGATAAAGTAGATTGAAACAGGGACGAGGTCTGCCAGATGATTTCAGGCCTTTTTTTCTAAGCCCTGTTTCCCTTGGAAACACTAAGAGTCGTTCAGAACTTCAGAATTCTTTGTCTAGAACTTCTTTTTTTCTTAATGCATAAAATTGGTCAGCCAGTGAGGGCTGCCAGGGTGATTTGTAAGGTTTTCTTTCCATGAGTCTTTTAGTCGTTACTGCGTGTATTTAAAATGTTCTGTGATGTTCAGTTTAGCTACTGTGTTTGCTACTGCTAGGTTAGACACTGTTAAATACAGTGGTACGTATTTTCAGGAAAGTGCTCTAGCCTGTTCGTATTTAGAAGAAACTCTTAAAGATGTGTTAAGTGCTCTCCTGAAATGGCAAAGCGCTATGCTTTGTATGTATCTGTATAAAGCTTTGGATTCTGGAGTTGGTACGTAAATTAACAGACTAAAACAGTATGACATAAAATATTGCAGGTGACACTTGGATACGGGCAGTATGACAGACCTACTGACTTTACTTTTTCATCTCACACTCTTGTGACTCTTGATAGTATGTTGTAAATATGTATTTATTGTCTTTTTAGTTTTAATATGTAATTTATGTGTTCTTTTGTTTTAGGAGCATTTGAAGACGATGATATCACTCATGTTGAAGGAAGTGTAGATCCTGTTCGTGACATTGAAATAATACATGAGGAACTTAGACTTAAAGATGAGGAGCTGATCATGCAGAGTATAGACAAGCTTGAAAAAGTAGCTGTAAGAGGAGGAGACAAGAAATTAAAACCTGAATATGTAAGTATAAGTATATGGCCTATAAAAGTAGGTCATTAAGTACTCTGTGTTAAATTGAAATTTTTGTATTGTTGGGTTTCATTATTGATCTCCCACATGGATAATAAGAAACACTGCTACTATTTTAATGTGTATTTTAAAGTAATTATTATTCTGAGTTGAAACATTACTAGAATGGATTATTTACTGCATTGACAATGTAAGATTTCACTGATAAAGCTAACAGTAATTTTTAAAATTTAACTGTTATCTCCTTGCTGACATAGCTTTATATGAGAATTGTCAATGCTTTGTCAAACTTACATCAGGGTTTAGTTGTAATTCAAAGTCCAGCAGTCACCTTTGAATTATTCTTGCTGTTAAGTTCTAGTCTGATGTTGATACTAGTATTCCTGTAGCCACCAAGTGAATATATTTTCTTCGTGTGGTTGCACTTTGTGTGTTTTAGTGCATGATAAATAAAGACTGCTAGTTGGAATTAATTTCGGAATGTTGTTGTGGAAAGCTGCTTAAATTAGCTCAATTATTACAGGGTAGTAGTGGTGTTTCTTTGTAAATTAGAAATGTATAATAATTATCAACTAAAAAGTATATTTTTGTAAATGATTATTTTATTGACACTTGACTTGTGAGTCTGCTACACTTTGCCAGTAGTCTAGTTATTAATTTTTCTTTATTTCATTAATCTTATATAAATATTTCAGGTGGTATATAAAGCACATTCTCTAATTATTACAGCAGTGTATCAGTGTGGAAACAGACTATTTATGCTTACCAATTAAGTAGTAAAAAATACTGTTTTCTTCCATGGCTTTTTAGATAGCAAGTAATAAGAAAAACATTGTCATATCAGTGCTGGTGTTTTAGTTTATCAGCATTGAAGTGCAGTGAAATTTGTTGACCCTACCTAGTGTTTGGAAGTGAATAGGAACTGAAAGTGAACATCCCTCTCGAAAATGTTCATCTTCATGATGCAGTAGTAAAACCCACTTCTTTGGTAGCTTCTGTTGGTGAAGAACTAGTCTTCATCTGGCTTTAAAAGTATTTTATTCCCCGATTGGTCAAAGCCAGAAAAAACAGCTGTTGTTGCATGATTTGAAGGCTTTCACGTAAGCCCAGAGAGAGAGAGAGAGAAGCAGGTATGCTTCATTTAAGGTCTTAATCTGACATGTGTCAACCCAGCCTTGGGTACGTGAGGGCAGTGATTTCTGTCTTTTACGAAAGGTTGCACCTGCTTAGAGGAACAGTGCAGCTTACGCCTACAGTTTCAAATAGCATCCACAGAGTCTTTCACCTTTTAAATAAATCTTAAAGAATGGGGCCAGCGAATTCAATGTTCAGCCTAAGGCTGAATTTTACACTGGCATGAGATGATGAAAATGAGGAGTATTGGATGCTGTTCTGGCCCAGTTTTGAGCTCTTCTCGCTTACTTTCTTGTGTGGCCATCTTTGGAAACAGCTTTGCTCGGCTCCTCGTGATAGAGATGTTCTTGTCCAGTTTTTGAGTGTACCTCTCTGGATGCTTTGAGGGTTTCATATCATACTCTCTGTTCTTCCTGTGCTAAGAAAGAAGGCCGCACTTTTTTTGTGATTGCAAAGACACATATCTGAAGTGTGTTTTAAATAAAATTCTTAATAGTCATCATGTAACTGTAATGGGTGGTAGGTACAGTTACTGTTGTATGACAGAGCTGCTTTTACTCATTTTATGACTACCAGAAGTTGGTATGTGTTTGAAACAGAACATGTCAGGCTATTCTCAAATCAAGGGAGACAGTAAATAAACTCAAGTCTAGAAATGCAATTTAAATTAGAGAAAACGTTAAAATCTGCATTGCTAATCTGTCTTTACCCAGCTTCAGTTTCTCATCTTTCTCTTTGCCTCTTCCTTAAGTCTCCTAGCTGTTACTTCAGCTGTAGTTCACCTGTCAAAATGACTTTGTCATCTTGTGTTTGTAGCTTACACTTCCCATCATTCCTTGTTTTTTTTATCCTTTCTTTATGAACATAGGCACAGAAAACACCAGGTTCTTGACGTTGTGTTGCTCTGCCAGTTCTGTTCTCAGTAATAGCTGTTACACTTGACTAGTCTCAGCTGAGTTTGTCAACAATGGAGGTTTCAAAGGCATTAAATTCCTTTGTTTCATGGAAAGGGGTGGCTGAACAGAGGGGAGAGGCACAAATTAATGCTCCTCTTGAGACAAAGGCTGCACGTAGGAGCTACAGTCACTAGGGAATTTCTTCAGGGAAGTGCTGTGGGGCATCATGTCTTTGAGTCCTGCTGATCTTGGACCTTCTTGCTTGTCTTTGTGACTTGTATGCTTGAATTGTAAGGGAGACAGTAGACCTTAGTAAAATGGACTTTTTTAAATGGTAAAGGCCTGTGATAACTTTGCCTGGTTACTTTTCTTTTCATGGTAAATCAGTCCTTAGGCCTAGTTACGCAGCTTCTACAAATAGATTTGTGTGGTTTTAAGGTTGTAACAGCAATTCTTGGGCTTTTCCAGCAACTAGATGGGTTTATTTAGATGTTCAGCCACTGGGCTGTGAGGCACAGTTTGCTTTGCCTCTTTTCCTTTAACGTTTTGTGTGGCAGAGAAGGCCTATGGTTGCATTTTTATAGTATACTGTGTGATTAACTGTGTGGTAAATTACTTTGGGGTCTAGGAGAGAAAGCATACGGCACTGGTGAAAAAAACAGTTAAAGATTACACTTCCCTAAAGCAGTAGCCAAACGTTAGGAGTGTATTTTGGCTGTTTGATCATTCTGCACTTCCCAAATGTGTTGCATTTTGCAGTTAGCTTGTTGAGCACAGAGAGAGTTCCCTGTCCAGCACAACTTGTAATGTTTCCATGTGGCCTGTGGCTACTGTTAAAGGCTTCCTCTTTCCAGAAAAGTCATTAAGAGACAGTATAGACTGGAATTCATACTTTTTTTCAAACAGGTTGTTTTCAAAAAAGGGGAGGGGATGGGGAGGGCTGGGAGACAACTTCTCAGGATTTGCCTTTTTAAGTTATTTACCAGTATATTACATAGCCATTGCTAATATTCTGTTCCTTCCATAACAGAGGTGTGCAACAAGTGGATCTTTCCTGTGCTCTGAGTGTTCCCAGTCATTTTCCCTTTCTGGAAAACTAGGAGGTTACAAGGGAAAAACTTGTTTTTTGTAGGGTGTTTTGGTTTTGTTTTCTGTTTTGTTTTTAAGGCACAGTGTTAAAATTTTAGTCTCTCTTGTTCATATGTTTTTCTTTCCTATCCCTTTTGGGAGTAGTTTAAGGTAAAGGACACCTTAAGAGTTTTAATTGGTTGAGAGTTGTGAAAGTTCTGTGGTTCATTTGGATAAAGATATGACAAGCGTTCTTACCTGTATCGCTTTCGGACCTTTCACTGGCTTGCTTTCCCTTGCTGAACAAAAACACCTAGCACTTGAATTGCATTTTGCGTTTCTTTCCACTTTTTTTGAGAGCACTTTGAGATCTGTTGAGGAAGAACACTATATAAGGTTAGGAAAAGAAGAAGAGGGTGACGAAAGAAAAGAAATAATATTGATCTTAGTCAAGCATGTTTTTCCTGTGGTAGTTTGCTGAATATAACAAATAACCTTAATATGAAAGCTAAGGAGAAGTTACTGATTTCAGAGAGACTATAATCTCTGTGTGACCTGTGTAAACTTATTGTTGTCATTAAAGGGGATTTCACTGTGTGTTTCATGGAACCTAATTGAAAGTAGAAGTCATTCTTCTCATTTCATAAATTGTCTGCTTTAGAGGATTCTCTTTTATCAGTAAGCTTCCACAACTGTAACTTGATAGTCTGAAATCTCCAAAAGGTTTAGGAGGAGAAAAAAAAGAAAATTGTCAGTCTGTATCAGTCGACAGTTCTTAAATCTGAGATTTCTATTTGATTGTCAGCCGCCTTGCACCTCTGTTCTAACTTGTTAATTATAATTTTTCCTTCATGTAAGCCCACATTGCATACAGTTGGTAAGTTCACCTTTGTGCGATGACCTGGCTTTGCAGTTGAATACAGTGTTAACTGTTCATGCTGTCTCTCAGAGAATTGATTTCTCAGTCCCCTGTCAGCAGAAATAAAATAGCCAACTGCTGTTAAGGAGCCATCAATGAAATAATTTTCAAGTTCTACTTAAAAATCAATGACACAATATGGTCCAAGATCAGCAACATGTAATGTTGACATAGGCTTGGAATAACTTCCTTTACACGTTTATTTTTGTCTGTCTTGCAAGTGTGCTCTCTGCCTTCTTAGAAATGACTGTCTGCTTTTACGAAGGATACTATGCTTTCAGACTTAGTATACCTTTAAATGTTATTTTGGCTACAACCTTCTAAAGAGATATTATAGAACAAAAATACCCCTGTTATTTGCATGTATGAAAACAACACGAATATCATTTCAGAAAGCAATCAGAGTAATTTTGATTTTATATTTTAAATCTGGTGCTGGTATCTGCAGAGGCATGAGAAAGATATCGAGTTAAATTTTATTATTAGCTTATTATTCATCTGTCACTTTGAGTAGCAGGAGATTGCAAAGTAAAGTTCAAATATGTACAAATTTATAGATCAGAATGTACAAATTTTAAAACTTGTTTTAAAAATATATTATTTTTTAATTTATGGGATTTTCAGTCCTGGAGACAGAAGTCTTCAAGTTAATGCAATGTAATATAGTGAAGTGAACATTATTGCAAGATTCTTTTCCATAACCCTTCCTGTGTGATTCAGTTCTAGTCCTTAGAGATTGACCTTCTGCAGTAGATAGCTTATTCCTTCAGCCTTTTGTTACTGCGCTGAATCTTGAAGTCCAGCACAGAATAATTCTTAGTGGTAATGGTATTGTGATTTATATATCTGACCACAAGAATTTTTATAGTTGAGTTCACACAGATTATTGACATTAGTGATATGAAGACAAAATCTTTAGGTCAGTATCAATGTCTGCAGTGTTTGAACTTCCAATTTTCAGTTGAAAGGCAGCTTTTACAGTAGGTCAGAATCAATATTCACTGCATTTTAACTTCCAGTTTTCAGTTGAAAGGAGTGCTTTTACAAGTCCGATGAGATATCTAAATTCCATTGTTAAAGTATGTCAATTTTAAAATAAGATTAGGTTTTCAAAGCAAGCACATTTTGTAAGAGCAAAAGTAATTGCAATTATGAAAAGAACAGTTAGAGACTCCTTTTTAATGTGGTGGTACCGGCACCATCTAGTGCATATTTAACTTAAAACAAATCTTGATGCTTTCCTTGTGTTACCGCAACGGGAGTTGAACTAAGAATTGATACAATGACCCTAGGCATAGAGTGTAAGTGTCTGTTGGCATGTATGTGCTATGAGAAGTAAAGCAAAATTTTCCTAATGACGTTTTAAGTAGCTTTAATCCCTTATTCCTTCTTCCTTCCTTCCATTTTACATCTTGGTCCTGTCCTGATAATACAGTAACTGTTCAAAAGATGGTTTTTTGTTAATTTAAAATTACTGATATTATGTGGGACATACTTCACAAACAGCAGATAGCTGGTAGATTCAGTTTCTTCTCATTAACAATATATACTATGTTAAAATACGGTGAAAATCTTCCCTTCCTGCAATATTCTGATGAATGGGATGGCGCCGAGCAGAATTCGCTGACCTCGTGCTGCAAGCACTCACCAGAGTTCTCACGGATGGATGAACTCTTATTTCCTCTAACTGATGATGCCAGTTGGGAATTTTCACCTTTCTTTCGTTCCAAGTTGAAGATAAATACAGTGATGAATTGTATTTTTTTTTCCCAGTCGCTTTGGCCTGCTTTTGTGTGGAGAGTTTGAGAGGCCAGATTGTTCCACTGGAGATGGAAGGAAAGGAGCGGTCTATGTGTACACTGTTGACACACTTTCTGCTGATGGCTGTTACAATTAGTAACTTAAATGTTAAATCATAGGGAATGGAGAAAATATTTATATTCTTAATGCATATAATTATGCCTAAAATCTTTATTGGACCATTTACTGTGCTTAATGTGGTATTTAGAGAAAATTAAAGTTCATTCTGGAGAACATTTTGAATGTAACAGGAAGATATTCATGGCAGATGTTTGTGACTTAATCGGTAGTAAAGCCTGACTTAAAAGTACATAATGTGTAAATACATGTTTGGATTTCTTTTGGTATTATCGGCAGACAAAGAGAAAGTCAATGCTTAAATACTTTCTACCAAGGCTGGTCTTTCCTGTGTAGATTTGTACAGTGGCTTAAAGTAATTACTTTTGTAAATAATGTCTGTCTGGATCCAAGCCGTGGTGTAGTTTTTAAATAGTGTATACAAATGCCAAAATAACTCCATATGTGAATAGTTGTATTCTGAAAAAGACACCTTTTTCAGTTGGCTTAATTCACATCTAGAACAAATGCATTTACAGATGGATTTCTTTGGCAATAAGTGTGTGTAGACTAATGCAGTAAGAAAAGTTTAGTGAAACTCCTATGGAAGATGTTTCATTTTACTTTTCAGTGCAATTGTCTTGTCTGAATTTCTGAACTGCTAGAAATAATCACTTGTAGATAGACTGATTTCTGTGTTCTTGCTTGCTTTTTTCTTTGAGAAGCTGCAAGTGACTATGTCATTTTATGTAGAATGCCTCAGAACCCACAAGGATGACCCACACAGGAGAATTTTGGGATTATTGACGTGAATTACATTGCCTGGAATGTTTTGGGTGAAAGTACTTGCTGTGGTTCATAAACATTATTGGCATCTGGCTCTGAGTAAGTTTTATATCATGTACAGCTTGTACTGGCTCTGTTAGAAGGTATTGAATAGAAGAAAGGATAATACACTTGTCCTAAATCCATTACTTCTCCCATTGTATTTTTATTAAAGTCAGTGAGGAAGGGAATTGTAAGAGATTAGACATTGTTTTGTACCACAGAGGAGCTCATTGTCACTCCAGTTGATGCACTGCCTGACTTGTTCTCTTTCTTGCACCCAGCTGCTACAGCTTATTTAAGCACTTAACACAATTGAAAAACAAGATCTAGCCTTTTTTTTTTTTTAAACAGCAAAATTTGTCTTAATTGTTCTTTAAAAATACCACTGTTTCTAAACATTGTTTTTACAATAAAGTCTTGCTTTGTCACTTCAGCCTCACTCTGTTAAATCGCCAGAAAACCTCCAGGAAAAGCAAGAGTGCTGAGGCTATGCTCAATAGAACGGAAAAAGATTTCCAGGGAAAGCCATGAATGGGAGGACTGGGGGTACGGTGCACCACGTACACATGCATTAGCAAGGAAATCAGCGTGCGCACAATAAATTGTTCTTGGAGCAGCACGGTTTAACTAGTTGTGAGTACTCTACCTCAAATAGTATAGTTCTCTATCTGTATCTGAAAAACCATCATAGCTATTTTGAAGGCCAGGTGGAATACTAATTATTATCTAGTTTGATCTCTTGCATATCCCCGTTTAATTCTCACAATTGTGGTTAAAGTAGAATGTATCTCTTAGGGGGGGAAAAAAGTAACCTGTATCTAAATATTTTCTAGTTAGAGATACAGTACTGTAACTTGCATAAGCTGTGCCAGTGATTAATTATCTTTACTGTTTAGAAATAAGACACAGCTTTAGTCTGTATATGTCAAACTTCAACTTTCAGCCATTTGATTCCTGTATGCTAGTGTGAAAAACCCTGTACTATGTTTTTTGTTAATTTTACATATATATGAAATGCAGTAAGAATAAAAGCATAAGATTTAAGCATACTGCATCTTCATGTATAAGCACTTTTTCAAAACCTCTTTTTCTCCAGTTTTCCAGTATTTCAACAGAGATGAGTGTAGAACTATTCACACTGGACATTTATATACTCAAAGATTTTATTAGTCTTTTTTATTTATTAGTCTTTTAGTTACAGTACAGTTCGTTTGCTTGCGACCCTTGAGTCTTTTCAGTCACTCTCGCAAGGGGGAAGTCCTCTACCTGGTAAATACTGTATCTGCCCTCCCTTGTCTCCCACCTAGCAAGTGTATGAACTTGAATTTATTGTATTGAAAAACATTGTTTGCTTTCACTAGATCTGTCTAGCAGTTCTGGTCACTACACACATGATTCACGTTGTTAGTCATTTACTATTCTCAGAATCTGTGTCATTAATGTGGTCTTTTTTAGGCTGTTGATGAAAGACGATAACTAGCAAAACGCAAATAATTTGTTTGGAGTGCTACCAGAAGCACACTCATTGGATTTTCTATTTACAGTTACATTCTGAGACCTGCTGGTTAGGTGGTGTTGCTTCTGTTTAGTGTATGCAGTGTTTTCTGTATTAAATACTGTACATCACTGAGCCAGATTCCTTAGGGAAGTCTGAATATATTAATTATACACTACTACCTTCATTATTCATAGAACCGTAGAATGGTTTTGGTTGGAAAGGACATTAAAGATCATCTAGTTCCATCTATTGATATGCTATGCTGTTGGACTCCTGTATGAAGTGAGAGGAGCTAAGAGCTACAGGTAACGTTTTAGGTACTCATTATAGCTTTTCTGAGGAGCAGAGCAGTGAAAATAAGAGTTTTGGACAATTGAAACATTTTAATAAAACTTATTTAACTGCTTTTGAAGTGTTTACAGGGATCTGGTCAGTTATTGTATCTCAGAAGTTTTGAAGGGAACAAATAAGTTGCTGAGAAACACTCCATACTTCCCAGAAACATCTCCTTTGGTGGGGGGGAAAAAAAGCTACTGTACTCACAGTTACTCTCTGTAGTAGTGGAGAATTTTGCACTGCCTGCAGGGTCACGGAGAACTCACTTGCACTTTGAAGTGTAAAGTGATAATCCTCACAACTGCTTACTTCTTTATTAAATTTGCGGAAGTTAATTACATGCCCTGCTATTTACAACAAAACCCTCACAATTCTCTGATGCCAAGTAGGCAAGTGAGTTTTCCAAGCTTCAGTTTAGTCCCTCATGCTGTAAGAAGAATCTGGCATTGGCACACATTATTACTATCATCCATCCAGAGAGTTTATTAATGTATGCACATTTTTCTACACAGTAGTGTCTCATGAGCATGTCTTGTTAAATCTCCTGAATGCAATTTAAATGTATTTCTTTATAGTATTTTATACTGTTGGGACCTATTGTTAAAGTCCTGCTTTAGCATTTGTGGGTTGACTCCTTGCCACCTTTGGAAAATGAGAGCAGGACATAAATTAAAATCACTGTATCACATATGGCTAAATATACTAAGTATTCACCTGTGCTAAATATATTGCCAATGATATAGTCAGAAATTAACTGATGTTTAAAACAATGGTATTTGATATTCATGAAGTTTGCTGTATTTCATATGCATTGACAACTGTAAGTAAATAGGATTTTGGAGGGGTTTTTGGCGGCTTTTTAAATGGTGCTTGCTATGATGTTGCTAGATGAAAAACAGAATACGAATACCCCTCTCATCAAACAAGAAGTGGATCATTCTGCTGGTGACAGATTGACCTCAAAATGTGCAACTGGGGAGGCTAGATCTAATGAAACAAAGTGGATCATTGCTCTGTATTCTGTTATTAAGCATCTCAGAGTTAACTAGAGTAATGATTAAATGTGTTTAAATGACTGTTAAAATGATAGTGAAGATAAAAAGGTCAGTTCATACTCTTTCACCAGGCCTAAACAGAAGCAATTAATAAAACTAAAAATGGTGCTACATGAGAGAAAACCTGAAAATGTGCTTTTTGTGTGTTTGTTTAGAGTACTGGGGCAGCTGAGTGCAAAAGAAATATGTGGAAGTAGTTGCCTTTCCTCATATTGTCATTGGTATTTAACAATTTCTTGTTAAGGGCTCATATTAAATCTCATTTAAATGGGACACCACCATTGATGCAGGGGGATATGAGTTCATCTGTCCCTTTTTTTTATTTTGTTTCTGGACTGTCTGCGTGGTGCAACTGCCCAGATAGTCCATCAGAAAAAGTTTGACTTTGAATAATTATTTCCAGATTTTTTCTTTGTGTCTTCCTGCCTCACCAGCTTCAGACATAAATGCTGTATTTGCTTGTAAGTTTCCATCCTTTTATCTAAAGAAAGTTTTCCAATACTTTGCCACATTATCTGTAAAACCAAAATAAAATTGCAAGTGTACAGCTGTCAGTTCTCTTCAGCATATTCAGTAGTTGGTCAGCCTTCCCTGTGGAAGTGAGCCATGTAATTACTCCTTTAGAACAACACTTGCAAACAGCATCAAGTCAGGTACCTAAATGAGAACTCTGAAAAATTAGGTTTAGGTGTGTCACTGTAGGTGGCAGGTGAATGTGGAAGAGAAGTTCTGATTGGCAACTATGTGCTTGGATAGGCTTTAGAAAGAGCAAACTTTATTTGCTGTAATGATGCTTGAAATTTTCTGGAGGTTCCGTGTTCTGTAGCTACCCTTAAAGCGTGATTAAAAAAACATTTCATTGCTGCTTAAGCCCAAAAGATTGGCTTTGATAACCTGTGCTATAATGTTTTTTCTGTCCTTTTTTTATCAACTCCAATTTATACGCAAGAATGCGTTGCTGTTGGGGGGGGAACTGTAATGCTGAAAGCCACGTGGTAGGTGCCTACAGAATTAGTTGAAAACCCAAAATAGCGTGTAATCAGAATTCCTTCACTGCTGAACAGGAATCTTGGAGATTGTGTTGATTTTTATATATTTATTTAAACAAAAGCTAAGGATAAAGATCTTAAATGGGAAGTACCTATTGGTAGAATTGCTTCCCTTATCTTGTTTATACCGATTAATTAAAAAATAAAAAGCACATAGGGTTAAAGATAAGATGGTACCACTGTTTTCTTCTCTATGTGTGATCTTGTTGCATGTCTCTACATAAGCTGTTCTGGCCACTCATCATAGTAACCAGCTGGGCCATTTCACCTGCTGGAGCCATTAAAGAGGACTCTCTCCCCCTAGATTAATCCCCTCCGACATTAGTTTTTTGCTCTGACAACTGGAGCAGGCATTCAGAATTTGCAGGTGGCCAGTGTGACGCACATAATTGCCTACAATTTTAGGCAATGAATAAAAATGGTCTACATTACTTGTCAAAGGTTGTATATGCAGTGCCAAGTGAGATCTATGGGAAGCCTTTTAGGGTTTAAAGAACAGTTAATAGCAAAGCTGCACAGTGCTTTTTTAATCATAATGCATTTGTAATATAGCACTTTGATCTTCTCCTTGTAGGAAATGGTGTTATATTAGCCACTTTTAAACATTTATGAGTGAAATTCAGTTACAGGAGAGTAAAAGTGATTATTCTTAGGCAGAACATATTAGATTTCATTAAAAGTTTTAGCTTGCCCCTTCCTTGTTAAAATCTGTGGGGAGTCCTGTTCCTGGAGGGTTTCAAATCAGGATCTGAAGATTTAGAAGAGCTTTTTCTTTGTTTTTCACTAAAGCAACTGCAAGACTTGAAAAGATGGTAGTAAATACTGATGTTATTTGTGGTTGTTTATAAATGTGCTTCAACTGCATAGCATTAAGCGCAAAAAATGTGTGCTCAACGGTTTAGGGAATGTTTCCTTGTATTTTAAAGATCTTAATTCTCGGTTGCGTCAATTATAACCTAAAAAATGCATTATTTAAAGCATGATCATAAATTATCTACAACAAAAAATAGGCGACTCTAAAATGTACTACTCCTAGAAGAGCCGAGTTTGACCTTTCAGACCCAAGAGCCTTTTATTAACACCTGCCTGTAAGGAGAACCGTGCCACACGCAGCTTTCGGATTCCCGACCACAAAACTGATGAGGAAAGGCTTGAAGGGTTCAGTTTGTGTCACTTGCTGTTTGCCGTTTCCATTTCACAGATGATTAATCTTTCTGTGAAGAAAGGCCAGAGAAACAAAGCACATTGGGCTCTTCCTGCAGTTACTCCTTCTGAATGCACACTAGCTTGCTAACTAAAAGGCCTTTAGATTTCCTGCCGAGAGAGATGTTCTGAAAGTGAATGCAGCTGGTTGGAGGTCACCAGTGCAAGGCTCTTGCCATTGTGTAATGGAGGCTTTGGCAGGTTTCATTTTGGGGGGGAGGGAGAAGGTGTTGGCGAAAAATTAATGTGGAATAAAAAGGGCTTTGGCCATTTGAATGAATTTCTTGAAGGGTGGATCATCAATAACAGGCTCAATTTCTTTTGCTCACAATTTAAAAAAAAAAAAAAGATATTTGCTGTGTTTTTTCCCACCCATTCCCTTTTCTTAATGGCATGTTTATAGTGTACGTGGTCTCTCCCACTGGATGCTGAAATGTCGCGTCTTACTGAGTTTGAAAAGCAATCTAAAATATACTGATTTTTACATATATTTTGTGAGCCCTGCTAATTTTCGTGGTGGCGAGAGATGATACTTGAGTATTGTGTATTTAACTTCCTAATTATGGGATTTGTATTGCTTTAATAATCGATATTGCTTGTTAGTGACTTTTAAAGCAGCAATTTGTATTTTTCTGGGAGAGTAAAAATTCAGTTTTAAAAGGTATTATCTATTTTTTAATTTGTATGTACGTTTTGAATCTTAATATATACACGCCTTGTTTATGGAAGAGAATGGTCTGATATCCAGCTGAGTTTTTGACTTTGTTTTTTCATGATCTTGCGTAGGACGTAATGTGCAAAATCAAGACCTGGGTAATAGATGAAAAGAAAGCTGTCCGCTTCTATCATGATTGGAATGACAAAGAGGTAGGCTATAAATATCATCCCATGAACTGACTTCCAATTTTGCTACCTGTTACTATATTTTTTAAAAGATTTTTTTTTTTTTTAGATTTCATATTCATAGTGTATTGAATGTTAAATTTTCTCAGCCGATTCTGTGTTTATACATTACACTTTAATTCTGTTGCCTTCTCAGACATGCCATGAGGAAAATGGTCATAAAATTAATTGAAATTGGTGTAACTTGTTTTTAAAATTATCCTCCTATATTTTCACTTCTAGATTGATGTTTTGAACAAACATTTGTTTTTTACTTCAAAACCGATGATCTACTTGATTAACCTCTCTGAAAAAGACTACATTAGAAAGAAAAACAAGTGGTGAGTGTGTTCAGGTTAAATATCTAAATTTATGTTTCTATTTCACATTTTTCAATGGTGAATAATTCCTTGCACATGAAGATCACCAAGGATTATTAATTAAAATAGGAATAAAAACTAATGTTGCACTTTTGTTACTTGTTATGCTCCCATTGACATGCTGCTTGAGTACAGTGCATATGGCAAAACACTGAATGCAAGTGCAGAATAGAAAAGAATATGCTTTCCTTCCTTACGTTTTTACGTGAATCCATTAACTGTGAAGAAAATAGATTTTATTTAGAAGTACTGATTTAAATAAACATATAGTTTTATCATGTTATATAATGCTGATTGTCTGAACAACATCTTTTTCATTCCAGAGGAATGAATTGAATGCCAGAGGACTAAAGCTGTGTGAGTTGCACAGAAATCTTTCAAACTGTGGCAAAATTGCACATTTCAACAGTACTCTTCTGTTTGCAGTTGGGTGGCTGGCTTCCTTGCCACTGCTTGCACTTTGCTTACAGTTTACAGGCCTGTTTTGATGGGCTTTAATGCCATGAACAGCACAGGTTTTAGTCAAGTATTCCTGACATCAATATTATGACTGAAGTACATGATGGTTACGAAATCAATCTATCAGACATTCAATGAACTGGATGAAGATCCAGTCCTAACATGGTAGACATATGGTGGGAATCTGCTGTTGAGAAGTACAGCATTTAGCATATCATTGGCAGCTCTAGATGGGATAAATACTTGGTTTGTGGAGGAGGGAAGAGATTAAGTAGTATACGATGAAGAAAAATCTATAGCAGTATATTTTGTTTAAAAAAACCAACCAAACAACAAACCTTTTCCTAGTATTCAGATCTTTAAACACTGTACTTGTGAGATACTTTGAAGATGTATAAACCTATGTTTGTGAACAGATATATGCGTGTAACTCATCCAAACAAATCAAAAGTATCTAAAGCAGAATATCTGAATTCTCCTAAAGTACACCCTCTGTTTCTCCCTGTACTTCATTAAGTACTTAGATGCACATGGTTTCAATTTTCCATTAAAAATTCTCATTTCCATATGATATCAAAGAGTGAGAAGGCTTTAAACTGAAAAATAAACATTCATAGACTGGAAGCCAAAACAATAATTAATGTCAGATGGTTAACTCCAATAAATCATTAGAATAAATTCTGTGAAATTACTGCAACTAAAACTGTCCTTTTGATACTCCAAGACATTTTGTGTTAGTGTTAAAGAACAAAATTTAACCTATTTAATAGCAAACCCTCTCAGCCCAAAACACAGACTTTGGAATAAACTTGATAACCAATGTAATAATGTGAACTTTTTGTATTTGGCGAAAATTTATAATATTAAATTAATTTGTTCCTTTTTTGAATGTTTTTTTTTTTTTTGGTATGACAATTTAAACATTAAAAGTGGTTCTACCCAAGGATGTGTTTAAAATCAGGATAGTAGTATTGGCTCTGTTATCGTCAGCCAACAATATTTTTTCCTAAGTACAAATGTTGAGGTTTCCTAAGGTTTGCTATAACAGTACAGACATGGAAGTTTATATGAAAATGGATGAGTCGGTTTCCCTGTCCAAAAAACGATCCTCGCACCTGTATTTGGATGATTACAGGTAAAGCTCACTGGCTCTAATTGTACAGTAAATACCATTTCCCAGACCCTAATGGTAGACAGACTACTTAGGAGACGCCAGTCTGCGATTTAACTGTCGCCAGTCACCCCATGTTTTTTGTGAGTCTAGTTGTGATGACGACATAGTTAAACACAATTGAAAGCAAATCTTTGTATAAATTGCAATTTTTAATTTGTAAAAGTTCAGATGTTTGAGTTTGAGGAGTCATATGATGAAATGGTTTAACTGTTTCTATTACAATTAATGATTTAGTTTTTAAAAAGTATACCCACATCTCATGGATGTGAGTGTAATTGTAGCTGAAAGATCAAAGCCTGGGTAGCTGAGTGATGTTCCAGAAGAGAATTTACCACATAGCCATTTTCAGTACAGTTTCTGCCTCCTGCTGTTCCTATTTTCCCTCAAGCTAGCCATTGACTACCCCCTGTGCATCCCTGCTCGTAAAAAATGATTGAGGAAGTATTTGTCATGTATTTATGAGTGGGAAACATTGTGTGATAGGGAAAGGCATCTACTAGAACCAGAAAGATTGCCATTTTCTTTCATTCAGCCACTCTGCCACAGCTTTAAATCCTCTGTTTATGCAACATAGCTTTTATATTTAAGAGCAGAATAAATGTTTTCTATGAAGGATGCTAACGGTAGGCTTTTGTCATTTGTGTGGTGCAAGCAGATGTAAGTGATTAGAATATATTTTACTGTTAGATGCCACTTAATTTGTGATTTTCGTTCTTATTTTGAGGGATAGACGTTCATATTTGAAATGCAAGCCACATTTAGACTAGTCGTTCAACTTGAAAAAGTTTATTTCTGAGCTTAATTCATAATATTACTCTAACAAAAGTAAGGTTAATGCAGGAAATGCTCAGCAGTAAAATGTTTTCATAAGACTTTTACAACTATAAAAATGTTTAAAACAGCAAAGGAGAGGAGAGGCTTTTTGATTGTGGGTAGAGAGGAAAACTAAAATTGTCTTTGTTTTACTGGGTCACTCTTTCAGAATTAATGGACATTTTAATTGTTAGTTAAAACACACATTTAAGTGCTAACATGTTATTTTTCAATCCCAGAAAAGAAGAAAACACTGTGAAAGATAGGACTATTGTGTGTTTGAGTAGGTGTATTGACCTTTTGAAAGATGTAAAAACTGGAATAGCTCCAAGCAGTTACTTGCTGGTTTTAACAATGTTGAATTAGTCATTCAGTTGATTTATGATTAAGACCTAGCCCCTGAGGAGAAGCTGACATGGCAGCTGTGTTAGTCGCACTTGTGTTATGATCAGATGACAGTAATCATGATGTTGTATGGGGGAATCCACTGAAACCATTCTTACTACATATTGCTGTGCTTCAAATGAATACTTAAGTCCCTTCTTTAATAATTCCTAATGGTTTTTATATGGATCTAGTTCCTTAACATGGTATATCATGTATTCAAGTTTTACGATGAAAGTATTCTAAATAAGCCTATTAATTTTCAGTTAAAACTGCTTTCTGAGTCACAGGATGTCACATAAATCCAGGACATGAGATTTATCAGCCCTTCACCTAATTAAAGGTTTACATTTTATTCTTGCTAAAGATGGTGCTTTTAGTGGGTCATAGTATGGATTCCAATTATGAAATATATTGAGCTAATTAATGAGCGGATGTAGTGGACCATGCTTAGCATACTGTTTGGTTCAGTATTTTGGACTGATTATTTGCAGTGAGCACCGGGAATACTGTATGTGTCAAAGCTGCATAGGCTGATCTTTTGACTCAACTTCTCAGGTCTGAACAAGTGAATTTTTTCGTCCTATGTATAGACGGTAACTTAAAGAGCTGATTATGCTGCTAAAGATTTTCTAATATCTATAGCATCGTAACTAAGTTGTCTGAGACTTGATATGGATTTTTGAATGTTGTTTTCTCTAGTATAATTCAGACTTGTTGGGTATCCAAATGTGCGTTAACATTATTTTCAAGGATTTTTTTCTCAAAATGTTATGGTAGACATTCTGTTAACAGAAATAAGTTGGGTGTTGATGAGGTAGGGTACCTCTCTTGAAGTACCTTACTCCTGTGTATTTAGAAAGGTGGCGTGTATGTCACAATAAATAACCTTTTCCCTGTTAATTTTTATAGCATATTTAGTGTTCTTAAGCTAGAAGAGGCATAATTAGGTTAGATGAAAGGTCTCTTTTCTGGTATCATGTTTCTGACAGGCCACTAACAGATGTCTGGGGAAGAGTATAGGAACAGATTAAGCAAACAGAGTGTATACGTCCAGCTTCTTGCAATCTGTTAGTGTAGAACTGACTAAGCCAGATATGATATACTTGTGGTTAATAATTTTTGACTGATTTTTATTCTATGAATTTAGCCATTGACCTTTTGAACCCAAGTATACTTTTGGCATCCCAATATCCTGGAGCAGGGACTTCCACAGTTTAACTATGTGCTATATGGAGAAGTACTTCCTTATGCTTGTTTTGGATCTGCCACATCATAATTTCATTTGATGCTCCTTAGATCTTGTAGTATGAGAGGGAATAATCCTTTTTGATTCATCTTTTCCATATTGCTTCAGATGTTCCAAATATTAAAAAAAAGGGGAGGGGGGGAAATCTGTCATGAAGAAGGAAGTATCAAGGGTAAAGTATGAGGAAGACTCAATAGGCTTGAATATGAATTAATCCGCTTCACTCAGTCTTTAACTTTTAAATTAGTTAAGAAAGGAAGTTGTTATCTGGTGGTAATGGAGTCTTGGTGTTCTTGGTTGTATTTCTGTGGGTACGTGCCCAGTGGTGGGATAGATCTAATAGTTTTGCATTCACTGTCTTAGCGAAACAGCAAGGCAATGTCATGTGCTGGTAGTGCAAGAGGATGGTGACAGGAGCAGAAACGCTATCCAGAAGTTTTTCATGGCTTCAGTATGCCTGTTAAAAAGAAGAAAATAAAAGAAAACTTAAAATAAGCTCAACAACAAAAAAACCCTGTGCTCCCAAACCTCCCCTTCCACCCTTAAATAAAGTCTGATTTTAGAGAAGTCCTGGAGATACTGGTTTTGTACAGACTCTTCTTAAATTTGTTAGAAATAAATATTTGATCTCTATGTAAAAAAAAAAAAAAAAAAAATAGAGTGAAAGTTCTTCCTTAGCATTTTGCTGGCATTTTGGTTTGAGACCTTTCAAAAAGACAGTTTAAAAACTAAAAGAAACAAAAATTAGTGGAAATGGTAATATTAACATGACATACCTTGAAGCAAAACATGATTTAACAGGCAATATCAGGATATATATATTTAAGAATCTTAGTAAATAAATTCACAGGAAACAAAGTTAAGGGAAAGAACAGCTGCAGGCCAGCTCCATCTCTTTTACAACTAGAAATATGGTGACTCAATAAATGCGAAACATCTCCATCTTAGTCCCACAGAAGCACAATCTCCCTTCACTGTCCAAGTTTCAGCCCTTTTCAAATGCTGTCTGAAATACATGAACTTTGCAAATTTTGCTAAAACAAACAAAAAAATCCCATTTGGATCAAATACCTGTAAGTCATTCCTCTTCTAAAAGGAGGGATGCTGTTGTTAATGAACCTCTGCAGTGCAGAAACAAACAGAATTACATCACTTGCGTATGTGGGATATAGTCTTGAACCAGCTACAACGTTTAGAGCAGTTATTTGCAAATACCAGCGTATTAGTCATGTAGCAAGATACCGAGTGAGGGCAGAATGCAGTTTTCACCACCTTCAGCTTCTGAATTACTTTTATTTTCTGAATTACATTCAAGTATATATTAAGTATAATATAGGTGATACACTCATGGATGTTTAGGCAGATAAATTTTATTCTTATAAATGTTTTTGAGAATGTATTTGATGTAGAATTCTTTAAATCATAATTATAAGTTGTAATGACATCGTGGTATTGAGATGTTTTCTTGACATAGCTGCTTAATGATTTTAAGGCTGTCTTCTATGCTGACAGACTTGGAAAAATCAGAATTTTAAAAATACGTTACACTTCTTGTCCCTGCCGTATAACTGAGATTTTAAAAAAAATATTAAAAGATTATGTATATTATCTGTATGTAAATAGTTTTGCACACACAAGTTGTGAAGTCAGATACTCAAAGTTAACAAGATCCAGAATTTAGTCTTCCTGTTGCACCTTTACTGCCTGATGGAGTACCTTACAGCTCAGGTTTTTTTAACTAGAGGATGGCATGTGTTTTCCGTAGAGCACTTACCTACTTTAGCAGGGGATAGTTCATGCTGTTTGCTTAATAAACAGTTATTCTTTATTATGTCTTATCTTCTGTCTTAACAATTCCAGTGCCTTTTCATTCAGTTGTTCTGTCTATCCCCAGTTTTTTTCCCCACTCTTTTCCTAGCTGAAGTATTCTCTGTGGGTCTTTGCCAGATTGTCTCACCCTCTTTTCTGGTTTCATCCCATTCTTGCTGGCTTAGTTCCAGTCCAGTCCTTTGGTCTGGATGATTTCTTTCACCAGAATTCCTGCTTTGCTTTGCTTTCCTTTGTCTTCCCCTTTGGAGTCCCCCATGCTTTTGAATGTGAATGTATATTGTTTGGGTAACAGCAGGTGTTGGGGACATGTCTCTAAGCAGGGGGAAGATGGGTCCCTGCTCTCAGCTCTGGTGTGTAACCTCGCTTCAGACACAAAAACGCCTTCTAGGAACAGTCTAGCTTCACTCCAGTGCTCCGCTGCACGCAGGTGCTGTGGGTTATAGAAAGAGATTAAATCGCTGTGACTCTTCAGTATTAAATTCGAGTAGTTTTGTTACTGAGGACGTGAATTTCTGATTTGGATGGACTTTCACACCAGTGCGATGATATATCTCTGATACTGAGTTTGCTTGGCTCCTAAGCATTAGGACAGTAAAATTTTTCAAATAAAATGTTTCTGGGATGTTTTAAAAATGGGCAATGCTGTATGGCGAAGCTGTTTTCAAAAATTTCAGTCCACCTGGTTCCAACATGGCAGTTATAAATAGCTAAAGTGTAGGTTGCATAGGAAATAAAGCCTCAGTAATTTACTTAGGATATATTGAGTCTTGAAACTGGTAAAAAGCATGGTGGTGGTGGAGGGGGAACCTCCTGGTTTTTCGTAAGGCCTGTCCTAGACAGATAAAGGTAGCTTCAAGCTATTCTTACAACTCATCAAAGGCTGCAGACTGTAGAGAGTGGGATGACCAGAGTAATGAAGAGAACAGTTTCTGCAATGTTGTGAGTGATCCATGACAGCCCAGCATACCACAACACCAAACACCAGCCCAACACAGCCATACCCTGGCAAGCCTCTCATATTCTCTGAGAGCATCCGTGTGCATCAAGCTGATTGTACTATCAGAGCAACGCAAAAGAACTGTGTATTAACACTTCGTATCAGTAAGGCTGTGCTGAGTGAAAGCAGCTATAAGTAACTTCTCAACTTCATTGCTGTGTGTATGATCCCTGTCTTACCAGCTGCACGTCATACCAAACCTCCTTTTGAACAATTCAGCTTTGCTTCCCGTCTTCTGTTCCTTTTCTTCTTCTCTCTCCAGATGCTCTTCTCGGTGTTTTTATTTTTTTTTGCCTGTCATCACCATAATTTCTGAGCTGTTTATACACAGTTCTGTGGGTTGAACGACCACAGCTTTGAGTTCGGATGCTCCACCAGTTCTATAGTCGGCTTATCTCATGTAGTCTTATGAATTGCTACATGTTAGCAATACTTTTTTTAACCTGCCATGGCAGTTCGGCGAATCAAGTAATTTGTGTGATATTTTATTTAGAGACCTGAGTTTTCATAGGCAAAATCTAAAGCAATAGATGCTAGCTTTCAACAAGCAAAAACGTAACTACTTATGAAGTTATCCAAGCCTGTGCATGGTAAGAAGGGGCGTCTGTATTTGTATATACTGTCTGAACACTTTAGAAACTTTGTTTCTTTCTTATCTTCATTGGAATTGGGACTTTTCAATAAATATTTTTGTCACCTTTATAAACATGTGCTACTTAGGATATAGGGGGCAGAGAATAATGTGGCACTAGATTTCAATCAATTGCACAACTTTGCTTCATTCAGTGTATAGATAACATGAGCAGTGAAGAGAGGGACTTCCACAGAAAAATGGGGCCTGGTGACATTGTCAAAGACTTAAACTTTCTTGCAAAATCATTGCATATGACCTGCTCCCGACTCTGGACGCACCATGAGGTACAACATTATTTTCAAACTTCGGTCTGTTTAAAACTGAAGAACGCTTAAATTGCTCAGAAACAAACCTGAGATGCAGAGATACATCTCGAGTACAGATGTCGTTACTGCGTAGTGGGTATGGAGAAAGCAGAGGCTGATAAATAACTGCTTTTTCTTCCCAATATGGTGTGTAAAGGACTCACTTCAATTTTGTCCTACTTGAAATTTCTACTGTTTGGGAAGCTTGTGCTTTGTGCCTCAGTTTTCCTTACCATTTCACTAAAAGTGTTGGTGCTGGTGAAATCATAGAAAACATGTTTTTTTGGAAATGTTGTCTACTTTAAAATCGAGTTACTCAATAAAAATATTGATATTGTCTAGTAGTTGCATATTTTTTCTGAAATCGTATCAGTGATTTATCTCCTGAATGATGTCTGCAAAGGGACTTATGTATTCTGTCAGTCCTCTTTTTCAAAGGCTTTCCAAATGTAATGTGCTTGGAGTGATTTAAGTGTATGTTATATGTAGTTGTGGTCCCTCACTGTGCGCTGCTGTGACAGACTTAGCTGGCTAAGCAATGTGCTGCTTGCTTGCCTCAATGCAGATTTCTAGTTCTTTGAATCAATTCTTCTTCAGAATGCTTCCCTCTTATTTATTGTATGTTAGAGCATAGCTTTTGACAATGTGTAGTCAAGCAACCTATATTAGTTTTACTGGCAACTAAATCAGTTTGGGAATTTTCAGTAGCTTGATATCTTTTTTGATACTCTGAGATTTTTAGCTTCAGTGTGTCTCATCTTGCTTTTTATTGCTTATGTTTTTAGATTCAGACTAGCTTCTGTGTAGGACAACAGTCATCTTTCTTTCATGGTACTCTGAGCCAGTGAAGTCTTAAACACTGAAGTAGAAAAATTGAAGGAGAAACAATCTTTTTCTCACTTGTCTTTGTTACAGAATGGAAGAAAGGGAAAGGATAAGCAACTTAAGAACCCAGCTTTTATATTGAGGACCAGATTCTGTCATTCACAGTATGTTCCAGTCCAGGGTTGTTAGTCCTGAGCATCATCAATGCAACCCCATCAACAAGTCCTGAGGCGTTTTGACAGAGATTAGGGTACTAACCACTGTATCAGTGCTGTCATCTCTCTACAATATCATTACCTCAGATGCAGATTTCAAATCCTACTTCCAACGGTAAATAGTTCAGTAGCGATTTCATTCTTACTCGTTTTAGAGTAAAGCAGTTTGGCCGTGCGTGTAAGCCTGTTTGTGTCAAAATCCCTTTCACATTTCAAGTTCCTGATGAGAAACATCATTACTAATGAAGAAGTAGAACACTTTTTGTTCCCTTACTCTTTTGTGTTGTGCGTATTACAAGCACAATCACCTTTGCTGCAGTGATTTTTGGGTGAAATAATATTGATGAGAGAAAGAGAAGGAAGTAGGTGAAACAGTCTACTCAATTGAATTTCCCAGGGATAAAGATTGTTCTTTGATTGAAAATGAGTGTCTAAATCTACTTGGAGAAGAGGAGCTCTGTCCTGCTGCATTTTCTGTTTATTGTTGATGTACAGAAATATTTTATATCTCCTTTGTGATGTAAGTTACAAAGGTCCAGTTACACTTCTCTCATTGCAGTTAAAATGCTGTCTGCTAATACGCTATAGCTGAATCATGTTACCTTTTTCTGCATATTTGAACCTCAGGAGAATTTTGACAGGGAAAGGGGGGTAGGGACTGATCTATCTATGCCGTGATTTGGTTATGAGCTCAAAGAATAACTTGAATTTATCCCATTAATGCAGAGGTCTTACCCTAGAAAGCAGGATTTTTTTTTTTTTTTTTAAATAAAGGAAGGGTTTTGCCCTGTTTTGCTTTACAAATTGGCTAATAGAGAATTGTGGAAGATCACTTTAAAAATATCAGGGAGAGATTATTATTCTTGATGGTAGTTGTTTATTCTTAAGTTACTCTATATGAAGTTATTTGTTATTAATTTTTTGAGCCCTGTGCTTTTCAGAATGAATGAGCATTGTTAGCCTGTCTCTGTCAATGAGATCAAGAGAAAAATAGATACTATGGATATGCATCTCCAGCTTTTAACATCTATCAGGTCATTAATATTATATCTGATATGGCATTTAAAAACCACCAGTTATTTTTGTGTGGGTCCTATTGAGAATTCAGAAGATGGAGAGGAAGGTTGTTGAATAACTGTGGAGAGGTGAGTGGCTGTGGTCTCATCGCGTGCAACGGGAGCAATGCGAGTAGCTCCTTCCTTGTGTTAAGATCTGATACCTCTTTGCTGCTTGTAACCAGTGCTTTTTGAGAGGAAAGATGGTCTTTCATTCTCATGGTAGACACATCAACAGCTGTAATAACTGGCAGATGAGCTTTCATTTTAGATTTTTTTTTAAGCAAAAAACCCTCTGATAATATTGTCTCTTACTCTGAAATAACAAGAGAATTACTTGTATTGCTTTTGCAAACACATCTGTATGGGGAAATTTGTATTGGACATTGCAATCAGTATCACTATAATAGTATCTCTTAAACAGTGTCCAAATTAGTAAGTAACTTTTCCTTTTATAATCTGTTACTCAGTATTGGTGTATCTGATTTGCAAACAAGTACATGTATGTACCTCTAAAATTCTGCTTATTGAATTTGTCCATTTGGATCATGTATTGAAACATTTCTTGCCATTGCATGCTATGTAGTTCTGTTAATCTCTTCAAGTTCTTATAGCTGAGGTTAATTTTATTTCACATACCATTCTTTATCTCACCGCAGTTGATATTTGAGATATTTATGGGGTATGGGAACGATACTCATCTTGAAATTGTTCTTCATGAATGGTCTGCAGCATCTCCGTTCTCTGGGGGAGTATCTTGTGGATTATTGTTCTGTTTTCTACAAATAGGGGCTAAATGGGAACATCAGTCAATCAAAAATCATTTATTATAAATAGTAAAAGAATGAGAAGGAAAATTCTTTTATACAATTGGAAATATAGGCTGCTGTGGCTTTGGCACCCATTCTTCAAGTTTACTTTCGCTCTGAAGTAAATTCTTTGTTTCACAATTATCAGACACATTTTTTTCATTGATTATTTTGAAAATCTGTTGCTTTTTTTTTTAAAAATAGTTTTCCTTTCAATTTTATGGTTATTTACGGCTCAATTTTAGGTATCAAGTGTATGGAAATATGTTTTTGTTTAACTGCTCATTTTTCCCAAGGAAAGATTACTTGCCTTCTAAAGTTTTGGCAGAGTATTTTATTTTCACAACTTGAGTTTCTTCTAGTGACTAGTACTAATGACTAATGTTGAAATGTTGATAGTCACTAGTTTTACAGTGAATAGAACTCTGTATCCTTGTTTTGAAACCAGGTATAGGTGCTTCTTCCTGTTTAAATCAGAGAGGAAAGTTCCTAGCTTACATAGGTTTAATGGAAGAACTGTCAAATGAGACATTTGGTATGGGTGTCTTATTACCCTTTATTACCAATGCTTGACCTTAATTATTATTCATTTGGAGAGAAGTTAAATAAAATAATGTTGGGGATTTACTGTGCTCTGGCAATAGTTTCTGAAACCTGAAGAGATGTTTAGAAGACAAATTTTTGAAAGAGAGTAAGTGCATGTGCTGGTTTTGTACTTCATTGAGTTGAACAATGAAAATGCATTAATCAGATTCACTGTATATCAAATTTCACTCTTGTTCTTATGCACTGGCACAATGTTACACTTATGAAGTTAAAATGTATTTAAATCCAGACAAATGGCTTTTATTAAAAAAAAACCCACCTTACACCTAATACATTGAAAACCTACACAATGTTCTCGATCTAAAACATGTGATGATTCTTCTAGGTTGTTTTATTTCAGAGGCTCATTAAATCCATACCCGTTTTTATTTAATAAAATCTTTATGACCCAGGATAGTCAGATTAATGAAGTGTTCATGCATGTGCATGTGTTCACTTTCCATAGGATTTTTAAAATAATAATAATTATTATTATTATTTAAAAAAACTTTATGGATGGTGTTTGTCTTTGACTCCCTCTATCTGCCTGCCACTGCTTGTCTTCATGAATTAATGCTTTTTCATAACTCAATCCATCAGATAGATTGGAATCAGCAGATAAGATGTTTGCAGCTATTCCATAGAGGTGTTCGGTAAAATAAAGAAATAAAAATATGGTAGAGAGACATGGAGGACTAGTAAGGAATTCAGTTATTCAAGCTTAAAAAACAAGGTTAATGTCTCTGTGCTTCGACAGTAGACTTCTGAAATACTTTTTCCTTCTGGTTAAAGTCTAATTCCTGTATTAGGTTTTCCATAAAGATACAGCTATAGGCTCCAAGTATATTAAACAGAAGCATGGTTTTAGCTGCCTGTCTTGCAGCAGTGTGTGGTTGTGGGATAGCCTTTTGTTTCTGATTTCTAGTTATGTTAGTGCCCTGTTGACACAGAAGGTAACGAGATTGTTCTATTAGTGATTGCTGACAAACAGAAATGATTTGATATGCTAAAGCTATTTCTGACAGAAGATAGAAAGTTTTGACAAACATGCATGGCACAGCAAGTGTCCAATTCTAAAGAGCAAAATAAATGCAAACCACCATTATGGGGAACACAAACAGCCTGAAAGCAAGTTATCAGTAAGCAAATAATTGTTGAACTGTTATGAATGGAATAGGATGTTGAAATAAGGCATGATTGGCTGATGTTACATATGTCCTTGATTACCTTCCTTGCGCTTTTATCCTAATAAGTGACATTCTTTGTATTCCCTTGGATGGCTAGACAGTCTGACACTGAAGAAGAATAAATATTGCATGTGGTACACATTAAGCTGTCATCTAGGACAGCATTTATAAAAAGTAACTAGAAAAATTCATAAGAGATTCTGCAGTGCTACAGTTTCCTGGCTCCAGTCATAATTGTCAAAGTTCTTGACACATTCAGGTCTTCTGAAATGATTTGGGTTTACAGTTACTTGGTGTATGAATAATTATTAAGGATTCATTTTTTCTGATGATGCAGACTGGTAATGTTAGTTCTCAAAATGTTGCATTTTCATTAAAGGCCATGTTTTAAAACAAAAAAAAAAAACCAAGTGTGGTATATGTAGCTAGTCCTCTTGCAGAAGTCAGAACCAGCAGATGTGTATGTATAAAATAAAAGTAACTGATAAAATTAAAAAGCTCTTTTTCAAATGCAGTCTTTGAATTGTGTTGGAAAATCCATTATGAGCACACATTGTTACTATTATTCTACTTCGGAAATAGACCTATTTTTTTGTGTAAAATATCAGTCTTCTGTTTTTCTTCACTGACTTGAAATTAAGACTCAAAAGCAACATAGCAGGATATCATCATCTCTGCAAGGGCAATGGAGAAAAACCCTTTTGAACTATCTAAGCTGATGAGTTAGTGTTTGAATGGTAATTATTTTAATCTTTAATTCTGAGAAGAGGGAAGTGTAGTAGTTACATTCTTCATACTCTTAAGTCTTTGAATTTCTTGTGACAACTTGTGTGTTGACCAAGAAATATTCAGTGGCTCCTTTGTCTTTCCATGTATTTGTCTATTGCCTAATGTAGTACCATGATACTCTCTGGAGTTTGACACAAAATTTCACTATAAATCTTTTAAAGGATTCTTACAGCTCTGTTGCTGACCATGTCAGTGGAGCATTCTCACTGTATGCTGTATTCATGGTACAATCTGGTTTTGCTGCGTATGAAAATACACCTTTCTTCCATTTGTGGGCACGTCTCTCCATTTGTGACAGTATTGTCTAACTCATGTGATTGGTTTTTTATTATTTTACTGAGTTAAGGATAACCCGTAAGGAAAAATAGCCTGTTACCACTTCATTAAGTTACTTGAGGACTAACATAATTTTATAGGTGACATTGTGCTTATTCTCATCCCTCTTCCAAGTAGCCTATAACTTACAAGACCTCATTGTGAGTAGCTTGGAATGGGAAGATAGAGCCATTAGCTCTTTCATAAATTTGCATTTAATGTTAATTGAAAAACCTTAAAATAGTTCTTAGAACAGGGTTGGAAAAAAATGTGTATTCATGGGAACAGATAAAGCTGAAACATCTGTTTGGGTTGAAGAAAGTTTTCTCCAAGTATAACACTGCTCAAATGTTACAGGTAACTGTTAACTCTGTGGACCACTACAGAGCACAAAATATTTGCCCAACTGGTAAATTGAACTGTAAGTCCCACTGCGGGAAATTGCTTTGCTGTGCTCCAAACAGCAGTTATCTTAGTAATTGTACCTGAATTCTTTTGTGGCTAATAGACAGTTGATGTCCTTCTTACCACGACAGAATTCTTTTATTGCAATATTATTAATTGTGAAAATTTCAGGTGAGATGTGCTCATGTAGTTTAAGATGGGCTGGGAATGATTTTTAATTGGTGCTCTGAGAGCATTGGATTTTGAGTTGAGAATGTGCATAACCCTGCATTTCACATTCTAAACCGGCGCTCACAACAAGGAGCTTATCAGAGCAAATTGTCTAGTCCGTCCCCTTCCTCACTCAAAACCTAATGACCCTTTATCATCATGGTTTAGATTGCTGGACACAGATGTGAGAAAATACAAGTAATCTACAGGTAACTACAGTAGCTGCACTGATGTTCTCGGAGAACTGACTGCTGGGAAGATAAAAAGCTTCCCACAGAGCCTGTGACTTTCCAGCAGCAAAGCACATCATGAGCTCATAC
Source organism: Nyctibius grandis (assembly GCF_013368605.1). Lineage (NCBI taxonomy): Eukaryota > Metazoa > Chordata > Aves > Nyctibiiformes > Nyctibiidae > Nyctibius > Nyctibius grandis. The sequence continues at coordinate 14,745,164 of NC_090666.1, forward strand.
ATGAAGTTTTATTTGCTGAAGATTCACAATAAGATGCATTAGGACATTCAGCAGGGTCCCTTCTTAGATGAGCACAAGAATTCAGTGAGGTTGCTAGTTGATGTGCTAGTGCATGGCTTCACACTAAAACTAGAAAGTCCAACAATACCAATAATGTTTCTTTTTGAGAACATCACAAACTACAGCTGTAGTATGATATTGATGTTAACGTAGTTTGTTCCTTGATAGTAAATGATCTAATGTCGTTGGACTTTTTTTTTTTCTTGTTATGGAAAGTATTCAGGAGGGAAGTAAATGTCTTTTAGGGGAAAAAAGCTGCTGCCTGTTCAAATACAGAGTTAGCAGTACATGCTAGATATGAAGGTAGAAGTAAAGTCTTATATGAAAAGACTTGCATATTATTAATTACTGTCTTTTCGCAGCATTTTTTATGGTAATCATGAAGTACATCTAAAAATCTCTATGTTTGTGATTTGATGCTTTGCTAAGGGATGGGAAGGAAAGAAAATATTTTTCAGATGAATTTCACGTACCTTAAGGTTAAGAAGGTAATGATCTTGTTTACTATTTTTTAAATGTTTTTTTGTAATTCAAGAAGCTGCTGTAATAGCAGTTTTTATTTTCAGTGATTCAGTAAGGTTGAAATGTATCTATTAAACCAGATGGGAATGATCAGTGTGAATCAGTCTGTCTGCACTGCAGTTTCATTCTCTTCTAAAGTAACTTAAATATAAACACAGTTACTTGTTTAGAAAAATTAATTTGGATGCTGAAATGCTTTTTTTTCCCCATTTTTTTAATCATCTGTAAGTTTGGGGTTTGTGAGGAGAGTATAACATGGCATGCGAGGTACAGATCCTTCAGAAATTAGGATCCATAGACCGTGGTATTAATTAAGCAGGCAATAAGCATTACAGTGGTGGTCTTTACAGAAAATGCTAATCCTTCAAAAAGCCTAAAACCCAAGCCAAACAAAAACTTTGAACAGTCTCCTCCCACCCAGGAAGAAACAAAAAATAAATCCCACAAACAACATCCCGCCTCCTCTGGTAGTGCAAACGAGACAAACTTATGTCTGTTTTTTTAATTTAAGTCCTTCCACCCTCTTTGATCACCCTCGAGGCTTCTGTGTTCTGCTATTGATCTTGGGGAGCTGCTCTGTTGGGATTCAGTGCTGCTGTCGGTGGCAGACCTTTGAGCAAGAGCAGGCAGGGCTGGCTGTAAGGCTGTGGCTCTCAAGCTGAGCCAGTGACCATAGCAGCAGTCTCCTTAATTTTCTGTTCGATCCTTGATCCTGCATGAGAGGAAACTACAAGACACTGTGAAAACTATATACTGTTTGCTCTTCATCATTGCCACTTGCCTCTGTTCCACTTTTTAATGCCCATTTTCCAGCTTATGCCAGCCTAAATGGTAACAAGCAGAACTCCGTACTGCAGAGCCCAACAGGCACTTCCTAAGAAATTATTTTCAGTGATTACACATACCTTTTGCTTCAAGGTAAAGACGTGCAGAAATATTTTTCTCTTTTTCACTAGCAAATAGGAGCTACAGGAAAAGAGACATATATTCTCTTGTTCTATTTTGTCTTTTGATTGAGAAAGACAAAAGAAGTAAAGGGATATACATATTGTAAGATTGATTCCCCCCCCTTCTTTTTTTTTAATCTTGAGATTAATTATAATGAAATCCATGTACAAATTGCAGAAAACACTTGATATATCCTTTTTATGATATATACTGTTTCATATGCTGTAGTGGCTTTAATTCTCAACTAGAGTAGACATACGGAAAAACAGAAAAAACATTTGCTGTTACAAAGTTTTGTTTGAGCTTTTTAAACTGAGTGATTAGCAGAAATAATGACCCTGTCAGCCTTAATCACATTAAAATGTGGTTAACATAATTTAATTTTTTCCACTTAATATGCGAAAATTTCCAGTAGATTTGCAGTGAAGGCCATTGAAATTCCATTAGAACAAGAATAAAAATTTCAGGCATCATTTATTCAGAGAAGGAATAAAGGTCTTGACTGAAAACTGCTGAATCTTTCTATTAGGGAAACTATGAATCATTGCATTGAGCAGTACCTTCAGCTTCTATGGTACTGAAGCTGCGTTGCTTCTGAATGAAAGGAAGGCATTTGTAGTGTGGTGCTTTTCTGAAAATTGCAGCATTTAAGTTTTGCGCAAATGCGCTAAGAGCTTTCTCCGTAAAGGATTATTACGTATTATTTTATAACTGCTGTAGAGCTGGGGAAATACTTCTGGTTTAGGCATCTCATCACTGTGAAGTTCCGTACGTTGCATTATTTTCATTAAAACATTAAAAAATGTATCCTCTTTCTGATTCAAATGTAATGTATAGTTGTTGTTTCTTTGTGGTAAATAGCAACATGAGGACATGTGCAGCTACAACTAGAATATTAAGTCATATCAAGTCTCCTGCACTCTTGGCATTTCTTGTTGCGTGCTCCACAGGTATGTACCAGAAGGACAGCATCCAATAACTATATGAACGCGCTAGAGAAACTATCAACTGCATCTTTTTCTGAGAGAGGTTTATTTTTCTAGGGAAGATGCAGTGTTTGTTAGCTTTACCATGTTTCAGTCTGCTCTATTTAGGTTCCAATTTTTTGTCCTTTGCCTGCGTAAAGAGAAGATTTCATCTGATAAGTGGAGGCACTAGAAGTACAACTGTTCTGTGCTTTTGTAGACTCTACCGAAGGACTTGTATTGAATGTTTCTTTACGACAAATATTACTGTACGTGTCTGATAAGATATAATACCTTTATTGGATTGTTTTTGTGTCTCTGATACTTAAGTAACTATACAGTGGATTGGGGTGGGTTTTTTTTTTGTTTTTTAAAATTGGTATTTTGTTCCTGAGCCTAGTTCATTTCAGCCTATTACATAGAATCATAGAATCACTTTGGTTGGAAAAGACCTTAAGATCATCAAGTCCAACCGTTAACCCAGCACTGTCAAGTCCACATAATTACTTTGTCCTCTTTCTAGTTGGAAAAATCATTAAAATGCATTGGATTTGTGCAGAACACAAATTCTAAGATTTCAATATTTGTATGATTTATTTTTTTTTAAAAAGTAAGAAAGTGCAGTGGTAAATATTTAATGTAGTGCTAAATACTGTGAGATACACAGCAGCTAAGGAATTTTTCTTTGAAATAGCTGTTACTAAACTTAAGAATTGAGCAGACCTAACAGGAGCTTGCAAGTGCCTCTGATCTAAATGTATCTCTGTATGTTGAGGAACAAAGGAAACTGAGTAGGAGGTGGGTCACCATCCAGGACCAGAACTGTTAACCCCACAAATGAGATAAAAAGAAGTAGGAGTGTGGGAGTGACCAAAAGCTATGAGGGAGGTGCGAATTGAACAAAGAGGTGTACGTTTTGGGGGTCACATTGGGAAGCACCTTGCTAAAGAGCTTTTGGACCAGGATGGAAGGCTTTAAAGACTGGAGAATGACATTGGGAAAAGAAACCAGAGTGAGCAACAGAATACCAAGAACTGTCAGATGGGATGGGAAAGTGGCTGTATTTTAGGAAGAAGGAGACTGTACTCCCTAGATTTTTCTCCTTACAAAGCACCGTGTGAAATTCACAGGTACTATGTCTTTTTGTTTCTCTGCTCTTAGCAAGTATCTGTGACATCTTGTAGCAGAACGCCTTATCTCTTCCCAGCTTCTCGTCTGTTGAGGGGCGAATACTAAGTTGTAGCTCCATCAGCTCAAAGATAGGTTTGTGTAGTGAGTACATTCAGTTTAGAATTTATCATGTGTATTGGGTGCTTTTTTAGAAATTGGAAATTACGTACGGCTATATTGTCTTAATGTTGTAATGGGAAACACTTTCAAGTCAGAAAATGTTGGAATGAAGGTTGTCAATGCATTTCAGAATCCATGTCTTGCCCCAAAGGGTTGTCTGCTCATGGGTGTACCAAAGGGCTCCCTTTCCTTTACAGCCAACCTTGTCTTGCTTCATCCAAAGGACAAGCTTGCTCTTGAGGGTGCAGTAGAGTTGGGTAGGATAGGAGACTTCTGATGATGGGATTCCCTTCCTCTGGAGCAAAACTTGATACTGACATGGAACTGGAGGAGGATAAGGGATGGCTTTATGTTAAAGGCATTGTACATGCCTGGAGATTTGGTGATGGAGAACTGGATTTTGCCTCTGTCTTTTTTAGATTTCTGCTTATGATGTCAAACAAGAAAATTAAAATTTTCACACACTTTTTAAATAATGATCTTCTTAAGTTTCTTCATTTGGCCAGTTAGGATAATGAAGTCCAGTGTTCTCATTAGTGCTGTTTTAAAAATGTATACCTTGCCCAAATTTGGAAATGACTTACTGCCAAGCTCTGATACAAGTACTGCAGCCACCTCTTCTGCCTTGCCCGTGCTCTCCTCATGGGTGGTAACTATATGGTATTATATGGTAACTATACATGGTATTATGGGTTACTTTTGACTTTTATTGCATTTTATTTTGGACGAGCAGAACTCATGAAGTCTAGTTTTCCAAGAGTTTGCGTCTTGTTTCCTTACAACAGTGATTCCTAATTTATGCTCATTCTTTAGAAAGCAGTGGCATGGTGCACTGAAGAGCAGGTGGCATCATATTCTGTGGCTCAGGAGGACTTTTTGCTTTTTGCATGATAATCAGTCTGCCAGCCTACTGCTGCTGGTCAGCTGGCTAGCTCCAGCTAAGTCGGATATGTGGTGGTGGAGTTCTTCATGCCTTTTCCCCAGTGGAGGTGTTGGTTTTTACATAACGTGTAGGAACTTGATTTGTATGAGATTGAGACCTATTTGTCCCCCTTTTGCATTTCTGCATAGCCTTTGTGTACTTCTGAATTCACAAAGTGTAGTGCTTCCTTGTAACTATATGGTAATCCCTAAATTGCTGTAATCCCTCCTCTGCATTCAGTACGCAACCGGTTATTGTTGGTAGCTATACAATATAATGACTTTCATAAATTAATTAAGTTTTTTTTTTAACAGTAGCTGATTGTTTCATACTTAGTATTGGGAGGCTGTTCGCAGAACCTCCCTGCTGCCTTGGATTGAACATTTTCTGCTAATTTCCAGTCTACATTTTTCTATGGCTGGCTTATTTTGTTGGTGGTTCTGGCAGATTTGTCCTGTAGATTAAATAGTATCTTATCTAATTGGCGTTTACCTACAGTACTTATTTAAAGCAGGCATTATCAATTTTTACTCTCTATCATTCACGTGAGGTTCCCATTCCTCTGATAATCTTAGACCTGTTTTGAGTACAGCTGCACATAGTACTCCACATGCTTTCATTAATACCTTACATGCAGACATAATGCGTCCTGTTAAATGAAGGGAAGCATTTCCAAGTAGGATCTCTAGATTACATTTGCCTTTTCCCTGTTGCATTGTCTTGGTAGCTTAGAGTTGCTCTGAAGAAGACTAAAGCATCGTGATCCCCCTTCTATGTCACTTCCAATTGATGATGACGATGACTTTCCTTGAGGAAAATGTCTCCTGCTCTTGTATCAAGCATAAACTTTGCATGGAACTAATGTTTGTGTCAAGGTCATTGATGTATTTAAACAAGATCAGTCCTGAGTTTGATCCTTGTGAAACTTGATTAACGATATCTTTAAACACCAATTTGTTCTCCTGTTAACAGATCCAGTGCATTACTCAGTACACAGTCTGTACAAATCCACTTCCCCGTCTTCTCTGGCTGAATGAGTAGTTTCACACATAGCACACTATCAAATACTTTATAGGTGTATTTCTCCTGCATAGAAAATCATATGTCATATCAATGAGAGAATAAATTTATCAGGGCACGCTTTATATTTTCCTTTAAACCAAATTACTTGTGCTTACCATGGTTATTTTCTGTGATCATTTCTTCTTTGATGGTGTCGTTGCTCAACCAAACTAAGTCTAAAGTAGCATTGTATCTCTTGATTAAGTGACTCTTTGGTGGGGAAATGGATAGACTATCACGTCCCAGAATAACTGCTCACTATGATTTTTTTAATATTTTTCCTTTGGCTAGGTCTGCTTTTAACCATGTATTACTTACTAGGGTTCTTGCCTGTTGAGCAGGCCTTTTCCAAACTTAAATTCTATGGCACTTCTAAAATAGACGAAGAATCCACTTAAGCATTAAAATAGGAAAGGTGCTTTTCATTGATTACTGAAACTTTTTGTACAACTTGCGCTAAAAGGGTGTAGGTGGTTGCTTTAAGCAAATAAACAGAGTTTCTCTTGGTAACAAAACATCTGGATGCAAGTTGAATAATTCACAACTTCACTATAGCTTTGGGTGTATGTATTATTGTAGTCTTCAATTGCATGATTGGGTGAAGTGTGTTTTCAACTGCTGTTTTGAATAGAAAGTAGAAATAATTTTATATAGGCTGTTAGAAGTCAAGATTTTTTTTTTTTTTTTTACTTGGGAGCTGATTAATGTTTTAAAGTAATTTTTAATGATGGTGCACATTTATGTCATAGGTTTTTTCTTTTTCAGCGTAACGACAGATCAGATCACATTCCTTATAGTATATCCCGTGCGCATTTGAACTACTTTGAAAAAGTGAAATGATGTCATGTTTAGCTACAGAGGAATGTCAAAAACAATGCATTTGTATGATATGAAAGATTTGCAAATGCAAGCTGGCAATTGATAGTAATATTATAATTAGCTTTTTATACAGCCTGTTTTTTATTCATGAACATTTTCATTTATGTTGACAACTATCATGTATGCTACCACACATGGAGCCTTTTCTTTACTCAGAAGAGACTGAACATGAATTAGTATGTTTTGGGGCTTATGTTCTGACTTTGTATTGGAAAATGGTTTCTGGGCCAAGTCATAAAAATTAAAGTAGCTTGCATTTTAGATTTGGCTTTTTGATCCTGTTGTTGTTAGTGCTGGTGTTTGTAAGCGTAAAACGTACCACAGAGCGCTGTAACTTCAAGGTGGAACTTCTCAGTCCAATAATTTCTTGTTAAAATTGCTGGGGGTGTTGAATGCATCCTAATTCCATAACCGATAAGAAAATGAAGATAGGTAAACTAGTAGTTTTATAATAAATTCTAGTTTTGTGTTTGCAAATAAAAATGTTTTGTACATACCCAGCCACAGAGTAAGAGTATTTATTTCTGACAGAAATTTACTTTGTCATTCCATTTTCAGCCATAAAAATCTTCGTGTCTAACAGATCCTTTATAGTCCATCAGATAAATGGAGCGTAATTTCAGACACAGATCCAGATACTTATTCCTGCTTCTGAAAAAAATCAAAGTTAGTGTTCCCCTAGGACAAGTATGTTTTAGTACATGATTCAGATATTGTTAATTTTTTTGATTTCACTATAGTTTAGACAAGTAAACAGACTGTGTCTGTAGAATTGAACATTTTTGTGACAGCTTTTCAAATTCGTGAAGTGCATTTCATACAAAGCATCTCTGCACACTGAAAATCCCTAACTCATTTAGTGCTTTACTTGGACATGGACACGTTCATATGACAGTACAGTCTATGCTGTTGTATTTATTAGACAGTATTTTGGGGAAATGTATCAGCAGGAGGTAAGACTCTGAGGCACACCACATAATTTTACCTAAGCATTTTAGGCATTTAAGGTCGGGGTTAGTTTCTAAAGCGGCCTGTGAAATGGGGAGAGGGAAGATGCTTTAAGAAGAAAGTGAGAACAGGAGCCCTAATTTAAGTGCTCTGAATTGCCCTTAGAAGAGCTTCCTGCTTCATTAACTATATAGGGAGCAGAGCGAGATGAGGTATCTAAATCTGGTATCTAAAATTAAGCCTTATATTCTTTGAGTTGCTGTAGTTTGAATATTAACCATTCAACTAAGTAACTCTTTCATTGTTATACTGAGATCTTAGATGATGTTCTTTCTCTGGATAAATATCAAAGTTAATTTCTGATTTATTGAGTAGCATATTCCAGCCTAATAACAAGTTTGATCTTTTCTTCATCAAAAAAACCCCCCATAACTTAGTCCAGTATCACCAGCTTCTATGATTCTTATTACTAGTCTTGTTTAAATTGTTTCTTAAAATGTCGCTCATAGTATCGTGTGATCACAAAATGTTAGTACTTGGCAGTGGTCCAAGGGGGTGGGGGCAATAAGCAGGGTTTATTATTTTAAGTCTAATGCTCTTATTGTGGTAATATTTGACTCTTGCAATTTTAATAGTTACGTAGTTTTTAACAACTGATGGAGGAACAGAGCATTCATGTGAATTCTGTGGTCTGGAGAGGCTCCGCAATTAAGATCACACAGACTAGTTCTGGAGACGCGAGGAAGGCGTCTCCCTCTGTCATGTGTGAGCAGGAGAGGATATTTCATGAAGAGAACGGGGAAGGGGAGGATATTCTGAGCCAGTTTGTTTAGGTTTCATTAAATTGTTGTGTGACATTAGTGAAAGCCAAAACTAACACATGTTGTAGTCTGTGTTTGTGTTACTCATTGCAGGATTTTTAATTAGCACTAGTGGAATATATTCCCAATTACTCTTTATAGTGTCTTATTTCATGTGTTGTTAGTATATATTTATTTCATTACACAGGAGTTTTATGTAGATCATATTTTTTGTTTGGGAGGATGGCCTTGTATTTGCTTGTGTGCACACAGTACATAGAAGAATTGAAGAACATAAATTTAAAATGGTGTTGTTCATCATGCATTTCATGTAAAGTTTCTCTTGTTAAGGCATCACATACTTTTTTTATCAAATATTCTATTTGTGCATGGCTTATAATTTTTTATGGGATTACATATTTGAGACTTTGCTATGAGAGCATTGATATGAATTGTCCTACTTCTTTTGTACAAGACCCTTAAGAATACAGTTTTCCATGTGACATAAGAAGCCCTGTCAAGAGACAAAAGTTAAAATTATCGTGCCATAATGTAAATCCGACTATGGAATGAGGAATTCTTTCTACTGATCTGTAGTAGTATCTCAATCATCATCACTTTGCACATAAGTCTTGTGACTCAGATTTGCTACTTCTGCTGTAGTTTATGAACGACCATTTGTTAAATTATTTTGTTATAGTTTTCAAGATGACCTTTCAAAACTCTGCATTTTATAAATGATAGCAGAAGAATGACAAGATGTGGCTTTCCAAAGGCATCTTTTCTGTCCAAAGTATTTGTGCTGCAAGTGGAGCCAGTTATGCCTGTAACTATGAAACGTAATGCGCATGATTTCATGATTTGTTGCAGTCTGCGTTGTTATGCGGTTTTCTTCAGAAGTTTGGTCTTGACTGTGCTTGATCCTTGCTGACAGCAACAGCCATGGTTTTTTTTTGGTTAAGACGGAATTAATTTTCGGAATTGGCAGACCAAGGAGAACTAGAGACTGCAAGCCTTCCACGTACCAGCAGGTGCTACAGCAGCAGTGTAGTACCGTTTTCATTATTGTTTAAGTCATAATTGTTTTTGATCACTTCAATGGGGACCCTAATTTGGATAAAGAGATATTACTGAAGTCTTGAAAACCAGATCAGAAACAAATGTTTTAAAAATGGATTTCAAGATCTTTATTCTCCATGAATGGTGCTTCTTATGAATGTTTAAAATAGGGTTACCTTGACTGACCTTTTGTTAGATGGAGTTTCCTGTCTAAGGTATTGAGAAATCTTTTCTTACTGGGAGCTCTATATAGATTAGCAGAAAAAGTCATTCTGGATTGTTTTACCTCTTTCTCCCTGTCTTTCTACCATCTTGATATTTTTAAATTCAAACTTGGTTGTAGGTCATCAGCTTGATTTTTCTGTTATGCATGCACGACAAATATTGTTTTCTGCCTTGAAGAATCTATTTTTAAGTGATCTCATATGGGATAATTTTTTACTCAGGAGTCATGCCATATACAAGCATTCTCCAATAATAGACACCAAAATTCCTGACTGAACTTGGCTTCATGGCATTGCTATTTTTTTGGCGGTAGGATAACTTAAGGCACTCCCGTCCTTAACAGTCTTTATCTGTTCCCGCAGCACCCTTCAGTTATATTGGCGCAACCAGCTGTAAGGATACATGGGAAAGTGAATTGGTCCAGCTTGAAAGAAAAGGAGTGAGGAGGAGGGGTATGAAAGAAATAAATTCTCCCTCCCTCCCCAAACTGCTTTTTGCCAGATTATTTTTCTTGGTGAACAGCTTGAGTATGCCTGCAGGGAGTGCTGGCTGGGCCCTGCTCCATGTGCAGCTGGTAGCAGAAAATCAAGTGTAACATCTGAATGGATAAGGAATGGGATGAGAAGCTCGTGTCCAGATTATCAAAATGTTTCTTTAGAATCTGGGATGCAACATGAACTAAAATAGTAGGTGCAATACTGGTCACCCCATCTAACAAATGATTTTGCAGAATTATAGGGGATTTAAGATAATGGCCATGATAGAGATCAAGGCCCTGGAAAAACTTTCTTTGACACACACATGAGGCAGAGAGTCTGGGATTACTTACATTTCAAAGGAGAATGTTAAGGAAAGTTATAAACCCATCTATAATAAATGGCAAATGACAGTGTTGAACAGGAACTTCTATTCTTCTTTTCTTGATATAGTATCAGTTGAAATTACAACAAAGTTAAAAAGGGTGAAATCTGGTAGAATGAAATACTTTATATATCTATTTTGTCATAAGATTCCTGAGATCATGGGGTGTGTCACAAGACCCTGCAAATGTTGTGGTAAGGAATTTTAAGGACTATCCCACTGCATGTTTCAAGGCTCAAGTCAATCTGTGTTGGAGATGTGAGTGACATCTAAGGTGTGAGAAAGGTTCTCCGCATTGGTCTGTTGTAAGGTTCATCTGGATGCAGAGACTAAATACTGGAGGGGATACGGACATCGGACTCTAGGAAGGTGTCGGTGAACTTAAAGCATTCGGGATGCGCAGGATAAATGAAGTTCTGAGCTCCTGAGGGGCTGAGAGGAGGCTCCCGGCCACAGAGCAGCACAGCATGTGGAGGCAGTGCTTTTGTTCTGAAGTGTTATTAGAAAGTATTTGCAGGTGTGGGGTGGGAAGGGGCCTTTTGAAATCTAAGGATTGCTGTGTTCCTCCTGGCCATCTGGGAACAGGGAATAAAAAAATAAATCCGTAAATGTTGCTGGTCATTTGAAACGGGATTGCCTAGGTCAGTAACAGGTACTCCGAAACCTTCTGTAGATTTGTCTTCTTCATAAAAAGCAAACTGTCATAGTGGGGAAGAAAGTACCTTTTAATTCTTTAACGTTTTCCTGTTTAGTCTTCCTTTCTCTTTATGTAGTGCAAGAAGAAAGGGGTACCCTAAAAAAGGCAGGTAGCAATAAGAGTTACAGCATGTTAATCTGTTACAGCAGAGTGCCACCTGCCCTTTCTGCTTCGTATTCTTAACTTCCGCCACTGCCCTATTTTGTGATACAAAATTATTACATACATTGGTTTCATCATTTTCACCATTCCATTCTTTGCTGATTTTATAAGTTTGGAATGAAATCTTACTGAGGCCGCGAATGTTTCATATATATAAGAATACATATACATGTGTATATATGTATAGCACTGAGAACAGTGGGGACCTGAGCTTTGTGGAGTCTGTGCATGCTAACAGAACAGAAGGGAGGGACATCACTTATGAACTGTGTCGTGCAGTGCTGGTGCTTAGGGAAATTAGATCTCCCTCTCCCATCCCACCAAATCAGCTAAACCCAGTGGTACTCATAGTAGAACATTTTGGGACCTGGCAAAAAAAAAAAAAAATAGTTGTTGGCTAATTTATCATCATTTTAGATAACTTGTGGATAATGGGTGAGGCTTCAAAAGACAAAAGAAAGCCACAAAGAGGAAAGAAGAAACCAGGCATTTTTAAGTCAATGAATTTTCCTTTAATTTGAAGAAAAATGTTGGAACAATTCAGCTGTTTTTAATCACTTAGAAGCAACCCAATTGTCCACAAATTCATGTTGGCTATTACCTGTCTAAATTGTCAGATGACTCTAATATTTTATTTGTGATAAATTTAATGATCTTGCATATAGTGAAAAAATATACTTTACTACATATTGGGATTTTTATTAAGCCTTTAAAGGTTTCAATGACTTACAACATTCTCATAAACAAGATAGGAAATATTGGCTAGATGGAAACTACTGGAAGTTGAGTGCGCAAGACTGGTTGGAAGATAATACACAGAGCATAGTTATCAGTGGTTCACTTTCCAAATGGAAGAATATCTCATTATAAGATCTGCAGAAGCGGCTGCTGATTGAATCCTGTTACGTATTTCCATTAATGAGTGGGATGATGAGCATTCTTGTTAAATCTGTAGATGACCCCAAACTAGGAGATGTCCACGTATGTATAGAACAAAATTAGAATTTAGGAGCATCTCAAGAAATAGAAGAAATCATTAGAAAAAAAAGAGCTAGGGTGCGACTTCTGAGAAGGATTTTATGCAGGAATAATCAACTATGCAAATATAGTATTAAGAATAGCTAGTCAAGCAGGGTCATACAACAAGTTATAAACTGAGCATGAGATAATGTTGCAGTGCTGTCACAAAAAAGCAAATGCTATACTGGGTTTTATAAACAGGAGAATCATCTGAAAAATGTGTGAGTTAATTCTCTAGCTATTTTTAATGCTCGTAAGACATCATTATTGAGAGCTCTGAGGAGTGCATTAGGTACTGTGTGCTTCCAGGAACTTTTAGACCAATTGAAGGAAAGCTCAAAATAAAAAAGACAGACCTCGTTTTTTAAGTATGTAAAATGCGGATGTAAAGAAACAGGGTGTGTGTATTCCCAGTCCATAGTGGATAGGCTCAGTTAAACTAATGCATTTAAATTGAAGTAAAGGTGGTTTAGGCTACACATATGGAAAATGGAAAACTTCAACAGTGGGGAGCAAAGCACTAAACGGATTGAGGGAAGGTGTTTAAAAATCTGGGGTTGCTCAGAACTGCCAACGAGAAGAGCCTGTTGGAATTGCTAGGTCCTCTTGTTCTCACTCCTGTCTGTAGATCTTTTTTTCAGTCTTTTGTATGTTTTCATCACTTAGTTTGATCTTATATCTTTATCTACATTTGTTTCTTTCCTTCTTGTGGTGCTGCCTGGTATTTCTTCTTCCCTGCCATGCCGTTTTCTTTCTACTGATTTCCACTCATAATTCAGGTGTAGAATAGAAAAACAATTGTTTCTCTTCCAAAAGTTATATGGGTTTTTTTTTGGTCCTGATTGTACAAAAGCATACTTTCACAGTCACCTTTCTTCTCAGGGGTCAGTTTTTCAGTTCATCTTGTCTTGCAGGTGTCCACTGAACTTAAGTTCTTTCTGCGGCTTCTCTCTTCCATCACTACTTCTGATTTCCATCTGAACTCTGTCTCTGTTCCCAGCTGGATCTCTCATGTGAAACTCCATCAACTATCGATTTGTAGTTATTGTACACTCTGCAACTTTTGTACCTCTTTATTTTGGTTGTCTGCAGTTTTTGGTTTCTTCTGCCTCAGGAACCATCGCAATTTTAAAGTGAAGGCGCTCCCTTCTGCACAACTCCCCTTTCTGGTGCTCTTTGCTTATTGGCCTTCTCAGTGAGCACCCTCATTTTTAAACCTTTCTCCAAGGTCTGTTCTGCATGCTGATTTAATATCAGGAGTTAACTCTGGTCGTTGTCCTGATCCATCTGCACGTGAAATCACTGGCTTCTTTTGTTTACTTTTTCCTTGTCAGGCTGATGCAAAGTTAAAAAGTGGAATGCTCTTAAATGATGCCTTAGTCAAATTTTGGAATCTAGTGGTGGCAAGAAGACATCTTGGTCTTCACAACTTTTCTGAGTTAGTAGTAGATATGCTGACAGGCTTTTGTCCTTCCTTATCTCCTTATCAGCCAACAGTAACAGTGTTAGGTGGAAGTGAGCATCTTAATTCCTCTTGATCGTTTTCCCTGGTCAGAATTTTGAGTGCTGCCTTCACATGCAAGTTGGTCAGATCTGGTTTTCTTATTGTCTTGGTTTTGTTTTGTGTCAGGTTTTTACACAGTTGTCTTTTTAATTGAGTTTTCAATTTTTATTTAAGATTTTCTTTTTGCCGTCACAGAATGAATGGATGTGTTACTGTCTATTTTTTTCCAGAAAGGATATTTTGTCCATTTGTGGCAAACAGAATCAAATTTCAATTCAAGAACCCTCTGTAGTTGCTGTTGGCACGCTCCTCCTTTCTACAGAGCAACCTGGAGGGAAGAACCAAGCCACCTCAACAGGGGAGGGCTGTTGGATGTCCGGAAATGCTCCAAGATCCCTCACTGTTATTACTGAGTAGCACTAGAATAAGCTTTTCCTCTTTCTGCCCTACGTTTTATAATCAGAATTTAGCTTTACCTGTACTAATAATGGCATTTTTAGAAACCTGATTAGGAAAGAGGATATTTTTAATTGCTTTTCGTGTGTACACTGTTTTCATGTAGTTTTCAGTTTACTTTGTCAAGAAGGGTTTTCATCTTGAGCACTTTCTTGTTTCTTGAAGTAGTTGCAGCTGTTAATCATAGTCATTGGTTCTGCCAGTTCTTCTTTTTTTTTTTTTTTTTTTAAACTTTTCATTTTGGTACATTTTAGTGTGTGTTTTTTTTTTTTCTAATTGACATTTCCTTAAGTGTTAATAGTCTTTTCTCTCAGCCTAAAATCCAGTACCCTTCATCATTCATTATCAAGTATAGCATGAAATAAAGGAGAGGTACTCCAGGATTTGCTTTTCTTAACAAAGGCCCAAATGAGTGTACTAATGCTGTCCTTTTACAGACAGTACAACATTTCCATGGAAAAATTATGTGCTCAAATAAAGCAGACTTTGACATTAATTGTTACCGTTTGTTAAGAGAATTTTGTTCTGTTTAAGCACACTCGGTTAGCCCTAACAGGAAAGCAAACTTGCACTATTACTTTATTGATTATTAGTCAAGCATTTTTGCTCTGGGGAAAATTTCATTTAGAAATACATGAGTATTTATATTTGAGTATTAACTTCTTTTTGTTTTCTTTATTTTTAGGGGAATTCCTTGGTACTTCTTAGTAATTCTTGTGACATTGAAAGTCACAAAAGTGAAAGACTCAGGCAGAGAACCCGACTGTCTGTACAGGGTGGGATGCAGTACCTTATTCTTTCAGTGAGGCTGTAGCAGGTCTGATGTCAGTCACTTCAGAGACCTTTAGACCTCAGTGCTCATTTATTGCTAAAATGTACCAGCTCTGCTCCTGCATTATGAAGATCATCTGTCAACACTTTGAGATATTCTCCTTTGTTATTAAGCTTGTGATGCTCTACACTGTCAGGTTTTTTGCCAATTATAGTTAAGGTACAATGGTGTATTCACTGGATCAAAGTCTCACACTGGCGGTAGAGGAATGATTTGTAAGTCTTTATTCATCTGAATTGTACAATAGAATACCTGAGGAATGCAAATAATCCCTCTAAGGACTCAATAGAAAAGCTGTTAAAATGACAGTCTAAGACTATTATTATTCTGAATTGGTGTTTTAGCCAAAGTAATTATTTCTTATCTTGTTGTTCCACAATAGTTCTTAGTTTATTAGTTACGATGACCATAGTTACCAAACAGAATTTGAATCCAATTTTTGACATTACTTTTATGCTCATTTCACTTTTTCAAGTTTGCATGTTTCATTCTGTCTTTCACTTGGTACGTTATTTAATTAGTCTAGAGACCAGTGTTAGATACTTTCGTAAAAAAAAATAAAAAGGATGTATGCACAGATGTTGAAGTACAATTATGAATAGCAGATCCATTTCTAGATACATTTTCTGTAAAAGGTTGGCATTTATAAGCTCTGAAATTTGATATCCAGTTTGTTAGCCAAAATAAATTAGTTAACTACAAATGTCAGTTTTAGAAGTGCTGTTAAATGTCACATGTCACATTCAGAAATGCACCTTAATTGTGATTTTTCAGTTCAGACATTTCTGAAGGCAATAGTGTTTCAGTGTCAGTCCTGTTTACCAGACTATATTTTCATTGAATAACTGGAGGGAAAAAAAGATTAGTATAATGAGGACTGAAAACCACTGATGGGGTATTTACATAAGTAAATGATAGAAGACCAGCCTTATATAACAAACGTGTGAAAACTGTTGAGTGAACTTTTATATTCTTTGTCCCATCTAAAACCCTACTCAGTGGGCCATGCGCTTAATCTCATAATAGCTCTGATCCCCTGCTATTTTCTTTGACAAATGCGTGTTGATGAACTTGTGGTTCAGCTCATTTTTTTCTAAAGTGACATTTGCATTGATTATTTAAAGGTTTGCAGGCCACAGTTTCAAAGCACTTTAGTATAATAGCAGTTAAAACCTTAGTCTAAATCTTGGAGATTAGCAGGACTAAGAAAAAGAACTCAGCAAGCATAAAACCCTGTGCTGTATGGTGGGTGCTTCAGGTCTGAAACATCCTTGGCACTAAAGTACTGTATTTTGTACTTTGTGTCTTAGTGTACAGGAAATACTCCATGGCCCTTGAGTTTTCTTGCTGAGCATACAGAGTCATCATTCTTACCTTTCACACCTGTTCAGAAATAGTGCCCTATAAATAACATTGAACACCTTACAGGTAATTTATGAATGTCTCCCTTAAATGTAAAAGAAACAGTATTTGCAGTCATGAATGTGATGCCTGTGTTTAAAGATTGTTTAAACATCATCTATTGCTGCAAATATTTTCTTAATTTTTTAATAGGATATTGAACATTCAAAAACTAGCACCATAAATCTGTAGCTCTATATTTGTTGTTTGTTCAACTAAAAAAAAAATATATGTACAGCAAACTGTTGCTGATGCTGCCAGTTATTGAAGATGAAAAGAAATAGGAAATTTCATTATTTACAAATAATAGTAGTATAATATCTAGAAGCTTTGTCCTGGGGAGATTGTAGAAAGGTGGGAGAAACTAGCAGAAACATGGCCCTGTATTCATTAGCTATGGCATGCTCCAAGATCAATAGCCAGAAAAAGCAGGGTGCTGCTTGCTATCTAGGAGTTTATACAGTGTTCTTTTCTGCTTGCTAATACCAGCTGCCCTAGCCACTGAGATGCTTTAAAAAACCAAAAAAAAGTCAGAGGAAAAACTGAAGACCCCCAGTTTTACTGCATTTAATAACTATCACTCTTGGAAGTCTCAGAAAAACGTGTGTCCACAGATCTACAAACTTTTATTCAGTTAGCATTTTAGATTGCAAGTGTTTAACATCTACCAAAACCCCTAGTTATTGTCTCAAATTCTGCCTATTTCTAATAGATTAAATGCCAAAGAGAAAACAAGAAATGGTGAAATGTTAATGGAGTACACCTGAAGCAATTGCTGCCTGTTAATGCCTTGACCTTGGAAAGCAATACACAAAAAGATGGCATCATAAAACCGTGCAATTCTTATGAATATGTATGTGCTACTTGATAATAATGAATGTGGTACAGCCATGCATGCACTACAAGATAATGTTGTGCCCTTTGTTGTCTACAGGTTGATAAAAATTAAAGAGTGGGTGGACAAGCACGACCCGGGTGCTTTGGTCATTCCTTTTAGTGGGGCCTTGGAACTCAAGTTGCAAGATATGAGTGCTGAGGAGAAACAGAAGTATCTGGAAGAGAACATGACACAAAGGTTAATTAGCATTCATTTTCCCTACACTTTATTATCAACTATTTCCTTGCAGTAATTTAATTGCTTGTGCTGATAGAATAATAAATGACAGAGTAATTACCATTATAAAGAGAGAATCTTCTCCTTTCTTTACCATGAGACAGAGTGAAAAGATTTATTTTAAATTAAGTTTTTAACTGTCATCTGTCATCTCTGTACAGTGTTTTAATTATAACATAGATATTAGTTATGTATATTTTTGAGAAGGAATGATCACCAAAACTGTTTCGTCATCCATGAGGAAAAGGGACGGTGGATAAAATTTTGCCATAATTTTTCTGAAGAACTATAATAAATTGCTTCAATATTGAATTTCAGTCAAACAGTTACGCTTTCATGACCTGGAGTCCTGAAAATTGCATGAGACCAAAAGTGCTGCCTGATAGGGTGCTTTAAATTTATCCCATATTTCTGTATCCTGCCAAATAAACAAATCAAAATACTGTCTTTACAATGCTGCAGTAAAAAAGTAGTTCTTCTGAAGAGAGTTCAAAGAAAAAGGTTCCTGCGATTATTGCTGTGTTTAGAAGTAGACCCGGTGTCTTCAAAATACATGATGTCTTTCCATGTAAATTGATTACTTGGGGCATTTAGCTGGTTTATGTGTATATGTTGAATGAATTGGATTCATTTTTTTTTCAGTGCTTTAGCAAAGATCATTAAGGCTGGATATGCAGCTCTCCAACTAGAATACTTTTTCACTGCAGGCCCAGATGAAGTGCGTGCATGGACCATCAGGGTAAGATTCATACTTATTCATCAGCTATATCCAGTTCCACACTATTGAATTCAGATTGATATCACTGACTTTGAAGTTTGTCATGGTGGCGGTTAGCTAGTCATTACAGATGAGGTTTTTGTCCAGGATAACTTTAATTATTTGTGAGCTGCTGAACAGTGAAAGTGGAGCTGCATTGATTGAGGCAGGTAACAATTGATTCTGCCTATTACATAGTCTGAATTTCTTCATCCTGTAGAATCTGTCTACCCTCCTCCTGTGGTCAGAGATAAGATGTACCAGTATTGTGCTTGCTTAATCTGTGTGACTGGGTTTGTCTGCAGTGAAATTGATGTTGCTTTTCATTTTGTATTCACTAAGTTTGTTTGGGTTGCGGGTGGTTCATTCCTCCTTTGCTTTGCTCGGATTACATTTTCAGCAATAAAAGCAATATAACATCATTATATTCCTCATGGATACACAGTTGGGCTCAAAAACCTAAAACCAGTGTGCAGTAATTCAGGTCTTTTACTGACTTTAATATTTAGACCTAGTTTATTAGTAGTTTTATATGTTTATCTGGGAACTTAGGTAATGCCTAGAATTGTATTATGAATTTTAAATATTGATGTAGAATGATTATAGCCGTAGAGATCAACTAATTTATTCCCAGAGGACAGTAAGAGCTGAGCTGTAGTGGTTTGTCTTTCAATGTAAATATGTTATAATATAAAGATTAGTATTGAAAAATATTTTGAAATGCATGTAATTACAAACTCTGTCTTAAAAATTACAAAAATGTGAACTTTTGGAGGTGCAAATCTGTCACTGAGCTGTTATTTTTTACATCAGTGTATTTAGTGCTGTGCAGTGAATTTCAGTGCTGTATTTAATTCAATGGAATTAATTTGTTTTCATTAATCAGCATAATTTCCAGTAAATTTATATTTTTATTAATACTGCCACAGATGTTTGTGTACGTGTTTTAGCACGTTAAACTTATTTTCCTAAAAGCGCGTTTATTTTTTTAGCCTTTTCATCTCATCTCCTTTTACACAATAACTGCTAGCTAAAGTCCCTGAAATAGCTACCAAAATAATATAAAAGTAGAAGTTTTGTTGTTCTGATTCTTGCCATAGCTTTTAAAAGCACATTTGGAAACTCCACTGTTTTCAGCAGGAGAAATGCTTGCTCTTTATTAGAAAATTTGAAAGCTGGTTTATCTTAAGACTGATTGTAAGTATCTTTGATTTAATGTGCAAAGATATTTAGTCAGGTAAGCATCAGTGAGTAGCCATATTAACCCAATACATCTTTTATTGTAAAAACTGTGCTTTACACTGTCAGACTCCTTAGCACTTTAACATGCTTTATTAAGCAGCCTTTAGGTCACCATTATTTCTCAAATTTCTCTCCATGGTTGTATGTGCACAGAATGTATGTCCTTGTAATTTAAAGCATGCGGTTATAATGCATTCTCCTCTATTGCATGATCTTAAATTATCTTGTAATAGTTGCCTGTGATTTTTTATTTTTTGGTGATTCAGTTGTTGACATTTTGGTAAGAATACTCATTTTGTTCTATATTAGCCTTACTAAAATTATTCTGAAATAAAAATAAGCTAATATGTAGGGCTTGAGATCCATAAATCATTTTTGATTACAAATGTGGCTCGCCAATGAATGTTATCATTTAATTGAAGTTATTTGGATGTAAGTAAAAGTCTTGAGTAATTCAGATTTCAAAGTTATTTAAAAATCTTTATTTTCCTCACTTTCTGTGTGGAGAGCTAGGGATCGAAGTGAATCCCACAACAAAACACACTCATAGCTTCTAAAATCAATACTACTGTTGATACCTATTAGGGAAAACAAAGCTGCCCTTCTTTAACATTAGTTGGTTTATCTGCGGTGAAGGCATCTGTCTGTATGTCCCAATATTGAGAATTACTCAGCTGTATGCGTGACATTTTAACTGATATGAAACAAAGTTTCAGCGGATCCTTAAAGCATGTCAAAAAGGAGAAACCTCTTTCCTGCAATCAATCTTCTTAAATGCAATTAATTCTCTTCCGGTCTTTCCTTTGACAGAAAGGGACGAAGGCTCCTCAGGCAGCGGGGAAGATTCACACAGATTTTGAAAAGGGATTCATTATGGCTGAAGTAATGAAATATGAAGATTTTAAAGAAGGAGGCTCAGAAGCTGCTGTCAAGGTGAGATCCCCATGTTTTTCTTCTCCCTTCCTCCATATGTGCCATTTTTCCATTTCAAGTCTATTTTTCAGTGGAAGAAGTTCTTGATGCTAAGCGTATCTTAACAGTCACCTCTAGCAATAGACCAAAATCTCTTTTCATCTTTTACTTAGGAAAGAATTCAAATGCACTGACTTACTGAACTATTTCAGTATCCAAGATATGAGAATTTATGGACTAAATGTCAACACTAAGACCAAATGCTATGCTAGATTTTTTTTCTCTGTTTCAGTGTTAGTGTTCAGAATTCAGTAAGCTTTAAAATGAACTTAGTTTTGAAAAATCAAATTTTTAAGATGAGAGAGCACATTTTTGAATCATCTCTAAAAGGAAAGGCAAGAAACACAGAAAATCTGTTTTTTCTAATAACGTGTCATCTTGTTTTGAGTTTGCAGTGAAGGTATTACAAATGTTGGATGCAAATGATAAAGAAAATATCGTATTATAAAAGTGTACCTTTTTCTTCCCAGGATTAGTGGATTCCACTCCTAGACTCCGATAGGCATAATTAGAATCTTAAAGTTTACCATTTCAGTATTTAATTCAATTGCCCTTTGATGTCTCATTCAAATATTCAAAAACGCCATGCCTTACTTTGATTGTTTAGGGTGTCATTAATAGTTGTATGTCGTCCATGAAAATACATTACAATAGGTGAAGTTTCCTAGCTACTGTCTACTGAATAGACAGTGAAGATATTTAATGAAAACCTTGAGCTCACGCTTCTTTGTAGTGACTTCTGTTAGGAAGAGTTTTATCTGCTTTCTCAACGCTAGAGGGCAGAGACTGATTGGGTGCCCAAAGTTGTGCCCTTCTTGTAGCTGACAAATTATATCTGACTTGAAGTTATTAAATATGAAATGAACTTGTACATGGCAAATAAATGTCATAAGAAAAGCTGTTCTTCTTTGTGTTGCTATTGCATTATTTCCACCTTCTTTAAGCAGAGAAACCTCCCGTTATTTCATACACGTTTGATTTCTCGTTTGGCGTTTTTGATGTTTTATTAAGATTTGTATTTTCTAAAATTGCAATTACAAACCACATTAGTTTGATGTAATCAATCTCAGTATTTGAAGGTTCCTGCACACTATAATGTGTTAAAGAATTTAAAAGGTTCAGCTTTATTGTTTGCTGTTTGATAGCTTGAAAGGTATGCAAAACTATGATTTCAGATTCAGCTTATTCTCAGTGGTATCGCTAAGGAAGATCATACTGAGCAGCGGGACTTTAATAGGTTTGTTTGAACCCCAGGAAGTGAGGGAAAAAAATCCCAGTATAATTGGTTCGTTGCGGCATGTGAACTGCCTTATGAAAAGGGAAGTAGAGTTGTAGTTGTAAAGTAAAACCACAGCTATAAATAAGTCTAATATTCTGCAGTCAGAAACCACTTTATGTAACCAAGGTTCAAATTTTGCCAGCAACAGTTTTTGATGCTCAAATCTGTGTTTTCCCTGAGAAGCTGCAGTTAATACCTATTAAATTAATCTATAAGTATTTTGCTTGTATATTTTTATTTGCATTTCACAATGTGAGATTCTAAACATCGAGCTTCCATGTTCAAATTATATTTAATGATTAGATTTTTATTGCTTTGAAGTATCTGTAAAGCAAGCATATTTGCATTTGTTACTCAGTTTTTAAATCAAGGTTAGAAAAAACCTCTTGCTCTTAGAAAAATGCGTTATATTACTCTAGTCTTTTCTAATTTGCATTTAATACAATGTTTCATGCCATACACAATGCTAATTACTTTTATATTGCTGGTAAATTGCAAAATTAAATTTGGGAGCTTTTAGAGTCAACTGAAATAACAGTGGTAATGGGAGTTGCTTGCTTTGTGTGTTATCAAGTTGATCGATTTTTAAGTTTGATTTTGTGTGTGTCTAACACCAGTACAGCATAACTAATTTAATGCCAGTGCTGTGAACTATACACTGAATAGCTCTGTGTGGGCTTTGTAGTCTACAGGGATATCACATTATTAGCAATCATATCTGCTTAGGCAAAGCTGGCTTCTACAGATGGCTGCTTTCAAGTGCAAATGAACTGGTTAGACGTGTCTTGTTTAATACATACTCAAGATTCACAAATGGGTATTGATTTTTTCAACCAGTGTTTCTGATAGCAATGGAAATGGATTAAATGGTCTCTAGAGAATTTAAAGAAACACTGTCACTTTTAATTAACTGTAAACTGGTAACAAAAATACATAAACTTGCATTAGTGTGTCAAAATGTATTTAATTAAAGAAGTCTACGCCACTTCGACAGCGTGCAATAGTGTGCTAAAAAGAATTCCGCATTGTTACTTTGTGGAGGTCAGTTTTTTGTACAAATATTTGTGAGTAATAAATGTATTCGACTGTAAAATGTCTGTGTACCTGTGCCTGCAGCTTACGCTTGCTGATGATTTTTACAGCACTGTTTTATTAGTGTTTATGCCATCAATTAGTCTAATTACTCTTGACTTTGAGCATTATTAGGATCTTCAAAGGAAAGAACTATTAAGTCTACTTGAAAGTAAACCTTTTATAGTCTAAACAAATTTCCAGGGGGTCGAAATATAAAAACATTTGCAAAGTCCTATTTATTATTTATTGATATGTCATATGGGATGAGGTCAGTTACTATTGCACTATATATTTATTGTCGAGGCTATTTTATCTGCAATTTTCTGTAGGCTAGCATCACTGGTGACAACATTTAAATAAGGAATGACAGCAACAAGGTTATCGAGCCTCTGAATTCCTAGACAGCAATATGGGGAAATATGTTGCTTTACGGAGCAGGTTTTGTGAAAGAAAGGTGTCCAAGTTAACTATGTACCATTAATCTGATCTGTTCTGCTGCAACTAAGGTCATTAGTTAACAGCTTTCCTGTAATGGGATCTTAGCATGCCACCACTGTGATAGTGTCATTGAGAATAATGGCACAGTGAGGTCTTGCATGGAAGCACTTTCTCCTCCAGGAGAAAACTTCAAAACAGGAATGATTATTGAACTAAAGCAGAAGCTCTCAACTTTTCCATATTGTAGAACACTTTTCAAGATAAATGCTTCTGCAGACCACCTCCCGCCCAGTCTGTCAGTCCTAATGCCACAGCTTCTCTGTAGCCTCTATAATACTAGGTTTAATTACAACAAGATAAAGATAGAAAAATATAATAATCAATTCTAATGTGGAGAGTGCTGATATTTAATAGATTCCTTGCCTATTTTCTGCTCTCCTCAAGTACAGCATTTTCGTAACGAATTTCCTTTTCATGTCTTTGGTCTGTGTGCCTTCTCCTGTATCCTGGTTTCGCAGCCTATCTGCTCTTATATCTGTCCTTCTGAAGCAAATTTCTTGTAAAGGAAATTTCTGACAGAAGAACTGAGCCTGTATTTTGTGCTCCTCAGTCCTTCATTATCTGGGCACAAGCAGACAACAGAGTCCCACTCGAAGCATGAGGCATGTAAAGTTGTGACTTCTGCATAGCGTTCCCATCTTTAGCTTTGATAGCACTCGCTTGTCCTTTGCTGGAGCCGCTCAGAAGTCATTCCTATACCAGTTTAATAGCCATGCAGCCATGATGCAAACTGTTGCCAATCGCCCTTTCCAGCAATTCTGTTTTAGGTTCCTGCTGCCGGTGCTTGCCGTCTGCAGGTTTTTTAGATGAAGAAAAAGAAAGCCTGAAAGCTGAAAAAAGAATAATTGACTTGTTTAGGTGTCCTTTATCTTAAGACTTGCCAAGGCTTACAGATTTACCACCATATAATGCAGATAGCATTTACGCACCACCGATTCAGTGGAGGTTAAATTATTTTTGTATGTATTTTATAGGTACGTAAAACCAAATTATGTCGAACTGAGGGGTATTGTGGCTGTCAAACTCTGAAGCTGAAGTAGTACCATTTCTTTACCAAAATGTATTTAAATAATTACAATTTGAAAATACTATAAAATGTCTAATGAAATAACCCATTTTCCTTTGTCTGTTCTATTTACAGGCTGCTGGAAAATACAGACAACAAGGCAGAAATTACATAGTGGAGGATGGAGATATTATCTTCTTTAAATTTAATACACCTCAACAACCCAAGAAGAAATGAATATCAGATGTTGTTCATTGCTCAGAAATAAACTGTGCTGCTTCAAAAAGCATATGAATTTTTATTTAGGAGGGAATATCTGGAAACAAAAAGCATACAGTTTCTACCTAGGGAACTTCCCCTCCCCCCAGTGAAATGATTCTTGTTTGTTTTGAATTAAAATATGGCACCTCCAGCAAACATGCAAGTTCACTAAATGTGAACAGCTTTGCATTTCAAACAATTAAGACCCTACTCCAAATTGTAGAAGCTTTTCAGGAACCATATTACTCTCATGATACTTCATTAATCTCCATCATGTATGCCAAGCCTGACACGTTTGACAGTGAGGACAATGTGGCTTGCTCCTTTTTGAATCTACAGATAATGCATGTTTTACAGTACTCCAGATGTCTACACTCAATAAAACATTTGACAAAACCAGCCTTGGTGTGTTTGGGGATGTCTGTATTGACTGACTGTGGTGTGCTGAATGCGATACGGCACCTGGTGGATGCTGATTACAGAATTTTAAGACGTGTATGATACAGTAACTGGCAGTGTGGGGCAGCTGCAATTGTATCTCAGAAGTGAGTCTTTCATGGGAATCAGAAGATTAGGATGCCAATGATTTGTCTCAAAAAAGTTAATGAATTTGTAGATGGACGTTCACTGAAAGATGATAGTAAGGATAATAAGAATGATACAGCGTAAATGATTTTTACTGGAGAGAGGAAATATATGCAGAAAAAATCATGTTATCTTTGAGACTAAAGCTTTTTTGTTCAAATAATTTTGAAAAAGTATTTAATTCTTGCCTTGAAATTATTAAATTGTGGTGCCTGATGTTGTGTGTTGTCCCCTCAGGTCTGGTTTTCAGGCCAGCGGAGGGTGACACAGATAGTGTTGTGAAGGAAGAGGTCATGCTGTGCTGGATAGGTAAGTCGTTCTGCTGAAATAAGGCTGCAGCTGTGAGTACTTTTTTACCCCTTTAACCATGTGGGAGAGCTAGTCTCTGGGTAACACAGAAGAATAAGTTGTTGGCAAGAATAAAACCAAGTTTGTGCTTTTAATGCAAGCTTTAGAATTGCCCTTACTTGCAGTGTGTTTAAGGTATTTTAAACAGCCTGACTTTTTCTGAAGCGCCTGTGTGCCTGTGGTTTCAGCTACAGATTTGGTGGGGTCAGGGCTGGGAGAGATGCTGATGTTACCTGTGGCTCGTCGGGGTGCCAGGCCTCTCACGTCGCTGTGATAAATTTGCTTGCTGTAAACTTTGAAAAGGCAACTTAATCACTGGCTAACCTCCCGGCTCTGTTTGAGATATTGGGAGCGCTGGTCATGTCCTGCGCAGAGGCTTCCCTTGAGATGCCGCCTTCGAGCTTCGTGGCTCGTTTCTGAAAGAGTAAGGCATGGGTCAGCCAGAGCCACGAGGCTCGTGGTTGAAAAGTTGGCATCATGCCTTTAATTGCACCGAGGAGAAAGAGGGAGGGCAGATGACTTCAATACGTAGTTGTTGATTTTGTTTTAAAGAGCGTCTCCTTTTTTCATGGTGGCAGGAGGGGGAAGAGTATTGTAAAGCAGGGAAATGAGGATTTGAGGTGTTTTGGAACCCTTGAAGTTCTCTTTTGTATCGTCTTCCTGCTGCGGCTAGTGTTTGTTCTTGGCGTTATTTTGATGTTACATAATTGGGAAAATATTAGGACCACCAAATCTTGTGCTAAAAGTCAAATCCAAGAGAAAACAGAGCCTACCTGTTTCTCTTGGAAGTCAGCAAGGAGCTAGTAAGAGAGAAGGGCTCACACTGGGTTTTAGACGCAATGAAAGGTGAGTGCGAAGTGGAGCATATGTGTTGGTGAGAGAGAAGTAACCTCTTTACTGCACTAATACCCGCTGAAATGTGTTCTCTTGTCCTATCTAACGTTCGTTCTGGTTTCCAAAATATCCCTATGCTCCCTAATTATTGCATGTCAGTGAAGAAGTTGTTAGAAAGGACAGCACAATTAATGCATTGCTTTTTGGTTTTTCATCTCTTCGTTACATTTAATAAGCCATATTTGTTTAGATTTGTATGTGTGTATTTCACAATACCTCCCTGTTCTAAAAGTAAAAATAATTAAAAATTGAATGAAGTTGTTTTTGATAGGGGGTTTTGAAGTTATTACAGTATTCTGAAAATAGAAAACAAACTTGAAATATTGGCCACATCTTCTTTAAAAATACATATTCTGTAAGGTTTTATGGTTCAGCTTATTAACTTGCCTGAATAGTTTATCTCTTCAGCTGTTTTAACTAATGTTCTTGTAACTACTGAAGCTAATCAATTATTCCAGAATAAAACCAAGTTTTATTAAAAGAAAGAATAATCTGATAAGCTCTGTTACTCCTATCACTGGTGACTTGTGGCAACTGGAACATTAAATATGTGCAGCCCACGTTTCTCCTCAGTGGATCTATGCATTTAAGATGTACGACTCCTAAAAACTTGTAGATACACATAGCAAGTTTCAAGCACTCTATTTTAAATAGAATTGTGATTTAACTTAAGCCAAGCACACAGTATTTATGCATTTCAGCCTGCACAGGTGACTCCAGGTGCGATGTATCCATCCTTCTCACATTTGCTGTTTCAGAAAAAAAGAAGTGAAATCTGCCCGTGTGCTCTTCACCAAGCCTTGGTGGCCTGTCCTCACTGGGGGTGATGGTGGTGAGTAGAGGAGGAGGAGACTAACCCTTCCTCTTAACTTGCATTCCTTAGTGCCTGATAGCCATGGCATTGATGGTGCGTTTCTGGGATTAAACAAATGCTAGTGGAACAGGGAAATCACTGCCACCTGCCTCCAAACTGACCAGAAGAGAGTGCCTGAAAGTGATGTGGAGATGCCAGTGAAAGCGGCTGTGCCTGCACCAGCATGTGGGGTGAGTGTAGGAATAGAACTGGAGAACAAAACGGTTGGCATGGAGGACCTGATGTTCCCACGGCATGTATTTGAGGGGCTACCTCGGACTAGTTGCAGGCTGGTCCCATGAGGAGTCAGAGTGCAGTTTTCACGTCAGCCTCAAGAGATAACAAGTTTGCCTGCTGTGAGACTCCTGTGCAATGCAGAGCAAAGCAGGGAGAGAGAGTGTGTGTGTGTGAAGAGGCGTGATCGGGAAATTCATCTTTAAAAGTATTTCCTGGTCAAATAAAAACATTGCTGTAGACAAGTAAGGGCTTACTGCTGTCTTTTGTGGCAGTATCAATAGTAATACCTAGGTGATGTGCTTGGGCATCCCAATACATGACATTTCAGACCATTAAGAAGCACAAAGAAGAACAGAAATTTAACTTTTGAAGACTGTTTGTACCCATGGATACTTCTCGTGTGGGATATAGTTTTCTGTCCTAATCAGCATCTCCCAGAACAGCACAAGGGGAGCAGGCTTGGGCTTTCTGTGTGGATTAATATATTAGATAAAACATAATATTGTTTCCATAGTACGTTACCTAAAGTAAAACAGATAGTGGGTGTGCTCAGTGGTCAGTGATGAACTAGAAATAGCCACCTAACTGCCTGAAACTCAGGTGTGTTCATCCAGCTATTTGAAAATTGAAGTAAACATTTTAGTAGGATAAGAGCCACCAAGAAAGATGTAGCTGGCCATCTCTCGGCTGCCATTTGAGCATCTTTAGGGTCAGAATATTTCACAGAAGAACTGAAGGATTTCCACATCTTCATAAAGCCAGTGCTCAGGCTAGTGTGGGTGACAGGCTAAAACAAATACTTATTTTACATGGTTTCACCTGTGCACTTCTTGCCACAAGATGATGTGGATGCTGAAGGTTGGCAAGGGTTCAAAACTGATTGGACAAAGCTGCAGGGGAAGAAAGAGGGGGTTGATAGGGGAAAAAAAAACCTGTTATCACCTCTGCACTTGGAGTATCCTCAAGTCACAAATTGCTGGATGCTGGGAGAAAAACTGGTATGTATGCCTTGTCTCTGTCAGGCATCTGTTGGCCTCTGTCAAAAAACAGGATGCTGGACTGGATGGGCCTCTAAACTGACCCAGTACCACCATTCTTGCTCCTTTCCAAAGCAACTTTTCTTCAAAGGCTATCCCCAAACAACAGTAAAGAGCATGATCTCTTTAATGTCCTTCCCAGGTACTTAATTTTGATTAAAATCTTTATTTTAAAAAAAAAAAAAAAAGTATTGTCTTAATTTTATGTTTATTTGCTCTTTCATTGACTGTGTCCAGCCCTGTAGAGATGGTGGCATTATCGTAATTGTTTTAAATCATTTACCTTTCCTTAAGGATCCTTTCTTACCTGCTGCAGGCTTCCATCTACCTTCTCCCCTTCATCACCCAAGTTCACCCTGATCTCTTCCCAGACCACAGGGCCTGCTTGGTCAAGGAGTCTGTATGCCAGAGCACCTGCTTTGAAAATGCCATGTTGTAAGCCATATTTTTCTTCCTTCTCTCCCACAGAACAGGTTTGCAGCTGGAGTGGCTGCACTGTAGCTGGGGTAGCTTAGCTGAACACCTCCCAGCGCTTTATTGATGCTGCTCGTGATTGCCTGGTGGTGCCTGCTGTGGGCAGGGGCAGCATGGGGCTCCCGGCCGGGCAGCAGCAGCCCCCAGGCCTTCAGCCCCATAGCAGTGTGCTCCACTCCTCCCACCTCTGTGCCAGCAAGCTGGCAAATAACCCTCGTAACTTTGAAAGTATCAGCAATGTGCTTTGTCGGTGCAGCGTTTTATGTTCTTGTGGCTGCCAGGCTTGTTCAAACCGTCTTTGCAGAGCTGTGTTGGTCCTTCCTGTGGTGGTCGGCAGTGATGCTGCATGCCCTGTTCCATTGCGGGGTTTAAACACTGAGCGTTTCTCCTACCGGGTTCAGGGTAGGACCATAAAATTACATTTTGAAAAAGCAACGTGTGTGGTTTCAGTTTGGAAAATTCTAGCTAAATTTCTCTAGCTACATTTCTCTCCACTCGTGAACTCAGTTCACAGAAGATGAAGAGGGGGAAATCATTAGAAGTTAGTAATTGTTTAAAACTAATACTCACTTGTTTGAATTTTTATTCCCCCCATGCTAATTCCATATGTTTGATTATGCTAATCGACCATTTCACTTCAATTAAACCAGGAAAACCACTGGAGGCTTTGAAAAAATAATAATAGTCAAAGTAGTGGTATTCATCACAGTATCCCAGCGGACCGAAATAGTGATGTGCTGGTTGGGCTTTGAAAGTTTTAAAGTAAATTCTGCGTTTCAAGGCTCTTTGAAGCAGTTATTTCTTGGCTTCTATCTGCAGGTTGTGCCCATTCCCGATCCATGAGAAGAGACACATATGGCAGCGTGTTGCATATTGTGAAATAAGTTACATGTGTGTGCTTGCCGTCATAAACCGATGATTTGGTAGGTGCCTGCTCATCAGAGCTCATTACAGCTCCGTGCAGTTACAGAATGCCTGTAGCGCTTTATTTTCTGCATGCAAAATGTATGTGCTCAGCCCAGGAAAACTTTATAAACCATATAGAAAATAAAAATCTATGACTCTTGCAAGAGCAGATACGATGTGTAAGTTAACAAAATACATTCACCCGAGTCTTAGAAAGTAAGCAGGTCTGCAGACCCGGGCTGGCTGCACAGGAACACGGGGTTTTCCTGCCCTCCATGGCTCTGCCGCTGCTGCAGGAGGGGAAGGTCCTTGGCTTCAGCACTGCTGGGCCCTGCGGGGCAGGAGCTCTGCACGACAGGGGGAATGGAAAAGGCTGAGATTACATACGGGGGTATGTCCAAATGCAGATAAATAACATGCCACGGGCTATTTCAGTGAGGGTAGGGATGGAAGAAGTACCGCTCTGTGCTGACAATGTTTTTACCCCCAGTGACCCAGACCCTTCAGCTCCAGCAGAGCTGGGTGTGGGGTGCGCTGCCTGCAGGGCCCCTGCTGCCGCAGCCCCCGGCAGCGATCCCCCGCCTCACCCACAGCAGCACCTCCAGGTCTGACGTTACGGATAATTTAAGCCTGGACTTGAAAGCACAGACTTAAATCCCTGCACTGCTTGTACCTGTTACACCAAGTTCACCTGCTACATTTCAGCGAGCCTGTGATCAGAGGAGCACGCACGGAGGAGGAAAGGTTTGTGAGGGGCATTTGGGAAACCCATTTGTGGGGGTCTTCACCACCTCATGGCTGTGGACACACAGAGGAGCTGCCTGAACCCGGAGCACAGCCTGAGGTAAGCACGTGTGGCCCCAAGCTTGGTACCTACTCCTACAACAAAGAAAGAGACTTGGATTGTGTAAAGTGGTTCATAAAGTTTGATTTATGGTAAACATGTAATAATTTAAAGGTTAATAAAGTCCTTGCTCCGTAATGAGGAAGGCTGTTGCCCACATAAAAACGTTCCCAGGAACAGGCCAGAGCAGCAGGATGGGCTCCGAGGGAGGACACGGCAGTTTGGCGAATGCCGGCACGAGGGTTCGCCGGCGCGAGGGTTCGCCGGCGCGATGGTTCACCCGCACCCAGCCACTGCAGCCTGCCCCAAGCGGGGATGGGACGGAGGAGGTGCGGGTGCCCTGGCCCCGGACAGGGACCCACTCCCCTCTCTCTTCCTCTGCTAGGAAAACTCGGCCGTGCCATGCAAGGGCAGAATCAGCTCTTACCAGGGGCTGATGCTGCTGAAGGGCCACCTCGCCAAACTCGCCAGCAAAACTTTTGAAAATTGCACGCAAAACCTTTCAGTTGCCAAAGAGTTAAATTCCCCTGAAATCTGAATTGTGTGCAAAGTATCTAAATTTGGTTATTAATCCTGTTTAAGTTTCAAAGCACAGCATTATTGGAGGTAGCAGTAGTAACATCAAACAGCCTTGATAAGATCAACAAATTACTAAGTATAATTGTTTGTGCTGGGGTGTGTGCAAGGAGATAAATAGCTCATAAATTAAACACCAGTGCCTGAGGGTGAGTCATTCATGGATTCAGAGCTGTCCTGACACTCGCAAGCAAAAAGTAATTTTCTCTTAGTTCAGTAATTACGCAATTTAAGATCTAGGATCAGCAATCAATGCTAGGTGCGCTTGCAAAGGTGGAAAGGTACTTCAGCTATTGGAGTTTCCCACACATTGATTAACAAGAGTCTGTTGCTTGTCCTTGTTGTGGGGAATATTCTGACCAAGGTGCAATTCTTCAATAAGATAATGAAGACTTGTGTAAAAAAGGGATTAAAAATAGACTAAGGGTCAGTTTTTTGCTGATATAAATTGGCAGCACTCTCTTGGCTTCAATAGAGCCGTACTTGTTTACACTAGCAAAAAATCTGGCCCAAATTATTAAAGAAAACCAACAACCCCCCTGGGTTCGCTGCTGTTAGTCATCCAGGCTAGTGCCTGTTTCTGAGAGGCACCTGGCACCTTGCTGGCTGCGCTGCAGCTCGCACAGGGTCATTAGAGCCCCTTCCTGACTTATTCATAAGGCCCTGTGAGGATCTTTGTCTAATCAGGCTTTTCCTAAGGACAGAGAATAGTAATGTAATCTGTTATTGTAACAACATCATCTTGATCTGCTTTTATTTACTAATGTTTTTCCAGCCATTAAATATTTTTCTGCCAAATTCAGATAGAGATCACACTGAGAATCATATTTTTTGGAAATGCGGCATAAATCTCACAGCTGCTCAACAATAGTTGCTGCTGGTATAAACACCCAGCCTTCAGGAGACAATTTGATGTGTAACCTACAGCCCTCCTGACCACTTGGATCTCAAATAGCCTTCACCCCATCTGTCTGTGGAGTGTTGTGATGGGGGGAGAGCGGTGGGAATCCTTCTGGAGAAGGACAGGAAGCCTGTGGCAGTCTTTAGGCTTGCCCGCACAGACAGCTCGCATCCCGGCACTCTGGGCTCCACCCTGATGAACCACATGGTTGCCACTGTGGGGCCGTGCAAACAGGTATGCCATGAGGCAAGCAAGGATAAAGACTAATCAAAATTTAAAATTATTTTTGAAGTCCCTCTTCACTTGTCATGTTAGGATGAAAAAGTTTATACAAAGGCGTTTTTACTTCCTCACTGGCAGCCAAACCCTGATGTCTCCTTTGCTCATCGGGCTTCAGTTGAATCCCCAGCGTGGCAGTGTCCAGCTCAGGGTCCCCCAGCAGGTTATGGGGCTGGTGCATTTAGGGCAGCCTGGAGTCTGGGCTCGTGCCCAAGCAGGATGGTGGTGTGACCTCGCTGGACGAGCCTGTCCTGCACAGACCGCAGGAAGGACTTTTCCCTGGAGGAGGAGTGTCCATACCTCCATTCCTGCCAACCACATCTCCCATCCCTCCTCCCATGGACTGGGCGTGCAACAGAGCTGTGAGGACACTTCTTAAATGGAAAGGTTGCTGGAAGTCTGTGCAAGGCATAAATAGGGTTTTCAGGTTCCTACCAAGGGATGGCTGCTATTTAAGTCCTACTGTTGACATATTTATATTTTTCGTAAATAACAGTGGGATCGTGCCCGCTCTTCCCCGGGATGGGTTCCCTCACTCATCAAGAGGACTAACGGCGCATCAGTTTCCATCCACAGATATACAGGAGAGATGGCACTGTAACGGGTGTAAAATTACACACATGAAGTATGACGTATATCTTCTCCATTAAGCAACGCCGCCTTCTTGTGACAGCTCCACACCTTCGCACGCAGTCTGGCTTTTGAAGGCTTGCCCCAGCTTTCTGCAATTCCTGCCAACCCAGTAGTACAGTCTCCTGGCGCTCAGGGACTTGTCACCAGGTAAGGACGTGTCTCCTATTGCAGGCTGCCTTTACGTGCTGTGTTTCAGGTAAACCCTTCGCCTTGGGGAGGTTCGTGTCTAAACCCAGTGTGTTGGTTCGAGATGCCCTTGTGGAAAGGGTTTGAGGTCAACTCTGGCTTCACTGGCAGATGCCGTTCTGGGAATGGAAGAGAAATGTTTAATTTATATTTACTATTTAGGAAAAAAGCTGTAAGTGTGCTCTTTTATTCCAAAATAAAAATGCGTTAATGACTGGAGCGTTTAGCGCATTGGGGATGTCATTGTTTTCAATTACGTGCTATTCTGACGGGAGAGCACAGATTCTTAGGCTGAATGGAGATTTGCGCTGCAGCTATTTGTGCCTTTTAAAACATTTTCTTTACTACTTTAAGAGAAAACTGTAAAATGGCAATAATGACATATTATTACAAGTAAATTACACTGTAAAATAGCATTAATATTGCGGTTGAAACCTAGAATTTGAAATAAGATGGAAATATTCATTTGCACACAGCTTTTGTTCTTATCAAAAGTGATTTGGATTAGGAACGAGATTTACTTAGCGCCTGCACTCGCAGGCGAGCTAATGCTCAGTCACCTGGTTGCAGCACAGGCTGTCAAGCTCATCTGTCAGGAGCCGCCACAGGAGCCTCGGGCAAAGCCCGGCACAGCCCCGGGTGGCACAGAGCAGCTAGTCCCAGAGGGAGCGGAGGTGCTGCAAGCACAGCTCAGGAAGAGCAGTGTGTGCAGCGATGCCTCGGGCTCGGTCCCTGGAGTGGCCGGGCAGCCAGGGCTCCGGCGGGAGCGGGGATGGCCTCCGTTTTGTCTCCATGGTGGAGGTGGATCTGCGCCGCAGCACGTGAAGCCCACTCTTCTCCCATCTAATGAAGAAAGACTAATAGGAATTAGAAATTAATAAAACCAAAGTGGGTGTAGGATAGTAATCGTGGACCTTGCGCTTATGGAGAGCACTGAACAATTTAATACTCCATTTCATGAAAATTGTCCCTTGAGTTTGACAAACCTGTTCTTTAAAGGTCAAGGGTTTTTGGTCTTCTTTTTCCCCTCCTCCACTCACACATGGAAAATTGTCAAACCCTTGAAATATCACTTCTGTACAGAGAAATTTTGCACTGGTAAGGTCTGCAGGAGAGCTCCCTCAGAGGGGTACATAGAACAGATGGGGTATCAAACTGCATTTAAGACATTCTTTTCTGGGCTGTGTTGGCATTAAAGAGTAAGGAAGAGGAGAAACCATTTTCTCTTGATTTCAATGTAACCCCTCTAAGTAGATTGCTCTGATAGTGGACCTGCATTTCAAAGGCCTGTTTGCCTCTTGCATGTCCTGCAGCAACATTTGCTCACGTCCATCACCTGCCTTTCAAGTAGGACATGCTATTGTACATTTAATCGGGACCACAGCAAGGCCCCATGAACTCCCTGTGGCAATGGGCCCTAAATCCTCTCGTCTCTCTGTACTTCATCCCCAAACAGAACGGTCCTCCCCTTCCTCGTGCCCCAGGTGAGGGCAGCCAGCTCAATGGGTGATCTGCCCACTAAGGCACGGCCATTTGATGGCCATGGGATAAAAGGGGAAAACCCAGGAATCCAATCACCTTTTTGTCACAACTTTTATTAATTTCCCATCAGCACAAAAAAAAGAGAGTAATAAATGTAGAAATGATCCTTCAGGCAACTTCCATTCAATGTTACACTTCTAGTGCTTCTTATCTCTGCCAAATTGAGTAATACAAGGAAGGCACAAAAGCTCCCGTTGTGGAATAAGGTGGAGAGTCACCAATATCTCTATAACGCTTCTGTGCAGCACCGATAGATGTCTGTTTTCTGTCTTTGCAGCAATTTTCCTGTGGCACAGAGAAAATGAACTGCCAGTTGCTGAATCCTGTCTTGTGCTCCTCAGGACCCCACATAGGGATGTCTGTGGGAAACAGAGGGTGGCAGGGCAGGCCAGAAAGCTCTGGTGTGCTGCTGCTGCCCTCCCTGCTCTGAAAGGTAAGCCCCAGGCAAACTTCCCCCTCCGCTGGATAAATGGGGCTGCAGGGAGGCTCACGCTGTGGCTGCCAGACTGCCCCTGGTCCTGCAAACAGCCTGTCTACTCCTGCCCTACTGATACACAGGGTGAGCTGGGAATAAACCAGCGGATCCTTGTCAGGAACACTCTTATTCAGTAATACCCAGACTGTGCGAAAGTGCATTTGGTAGAGGATGGAGAAGCACCTCCACCCACAGCCTCTTGTAGCTGCCTCCCAGCCCCAAGCCCAATGTCTGGGAGAGGAGCTGCGAGCACAGCATGTCTGCACTCCTTGTATTTCTGCAGTGAGGAGGGGGTGCTCCCATGACAAATCAGGCAATGTTAACATTTAACATGAGTTTTAGGAGACAGGAGCGCCTTGAAATTATGTCTGAGCCACTAAAAAAATTAAAAATAAAAGAAATTAGGATGGTGATGGGAGTTGGAAGAAGCAATCCCAAGGGCTGCCTACAGCTGCATGAGGCAGCCCCTGCCAGGGCTTGGGCAGCTTGCAGGGGGCTGCTGCAGTGGCTCTGCCTCCCTCCTTTGCTTCTGGCATCAGTTGTTTTAAACCTGGTTGTAAATATCCTGCATGCTTCTGATGGCATGGTCCTAGTGGCAATGAATTAGCAAAGCGAAGTGATGCCCAGCCTTGCATGTACGCTGCTGCTGGGCCTGCAGGATCAGGTGTGTTTCTGATGGGCAAATGACTTATTTTGGCAAACTGCAGTTTTGAAACATTTTTCAGTTCTTCCATGAGGAATAGCGTGAGCCGTGATATAAGACAGCCTCATAAAATGTATGTTTATTTCCTAAGTGAGCTCTTGGAGTGGTTTGGAAGGGCATTGGCATTGTGGCCATTCTGAGATGGGTACGTTCACTCTGAAATGAGTAGTTCTGTTTTCAAAGGCAATGGAGGTCTATTTGCACAACTTTTGTGTTTTAATACTATGGCAAATTGTATCTTAGGAGTATTCATGTATTATTTCTAGCAATCAGTAAAAAGACGTATGTTTTTTGTATTCCATTTGATGCCTTTACTTGAGAGGAAGTATCTTTAAACGCATTAGAAACAAAGATGTACTGAATCCCTGACAGTCAAGGTGGGCACCTTCAAAATAAGAAAGCTGATTTCTTTTGGGGGCCTAAAGACCAGCCCATGAGCCCAAAGGCATTTGGTACCTGGGCCTGGCTGAGGACCCCAGTGCCTGGCATGGGTGTTGGTTCCCTTGGGTGTTCCCACTGAGCGCCCACACCTGAACAATATCCGTCTCTTTTCAATTCTTTTCGTTTCAACATGCAATGTACTGAGCAGAGATACCCATCTGTCACACTACCAGTCCCATGTGTCCCCTTTTGGATGTAGGAAGTGACAACTAGGAATCAGTCTGGGAACGTGGGGTGTAAGAATAGATATCCTTCATTTGATGGTATTGGAAAAAACCCTAACCTCAAATCATTAATCAGGCTTTGAAAATGTCTCTAATAACACAGACATTTAAAAGCACTTTGTCAAAGTTAACTCCAGATAACAATGAGCAAATAAGCAAAAATAAGCACGAAGGATCCTGTGACAGGAGAGAGAAAATGTTGTCTAGGTCTTCCATGCTAACAGAGGAGTTTTCATGCTTCATATCCGAAATAACCGAAAAGGAAGGCAACATCTCAGGCCTGTTATGGTTTGCAGGCAAATGCAGCTTTAATCATAATAATCCCACTGTATTCAGTGAAGCTATTCTGTGCTTAGTTACAGATGCGCCTAAGTCTTTGCCTAAAGGCGAATACATTTTTATAAGCAAATTAAGGGTATTCATGCTCTAAATCTTGGTTATCCTGGTTAGTTAAATTGGGGACCAAGGAAACTTTTCTGGGTCAGAATCAGAATAGACTTACGTATCTTAATTATCTAAAAATTTTTGACAAATTTGATATTTACCAGTGCTCAAATGATGAGTGGGTATGTGGGAAACGCAGTGAAATACTGAAATGTTTGTGACATACTCTTGCATATTTGAAGATTTATGGATTTTGTTCATTGGCTGGGTTTATGAGGCTGCAATACTGACTGTGCATTTGTGCTTTCACTTCTTCATAAATCCACAGAAACTTTTCTGAAAAGTTTTAACTACAACATGTCAATGAACTATAAAGGAAAGGTTTATTTTGTATATACCCTCTTTACCTGAGGTCCATGGTTAGACTCTGCATTAGAGCTTCTGGCTCTCATGTGCTCAGTTTGTGCTTTTGATCATGCCACTCTTTGCACAAAGCTGAGAGAATTTCTGCTTCATAAAGAGAAAAATACAGACACGTTTTGAAGTCTATAGAAATGCATGTTTGCTCTTATTTTTGAGGCAGGGGAACTTAGGGTTTAACATCTCTACAGTTCTTCCTAGGTTTCTGTGCAATCGAAGTTTCCAAGGAGGACTTAATGGGGAATAGAAATCATTTGGTTGTGGTGGTGACGGTGCACTTGATACATTTTTCTTTAAAGGTTGTACACTGATAAAAATAGTAAGTAACCTAGTCTACTCATAACCGCTTCATCTTTAAGTTCATGCAAGTTTAGGGAGCTCTAAGTGACTAAAAGGATGAGTGGCTTAAGATTCACTGAGTGATACTGCAAATACAAGGACTGAAATACCAAAGGAGTAAAGAATATATAGACCTTTGCCCATTACATCAAGAAAATGAAAAAGTTGGGAAGGGGGAGGGGGGATTCCTGTGCTACATTTTTCAAGTCCTACTCCAAAAGGGGTAACCAGCCCATTAGTATAGGTGCCAGGAAGCTCGCTTTTGTGACATCTCGCCAAACACACCTACTTTCACTGGACCATAGAAAGATCAATCCTGTCTGAAAACCACCCATTACCTAAGACACCTAATTTATATTAGAAGCTCACTAAAAGGCACTGTCTGGCCCCCAACCTTCACTTCCAATGATAAAGAGGATGTTTTACACCGTGTGTGACACTTAATCAAAACCGATATTCTTTAACAAACCCTTAACCTCTAGCACACAGGAGTCATACGAGGCCAAGGGACAAGACACAGATCCAGCTCAGGGTGGCATATCCTTTGATTAAGATGATACAGATTTCCCATTTTTATCAGGGTTATGGATTCTGGATATATCCCTTTTTGATTTGTCAGCATTAAATTTCAGTAGAGGTTCAAGCCAAAGAGAGACCAAGACTACTTCTGTCTTCAACTGTGTATTAGGAGATAATTTCTCTGAATCTCTGCAGTAATGATCCTCAGATCTTCTGATCTTTCTGTAAGCAAGTTTTCCTGGGAACCTGGATTTAAACTATGGCACAAACCTTGCTTGCATCTGGGTCCTTTCTTAAGGAGGAGTATCTAAATACACTTATTCTGTGAGCCATGAAATGGACCTTTTTTCCTCTCCTCAGGTCTTTTTCAAAGAGGCAAACCTTCAAGTGAGTTCTTTCACCCTCCCTTGGATTTCTGGGGCAGGAGGTTTTACTTACGGAGTACACAGTACTTTAGACAAGGATTGCAAACTTCAGGGGGTTAGACAATTTTCACTGCCTGCAGTACGTTGGAGTCTCAGTATAGTTGACTTTACTCCTGGGGGATTTTTTTCTCTCCCCTCACTTTTTTAGGTAACCCCTTGTTCTAGCATTTGTATGTGGCTGATTTGGGCACAGAGAAGTTTCTCAGATTCCCCAACACAGGGGAAAGTTGGGCTGTTTTCCCTCTTTTTAGTCAAATTTTTAAGTTGGATGTTTAGATTTTGTTAGGAACATGGTTCTGCAGAAATTATTTCTAGTTATTATTCCTTGAAAATAACATGCTGCTTGACTATCAGTATGTAAAGAAGATCCTGGAAAGGGTTTTGGGTTTCAGTTGTATGTTTTTAAACACTGAAATGGCACATCTGTTCTGTGAGGCTCTGTGGCTGCCTGGAGAATGGCTGATATGTGCTCACTGCTGCCGAGCACATGATATCCTCGTTCAGCGCCCAGAAATGTTTCTTATTTAGACTGCTTCCATTTTTATGATCATTACTAATGCATTAATAAGAAAAATCTCTTTTTGTGAGGAACTGCCTTTCTCCTACTTCTCCATAGCAGCAAGCAAGCCCCCCTGTCCTCGCAGAGAAGCCCAGATCAACTACAAATTTCTCTAGCATAAAAAGGACAAGATTTTGCATGACTTTGGGATGCCAAGAAAAAGAGACAAGCAGGAAGCACTGGTTTGCAAACCTTTCAGGCATTTTTTTTTTTTTTTTTTTAAACACTGTAAAGGAAAAAGGGGAAATATATATAGGCTACTTTTAAGAGAGAACTTCAGTCTAAGAGAGAGAGAGACCTGTAATCATGTTAAATTATCATTAAAGGCAACTTCTGTTTAGTAAATGCAAAGCTGACAAGCAAAAATCTGGAGGACTGGTTCTAGTTTATGGCATACCACATACATCAAAGGTCAGCCTTTTATTCTCCTGTGCCTCGGTTTTTAAAACTTCGTTAATAAACAGAAGCATAATCAAGGAGAAAGACTTGCATCTCAGCTGCCGCTCCTAGTTCCTTACCCATCCTGTCTTCTTAATCAAAAAATTAATTGGGCCTTGAAATCTTATTTTTCTTAAATATCTTCAGATTTAATCAGTGTGTTCTGCTGGAAGCAATCTTTCACTTAAGATTTCATAGCAATGTAGCTAGAGAAACCATGTCATTTCCTGCATCAAATACATCAAAGTTGTGTGTGTTGGGTTTTTTTTAACTAAGTATGTCCTATGCTTCAGTTTTGGTCTCTTTGCTCTAAGGAAAGAGTGTGTTGTTTTTCTTATTTCTACCAGGGGGTGAATCTGCTCTACTGCAATGTGGACTAAAATTAATAAATTCCCAGGGAAGGAGGAGCAGGCCCCTTCTCCTGTGCCGTGTGCTTGGATGGGAGCTGACAGCAGTGGCAGGGATGCTTTCTGCCACCAACACCTCTGCTGCACATGGTACGAAGGAGACCCTCTTCGTATTGTCGTGTAATTAAAAGGCAGCCGCGACAGAGTGCTGCGACTAATAGTTAACACCATTTGGCAAACTGAGTGTTTTACAGGAGAAAGGAGTAGGTGGCCTGTGGGGAGCCTGAGGTGGGCCCAGTTTTACCTGAGCTGGAGATGTACAATTGCGTAGCAAAGCTGTGCGTGTTTAAAACTGTGTCTCGCTGCTGTCCCTTGCAGGACTGAGTCTGCCTTAGCCCTAACTTGGGCATTTGGTTTACTGTTCATATGTCCTGGCGAGTGCTTTAATTCTCTAACGAGATGGGAGGGTAGTTAATGTTTCGAGATTTAAAGCTTGCTGTTGCAGAGCTTTGGCTCCAGAGTTCGCAGGAGGAAGGTGCCCCTACGGGGCCGGAGGGATGGATTAAAATATTCAATAGTTCGCTCAGGTTGACTTTACATATGGGGTCGGTTAAAAGCTGTGCAGTCCCGTGGCAAGGTGCCAGGTTTGTGTTTCATTTCAAATTGAAGGTCTTTAAAGAGGCTTATGAATGCTGGGGGAGGGTTTTCTTTTTTGGCTTTGTTTTAAACCCAAGATTTGGCCCCAATGTTAAAGGCACTGCCCTGTGAGGAGGGAAATCTTGCTTGGCTTCACTGCACAGGTACAAACCCCATTTCCCACCCCTGCCCATGCTGTGGCTTCAGGCTCCCTCTGCTGACCCTCAACTCGGGGGACCCTGGGGGGCTCCTCAGGGCTGGGGGGTTCCTCTGAGGCTTTGTTAAACCTGATTTCAGCCCAGCTGAGGATACATAGGCATGCCAAGGGTCCCGGGGTGCAGCTTGCCCCTGCCTGCACACCAGGCACAGGCATCCCCACCGAGGCAAAGGTCTCCCCTAGTTACCCTCCCATCCTTTTATCCCCTGGCTGAGGTCCCCAGGGGCTGGTGACTCTGCGGTGTGGGGCACTGCTGTGTTTGGGGCACCTGCTTCATCCCAACCGTCTTTATCCTGTGGTTGAAAGTAAGCACTGGATACCAAGTGGCTGGAAGTAACCCCTTGCTCTGTGCATGGGGAACTGCTGTGAGGACAGTTGGACTCGGGTCCCCTTTCTCTGCTTGTGCCCCTGACAGGAGCCGGCAGCGGTGGCCTTCTGTTCTCTGAAGCTCCTCTCCTTGCTGGCTTTGCAAACCGCTCGGCTACACAAATTCCTGCATGTGCCGTCTGCTTTGCAAGGCACAAATTAGGCATTAAGTAAAACACCGCCTGCCTGTTCCAGCAATCACAATAGCGTCCACCGAGTGTGGACTTTTGTCCGTGTTCACAAATATTAATTAAAAAAACCTTCTTTCATATTTGCCCAGAAAGCAAGCTGGAGCTCGTTATAGCTGCATGCTCTATGGGAGCTTCAAAAGGGGTGAGTACGAGATACCTGGTAAAACTTTAACAACATATAATTAGATCTGAGTTGCCTATTTTCTGAAAAATATATAGAATTATTTGCCAGTTTTGGCCCTGGGATTAGGTTGTAACAAAGAATGCTGAGAGTTCTGAGAAAATTCAGGAGTGAAAATACAAACCAGCTTGACACAGACTAATAGAAGAAAAAAAAAAAAAAAAAAGGCTATCTTAAATGCTGATGGCAGGCCAACATCAGTATTTAGAAATTAAGCCCTAAATCTGATTTGTGGACTAGCAGCAGCTTGTGATGAGTGCTGCGGGGGGCGAGGGGCAGCTCCGGGGTCCCTGCGAGCGTTGCAGGAGCCGTCTGCGGGCCGACTCTGTGGGCACCACCCCGACGGCGGTGCGAGCCAGGCAGGGGGGCTCGCGGAGGGCGGCTCTGCTCTCGTTGCCCCAAACCTCCTGATGGGCTGGACGAGGGGGGAGGAAAATAAGACAACTGGTGGCACTGCTGTGGAAGGATTAAGACATCTGTTGATGCCCACCTTGGCCATGCAGCTACAGCCCCGCTTTCGCCGGAGCTAAGGCCCTGCTCCGCTGGCTGTACCTCCCTCCACGGCTTGTGGGCATACAGGTCCTGCGGAATCCCGTGCGTTCGAGGAGGGTGAGGATCTTGGGTTTTGCAAAACCGACCAGGAAAACAATTTAGAGCATCCCTGAAAGGTATCAGGAGCCCATCTAGGGCTGATAGATGCGAGCACTGAGAAGAAATCGAACTTATTCCATGGAGATGCAGGCTACAGCAGACACAGGCCATAAAAGACACGAGCAGATCACTCCTGTGCCCGAGGAGGGACAGTGCTCCCGGGGGTCCAGCACACCTGCGTGCCGTCAGGCCTTGGCTGCAAAGTGCCCTGAATCTCCATCACGCCCTTCCTTTCACTTCCACTGCTAATTGGCACTTTTTACCCATTTTTGCATGTGGAGTGTGTTAGTACAGGATAGCGTTATTATCAAATTAATTAGGAGCTCCCTCCAATTATTCCTGCTGTGCCTGACAGGCTCTCCCCGCTCCCCACCACAGGCTGATTGGCGACTATGAACTCTCCGGCTGTAAACGAGTGAGTGGTGTCATGGGCTCATTAACGGCGCTGCCTCGCCGCGCTCTCCCGCCCCGTCAC
The DNA here is from genome assembly GCF_013368605.1 of Nyctibius grandis. Lineage (NCBI taxonomy): Eukaryota > Metazoa > Chordata > Aves > Nyctibiiformes > Nyctibiidae > Nyctibius > Nyctibius grandis. Next base: position 14,788,266 of record NC_090666.1, read on the forward strand.
CTCCCTGTCGGTGCCAGCAGTGCCGCTGCTGGGCCGCCTGCCTGGTGCCAGCGAAGGGCCCAGCGAGCCCTGGAGCCTGACAGGAGTTTTTGGGTGCTGCTCCAAGAGGTGAGAGCGGCTGCCCCGGCTGGGTCCCTGGGGGCTCGGGGATGGCGCCAGCCGGTGAGTGACCCTGCTCCTTGCACATGCAAGCCCAGGCCTTCAGGTTGGCCCTGCACCCTGGCAGGGCAGGGGCGGCTGAGCAGCATGGCTTTAACTGGGGGGTGTGACAGGAGAGGGCGGCAGGGGACGAGCGGAGTGGAGAGGTTTATCCCAGCACCAGCATTGCTGCCAGCGAGGGTGAAGCGGCAGCACCTGGTGTCAGGAACAGTCAGCTGAGGCTCTCGGGCAGGGGACAGGGATTTATATGCTGGATTGTGCAATGTACAAAACCACAAAAGCAGCTAAAGCCAACCCGGGTGCGGAGATTTGCCTAATTGAGAAATAAGCACATTGTCATGGGTCAGTGACTACCCAGCTGATTGGCTGAGGCTATTTTATTTTGGAATAATTTACAGTTCTTAAATGGATTTGGAAAAGCCTTAATAGTGGTTATTAAACTATTGACTTAGCCTGACGTGTTCAGTGTAGCAATCCGTGTTTGTGTTTGTCGCTGTGATGAGGCTCCAGCGCCCCGGCTCCAGGGAGCTGCGCAGGGCTGGACACCAGGGACGGACAGCCAGGGAGGACATCAGCAAAGCGCTTCAGATCTCACCTGCATCAGAAACGATGCTTTGCTTCCCCGTAGTTACAAATTCATTATGTGCATCTCCATCATCATCTATGGAACCCAATCTAATGTTAAAGCTCCCTCCTGTTCAAAGAGTAGCTTTTTTGCACCTGTGCAGAAGCAGACTAATTTTTAACTCTTCTTTGCAATGAGTAACTTCAAGTGCAGTACTTGTTGAGCGGCCTTCTGGCCAGCAGTTCAAAATATTACACATTCATTTGTACCACAGTGCAGGATATGTTAGGTAAGGACTACAGAGCACGTGTTTTATGATGCATAGAAGAAATCCCTGCTAATGAACTAAATATCTCCAACCCATCAAGTCTGATGTCCACAGGTGATTTACAGAGCAATTCTTACTTTCTTTTTATTGTTTTCTTTTGCATGATGGTTAAAAAGGCAGTGGACAGATACTTGGAAGGCAAATGCCCTTTTTTTTTGCTTTGTTTAACCCCTAAAATGTGCACAGCACTAAAGGCTGGTCTTGCCTGAAATGCCGTTCTGTGGCCTGGCAGGTGTGTGTTAGTACAGAGGCTTTGCTAGGAGGAGTGGAGCTCTTGGATGTTTTACAAAAAGCTGTTTCTCCACAATGTCAGTTGATGACTGAACTCTAGTAGATGTTAACTGGGAAGAAGGAATGCTAAGCAGTCAGATTAAAAACAAAAAATGAATGAAAAATGCATTTTCCCCTCTAGACTCTCACTCCCTCATCTCAGGCAACATTATTGTTTCATTAGTTGCCCAGTTAGCCAGAACCCCTTCTGGGAGAGACAGGACCTACATTTCGAAAGGAAAACAAACAAACCAACCAACCAACCATCATGCAGAACCTCTCATCCATCCCTGCTAGTTTTCAAAGAAAAAAAAAATCAAGACTCCTTTAAAATCTGATAAAAGGGCAGAGGAGGTCAGAGGCTCGTGGGCTGCCTTTGGAGGTCACCTTTGAGGGCTGCAGTTGAGGGCTGCAACGTTTTTATTCCCCGTCCTCTCTTAAGATTGCTGCTTTGGAAATGTACCTTTGGTGTGAACGGCTCGCTGGACTGAAAGGGGATTTTTAGATTGCAGTGAAGAAGGAAAAAAACCACATATTCAGTACCAATTACAGAAATGGTGTGAAGTCCATTGCCAGGAGCGCTGGTGTGAAGTGCCTGCATACAGCCATGTTTCCAGCTTCAGCGAACCCTGACCGGCAATGGGAAACTCCCCATCACGGCTCATTTACAGCCAGGACTCCTCCAGCAGCCCGGGCTGCCTGGCTCACTCGTTGGCATGCCAGCAACCACGCTACTGCTTTTCCAGCCATTTCACAGGCCCAAGGTCAGATCAAAAGTCTCCTTTTCTGGCAGGGTTCCCAAGTTTTTGTGTGTGCTTAGCAATGCAAAAGTAAGTAATAGCAGCGACAAAGCCCACCACGTCCCGGCCCGGCTCTGGCACCCAAGCAGTCACGTCCTGATACGCCCTGGTGATGCAGGAAGGCGCCTGCAATGTGCAGCCAGGTAAGAGCTGGGCACTTTCTGCAGTAGCTTCTGGTACATCAACATTTCTAGGGCTGCAAAAAAGTGGGGAAAAGGTGTTTTGTGAGTCAGCAGTGAAAGTGTGTGTTTCCGCAGCCTGAGTCCCCTCTTCTTTTAGTCAACTCCTGGTAGCTTGGATGAGAACTTAAACTGTGGGCTTTGGGAATAGTCCAAATAAACCTTTGGTTTTATTTATTATTTTTTAATGTACCTGGGTATTTTTCCATTCCTTTTGCCTTTTTACCAATACTTGTTAGTATTTCTACTTTAAAAAGACCATGTTCTCATTTAATTTATGCAACAATTGTTTTTAGAGTTGACAGATATTTCTGTATTTTATATATATAATGTATATACATACACAAATACACTCTAGATATATATACACTACTGCAAGTGGGAGTTGCTGCTTTTCACACACACTTAGCTATCCAATAGCAGAGAATAACATGACAGTTTTCTATCATGAAATGAAAAGCACACACAAATTTAGGGGCTCCCTGTATTTCAGAACTGTGTAACGTCATTGTATTTACCTCCAAGTACTCTGAAGTATCCTGTGTGAGAGACTAATCTAGATAGTTTATGTAAGACTGTGGAAATTCAATTCCAGAAATGAACCTTCGCATCTCTAGGAACAGCTGGAGAGGCTCAGGTCTACTCATCCTGCTCAGAATGGACACGAGGAATTTGGATTAGATACAGATGGAGTGGGGATTTTGTTGATGACAAAGAGAGGCAAACATGTTGAGGCACAACTGCCTGAACACAAATGCATAGTATCTGTGTACATATCTCTGACTTTATACTATGAACACCATAAATACGCTACCATGCAAGAGGCAAAGCATATGCAAACGTAACAGTATCCCATTACCTCTCCAGTAGAAAAGAATTTTCATAACTCATTCATACCCCATTGAATAAATGCTAAGATTCACTGCTGGCTGTTAATTATCCTCTACAAAGACCTGGTTATTGTGTTCGATCTTAGTAAAGGCGCAGTTGTTATTGTAGTGTACATAGAGAGAATGGGGCCTGAGGGAGTGGGGAGGAAATATGCTTGTGCAGAATTTTAACAAGGAGAGCTCTGCTGCACAGAAGGGATTCATAGGGTGGGATTTTGATATGTGCTTCAGGAAATTAAGCTTTTTCGAGACAAAAACCTTGCTGTGACTCTCTGAATACATGATATCGCTCAGTATTTGAAAGACGCCAGCCACTTAAAAATTGCTTGCTATTATCAAAAGGAATTTCTAAGACTACTTTGACTGAAGAGGTAGAAGGGAGAAACTAGCCTGTTTTTCCCCTGAAGGCTACAACCCCATAATCATATCAAGGTAAGTGCATGCAAGAGCTCCCAAGGCCCATTCATCTCTCTGGGGTTTTTGAGGAGCACTTCGAGGCCACTGGCCAATGGCAGCAACCCACTTCCCCCACACCAGCACGGTGGAGGAACTGGGACCTTACAGGGGACCTTTCCCTGCAGGTCCCAGTGCAACAGCCCAGTAGGACGAGAGCCAGCTGGAATTGCCCTCTGGGCTGGGTGCAATGCCGAGGCCACCAGGACTCATCAGACTTCAGGAAAAGAAGGAGTGAGAACGAAGGTGACTTCTCCCAGGGAGCCATGTATATTCTCTGCTGAACTGTTGGAGATGCTGCAGCTGCGTGGCATTTCAGGGGGTCCAGGAAAGATCCGTTGAAGGTGTTATTTTAATGGGTGAATTCTTTCCTACATGCCCTCCACTATCTGAATGTCAGGCAGGAGGAGGCAAAGCCTCGTGGCATTTGGGTTGCTAAAGTCTTTGCTTTTGGTATGAAGTGTGTTGGTGACTCTAGGCTCACGTGGAAGGACTAGCCTTGCTCAGAGGCAGCATGGTGGCTGCAAGGAAGTCAACCTCTCTCCCTGTTTCTTTTTCTCATTTCAATTCCATGCCCCTCTTCTCCTTGGTTGCGCAGGGACAAGTACAGAGCTCACTTGTGCTGTTTTTTCCAAACGTGCATGTTGAAAGGAGAGAACAAAGCACATAGCTTCAGGTGGAAATACTGATAACAACAAGAAAACAGAACAAACAAAGCTGAAGAAAATAGAAGTAAAACTTCTATAAATACCAAGCATAGCTAGGGATGAAGGGAACAGAAGGAAGGTATCACAGGTCAGGAAGTGAAGCAAGAACTTTGGGGTGGGATATAAAAAACCATGAGACATCACAGGATGATCCACTGTTGGTCTGGCTTACCAGATGCTGGCTATGGCACAGCCCTGTTGAGCTGCCCTTCCCTGCAAGGCTGGCTGGATATGGCTCTGGTAGTCCTGCTGTGGCCTGCTCGATAGAGCTCGAACAGAACAAGGCACTTTCTTCTGCAGTCCCTAGTGGCTAATCCAGTACAGCAGTTAGGAAAGCAACACCAGAAGATGTAGTTCACTTAAAAGATATTTGGCTCCTTGACTTGTGTTGAAAAGGAAAGACCTGTGTGGGCTTCCCCCAGAATGCCAAACTTCGTCTGACTGTAACAGTGAAAATAGATTAAGTATATCTTCTGCTCAGTTGTGTTAAGTATTAAATCCTTTGAGAGTGGTTCTTCGCACCACTGTAGTCGAGAAGACTGGTATCGGTTCATGCTTAGAGCCTTCCAACTTACAGTGACTAGAAACAGTCATCAGCTAGAATCAGATCATTAGTAAGAGTCTAGATAGTGATATGTTGCTTTGTTCACTTCTTTTAAGTTCTTTGAGAACAAGCTGAGAGCTGCCCGCTGCCAGATGGCCAGCAGGAGCTGTAGAGCATCTCCTATGGTGAACCCATTTGGTTTAAACCTGATGGTTGCTGCTCAAATGGGATATGTGAACAAACAGAATCCCAACGCATTTCCACTATTCACAGCTTGGGAAATGTTGAAAGACCATTTTGTCTGTAAGTCATCTTGTTATCAGAACCATATTTTTGCATTTTGGCACACTCCTGGGTTAGAAGGGAAGACTGTAAATATTTGGGGGGTTTTAACAGTGTTACTATAAACTGTGTAGTATTCTAATAGCTGCTTGCAAAGTTCTTGTTTATTTGGGAGGGACTTGTAAGTATCACATCTGTGTAACTTTTATTGTTTAATATTAAAACATCTTGAGGGGATTTTAAAGATTTTTTTTTTCTCTGTTGATTTTTGTGATGAGTCAGAAAATAGTTTTTGATGCCTCTTCTGCCTCTGATTTTCTTGCCCCCCAGCTGTTGTCCTGCAGCTGCCACAGACACACACTGCACCTCCTGGGGTCCCACTAGCAGCACAGAGGGGAAACAGCCCCCAGCGAAATTCCACAGGAGGCATGCTGTGCTCCATGTGTGAAGCTGGTGGATCAAAGATGTAAACTAAGATTATGTGGGCTTGTTTTTTTCATTTCCTGCAGAGGGGTAAGACTTGCCTTAACTAGATTTACCTTCTAGGAACGCAGTGTCAGTGTGGAAGAACACTGGGTCTTCCTGCATCCTCAGTGTCCAGATTGTATTTATCAGCCCTACAATAAAAGGATACAAAAATGAATATGCAAAACGTTGAAGGGCAGAAGCCATCAGCTGGCCGGTGTCTAAGGAGTGTATTTGTATGCGTGTCTCAGAAGTGCAAGCGTGATAATGTTCAGGTGCTCAGGCAGAGCCACAGAGCGGGCAGACTGTCAGGGCTCCAACCCGAGCAGCAGTGAGAGTTTGCTTTCCCTCCTCCCCCCCATTTTTTCCCTTCATTCAACCAAGCAGCATAACCACCTAGCCTTGCAGCACCTACGTGCTGTTTTGCAACAGATGCATACAGCGCAGAGTACAGGCTTTTCTGGTATATACGCTGCATCTTGCTACTATGACTCTCCTAATCTCTCTCTAAGTGTGCTACTCCCAGTGAACAGCTGCCATTTTCTTAGGGCTCCATTCATACCACGGTTAGACATTACACTGCAGATGAACAGTCCATTTGCTTGTGTGCCCGCAGTTTTGGCCTGAAGAGTGGCTTATATATGGTTAGTCTTTACACGTGAGGGAAAGAAACACCAAGGCAAAAGTTCTCTGCAGGTCAGAGAGCTGTTGAGATGAGCTGGGCATCCGAATGTTCAAGCAAATGTGCATCAAAATACAGGATACCCTTATCACAGCGGTATTTGCGATCTTGCTTTTCACTTCTTGTGTTTCAACAGCAGAGGGTATGTGCTCAAGGGTCGCTGTTTCCTGGTCAATGTCATGCCTTAACATGATTCAGGGCAGCATCGGCGGGAAGGAGCAAAGGAGCCCAGCTGGGACTGCCAGCTCTGAAGGGTTTGGGCTCCCACAGCGAAGCCTGGATCAGCCCAAAGCACCTGGCTCCTCTCCTGGGAGAGACTGTGCACAACTGGAAGAAGAGCTAGAAGGAGGAGAAGCTGTATCCCTACCTGAAGAGTAGGGAAGGACATTGAGGACACGCCTGAAAAGAGAGAAGCCTCAGCAGGGCTGGCACACAAGGTAGGTGACCGCAGCTCCGGGCACCTGATACACAGCTGGTTTGTGCTGCGTAACAGAGCTCGCTCGGGACTTCAGCATGGAAGCGAATGCCTGTGGAAAATAAACGTGTGTCAAACACACAGGTGACGGATGGGGTGAGTAATCTCACAAGATACGTGAGAAAAACACAGAGACGAGACCAGCCAGAGGGGGAAGTACACCAGAGATTGGGTAAAAGGGGAAAAGAAACAAGGGAGGGAGAGTTATCCCTCCTTTTTTTGACAGTTTTTGGGGCTAAAAAAACTATCCAGTGTTAGCACTGAATCAGAAACATTTTTTTTCTTCTTTGTGTGAAATAAACTAGAATGTTTTTTAGATCAAGAACTGCCACTAAAATGCAGGCCTGCTTTCTGGAATGGAAAAAGAAAACTTACACAGCAAGAAGGGGGTTAAAACGTAGCAGGAGGAAGGACTTTATCCTTCTCCTCATCCTTAACCTTTTCCTGGAACTAGCTTTCCTCGGGGAAGGACAAGTCACGTAAAGCATGCAAATTGTTTTTTATATCATGATTTCATTTCAAATGTAAAAACAAACGTGCCACTCTGGGCTTTTTCTGGGTTTCGTGGCCGTGTGCGTGTGCATGAAGCATCACCGCTGCCTGCCCCACCGCCCCGCAACGCTCAGCATCGCCAGAGCAGCCAGAGAGCATCGGGGCAGAAAGGCATGGGCCGAGGGGCACTGGTGGCCTGGGGCTGGAGCCCTGCTGGGAGGCGAGCCCATAAGGCTATTTTCTATGTGACAGAGGGACAGACCATTTCCGTGACAGCCAGATACGATGACAGCGAGAGCAGCAACTGTGAGACCCACAGTGCGTCTGGACAAGGGAACGTTATGTCTTTGTTTTCGTTACTTTTAAAGTCTTCCTGTTACTAACAATGATCATGCTGAATGCTCCTTCCTATGTGCAAACGGGCTGCTTGCCCGCAGGCATGCCAGCGTGGTCTGTTGTGTAGCCGGCAGCGTGCGAGGAGCCCAGCCCGCGGCCGTGCGCGTGTGAACACCTCTGTGCCCCTGAGGAGCCTGGCTGTATCTCGTACGCCCACCCGGGCAAGTGAAGGTTCGCGTGGCCACCAGGTCAGGCTGTGGGGCATTTTGATTTGATCACGTCTCATTTATGGCAAGGGGTATCCCTGTATTTTTCAGCTTTGCTTTTTCCAACAGTTTTAGATACCTCATGTGGGGAAAGTAGTATCTTTTAAAGAATACATTCTATATTTGGTAATGATTCGACGCACGAACGTGTCTGAAGGAGAAAGGCTTTTCAAGCAGCATGCTGCTGGCTCAAAGGTTCCTCAACAAATTCTGCCCGGCTCTGCCTCTGAGCAGTGCTGCCCTCTCACCAGCCCGAGCCTTGAGGGATCTATTCAAGAACTGCTTGAGACTCTGCACGATGTTCTTCCATGGCCCCTTTCTTCTCTGGAAGAAAGATACAGGGAAACGTCAGAGAGAATTAACAACTTAGATGGGCGGACGGCAGGACTTGAAAACTGTACAGAGATGATTGAGAGAGAAGCACTGTCCTACAAGGAAACAGTTACTAACACTGCACAGGTTGACTTGGAAAAATTGGTTTTGTCTTTTTTTTTTTTTTTTTTTTTTTAAGTACAGCACAACCTTAAAAAAAAAGTGGAAAACCAAATCTAACTAATCTCCAGCCAGTATCTTGGCAATAGCACTAATTGACAAAATGTTGGGAATGGCTTCTATTAACATCCAGGATGAAAAGCTCAGGCTGGCTGTAATGCCCGGGGGCTGTAATGCCACACTTCCTATGCACAAGCACATGAGAAAAGCTCCAAACCAGAGAGCGCGGGCCAGGCAGCGGCAGGCTCCGCGTGGGCTTTGCAGGATTCCCCACTCGGACACTGAAGTGCCCAAGAGGACACCGAGTTGTTGATGAATTCAGAGACGCTCCCACCATTAATGCCTCGAGTTGTTTCCCTTCTGTGTAACTACAGATGCATGGTACAGGCAGAACCCAGGCTGGTGCTGCTTGGAAGTGGCATTCGTAGCTGGCCTGCTGCTTCCCAGGACGTTAACTGATGCTGTGTGGCAGCAATTTGCAAATTGTGAAGGCATGTGTATGTGGAAAATCTACAACAGGAAGGAAGAACATTTTCCAAAGAACAGAATGGAGCAGTAGCCAAATAATTAGGCTCTTGCTCCAGAGGACAAGGAAGAATGTTGTTCCATTTTTCTTCTTTGAGGTGGAAAGATGGTGAAAGTGAGGATGGATTGGGATCCAAAAAATGGGAGTTCAGTTCTTGGCTCTGCCATGACCTCTCACAAGACTCTCGATACTCCTGCACATCTCATTCATGTCTGTGAAATGGCAATAATCTCTTCCACGATCAACAGAGATTTGAGGAGAACATTCTCAATGGACTGAGTCCTCAGACAGGGAGGCAAAGCAGTATCGGAGGGAGTTCTCCGACTTCTATAATGGGCACCGCTGAATTACATAAGCAACAAGCCAGGCTTTCAAACAGTTTTGGAGTTGAACAGTGTTGGTATCCAACAAAGAGTAAATGTTTTATATTGGGAGATAAGGATATTTTGTTTCTCACAGTGTAAACAAGAAAATATTTGTCTTTATAGATTAGCTGCAGCAATGAAAGCACCTCACACAGTCACTAGTTGGGAGTTCTCAGACTCTGCTAATACATCCCAAATGGTCTGGTACAGACTGGAACGGGGAGTTTAATTAAATACGAGATATTGGGCAGACTGAGGCCTTTTTGCTCAGGATACAGCAGGTTATGTTCTCTGCGGAGGCTCTTCTCTGCTTATAATCATCATATGATGACCTGTGTATCAAATGTGGACAAACAGTAGATGAACCAATGAGGAAATGCGAGAAAGGAGCATTAGCTCACTGTCGTGTTGGCTGCCACTTGTTTTTGATGCGTGACCCTGTGGGAAATCATTAACGTACTTTAGTTCTTATTGATTTCTATTTCACAAAAGTAATATCTAACACTTTTCACAGAAGCCAAATTGGGGCTCTTTATGCTGGCTTTCACAAATAAGTTTCTTCTCCCCATGGAAAGCCCAGAGGCAGATTACAAAGTTTCACAGATCATTTGGAAACCCCTAAAATTGTTTTGTTTTGTTTTGTTTTTTTTCTTCCTGTGCCTTAGAAACCCGCTTCCCAGCCCGCCTCCTTTGTTACCTGAACATCATGGGAATAAGTAAATATTTTCTGACTACAGCACTTCCAACTAGGAGCATTATTGTGAATTATAGAACTGTGAGCGTCTGGGTCCCAGAAACTCAAAAACTAAAGCACATATTTAACTTCTAGTCCATGCAGAGTCGTACTGCCCTGGGGTCCTAACTCCTTAGGGAACAGTAAAGAAGAAAAAGGCAGTTTTTTCCCTCTGGCCTAGAATTAGCTTGCAGATTTAATTGACCTGTTTTATTGCAGATGTTTATGTTGAATTATCCTACTACAGGAATTATCATTCATCCAGGAAATAAAATGGCTCCAATGACTAACTTGAGTGTCACATAAAAAAAAAGATTATTGCCAAATTTCTAAGGTTTTATGATACTGTTCCTTATACTGTTAAAATGAAAGTAAATAATCTTAATATTTACTTATTTGACAAACATGCTGTTCTAACTTCCTCTCTATATCCTTCAGTATTGAATGACAGCACAGAAAGAAGGCTACTTGTCTAATTTATTTTAGATTAGTGTAGGAAAAACAGGGACTGATGGATCTAACATGCTGAACAGAATGGGTATTTATTTTCCCATAAAATTGCAAAATGTAGCTAGTTTAGAAGACTGTAACTTGATTTTATTGCTCCAAGCCTTGGAGATTCTTATTACTGTGCCAGGTCATTATTATTCTCTTAGCAACAAAAGATTAAAAAAAAGTTCATTAAAAATATCTCAGGCTAACCTCACACGTGTAGCAGCAAGAATAATAATAATAATGCCACACACATCCCTTTGTCACCCTGTGACAAGAATAGGCACTTCTGTTTTTCTTGGAGTTAACCTTTTTGGGAAGAAGAGGGGAATAGCAGGATTTGGCTGCTGAATTCTTTCATTATCTCTCCTTCCTTTGTGTGGGGTATGAAGGACTGTGGATCAGAGCACTGCTAGATATGGCTACAGGTATCCAAGGCAGCCTAGGTGCATTGATTGCCTCAGCACCTACAAGCAAGATTGCTGGGCTTGAGAGCCAAAGTTTCCTTGCTACACAACATGAAGGAGAATAAAAGCTTCTGAATGGTATTTTTAGAGACGTGAACGTGCCCAGCAAAGGAGGGTCTGAAGTGTACACTGCAGAAGAGAGGTACAGATGAAAGATGAGTTACTGTGATGGGGACATAAAACGGCAGGCAGTCATCCAGAGGGGACTGCAAATGTTGAGTACCAGAGTTTGTTCCAGGATGGGTGACTGACAGGTGATGAACATGCAACTCTGGGGTGAAGTAAACAAACCTTGTCAAACGTGCCCCAGCTATGAACGGGGAGGGGGGGAATGTGACCGAGACAAGCACTATAGCGTGTGAGTGTCGGGAAGATGGTGTGTTTATTGGTGCATCATGCAGAACCCAGTTTGGACCCTCTCTTGCTTTCAGTTTTCTTTCAGCATCCAAGCGAGATGCCAAAGACGCGTGGCACCAGTGTGCATGTCTCCCGCAGAGCCGAGGGTCCTGAGCTGCACTGGTAAGGGACAACGGTGCCGAGGAGCCTGACTTACCCCTTCCTCCAGCTGCTTCTTCTGCATGGACACTGCACCTCTATGACAGAAAAATCAGGGAAGTCGAGAGGCCCAAGATGTGTATCCCTCACCAAACTTCTGAGAATGGTTAGACCCTTGGACATCAGTGATGTGACAGGTTAGAAAGTGGGATGAAAGGCTTTTTTTAACAGCACTGGCTCTTGCTAACTTAAAGACGACCAAAGTCCTGGTTGCCAGGGCATGAAGTTTTTCTCCAGTCTCCAGGGTTCGAGAACCTGGAGATGCTGTTTTCTCTTTGTCTAGTGTGTGAGGCTCTGGTGAGAACATCCCCTGGGGTCTTTGAGAACACATTCCGGTGCTTCCTTTCATCTTGGGTTTCAGCTCATCAGGTTTGAGAAATCTGTTATGAAAAATAATAACAATCTTTTCTTTCCCAGAGTCAAAGGTCAAAAATCAAGCACATCATCTTCAGAGCTGGGCAGCAATGGAAGAGAAATCCAGCACAAACCATTAGTCCCGTGAGCTATGGATCTGATGGGGCTCGGTTTCCCTTGGGTGATCTCTTGTTTGGATTCTCCTAGGTGCACACAGCTGGCAGCTCCGACAGCAGCTTTTCCTGTGGGTGAGTATTCATAACAGCTTTGGTCTTTGCAGCTTTCTTGGTGTTTCATAAGGGTTTAACTGAAGCTGCAGCGGGTCTCTCTTTTACTTAGCAGCCTGTTTTCATGCAATGTATAGGAATGTAACATTTTTAGCCTTTATTGCTCCGTCAAACGTGGTTCAAATTGGCTACTGTTGTTCTTGTTCCCTCTCTTTCTCTTGCACAACGTGCAAGTATGCACATGCACATATGTGTGCACACATGCACACACACAGAGATTTATTATACATATGAAGAGCTAGTGATCTCAAAACCCCTTCTAATTTCTGTAGGAATCCAGGCTAGGAAAAAATGTACTGTAATGCTTTTTCCTTGGGAGAGGAAAAGGAAGAAGAACTAATTTTTTTTTCTATGCAGCAGACAGAATGTTCTATTACCACTCTGTTTAAACATAACATTGCTGAAAATCTGGTATTGCTATTGTAAAGTAAAAGATGTAGTGGGATCCTTGTCCTGGAACTGCATGCTTGTGCTTATGCACGGCACGTGTGCTTTGCCTCCGGTGCCTGAGCGGTCCTGCTGAGGCTGGAGGAAGGCACAGGGAGCGCAGGCTTGCCGCAGAGATCCTGTCTCCAGTACAACTTCTGGAGTTTTGCCACAGGAACAAAGGCATTTTACCCTTCATTTGTAAGTAATTAAGATGACAGTGGAGTTCTGAGTTTTTCCAACTTTGTGAAAACAAACTAATAGCAATGATCCACTTCAATAATTCAGACACTAATTGACATGAGAGAGAAACAATACATTAAAAAATAATTAACTTTCGTTAATTAATTTTTAGAAATAAGGACACCTGCAGCAAGGTGCAGGACGTTTGCAAGTCTCATTAGATTGGGAAGGCTGTGAAGTAATTCTGAAACTAAAACAGGTCAAAAGGACCAAGAGTGATCTGCAGCATGGTCTGAGAAGTAGCGTGAGCTATGTGGTTACTAGTGAGTTACAAAAAAGGTGATGAAGATGTGCATTTTTTAAAGACAGCTATAGAAGCCAGAGGATAATTAGCAGTTAAAAAATGTCTATTGGTGTTTTATGTCAGCACCATCAGTGTGTTAATTATTGTAATTTTCAAGCCTCAAATGTGCCTCTTTCAGACTTAAGCTGAAACAGATTGATGATTCTTTTACTGAGGCATTTCTTCGATAAATTTTAATTAGTATCTTTTTTCCCTGAAAACAGTTTTTTCTATGACCAGGACTGGAATTTCAAATCTTACTCAGCTTTTCCTTCCTTGGTATTTGTGATGCAGTTCCACTTCTCTGTGGTGTTGCAGGAAGGTAGGGTGAACAGATCTGTTATCATGGTCTTGTCCAAATTTTAAATTTTGACTTCTTTGCAAAGTAGACACAAGAAAACCTGAAATGACCCCTGGAACTTTCCACCTCCTTTTTCAAAGTTAATAAGTAGAAAGGCACAAACCTAATTTGTCCTGTTGCTCTTAATGCTTATGCCTACTTTAATGAAGTTATGCTTGTATGAAAAACCACAAAGCCTTTCTATGCCACCGTGGACATGCCAGAACTCTGTTCAACAACTGGGGTTCCTCACAGGGGAGTGTGAGGGGATCAGGCACCGTGGGGGCACCCAAGCCAGCCAGCCTAGAGATGGCATGGGCTGTGCACAGTCCCCTACTGCCAGCTAAAACAAAATGCCGAGAACTGCAGCGAGGTCAGGTCGGTCCTGCATCAGACAGCTCCTGGGGAAGGTTCTCCTGCCATACATGGCCCCCAGCCCTCTTCTGGAAGTCGCTGCCCACAACTCCTCTTTCAAAGATCCTGTCAAGGATCGTCGTGGGTTTTTTTTAAGAAACAAAAACGCCTCCCTCACCTAAAGATATGTAAAAGCTTAGAGCTGTTATCCAGGTTTATGAACCTCCTTTACATACAAAAATGGACACTCACTTGATCCCTCACTGTTCAGACCACCTTAACCCCGGGGCCGTTAGGCTGCTGGAACTGGGGCTGCTCACCGACACCCTGAGACTCACCAGAGCGAAAACGGGATGTGGTTTGGACTGTAGCCCCAGACTTCCTTCTCGAGGGAGCCAGAGTCCTGCTTGCTCTTGCTCTGGGAATGGGAACTCAGACTGAGATTCCTAAAAAATATGTCACTTCATCCCTCTAAAAATATTTCCTTTCAGAGTATATAACTCCTGCTATTAAGTTTCCAGTTTTTCAGTAAACATACGTCTGTGTATATAATTTGCCAGTCTTTCATTTCCACAATGGCCTACTTTTCTATCAGTACTATTAAAAGTGAAATGCCAAACTGGGAGAAAGGCAGAATCACGCTAGACAAGAAGTACATAACAAGACACATTTTTTTTTCTTTCAGGTGAATTTATCTGTGTATCCATTTATTTCCATTCCAGTTTTGTGATGGGCTACGGAGAAGGATCCTTAGATGTCATATTACCGATTCTGCAAGTCATCGTTATGGACTTCTTCCTCTGAACAGTTTTTCTAACCTTACCTAAAGGATCTATGATTTTTTTCCAATCATTTCTATAATTAAATTGTATCTATTGTGATGACCTTGAAGGGTAGGAATTAAGTATAAACAAACAGGATAATGATGGGGCCCAAAGGCAGTCACTTTCAGGAAGCTCGAAAAAAAGAGATATCTATTTCTCATTTAAGCAAGGTGAAGTGAGAGAGTTGTCTACAGTGATTTACCTGCTAAAGGGCAAGTTTTCACCTATGTACCTATCTGCTTTTTTCTGACACCTCCCTCCAAATGGGAGAGAGATTAGGTGAATGTTTCCTCTTTGTAAGAAACAAATGTTGTTCATTAAAAGAGTTCTTAGATGGAATAAGCTGACAATTGAATAAAAACCAATCAAATTTTACAGAGGAGATATAACTAATATACTCTTTATTTATTTGTATACACAACTAAAACCAAGACAGTACAATTAATGGGAAAAAAACCCCTCATGCAAGTACACTGAAATTCTTCTCTTGGCTTACTCACATAGTTTTAACACGAGAAAGAAAAAAAACAGCAGTATTAGTTTTCTCTAACATGTTATTAAGGACAGAGCCTGTTTACCAGTCAAATAGTAGATGTCCCCATGGAATGTGACAATTTGTAAAATATACAAAAATTTATCACCCAGGGAGTGCTGCAGCTGTAACAAACAAGGAAGAATTTCTGACTAAAAGGGAACATGACTTATTTTGTCCTAATTGCTTTAAAAAATTCATAAATGCAATGACTAGGCTAGAAACAATGTTCCAGAGGACTGTCCTCACACATTGGCATGTGTAGAGCCTGGACAGACTTTCTGTTGGCCCCATTCTTTGAAGATCTGTCATCTGTGTTGGTGAAGAGTCAGAGCCTTTAGGTTTGTGCACAGACTGGGTTGTTCTGTTCACAGAACCTGTTCACAGGTTCTCCCTCTTACTGTGGCTAGGTTGCCTGTCTCAGACCTCCAGTCAAGTGCAGAAAGTGTTTGGAGCTGGCATGTTCCTGCTGTGAGTGCTGTGCTATTTGTTTGCTAGGGCTTTCTTTATCCCGTCAACAGCTTCCACTGGACATGAGCAGAGCAGTGGAATCAAACATCTCCCCTGCTAACAGCTGGATCCAGGTACCACAGATTCCTCTCCCACCTTTCTTTAATGGAGTTGTTTCACACAGAAACCAGTATTTTTAGAATTGCTTTCCCATTTAAAACAGAAAAAATGCTCTTCTAAAATCCATTTTCACTTTAATAAATATTTGTCTTTTATATGGTCACACTTGGATACCATCACAGTTGTGCAGCGGACTATACAAATGCCTTGATGTTTCAGATGCTCTCAAGTACTGTTTGTGCTCCTCTAGAGGCTAGAAATCCTGGCCTACTGACGGGCACTTTACACAAACACAGCCAAAAGCAAGTTCCTGTGCAATCTAGCAAGCTTGACACCCTACATTAATCTACTTGTTGCTGCTGAAGGGAGTCCTACCTCTCCTCATCTGCTCCCATCCATGGAGCCCTGTACCCCACTGTGTCTGGTTTGACTCAATTTAGCTTGCCATGTGGGGAGCAGTATTTTCGCAGGGTTTGTTTTCTGGCAGTTGTGTAAGTTGATTAAATTATGGTGAGGTCAATGAGCTATTAGGTTGGCTCAGCTTCTTCTGGTCAAACCACACCTACTGCTCAAGGCTGCTCCTGCCTTGCAAAATTTGTGCTCTTGTAGCCACTCATCTCAGACTAGGGAGGTGCTTTCTGGGGGCTGGCGACACGATGCCAGCCAACACTTTTCTCTGACCACTGGTGATTTTACACCAGGCAAGGACTCATTTCTCTGTTGTTTTCTAAAGGCACGAACTTAAGTCATGCAACTATCTCCAACTACTATGTGCTGACTCAAGAAACCTCACAAGTGAACCTCTGGTCAGCCCTGCCTGCGGCCCTATGTAAAGATCTCCCAATGCTCTTAAACAAATGGGCCCATATGTGATGCAGAAATTAAGAGTGTGATGTCTAGGACTAGCAGCTAGATTCTTTTTCCTGTTTGTGAAGACTTAAAACAAAATGGAAAGGAAGGCCAAATTCAGAATGAAGTTGAATTCTAGTAAGTTTAACAGGTCTGATTCAGAACCTTGTAATTATCTTGGTTTTTTGTAGTACCAAGAAAATGTTTGGCACTTAGAAACCAAAACATATGGCCCTCCAGATTCTACTGAAATTTTAAACAGATGACTAAAGTAAAAGAAGGTACCTCAAATTCAAAAGGATACCTCCTCTGAATTGTTGGGTTTTGTGTCCTAGTTACTTTTTCAGGTATGAGATCTACAGATAATTCTGCCTGTTGTCCCTTCAGTAAAGGCTGCGTTTTAAGGTAGCCTGTTGAACTGAATCCCTACTGATTCTTCAATGTCGTTTTAAACCCACCCTTTCAAACTAGAGTGACCCAAGTCTGAGTTTTCCCAGTGGTACAGAACACACCACAGCAGAATGTGGTCCTGCCCATCTTGTCCAGTCGCATTCTAGGCTTCAGCATGGCCAAAACACCACTTTTACAGAGGAACGGAGTAACACAGGTGGAAAAACTGAACTGGACCACATACCAACAAACCTTAAATAATACATTCCTTTAAATAAATGCAGGGTCACCAACAGAAGGAACTACTAAAGACAAAAATAATATGTCGTAACTCCAAAGTTTCAAAGGAGTATACAGACAGAAAAGACATTTCCAATTATAGCCAGCCCTGTACTGGATGGTAGTTGCGTTAGGTGGTGCACTTCCTTCTGAGCTTGTAGCTAACTGATAGCCTCACAGAGACTGAGCTCCAAGACTTAAGCCAATGAGATATAAGTTACAGTGGTCAAATGCAGCACTGAGCTTACAACCAAACTACAGGGTAGATGTGAGTTCTAGCGTTCTTTCCAATTTGCATCTTGTTTGATCTTTCAAAACCTTCCCTGAAGTTTCATCAGAAGCTGGTAGGCATCACTTCCTCTCCTGAACTCTACTGCTGCTTACCGCAGAGGCTGCATCTCGGTTCTGACATAGCTGCATTTTGGTATCTGGTGGAGGTATTCTCATTTTGTATAGACCAGTGTCGCTGTCTCTGCATCTACACAGCTCAAATTACAACACACCATTTTCAGCAAATGGCTTGAGAATACATCCCAGGACCTGCAGTTTACCACAAGCAGCCTAGAAGCAGGAGGCAAGGGCTTAAAGAGACAAAGCTCTTCAATAATAAACTGGTCATGGGTAGTTTATTCAGATCACATACTGATACAGCACATCTGGTGAGTAATCTCAAGAAAGAGGAAACAATGGCTCCTCTAATTGGGCATGGAGCTCAGTCTCTGTGGGGATACCGGCACAGTGCTAACTCAGCAGGAAGACCACCACCTAACAGAACTTCCATCCAGTACAGATACAATAACCTCCCCGATGCATACAGGATTTTTCTAGCGAACGTCTTAATGTTACTATATTGATAAGCAAAAAGCTACAAATAATGTCTTTTCTCATTTCCTTTTTTCATTGAATTTTTTTCTGCTTCTCATGTTCTTAATCTCTGCTGGGAAGTGGTAAATAAACACACTTTATTTTTATTACCAGTTTCTTTTTAACATTTCTGACTAAGTCTCTTCTTTACATCTCTTTTTCATAACAGCATACCTTTTTTGCAACTTTCTTGTAATTTATTTTTTAATAGTCTATTATTTTAATAGTCTATTAATATTTTATTATATTTTGCTTTTTTTATCTGAATTTAATATTACCATCACAGTGTCCCCCTAATTTTAGGTACTTGACTAGAAAAAGTTGGTCCTCAACTAGTGTTGTAAAGCCTATTTACATCCGAGTTTTATTGCACTGAAAAACTCTTTAATATATAAAACCAGTCCCATTATTGTACTTCAAATCCTTCTGTCCTAAAGCATTGCCATTATGTCCCAAGCCTGCAATCAGATCCACACAGGTGAACTACTCTATTGACAACATCTCATTGAAGTCACAGAGCTCTCCACATACATCCAGCTGTTGAAGAAAGACCAACTTTCATACTTAAAACTAAGTCCTAGACAACATAATCTTCCTAAAGCAAAACACCACTGATAATGTGTGGCAATACCTTGCTAATTAGCAAGGGCCAGTTTTTCAATATCATTCCCACCTTCCCAGCATATGAACAGGAACTATTTCTCTTGCACATCAATCTTTAAATGAACCACTTCCTAGGTTATCCGAAGTCCAAAGTCACCTGTAGTAGTTCTGGTTCCAGGACGACAGGGTATCATCTATTTCACTAACCACTTCTGATACTCCAAAACAAACTGCAGATTTTATACCAGCTGTAGAAGACTTTTTTTTAGATACTACAGTAGTCTTGTAGCTCATGGGATCTTGCATTTTCATTTTTCTCCTAAAATCTGCTTATGTATATATACTGACTCATTTTTAAAGGTTGTGTATTTTAGCTTTTACTGACTAAAAATTATTTCTGACATTATAATATTATGTCAAAATAAATGTGAATTCTGTTCCTAGTCACAGTTTTTGCTTCTCAGAGTGTTCTGTTATCGAAATAAAAAAATATGAATTGCAAAAAAAGCTTCCTCTCCTTTACGGTTATGTTATTTAACTTGCCAATAACTGATTCTAAAGTAGAATCACAAGAGACTGTGTAAGCAAATACAGACATTTTAAAAACAGAAGTGGGGTTTGTTTTTCTTGGTACTCTGGAAAAAATTGTGACAAACAGCTTTGGGATTAATTTACAACTTACTATTAAAAGTCACCTGAAGGCACTCTCAACAATACCAGCAAAAGTAAATGGGCTTAAAATAATAAAACTACACATCACACAGTAAGAGCAGCCTTCCACTCACAGGGAAGATACTGCAGTCTTCCTCCATCATAACTTCCTGATATGAAATTCACATTTTCTCAGTGCATTTTTTCCTGTTCTGTAGTAGTTTCTAGGCTAAGCCTGGGCAGTTACCGCAAGGTCATAGTGCTGGACTGATTAAAAACCACTGTTCATTCTCTGCTCAGAGAGGCTGTGCAAAATCCTCACTGTATTTCTGGATTTCCTAGTTACTAACTTCTCCACGGGTTTATCTGGGTAGCCTGTGACTTCAAATACTCAGCACAACTATGGACATATGATGCTATGCTCACTGTATCTCCTAGGCAATTCTCAGTGATAATTACATTAAATATTGTAACAGGAAAGTAGGTTTGAGTTCTCCAGTCCAGTGCTTTTCAGCCTCATTCGTGGACTCCGTAGAACACCACTTGAAAGGTAACTAAGACAAACTCATTCATCAGGGGAGTCTACAAGCTAAGGGTCAAAAATCACTGCCTCAGCCTACGCAGTCCTGTCACCCTGCACGTGCATTTGGACATGAGGAAAGGCCAAGCTAAAGTTGTTCCCCTTTACCGGAACCCTCCACAAGCTACATGGCGTAACAGAGAAACAAGCCCCACTAATAATCATTTCTGTATCATCATATACTTATATGCTTTAAACATATTTCCTGCCCTAGTTTAGCAATCCAGGAGCTGGTGGTTTCCTTTGTGTTGCATAACGTGAGGGACAGAGCAGCAAACTGACGCCGAGGGGAATGGTAATTCCCCTTAACATGACTAAAATAAAACCTGCTGGCATAAACCCTTGGTTCGTGCCAAGGGCTGGCTCCCTCGCCCAGAGCAGAGCACGTTTCTGCCGCGACACTCCTGTCGGAAGGATGCGTCGCGTTAAAATCTTACGTGCGCCCTTATCCTCGATAGGTTTTATTTTAGAGAAGAGGCAAAGGAGCTTTTTAGATTTAGCCCGCCCGGGCCAACCAGGTGCGAGCCCGCCACGGCCAGACGACTTATGCAACGGCCCGCGGGGCCGGCCATGGCGCTGCTGCTCCCGCGGCCGCGCCGCCGCCGGCCTGGGGCCAGCGCTGACCCGGATCCTCCGTCCCGCCGGAGGGGCGGCCTGCCCTGCGGGCTCGGCACCCGGCGGCTGGGGGCCGTCGCCAGGCAGGGCCTGCCCGGGCGCGCCGGCCGGCTCCCCTGGGGACCCCGCGCCGACATCTTATCGCCGGCGGGGACAAAGCACGGCGGCGGCGCTGGCTGCTGGCGAGGCGCAGCTCGGCCGTCGCCCCCGGGCCGCGGCTGCCGCCAGCCCTGAGGGACGCCCCCGCCACGGAGATTTCAAACGAGGGCGGCTCCAGCCCGGCGCCCCCCGGGCACACACGCACCGCACCGCCTGCACGGCTGGGGGGAGGGGGGGAGGACAGGGAGAGCGCCGCCGCGCAGCTGTGCCTCTGCGCTGACCCCTGCGGCGCGGGCGGGCAGCCAGGCCCCGCGGGCCGCGTCGTCCCGGCGCGGCGGCAGCGCGGCGGCGGGGTCGCCTCCCCGCGGCGCGGGAGCCGCCCGGGCCCGGGCCGGAGCAGGCCGCGGGCTCCCGGCGCGTCCTGCTCATTGTTCCTCGCACCAGCCCGGGCAAACAGGAAGCCGCCTCGGCTTGGGGCGCCCCCCCCGCCCCTGGCGGGTGACTGGCAGGCCGCGCGGCCAGTGCGGGCGGCGGCGGCGGCGAGGCGCAGCCAATGAGCGCGCGCGCGCGGGCGTAGGCGGGAGTTCCGGGCTGGCAGGCGGGCGGGCGGGCGGCGGTGTCGGCCGGGCCCCCTCTCCCGCTGCAAGCCCCACCTTTCGGCTTTCCCGCACCGTCAATCAAAATAGGAAAAAAAACCCCGGAGTAGGCTCGGGCCGCCGCCGCCGCTTCAGCCCGTGAGCACAATAAGCATGTCCCCGGCGGCAGCCGCCTAGCCCCAGCCAGCAGGGCCTGTGTGCGAGCCAGCCAGCCTGCCTGCCTCCCGCCCAGCCAGCCAGCCAGCCGGCCGCTCGCACTCACACCATGACCGGTACGTACGCACCGACCGAGCCGCCCCGCGGGGCTCCCTGCTCCTGCTCCGGCCCTGCGCTTCCCCGCTCCGGCCCCCGAGCGTCCGCGTGCGAGCGAGGCGAAAGCGGCACTGAGAGCAGCAGCAGGAGGAGCAGGGGGAGGAGGGAGAAGAGGGGCAGGGGCAGCAGCACGGGGAGGAGGAGGAGGAGGAGGAGGAGGGCTCCGTGCGGGAGGGCGGGGGGAGCGCTGGGGTTAGGGGGGGGGGGAGAGGGAGGGAGGGAGAGGGAGGGGGGTGATCGCTCCCGTCAGTGACTCTCCCCTCCCCCTCCCCGCTGTGCCCGCAGCTCCCGAGAAGCCCGTGAAACAAGAGGAAATGGCTGCCTTAGACGTGGACAGTAGCAGCCACAGCGAGTATCTCCAGCACGGCAACGGCGCCGCCTCGGCCTCCGCCGCGGCGGCCGCGCCGCAGGTAAGCGCAGGCCCGGCCGGGCCCCTTCCCCCCCTCCCCCGGGTGACACGTTGTGAGCGGGTGCGGGAGCCGGTGCCGCCGCCGCCGCTTCCTGTGTGCGCGTCTGCGAGGAGCCCGGTCGCTGTCCCGCACTAACCGCCACCCACTTTCTCTCCCTGAACCCGCCCATTGTGGGTAGGACGCTCAGCCGTCACCGCTCGCTCTGCTGGCGGCCACCTGCAGCAAGATCGGCCCGCCGTCGCCGGAGGAGGATGAGGCCGCCGCCGCCGCCGCCGCCTCTCACTCTGCCGGAGCGGTGAGTGCCCGCCCCGCCGCTCTCGCACGGCCTGCCGGGGGGAGAGACAGCACAGCCAGCCCGCCCGCCCGGGGGGAGGGACGGGACACACGGCACTGCCCGCCCGGGGGGAGGGACGATAGCAGGGCCGACCTGCCAGGAGAGGGGTCCCCGGGCTCCCCTGCCTCTCCAGGAGGAGCCGGGCTCCCGGGAGGAGGAGGGAGCCTGGCTCCCCCCTCCCCCGCCATTGGGAGCGGCGCCTTCATTTACTTTCAAAAACGGGGGGAGGCGGGAAACCTCCGTCCCCCGGCCCTGGCACCGGAGCGGCTCGCTCGGCACCCGGCGAGGCTGGGAGGCATCTCACCTCCACCTGAGCGCACCCCCGGTATCCTCTGCTTAGCCGTCCGCCCGGAGCCGCGCACCCGGGCAGGGACACAAAATGAAGGCTGGCTGTAGGAAAGGATGTAGTTAGAAGTAAAATGGCTGTTTAGAAGCGAACGCGGTGGTGGAAAGCTGCTTCCTGTATCGACGCGGTTTTTTCTAGGTGCAGTTATCGTGCAGTCCCTCGCATTGCAGACTGGATTTCTGTCCTTATCTCTCATGCGCTGACGGCTCTGAAAGGAGCCTTGATGGCCTTGAGACCTTGTGTGATGAGATGGATCTTGCAGACTAGAAATGCATTCTTGTAGAAGCTAGTTTAACCATCTCCACAACAAAAGCCTAATGGAAACTCGTTATGTTCCTTAATTGGTCTAGCTGAACTCTCTTGTTGACATGTGCTCGTGAAGTTAAAAGGGATTGGGCATTTCTAAATACCTGATACATAAAAATGTCGGTATCTTAAAAAGGAGTTCCAAAATACCTTTTAAAATGGGATGATGAAGTATTTTTTGGCCTTAGTCCTTGGGCAATCACATATATTACTTTTTTTTTTTTTTTTTTTTACAAAAAGGCTTTTAAAACAAGCTCCTTTTTTAAAGCAAGTCTTGTTTTTTAAACTTACTGTACAACAGCCTAGTATGTTTTTAGGATTCTGCAAATAGGAAAACTGCAAAGCGTTGTACTGGTGGATGAAGTGGCTTTGGCAAGCTTTTAACAAATGTCAAAATGTTAATGATAATATTAAGTTTACTAAATGCTCGAGTGCTATGCTTCAAAATACTTTTAATTTGTACATTTCGGCTTACTTTACATAAAGGGAAGCTGCAGCAAAATAGTTGGCTGAGGTCATGCAGCAGGTTGTAGACTAATGACAGAGCTCGAAAATATATTAAGATTCTGACCCGCTTTCAAGTGTCTTCTGCTGAACCTGTTTGTTTTCTTCAGCAGTACACTTTTAAAAATCTTCCTAGACATTAAGTGCCTGATACCTCTAAAATTTGTTTCATAGTACCAGATGCATACAGCGCTGAAAAGTGGAATGTTGGGTCTGTCTCTTGCATAAACATATACATTGAAAAATGAATGATGCTTAAATGATAGCTTGCTTTTCTATATCCACCTTACGGTTGTTCTCATTTTAAAGCTGGAATTGTGCATTTTGAGGACAGGTTGATCGCTTAGTATGAGCAGTGCTAGGTCTGACAGGGCACTAGAGTGCTAGTACAGGACAAATGGTTCCTGATAGTTCGAAACGGGCAAAGCAGTTTTGAAATAGTACTTCTTTATTCCTCTTAAATTAATCTGTTGTGTTTAATGTATAAGGGGCTTTTCAGGGCAGGGCAGAAGCAATTCAAGAGAAGCCAAAATATTAGTTAAAACTAAATATGAATATAAACTCACTCACTACTTCTCATACATGCAGATAGGCCTCTCCTACATATTCACTGTGACTTAGGTTATAGCGTTCTGGTAATTTTTACACTCCTGCAACATAGCTCTTGAATGATTCAGAATATTTTGGGTGGAAACTAAATATAAATTGGAGGAGATACCTACAGTAGCTGAACTAGACACTGGACTGGAGTCAATTAAGATGACCTTAATAAAGGGAGAGGAGGGACTAAAGTCCCTGAAATATTCCTTGTGAAAAACAGAATGCCAAAAGTGGTTTAGTGCAATAAAGATTTTTTTTTTTCTGTTCCCCTGAGTGTATCTTATTGGGGGGTGGAAGAAGAAGGGAGGAGCTGAAAAGGCTTAAATTGTAGGTACCTCATAACTCATATGGAAAATGAAATCTGTATGCATGGACACAGACATATTGTCTTCCTGGGGTTTGTGATGCTCATCCCTTTCCCAGGAGTATAGATGAATCAGTTTGATATCTGTGTATGAGTGATGGCGCTTAGCATAGCAATGGGAAGGCAGTCCTTTCCCAGTATCTTCTAAACCTGGACTGCAGTTCTACTGCTGAATGTCTGGTAGAACTCTCAAGCCATAGGAATGGATAGTAGAATTAAACTCGGCATTTCCTTTTAGAAGCACTTGGAAGACCTTGCATGTATAAAGATAGCCTTGCTGTGTTTTGAGGTTATTTTGTTAATGCTTTACTGACATTTGCTTGGTAGGGACTGGCAGGGCTGGAGCCAGTATTCTAGGCTAGCCAGTTACTGCACACTGCTTTCCTGGCTGAAATGGTATGCTGCAGCTGCTCCCCAGGAGACCAGGAGTATGATTTAAAAGCAACAGCAACAACAAAACTCCCATAGGAATGCAGGGAGTATTGCATGTCTGGGATTTGGGGAAGAGCTGCGCAAATGCGATTGCGTTTGCTGTGATCTAGTTGGCCCTGCTTTGAGCCCAAGGGTTGGATCAAGTGACCTTCAGAGGTCCTTTCCAACTGAAACTGTTCTATGATTCTATGTTGGTATCTGAATCCAAGCCTGCTGTTCGAGTGGATGCCACTTTTATGCCACTGAAAGGATTAATGTGTAAATAAAAAGACTAATGTGGCAACTGCTTGGTATGGAAAGCAAGTGAAGAAGACAGTTGACAGAACTCAACCCTCTTCTCCCTTCCATCCTGTCAGTGAGCTGGGCAGGCCGTCTCTAGGCCACAAGGTTTTCAGCTTGGCCCAGGATTCCGGTTAGAGCTTACCTATACTTTTGGATGACAAAATACTAGCAGGCATTACTGCTAATCTCATCTGTGTGTGTTGATGGAGACTGCAGTCTTTCAGTTTAGGCTTTGACACCGTGATTTATTCTACCTGCGATCATCCAACACAGTGCTTTGTGTTTTGCCTGCTGGTGTTTGGTTTTAATGTAGATGGCCTTGAGTTTGTGGCTTGTTTACCTGAGAATCTTCCCTTGGTGGCCATACTGCTGCATCCATGGTTGGTTCAAATGCTTGCCGTGGAAACTCCTCCTTGAATATTACTTCCTGCTGGTATGAATGAAAGCCTTGCTGGGATGGTATGTGCTACTGCCTGACCTAGAACGACAGCTTGTATGTTTTGACCTCTCTGGATGTCTTTCCCTCTCTTGGGAATTTAAAGTCTGAGAAGTTTTAGTTTGGGTCTTCCTTTTTCACTGTTTATCGTTGACTAATAATTCTACTTCAAACTTCCAGATTTAGGATTCTTTTTCATTTAGTAATAAATTCCAGTTTAAACATCTGTGAAGATTTTAGCATTAGGTGAAAAGGAGAAGCAAAGCAGAAGGTGGCAGAGCCGTGCATAGCAGAGAAAACAAGAGGACACAGATTCTAAAATTTAGGTCCAACAAAGTTGATAGTCAGTTGTATGGTTAGTTAAGCATCATTTCCCCTTCCTAAGTCTAGGCTGACTACTTCTGATCACCTTTTTTTTTTCTTGAAGGTGTGGGGTTTTTTTTTTGTCCCCTCAAGGTTATTTTCAAGGTTATTTGCTCCATTGCCTTCCCAAAGATAAAATTGAGGCCCCAGGTCCTCTTTCTTGCACTTCTGGATGATATGGTAGAGCCTTCAGCACCTGGGTTGAAAGCACGAGTAAAATTAACCATTTCAGACAAACTTCTACACAAAATTCTAGTTTGGCATGCAGTTATGTAAAGATTAATACACATATATAGATTAATAATTAATAAACAAATGAGGTTATGTACAGTCTGGTTAAAAATGCCTCCTTGTTTCCATGTCTCGTTCCTTTAATACTGCAGCTTTCTTGTTTCTACTACTGTCAGGGATATTGTATTGTCTTAATTTAGACAGGTGCTGAACTTCTGCTGATTAAAAACAAGCTATTAAAGTTTTGGGTCCAGTTGGCCATCTCAAGCAGAAAGATGTAGCTGTTCCTTAAATGAGACACAATTAAATGTTAAATGTGTTTCACCACATTGGAATTGTCTTATAACATTTTAAGCAGCCCCAGATAATACTTTTTCCCTGAAACATTCTTTGATTCTTTAAATTTTTGACTTGGGCAAATGTATTTCTCTGAATTGGTTGGCTTCATTGGCAGAGGTCTGAAACATGGAACAGAATTAATTTGCCTTAACAAGTACCTTTGTGTCAGCTGAACCACAGTGACTGATGTTGAACGTGTTTTTAACCTATGGCAAATACAAGATAGAATGTATTAGCTCATACCTTAATGAAAGAGTTGAAGCAAGTGTGTTTTATCTTATATTTGTAATAACCTAAGAATGCACAGATAGTTTACTGTAGCTTGGTAAACACATGGTATTAAACACATGCATTAGAGCCCTAACTCTTTCATAAAACAACAATTTGGATGAGGCAGTGGCCAATCTTGTTCATTAGGTATGTGATTTTTAAATGTTTAGGAGCTCATGACTCATTATCTGTCCACCTCTGCTCATTTTGCTGATGCTTTTGCTCTAGGACTAAATGGGGCAAAAGTAACTTTCTGAAAAGTGCAGCAAAAAGCAGTCCGCAATAGACTGGCACAGATGAACGTTTGGTGGTTCTTTAGCAATAAAATACTGAAGGCTAATGGCACGTGTCCAGTTGATCACATTTGATATGTTGAAATGCAGGTGCCTACAACATATACCACTTCTTGTAGAGGTGGTTTTGCCCTTTCCAGTTTTAATTTGGTGAAGGATGTTTTATTTTTTTTCAACCCAAGTCCTGTCCCTCAACATGGTTTAGGTAACTTTTTAAAGGTATTTTGTCTTCTGTATATGATTCTCGTCTCCTTCCACATTTGACTAAATGTGGTTTTAATTTTCACTAAACAAATTGAACAAGACAATTACTAGATTTTTATTTATCATGACCCCTCACTCTTCAGGGATGAGAATTTCTGCTTAGAAAGATCTCTTTATTTTACCCGCTGGAAATTATACAAGGCTTGTTAAAGAATCAAAAGACAGCCTGAACAGCGGTTGTTACTTCCACTCTTTGGTAGTACTTGACCTTTCTTCAGGTGGATGTATCATTTGATTTTAATTCTTCCTGTGCCTTGTGCCAGCTACTCTCTTTGCTCTGTTCCTGTCTCTTTCTCTTGCTTCCTGATACTGCTTCCAGTGAACTCCCCGTTGCTTCCTGTTCTCTCCTCCTTGGCTGAGTAGTGCTAATGCTGAACTTTCCTCAGATCTTTGTCCCTTCCTTCTGACACAGAGCCTTGGACTGCAACCGTCCAGCCTTCTCTTAAAGGAGCAGCTTCCAAATAACTGCTGTCTGAGTATCAGTTGATAAGGAAAACAGTTGCTTTATCTTTACTGTCTTAAGTATTTTTCATGGTATTTTTCAAACTCTGGTCTGTTAGGACTGTGCTGTAAAGATCAGTAAGCGAGTGGGCTGTAGATGTTGCTGCTCATACATAGGTGGTAGAACTTTGAGTTACTACAACAATGCTTAATTGCTTGAGGATGCAGTGAAAGGTTACTGCTCGTTTTAGTAGGAAAAGGAGTCCAAGAAAATGTCCTACTAACTCAGCAGACTTTGAGAAAGGGTATAGCAGTCAAGCTGGTTATGACAGGTTGATGACCAGTTGAGGTTAGAGATAATCCTCAAATACTCTTTACCATATGGTTTTCTTCATGCTTTAATACTAGTAATTTTGATAGCTGCCAGATAGCTTCTTGAAAACCTCACCCTTTTTTTGCCCCTCCCTCCTCATGATTCATCTGGTAGTGTCCGATATAGCCAGCTGTAAGAGCAGCATGTGAATAACAGGCATTTCATATACTATGTGTAGCAGTAGCTTCATATCCACATGCATGGCTACCCTGAACTTCTCTATGGACTGACAAGTGCATCTACTAAAAGAGTGGCTCTGTTGAGCTAAAACCTTTACAGAGCACGATTTGAGGGAAGATTTCACTAGATCATGAAAAGGTGAGGAGAGATATGTGCTGAACATGAAAAGGACAAAGACCGTTGAATGGCAATATGGAAGCCAACATATGTTTGGGGAGGAGAAGGATAACAGATCAATTCCATATCATGAAGGAGACATGTTCCCTTTGAACTGTTTCTGTGGAGGATACTCATAGGTATTACCTATGAGTAAATATAGACATACTATTGCGTATTAGGTCAGTCCAGTTATAGCCTACATTCAACATTTGCTGGTACATAGTCTTAAATCAGTGAGAAATTAGATCACGCTTCTAATGGTTCCTATTACTTTTTCTTTCTTGTTCTAACAGATAGTATCAGCACATTATATTATACATTTATTTTGTAATGACACATATTAAACATATAACAGTCATATTTTTGCTTTTGGTATTTTCTGACTGATCTTTACCTATGATTTTTATGGGTCTTTTGATACTTTGTAAAAGTATACTAGTGAATTGAGTAATTATGAACTTTCTTAGCAGCATTTCAGCAACCAGTACCTATGTGTAAACAACGTTAAACACAAGTGTGTAAAGCTACTGTGGTAGCAGAGGAAAATGGATTTTTTTGCCTTATTCTAGATAAGATGGTGTGATATGAAATATTGCATAATTTTTTCTAATCTCATAAATTATAAGCTTGAAAGACTTAAGGATTTAAATATGTTCTTTAAATGAAAGGCTAATCAGTATGAGAGGAAAATAAAATAATAAAATGGAATTACCATTACTCCGTTTTCTCTTTCTGAGCCTTGAAGCATTAAGGCCATAAAATTAGTTTTGTTCTAGTGATGCTGTATGTATAATAAACTACCCGAAAGATATATATCTTAGAGAGCAAAAGAAGGCTAGCATTCTTTTTTATTTGCAATTATTATTTGTACAGCTCTTGAGAAGAATTTAGAACCAAGATGTGTGTTTCCTTATTGGAAATGAAGCTTGCCAAGCACAGTAAAACTATTTTTTTAATAAGTACTCAGACTTAAATAGAGTATTTTTCTTGTACATGGAAACATTTTAGTGACGCAGCTCGGAATAGGATAAGAAAGTGAAACTAGCAAAGTACCAGCCTACACTGTGGACTAAATTCACTCGGGTGCATGCCGCAGGATTCATTCAGGCTGGCTAAGTCTCAATGCCGTGTTAGAGAAGAATAAGCTGTGTGCTGTAAATTGCATATCCATGTTTTATTCTAAAGGAAGTCAGAGTGCAGCATCAGAAGAAAGCTGTGATATGCTCCGGTAACTTCCCTACCAGGAGCAATCACAGGATCAGTGCAGAAGGACAAACTAGAGCTTTTCTTTCTATGTCCTGTGAACTCTGCCAAAGAGACAGAATTTGTTTCACAGAGCTGAATGAGTTGTAAGAGAAGTTACTTACTTGTTACTAAATATTAAGTTATTCCATTGGTTTACTGTAGTGCCGTGAAATAGATAAGGAGAAACTTAACTACATCTTTTTTAGATTGATGGTTGTTTACAATACCAAGTTGGTTGACTACACAAATCTGTGCTAAGCATTGCAGGATGTTAAATCTATTTCTTAATACTCTATTCTGAAAAAGCTTGCTTTGGTAAAGAGAGGTAAGTGCAATTTACCTTTTCTTTACTGAATAAGAAATAAAAGCATACTACATCAGTCCTTAGGTTCTTTAATCTTTAACCATCTGGGGGTCTGTTCTGAAACATTGACCTTTTCTATTGTTCCAACTTAATGAAGATAGATTTCCCCCCCCCAACAGATGCATATGGCTAATCCAACTGTGATTTCAGTGTAAAAGGCCTTAGTTTAGAGGCATTCTTCCCTAGTGAAACAGTAACTCATACAAGCTTATAAACACTAGGACTTTGTATTATGTGTAGCTTAAACTGAGGCTATCCAATCTTCCCAGCCCTATGACTTAGTCACTTCTTAACACTCTCCATACTGCTGAGAGTCACAACATGCACATCTATACCATATATAACACAGAGTCAAAAGGGAGTGGAGCTCCAGGAGATACAGGCTTCACAGCGATTCCCCCACTTCTATGCAGTAGGTGCTGGGCTAGGTAAAGAGCATAGCTGAGTCCCAGGGTAACCTGGTGATGACAGCTCCAGCAGCTTCTGCCAGCTAGCCAGGGATTTGGATTACCCAGCAGCCCCCACACCAGAATAACCCTGCTGCTGGTCACCTGACGTAGCCATGGCACAGGAGCTGCATTCGACCTGCTCGCGAGCCACATGCAGCTCACGAACCACAGGTTGGTTACCCTGGCTTAGGCATTAGCTCACTTATAAAAATGTATTTTGTAGTTCTAATCCAGTTGCTGGTGTTCATATGGGCTACACTGCATGTTTTCCAGTAGTGTGTCAGTCTCCAGTGTTGAATTGCATGACTGTTCTAGCATATAGTCTGTGTGTCTCTTGTTTTAACTTTGTCTTTTCTTTTTTCTTTTTATTCAGACAGGGGATTTGGCTTCTGTGCAATTAACAGGAACTCCAAATAGATGGGAGGTCTTGTCTGCTGCTCCTGCCGCTATAAAGGATGAAGCTGGTAATATAGTACAGATTCCAGGTGCTGCCACAGTAACTTCAAGTGGGCAGTATGTCCTTCCTATTCAGAGTTTGCAAAATCAACAAATCTTTTCTGTTGCACCAGGATCAGATTCGTCGAATGGTACAGTGTCTAATGTACAATACCAAGTAATACCCCAGATCCAGACGGCGGATGGTCAGCAGGTTCAACTTGGCTTTGCAGCCTCTTCTGATAATGGCAGTATAAATCAAGAAACTGGTCAAATTCAGATCATTCCTGGCTCTAATCAAACCATCATTGCCTCTGGAACACCTTCAGCTAATATTCAGAATATCTTATCACAGTCTGGTCAAGTCCAGGTTCAGGGAGTTGCAATTGGTGGTTCGTCTTTTCCTGGCCAAGCACAAGTAGTTGCTAACGTCCCTCTTGGTCTGCCAGGAAATATTACTTTTGTACCCATCAATAGTGTTGATCTAGATTCTCTGGGACTTGGCAGTGGTTCTCAAGCCATGACAGCAGGCATTAATGCAGATGGGCACTTGATAAATACTGGACAGGCCATGGATAGTTCAGATACTTCTGAAAGGACTGGTGAGCAAGTTTCTCCTGAAATTACAGAAACTGCCACTGATAATGACTTATTTGTGCCAACATCATCTTCATCACAATTGCCCGTTACCATAGACAGTTCAAGTATATTGGAACAAAACGCAAACAACTTGACCACAACTAGTGGTCAAGTTCACAGTTCTGATCTTCAGGGAAATTACATCCAGGCATCAGTCTCTGATGACACACAGGCTCAGAATATTCAGGTCTCCACAGCACAGCCAATTGTACAACACATACAGCTTCAAGAGTCTCAGCAGCCAACCAGTCAAGCCCAGATTGTACAAGGTATTGCGCAACAGACAATCCATGGTGTGCAAGCAAGTCAAAGTATATCTCAACAGGCTCTTCAAAATCTTCAACTGCAGCTGAATCCTGGAACTTTTTTAATTCAGGCACAAACAGTGACCCCTTCTGGGCAGATAACCTGGCAGACATTTCAAGTGCAAGGAGTTCAGAACTTGCAGAACTTGCAAATTCAGAATGCACCTGGTCAACAAATAACTCTAACCCCTGTGCAGACTCTCACTCTTGGTCAAGTTGCAGCGGGTGGGGCGTTGACGTCAACTCCAGTTAGTCTAAGCACTGCTCAGTTGCCAAATCTACAGACAGTTACAGTAAACTCTATAGATTCTGCTGGTATTCAGCTGCATCAAGGAGAAAATGCTGGCAGTCCTGCAGGTATTTATTTTACTCTTTTCGCAGAAAATTGCTTTTTATTATTGCGTGTGATTGGTTTGAATGGTGATAATCGTACCATTATTGTCTTGCTGCGGAAGCCTACAAAATGCAGTGGGTTAAACATAGTGATGATAGATTTTATTTGAAACTACTGTTCCATTAGAAACCGCTGTAATGATAGAACATAGTCCCACCTCACTACTTCTAGTATAAGCTCCTGTAACTCCAAACTGCTGGTCATATTAGTTAACAGCACTTCTAATACAACGTTTATTGGTGCTTCTAAGTCTTAACCGTGCAGAAGATCTGCATACTAAATTGTGGAGGGGGGAATCTGACTATCAGCTACCACTCTTCTAAGACAGCAGTGTCATTAGTGTACCCCATTCTTCCTGGTCCTGAATAGATGAAGATTTCATGGAAAATCCAAATATTTATATTGATACAATTTTTTTCCCCTGAAAATTTTCACACCCCTGAGGTGCTGTTATTGATCTGGTGTTTTGTTATATTAGTTTTCTACTGATTTAATATCAGTGTTAAGCAGAACTGAAACAAGCATGTAAATATCAAAATGGAGGCTGTGCTTAAGAACATATGTGAATTTTCAGTGCTACTTATTTGTATTGTTTCAGAATGTACAATTGTTAATGATAAATTTTGCAATGTTT
Source organism: Nyctibius grandis (assembly GCF_013368605.1). Classification (NCBI taxonomy): domain Eukaryota; kingdom Metazoa; phylum Chordata; class Aves; order Nyctibiiformes; family Nyctibiidae; genus Nyctibius; species Nyctibius grandis. The sequence goes on from NC_090666.1 coordinate 14,821,232, forward strand.
TGTCTCTGTGGGCAGAGAAAAAAGGTAATTTTCTTGAAATAGGTATTTCTTAATGTGAGAAAAAATAAACATGCCTGTTTATTTTTGGTAAATTTGATACAGTGCATTCCAAATTTCAGGGCGTAGCTACCTAAAAGAAAGAATCAGAGATGACTGAGGTTCAAGACATTTTGCTGTACCAGAAGCCATTTAATCTCATCATTGCGGGGCTGTACCCAGGCTAGTTATGAGGGGCAGAATGAGCAGTAGAGGTAATTTGGGAGGGAACTTGCACAAAGTAGCTTGGGAATTGCTGTTTTGCTATAATCATGTGATCCAAGGCTCTGGTTCATTAAGATACTGAAGCATAAATGTTTAAGTAAAACATAAACGTTTTGTATTGTATGCATATTTAAGCATGTGAGAAGAATGCAATGTTAAGTGAAAAATGCCTAGAGGAGCTGCTGAACTGGGCTTGTTTCAAAAGCCTACTGATTATAATACTTATGTAGTTATTGATAATGTTATATTCTATGTCAGGAAGCTTGCTTTCCCTTTAGGATCTAAAATTTGAATTTAAAATAATCAGCTGGGATGTTTTTCTATTTCTTTTTTTTTGTTTTGGAAATGGCTTCTATATTACGGACTTACCAAGGCGAAGTTACCCAGACCTAGATAAGCCTGCTCTTCATTGGCTTGTAGGCAACAGCACCAAACAGATGAGCGCTGCTCACAGCATTTGCTCAGCTGGGTAATATTGATTCTTAAATTTTCTATTTCCAGTGACCACAGAGAGTCTTGGTTTGTCTCCATCCCACCTTGTTACCTATGAGGACAGTGGGTATAGATGTCAGTAACAACAAGCGTGTATTGTGCATGATAATATAGCTAAACTCAGATGTCAGAATCTGACTCTTAGAAAAAGGGCCCTGTGGCTGATATGAAATACAAGGAGGATGAGAACTTCTTTATTTTTTTTTTACTTCTTTATTTGGTATAGGATCAGGTAGCTAATGTTGCTTGTGGAGTAACATAGCAGAAACTTAAGGAGAAATACAGAAAGGAAAAGGAGAGAGGAACCAAAAGAAAAGACACGTGAAAAATAAGTTGAGCCTGGTGCGTGTATTAGTTTGTCTGTTTACGGTCCTTGAGAGTGTTTTAATGGTGGTTCATAATAAAATGCAAGGGAGTTCCATCAAGCTGTATTTTCCTGTGAGGAATTTCACATGGGAAGGGAAGAGAGCAAATGGAATATATGAAATGTGATTAAATAGGCAGAAGCAGTAGATGAATAGCAGAAACTATTGCCTGAAGTGAATAGCCATAAACACCTGGTTATAGTAAAGATAGGGTGGAGATTTATGGTGACATTTTTCCTACATGTCTAGGCATAGTAAATGGACTGGAAGGTATTAAAACTGCCATCCCCTAAATTTGGAGAGAATTTAATTGGTCCCTTCTTTATGTTACAAGAAACTCACTTTTCCAAAGTAACGATCAATGTGAAACTGCTTCTAACTAACAGAATCAGACTGAATTATCTTGATTGACCTTCAGTGTCTTTTCCGTATGCATGTGGTATTTTGTCTATATCGAAGTTGTCTGAGATAATCTTTTTCAGTGGTGTTCCTCCCTTTCTTATTTACAACCCCTTACAATATCGTATGGCACCCTTTCTTCAGGTTGAAGAATAAATATGCAATTAGAAGCAGACAGTGAAATTATAAAAAAAAATTTTTCAGTCAAAAATATATTGCTCTTCTGATCTGCAAATGAGGAAAACCAGTTTAGTTTTAAACTGAAAGAGGAAGGTATGTGGAAGGGACAGCAAAATGAGAGAAGTTTAAGCTAAAGGGTGAGAGGCTACTTGATTCCTCTTTTCTGCAAACTACTAACAAGCTTTGAAGCAAGGTAAGAAGAGTTTCCCTGTACTTTCTCCCCCCAGCCTGGATAATGCATTTCCTTCCATAACAAATACAGTCAGGCTGTATTTTCTGTTTTCATTTAGCAAAACTTTTCTACCTGAGGAAAAAAGAACATATTCCTAGTCTTGGATGGTTGGTAATTATCTGATGTCCAAATAACATAGATTGCTCTGTTCGCTGTGAAACTGCGGGTTAGGTTTTAGATTTTGGAGCTACAGCCCATTGTGTGACAGGTGTTCTTCCAAGCCTCGCTTCCCAGGTGAGCAGCAGAGGACATCTTTACTGTTCTCATGAGTGTGTGAGAGGAAAAAATGTCTTTGCCTGGGTCCTACATTTTGTTTACATAATGCAAAGTAATCACAACCCTAATACAAAGCTAATAGCTTTGTCCAGTAAATGTACCCTTTTCTTTGAAAACTGTCCAGTAATTATGCTTCTACCAAAATGTCCACTTTACCAGCTGTACATACACAGAGACTTCCATTGCACTGTATTATTCTGAAGAGTCTTGGCTGACCTTGTTTTCTCTTGGAATGTTTATTAGAGTTCATATTCATCCTCATTGTGCTTAGTGTTGTCTTGAGGTGGAGAAGGGAAGGGTATTGGTTAGTCATAGCTGAAATGTTCTTCAGCATTGCTTTTCAAAACAAAAAGCTATATCAAATAGTATCTCCATGTTAAACACTGGCAAAGAGATATCTTTTTCACCTGTGTTCTGGCTTCAGTCTTCTGGTCTTGAGAGGAAGTTAAACCTGAGAAAGCTCTCTAGTAGTCTACTCCTTTTGTTGGCAGTTTGTGATATAACACTGCATTGTGTGTAACAAAAAGAGCCATTACGTGCACAGTTCACGTTACTCTTGAGCAACTTACCTGTTCAAGAAAGGTATTTATTTTATTAGCATGTTTATAGATCTCTTCTTCAAACATTTCAAATAAAGTAACATTCCTTTTGGAAAAATACAGGGTACTGAAATGTACCAGCTTGGTTTTCATGTTTCTGATCCCGTAAGTTTTGTCAGTTTGAAAGGACTTAAGTTACTGAATTTTTTTTTTCCTAAACCATTGTCCAGACAAAGGAGACTTAACAGTGTTAATCAAAATCTAATTGTAATAGTGTCTCAGCTAATTTATTAAGGTACTGAATCACAGTTTTGGATTGGTTATTTCCTGAAAAAAGGCAATTTTACCAGGTCTTACCTAGGTTGCTTAACTTTTGTAGGATGCTGGATGCATTTTTTTGATACCCCTTTTGACTGTTCCAGTAGCATCTGAAGAAACTAGCAAGTGGTGGATGAGCCAACTAGGAGAGGAGTGCTGCTGGATCTTATCCTTACTAAGAAGGAGGGTCTGGTTGAAGAGGTGAAGGTTGAGGGCAGCCTTGGTTGTAGTGACCATGAGATGGTAGAGTTCAGGATCTCATGTGGCAGGAACAGAATAGCTAGCAGAATCACAACCCTGGACTTCAGGAGGGCCAACTTTGGCCTTTCCAAGCAGTTGCTAGGGGAAATCCCATGGGACAGGGTACTAGAAGGTAAGGGGGCCCAAGATGGTTGGTTAGCATTCAAGGACTGCTTCTTCCGAGCTCAAGATCAGAGCATCCCAGCAGGTAGGAAGTCAAGGAAGGGTACCAGGAGACCTGCGTGGTTAAACAGGGAACTGCTGAGCAAACTCAAGTGGAAGAAGAGGGTGTACAGATCATGGAAGGAGGGGCTGGCCACTTGGGAGGAATATAAGTCTGTTGTCAGAGGATGTAGGGAGGCAACTAGGAAAGCTAAGGCCTCCTTGGAATTAAACCTTGCAAGAGAGGTCAAGGACAACAGAAAGGGCTTCTTCAAATACATTGCAGGTAAAGCCAACACTAGAGGCAATGTAGGCCCGCTGATGAATGAGGTGGGGGCCCTGGAGACAGAGGATAAAAAGAAGGCGGAGTTACTGAATGCCTTCTTTGCCTCTGTCTATACTGCTGGAGGCTGTCCTGAGGAGCCCCGGACCCCTGCGTCCCCAGAAGAAGTCAGGATAGAGGAGGAATCTGTTTTGGTTGATGAGGGCTGGGTCAGGGACCAATTAAGCAATCTGGACATCCATAAATCCATGGGCCCTGATGGGATGCACCCGCGGGTGCTGAGGGAGCTGGCGGAAGTCATTGCTAGGCCACTCTCCATCATCTTTGCTAAGTCATGGGCAACAGGAGAGGTGCCTGAGGACTGGAGGAAAGCGAATGTCACTCCAGTCTTCAAAAAGGGCAAGAAGGAGGACCCGGGTAACTATAGACCGGTCAGCCTCACCTCCATCCCTGGAAAGGTGATGGAGCAACTTGTTCTTGGTGCTGTCTCTAGGCACATCAAGGATAGGGGGATCATTAGGGGCACTCAGCATGGCTTCACCAACGGGAAGTCTTGCTCAACCAACTTGATAGCCTTTTATGAGGACATAACCCGGTGGATAGATGATGGTAAAGCTGTGGATGTGGTCTATCTCGATTTCAGTAAAGCGTTTGACACGGTCTCCCACAGCATCCTCGCAGCTAAACTGGGGAAGTGTGGTCTGGATGATCGGGTAGTGAGGTGGATTGTGAACTGGCTGAAGGAAAGAAGCCAGAGAGTAGTGGTCAGCGGGACAGAGTCCAGTTGGAGGCCTGTGTCTAGCGGAGTCCCTCAAGGGTCGGTACTGGGACCAGTCCTATTTAATATATTCATTAATGACTTGGATGAGGGAATAGAGTGCACTGTCAGCAAGTTCGCTGATGACACAAAACTGGGAGGAGTGGCTGACACACCGGAAGGCTGCGCAGCCATTCAGAGAGACCTGGACAGGCTGGAGAGTTGGGCGGGGAGAAATTTAATGAAATATAACAAGGGCAAGTGTAGAGTCCTGCATCTGGGCAAGAACAACCCCATGTATGAGTACAAGTTGGGGGCAGACCTGTTGGAGACCAGCGCAGGGGAAAGGGACCTGGGGGTCCTAGTGGACAACAGGATGACCATGAGCCAGCAGTGTGCCCTTGTGGCCAAGAAGGCCAATGGCATCCTGGGGTGTATTAGAAGGGGTGTGGTTAGCAGGTCGAGAGAGGTTCTCCTCCCCCTCTACTCTGCCCTGGTGAGGCCGCATCTGGAGTATTGTGTCCAGTTCTGGGCCCCTCAGTTCAAGAAGGACAGGGAACTGCTAGAGAGAGTCCAGCGCAGAGCCACGAAGATGATTAAGGGAGTGGAACATCTCCCTTATGAGGAGAGGCTGAGGGAGCTGGGTCTCTTTAGCTTGGAGAAGAGGAGACCGAGGGGTGACCTCATTAATGTTTCTAAATATGTAAAGGGCAAGTGTCATGAGGATGGAGCCAGGCTCTTCTCAGTGACATCCCTTGACAGGACAAGGGGCAATGGGTGCAAGCTGGAACACAGGAGGTTCCACATAAATATGAGGAAAAACTTCTTTACAGTGAGGGTGACCAAACACTGGAACAGGCTGCCCAGAGAGGTTGTGGAGTCTCCTTCTCTGGAGACATTCAAAACCCGCCTGGACGCGTTCCTGTGTGATATGGTCTAGGTAATCCTGCTCCGGCAGGGGGATTGGACTAGATGATCTTTCGAGGTCCCTTCCAATCCCTAACATTCTGTGATTCTGTGACTTGAAAGAGAGTAGCATTGGCTTGTGAAGGGACTTTGCTGCTTATCAACCCAGACTCACTCAGCTGGAAGGTTCATTTATTTAAAAATAAAAAAAAAACCCTACAAACAGTTTTCCAGGTTGGTCTACAGTTGGAATAAAGTCAAAGGGATTCCTTTCAAGAGTTGACTCAAAGTGCCACTGCAAAACTGAGGTCTTCATTTCTACATCTTTCTTCCCAGCTCCTCCTCTGCAGGAGTATACACAGCTGCATATGGACTCATCTGCTTGCAGCCGTTGAAGCTTACAGTCATGCCTGTTGATCAGCTTATACCAGCTGATAGAGAGTGGGAGTGGTTGGCTATTTGTGGTGAGGACTTCATTCCATTCCTGCCAGAACCTGAAGTCTTTATCATGCTGAAATAATTTAGCTATTCTAAATTTGGCCAAAAAATTGGCAGACAGTTTTCAAGGTAATAGTTGCCCAAGTGACAACTTATCTTTCATCTGCTGGTATCTTATGAGGTTTTGGTCTATCATCTGTTAGGTAAAACAGTCTAAACCCCCAAACAAAATTAAAAATGGAGTATTTATAGTTTTACTTGTAGAGATGGTTGTTTCAGTGTTTTAATGCTTCTGGTGAACTAGTGCAGAATGATGTTTAAAACATAGTTTTCTTCTGGCATCTAGAACTTTATTAAAAGGTTTTGGCTGGTTTTCAGTATTACACGACTTAGTTTTTTATCTTTCTTTTTAATTTCCAGTTTTTAACCTTATTAATTTTGCTTTCAGTTACGCAGTTTTTCCTTCTAATGCATTCTTTATACCAAGCTTTTGAGAGAAGGACATGGTGTTGTTATGAAATTGAATCTAATTATTTAAAAAGGTCGTAGAAAATGCATGAAGTAAACTGAAGCAATGATGTTAAGTAAGTATTTTCATCTGACATCTGTTTTGGGCTATCCCATTTACATTTGAGGCATTTAGTTTGCATACTGTGAAAATCAGAATAGTTAAAAACAATTCCTCCACTGTTTTATTTTTTATATGAAAAATCAATTTGGGAACTCTGACAAATTGAAGTTAGTGCAGGAATTAGAGCTATTTATGTACCGATCTTGTGAAAATAGTTTATTTTCAACATGCTTAAATTACATTCCTTATTTTCTCATTGTTTTCAAAGGAAATTAATAAATTGTGGCAGAATTAGGCGATCATGCTTGTATGTGTTTCACACTCTTACTTATAACAGCATGTAGTAAATTATCTCACTTCAAGTGTAAGGAAGTTTGCATAACTTTAGTCTGATTATTTTTTTAATGCAGTATCTACTGCTGTGGAGTAGATTTGCGTTTTTTCTTCAAGTTCTTTAAAAGACTGAATTGTGGTATCCTTCCTCTGTGTCTGTACTTCGTGTGCTTTTCTGCTCTGTGTTCCAAAACAGCTCAGAGTCTAATTCATTTTCTTGCAGCCCATGGTGGTGAGGTGAAACTTCGTTGTATGTATGTTACTCTTAAGTGAATGATCTGTCATGTATGCTGAGTGTCTGGTGATGTAACTTACAAGGTCAAGGAGGTTAGCCTAAGTTATCTTAGGCTCAGATATCCTCAGGATGTTCACAAAAGAATATATTACTCAGTTTCTGGTACTCATTCCTTTTTCATTTTTCAAATACCCTTTTTACAAGATACTCCTGAAGCAAAAGGAAGACTCTATTACACCTGTGGGGATGTATGGCAAGTATCCATGAAGTAAAAGAGGCAAGGGATTTTATTTCCAGTACTGCTTCAACTTGAAAAGAAGGCTGGAAACTCATCTTCTGTCTTTTTGTAGTTTCAGCACTTCAGGTCCATTGTTTCAGATTCTGTGCAGTTTTCTTGCCTTTTGAACCTCCAGGCAGGATCACATACTTTGGTTCTTATCTCTCAAGCTAACTTGTCAGTGCATCTGGCTCATAAAAAGCATCTGAAGTTTCTACCAAGGACAATGGCAGTCTTTTCATAATGACTCACCAGGAATGCTCACCAGGTCCTAGTTGTGATTGCCCTCTTGAAGATAAGGCTGGGTTGTAGATGGGTTGTCTTTCACTGCTTGTAGAACACACATTTTTTCAAATGGTGGTAATTTTTAAGGACAAAAGGGGGGGAAATGCACATTGTCAGTGACATGTCCTCATTATTTATCATACAGAAATGATCGTTCTCAGTCTGCTTTAAACTTCATACTGGTTTTTAATCCATATATTCCACATATGTTTTGTACTTCATTTTTCTTAATCAAAATGTTTTACTGTATCCCAATAAGTCACTTGCTGTGCAGAACTCTCAAGTATGTTATATCAACAATGGTGTCATCATTGGTTTAAAAAAAAATTACTTTTGAATATAATTGTTCCCATAATCCTATTATTAGTGGCATTAATTCTTTCCCTACCTTTGAGTCTTTGTTTACCCTTTTTCAATATTATGACAGTGCTAGCTTTTTTCTAACCCACTGGAGCATTCGCATGGTCCAAGGCTTGCAGCATTAAAATTGCAGAGAGCTCTTCAGCCTTCTCCTAAAATTACTGAGTGAAAATTATCCTAATCTGTTTATTTATTGTTTGTTTTGGTAGCTGTTTTTACATCTTCGTGACTTACTGTCAGTGGGGAAGCTTTTCATTCTCATCTAGTGATAGGACCATTATTTGGTTTTACCTAAATACAGAACAGAAATACTTATTGAACAGTTCTGCCTTCCTGAATCACTGTTGACAATTCTGTTGTTTGACCCTAGCAGGAGTCTAATACTCTTTTATGTAGGAATACTTAACCCCACTGGTCACAGAATTCTCTGTGTCCTCCTGCTTTCATTACCTATTTCTGCTGTTCCTGGCCGCTTCTATTTCGAGCGTGATCAACTCTTCGTACACCTTTCTAGTTGTCCCCTCTTATATTTTCAACTATGGGAAAAAAGGAAAAAATAAGGGCATGCTGCGGCAGGCATTACAGTCCATAAGGATCCAAAATCTTGAGAATCTGTAAGACAGCACATCTCAAAGAACTACAGTTACCATAGGGTAAGTAACTGTTCTTTGATGCATAATGCGTGTTGTGGTAGGACTGACTTAAGTACTTTCATGATTCAAATTTTTAAATAATTGGCTTAAAATAATGCATAGGATCACTTGGAAATACAGTATGTGGCATTTCTTGCAAGAAAAACATAGCTCTATTTTTAAACATTTTGCTGGGACTGCTTAAATATGCAGCACTGTGAGGTTGCGCTCTTAGACTTGTACACAACAGTTGTTTTCCTTAGAAACTTAAAATCTGATGTAGGGCTATTGAAACCAGATGACTAGGTTTTTTTTCTGAGTTGACCTTCACATGTATTTCAAGATGACATTCTGTAGTGTATCTTTTGTTTCCTTGTAATTTGTTACATAATGAAAATGCCTAAATTCACACTTAAGTTTTGGGGGCAAATCATAGTAGTAATCATTAACTTTGTTGAGTTTCCTGTCTGAAAGGCTTGCACAGCTGGCCGATGAGTAGGGAGAGTTTAATTTAGATAGCTTAGTTTAGGAAGTTTAGTTTAGATGGGAATGAACAAGGAAAGTGTCTAAGAAATTTAAACATCTTTATTAAAGCTTCCTCACATCCAGAGATTAAGGCAAGATGAGTCAAGATACTGAGGGAATGTGGGTTGCACTTTAGAGAAAACTGAAAACCAAATTAACAAGAGAAGATGGAAAGGAGATGGGAATTCACATCTGTTTTCTTGGGAGGGATGGGAAGGGAAGCATCTATTTGGAAAAAATAAATTAATAGGCATGACTGATTACAAGACGTTGAACCTGCAGACACAGAATTTGTGATTCTGTGAGGAAATTGGTGTGAAGGTATGTGCAGTGCTTCTGCAAATCTGTTTTCAGTTGAAAGACCATATCTTTGCTTTTCAGATCAGGAACTTGTAAAGCTTAGCTGAGTAAAAAGGCAGAGTGGCTTTCAGCATCTAGGAAAAGCAGCTAAACTAGAAGCCTGCAGTTTGGAGGCAGTTAGAAGGTAATGCTGAGAGTGCCGTTATGTGACATTCTGCAGAGGCAGATAGATCAAATTAATGTGGTGGCGTAGTCCTCAAGTGAAGCATTTTTGCACTGCATCCTCTTCCTTCTCAGTTTATCCCTGTTTCTATGGCTGTTGGGTAAACTAATACATTTTCTCATAGATAAAGAAAATGGCATTTTCTTAAAGTCTTAGTTGAAACAGACCAAGATAGAACATGAAGCTTAACTGATGCATTCATCTGATACATGGTGAAGTAGGTAAATGACCTGGCTGTATCAGTGGGCAGCAGTAATTATCTCTACACTACAGTTGAAATGTACTCAAGAATAGTTTAAGCTGCATTTACATCTGCATAGTTTCATCCTATTAGTTTAGTTACTCTTCTCTGAAGCGCTTTAAACAAATCTCTTAGTTATTGTTTTTATTTGCCAAATACACTTAAACTTGCTCCGTATTGTAGCCAGCTCTGGCCTTTCTGTAACTGTGAAATACTACCTTTGGAACAAAATTGTACACCAAGGTCCCAGTTTCTGTCCTTTAGAGGACAGCAAAACCTAATACAAATCTAGCTCACTAGATACCAAGAAGAACTTGAACAGAATATATGGTTTTTAGAATCTGTAGGCAGTTTGAAACACTATCTTTGTCTGAATTTCCATTTCATACTTACCTAGTACTAGGTCTTGAGCGTAATGAAGAGGTAAGAGCATATAGAAATTTGAAAGCATGGAAATAAAACAGTAGTAAAGAAAATGTAACCTTCATTTAGCCTGTGTTTAATTGGTAGAAAACAGAAGTTGACTCAAATTTACCAGCGTTTACATCGGCTTGTCATGACCTTAGGGATTATGTAATTTTCTTTTAGGCCCAGTTTTTTGCAGAGCATGTCTAAAACCTAATATTGTGTCAGTTGAGACTGAATTAGAATGGAGCACTTCCAGAGGAACACCAAGGGAGAAATGTGGAGTCGTTGCTATCTATATGAATTTGCGTAATCTCCAGTTCCATTGCATTGGAGAAGCCACTTATCTTTTGCTCTTCTCCATGGTTTGCCCTTTCTACTTCTTCATTTTCTTACTATTGTCTAAATTACAGTGGCATCCCCTCCTCCCCCCAAAAATAGAGATGGAATTTTCCCTCATCTCTTGCAATAATGTAAAACCTACTTAGAGGGCAACAGCCTCATTGGCTCTAAGGACCTTGTTAAGGCAATCATATTCACTATGAGATTTGCTACAACCCATTCTCCGCTATACAGCATCCTGGAGAGGCTGGATAAACGCTTCATCTTTTGATATTTCCTTTAATTTTGTTTTATTTAAAGTATAATCTTATATATTTAAAGTAGAATTAGGTATTAAAAAGTCCTGTGTGTAAATTGCCAGTTTACGTTGTACTGTGTGCCTAGAGTAGAAGATGGTCCTTCAGAAGAATACCTAAAGCAATAGCTACACTTTCTGCCTTACCAATATAACCTTGAAACACAGCACAAAATTACAAACACAGTACTACTTTGACTTCATTTCAGTTTTGCATTTTTTTTAGTAATAATAATATAAACTATTGTATGTCCATGCAAATTATTATTTTCTTCAGTATCCTCAACTCTTAGGAGTGTTTTGTCTGTCCCTCTTTTTTTTGTCCAAATAATTTTCTCATTTATGCCTCCACCATTATAAAACTATTATGAACCTTTGTGCTGCTGCAATAGTGGTGGTGATTGGGAGGGGCTGGGAATAGAGAGACACTGATGAAAAAAGTGCAAGGAACTCATGATGAACGTTTGCGAAGTGGAACAAACATTGCATGAGTGGAAGGTAGAAAGTCCTGGATACTGGTGTGCAGTAGTAGATATTCTGGACGTGTTTCTATTATTAGGTGTATCTCTGTTATTAGAGTATGACTTTGAGGTGTCAATATAACAGGAGAAATCATATGTTACATGGAATGTTTGACTTCAGTAGTGGAGTTGGGTCTTGGAAGCACAGATCCATAACTTAATTTGATCCATTCATCTTTGCTAGAACATGTTGATACCTCTTTTGAAGTATGTGTATGCAGTGCTAACTGGATTCAGCTAGTGATTTTACAAACTCACTATGTGCCAGTGTCTAATGTTAGTAAGATCATAATGAAATTATCTTCTTCATACAGTGTTTTATTTCATTAACATTACTTTAATTCTTATTTTAAATAGAATGAGAGTTTTTACAATGTACGTTTTGTGGAACATTTGATTGGTTAAAGAATTTTGAGTATGGTGCGTAACATATCCAGTCCTAAAGAACTGCTTGGAGGCTTGAATTGGCCTGTGCTGGTAGCCTTGCTGCTTTGCTGTATTCAGATTCCTGTTATGCGCCCAGTTGCATGAGAGTAAATCAGGCTTTTGCCTTTTTTTCTAAAGTTGCTGTAAGTGAATGTTATTAGTATACTTAATAGTATCCAATATGAAAGATCAATTCTATAAACTCTTTGTATGTTGTATAGTGTTTTAAGCTTTGCCTATGTAAAATGAGTTTTATATATAACATGTATATAGAAATTATTATATATAATAAAATTATTTCATAGGTGAGTCTCAGAAAATGACTTAATTTGGTAGGAAAGGTAGTTTGTTGGCTAATGCAGAAGACTAGAACTCGCCACAGAGGTTTTCTAGGTCTTCACATGAAAAATACTTGTTATGTTGCGTCTGAAATTGTGAACTTCTTGTGGTAACAGTGTGAAGCTCAGTGTGCAGGTGACTTTGGACAGTGCAAAAGCTTCCCACAGTGGTTGTGCTGGATGTTACCACACGCATAAGGAGTCAGCAAAAGTGAGTGTGCTAGCTCCTGGATTCCCACAGCTCAGAGCCTGTCATATTCATGCAAACTTAATTTCTAGCATTGACTTTTGCAGCCAAACCAGATAAATATTCTAGACTTCCCTGTTTCTGACCTGGAATTCTCTTCCTGATGCAGTGGTTTCCTAGAGAACTATTTTAACTTTAGTTACATCAGTGGTGTAGTTTACAGCACAGTCCTGCAAGTGGTTATACATGTGCAACTAAAAGGAAAGCAAATTGTGGTGTTGGGAAAGACTGGACTGAGATTTTATTAGCACCGAGCAAATTTTTATGTGTAGCTACATCGTTTGTCTCTAAACAGAGGAATGCTGGAGATGATTTGGAAGGTAGGTCAGGTAACTATTACTTTTTACATGTTTTATCATTAATTTATTTCCTGATCTTTACTGGCATAGGATGCTGTTTATGATCTGAGCCAGAACAGTTTTTCTTAAGTTTTATCATGCAATCTGTCCAGCTTTGTCTTAATTTTTCATCAACATACAGATGATGGCCGATGCACTGAGTCCCAGAAAGAATTTAGAATGGCCACAGTGCTCTGTTACGGTTTCAGTGTTTGAGTGGGGTTTGAGTTAAGGATAAAAACCTGCATGATAACTGAGTTTGTTCTGGAGAGAAAGGAGTCTCTTAAATACATCCAGAAAGACACACAGCTTTTAGTTTGAAGGTTCAACAAAAGAAAAAAAAAAAAAAAAGTGATGGTTTGCTTATTAGTTTGTGCTAGTGGCTAATAATTTCTCTGAAAGAAATACAAAGTCAACTACTCTGCTGAACTAAAGAAGGGGCTGGAGTTCAGCTTTCTGAGACGATATATAGAAACTGTCTTTTTTTGGAAATCCAGACTTACAGGCTTTCAGCTCTTCAGGAATCCAAAATAGTGTTTAAGGGGAAAAATGTTCCTATTAAAATGTAAATTTGTTAAAATACTGGTTGTTTCACAGTGTACTGTGACGCTGTAGTTAGTTCTTGGATTAGATTGAAAGAATGCTCTGTAGGGAGAGGGTACGCATGCTTGAAAGTGTCCATCCCATGGGGATAACTTAAGAGGCTTTTTTGCATCCATGAAACTGCAAAAACCTATTTTGACTACTAGCTCATCAAAACATTAAAGTGGTTTGTGTGTTGCTTACCTCTCTCTAATGCTGAATAACATTCTGCCCTAAATCTTTTCTTCTCTATGTATAGTGGAAAAGGCATAAATTTGAGGTGAGAAGGGGAAAATGGAATAAGGGAGTGAATTTTTTTTTTTTTTCCTTAGATATCTTGTCCTTTCTTAGGTCAAAATCTTTTATTTAATTGATTTCTCATATTACTTCATATATCTCTGTGCATACTGAAAACTTCTGAAGATGTATCAAGAAAGGCTATTTCTACTACCACTAATTGAGAAATCCTGTGGAAACAAGAACGGCTACTCAGGATCATTTGAAACATACGTTTACATTTTTTTCAACCTCTGTCCAGCCTCCTGTTCCTCAGTTTTTCCCAAGTTTCAAGCAAGCAAAATCCTTCTGGTGACAACATTCACTACCAAGAACAGTTCAAACTTTAATACTTTGTTATAGCTTGTCTTCAACTTTGAAATGTATAGTAAGATAAACTTTTTAAATATGTTACGGGTTGCAAGGGCATAGAAGCAATGTCAGTATGCACTAAAGGATGTTGGCTTTTGACTGACACAGTGCTCTCAACAGCAAAAAGATTTGATCATTATGGTTTCCTTCTCTCTATTTAATGGGCTGCTTATGGATCTGTGTTTGTTCTTTTCCTCAGATATTAGGATTAAAGAAGAGGAGCCTGATCCGGAAGAGTGGCAGCTCAGTGGTGATTCTACACTGAATACGAATGATCTAACACATTTGAGAGTACAGGTGGTAGATGAGGAAGGGGACCAACCACATCAAGAGGGGAAAAGACTGCGACGAGTAGCTTGCACGTGTCCCAACTGCAAAGAGGGTGGTGGAAGGTACGTGACATTCAGTGTCATATAATGCACGTAATGATGAAAACAAATAATGAGTGAGGAAAAAAGGAGCCTCAGTTAAGAGCAGTTGTCTGCAGTGAGAGAAGACTATAGGCTTATGCAAAAGAGCTTTCTGCAATAAAGGACTGCCACTTTTATTTCTGGGTTTGCAGGTGGACAGGCAGCTTATTCCATCCTCTCTGAGTTACTCTGTTGAGATTAATTGGAAAAATATGGAGTTACATGCCACCTAGTACAAGTGAGGGGGATAGAACATTGCCCTAAATAATATGAAAATGAAATATTTTGGACTATGCACATCCGTGATTGGCTTCCTATCATATGTCAAGGACTTGATTAAAGGCTGTGTTCCTTCATTTCCTCACTGATTGAGCATTTTTTTCCCATTGAGCATTTTTTTGATTGCTTTAGAGTGTTACAAAAATACAGTTATCCTGGTTTTCTTATTCACTGGTTTCCTAAGAAAAACAAGGTTTGTATAACAACTCTAAATACCAAATTTTGAATTGACTGACTGTTCTCAGTCAAAGTGGAGATTTGGCTGACAAACTGGTACTAAGTTCCAATTTGTATAGAACTTCAGGGCTGCATAGGAAGCCATGTTTTATTATTTTACGTGTCAGAAAAGTATTCTTCAGCTTTTTGTTATTGTAACAAATTTATTCTATTCCAGAACACTTCCTCTTAAACATCTTGATTATGGATATAAGAGAGGAAGTAGGGATAATAGGCTGCCCTTTGCAAGTGAAAATATTTAGGTGTGTTTGTGCTTGATATAATTGTGCAGGGCATTCTTTCCAGCCCATTAAAATTTGTCCATTTTGATAATAGCTTCTTCTCTGTAATGGAGGTCTTATTTATGTGAGAACTATAGTGTAAATTATTGAGTTCTGTTTAAAGAACCTGTCAGTGTCCTATGGCTCTGAGAGCTCCAAGAGTACTGACTGAATATGTTTATTGTCACAACCACTCTTGTGGTTTTTAGCTGTATATTCTAGATACCTTCTCTGCAAGCATGAAGAGGTAATATCTTAGGCAGCCATGCCGAGTGAATATTAAGTGTTTAAGACAGAAACAATTTCATACATTTGCATTACAAATTAAGCTAGTGATAATATCTGCCGTTAAAGTTATATAGCATCTTTGTCCATCAGCTTCCTCTTGTTAAATTCCTGTGTGTAGTTCACTGAAACCTGGCACAGACATTTCTAAGTTCTTGGTGAACCTTGGCTCTGCCATGAAGATCTGCCCAAAGTACACCCTCGGTTGAGATTTGCTTCAGTCTGGGAGAAAACTGCAAATGTGATTTGCACTCCGTACTCTTAGGAAACATAGAGATCTTACATGTTGCATCTTCCTTGTGCTCTATTCCAAACTACAGTTGCTTTAATTTAGAGACATCTTTACTTTAAAATCCTCTTCCTCCTAAGTGGAGTTGCTATAACACCAAATTTTAAAGTTGAAGCCCAAGAGAGAATCTTTTTGAGAGATGGTTTTGATGAAGTCTGGAGAAGTCCAACTGAAACTCAGATATGGGAATTTGAGAAGGAGACGTGGTAAGAGCTAGGACAGAGTTTAGGTAGGTGAGAATCTGAAATCCACTGTAAAGAAAGGACTGGACACATCAAATGTACAAAGTAGGAAAAGTAGGACAGGAAGTCAGGACGTGAGAAGAATTAGGACTGGAATAGAAACAGGATAATGAAGGAGACAATGGTGGGGAAACAGAAAAAGAGTGAAAGTGCCTACAGTTGCTAGAGCAACTTTCCCACCAGAATGTAGAATTCCTTCAGAGTCTAGCAAAAAGGAGTAACCCCACTTGGAGGAATATTTTCCTCCTTCCTCTGATACATGTTGATCATGTTCCATAGCTGCTACAGTTACTGTTTTTCTCTAGTGCTGTAATTCTGAGTTTTGATCTGTCTTTCAACTCTGCTGATGACTTGCAGAGTTTCAGATCATAGGACATTTGCTTTGTAAATTTCTTCACTTAGCGTTCACAATTCTTAAAATGATGTTAAGGTTACAAAATTGAAAAGTTGGAAGTTGGCAGATGCCAAAGTTAAGATATCCTAGGCGACTTCAATTTAAGCCCTTGTGCATATGCATTATCATTTGGTTTCTAATTACATGACTACATATTATTTTTTGACCACGGTGCCATTCAGTGGATGGGTTGGATGATGCACAGGGAGTGAATCAGGGCTGTGTAATGATTAGCACCTGCTTCACTTGTTGCAGAAATTGGAAGGCATTCAGGGCATAAGATACAGGGCTGCAGCAACAGGGCTCTGAAGTTTTGGAGGTGTTTGTCTATCTGCCCCACCTTTTCCACTGCAGAAGTACTGAGTTCATTCCTGTCGGGAAGTTGATTGAGCTGAATTGTGAGCATCTACAGTACTCTAAGGAAATATGCTTCTGCTATATTGAACTTGACACCTCAAGCTGGTGGGTGTTTGACAATTTTGGCCTTAATCTCTTTCTACCTCATATTTGGATGTATGAAATGATTGTACTAGTTCAAGTTCACTACACAGGAGTGTTGCAATGTGATAAATTCATTAGTGTTTGTGAATTGCTTAGACACTGTGAGTGTTGTGAATGCCCATGATGAGGAAAATAAACCCTGGGGAAATTACTAATTCTGTATTTAAGATAGTACTTAAGTAACATGTAACTAGTGAGACAAGAAAAGCGCATTAAATCAGTATGAAAAAGCTGAATGGCATTTCACTCAATGAGTACAGTCCCTCCTGTGCACTGAATGGGGTAGGAAAAGGTTCACGTATGCAGACTTAATCATAATTTCATCTTTTGTGTGGCCTTAGTTTTGGCATTTCTTGTCTTTTCTGGATGCAGAGGGGAGTTGAGGGGCTCTTTCTGGTTTTTGTTGTTGTTTTTTGTTGGGTTTTTTTGACTCTCGATACAGAATTAGACTACATTGCAGTCTTCAAAGGATTTCTATTTGTACCAGTCATGTGAATTAGGAAGCCACTATTACGTTTACCTTACTTCGCAGGAGGGAAGGTAGGAAAGGAACAGGATGATGTACTAGTTGTGTAAATTAAAACATTACAGCTTCAAGCTTATATAGTAAATGGGGGATAAGCAAGGGGGGGGGGGGGGGTGGGGGGAGAGAGAGAGAGATGTACCTCAAAGGATGACTCTGATCCCAGACAGACTGTATTAGGCTCTGAGTTAGGGTGTCTGAAGTTAGGTGGAAAGTTCACCCTCCTCTCAGTTACATCTGGAGATTTCACCCTCCTCTCAGTTACATGTGGAATTACATTGAGATGTAACTACTACTGTCTGGAACTATAGAGGAACAGTGCTTCTGAGTACCACTTCAGGTACGTAACTCTAAAATACACATTCTTAAAATAACTAATAAGTTTATGTTTTACCCTTGAAATACTTATTTCCTTCTAGAAGTACTGCTGGACTGAAAGTCCAGTTTCTCAGTGGGTGAAGGTATCTCCTGCTGAAACCATTGCATTCTGCATGGTTACTGAGAAACGTTTCCAATCTTTATAAAGCTAAAACGTACTATGAAAATACTTAAATATTAATTGATTTGAAGATTCCAGTTGAAGAGTAGGCCTGAGTCATATCCTTTTGCTCAGTGATAATGGTTATTGGCCAGTGCAGCAAGAAAGGCCTCTTAGCGTGACGTGTTAGGGCATAGTGCCAGACTGTCACAGCTGCAAAGTGTCCAGATAGAATTTGGCTCATATCCAGTCAGTTTAGAGCACACATGAGGCAAACATGGAGATGCCTATATGAAACTGTGTAGAATAAATACACTTAGTTACTCATTCACAGTAGTCTTGCGGATTTCATGCTGTGAATCCCTAACTTTCCCCTCACTTTGAACTTTGGAGTCCACTAAGGAATTCTGGCACCAATCAGGTAAAGTGCTTAGAATTACGTATGCTACACCACCTACGCACACTAAGCTGACCATGAGTTGAACCTTGGTTTCCTTCAGTCTAGACTAAAGGTGCAATTAAGCAACTTCAAATGATTGACTTACGAATCTTAAAATTATTCTAAGGAAATTTTGATTTCATATTGTTTGTGTCACATTTATGTACTGTATCATGCAGAGTTACAAAATATTTGTACTGATTATTGTGGAGGGGAAGACTAGTATATTTGGAGAAGATGTGAGGATGAAATACCAAATACAAAAAAATATTCTATATACAGAAATACATTCTCAAATGCAGAAATACGTTTTGTTATAATAAGCACAGGCTGAGCACTTCTTAGGGTTACATGGGGTTGGACGGGCAATTAAAGACACAGGATAGTGGGATCCTGTGGAGAATTCTTTAAGTTACCAATACTGTATAATGGAGAAGAGCCATGCGTGTTCCTTTGCCTTACACTGCAATTGCTGGATCCCTTGAGCCACCAAACAAGAGGACCTGAAGAAGAGCTGTCTAGAACTGAATCATTAGATGAAGGTGAACGTAGAGCCTGAGAACTGTGGAGCTGGTTGCAGTAAGGCAGAAGGAGGAACACAGAAAATTTCTTCCTTGGAGTTCAGGAGCTGGGTGTTTAGAGCTGATAGATAAATGCCACTGGAACTGTTACAGGTACAGTGAGTTGTGTGTGGTGGCCTAGACATCTGCAGAGGCTGAGAAACTAGAAAAGAAAGGGGGAAAATCTAAAGACGTTTTGCTAAATGCCTTTACGATTGGCTGAATGTTCACAGCTTGTGAATATTGAGCTTTTGGGTATGTGGCATAGTACAGAGTTAAATGCCTGCCATTACAGTTAATTTTGCTTTTTAATCTTGGCTTGAGGAGAGGCCACAGAAGAGTGCAAACCTGACAGTTTAGATGTAGCAAAAGTTTCCAAAAATGGACATTTCAGCTGAGGTAGGAAATATAACAAAGGCAATGTTTGTCCTGGTCCAGAGAAGTGATCTTCTTTTGGGACATTTGAAAAAGGAAAATTAAGTCGAAAGTATTCTTGCCAAGACTAATAGTGATGGAAGAGCTTAAGATGTCAGGTCAGATGTCAGAGGATTTTTTGCATGAAACTTATAAACAAGCTGGATGAAACAGGCAGGTGAACTTTTTGTGATGCTAAGGATTGAGAGGGGGCAATAAAAAAAAAAGTAGGTAGGTAAGCAGGATGTCTTCTGTCAACATATCCATAGGCTCATATGAGTCTACTGCTACCACAGCAGGGTCAAAAGCCTTCTGGACTCTCTACTTCTGCTGCTGTTGAATTTGTTCTGAAGTCAAAACCTACATTGTCATGACAAATAATTAGTATGTAAAAGTGATAGTTTTTTCTTCTGAGACAAAATGACTAATGAAGCGCTGTGAAGATCGCTCTATTGAGACTTCTTAGAAACATTTTCTAGGACTTAATTGGATTTTATCTCCATACTTTTCTGGACTGTCTGGAATGTTCTAGGTGCATATGTGCTTAGGCTGGAATTCCCTTTAGATGCTGTGAGTTTTAGAGTGAGTTAATTTCTGTGCCTGTTCAGAAATGCTTGCTCCAAGTGCTGGCTCCTTGAAGCGTGTATGCATTTTACCCTGAACCCTCATTAGATATAAACCAGAATTGTTCTGAATGCGGGGATGAGAATCTAAGTCTAACAGTTGCTTGGCAAATCCTTCGGCCACTGGACTGTTGAGCCCTGAATTTAAGGAAACAAATTGCCCTGGGGAGGCAACTGAAAATTGTATAATCAGTCATGGAGAATGGAGTGCCCCAGACTCTGATTCCAGAATCCACTTAAGCTGTTCTAAGTTAACATTGCTGATGAATAAGGTGGCCTGATGCTTGGCTGCATTTTCCGATCTCCTCCCTTGTACCAGCATTTACCATTCATATAGCTGCATTGTCAGCCAGATCTGTTCCCTGGAGTGCCCCTTTCAGCAGCAGCAAACACTTAAATTGGCTAAAATCAATCATGATGCCCTGCGCTGGCCAGACTGATCTCTTTCTTTGGGTCTTCAGAGGCTCTTATCTTTCTCTGGTGATTTTATTAAAAAAAAAGTTAGGCTTTTGTGTTAGGTGCTTTCCCTGACTCAATCACCTACCATTTCAGTGAGGAAGCATCTTAAAGTAGGCATCAAGCTCAGTAGTCTGGATTATACTACGTGTGAATTATGTGTTCATTTTGATGAATTCTTTTTCCTGAAATACCAAGGAATTAATTTAAATGTCAGCAAGATCAGCTGTTTCACTGCCACTCCTTTTAGTAGAAATATTCAGGTTAGTATGCTTGTTCTCCAGCCCCAAACTGCTTCTCAGGTTTCCCCAAGATGCCAAAAGTCCCATCTGTTCTCTTCCCAGTTGCCAAAATCTCCAGTTTCCGTTTTGGCAATTGCAGTCATTTGTGTTTTTCTTTGCCAAAACTGACTTTGGTATGGTGAAAACTGATAACTGGGAGAAATTTAAAATATGAGCACTTCAGCATCAAAGTAGTACAAACTGCTGTAATGGCTGTATTTCCAACTTAATATACACGTATGCTTGCTAAGGATTACACTTCTGTCACTTAAATCTCACATGCTGTTGAATTTATAGTTTGTTGCAGAATTGGGATAGCATTCTAGAATTTAGTTCCAGCTTCTTATGGAGTGTACTGGACTCTGATTGTATTTGAAACAAAAATGGGAAGCTGCTCAGGTTTGTTTGCAGATCTATTGGTTTATGTAACCCCACTTATATGTATGACCAGTATTTAAGAGGAATGTATTTGAATGAATAACTTCTCTTTTTTTTTAACAGAGGCTCCAGCTTGGGAAAAAAGAAGCAACACATTTGTCACATACCAGGCTGTGGCAAAGTATATGGGAAAACCTCACATTTGAGAGCTCATCTCCGCTGGCATTCTGGAGAGCGTCCATTTGTTTGTACTTGGATGTTCTGTGGCAAAAGGTTCACTCGCAGCGATGAGCTTCAGCGACACCGAAGAACGCACACAGGTTTTCAGTCTTTGATTCTGGTGCATTTAATTAAAGGAGTGTCATGGAGAGGGCTTGGATAAATAACTTTTAAGAGGAGAACAGATATTTGTGTTGGGTTGATTTTAATGTAGTGTGACTTTTCTAAAATCAGCTAATACTTAAAGCTATGTATACACTTTGGTTTCTTAGTAGGTCTGAGGAAGAAAGAGAGAGACCTTTTTTGTTTCAGAACTGACATTTAAGCTAATATTTAATATAGCTTAATCAGAATACTTTGACTCAGGATCAGCAATGCATTCCATTTGTTTGAACAAAATTAGAACTGTTGCTCCAGCTTAAAACTTTAATAATTTTCTCTCATTTTAAAAAGGAAAAACAAAAAGAGAGGGCTAGATGTCCAAGAGATTAGATGTCATTCACAAAATCAAGGAAGAGCATGTGGTGGTGCATCGTTCTACATCATCTAGTTTCATGGTTAGACCATCTATTAGGTACTGTAGATTCACATTTCTCCTTTTGTCTAATACAAAGAAAAGAAATTAGTCTAGATCTTCCACCTTTTCAAGGAGCAGTTTGTTTCAAATCTATTGTCTCTATTACCTATTTTCCTGTGATTACCTTCTAGAATGTTCAAACTACAGGATGCTTACCTTTTAAAATTAGACTATTTGAAATACCCAATGACAATAGATACATAATCTATGTGCCTGTCAGCATTTACATTGCTTAGAAAACTGTCTTTGCAATGTCTATGAAAAATACTTTGTGTTTTGTACCTAACGGTGTGCTTTTGTTAGACATGTTGAATGCTTGAACCCAAGCTGAATGTTGCTGTCTGTCTGGATGGACAGCCAGATGGGTTTAAAAAAAAACCAGGCCAGTTGAATGACCCAGCTCAGAGAGTATGGTTAATGGCTCCTAGTATACTGGCACACCAAGGAAGAGTAGAGAACTGCAGGGATCTATCCTTTGAACTGTTTTAACATCTTTATCACTGACCTGGAGGAGGCAACAGAGTGCACTCTTAGGTCTGTGAATGACACCAACCTGGGGTGACCGGTCAATGCATTTGAGGGCAAGGCTGCTGTTCAGAGGGACTCAGGCTGAAGGAATGGACTGACAGGAACTGTATGAAATTCATCAGGGATAAACACAAAGTACTGCACCTGGAATGGAATTAACCCATGCAGCAAGACAGGCTAAGGGCTGACTAGTTCGGAAGCAGCTCTACTGAAAGGTACCTGGAAGTCTTGACAGACAGCACGAAGATGAGCAAGAGCCAGCAGCAAAGATGGCTGGGGCTGTATCAACAGAAGCAGAGACCCTACTTCTAGGGAAGTGATTATCCCCTTCTTCTCAGCACTGGTTAGACTGCATCTAGAATACTGTATCTAGTTTTCAGCCCCCAATATAAGAAAGACATTGATCAACAGGACTGAGTTCACTACAGGGTGACCAAGATGATCAGGAACCTGGAGCATTTGCCTTATGAGGAGAGGCTGTAGGAACTGGGCTTATTCAGCTGCACAAAGAGAAGAGTAAGGGCAGGGGGGAGCCACCATTAAGATGACAAAGGCAGACTTTTCATGGTGATGCATTGGTGGTAGGATCAGAGACAACAGACGTAAGTTGGAAGAAGAGAGGTTCAGACCAGATAGAAATAAAAACTTTTTCATTGTGAGGACAGCCAGGCGCTGAAACAGGATGCCCAGAAAGTTTCTGCAGTCTCCATCCTTAAAGGTTTTCAAGACCAAACCGGATAAATTCCTGAGCAACCATCTCTGACCTCATAGCTGACCCTGCTTAGAGATCAGACTGGAGACCTCCAGAGGTCCCTTCAAACTTGAATTACCCTATGATCTTGTCTGTCGGTCTCAAGTGTGAGTCTGCAGGAGCTCATGTGGTCTTCTCTGTCCATCATTTGGCTGGTTTTCTTCTCCTCTTAGAAGCTATTTATTGGTAATAATTGAAGTGAAACTTAGCAGCCTGAGGATATGAGATGGCAATAGTCTTTAGCTTGCTTGAAAGATCTCCCCAAACTCAGTGAGACACAGAAAAATAAATCAGTTCTTTTAAAGGTTTTGTGTAGGTGACTGGAAATTTAACACACAAGTTTATCGTGTTGGATTGCTTTTTTCTTCAGTATAGGTGTTGTTAGAATTCTGATTCTTAAAGGCAGTAAGTTATCTCAGGGTTTGGTGTATATGTGATATTTTTAATGTTACTGAAAACATTTTTTTTCTTATCTTCTGTGACAGGTGAGAAGAAATTTGTCTGTCCAGAATGTTCAAAACGCTTTATGAGAAGTGACCACCTTGCCAAACACATTAAAACACATCAGAATAAAAAAGGTATTCACTCTAGCAGTACAGTGCTGGCATCAGTAGAAGCAACACCTGATGATACTTTGATTACTGCAGGAGGAACAACACTTATCCTTGCAAATATTCAACAAGGTTCTGTTTCAGGAATAGGAACTGTTAATACATCTGGCACCAGCAATCAGGATATTCTTACCAACACTGAAATACCTTTACAGCTTGTCACAGTTTCGGGAAACGAGACAATGGAGTAAATATTACACGAGATACCTATTAATTGTGGTTATTTTTATACAGTAGTGAGAAGAATATTGTTCCTAAGTTCTTAGATATCTTTTTATTGATGTGCAAAAATTTTTGGATTGACAGTAACTTGGTTATACATGACACTGAAATGCCTTACTTTGTATGATATTCCATAGTATATTAAAATGGTAAAATTGCATGGGTTTTGTAGGTACTTTTGGAATCTAGAAGAGATGAAATTTTACCAAGTTATATTAAAAAAAAAAAAAAAGAATTTAATGATGGAAATGGTAGTCTAACCAAATGCATCAATCCTGTGTGGTTTAGTGTAAAAAAAATGAGAACATGTTGGTATTTATCTATTGTAAGATAAAAGAAGTTGATGGGTGAAAAGAAATCATGTTATGATAAAAGAAATTTTGTAATTTTCTTGATGACTGGAATTTTTATTATGCATAACTGACAAATCAAATTTCCAAGCAAATGTTACATAGTCTAGGCTTTACTTAGCTCATCAACTTGTCATTTTGAAGCTAATTATTTTAATTAGGTTAACTATGTACAATATTTTAAGCATTACTCTTGTAAGATTTTGAAAACTACATTTTAACATGGAACTCTAGGGATAGTCACCTTTTAAATCCTATTGAAAAGCCATGTTTAAGATTTAATTTGCCAAAATGATGTCTTGTTAATATTCTTTCAATAACCAAGGTGGGCAATATAACCAATGTTTAAAAAGCTTAAAATGTTAAAAAAAAAAAAAAAAATGTATAGGTTGAGGCATTTGGATGGTAAGGCAAATGTTAATAGTGAAGTATATCCCTTCTTTTGAACATTGGAGGACCAAAAATAAGGTGTATTGCGTCTCAGCAGTGATTTTTATCAAATCTTTTTCCAAAAAACATCTGTCTGCCAGGGCCTTAAAAGCCATCATGTAAATTACCAGTAAAATGTGACATATGCAAATACAACAGAAAAATCACTTCCATATTGACAGTACTCCCGAACATATGGATATAGTCATAGTGAACTAGGGGTTTTCTGAGGTTTTTATTTGTTTGTTGTTTAGTTTTGGTTAGTCAATCTGCATTTAAATATCAGCCATCTTTCCTTTTTTGCTTCTTCCCTTAAAAATTGTATGTATCCAGTACATTTAACTGATAAACATATATGTTTTTTATTATGCTGAATTTTCTTTTTATTTTTTAATTACTGTTTATATTTTCAAGTATAGAAAAATGTACAAAATGAAGTTATATAGCCAGTCTGTAAGTGCTATACCATTTTCAAAAAATGTACAACAATAATTACTGCAGTTCACCTATTTACAAACATTTGGAAATCTGTTCATTTATTATTCTTAAAACCACCTCAAATTTAAAGGCTACCTTATTGTACGTTTAAAGTGTATTATAACAGTGTGGTAGTTAATAAAACACTATTTTTTTTTCTTTTGACTTGATTTTACTGTACTTCTTGTTAACTAACAATGTGTAATTTCATAATACGTCTTGATAGCGTGAGATGCTGTCCTGGTTTTGTGGGGATAAAATTTATAGAATCAAGTTTCTGTTACATTTTGTTTCAGTTTGTGGCCAGCTGTGGTAGGATGATCAAGGCCATTAGCAGTTAAATCCAGGGCAGCTGACCCAGGCTGGCCCACAGGTGTATTCTGTAACATTAATGTCATGTTCACTATAAAAGGGAAAGCTGCTGGGGAGGGGTGGGGCTCTTTTTGCTCTCCTCTCTTCTCCCGTCCCTCTTCCTTCTCAACAATTGCTATCCCCGGAGCAACTTGCCACCGCTCTGTGGGCTAAGTATAGTTCTGTGTGTTTTGTATTAGCATTGATATTGGTTTTCTTTCTTAATTAAATGTTTAAATTTCAACCCACGAGTCTCCCTCCTTTTCCCAATTCCCTTTCTTGGTTGGGGAAGAGACACTGGGTGATAGAACAACTGGGTATTGTTTAGCCCTGGGTGTGGGCTAAACAAAGACAGATGCTTTATTATTTTGTGCTAGATGATGGGAAGTAGAAATGGTGTTTCCTTTCCGTATGGGCAAGGAGATAGTAATACACCACCTCCTCGCTCTCAAAAAAAACCCCCATCTATATGTGCACGAGTGTGCATGTACTATATACTATGTTGGTGTAGCGATAACTTTTTTGACCTTATGCTGAGCAGGACACGAAGGAAGCAGAGGAAATGTATCCTATAGAATATGAAAATGAAGTTGTATTGTAAGTCCTCTGACACTTACATGCTACAATACAGACAGTCTTGATAGGGAACAGTGGCTAAAAGTGATAATGGCCTTTTGCTTAAAGCATAGGGAGATATAATTGAGTACAAGGGGGAAAAAAGCTGTGAGCTTAGAAAATATGACTGGAAGAGTGGAGTGGTGGTTTTAAATGGAGTAAGAAAGGCCAGTGAGAACTGTGAGATTAAAGAAGAGTGATGGTTGTATATGATGCTGTAATGAAAGAGAAATTTGTATTTGTGAAGTCTAAAGTCTTGGAGTATCAAACGGCCAGAAGACAGACCAGGATAATTCAGGATAAACCAGGCAGAGTTCAGCCTAGAAAAGAGAACTGGAAAAAGTCATGAAGGGAAGATTTTTTTTTCTGCATTTGCAGTTTAATGGAAAAAAATGTAATGCAAACCTGTTGAGATTCAGAGCAACAGGAACTGGCAGGTATAGAGAAAAGGGAGTTAATTTGCCATCAGCTTAATCTTCTGTTTAGTGAGAGAGTGAAATTGGTTGGGAAGGCACAAGAGCAGCAGCTTAGGAGAGAAGATGGTTCTGCTTGGACTTGCACCGTTCCATGGATGTTGCCAATGTTTTAGCATGCTCTGAATGCACTTCCTTTAGACAGGTGAAGGGGCACGGTTTCCAAAAGCTGGTTTAGTTCACAGGGTATGTTTGTGTAAATTCCTTTACACATTTGTAATACTTAGGTTCTGTTTCTCATCTCTCCAGCCATTTGTAGCTATATTAGTGCATTATTTTAAGAGGGAAGGAAGAAGGTTATTTTCTTAATGAAACTGCTTTTCAATACAGAAGTTTTACGGCATGACAATTTCGCTGATGTGCATCTGTGGATGAAGGTGTTCTGGTGCCAAGGGTTTTGATGCCTCATTGCTGAAGATGAGATTGCTTTATTTCTCAGAACTTTAATGCTCAGTACATCAAGTGGTTACTTTAATGTTTAGGTGGCACAATTTTTCAAAAGGATATTTTGTTGTTAAGAGGCTTTGGAAGGTAGAAGTTTTGGATGGAAGTAACTGGAAATGTGTAGGAAGAAGTGTGATAGAAAGCCTGCAGTTCTAAGGGCTGTCTGCCTAATGGCTCACAGCCGTGGTGTTTGTGTTATTTGAGAATGCTGCTGCATGTGTTCGCATGTTGCATGATGGTGATTTTTGAAAGATCTCTGCTTGCCTCCGGGGCAAAGGTTCATGATCCCAAGTGTAAGGTCTTTGGTATATCTAGGATTGTTGCTACCTCATGGCTTGCTTTCGTGGTCACTCTAGCAACTCATTTGATGCCAAGACAAATCTGTGCACTCTGTAGCAGGCTTTCTGAGTTTATCTGAATTCTTCATGGTTTCCTGATGATGGTAGCTTGGTGTGCTTCTTGCTGCTTATTGGTACAATCTGTAGCATTTTACATATTTATTTTCATGTCAGGCTTCCTCGCTTGTATAGTTTCTTGGTACGGTAGCCTTTAAATCCTTGGATGATTTGTATCTCTTGCAGTCTGATGTAATCACTAATTAAGACGACCTTAAAACTGGTTCTGCAAGAGAACATGAGCTTGAGAGCAGCCCATGTTATCAATTTCAACAGTCAGGGTACTTATTTTCATTAAGTATAAGGCCTGTGCGTATGTACTTGCTATAATCTAAGTATTCTTTGGCTCATTCCTGAATGAACTAATGGTTTGATCCTTGTGAGTCCCAAACAACTACCAATTCTTGCAGAGAATAAGAGGTTTTAATCATTGCTGCTTACCAGGCCAAGGGGCAGGGTGACTAAGGAGAACGATATAATCACTGAAACACTTGTGAGGAGCAGGATTTCTGGTTTGAAGATTCAGATTTCACTCTGGGAAGGGACTCCACAGAGCTCTTCTTTCAGCTTGTCTGAACAAGAGTTATCAGGCTTTGGTTTGAGGCATTTTGACATGCTGGAATCAGTAAGATAAGCCTTCCCAATGGCTTCAGGAAAGCTCAGATGTGTTCTCTAACAAGTTGTTCTGAGTGTCAGGGAATGAGTGAATGGAGCTAATAGTCGCCTGTCTAGTGGTTCTTAGTTCTTTTAAGTAAAGAACTAATGAGCAGGTGCTGTCTTTCCTCCAGCTTTTCACCACCACCATTAACCACTAGAAGTGCGGAGCATGCACGTAGAACAGGGCAGAAGAAGCTGACATGGCTGACTCGGATCTTACCTGGCAGATGATATTTTCTGTGAAAAGACTATCTCCATTTGATGCTCCAGAATTGCTGTTCATTACTGCTTCAGTGTATTCTGGTACACCTTTCCTATAGTCCGTGTCTGTAGGATGTCTGCTAGAATCTTAGTCAGATGTGTAGGTGCTTTATGCAACCTCAAGTATTGCTCCAAATGGGATCAGTAATTTAGCACAAGAACCTGTGACCACACCTCTTCCTGGCAGTGAAACAGTGGTCTGTGGGAGCCTTCCACCTCTCTTGTCTAGATACGTCAGCCCTTCCCAATTCCCGAGACGTCCAAGAGGCCACAGGCAGAAAAAAAAAAAAAAGGTAAGCGTAAAAAGCTTTTCAGTGTGATTTTGGGGTTTTGCAGCAGTCCAAAGTTCAAGTTGTCCCTTTGCTTAGAATTGTGCTGCATGCCTTTTTTGCAGTGTCTTAGCCTTTGTGCTTGGAAAATAACTATTTATAAAATGTGTACATAATTTTTAGGTACACAATACATGATGTACTGTGTTGTATATAAGATCTACGTACATTTTTCTGTATATATGTGTGTAGGGAGGTAATATGTTATTTGACGATTCTTCATTTTCACCCAGAAGCCAGAAACATTCCCACCAGTGAAAACCAGTCCTTCACTTCAGTGGCAAGTCTCTGCTATCTCTGACAGTCATATCTAGCTACAAACTATGTATAGTAAATCCCATAGTTTGGTGGTCATTGGGACCTACAATTGCCCATACAAAGAAAGTTTAAGGTTTGCATATTTCGAAATTAAGGAAAACATAAAGTCTGCAAAGTAATAATACACAGCTCTTCTCTAATCACCTGGCAGAGAAAGACTGTTGAGGTGTTGAGCACAAGCTAATCTGGCACAGCTGTATCCCTTGCAGTGTAAGCCTTGGATCCCTGTTGGGACCTCTGCTACAGCCTTACATAAAAAGAAACGTATAATGCTCAAGTGTGGTTGGAGCAGATACAGGGCTGTATGGCAGCACTTCACCATATTTTTCATGAGCAGCACTGGGGAGTGGGTAAGAAGAGCTGAGGTAAGTGAGCTGATAACAAGCATCTTGTTAGTACCAGACACTGAGCAAGCAGTTAGTAGAAGAGTGCTCTTGTGGCACAGCTTATGGGCTGGTAGGAAGACTTGTGAACAAGAGAATGAAGTGAGGATGGCGGGAAAGAGGAACAGATGGGTTGGACAAGTGACTTGGAGCAGGGCTGCAGAAGGCAGTGGAGACGCATAACAGTAAGAGCTGATGCAATTTATGGGTCCTAATCCTCAGTGTGTCCCCCAAAAAACTTTCTGGGGTCCAGGTTCCAGACAGGTGTGAATGCAGCCATTCAAGGGGGCTGTAGATGGATCAAACAGGATGTGATAAAGTGAGGAAAGGGGGCTAGAAGGCAAAATTTGAGTGCTGCATAAAGCTTTCTGGCATTCATGATGCTTTCACAGAGTCCTTGCTGCCTTTTGGTTCTTTACTGCATTGTGCACCTCTTTCCTGTGGTAATTCTGCCAGGTCACCAGATACCGTAAAACCAGCAAGAGAACACGTGCTAGGCTGAGGTTTGCCACAGATAGGCATTATTGCTTGAGGACTGCTAAAGCTTCTATCTGGCAATATGCACTATTGAAGGCAATTTATGGTGGAGAAAAATAGATATGCATTGAAGATTGAACCGTGGACTGCTGCTTTAGCAGTGTCTTGGCTGAATTAATTTTAAATACGGGGATACCATGGTTTAAGAACTGGACTGGAAATTAAGTAGAGGGGGAGGCTTGGTCCTCTAGCAAAATCAAGCTTGTTTGCCTCTTCACCTCCATGACTCTTTTTCATGTTGGCTTTATTTATTGTCTGAAATAAAGGTTATTTTGTTTGCCTGATGCGGTTAGAGCTCGTCTACGCCACTCTTGCTGTACAAGAAGGCTGCAGCCGGCCTGTGATGGCAGCACAGGCCCAGGCCCTGTGGGGACGCTCGTGCCAGCGGAGGACCCACAGACCTCCACGCACCCTCACAGCCCTGCAGCTCCCCGGCCACGACTCCGCTGCGCCCGCCTCCACAGGCGTGCGCACACACACACACACACAGAGCGCAGATCAAGTAACATTATTTAATTTGGAGACCAAAGGGCTGGCCCGGGTCCTGCTTGCAGTGGGGGATCCACAGCCTGGAGGTAGGGCGGGAATTACGGCCCCAAGTTCCCCCCCGCACCTTCACCGTTATGAGGCGGCACGAGTGGCGTGTGGGGCTGAGGGTGGCGTGGGCCTGACGGGGGTGTGGGCCAAGGGTGTGAGCATGTGGCATTGGGCTTCGTTTTTAAGGGACGTTTGGTCAGTGTTGGGCTTCATTTTTAAGTGGCGTTTGGTGAGCGTGCTGCCATGCCGGTGAGGAGGGTCACTGTGCTTGTGAGGGGGTGTCATATGCAGGCCAGTGCCTTGTGTTCTTGGCTTAAATCCATAATTCCGTCTGGGGTGATTTGTGCCAAAGCTGCCATCTGAGATAACAGGATTTAGTCGTAATTTTTCCATGTATGTTTGTAGATGTTTTTACTAAACGTAATGTGTCCTAAATACATAATTATTTAACAGCTTGAAATGCTTCCAAAGGAGCTATTCAAGTCTTTTCTGTAAATAACACACTTTAAAGGATTATATCAATACTTTATGTCTTTTTGGGGCTTCTCTTCCATTTCCTTAAAATAAATGACTCCCCCAATCAGTATTTACCTGAAGAATTAAAATAGTACTATTTTCACTTATGCTAATTAGCTTTTTTATGTGTTTTCTCATCTGAGATTTGGAGCAGGAGGTGTTTTCTAGCTTCCCTGGAAGTCTTAGCAGTCCTCAGAGGAAGGAATAGCTATGAGAAAATATTTCAAATGTGGGAGGATTGGGAGATCTGGTATATTTTACAGTTTTCCATCTCAGTACATTTACGATACCAAACACTAGTGAATGGCAATACAGAGCAATCACGGATAAGCTCCGACTTCAGCAGCAGAGTAAGGGAGGTGAACTGTCACCTCCCAGCATTAATCCTCTCGCTGCCTTCGTTTTCAGCCTCACCTGACACGTGCCTCTTCTTCAGCTCTCCAAATTTCTTAGAAGCCCCTTTTCTCCTCCTGCCTCTTCGAACAAAAGCAACCGATGTTTCCTATCTGTGGCCTGGTGTCACTGCGAGGGAACTTTACATCTGTGAATGTTAAAAATAAGGTAAAAGAGCTATTTGTGAATGCACGTTGTCCAGTCATCACATAGGTTTTAAAATGTATGCGAGATTTTATTAGCCCATCTATATAATTTCATACAATAAAGCCTACCCAATTAGAGAAATACCCTCATTCTCACTTTTATTTAAAAAATATAATTAAATATACAAATTCATAAATAATTTATTGCTTACAAACAAGTGTTATGCTTTTGTTTTGGTAAGGCTCGCATCTACTTTTATGACAAAAGTGAGGGATTGCCACAGTAAAGCTCGGTTCAGTGTTAGGCTACAAAAAAATGAGTCAAGTGAAACACATCTATTATTTTGACTAAGGGCTATAAACTTTCTCCCAATGTTCATGACTTTTTTCATACTTTAGAAATAGGCTAGTTTTGAAATTCAGTACCAGATACTGTAAGAAGATTACAGATTTCAGGACCAAAGTGTGTAAACAGCTGTAAAAGATTACAACATTTTTTAAAAAATTAATAAATTTATGTAAATTTAAAAAAAAAACAGCACCAAAACCCCCACACATTTGACATGTCAAATATAAACGGTTTGCAACCTGAATGTTTAAAGACTGGTGTGTACATGCAAAATGTGATTTGTTTTTCAAGTGCACTGTTGAGTACATATTAGTGATCCCTGCAATTTAAAATGACATTTCTGTTTGAGTATATTTTAAACTGTGCTTAATCTAAGGAACACTTGAAATAGCAATAACTGGAAAAAGCACAGAAGCCAAAAGTTTTCTACTCTTTTCTTGTTTATTTTCTATGTTTGGCAGTACAGTTCGTGATCAGTCAATTTACTGAGTGCAGAAGATTTGTGCATAGCAGACAAGTAAAACGTGGTCCTGCAACTCCAAGACTTCAAAAACAGGCTGAGATACAGGTACAGTATTTGATGCTTATTGGGTAATGTGGGGCTTCACTGTTTATAAAAGAGATATTGTATCCTTTGATATATATCCTTTGTATATGTAAACTTATTAAGGCAAAGAAATATTATTGCTTGTTATCTTAGATTTCTATTTCTTGGAGCATGAAAATTCTGCACGTTCTGAGGAAGAGAAAGGTAGTGAAAGGGTCCAAGACTAGTTACAAGCAAGCATCTGAGCTAGGAGAACACGCTTTCCTGCTTCTCTTCAACCAGGTAAGCATAAATACTTGCATGAAACTGTTTAGCTATTTACTTCCATGCTCTTCTCTCTCATTCTTTTCATTTCAAGAGAGACTACAGAAAGTGTTCTAATGGCAGTCTTAAACATCTATCCCGTTATTTGGTTTTATCTCAAAGATTGCGATGGAGTCTTGTTTCCCTTGATGTTCAGTGGATGCAGAATTTCATTCAAGGTGTTAACTTAAGACAGCTGCTTTAATGGGAAGCATCCGCCACGTTTGGGTCAGAAGCAGACTGCTTCTATCCGTCATCTCTCTGTCGCAACATTTTGTTTCTCTATTCCCTCCCTATTATTTCTCTCACATTCTTTTTATCTCTCTGAAGTCTTTCCTCTCTCCTCTCTCCCTGTTATAGAAAGTACAAAGTATACATTTTTAGCCTTTCTGTGCCATTTTTAGTTCTTCGACGTAAAAAATGTTGTACAGTAAATTACTGACTTTTGCTAGATGACTCTTGATACAATTCCTGCTGTCACTATCCAGAACATCACCAAATTCTGGAATAGTTGTCCCTTCAATTTTTAAAGGCTCTTGAACCTCAGAATATGACATGAATATGAGAGCATATTTGAGAATGTCATTGTTCAAAATTTGTAGTTTACACTACTGAAAACCCAAGTATCATCTGTGAGAGATCAGAATCTATCTCAGGCTAAGCCTGGCTCTCCAAGTACTCAGCCATATGAAAAGGCCATTAATTTGAACGTTGTGATCATCTATGAAAAGAGAGATGGCTTTGACTGCCACAAAACTTTATGGTTGGAAATTTGTTAAATAAATAAAGCTGCATAGAGGAACAGAGGAGTACTGGCTACAAAGGCAGTCCGAAAAAGCAAACTGTGTGCTGCCAACTTGGAAATCTGCTAACTACTGTTGCAGAATGGGGCTATTTCTGAAACCCTGAAAGCACAATTACAGGTATGGCAAGCAAATAATAGATTCAGTACTACTTATGGAAATAATATATTGCTGAAATGGAGGCTTCTGTACCCACACAGAAGAGAATTAAAAATCAGGAAAATGCACGATGATAGCAAAACTTTTAATTCAGTTTAAAGGAAATCATATAAAAATCCTAGTCTTCCCTGATAGAAAGAAGGAAAAAAAAGCTGCAAGAATTCTATACAATTATTAAGAAAGAGAAAGAAAGTTGAAAGGAAAGTACTTTTCTGTATAATTTTGAATTCCTTATATAAGAGGGTTTTTTGGGTTTTCTTTTTTTTTTTTTTTTTTTTTTCCCCTTCACGCTGTCACTATCTTAGATTCAATTATATTCTGACTTCCTTACACTTGGTTTGGCCTTGCTGGAAAGAGGTTAAATGGCATGGTCAGCCCACACATCTATTGTGGAGATTCAGTTAGACTGGAGTGGAGACAAATAGCAAAAATCTTCTGACTAAACCTTTTTTAGGACATATCAGAATAGACTTTGAAAGAAAAGGTGGAGCTACCTGAAAAACAGTGTTTCTTCTGAGAACACTGATACTTATAAAATATAATGAGGGAAAAAACGTAGCAGCTTTGTCTCTGGCAGGGAAAAATGGGGAAAAGGAGCAGATAGAAACAAATTGCTAGATGAAATAAAAACAAATACTTGGCAAAGAAGAAGAGGAACACAGATTCTGAAAGAAGCCTCAAGCAGCTTACTATCCTTAGAGGCCAATTAAACCTGAATCAGTCAGGAAAGACTGAAAGAACCCTCCTCAGGCTTAATGAAAATTTATGTCAGGCAAAATAAAGCCCTGAGATTATTGGCATATAAGGCGTAGCATGCTAAGAGAAACAATCTAGCTTGGCTAATAATGATACCAGGGTGGTATTTACATTTAAAACAAAATATATTTGTAAGGTCTTTGAAGGTTTTCTGTGTCCATCTGTATATTAACAAAAAATCAGCTCCAGCTGACAAAATAATGTATGTAATGAAGCAAGTATGCCCCCAGGTTCCAGCTGCCCAAATCACCATTTGAAACCATCTGAATAAGAAAAAAATTAGAAAATATCTTCAGAAAAATGCCAGCTAGCCCAGAGATCAGGTCTTTTAAATACTTCTAAACACCTTACTTAGCAACCTGTAATAGCAATCACTATGTTTTTAAAGACTGGTCAGCTTCTTTTGATGCAGCCTAGGATGCGGTTGGCTTTCTGGGCTGCACGTGCACATTGCCGGCTCATGTTGAGCTTCTTGTCAACCATCGCCCCCAAGTCCTTCTCCTCAGGGCTGCTCTCAATCCAAAGTAATATAGAATTTAAAAACTGTTTTTAAAGATTGAGAATGTAGATATGTATCACTGTATACAAGTAAAAAATTCAAAATTGGAATGAATTTTATTTGTTACTCTATTTCTCTATAGTAAAAAATGCTATTCCAATTCTTTCTCCTTTATTGATAGGACTCTGAACTACATGAAAGTTCAGATGTAGGCCCAGGTGCTCTTTAGCCTCCTGTTAGTATGTTTGATGATCACCAAAATCTTGTTGTTCCTAATAACTGAGGCCGTTTCTCAAACTGCCTTAAGTCTTTATGGAGAACACTGAATCAGCTTTCTGCTTTTAACAGCTGGCCTGCCATATGTAAATACCTCCAATAAGGTGCAAGTCAATGTTCTCACTCATGGATATTTTACTTTCAGTCCCAAGTGCTTCCATGTGTAGGAATTTGACAGAGTACATTAGTCCTGCAATAAGGTATACCAGCTAATGACTTTGTAATATGAACTGTGTATGTCCTGTCACAAAACAGACAGAACATACAAAATAGAAATTGACTCTTCATATGCGAACAGCTGGAATGCAAGTGGGTGTTTAAATGTATGCTACCATGTTATCTTGGTCTCTGTACAGTCATTGTAGACTTCTCATTGCTGAGAGGTTTCTTTCAGAAGTGTAAGTATTCTCCCCCCGCCATCTCCCAGATTCACATTTTAGAACCTCAGTTATTTCCCTGCGTTTGACTTATTGACAGACTCTACATGATGTTCTTTCCAACTGAAACATTTACGATGGCTGGCCACACGCAGCACCTGAGGATGTGAAAATGTATATTGTAAAGCAATCTTCTTGAAGAATTAATGGCAGCAAGAGCTTACTTACCCTTCCCCTAACAGGTGGGAACCATGAATGGAGCTGAAGAGTAAGTACTCATTCTGTGTGCTGTATCTGATTATCAGTATAAACCACAGTGTCTGGGAACAGAAGTAGATGGCAAGACACATATGAAATTTTTATAATACTCTTTGTTTAGTTTAGTGAAATCAAAATAAGACTTTTTTTGCTTTTCATAAAGAAACTGTAGGGTTTTTTCCTTGACTTTGTTCTCATGATGACCAGTAACACATGGCAACAGTACTAAAGCTGTGTCTGCTATAATATCATATTATAAATATACCAAGGCAGCAATTTTCCTCTAGAACTAGAATAAGGAAGTGTATATACATATATATATGAAAAGTATATATAGAGTATACATATAAAACTTGGGTGGGAAGGACTAATTTTGTTTCCTAAGATATAGATTTGAAATGGCAATGCTAAAGACCTGTTTATTATTTATTTTTTTTGTTCTCATTAGAATTAAATACCAAGTGGTTGCAAAATATTCAGATCCAGAACAGATCATTATTTTTATCTTGTTCACCCCTCCAGAATTCCCATGCTTGAATTCAAAGGATGAAGGTCACGATTTGGGTCTTGATTGGTTGATTGTTTGTTTTACTCTGCAATCTAAACGGTTCACCTTTCTCTTAGGCCTCATCATAGAGTTGCATAAAGAGCGTGACACAAAGTTGCTTTGGAAAAAGGAAGACACAGAGGAAGACAGTAAGTACTTAGTAAGGGGAGGCAAGGGTTAAGGCCTGGGACCACAGAACAGCTGGAATATGTTAGTTTTACAGGAAGGCAGCCCGGAAAGGGAGTATGAACTGCCAGCAGGTGGCTGGGAATGGCTGAATAACTCAGTGGTGGGACTGGAAGAGACCTCTGCCTCTTACTGTGATGACTTGACCAATTTCAGCAAAAGCCTGTTTTTCTTTATAACAGCAGACTTTTGTCAAAGCCCATTAACGTAAATTTAGCATTTCCTTTAAATATAATAGGTTCTGGATCTGGCCTTTCTTGTTTTGACACTGTTTTTTTTTGCTGTATCTCTTAAAGCTTTATCTTATTCTTTCTTGGATGAGGGAAGGAGGGCTGGTTGACTGCTAGTCAGGCTTCAAAGTGTGAGACACTGATGTATTCCTTGGAGAGAAGACTGCCTCTAAGTCAAGCAGACACTGTTTTGTTAATAGAAACTGCAAGCAGGCAAGTGTGGGAAGAAAGATCTGCTGGGGTTTCTCTCCCTTCTGCAGTAAGGAAAGCTATGCTGACAGAGACAGCTGCTCTTACCACAGTGATGCTTTGCTGTGGTTTGCAGTACTGGCCTGTGTTCTCCAAAAGTCCTAGTCATAAAGTGGGCTTTGCTCTGGGTGGCACTATACAAACCCAAGAGGCTGTTCCTAGCCCAAAGACCTTGCAATGTAGGTGTAAAATGAGAGATGACAGCAGGTGGGAAGCAGAAGGACCTAATGACAGTGTGGGTCTGGGAGCATAACACAGCAGTTATCTCAGCATTTAATTGGCATGGTGGTAGAAGAGTTTGAAGGAAGGATTTGAAGATAACAGGATCCTGAACAGCTATTTCGGAAAAGCTCCTCCCAAGTGTGAAGGGCAGTGTAGGATAAAGTGTAGTTCTTATCTGACAATCTAACAATGTGGCATTTGGCAGGATTGGAAGAAACAATAATGGAATAACCAAGATGTGAGATGATGAGAGCTTGGAGAAGACTTTTATCTATATGGATGGGTGGGAAAACTTTGCCTCGCGCACTAAGCAGCAA
This sequence comes from Nyctibius grandis, assembly GCF_013368605.1. NCBI lineage: Eukaryota > Metazoa > Chordata > Aves > Nyctibiiformes > Nyctibiidae > Nyctibius > Nyctibius grandis. The sequence goes on from NC_090666.1 coordinate 14,858,850, forward strand.
GGCTCTGTAATAGTTGTATATAGGTAGTAGAGAGGACCTATAGAGGTCTAAGTTGAAGATGATGTCTGGATTAGGTGTTTGAGCAATGGGCAGGATGGCAGTGTTATCCACTGTGGCTATGACAGGAGACCTTGTGCAATGTTTACTTGGAGAGAGAGAAGGGTGGGGAGAGTAACAGCTCCATTTCAGCTAATGTTCCAGAGTGAGCTGCCAGAGAGTGGATGAGAATGTATGTACAGAAAGATACAGGTGTTCAGGAACTGAGGTAGTTTGTGCTGGCATGTGTGCACCAGAGGGATTTGTGTTTGAAGTCAAAAGAGGTAATGTATGGGGGGAGTGGCGGGTTGGGAAGACTAACCAAGGACAGAGGCCTGAAAAAGTTACAGTGTAGGTGTAAGATTAGAGACTTCAGATGCAGACAGGGAAGCACAAGGAAACAGAATACCTGACAGAGAGCTGGCAAGCTGGAGGGCACAATTAGGGATTTCTCCATAGAGCCCCTGCAAAGGCAAGCAGATATGAGAAGTAAAAGAAAATGTTAAACCTCAAGTCAAGAAAGAACGGGGCATCAAGAAGAGTGTTGCTGACTGTTGAGGCTGAGTGAGTCAGGGGCTGGTGTACCTCAGAAAAATTTCAGGCAGAAAAGATAAAAGAATATTAAACCCAGGCTTTTTCTGGCTTTATATTCTTGTAAGTGGACAAAAGAACTGACATCTCGGAGTTTATAAAAGTGTTTAATAGAAAATATGGTTAAGAATTGATAGTTATTTTCATTACAACTAGCCAGAATTTTTGTTCCAAGATACATTCCATTGAAACTATGGCACTGTACACCAAGGAAACTATACTAATCCAGTAGATGCATTGGCTATCCAATATCTTAAGAAAGATTCGGTACAGATTTCTTTCTAAGAAAAAAAAACAGTGACCTGTTACAAAATAATCTTGGCAAATGCAAAATGATAAGTTGCTTGACATTTCTGATCAAGCAAAATACTGCTTGAAACTCATGTATAGATAATGAACTGGCAGTCTGCATAGGAGCTTTCATGACAGTAAAATAATAAACACTGACAGGGATAAATTGTCATGAGTTGAACAAAAAAAACCCTGTCAAATTATCATTTTGATGAGGATGGTGCATTTGGTTATAATGAAAACAAATGTGCTGATGGCTCCTTGCAGCAGTAATTTTGCTGTCCAGGATGACAGAGTTAGTTCTGATAAACTTTTTAATTGTTTTATCCACATGATGGCATGCTGATCACTTTTATGTCACTGGGCAAGGAAATAATCTTAACAACAAAAGCTAGATTTCATCCAGAGGTACCACTTTTATCTTTAATTCTTTATTTGTGGCAGCACAAACGAAAATAATTGTATAGTGTGATGACTGGCGCAGTGGGATCCATATTGCCCATGTGTTTGAGCTGGATAGGAGCCAATACAGATAGTATGTACATATACATGACTTGGGTTTAACATGAAAATGCTTGCAGGAGCCCTGATAGTGTGCCTGTCTAAAATATTTCCCCTGAACAGTTCAGAGGGTCTGCAAAAGATAACTGGTTTCACTGTAGTTTGCCAGGATTCCCCCCGAAGTCTCAGCAGATGCTTGTTGCATTATTAACTGCCACCTATCTCCCTGAGCACTATGGATGCAGTTCTATGAGTCAGAGCTTCATTCCCAAATGTATCCGTCTCTTGGAGTCACTCGGGTGGAGAGTAAAAGTGGCTGGATGATGGAGACACATCAACATTTTGTGTTGTTGGCAACAGAAACAGATCTGCTTGAATCATTGTTTGGTAGCTTGCTTAGATCTGGTTAAATCTTTACTTTAGGGTTTCACTGGGCATCCATAAACTCAGTGCATGAAACATGAAAACAGACGGTGTCAGTTTATCTCAGGTTTTTGTGAGCAGCACTACATCAAATAAAAAGCAGTGACTTGAACTGCGTAGCCTATTGATCACACACCTGAACAGAATCTGTCATGTTTTTATCATAGTTAAAAAGTTGGAAATTACAGACAGTCATACAGATCTTAAAATAATAAGAATCAAATTATTCTAGTTTCAAAAATTTATCTTAAAAATTAAGAAGCAGAGGCATGACTTTTTTTATACAGTGTATACTCATTTGGAAAACACAGGAAAATATTTTGGATTATAGATGAAGAGAAGGTGTACATTATGATACCTTGTTTCACTAATATTTCAGATATTTTTCTCAAAAACACAAGTGTTTATATTTATTTGGTTTAATTTAGAAAAATGTATTTTGTTTATGCCATACCTGTCTTTGTTTTTAGTAATATCAGAGCTGAAGAGACCAACCAATTTCTTTGTCTTTTCAAATGTTACATTGCTACTGCAACTTTCCAACACTGAACATTTCACTGATCCCCTTTTCTCTGCCATCTGTCTCATCTGGCCTCTTTCCAAATAATACTGCTTTCCCAATGGATATGGTTGTCCTGGTTCAAGAACTGTCAGTCAGGGTAAGGAAAATCCACGTTATGTTCAGTTGTTTCTTTGATAGTGCATATAAATATTGAATGGCCATGTACACTTACAGTTTGTAGATTCTAAGATGCACCAAAAGATGCACCAAAAAACTCTGTTTGTCAGAAACTGACTTGCGCTCTGTGCTGTTGAAAACCTGGTGTTCACTGTTAAAAATATTGATGTTTTCTGTCATTATGTTCAATCTTCGTTTATTTTGACAATTACTTTATTACAGGATCTGTATAATCTTCAAGAATGGATGTTTTGAAATCTGGTTGGCTGGTTAAAAAAATGCCAAGTTCCAGATTACACACAGCATTGCAGAACTGTTAATTCAACATTTTGGAAATGGTTGTCTTATCTTAGAAGTTCAACATGAAATGTCTTAGGAAAGATAGCATGGTTTAGAAGCTGAGCACTTAGCCATGTGCCATTTAATGGACTGTCAAGTTGGGCACAAAATCACTAATCTTTTCTTGACCAATATTTTAAGAAATTTAGATTTATTTAAATTATATATTGTGGTCATATGTTGCTTTAGATATTGCATCATATCTAAGGACATCAACAGAGAAATTACATCCCATAGATCTAAGAAAATGCAATGCATCATTAAAAATACATATGAAAAAGCATTGTATTTTTACGTGCACAAGTGCATTAACTGTTGAAAAGGTGGAGAGGTCTCATTTCGCCTTCTTCCTTTATGCTAGAATCACTTTCATGCTAGTAATTAAATAGTGCGTTTTATAGTGAGCAATTGTAATAAAAACTCATCAGACACTGACAACTTCCTTTAAGAGAAGCATATTACATTATACTCTGAACTATGTAGATCATCTCTGAAAGTGATAGAATTTCTTGTCGAATATTAACTCCGTGTATCTCAGAATATCTCACACACAATCTTTCACTTTTTTTTTTTTTTGCTATTGTGTGCACTCTCATGTTTTAGGGAGAACACTACTCTCTTTTTTTTTTCCTTTGAGAGAGACTTTTAGCTTATCTGTAGTCCTGGTTTTAAGAAGCAATTTCTTCCATTCAAATGAAAGAGTGAACCTTTGGTTCTCAGGATCAGTCACTGGGTCAGTCACTTCCAAATTCTTGACTAAGAGCTTGAAACAACTGTCTTCTCAGGCAGCCAGCTCCAGGGTTAACTCAGAATCCTGTGTGTGCTGAGACAAGACATGGGGAGTTCAGTCAATGGTTTGAGGATACACATGGAGGGTAACTCAAAAGTGTCATCACTGTTTAAGTCTTCCCTAGGCCATAACTTGAAGACTTGCATTTCATTTACACAAAGGCCCTGTTCCAATGCCCTGGCAGTACAAATGTTGCATTTGCTTAGCCTGTTCTGAACTGGAATTGTGGGAGTAGTGTATGTAAGCCCGTGTTCATCTTTTGACCTGTGCTGATACTTTAAAAGAATGGTTGGTAAGTGGCAAAAGGAGAGCTGGGAGTGGCTGAAATTGAGGCAGCTGAGGACAATAATTTCACTCCAAAGGCAGATATGATCAATAAAACTCATATGTTAAATAGCTTCCTACTGAGTCTCTACCTTGATAATTTAAAGAGGTCTCCTGGGAGGAATAAAAAATATCATTCATTTTCTGTTTTTCAGCTGGAATTCCAGAAGATATATTTCCTACACCAGTGTAAGTTTCTATAATAGGAAAGTTCTTCCTCCTCTTTTGGTGGTGAATGCGTTCAGTACAAAAAGCAATTTACAGTTTATTATTTTTTCCAATGTTGTTGTGAGTTATTAATACACTATCTGAAAGATCCCCCCCCCAGTGATCGGCATTCAATGTAATCTGCTGGAATTGTATCTGGATTCCATTTTGTGCAATTATGATATTAGTTTACTATATTTTCTTTACTAAACAGACCCTCAGCACCTAACTCCTAGTGCAGGGTGTAGCTTTACAACCAGATGATATTTATTACTCTGGAAAGCTGTTTGGAAAAAAAACCCCACGAACATCAGACTCTAACTTGCATGAAAATGAACATATTCTCATGTAAATTCCTCAAGAGGAAACTGGCAGAATTAACAACTACGAAAACCGGGAGTCTGCTCACTTCACCAAAGTTTGCCCAAAGGCTGGGAAGCACCTGAATTACTGGGTAATATTAGTATCTTGTTTTTACTGTGAAACAGATGTATGCTGCCAGACCGTTTTCCTCTGGGGCAAAAAAAAAAACCAACCCAAACAAAAAACCACCAAAACCAAAAAAGTAGCATGTTATATATGTTAGATACAAATAGTGTGATCAGTTCCAAACTTCAGCTAGCGACTTTGCCATCAATTCCTGTGAGATGAGAATCAGGCCTTGTATTTAATAAGAGATTCAGTTATTTAATTACTTGAATGTGGTCTTCATTCTGAAAACAGTCTTACTGACCAGAATATGGAAATAGAATAGGATTGTGATGTAAAGTATATTGTTTTGTTGCAAGCAGTGTTTTTTGGATTAGCACTGTTGACCCTGAGCACTGTTCTTGTAGACACATAACTTGGTTGCTAAAAATAGACTTATGCATGGAATTTATTTAAAAATGTTCTGGTCTTTTTTTGGGGAAATTTGGACAGAGTTACTTGGAGAGAGAGAAATCTGGTTCACAATACTTGTAACAAATGCAAAATGTTTACCAGTGCTGGTTGCTTTAGTAGACTTTAGTTTCCAAATTAATCTGAGAAGTGATTAGTCTGTAACGTTGGACTTATCTCATTGTTCTGTTGTTTCTGGCAGTGCTTAGACCATCATCATGCCAAATCCCAAGGGGAAGTGGTGGCTGGAGGACAATTACTGCCAGTGATTCCCATCTTACTGCCTCTGCAAACCTGAGTGAATATGCTTGCTCCATGGAGAATGTGTGTGAGGAACTACCCTTTTCATGTAGGGTGATCTTGTAGTAGAAGATATGCTGCATGGCAGCTATAATAATAGCCTCAAAACTGTAGTCTGAATGGCCTTGTTTGCCTGTTCTTTTCCTTCCCATACCAGCAGCACTGCTGTTGAAGCTCTGTAGAGCACAGCTGCAGCATGACCCACAGTGTCTCTCCCTCCTGTGTTCGTTGTTGCCCCTCCAAGGCAGAGCTCAGAACCGGTTAATCAGTCTGAGGTGTCTCAGCAAAGCTGGCGTACCTCCTAAAATCTGACCATACAACTGAGCCCATGCCCAATGCTGTACCTTTCACATATGAATGGCCCCTTCAAAGTCAGCAGGACCACTCAGGGAGACTAAAGCTCAGCATATGGGTCAGCATTTTTAGTATGTCTTCCCCTTTTGAAAGTGGATATGCTGATTTGTGTTTTGAAATGCTGTGAAAGAGAAGCCCCTCCCACAACCAGAGCCACCCACAAAAATATTCTGAATAGCAAGGGCAGCAGAACATGTCAGTCATGCTACCCTTGCACTACTCAGACATCTGTGAAAATTTCATGCTTCTGTGAGCAGATTCTCCAAATGGCTGAATTTGGCTGTAAGTCTTTCAGGGAATACTTCAGTTTTCCCTTTCTATGCCTTTTTGTTTTATGTTTTTAATTGTCCTTGGTATAAAAATAAAAGAAGAAAGGTACAAATTAAATAAAATGTATAAACAACAGGAGGGGGCAGGCTTAAACTGACAAAAAGCAAGAAAATCGGACTAGCTGTAAACCTGGAAATGCTGTTCTCAACTCCTAGGGTGTGCAGGAAATGCAGCACATATGGCACATCGAATCACCTGGACCTAGGCCTCTTTGTTGCACCTTGGCATAGGAGAGCAGGAACAAAGCAGAGATGCAGATTTTAACCCTCCATTGTCTGGTGTCTGGTAAGGATCAGCTTAAGCCTATTCTTATACTTGGCTTCCAGATCACAAATATAAGATGTGAAAAATAGAATCATTACTGAATGATCTCTTCTGTTCTTAAACATGGATAGCATTGCATTTTTTGATTAAAAACTTTCAATATCATTCTAGTGTTTAAGAAATACACGTGAATGTAATTGTACCTTTTCTTATAGAAAAGTTGAATTTTATTATAACAACACTTCATTTATGATGCTCTTCGCAAAAGCTGTTTCTGATATTATGCTTTTAAGTGAGCCTCTCAGTGTGCCTTACAATCATTAATGAATCAGACTTTAGCTAAAGACAGTGTAGGTATGGCAGCATATCATTATACCGGGGAGTAGACTGAAGCATGAGGATGTAAATATTTACTACATCTTGCTCGATGTTGAGGAAAAGATAGCTCTAAGGGTAGGATGATGTTTTTTACTGTTCATAATGTACTCATCATAAAAAGGATTAAAAAAGAATTCAAACCATTTCTAACTTTTGCTCAACATTGGCAAACATTTTTTGTCAGGAAAAAAGGGAAGCAAATTTTTAAAAAAGCCAAAATATCTGATATTGAGTATTTGGCCACGGGGTTTTTTTTTTTTAAAGATGAATTGCTCTGTTTTGAGAAATTAAAACCAAAAAGGTTTCTGCTTTTTTTTTTTTTTCCTTTGGCATGGCATTTTTCATTTATTTGGAAAAAGGAGGAGGATACAAATCTTCAGAATGAAAGAAAATACTTTCAGGTTGATGCCAACCTGTGTATTTTTCATACAAGAGATCCTCCTCAACAACTCAAATGCTGCTGCTTCTGCCTCCCTTCCTGCTCTAGAAATATGTTTCATTTATTCAGCTGACTCTACCACAGATCTCCTTGATACCACTAAGTATGTGCCCTGACTGTCATAGTAAAACGTGCACCTCTGGTCAGTTTTTCTGTCGAGATTTATATGTTTTTATGTATTTCATGCACTTTTAGAACAAAATGGGTATTAAATATTATACATCAAGCTCTAAAGAGCAAAAAATTTTTACTTGTTTATTTTACAGGGATATTATTACTATCACAGGCTGATATTGCACAGCTATATGATTAACTGGAATCGTATATTTTAAAATATAGAAGTGTAAGATTTCAAACTTATGGGAATAATTATATATATTTTTAGAAATTGAAATGAGCTTATGCAGAGATTTTCAAAATAGACCTAGAAGAAGGAGTGGAAAAATGTCCAAAAAAGTGTATGTATACAGAAGTTTTAAGAAAGCTTCTTATACTTAAAAGATGACAATTCCTCAGAGCCCTAGAAAAGGGGGAAGCTGTTAAACAGTAGGACTTTGCTTCTGCATTGGTATTTTCTCAGTTTAATGAAATTTTTGAAATGTAGCTGTATATTGGGGTAATGTAATCAATTTAAATATTTAATCTGTATACAAAATTAAATACAAATTTTTCTTATATTTAAAAAAAAGCAGTTAGATAAGAACATAGTACAGCCTATTGCTGCATGAATTGTCAGAAAAACAGTGTGTATGTTCAGTTGAGACAAGGAAAGCCAGGATGTTATGGCTGTAATTAGCAGTTATTGGGGAGAAAGACTCTGCTTTTGAAACTGTTTGCAGCAGTTGAAAATTAATTAATCAAAATTGTCCTATAATCATATTGTTGCTATTGTTTTCAAAAAGTAGCTTTAGTACAGTGAAATCGATTTCAAACTTATCAGAAAAGAACATTATTTAACTATAAGCTAGTGAGTCAAGCCTTCTCTGCCTGTGTAGACTGATTTTAACAGACACAAGGCAACTTTAGTCCAAAAGCTCCACAGCTGTTTTAGTGCTGCCTTTTTCCTGAGCTAATATACCCTGTGACAATATGGGGTTTTTGGACCAAAGCTGACTTGCATTTGACTGCACTGAAGCAGAGAGCAGAACTTGTATCTGGAAATCAAACACAGCTGGATTTTCAGTGAAGGTGTTTCAGTGAAGACTTAAATTCTTGAGTCTGACCCTAACTGCTGTGGTCACTTTTGTGTCTGCACTGAGCTTGTGACCTGGTGCCAGGTAATCCTCTCTTCAGCAGGATAAAGTCACTACATTATCAGGTTTGCGTTCTATAGCACTTGCCTTTTTTTTTCCTTTTTTTTTTTTTTTAATTCCTATTAGATTTAAATTTTGTAAATGTGCTGGGGACTGCTTGAATTAGGAAAATGAATTTTAAGTTTTGATAGCTTAATGGAAGAAAAGTTATCAAAGGACAACTAATTTATTGAAATCTCCCACCTGAAATCCCAGGGAGAGAGTGGGGGAAAGATTCTCAGAGAGGGCATTCTCTGAAGGGGTTAAGTATGGGACAAATATATTACTTCAAATGTCTGCAAATTCCTGGCTGAGTGCCCTGGTTTTAAATAATAGAAGGTACAAGAAGTAGGTTGCCAACACTAATGCTATTTTACAAATAGCATCAAAGCTAAAATTTTGTAGCTAGCCCAAACTCTTCACTAAGTGGGCAGTTATTTTTGGGTTGTCTCAATATGCCTTTTTTAGCAAACACACCTATTTCTTAAGTAAAAAAAGAGAAGACCTCTTCCAGTGTTAGTGGCACATGAATGAAGCTACTGACAGTGACTGAAGTCACTTTTGCTGAAGTCACCAAAATTAAACACTTTATTGGTGAAAGAAGACAGAAGAAACTTTGATGTCTCAAACGCTTCTGGTGTTCCCTAAAGCTTTTCACACCAGCTACTGACCTTTTCAGCTGGAGAAAATAATGATTGGTAGTCAGAGAGGAAAGGTGTTCAGTGAAGAATTTCAGTCCATGAGGGAAGAGTTTCATGGGCATTGGAAGGCAAACACAGGAAAGTAAACACAGCCCACTGGGTTACAGCAGGTTAGTAAATACAAATGCTGTAAAGTTTCCATAGAGCTCTTTCTGTAGAGGCAACTGTTGTATGCAATGTATCATGTTCTTTTATTATTATCGTATTTTACTAAGTTATAAGCCTTTCTTCTTTTTTAGTTTGCTTTACTTACAAAAGTTGTTTGACGTTGGTGAATAATAACACTGAGGGACATCAAAGTTTCAAAAAAATGTGGAAAAGAGGTGTTACAATTTAGGTAAATCAGTCATTATCGGGGTGTGTTGGGATCTGGTGTTTTTGGCTTCCAGTGTGCATTCAGAACACCATCTTGTGGCCTAGGTCTCCTGTAATGCATTACAGTTGTAAACTGTACTTGTACCTCGCAACAGTGCTGGGAATTGAGACACCTCTAACTCCCATGAACTTTGTGGTAAAGCTCCCACTGAACTTAGCAGGAGGGAGAGGAAGGCTCAATTGCTAGCTTTTGTCAAGCACAATGAGGTACTGATGAAATGGTCTGTGTCAATCTGAATTGCTTTTGTTCATTTAACATGGAGGCATCCCTGAGCAGAGGAGAGGAAATATAAACGAAGTATTTATTTAACAACAAGGTGCTGAAATTTAGGCAGCACAATGTAAGTACAAAACTGGCCTTTTGCTAGAGCATTGACATACTAACTTTCCTTCCTTTCAGCTCATCCTTTTTAACTTTCTGTTGTTTTTTTTACCCATGCAAAACTGTCAAAATGTAAACACCTTTCTGTTGACAAGATACACTAATGTCAGTAGTAAAAGAAGTGTTGACATGAAAGGATAAATTACCATGGACAAGCATTTCTGAACTATTCGAAATTATTTCTTTTCTGACTATTCACAGGTATGGGTTGGCAGAGAAATCCTGCTCATTCACTTCCACAGGCAGCAACTTCTTAGTTCTTTTGCAGAGAGGCTGAGAGTGCCATATTTTGCTATTTGCTCTCACTGTCTTTGAAGTATTTCGTTGTAAGTATCTTGTTTGAGAGTTCTATAAAACAGAGAAACATTTTCTTAAACCCAGAATTCTTCCTCGAGGAGAAGGCTAGTAAAGTTTTCTAACATTGTCCTAATTGGCAAATTTCTTGTGACTATACACCTGTGTCCACCTATACCAGAATATGCCATGCATTAATAACTTGGGCTTATCTTCCTGTAAAAACAAACAAACAGGCTTTTCTGTTCTTACACAGTTAACTTGCAGGACTGGTAGGTTGACTGGGAGGCCCATCAAGCTAATATACGTATGTGCATACTGTTTTTGTATACCATGAGGAGTGCAGTGCTTAGTTTTGCTTTTTCTCAAAGGTGAAAAGAAATCTTTTTTGTTTATTTGTATTTTCATTTAATAACAAAATCTTCATTTGGTTTTCTCAGTATGGTTATCTCATACGTGACACTTTAGTCACTCCTGTACCATCACTGTGTCTTTTTATTCCAGTGAACCCTTTCACCAATTTTAGCAAGGCTACTTTCAATGCTTGATCGTATGTGAATTGATACAACAGCCTACAACCTATTTTGTTCCCTTTTATTCTGTAGATTTTTGCCTGTGCAACTTGTAATAATTCCTATGAAGTTATGATACCCTGTTCTATCAAAATTACTTAGAGATCCTGTTGTTCAGGGATCATTGAAATGATAGATTGCTATGGTCTCTCTTGCTAATGTGTGCTTAGGGAGTCCTTCATTTACACGATAGACTTATTCAATTTTTGGTGAAATGTGATTATTACTCTTGCACAGAAGACACGTGCTTGATCTAGATATGGCTTGCTTATTTTTTAAACAAATTGTATAAAAATACTTATCCTTCTGAGAGTGATGGCATGGATTAGGGAATCAATCCACCAAACTCTACTTTTAACCTTACAAACTAATTGCCTTTACCTTGCCATTTGAAGGACTGACAATTTCATGTAACACTAGACTGTTAGTAAGGGCTGGCGAGAAGTGCAGCTGCCACAGAGGCAGATCGAGGCATGACTGATGGCTCGGGGTGACTGGAAATCATGGGAAAATGACTGGGAAGTAAGCTCTGGGTCTACACAAGTGAATTCCTCTCTTCACCAGCTCAGCTGTGCTCCTTACATTCCCAGCTATGTGGCAGAAGTGTGATTAGAATGGTCCAGTACTGGTTGTGGAGCTGTATATGAGAAGATTTTAAACATGCACATGTTTGAAAGTACTAGGCACCTTGGAAAACTGTAGTCTAAGTCTTACTGGTTTTTATCCATAGCATTTTTATTCAGCTATTTATAAGGAGAATGCTGATGTGATTTTTTAAACTTTTTCGTACTCAAATTCTTCTTTGATGTTATTATCTTGGTTATAATGCGATTTCTTGGTAAGCTATCTGTGATGTAACTGAGTAGTGGTAAGGTAAGGATCTAAAACTGAGGCAGAAAAACAGAGAGGAAAATTCTATGTATCTGCAAATGTTTGTTTCTGTCTCATTCCCTCTAATGTGACTGGTCATAGCAGTAGGCTATACTTGCTTAAGTAACAGTTCATAAGGTTGAGCCCTATGCTCGAGTCAAGAGCCTCCTGGACTCTAGGAGCATGTGGGAGATCATGAACTGAGGGATGCAGGGAGGTCTTGGGTGCTGCTTTTTTCATAAGCTCAACAACTCATATCAGGGCTGCTGACTGCACTTTGTGCAGTATCTGTTATTTAGGGTCTTGTATTCTCTGTTGTACTTTTAGCTTCAACTGGGCATGTGAAACCATATACCTTAGAGAAAGAAACTAAATGGATTGTATCATTCAATTTCAGGGGATTTATCCACCCTATCTTGTAATTTTTGCTTACGTGAATAATCTTTATTTACACATTCTTAATTTGAATGGAATTACTTGCATTAGTGTTAATGTGAGTAGCAGGTACAGGATTAGTTCCTGTATTTGTCAGTGGTGCCAAAAGCAACAGAATATACAATAATTTGGTTACACTTTCAATTATAAACTGAAATTAAAGAGCTTCATTTTGGAGCTGTTGCTCTGAATAGCAAGTATTGATATTTGTAATTGAATTCTGAGATAGAACTTTCCATACATTTCTAATGCAGGAAGCGCTCTCATTATGTGAGATTCACTTGGCAGACGAATGGTCTCCACTTAGGAACAATATTAAATCCTACATTTGAAGAGTAAAAAGGACTGGAATCTGCTTCTAAGGTAAAATATTTAATTTATTTCATATTTCAAAATTCTATAGTCTGAAATCACTAGGTTAAGAAATGTTTCGATAAATATTTGAGTATGTGCTGTGATTAATTTGTATTGGAATTGTACTTTGAACTAGTGTAATTCATGTTGGTAGGACCATCTGATGAGGCCGGCCGTGATCCTGAAAAATGCTCCAGGCAGACCTCCACTGAAAACTTAGCTGCCTTGGGCAATTTTCAGGACTCTGAACTAAAATTTGACATAGTGTGAATAAGGGTGGCAGAATGAAAATAAATCACGCTGCAGCTAGCCAGTTTTCCACACCTACAGGTTTGGTTTTCCTTTTTCTTTTTATATAGCTTGATTTTTTAATTTATTTGTATTTGGTTCATGTGCAGCTTTTAGCCTTCATGTAATTAAACAGAAAATGCTGGGAAATGAATAATTTTGGGAAATATTTTTTTTTCAATGCCCTTTGTTACTGGATAAATGCTCTCAACTTTTATATAAAGCTTTCTTTCACATGGACTAAATGTCTTCTCAGTAAAGAAAAAATGGGGAAAGAAAATCTGAAAAATATGGACAAATGAGATATATCTCCTCAGCCCCAACTAAAATCAATGCTGATAAATGAAAATCTCTTTACAACACAACCTTACAGTAGTTTGAAGACAAGATGTTTATCATATCAGTCATTGTGGTTGCAAGTCACTTTATATGCAAGGACATATGGTGACCCTCACTCCAATCATAGCTTGCTGCTTAGTCAATGGCAGACAGTGAATGTAATCCTGTTTTTTGCTCACAGTGAGTGAGATTGTATGTATTACCTCTCTTAAACATTAAAGTACCCTGGCATTTTTGGTATCTGAATTCTCTTCTCCATGGCCAGCTTCCTTGCTGGTCTGGGAACGTGTCTCAGGGCTCTGCCACCACCTTGGTCTTTTGCTCCATAAGAAGTATTCAGGACCACAGCAGCAGCTGGCTGCCAGTATATTATGATATAAAATCCTTCCATTATTTTTTTTCCTTGAAATTACATAAAGGATAATCACAATCTGGTCTTGAATAAAGGCTTCCCATTCTCATTTATGGTAGGTATTTCTAATGTTCAGTTTCATATTTTCTAAACTGCTGGATTGACATTAAAAGCAAATATGACAAGTAGCTAAAAACTGCTATCTTCAATGGCTCTAGAAATTGTTGCTATGTGAGCAATGAAAAATGGGTAAAAAAACACTCAGGTTTGGAGATACTCTCTGTGGAGATACATGAAGAAGGTGGAAGAAAAGGACATTTTTTTAGATGACCAAAGTGTCACAGTGGATTTTGGTCTTCGTGGACAGAACACAAGATTAAGATCTAGATGAGGGAGTTATAAGCCTAAAAGCTCACCTGTTCTTCTTAGTTATATCAGATGGTCTGTAAGAATGCATTACTTTTTCAGACAAAGCTTCCTTGTCTTATAGCTGTAGACACTCTGGCTACTACTTAAGATACAGAAACACTGTGGAAGAATAAGGAAATTATATATGAAAAATTACAGAAATAGTTTGACATTCTAGTAAAAATAGGAGTTGCTGTTGGATGAACAATAGGCAGTCTGGTAGAGTTAGATAATTGTCTTAGCATCATTAATAGCTCAAGTTAGAAGAGAGGATTTAGGAAATTGAAATTGATATGTCCAAATACTGAAATGAAGAACAAGATTTGCATACTTTTGATGGCAGACATTCATTATTTAAGACGTGTGCTCATCTGCAATAGAAGAGAGAAGACCACCATAGACTGCAACGAAAAAAGCAAGGGCAAAATTTGGCTGTGACTCAAGGGGAAATGACTAATCTTTCTTGATTTGTTCTGAATCTGGATGTGCAGAGCTCAAATATTCTAACTTGCATTAAAATGTCTTCTTTGGTCCCCCAGCTATTAAAAGTCATGATAATGTGAGATCACAGAAGCAGAAAAAGCTTTTAAAAGTTTATTCTTTTAAATAAGTGATTCTAAACTCCTGTCGAAAGAAGGTACAAAAAATGAATTATAGCCACAAGACCCTATATTTTCAGAGTTGCCAGGGAGTTAGCCACGAAAGTCACAATAAAGACCATGGGAGTTACTAAAATCAGTGAGAGCTGTGTACCTTGATCTCATGTAAACTCTGGAAATTTTTAAGAAAATAACAATTGAAATAGTGGAGAAAAATATAAAGTATCAGAGAAGATAATATATGAGTAAATGATGCAAATGGTGGATGAGCCAACTAGGAGAGGAGCGCTGCTGGATCTTATCCTCACTAACAAGGAGGGTCTGGTTGAAGAGGTGAAGGTTGAGGGCAGCCTTGGTTGTAGCGACCATGAGATGGTAGAGTTCAGGATCTCATGTGGCAGGACCAGAATAGCTAGCAGAATCGCAACCCTGGACTTCAGGAGGGCCAACTTTGGCCTTTCCAAGTAATTGCTAGGGGAAATCCCATGGGACAGGGTACTAGAAGGTAAGGGGGCCCAAGATGGTTGGTTAGCATTCAAGGACTGCTTCTTCCGAGCTCAAGATCAGAGCATCTCAGCAGGTAGGAAATCAAGGAAGGGTACCAGGAGACCTGCATGGTTAAACAGGGAACTGCTGGGCAAACTCAAGTGGAAGAAGAGGGTGTACAGATCATGGAAGGAGGGGCTGGCCACTTGGGAAGAATATAAGTCTGTTGTCAGAGGATGTAGGGAGGCAACTAGGAAAGCTAAGGCCTCCTTGGAATTAAACCTTGCAAGAGAGGTCAAGGACAACAGAAAGGGCTTCTTCAAATACATTGCAGGTAAAGCCAACACTAGAGGCAATGTAGGCCCGCTGATGAATGAGGTGGGGGCCCTGGAGACAGAGGATAAAAAGAAGGCGGAGTTACTGAATGCCTTCTTTGCCTCTGTCTATAATGCTGGAGGCTGTCCTGAGGAGCCCCGGACCCCTGCGTCCCCAGAAGAAGTCAGGATAGAGGAGGAATCTGTCTTGGTAGATGAGGGCTGGGTCAGGGACCAATTAAGCAATCTGGACATCCATAAATCCATGGGCCCTGATGGGATGCACCCGCGGGTGCTGAGGGAGCTGGCAGAAGTCATTGCTAGGCCACTCTCCATCATCTTTACTAAGTCGTGGGCAACGGGAGAGGTGCCTGAGGACTGGAGGAAAGCGAATGTCACTCCAGTCTTCAAAAAGGGCAAGAAGGAGGACCCGGGTAACTATAGACCGGTCAGCCTCACCTCCATCCCCAGAAAGGTGATGGAGCAACTTGTTCTTGGTGCTGTCTCTAGGCACATCAAGGATAGGGGGATCATTAGGGGCACTCAGCATGGCTTCACCAACGGGAAGTCATGCTTAACCAACTTGATAGCCTTTTATGAGGACGTAACCCGGTGGATAGATGATGGTAAAGCTGTGGATGTGGTCTATCTCGATTTCAGTAAAGCGTTTGACACGGTCTCCCACAGCATCCTTGCAGCTAAACTGAGGAAGTGTGGTCTGGATGATCGGGTAGTGAGGTGGATTGTGAACTGTCTGAAGGAAAGAAGCCAGAGAGTGGTGGTCAATGGGACTGAGTCCAGTTGGAGGCCTGTGTCTAGCGGAGTCCCTCAAGGGTCGGTACTGGGACCAGTTCTATTCAATATATTCACTAATGACTTGGATGAGGGAATAGAGTGCACTGTCAGCAAGTTCACTGATGACACAAAACTGGGAGGAGTGGCTGACACACCGGAAGGCTGCGCAGCCATTCAGAGAGACCTGGACAGGCTGGAGAGTTGGGCGGGGAGAAATTTAATGAAATATAACAAGGGCAAGTGTAGAGTCCTGCATCTGGGCAAGAACAACCCCATGTATGAGTACAAGTTGGGGGCAGACCTGTTGGAGACCAGCGTAGGGGAAAGGGACCTGGGGGTCCTAGTGGACAACAGGATGACCATGAGCCAGCAGTGTGCCCTTGTGGCCAAGAAGGCCAATGGCATCCTGGGGTGTATTAGAAAGGGTGTGGTTAGCAGGTCGAGAGAGGTTCTCCTCCCCCTCTACTCTGCCCTGGTGAGGCCGCATCTGGAGTATTGTGTCCAGTTCTGGGCCCCTCAGTTCAAGAAGGACAGGGAACTGCTAGAGAGAGTCCAGCGCAGAGCCACGAAGATGATTAAGGGAGTGGAACATCTCCCTTATGAGGAGAGGCTGAGGGAGCTGGGTCTCTTTAGCTTGGAGAAGAGGAGACTGAGGGGTGACCTCATTAATGTTTCTAAATATGTAAAGGGCAAGTGTCATGAGGATGGAGCCAGGCTCTTCTCAGTGACATCCCTTGACAGGACAAGGGGCAATGGGTGCAAGCTGGAACACAGGAGGTTCCACATAAATATGAGGAAAAACTTCTTTACGGTGAGGGTGACCAAACACTGGAACAGGCTGCCCAGAGAGGTTGTGGAGTCTCCTTCTCTGGAGACATTCAAAACCCGCCTGGACGCGTTCCTGTGTGATATGGTCTAGGTAATCCTGCTCCGGCAGGGGGATTGGACTAGATGATCTTTCGAGGTCCCTTCCAATCCCTAACATTCTGTGATTCTGTGAAATGAGCCAAATACCTAACAACAACAAAAAAAAAAAACAATATGGAAAACAGAAGATAGATGGAAAAGAGGTGGTTGAATACATTGAGTTATGTAAGACTCTAAGGGAGAATTCATAGGGTTTCAGAAAATACAATCCTTGAGAAGCTGAAGGAAAATGGAAAGAAAGCCATCAGGTATAATTGCTGTGAGGATCAGCTTCCTGCTGAGACAGAAGAGGTTTGCCGTCAGCACTGTACAAATACATACCAAGAAGTACAACAAACATAAGAGTAGATGCATCATAAAATCAAGAGGTAGGAGGAGGAGTTTGTATAAGCGGACAAACGTACTACATGTAATGGAGAAGAGACAGAACAAAGGGAGAACTGTGGGGGAAAAAGGAAAACATGGGAGAAAATTACATCGTACTGTGGTTGAGGAAGAAAGCAATTGATAAGATATGGCTGACTGAGGAACATGCGAAGCATGTACTCTCTCTGTTGAAGAAGGGTGATTCTGATGAAAGTAATTGGTGCAGGGAGAAGCTAACCCTTTACAGCATGGATTTTTTTATCCAGCAGATAGGTTCAGCAAAATAACTCACTAGTCCCATAAAAAGTATTACAGTAAAACATAGGACTTTCTCTGATATAAATGTAAATTCAAATTCTGTCTAATTTGCTCCTGATATATGAGTTTTCAAACCTGTGGTAGGAAGTTTCAGAAGAAAGAGAGGGCCATTACCACCTACATTCCTTTTAGTTTTACAAGGCGCAGGTGCTTATGACCCTTATAAAAATCTCACCCAAACAAAAATGGATAAAAGCTCTCTTCTCAAAAGCCACTATTTAGAAATGGTCTTCCAGAGAGGCAAGCAAATAAATAAAAAGAAAGAGTTGTTGATAAAAATCTCTTTGCAAACATTAAAAAGTAGACAAGGTTTTACAATGCATACGAAAATTATGAAGTTACATGTCACCAAACGAAGCTCCCTAGCTGTTCATATCTGTGCAACTGTTGAAGTGAATAGAAGCATGTTATTTTATGCCTATGGTGAGACTGGGCTGTAATCTCAGACTCTAGAAGAAAGACAAAGTTAATTGAAGATGAAGTACTTACTCTTAAGAGCTACACAATGGAATGTGTTGCCAAATGAAGGCATTAATTGTTAAAGCTTTTCAGATCTAGGAAAAATGTCCTTTTTCAAGGAAATTCAGAAACAATGAGGTCAATGTAACTGTTACAGCAGGGAGAAAACTTAGATGCCCCATGAAAAGTTCCAATTTTTATGGATGCTATATTATCGGAACCTGTGAAAGAGACATGAAGAACCAAGACATGAAGTTCTAACAAACAGTAAATGGATAGTGCACAAACCAGTTGAATTGTGAATTGCTTATAGGTAACATACCTATTTACATTTCACTTAAAAATTTAACTGCTAAATTAAGCTGGCTTTATGCCATAAAGAGCATATTTATGAGCAGCATTTCACAGGTTGTCAAAACTGGTGATTCAATACACAGGCTATCTTTGCAGCTGTGTAGCAATTCAGAAGCACAATTTGGTATCACTGAGAGACTGCATAAGCTCTCTAAACTAATGAACTTAGTAGCATATGAAAGTAAAAGATATTGCTCTGAGTACAAAGCAAAAGAAGCTACTAAAAAACCCAGAACAGTTTGCTGTAAGGACAAACAGCAGGAGAACTCAGGTAAAAGTTTTGAATAGATGCCAAAAACTAGAAGGCACAGCAGAGATAAATAAAATACACAGTGAAGAGGCAATATAATAAAATACTGTAATTTGGGATGTCAGCATGAATGTAGTGAGTTCAGAACAGAACAAGTGAGTTAGCTTTTATGGGATATTTAACCACAAACTGCCAGAAACTGAGGCTGCTGCTGGTAATACATACTCATATAGAGCAAACATTATTGGGGAAAATTATATAAAATCACACTATAAACTTTTTGGTTGTATTTCTTGATTTGTCCACAAGGCATCTGCAATTTGTCTTTTGCAGCCTTGACGTCTGAAGAAGTGGTAGCTTCAGTGCCATTTTCCACAGTATCATAGGAATAATTATAACTACATTTAAATAGTAAGAAGACTTATTTTGGACTGTGAGTATTCCCATGAACAAACTGGATTGTCACAGACTCAACAGGCATTTGCACAACAGTTAAGAATTTCCAGGATTACCTCCTATAGCATTTTTTCCAAGGGATGTTAACAGAAAGGTGCAACCAGATTGGAGGAAAAAGAATTTTTGTCATCTCAGTCCATCAAGATCTCTGAAATTATTTGGATAGGTGGAGAGACTATGACCTATGGTTGTCCAGTACTTTAGGACAGCTGTTCTGTTTTCTGCCAGAATGGTTTCCTTGGAGCTTTGTGCCACTGGCTTTTTGACCCCTTGTTGTAGTTTAAAAGGATAATGTCTAAAAAAGCATCAATTCCTGGCCAATGCTTCTTGCAAGGCTGTTGGAATGGGTCTACAATGGTTAATGCAAGTTAGAGAGTTTTGCCATCCTCCTCCATGTACTTCATGCCTTCTTAAAATGTATTTCTTGGGCATGTTGTCTAGTCTAATTTCCAGTGGTACAAGATATGGGTCTTTCATGATGCTGTTCCAGCCACCATTCTTAACTGTCTCTCAGAACCAGTCCTACAAATTGAGGAAAGATAAATTTTATTGTAATAACTAGTTATAGAAATAATTCATATATCTATTTTCATATATATATATATGTATAAAAACAGTTACATTTTCTTCTGTGTTCATTTTTCTTCCATTCATACTAAAGGTACCTACATTTTTCTATTATTTTTGTTTACCTGTATTTGATTTTTAATAGCTTTATTAAATTTGTTCCCATGATTCAGTTCTTAATGATCTCTTCCTCAATGCCATTACATTTCACACAAAACATTAATCTTGCATATGAAGAGGCAGTAAACGTAACTTTAAAAATAGGATTCTATGTACGGTTCCTAATGCAATTCCTACTTTACATTTCAAGCCCAAAACCCGCCAACGATTAATGAGTAAAATAGTTAGAAGTTATTTTAACAACATAAATTCTGGCAAAAATGCAGGTTTCAGAGTAAAATGTTTTAGAATAAAATTGCAGTTCTTTATTGTTCAATGAATTTTCTGCAAATTTGCAGTTATTTAGTAATCTACTGGAAAGGCTTGCCACCAGTTCCAGCTTTTATCCCAGTTTTGCTGTTCTTCTGTCAATGTTTGATGAGAAAATTACCTGCTACAAAGAGATATTTGAGAATCAAAGACAGTAAGTAGGGAAAATCTACCATCTTTTATTAATTTTACTTTAATTGTTATTTTTTATTTTAATTATTAATTTACTTTAATTTTATGATTTTATTAATTTCATTAATCTACTATATCTTATTAATTAATATAATTAATTATATTTTTTTCCCCAGAGAGACATATTTTATTTGGATTGGTGTTTGACATAAGTTTTAAGTAATTAGCTAGATATTTTCAATTATTTTTTTATATATTCTTTACAGTTTTATATACAGTCTCAGGAACATAGTGATTTTCTTTGCCTGTTTTCTGGGTTATACCTGCTGATTTTCTCTCACCATTAGACACATGCTATATTTTCATAGGAGTTTAGTCCAAGGGCTGCTTTTGTTTTCTGCCATGCAGTGTTTTTAGTAGTATTACTGTTCTGCAAGTATATACTTGTGTATCTATTACATGCTAACAAGAGGAGCAAAATTTTTTTCTGTTCATTTTCACACCTTGGTGATAGAAATTAAAAATCTTTTCTCCCTGAAAGAAACATAAAGATGCTTAGAACAGCATCTTCATTTTCAAGCCAGTAATTACTAAGGTATGAGATGAAATTTTGTATGGCTAGTAGCTCTGTTTCTAAAGTAATCGGAAAGTAAGGAAACATTTTTCCACACATACTGAAATTAGGCAAATGACTTAGGAGAAAGCTGAACAGAATTCAAAATAAACTTGCAGTGGATTTTTGTTGATCTTCTCAAAATGCTGCCCGTGGCTTTTGGAACATTGCTCATTTTCATGCCTTGTAAGGTATGGCACTTCTGTCTTCTAAACAAGACCAAAATCAGAATTCTTGAAATGTATTGAGATAGGCAGTTTTTCATAGTATTTCTAGCTTGGTTACAAGCAGATTTCTTGGGAATTTCATGATTTAGTTAATTCTGAAGTTCATTACTGTACCATTGGGAGGACTTGTGGTATTTTGCCAGTCCTTCTGGTCAATATGCAGAGTTAAAGATTTTTAAATTCACTCTTTACTGATCAAGTCTGTAATGATACCTATTGCCTGTGTGGAAATGAGACACTCAAGAGTATGGCAGATAACTTCTCCCTGCATTAGGATTTGAAAGAAGGGATACTATAAAAAGGAACTTGATGGAGTAGTAATAGTAGCCTGAAACAGGGAGATTTTAAAAGGCAGATGCTCTCGTGAACCAAAACACAAGTTCTGGAGGCTGCTGAAATGTTCACGAGAAATTTAAAAATACTTGAAATCTGAATATTTTCTCATTTTATTTAATTGAATTTCAAATTATGTTAAACTTCCACTTTAAAATGAACGTGCAGATGCTCAGAATTCTTTTTTTCCCCCCCACAACCAAATTGCCTTCTGATGAAATTCAGTGAAAGCAAAACACTTAAAGGATAAAAAGGAATTAGACAAAAAATTGACAGGCCATATCCAGTTCTTTAGAATCTCAATGGAAAATAATTACCTCAGAGATTGCATAGACGTGTAAGAAAGCTGATGTAGTCAGTGACGTTTTGGTGCTATTTCCTATCTCTAAAACTCAGATTTGCACATCATTATATAAGCAATTACAGGTATACTTTGACATGAGTGACAAATATGGAAACATGTGCTCATAAAGTTCTCATAACATGCTTTTTAATTTTTATAAACTGTTCCATGAGCATTGAATCATACTTGTAAGTATCCTCCCCACTGAATTTTTTTTTTCCTGATTTCTCTGATTTCTGCAGGGGTCATGTGGAAGAGATCTTATTTCTTCAAAAAATAGGAAGAAACTTTTTCTCTGTAGGAAAAATATAAAGAAAGAGCAATTGGCAATATTGGCAGTTACAGCAGCAGTCAGATTTCAGAATGCTCTTAATATAAGGGTCAAGATCTGCATGGTGACAAACCACATGCGGTCTGATAAATCTTTCCTCTTCATGGGCCTCATGACTAAACAACGGTGTCTGCAGCCCCCAGTTTTTGTGTTTGCAGCCCACTGTTACAGTGTCATCCATACTTTTATTGATGAAGTTTTGCCAAAGGAACACCCTGCAGTTCTCCAGGCTTTGGAAATGCATTTTCCTTACTGTGGCCTGTCAGAAAAGCAACTGGGATTCCTAAACAATAACTGGACTTGCCTGCAGCCAGCAGAAGGCCTCGTTCTTTCTAGACTGATGGATGTTTCAGAGAGCAGGGAATGAAGGCATCTCTGTGGAGCATCCAAAACTCCTCTGTCACCCAGTGTAACTTGTCCCAGGGAGCCCTTGGGTGTTTTGCCCAGAGACAGTGTGTTCTGAATCTGAAGCTGCTACCTCTTTAGTCACTGAGAGTGGATTTGGTGTTTTATGTGCTGCTTATACAATGATAAAACTGACAGTCTATCACCCGAAATGTTTCTGTTTAGTTAAGTTAAGGAATGGATGTGATGCACTGTATAAAAACATGGTAGTGACTGCAGGCAGTTTAAAATGGTCTCAGGAGTTACAGAGGCTTCTCAGGCACAGAACACATTTTGAGCACATCAATCATCTGTAAGTATTGCTGTAAAACATTGTATAATGGGGCTTAAAAAACTTCAGGCACTTTCTGAAGTTATAGCTGCACTGCGTACTTAGAAATGACATTGAGGTGAAATCTCTTTTGTCTCTGTAGAATTTTGCAGATAGAGGAAACAAATCCTATTTTGCAAAAATGTGGGAGAGTGTTGGAACTGATGGATTGATAGAATGAAGAAATGTACCTCTGGACACAAGACCCGCACCTTCTCTGTACCTCAATGTAATAATTTTATGGAATTTGGATGGTATGAAGTAATTTTAATCAGAAAGCAACACTGTAGTAAATTCCACTGTGTGATATTAAGGATTTATTTTAATTATTTTAGCAGTTAGCTTGTTTTATGGTAAAAATTCTCTTTTGTTCCAGAAATAAGCACAGGTTATGTATCAAATGTCATAAATTTTTACTTCAGGGTGCAAAAAAGTGTAACAACAGGATTGTGTATTTGTACTACAATACATGTTCCCTGAGAAGCATTAGAGGTTTAAAATAAGAGAAATGCTATTTAGATTTCATTTTAAAAAGAGAATATTGTACATGGGATGTAAATGAAGTGACTAGAACTGCAGGATACAGATGGTAAAGACTTGTAGCTCTTGCTTTCAGGAGGCTGATGTAAATTCTGCTTCAGTAAATTCTGTAGTCATGATGTGGTAACTTGAGAAAGCTTTTTAGTTAGTGTCTGATTGTCTTTTTCTGAATAACAAAATCTTTCGTGATTCCGTAGCTTTCTGCCCTTTCTCCAAGGGGTGTAATATCTTGAGATTTTACAACATCCTTCTAACAGCAAGCAGTTGAAGTGCTCTGATATTGCAAGAGAGACACACTTTACAAGGTAAATAAAGAAGATGCTTTTTGACAGATATGTGTGAATATAAAGACATACTAGAAAATTGACGTAACCATAATAATCTCTTCAAATCTTCAACTACACTAAACCAAAACCAAACTGCGTACAACTGTTTTTCCCCATCATCTTGTCTGCTGGATGGTTGTTACTCTGTAGTTTGTAGTTAATTGTACATTGTAGTCTTACTGAGTGTATGTATGTTTTTCTTTGACTACAAAAGTGTGACTACTAATGCGTTAATTTGTAAATGTGTGGACAGAACTAATTCCTCCCATCAGGAAATTTATGAAATCAGGCATAAGTGGTTTATAAGACTAGTAATAGGTGATGAAACTTCTCCTCTTAGTAGGCTGAGCATAATGCTTTTCAGGAACTGGAATAAAATCTATTGGTGATTTCAGTACAGTTACCAGAGATGTATACTGACAAAACTACTGTCATTACTGTAGTGAGTACTGACTGGAAGCGTTGCAGCCTACCCTGTAGAAACCAAGAAAAAAACTACCTAATGGGACTTCTTCCTGCTGATGGAAATGGCATCTCAGGAACCGTGCAGATACACATTGGATTTTTCTGTAAAAGTTGATTTTAATCAAACTTGTGATGTTGGATTGATTTGAGTTAAAATGGTTCTAGTCTGCACGTGGACGGCCAGTACAATAGGCTTTCCTAGGGACTAAACAGATTGTTATACACAAGGAACAAGCTGATATCATCCAGTTTTGAAGTAGGGTAACGTCCACATTCCAAATTCTACCAGTTTGGCTGCATTGCCTGTGAACTAAAATCTGGGTATTTTGCATAGAAGCTATGGCAGAAGGACAAAGGAAGAGCTGCAGTATAGAGAAACTTGTCCTGCTTTTGCCCAGCCATCCATCTTATGGAGAGCCAGAAATGTTCAGTTTTACAGGTTATCCTGGCGCATTTTGTTTAGACTGAAAGCCAGATTCTCTATGAATGTATAAATAGGATGCAGACTCTGCCGATTTAATAAGAACAAGGTTAAATTCACTGAGAACAGGCATTAGATGTTTTTTAAAACTAGAAGTTTGAGTACATTTGATTTTTGTCCTTTTCTTTTTTCCTAAGCGAAATGGTCAATGGTTTATTGCAGCATAACAGGTAAACTTGGTTTTGGTACAATTGATTTATCAGGGTTTCTTGCCTAAATAGATTGAACAAAGAAGGAAGGAATCTGGTTAAAAATATTTCTGATAACCTCAGAAAGAACAAGAGTTTGTCTTACTTTCCTTATACTGCAAATTTACCTGTAATTGCAAAGCTGTGCCAGAGGCTGCAGAAGACCATTCTGCAAAGAGAAGTATAATACATAAATTGGAGCGTTTTGACAAACAACTGATGCCTGCCTCGACTTGGCAGAGTGCAGATCTCTGGGACCGTAATGAGCAGACAGGGACACCTTGTTTAAAATGTGGATGAGAGAATCTGAATGTTCAAGCATAATGTAAAATTGGATGTTGCATAGATAAAGTCTAACCCTTTTTTGTCAAGAAAAAAATGGCAGAAATCCTTTCTTCTGTCCTTTGATGACAAAAAAAAAAAAAAAGAAATGTTCAAACTATGGAGTATGATTCAAGAACAGTAGAAAAGATCCACCAGATAGTCCATGTGATAGTAGGCCCAGGAAATATTTTGTAGTCTACATGATAGTAGGCCCAGTAAATATTTTGTCCTGGGAGCAGCTATTGTCACTAAATAGGTGTAAATACTTAGGAAAACCAGGATTACGTAAAAGCGAAAACAGTTTTCAAATATTTGCACTTGCTGATGCAAATCTAAGTCCAAAGGGAAACAGCTTTCAGTAATTGGTTCCAGATGTACTTGTAAAAGTTACAATGAAAAGGTAATTATGCTGTAAATAGTGGGAATGCTTTTCTTCATCAAAGTGAGAGTTCCTTTATTCCTGGACTGATCAGTTAGCTGGGATAAGAAATCCATACTGGGAAGAACAATTCTAAACCCCTGTTACTGATTCTCTAAATTACTCTTTCCAGGACAATCAGTATTTGCTCCAGGCAGATCCTCTTTCTGATGAATGGAAACTTTACACTGAGTACATAGACCACATGATTGTACATGGGCTGTTCAAAGCTATCAAGTGTTCTCTTCAGTATCTGACTGAAAACACTGAGACAACATTAAAATCTACTCCTTTATTTGAAGTGCAGCTTGTTCTTAATAGCAGTGAAATGACTTTTAAACCTTCTGTGGACTTAATGGCAATTTCTGTGATATTACAGAGGGACTAATCAAAAACATCTATGATACTGCATCATCTGTAGACAGATTTGTCAAATACATTGGAAAAGACCCTTTTCAGGTGTTGTTACTTTTGCTACTTTCACTTTTTTTAAAAAAGTGTCGCAATTGATGTTTCCTCTAGGCATTTGAATGTAGTTGTTTTCCCAGCTGAGTCACTCCTATCCAGTGGTTTATGCCAAGAAGGCTAATATCTCAAGAGAGGCTGTGAGGCTTTTTCCCATCTGTTCAGTGTGAGCTGTTGTATTCTGCTCTCCTTAACCTCTGCCTCTCTTGTTTTGTGAGTGCATCCAGTCATTTCCATCAGCCACCAGCACACATTGTTTGGGTGATATTGGCTCACTTTTTTTTTTTAACTTCTTCTGGTTCCCTTGCCCAATTGAGAGTGCTTTTCTAATACTCACTGAAGTTCTGCAGCTGGATGGACTTGTCTGCAAAGCTGGTTCATGGATTTACCTTCTACTTCTGCTTGTGTATTGTGCACAGGCAGTCTTTGGCTATACAGTGCATGTATTACTGAGCATTTGGTGTCAAATGACTTCTATAGCTATGTTCCAGGCTGTGTATTTCTCAATAACTGTTTGTTTCTTTATGGTTATTGGTTGAATATTTGCTCTCATGGTGTCTCATTTCCATCAGGACAGCTGATACTGTTTCTGCTCCCTGCTCTGCAAGTACCACTGAGCTTATGAATCCACAGCACTTTCCTTCTCTATAAGCTATGAGGTTATGTCCACAGACAGCAGACAAAAGTGGTTTGTGAATTACAGTGAAACACATTTTCTAGAGATTTTTAATGTTAATACAAGTTTTTTTGCAAGACTATTTTTTCCAGACTAGCAGGACATGCAAAAATCTTTATGCAATTTCTTCCTTTTTCAGATATTTTTATATGAGATGGAAGCAAATATCAATAAATTAATATGTCAAAATTTCACAGTTCATCCAGGGAAAAATAGGTTGATTGTAAATTGGTTACACTGTATAATAGTGGAAAGTAGACAAAGGAGGGGTAAAATAACAGTTGAGAAAAGGAGATGTTGATAGGACAGGGGAGAATGGAAAAGGAAGCAGTTGGAGAAATGATGAGGTGAGGACATAGCAAAGGAAAAGATAGAAGAGGACAGGAGCAATAGTCAGTCAGCCTGGAAACTCTGTTCCTGAAGCTCTTCTGGCTTCTGCCAGCTTGATTTTTCTCTGAACTTCATGGCTACTGATTCCACAGTGCTCAGCAGCAAGGATGTGAGGGTCTACCAGCACTGCCTGTTGAGTGGACAGGAGGACTTACCCATTTGTTATGAGTCTGTTACTGCTGGGCTGGCTCTTTTTAAGCTAGGACCAAAGAGAAAACAGTGGAAATGAAGGTCCTAAACTGTGTTCTCAGACACACAGAACCATGTTCACGTAATCTGTACTCTATGGATGTTGAATTTCCTCTTTCTTCTTTTTCCACCAGGGGATGCAGTCTGGGGAAATGGAAATTGTTGTGTTATTTGCAACAGATAACAGCTTGTATTTGTAAACTGTGCTTCATTGGTACCCCTAGAAGCAGAAAGGGCCCTTAGTTTTGACTCTGGTCTTTAGTGAGTTCATTACCTTTGCCAGCAAAACTTCTTCAACCCCAGTGATAGAAAGGATGGGGTTTGTGAGCCTCACTGCTCTCTCTACTAGCCATAGCAGTCCAGCAAGTTGAGATATTTTCATCGTCTCTCCGTGGGATTAGAAATCTGTTCATGGGCTAAAGAAAACTCTTGGTGAAGATGCCTGGACTCAAGATGCCAATTTTTTGAGCTCTACTGGAAAGTGACACTGACGGTCATAAGGATCCAAATCACAACCCATCTCACTAGCAAGTGTTTTAAGTTAAATCGACATGTTGGAGGATGTGAATAATAACAAGTGCAATGTTCTGTGTCTGGCTGATGACAGTAGGTACTTTGAATTTTTGATGTTAGTATGATGCATGAAATGGAAATTATAATACTTCAGAAATATGTATCCAAGCAGTCATTTCCTATTAACTTATTTCTAGGAGCAGACAGGAAACTGGCTGGTAACTGACAAGTTATAAATGTCATTGCCAAGGGTCTTGGCATGTGACTTGGCTTTGAGGACATCTTTTCTTTCTTCAGTTTAATCTTTGCCTCCACTGCTTTTTCACTTCATTTAGCATGACATAGATCAGATGGATACCCTGGAAGAAATAAGTCAAGTAGCTATGAAGAAGGGGAACTTGGTCACTGTTTATGTTCTGGAGCAACACTTTAACAAATATTGGTACTTAATAGATGGATGATAAAATGGATGTGTAAAGCAGTTTCTGCTCTGTGGACAATATCTTAGTAAAGGGGAGCTGGAATTCTATGAAAATTATGAGCTTCCAAAATGTTCACGAGAATTAGTGCATTCTAAAGAACAGGTATTTCCATTTTTGCAGAGGTTTCTTTTCTTTCTTGTGCCTATCAAGGGAAATATAAATAATTACATATTTTGTTGATTTGTTTAAAATCTAGTGTTCTTAGTGGGTTTTTTCCCTTTAGGGCCAATATTCTAAAGAAGTTAGTGAATCTTAAAATGGAAGAATTTTAATAGTTGTTCAAATCAAGTTGACCATAAGCCTCTTTTATATATAATTGGTGAATTTAATTACAAAATGGACCTGAATTTTTAAGGAAACAGCTCAGGTTTTAGGCAAGCTTCTCCGGGTTGTGTTTCGTGTATATTTTTATGTATATATACATGCACACACCCAAAAATATATATATAAGTAATCCTCCTCTGTATGTGTGTATATATATGTTTCTATATGAAAGGAAAGTCTATATGACTGAAGGATCTCTGTCCTGGTTTAGTGGGGATAAAATTTATAGAATCAAGTTTCTGTTACATTTTGTTTCAGTTTGTGGCCAGCCATGGTGATCAAGGCCATTAGCAGTGAAATCCAGGGCAGCTGACCCAGGCTGGCCCACAGGTGTATTCTGTAACATTAATGTCATGTTCACTACAAAAGGGAAAGCTGCTGGGGAGGGGTGGGGCTCTTTTTGCTCTGCTTTCTTTTCCCCTTCCTCTTTCTCCTTTTCAAAAACTGCTGTCCCTGATGCAACTTCCTAGCACTCTGAGCTAAGTATAATTTTGTGTGTTTTGTGTTAGCATTGATGTTGGTTTCCTTATTTTATTAAATCTGTTTAAATTTTAACCCATGAGTCTCCCTCCTTTTCTGAGGTCCATTTCTTGGTTGGGGAAGGGACATTGGGTGATAGAACAACTGCTTATTGTTTAGCCCTGGGTGTGGGCTAAATGAAGACAATCTCTTTAAGTCCCTGTCATCACTTTTAGCTATGAGACAATATAGATTTTTTGCAGACTTTGGTCTCCCTGCTGCCTTGGGTGTGTCTTTAGGACAGTAGGCGTAACTTCTTTGGCCCTAAATTTCTTCTGGGTAAACATCAAGTTCACAAAAATTTGATGTGTTTTTAAGTGTGTTCATATCTTAGGCAATAGTTATTTCTTCTTTGATTGATGTGGACTAGATTTTTTTACTCATTACTGTATTAAGACTTTTAAACATTTCTGTGTCATCTTTTGGTATAAATTTATATCTAAAATGCACTTCAAAATGGCACTTTCTTACCATGTGAAAAAACTAGAGGAGGACTGTTTAGAGCATGAGAGCTTGTGTCTAGATTGAAAATTTGCTATCTATGGTATTCTGAAGATCTGTTCTTTGGGAGAAGAGCTGTTTGAAATTAGTGGCAATCCTGGACTCTTCTAAAAGATGGATGTGGATCACAGTGCTGTACTTATCCCCTCAGATGCCCACATGAACTTCTTCCTCCTGTCAGACAGCATGCCCCTGCCCCTGATTCTGCAGCACTGAGAACCAAAATAGGGCTATTACTTGTACCACGTGCAGTAGATGCAGAAAGGAGGAGATGATCAAGTGTAAATGAGTCCATGATATTTCTCAAGAATATCTGGTCTGATCATATGTATGAAATGCATTTCTCTCATGTTTAGAGAGAGGAAAAAAACGAGCCCACCAACCAAGCCTTGACACAATGCTTCTATGTTTGATTTGATTGCATTTGCTTGTTCATTAATATAATTGATGTGTATGGTTTGCCTTAAGTTTTCAGGTGCTCTGTGCTAATTAACTTGACATTTTCTTATGTTATGTGTTATTAGTGTTACTGAATGGAGAGACTCATTCATGAAACCAGAGACAGGTTTGACTAAGAAAGTGTGAGGAGGAGAGTGCATAGCTCTGGGTGAAATAATGGGACATCCAATGGCTATACAGGACCAGGAATCCGTAGATGACATTTTCAAAGTCTAAAAACTGACCTCCTGAGAACTTATGAATAGCAGCTGCCAGAACTGGAGGTAAGGATTCAACATCTATAAAACTTTGGCACATACTTAAATAGGAGCAAGAATAAAAATAACCCTAAATGAGGTTATAAGATATTTTTTTTTGTAGA
Organism: Nyctibius grandis; assembly: GCF_013368605.1. Classification (NCBI taxonomy): domain Eukaryota; kingdom Metazoa; phylum Chordata; class Aves; order Nyctibiiformes; family Nyctibiidae; genus Nyctibius; species Nyctibius grandis. The sequence continues at coordinate 14,889,272 of NC_090666.1, forward strand.
GCTGTTTACCTTGGATACTTTTTTACTGGATATATTTTTAAATATAGAATGATGTATGCCATCTGTTCCCAATTCTAAGGTAAATATTCTGTTGACTTAATTGCGTCTAGAATAGGGACGTTGTAGATTTTTCTTAGTGTTCTCAAGTTTCATTCGAGACTTAGTAAGAAGTGTTTATCAATGCTGTACCAGCATTGTCCTCCTAGGAATCAATTAAAATGTTTAGGAGAAAAACTTATTTGTCAGTAAAAAGTAGTGTTTTCACCCAAGTAGTCATAAGGTAAAGGCAGGTTTTAACTATGGATCTCCTTTATTAATGAAACACAGATTTTAAGGCCAGCCAGGATCATTAGTTTATGTGGTCTGCCTTCCACAGAACAGGATTTCCAGGTTGCACAAATGTGTCCTAGAAGGCACATGTGGAAATTTTTACTCTTATTTTTGTGTTTGTGCTTGCATTTCAGAGGCACAAACATAACACATGCTACTCTCCAATCTTTGGGGCTAATAGCAGAGTTGAGGGATACAGAGGGACCACATGGCTCAAATAGCCAAAGATTCTTGGTCAGGGGATTCAGAGTGGGATGTGAGATATGGTGGACTTAATCCAGTATCTGACTTACAGCAGAACCTTGGTCTTGGTGCTCTCTCACATTCCAGATGAATGCATGAAACATGGGGTAATCCCACTGCTGCATTTTGATATATACATATTTTAAAATAAAAACTGTTGAAAGGTTGGTTCTGTCTACTGCCCTACTGGAACAAAAATAATTTTTGAAACATGAACATTTCTGGTTAAATGAAAATTTCTGTTCCAGCTGATCTTAGCTAAGAAACTCACAGGGTACATTTGATTTTAGTTTTCATAAATAAGACCTGGCAAACAGCTACTGAAAATGACTCAGTTCTGCCTCTGTCCCTGAAATTAAAAGGTTTTTCTGTGCATAACCTGAGGCAGGTTAAATCCTGATACTGTAAAAAAAAAATCTACTGAGTAGTCTTAATCTTGCAGGATCAGGGCATTCCTTGTTTGTGCATGTAGTTAATTAGCAGCTTAATTACTTTTCTTGTGTGCAAACTGTCAGGGTCCTGAGTGCACTATTAGGCCTTTAATAGTCCTGCCCAGCCCCACATGGAGGCTCCACCCCACACCCAGGGGCCTCCACTTAAGCTCAGCCCTGAGTCTTCAGTCTCTCTCTGAGCTACATGGTAGGTGTACCTGTCTTTAAGCCTGCATCCTGGGTGAACATGGACCTATGCTCTAGGTAGGTAAGCTATACGTATGGTCTCCTGGATAGACCCTGATGGCTGTATGCTGTAGCTTCTCTCTGTTCCTCTTGCCTCTCCTGGCTGTGCAGGTCCTGGGAGAGACCCAGGACCTGGTTCATCAGTGGCAGCGTCTGGGGCTCTTGACTCACCCAGTTATAAGCACCCAGCTCTGCTGCCATGCTTGAGGCCCTGTGGGACTGTACCCTTGGTTGGTTGAGGGCATTGTCTGTGCTGGGGTGACCTGCTCCTGGCTCACCTTCCTTGGGGAAGCAGCCAGCCCTTGCTGCTCCCTGATAAGTATGTGCCTGTTTGCACACAGAGCTGCAGAAATGGTCTCAGATGGTACATGCAAATTGAAGATAGTCTTGAAAATTTGAGCTGTGCTCTTTAATAGAACTTAAATTAGGGAAGTGTTTACAGACCAAGAGCTGAAGCAGTAAGATTAACACCATTATAATATTAGACTGTTCTAGTATGTAAAACACTAGTTCTTTATGAATCAGAGCTTTGCTTTCAACCTGATTTTTCCAAATGCCTAAAGGTGCTTCTGTAGTTATTTTTCCCTAGCATGATTTGTGGGAAGTGTAAAGACTTACACTGCATATGAAAATGGGCAATCTTTCAAAATCATTTATTTACTTTTCAATTCTAATCTTTCAAGCCTCTTAATGCAGATGAAAAAGTTCACCATGGGAATATCCTTTTTAAAGTACAGTTTATAGGTAGATATTTCATTGTGTTCTTATTTATGAATGCATTGTCAGAGGATTGCTAGTGTTTATTAAACTTCTGCCCACCTTGCTTCAAATAGTGATTGGAAACCTTTTTGAGCAATATGACTTGCAAGGAGGCAATGAGGTTCAGCTGTGTCACGGAATTGTGGAGTTATATAGAATGAGATTCAAAGTAAACACAAATGTTTGGAAAAGCCCTATGTAAGTTTTCCAAAACAACAACAAAAACCTATTTATCTTTGTGTAGTTGCCTTTAAACTACAGTGTCTCATTATGCAGGTTGTGAGGAAGTCCTTGTCCATGTTCAGCTATACTTGTGGCTGACCTTTTTGTCAGCAACAGGCATATCTTGCAGAGTACATGAGCCTTTGGGATGTCTAAAAGCAATGTAAGGAATATGACTTTTTTGGGACCAGACTGGGGTCAAGCATACCCTTGCTAAGAGCTAGGCAGGTTAAGTGAAAACACTTAACACTGAGTTTGGGACTTACTAATGCATTTAGTTGTCACTGTGTGCATTTTTGCACTCTTCTTATGGATGGGTCAAAATAATAATGTATATCAAACTATTTTATAGTGAGTTGCATTACTGGGGTGTTTTTTTATATTGCTGAGGTTTGTTTTCAAATTTAATATACATAAACATGTTCTAACTAGAAAATGCAGGATATTGTAAACAAACTTTAATCTTTTGCGTAACCTAGGTTTTGCAAATTACCTTGAGTAAGGAGTCCATGTTTGTCACTGCATAAGGACATAGGGAAGGAATGACACAAAGTCAACTATTTTTCAAAAAAAGGAAAAAAACGGTGGGAGGCGGGGAGAACGAAAGTATGTGTGTTTGTGGGGAGGGTTGTTGGCTCTGCAAACTGACAAGCAATATCTACTTGTAATGTTGTTAGGAATTACTTGAAAAGTGGAAGAATCTTAAAAAGATTGCCTTCACTGTAAAGCATGAAGTGGTACCTCTGCAGTCCAAAGAAGTGTCTGTTATGAGAAGAAATTGTGTACTTTTGGAGGTGAGATCAGTTCTGTGCTCTGAACCGAATGATTTTTCGGTTTTTGTTCTGATAACAAGCTGGTGGCAAGCTTCACTGAACTGAGAAATTGTAAACTCTTAGAAAAGGCTGTCTAAAGATAACAATTCAGTGTTTTTCAGTAATGTATTCTGGATGAATCTGATAATTTAAAGCCCACTCCACCAAAATGGGAGTGATGCTTGTGTCCTCTTTATCTTCAATTATGTCTAATCTGTTTCTAATTCAAACATGGTGCTGCTGTTGTCAGATGAAATATAGATTTTAAGTGTTTTATGCTTCTCCACTGGGAATCTTTTAAATGTATGCAGGCTGTCCATCAGGGCTGTACTGACTGAATCTAATAAAGTTTTAGGTAAATTTAAAGGAAATAAAAGAGTGCTTAAAAATTAAATTATTCATAGTTCATGAGATGGAACGTATTTAATGAATGGCAGCTAAGGAAAAGTTATGGAACAGCCTCTGTGGATTACCTGCTTAACCTCTAAGGAATCCTAATTCAATAAATAAGTTGTATCTTTCAGGTTAAACAGCATAGTTCTAGAAACAGATTTTTAAAAAAAAGTCATCTTTAGGTTTGATGCTCAAGTTCCTTTCCAGGATACTGATAAGTTAAGACTAACCATTATTTTATGAACTGTTATGACATATCTGTCACTGTCAATAGCTTGGAGTACTAATCACAGTTTACAGTCAAAATAAAAACTGCATGAACATTATTTATCAAGGTATATTCTCAAGTATTCCACAATGTGGGAATGAAACACATAGAAAAAGAGCTTTCCCAACCAGAAATAAATTTTAGAAAAAGAGTATCTCACCTGAGTACGTTGCATTTTGCACATCCATTCTCATTACCTCTGCCTTGAGGAAGTTTCAGAAGTCTCATCTTAAAGTCAGCAACTGATGAATTATTTAAAAATGCATTTGTTTCTCTGCTATGATCAAGAACTAAATGAAGAATCCATCTGTATTCTTTCAAAATTCTCTTGATGAAATACTGAAATGATTCTAAAGTATATTCTAATTGTGGGCTGATTATGAACTTGAGACCAAAGTTAGAAGTCTATTTTTTTTTTTTATTAGTGTTTTCTCCTTGTCCTTTGATTTGTCCCTGGAGTGTGTTTGGGCATGTGGGGCTCAGTGACTGCTGAATAGATCAAAATAAGGGGAGAAGGGGCAATGTTAGTGTGTTATGGGTCTTTTGTTTACTTATTTTAGGTTTTCAGAGGTTTTGGGGTTGGTTGTGGTTTGGTTTTTTTTGCTGTGGTTCAGATCTTAATTCAGACTGCTGGGGACCTGTACCTACCTTCCATGTTATACACACATACAGATGCTAATTGTAAATCAGCTGGTGAATTTGGAATATGGAAGGAATCTACCTCAGGTGCACTCAGCAGAAAGGTCATTCACAGACACTGTTTCTGCATTAGAAGGAAAAATCTTTCTCCATAAATGTTCCCTCTGGAGTGGACTAATGCTGACTCACTCCACCTTATAACAGGAACATAAGGCAACTCAAGCATGTGACTATCAGACTACGGATGCTGCTCTCTCATTGTTGCTCTTTGGTGCTACGTTTGAGAACTTCTGTAAATATTAAATGGATCCACCGGATAAAGGGTGGCAAAGAGTCTCTATGTCCTCACTCTTTCACATACTTCTTCAGTGGGAGGGATGGATCTGCTATTCTTCTGGTTTGCAGGTGCTCAGCCAGTGAGCCTGCAAGCTGGATACGCCTGGCAGGAGCAATTTGTTAAGCCTGCAGCCAAGTCTTAGCCTCTTTTTTCCTTGGATTCCCTTAAAAACTAAAATGGAATTGGCAGGATTTGCCTGACATGCCATGTCTGTGTCAGATAAGCACAGTTACTGTAATACTTTTGTAGAGTGTAAACCCATCACATATGTATGAGACAGCTTTGTTTCCTGTGGCAGGGAAGTAGCTATGATAAAGGCTCTGGCAAGAGTCTCCAACAGATGTCACACTACTTTTGATGGTAGGGACATTGTGCTTCTACTAGAAGGAAGAACAGCTAACTCCTCTGTCCAAATACTTCAGTATGGGTCTTCTTTCCTTTCTTTTGTTCTAGGACCATACAATGACCCTTCTTTTAAACATGATGACCTACCTCTCCTACTAGCTTTCCCACCAGGACAACCAGTAATGACAAAAAAGCATGGAAAAAGTGAAGAAGATAAATTTCTGGACAAGGCAGAAAACATTCTTGCAGTGTGTATCAAGGTACTGGTAGATGACGGAAGACAAAGCCTTCTCTCTGTGCAAACTCCTAAAGATGCTGCAAAGCAGCAGGTTGAGCTGAAAGCACTTCTGGCTACATCTTTCTGAAGTGTGCATACCAGATTAGAGATGGCTGAAACAGTTCTTTGTTGATGCCCTTTTGCTAAAGTCTGTGTGTCATATAGTGGCCTTTCAAGAGTAAGGCCTCTTCCATAATGGCAAAAAGAGGAGTTCATCCTCCTCACTTAAGGAAAGAAAGAGAAGAGAAAATGTCACCAAAGAGAAAAAGATAATTTCAGGTGTTATTGTTCAGTTTTGCTGAATTTAGAGACCCCTTAGATAGCATAAGAGGAGAAGAGGGGAAAAAGACTCTTGGAAACTTAGTCTATTTAATTTCTTTTTACTTTCTTGTAGTTACTGCTTGCTTTAAAGAAGCACCCTGTTTTCTCATTTGAATAATAGTGTATTTTAGAGCACAACTTTAAATTATTTTTGAACATGTAAACAAAAGTAATTGCAAAGCAGACAAGAAAAAACAGATGCTGGGCAACCACATCAATATGCTGTTTGGTGATGATCTTTCTCCAATGATGCTACCACAAACAAACTGGAAGAGTAGCTTTGCTTTCCTTCCATTCTTGCCTATGTGTATGTTGGCATATATTGCATAAATATGTATGTTTGTAATAGTTAAATGAAAGAATATAGAATTTAGTGAAGGTATCTGCTTTCAAAACAAAGCCCTTAAGTTTTTACTGAAATTTTCACCTTGCTTAGGCTTGCAAGAGCTGTAACGGAAACATATATGGAAGGAAACTCTTTATAAAAAGAATATGTTTGCAGCATCACTCTTGTGATTTCCAAAAAATAATCCCAAATCCTACTTGCTTGAAAAAAATTTTACTACCACTTGGCCTTGAAAAGCAATGCTATGAGAGAGTGCCAAATTATCCTGAATGTCTTTACACTTTTATATGGAAAACAGAAACACTGAATAAGAAAAATAAATGCCTTAAAGGTATAAATAGCTGGTAATCCAGGAGCCTGACTTTTTAGCTGCCAGATGTGTGCAACTAGTTTCCTCTGAATTCAGAAGGAATTGGTCATAGCCTGTCACTACAGAACAGAACCCAGATCACCATGTTATATCATGATGGGTCCAGATGGAAAAGAATTGTGACAAACTGGGTTGGGTCCAGAGTTCACAAGAGCTGGGATTTGTCAAGACCTGTGTAGCTGTGCTGCTTCAAATTTTTTCACAGATAGAATCCCCAAATTTGTATTAACTTTGACTAGAGCAGAGCTGCCGTTTTGGCATATTGCCTGGTACAAGAGCTAGGAAAGCCTCTTGGAGAGGACAGATAGCTGCTTGAGATTTGGAGTGCTTCCTCTGTGGGAGAGCCTTTGTCCTCTTTTGAACACACTAGCAGAGAGAGTTGATGGAGCAGGCTCTATCAGTTGAAGCGTGATTTGGGCTATTCCTCTGGGCAGCAGAGAGCCCAGTGCTGAACTGACCTGAGCTGTCATCTTCCGTGAACTCATTCTGGAACAGTATAATTCCATGCTTATCCAAGTGAGCCTTGTCTTACCCTAAACAGCAAAACAATTGAGAGAGGTTTGAATCAGGAACTGGGTATTTTAAAACTATGGGAAAGTTCAGATCCAAACTTAAATATCTGTGTTGGCATTCTCTTTTCTTAAAATGGACTTTATGGCATCTCTGCTTCTCCATGAAGCTTCTTCAGGAGCTCTGCCCCCATGCAGGGATGCTGTGTCTTCAGTATCTCTGAGACTAACACATTTTCTCATGTTAAAATAGAAGCATCCAAGTATCAAGTGGCAGGAAGACAGTTTGTAGCTTTCCTATAAATTAGCGGGTTGAGTTAAGGACAGTTATTGACACCTGAACTAGCTGTTGTAGACTGTGTTTACAGTCACTGGAGAGAAATGAGGACTTTCTGGGTGCAGTTCATCTGACCTATTTAGATGTGCCCTTTAGGACAGGATGGGTTACAGGCTATGCACTGCTAGATCTCCACTGACTGTAAAATGAATTGTTTTTAATTAGATTTTTACATCAACTTAGCTAACTAAGTTGATAGAGGACTGCATAATTTTCTCATGATGAAGATAAACTTAAACATCCATGCACAGATTTTGACTATATTTATTAACATTTGTGTAATAGACCTGCCTGCTGTAAATTTACTTTTATCCCTTTGCACATGCAAAAAGCTCATTAGGCACACATTTGTGTGCCTAATGAGCATCCAATCATGACCAAAAATAACTGAGAACAAGAGTTGCTTGTTCAAGGTTGTGCATAGATATCTTTTACAGTCTAATCTGTGTGTTTTGTATGCCAGACCCAGGAAATAAAATTATATATATACACTTGGAGGACAAAGGTGTTGTTTAATATTTTATTTATAATAAAATGATATTCATTTGTACTATGGCTACAGTTCTCAGTTTTTGGTGCTGCCTTACATCTCTCCTCCAGTGCCAAATATACAAATTGGTTCGCTCTGTTGTCTACCTGGAAAAAGCTCGTTTGACTGCTTTGCTCAGCAGTGGTCTCATTCACTGCACTGTTAAGTAGCAAAGTGGATAAAAGTCGGAATGCCTTTCTTCGTATATAGCAGACAGGATCGGCTATTAATCAGTACCATTTCAATATTGTGTTCTAAGTGATATGAATACATCTGCTGATTTATAAAAAGAAACAAATCCACTTACCTATGTGTGTGACACGCTGACGATAATGATTGGCTACGTGAATAAGAAGAGAGAAAAAAATTATTCAAAAGATTAATAACTTCTCAAAGTTCCCCCAAATATCTTGTTTGATTCAAGTAGCTTCTGAAAATCAGTTTCCATAGGGCTATATACAGCAACTAACCTCTAATTAAACAAATGAACAAACAAACAAAAAATACACTTGGAACCCCAAAACATAGATTTGTTTAAACCAAGTCACTTAATGTTTGTAATTCTCTGAACCTGTCTTCTTCTTATCCCTTGTTGTATTTGAAATACTCCTGCTTGTCTACTACTTCTGTTATTAGACTGGATAGCAAGCTGTCCAGGTCAGAGATCATCTGCTTTGTCTTGCTTTCATATTAATTTGCAGACTTCATGATTTTAAAAGTGTGTGTGTGAAAAAGAGAGTATGTGTATATGTCTAAATATGTATATACTTATACACTTGTTTATAGCGGTATGGTTGACAACTCCAGCAGTTTCCTGTGAAGTGTTGACAATGAGCAGACCTTTGTTTATTTGCAGAGGAAAGATTCCGTCATCAGTACATTGCATGGACCTGGTATTCACAATCCCCTATCAACTTTATGCATTACTGACCTCCACAGGCATTTTAGGGGAAGGCACAGCAGGAAGAAAGAGAAGGTCAGTACAGAAAGTGTTATTCCTTTTGCAGACAAGTAATGTGTGTTTAATTGTTGTCTTACACCATTTTTCATATAAGGCGTAGTTGCTCTTCCTGGGAAAATTATCTGTCCATAAGAATTTGTTTCTTATTTCAATCTAAGGGTCAGTGATAAGGAACACTAAGTTCCTTTGGGTTCATGTCACACTGTACCTCAAAACTCAAGTAGAGCTATGATCATGTCAAAGTTTTCTGGGTGCTGCTATGTCCAGATCCAACACAGTTGTGTGCGTTATTCTTGCTCTTCGGTTTGTGCAAAATGGGTTTGTCTGTGTATATGAAACTCAGGTTTGGAGACGTGATGATATGTGAGTTGAATCCCTTCCTGCCCCCTTCAAACAGCTGGATTTAATGTTTACTTTGTGTGTTGTATAGAATTTATTAATAATTAAGCAAAGCGTTGTGATACTTGTTAACACATTTCTGCTTACCTCTTGAATACAAAAAGGCTCTGCCTCACCTTATCTAAAGAACATTAACGCTTCTAAAAGTAGGGTGAGGGGAGTCAGTATTTCCTTCAGCACCCAGATTAAGACTATAGGAACCACAGGAAATCCTTGGACCAGAGGGGGATGTTTGAGTTTGAATAGACATCCAGGGAAGATTTGAATGTGTAAAATTCTTTGAGTATCTAAAACGCAATAGGTTTTTAGCTGGTTAATAGAAGAAATAGAACAGATCTCAAATCTTAGTGAATTTCTGTATACTCCTCTAACTGCAAATATATTACTTTCTAAGTTTTATGACTTTCTGATGTTAAGGGTGATTTCATGGTGACTAGGGGTCAGCAGGTGTAGAAACCAGCTTCCCATGACAACAGGCACTGGGCAGCAATTCTGCTGGGTCGCAGACAGTAGCATTGACAAGAGGCATCTTGGTATAAAGTGGGACCCTGGAGAGATGGTCTGACTGTTGAAGGATTCCCACAAATTTGTAAATGTATGATTGGGATTGTAGCTCATTTACAGTAACATTGACTTAAAGTGCAAAAATCTTGTGGGAAGGACAAATCTTTGAAATTCGATTTTCAGGGCAGAACTGATTGTTTTGATTAGACAAACTCAGGAAATCAAGTTAATGCTCTGAATATGCTTTTCATCTGCAAATCTTGTAGCATCTTTAAAAATAAACACAATCAGTGCCTCTATGATAGTGTGAACCTATTTAAGCAAGCTTTGGATGAGCTCTTAGGTGTTTATAGCCACAGAAACACAGCTTATCAGCAACAAAGTAATACAGACATAAGGTGTGATAAAAAAAAAAAAATGTGGACTTTCTGAGCATTGTGCAGTAGGAAAACAAGGCTTTAAGTGACTGGAGAGCATTCAGTTTTCCGAGCGTGTTACTACCATATGTTGCCACAAGAAAATGTCTGGCTCGATTCCCAGGCCTGCAGCTCAGTTTTTGAACGGACAGAATCAGGAAACACCACAGAGGTATGGGGATCTCTCAGAACAGGCTTGGTGGACACAGAACAGGCTCTGGGTGTGCCTCTTGCTTAGCACATATGTGGAGTGAATGGTTGAGAGAGGAACTTTGAAATATGCAGTTCAGGTTTTTGCTCAAGTATTCTGAACCTATGAACTCTGTTCTCAAGTAGCCTAAGAAACAATCTCAAATTATTCTGTCTGTGAACTGTACAATATTACAAGCTTAGACTTCATACTTAGTTTAACTCACCTTGCTAAATAAGCACTAGTAGTTCATTATCATAACCCTCCTTTGGATGGAAATGCATTAGTGGTGTCTGCACGAATAAGCAGTGAAGAGTAGTGAGAAGAAAAAGCCTCACACAGTACCGTGTGCACCCACAGTGTCATACTGTCTGCCTCAATTTGTACCTTTTCAGTATCTGACAGTGAATGATAACATTATTGCAATGGTATTTACCGGCACTGCTGGAGTATGGGATCTGTCATTTTTTCTATTCTGAATTGTTGTGCATGGCTGTAAAAAGTGCCTGAGGCTGAAATGTGTTTCAGAGGTTGTCAAGGAGGAAACAAAGTGTTTTTTTTCACTATTTTTAATGAAATTTGGCAAATCAATTTGAAGTTGGAGAAGTTCCAAACCTAAATGCATGTTATTATAGATTCAGATGGATAACATGGTTCCTGGTGGGGATAAGTTTCTCATAGTGTCTCTCAGGAAATTATACAACTGTCTCTCGTTTTCCTCTATATTTTTTTTTTTGGCTTAAAGAAAGGAGATTTCAAAATGGCCATTTAATAATCCCCTAGAAGAATAACCTTTGCAGCAGTCCTATTTTATAACATAAGAAGTATGAAAAACCTGGCCTTGGATGGATTGTAACAGAATCCCATCTATTGACTTATAGTTTATGATTAAGTCACTAATCTGGCTTCCAGCTTCACTCGTATTTGTTTGGAATGACAGGAGTCCCTTTCAGTGGTCATCACAGATTTCTCTTTTTACTAGCTTTTCCTTGGAGGTAATTGCAACTGGACACAAGCCATTCAGTCTCCAAGAGAGGACAAAATTTATTTTAATGTCCATGAGTGCACAGTTACCTCAGAGGTGAAGGTATTGTTGTGGAAGAATAGGAAAAGCTTCCTCTGTTCTGATGAAACAGAGTGCCTGACAAGATTAGGAAGCAAGAGTTTTTATTTATTTTTAAATGAACAAACCATTGTCAGTTTGTTTAAATACAAGTCGATCTACGCTTGAACTCATTTTATCAATAGAACCCAAATCTTTTGTAAAGCTTTTTTCTAAATACATTGTATTAGTTTTAGTATCTTGTAGCGTAATGATTTTGCCATTGCAACAGAACTGCAGTTGACAGTACATGGGAATATTGCAGCTAATTCTTTTTGGGTAATGAGAATTTGGGATACATGAGATTTACCTGAAATTTTGAATTCAATGAATCCTTAGTCCCAAAGCAAAACCATATGTTTCTGAATGTCAGGTGGAGTTTTACATTCTAATCCACTGATTTATATGTGGGAGATATCTATAATCATAGTTATAGATCTTGTTCAGGTGTCCACTATGGTTATTTTCATAGTGGAGTAATTTCTCAGGAATAAAGTCACTTTATATCGGTGTAGAGCACCCACACAATAAGTTACTTGAAGTAGGAGTACTGCAACATTATTTACTGAATACATATTCTGGGTGACATTTCCAGAGAAAGATGTTCAAGTGAGAGCTTGTTTTTCGCATTGATATTGCCAGATGAGCAATTCCATTAAAAGATCCAGTTTTATTTGAAATCATTGCTTATACTAAAGCAGGGAAATCATGTATGCTTTTGCTTTCAGTTTCCCTGAGTATCAGCCATTTACCTTAATTGAATTTTCTTTGAGGTTCTTGAGAAAAATTCATCCCCAAAGAAAGCAGGAATGTATTTTATGACTGTAAGAGATACAACTGCTTCCCTCAGGTTTGAAAATTCTTTCTTTTTTGTTACTTTCAGCCATCTCAGCAGTTAATACTGCTGAAAAGGGATTGTATAGGAAGTGAACTGGTTCATAGCTGTGAAATTTTAATACTTTTGAAACATGTTTTGAACTTTGAAAGCAAACAAAAAAATCAAACCCATGAAGTTTAGGCAGGATTCTTTCCCTATAACAGACAGAATTCTAGCACAAAGAACAAAGAATATAAATCCTCTTAGATTAAATTTCAGCATCAGTAGGTTTCAGATTTTGAAACTGATATTATTGTATTTGTATACCATACATATTTATAAATTTTCACCTGCTGATGAGTTGGAAATATTCCTTCCATTTTCAGTTGCCTCAGGCTTGTCTTAGAATGTTATAGGAGCTGTTTGTTTATTTTTTAAATTTTATAGACAAGTATTAAAGATTGGATGAAAACTCCATGGAAACAAATAAATGTTGAACACATGGAGATGGAGCTCAGAAGATTTGCAAATGTGATCATTTCCCTAATGAACGGTGTTTTGCTACTTGAAATAATCTCTCCTGTTCTGAGTACCCTGCATTATATAGCAGCCTGTAGCTTGTTAAATTCCCTTCATTAGAGGGTTTTTGAACTCAAAGGAGTTCAAAAATTGGGGAAACAAGTATTACAGGATTGAACTCCCAAATCTCAAAGTACTTCTGAAAATATCCTTCTGAGTTAATTTTTTCTTCGGTAATCAGCAAATTACCCAGCTGGCTTTCACGTGAGGTTCAGAAGTCAAACTCCCAAGATGCATTCACTAGTGTGCTTACTACTTCATTGCTTCTGCATTTTTGTTCACAGCTGTCTGCTGCATAAGAAATGAAGACCTGTCAAAGCACTATGGACCTGAGATGTGTGTTGCTTTTGAATCAATGGTTAAGTGTCTGAAAACAGCTGAAGTTTAAGAAATCAAACCTTCTTATAATTCAGAATTATAAAACCTGCTTATAATTGCTTATAAGCAATTACAAACACAGTAGTCTATGTTCTGGCTTTGCAGAATTTTGGGTACCTTTATTCCTGACTTGTTTGTGCCTTATTTCTAAGGCAAAGTTTGTCAGGAATGGCGAATAACACATCGCAGGACTTTCATTCTTCAGCTACACAGAGGAGCTGCAAGATAAACAGAAAAGTGTAGCTAAAGCAGTAGGAGAAATGGCAGTAGAAAAGGTAGATGCAGACAATGGTGAATGTTAACTAACTCCTTACTAGGCTTAAAAGGCTACTTCAGCCTTTCTGTGGAGATCAAACCAACCTGGAAATTTATGAGTCTTTCTTGGACACTATTGGGTAGGTGCTCCTCTGGTGAAAATCTCAGAGACCCTAGAAGACGATGTGGTAAGGGTTTATTTCCTTGTTTTTCCAAAATGTTGAGAAAATATGCATATTTCCTTTTTGATGCATACTGTTGAAAAAGGCAAGGTCTTCCTCTGTTTCATAACGTTACTGAGCAAAGTATGCTAAATACTGTATGTATAGACAGAAGTATCTTTCCACTGATTTCAGATGGCTGTAGCTCAGGTCTGTAATAAACTTAAGGTTTATTGCTTTTATAAGACTTGAACTGTCTTCGCTTTGCTTTGATTTTGATCTCAGTTCAGTTCCAAGAATGGCTTATAGGAATGTGAGATGATCTGGACAAATGTCAATAATCCAGAATCTGCTAGATGCCTTGGTACTCATACACTATTTTTAAAACTGAACTATTAAAAAAAATACAGTGTTTTGGGAATACGAATGAGCAAGGAGTGAAAGAACTGATAAACATAAAAGAAACAAGTGTAGAAGGTAATAATCCTCATCCTATCCTGTCTTAAAAATTTCTGCGTGGATTGGATACTTATATTAACTTAGATACCATTGGTTGATTCTCCAAACGTTGAGAAGTCTATGTAGATGAAAGAAAAAGTCCAACTTCAGCTGCGAGCAGGTATGACCATAATTTAAAACTGTTATTAATAGTTTGCATTATAACTTGTATTTAGGTATTTGTTCTTCAGCAGAGAGTACTTTGGAGAGTAATCTGCTTCGTGTTAATCTATTTTACATTCTCTGAGCAGCCTAAAAACATAATGATGAATATTTGTGCAAATTAAAATATTCAGTGATAAACAAATTCTAAATTCAGTATCATTACATTACATCTATATGACATCTTCAGCTTTTCTCTAAGAAACAACAGAATGACACCATCAGCCAGTGTCAGTAATTTCAGCAACTCATCATTGTAATGTCTAGTCTACACTTCTCAGCTCTGCTACCTCCAGCCCAAACCAAACATTTCAATTTATGTATGTAGATCCAAAATTTAATGCATTTAAAGGTAATATATATAGGATAATATTAAAATTAGTTGCTGGTTTTACTTTTAATATCATAGGTTCCACTAGAAAACACTCCAGTTTTTCTCTGTAGTGGGTTCTTATACTGTTACCAGCAGTTTCTTCAGGATTCTTTGTCTACAGACTCTTATTATGCTCCCCAGACCAGATCCATGGGCAATTCTTGTCTTTCTACCTATAAATTCTACATTTTATAATAAAAAAAAAAAAATATAGTATTGATTTTTCTTTCTCTCACCTTCTTTCTCTTGCTTGGTCACACTAAGAACCCATGACTGGAGTGGTAAAGACAGGATTAAAAAGTAAGATAATGATAGTATGGAACCATTTCAAAAAGAGAAGTTCTAAGCAGTTGATTTTCATGTGTTAACTATTAGACTGCTGTTCCAGAGAATTGCCATTCAGATTAGAAGTCTAACTGATTGCGAAATGGTTGTAGAGAACAAGTCTTACTTAGTAAGTGGTGAAAGCTAAATATCAGCTGTGGACAGGTGACAAAAATATTTGCTCACTCATTAATATAATTTGCTTTGCCTCTGTTGGAGTCCCCTAGTGTTTACTCTCTGCAAATATTCAGCTATATTAATTTCTGGAGAAAGATGCTTGCTGAAAGAATGCTAAACAAGTATTTAGAATGTTATAAACAGTCCTTATGTATCTATATTAGAAAGTCATGTGTTCTTTTGCCAAAAAAGTAAGTTAAACTCGGAAGTAATGAATATGGATTTTGGTGAATAGATCAAAAATTAATTTAGATTGGGTCAAAATGAAATCTTTGTTTTTCATATTAGGATGAAAATTTTACTTTGATTTAGGGCACAAGGATCAGGTTGCTCAGTGTGGGGTAACATCAAAGTGGAATTTAAGAATGTCTCAGCAGTCAGGGCACTTTCCAAAGGCTGGTGAGACAATGGCTGAAATCTACTTAGGGGAGAAAACTGAATGAGTCTATCATATGATTTGGTTTGAATGCAACTCTTTGAGCCCCAAGTGTTTGAACAGAAACTATCTATTGAATTTTACACAAACTCTTTATAGGTTTTGGTTTCCACAGGAAAAGCCTTCCTACTGTATATATTGATATCTCCTAATCTTTCTAAATATAAGGAAATATATTTACTTACCCTCATAAGAGCTCCTGTGGATGGGAAAGTGTTATTATCTATTCTACAGCTGAGAACTAAAAAGTCTGTTATTCATCAAAGGTCACCTGCAGAACATTTGTGAGAGAGCACATCTCCTAAGTCCTGGGCCAGAGCTCTTAATGTTGGACTAGCCTTTCTTGGAAACAAGCACTGCATTTCTAATTACAAGTCTAATGTCACCAGTGCAATAAGTTCATTTCAAATCTTGTCAATAACTTTAATATCTTGTCAAGACAATGTAATTTTCAAGGAACTTCTTATTTAGAAATTGACAGACCAAGAATATTTTGCAGAAATGAGCTGGCAAATACTGCGATTTAAAATAATATGAATCCATCTCGAGAAAATATGTCCTCACTGGTGAACCATTTATTAACAGAATAATGTTGTTGTATATGCACTTCAGACATGCAATAGAAAGACAGAAGCAACTATTTCTTATTTTGAAGACTGACCAGCTGTGCATATGTGCTCAAATGGTTTAACTTATTTGTATTTCAGCAAAATGAGAATTGTTCTAGTTCCCAGAGCTGTTTTGCAGATTAGTACTTAAGGTGTATGCACACTTTGGAAACACAGAGGACCTTAAAACAATGGAAATACTTTCAATTTTACAGCATCTTTCCTCTGATGATCTCAAACATGCCTATTTGGACAGCAAGATTGTATAGAAACATTGCAGATAGAAAGTAGAAGAACGACTTGGCTCTCTTTGGCTCAGTTTGTTTTGTTTGGTTTTAGTTTCATTTGTCACTGCCCTCGAGGTGATTTGGTTCCTTCAATAACAACTAATATTTCTAAATCTTTCTAACACTACAACTCTAGTATTTCTAAAAATAGTTCTAAAAAGTGCTATCCTAATTTTCCTTACTCGGGCTTTATCAGAAGGACTCTGCAATCCATGTGGAAACTGGGAGTCTCGCTCCTCCATGATGCTGCTTCCTCTCTGTGGTAGTTTTACTGAAAATCATTTCTGAGGGAAATTGTTCAAAGCAGGAAAACTTTTCATCCTAGATTATTATGTTCTTTAATTGCTGTGCTTAGCCAAATGAAAATTATTCTAACTGCAACTTTCTTCAATGTCTATCGACAGATTGCAAAATACTGAAGTTATTTGACTGTGTTACCTAAAATTTGATGAGAATAAGAATCTGGCAGTACGAACAGCAGGTTATATATACTTTTCAAATCCCTGTGTTTTGTGAAGAACAGGTCAGGTTACTGAGTGGTGTATTTTCTTGCCTAATGTTCTGCTGAATTAGGAAGATATGAAGCAAATAATTCTAGAAACCTTAGAGACTCTGTCCAGATCACACTATCTGCTACTTCTAGTTGGAGAAGCTCCGTAATCCTGAGATCAGAGCCAATTAGACAGCACTAAGGGGAACTCGAGGGGAACTCAAGCGATAATGTGAATCTTTGTCCATCCTGTTATCCTCGAACTGTTTGCCAGTTGTACAAGGCATGATTCTTGTCTTCATTCTTTTCTCTCTCCCCCTGAGGCTCACTGAAGTGTAATTGTACGCAAAGGTGATGGGAAGATAGTTTGTTGAAGCTGGTTTAGTAATCTCAGAATGTAAAGACTTGTCTTTCTAATTGAAAGTATCCTAACACACTGGAAATGAAATAACTTAGTAAATTTGAAGAGCCAGCGTAACCAAATCCACCTAGGTTTAGGAGCCAGTACCAGTGTGTACTGAGGTTTAGGCAGAATGGCCTGATATGCAGCCTAGGCTCGTGAGAGGAGCAGGAAGAGTTTGGGCAATCAAAAATAATTAGTCAAATATTTTTTTCCACTAAAAAAAAAGAAAGAAAAGACATTAACATTTTCTATGAGAAAATGATGCTGTGGGTAAACTTCCTGTCAGGAGAAGTAAATTAAACCATATAATGTAGCATCAAAAATAGCAGCTGCTTTTGTACCGAGTCATTACTGTGGAGTGGCATGAGGCAGAGGTCCCAGTGATCAGGTAGCTCCACAGCTTATGCTGTTGGTACCCCTGGGCCTATACTGGAAACTGTAGTTACTTATTTTTATTTCCCACTCCTCCACAGTGGGACCTGTGTCTCTGCTGGACTGTATATCCCATGACATACCATGCTGTCTTCCTGTAGTCCAGCCACTGTCACCAGCAACAGGATGCTTCACAAGCACATAGAAATGTGCAATCTGAAATATGGGCTGCCTAGAGAATGTGAGCTATGGAGGATCAGAACTTAACTTAGGACGGTGAAGAGATTAATAATGACTCAAGAGTTAAAAGATTTGACCTTTTCAGGTGGCTATTTAAAAAAATAATGTTTTCTTCTGCAAGAAGTTTTCTGTTTTAACTGTTAATTGCCATTCAGAAAAAAACAGTATCAGACTATCGTACCGCATGGATATTTCATATTTGACCAACTCAAATTGGGGATAGAAAAGGAAAGAATTAATAAAAAGAAAACCCTCCTTCTTCCTCCAGAAAAATAAATTTGTATTCTTTGGGAGACCCTAGTCTCTGTTTCTCTTAAGCACCTGCTAACCTCCTTTGTTCACTATTCTCCTGTCTTGCCAATGCACTCAAGTGTCTGATCTATAGGCTAGTTTAAGAGATTCCAAGAGGAAACCAAGAAAAGTCTCCTATCATTTTCCTCCCGAACTTTCATTCCTGCCTCAGCAACTTCGATCACTCACTTACACACAGCACTCATACTTTTGTCTGAACCCAAGTAGCAAAGGGAGCAGGGGAAAGGTGGATAGGCTGGATTTAAATTTCTTCCACGGAGGTGTTTTTTTGGGGGGGGGGGGGGGGAGTTGTGTTTTGTTTTGTTTTTGTGTTTTTTTTACATTAAATGGATAATGTAACATTTTCAGTAAAATCTAGGTTGTCTGAGAGAATAATAAATATAAAGTCTTATCCGTACACAACGGCAGGTCAGTCAGCTATAGTATCATCTTTCCCATGCTGCTCAGCTAGTGATTTTGACCTTGGTGTGAATGGATCATTCACTCAAGTGATGAGAGTTAATTTAGTCTTCATAATAGCCAAGAGCTCAACCTTTTTAGAGCTGCGATTGTTGCAGTGATGCCAAATTATATGCAATCACTGAGTAATATGAACAGTGATCCACTGCTGTGTCTTTGGATGTAGGCCACCAAAATAATTCTTTTCCTACTGGTAGGAAACAAAGGCTATAAATCCAGTCAGTGCTGTACATTGCAAAGTGTGTAAGCCATATCACCGTGTAAACAGTATGCTGAGAGAAAGCAAAGTTTAGGGATTTTCCCCCCATTTTTTGTTCTATAGCCGTTTTCTCCTTTGAGGGAACTCCTTGAGTTCCAATCTATGTGAAATCTCCATAAAAATTCTCTCTGTCAGGTTCACAAACTTTTATATGTCTGTTCTTAGCACTTAAGGAGAGAGGCACAATTCAAGACAAGCATACCAAAACCAAGTTATTTTCATCCTGCTCTCTGCAAATTCATATGAGGTTCACATGCCGCTCTGCAAGGGTAATAAAGCAAAACTGTTGTCAGCAGTCTGACTTGCTGAGCACATATCTGCGTGTCCACTAGATAATTTTATGGTCTAAAAAAAGCTGAAATCCTGTGTTATAATAACAGGACCAAAATGTAAAGTGGAACTTTTTAGTCAAGAGAGACTGGGTGAAAAAGGCAGAACGCCAGGTTTTTATTCTAAACAGGCAGATCACAGTGTATTTTACAAGGTGGTCTTTCACAGTGCGACTCGAGCTCAGAGCCTGGAGGTAGGGTAGAGGTGGGTCTGTCCTCCAGGGTGCTGAAGTGCGGTCATCTGGCCTACAAAGGTTTCAGGTCTGTATGTTTTGCATTTTGTCAGGAAGCAGGTTTGGCAAGACAGATCTTCAGAAGCAGCACGACAAAATCTGTGATGTTAATAACATTTTGTAATGGTTTTCATATAAATCGCTTCTATATTATGTTAGAGAAAATGGTATTTACATTAGGTAGAACATTGGCTAATATATTTAGAAGGAATTCTGTGCAACTTTCTAGCAAAAAAAATAATGGAAGTTCCGGCATCATGTGAGGACAAACTAAAAAATCAGTGATTATTTGACCGTTCAACACAAATGCTTTGATGGATATTGAGGCTTGGTGACCTGAGGATGTTGAAATTTCCTTCAAGAATCTGGAAGAGTGGCTGGAAATCATCTGAAAGACTGCAATCACAAGTGGGTATGTCAAACGGTTATACACAAAATATATAAAAATGGTAATTTTAAGAGAAGACATAAGTCTTTTGGTATCAAATTTGTGACACCTTAGTGGTTTACAAAATTTAAATGCAAAATCTAGAAGATTTTACACTAGTAATATCTAGAAGATATTACACTACTTGCTACTGTATCGATCCACCAAGGATGTGTGTGTTTAAAATCCTGTTTCTTGCATCAGCGCGAACTTTCCTCTGTTAGCAAAGGTGGGATTCTGCATGAAATCAGCTTTGCAAAATCAGGGTCTTAATATTTTTGGCAGGTTCTGAAAGATTTGTCTTGCAACGATTTAATAAGCAGATTTGTGCTTGTTGTTATTTTAGTAGTAAGTGGACTTTAGAAGGACTCTTCCAGTGTCCTCATCCCCCTCCCTCTCCCCCACCCCCCAAAGAAACCCATCAAATACTTTATTATTTTTGTTCAGAAGCATCACTTTTAAAAATAAGATCTCTGGATGCCTTAGAATAAATCTAATTCATAGTGACTGCCAGTGGCTTCCTGTGCTATGAAAGCAGGCTCTCTGGGACACCTTTTCAGTGTCACCATTCCAATCAGGATAGGGAATTACACAGCAGTCTGATAAAGGAGGCTGTTCAGGGATCCTGCTTTTCATGTTCCTCTGACACAAAGGAGACATCATGTCCAAGGCAATCAGGCCCCAAATAGTTATTTCCCCCCTGTCCCCGCATTTCCTGTAGTAAACATGATGTGTATTGTGACTATTTTGGAAGCAGTGTTTAAAAGTATACATGCAATACTTTAAACATCTAGTAGCTTTATCACGTGTGCAGTTTCAGACTAGCATTCCAAGTGCAGTATCAGACTAGTATTTATCTGTTCTGAAATTAGGTTCTGGGCACAAGTTGAAGAGTGTATTTTTGTTATTAAGGAATCAAATTAAAATTGTAAGAAAACAACACCATTATTAGTTTGCAAAAGTTATTTGCTTTGATTAAAAGCACCAATAAATGTGTCTTGGTTCTATAACTGCTCCATTTAGCACTTGACATATAATAGTTTTTTTTTTTCCCCACAGTGTAATATCTCCATTGAAATATAATTATTTTGCAGATTGCTCAACTGAATGCCCTTATAAACATGCTGTTAGGGGAACTCACCCCTGGTGATCATCAGAACATCATGACAATATGCACAATTGATGAACGTGTGAGGGATATTGTAGCTACGCTTATAGCACAGAAGGTAATTTGTTGCAGAGCAATTACACTAATGCATTTTTAAAAGCATAAAATAAAGAATAATTTCATTTGTTGAAAAGATATTCTGGTGGCTTACTATGGCAGTGACAGAATATTTTGATTCAATCCATTTTTGTCCTTTTATATTTTTTTGCTTTAGAGTTAGATAATTACGTTTACCAGTTAAAGAATTACCATTTAAAAATATATAGATATTTTGTCCAAATGTTTAAAGACATCCGTTAAAATCTTATGCTGTAATGTGACAGCAGGTTTCTCATTAATTTGCCTCCAATTACTGATCTGTTCACAATTAATATAAAACCTCACATTTATTGCAGATAGCTTGAACATTTAATATATACACAATATAAAACAGCAATTGTGTTATGTTTCCACACAGCATTCTTTTTCTTTTTCTTTTTTTCTTTTTTTTTAACAAATAGGTTTTATTTCCCTATCAGTTTCTGAGGTGGAGTCTGTACTGCTGACTCTTTCCATGCCTGACTTCAGCACTGCCGGGGCCTATTTATAGTAATTTGCTATTCCATCTTCAAACCGTGACCACTCAGACAGGAAGGAGGTGGTGAGGGACACCATGCAATGTCTCCTGCCTTGGTTAGGCAGGTGAGAGATAGCTGTTGTCTCTTCCACTCCTCCTGTCTGCCACCAGCTGCAGGCAAGGGATGGTTCTGACCTCTGAAGGGGGCACAGAGCCCCCAGTTTGAATGGGCAGCTTCATTCCAGAGTCAAACACCTACAGCCTTACTGTTTATTCATGA
The DNA here is from genome assembly GCF_013368605.1 of Nyctibius grandis. Lineage (NCBI taxonomy): Eukaryota > Metazoa > Chordata > Aves > Nyctibiiformes > Nyctibiidae > Nyctibius > Nyctibius grandis. The sequence goes on from NC_090666.1 coordinate 14,911,141, forward strand.
GGAATAACACAGGAGAAGAGAAAAACTGTTTAAGTATGACTTGTGTGTGTAGTGTATATCTATTCATCTATCCTCTATAGCCTGTCATCCTTCTACATGTTGCATTTTAACATGTTTACTCACAGTAAAATTCACCTTTTGGCAACACGTGGCTGCCAAGAGCAAGGATTGCCCCGCCTCCCCTCATTTCCAAACACCCTCCCGTCCCCATGATGGTAAGTAGTTCAGTAAATAATGCTTTGCTTTATTGTAAATAACAACTTGCTGTAGGCCAGACACACAGGATTGCGGTTTCTCAGAAATCCAGTCTTTACATAAGTGTCCTAAATAAATAGGGTAAAATGTAGTTCACAATAAACTCATGAAAGTAAAAATTCTTTTACTTGAAAGAATAAAAGAGAAAAAAGGCACTGTAACGTATCATAGTGTGCCATGAAACCTCCTTGTCCAGGACAATGGCCTCAGCCTTGTTAACTGGTATTCTGTAAAACTGTGGGGAAAAACAAACAAACAAAAACAAAAAATCCCTCAACACTCTTACAGTTTCTGAACAAAATCTATTCTACTGAGCATAATCACTTTGTTGTGGTGTGATGCATCGAAAATTTGCAGCAATTTAAAATATTCTTTTCACTGGAATTGTTTATCCACATTGCCAAAGCCTTTAAGGAAGTACTGATGTTTTTCATATTGTCAGGAGCAGCTGTTTCTATCTGCTGTGGCTGTCTAACTGACAACTAGGCAGATGGCACACAGTAGCTGAGGTGTGTCTGTTGTATACAGGACCAACTTTGCTGGCTTACAGGAAGCACAGCTGCCATGCTATTATGATGATGATGATCCTTATGTATTTCAGACATTGGAGGCCTTATATAGAGCTACACGGTTTGAAGGAGTGATTAGGGTCTTTAGTACACTGAATAAGTACTTAAATAATCAAACTGACAAGCTGTGTGGAAATATGGAATCCCTATTGATTAGAATTTTGGGTAGGGATCAGGGTGGGGGGGTGTTAAAAACCAAGTCAAATTATTTGCCACAGATACAACCATCTCTATGTTATAGCATGTAAATGTCAGTAAGGACTACTTCAACAACAACTAGACACGAATAGGTTTATGAATGACTAAATGTGTTTTATATCATTAACTCTGGCCAGTTATTTAAAGAACATGCTGAAGGAAAATATTGGACAGTTAAAACTAGAGAAGACCTCAGATTGTTGCCTCAGTTGGCAGAAACTTGTTCCGTAGAATACTGGAAACAGCAACACTTCTTTCCCCATGTCTCACTTGTAGTAATTAAGAGATTAATATCTACTTTTTTCTTCTAAATAACTACTTCCTTAAATTTTTGTGTACTGGGATATAGCATAAGAGAGCTGGAGGGGGTAGTAAGGTGTGGCTGAGGCTTAAGGAAGCAATGAAACACTGACCAGATGCTACATTTCCTGTTGATTTGAGGCTTTAGTTCATTAGACCACTAATCAAAACCATGTGCTCTGCTAACAAACCATTTCATCCCCTGAGTGCTGGAGCACACACATGCTGTTCCCAACTAATTAGGACCTGCTCCAAGTCAATGAAAAGTCTCTTGTTGACATCCATAGGTGGTAGAAGAGGTTGTCTGAGAATGTTGTGTCCTTGTTATTCTTTGTGTCTTCACATAGCTCAGCTAAAAATATTTTAGCCAGAAACATGGAATCACCGTATCTTGTTAGTGTTTCTGTCATGTTAATATGGGCTTGAAGAGTTTATGTTCCATAAACTATAGTGGACTTGTTAGAAAGAAGAAAAAAAATAAACTGGGGGCCCAGTCAGGTGGTTGTGCGTAGGTGTCTGAGTTTCAGAAGCCCCATTGCCAGCCTTTGCTGTCTAAAGAAAGAGGTCAAGGTATTGAGCAGACATGGAGATTGATTCATCACTTCAGCCCTAAATTAAGAGTTGAAGGTACTTGAAACACAGAGTAGGCAATGTTGCATCAATAGTGCTTATGTTGCACCACTCCTGTGCGTATAGCAAAAATGTCCATTCACAAAGCTTACAGCAAGGTTTGTTCTCCATGGCAGTAGCAATGACCTAATGAAATCATATTCTGCAGTTCTTTCCAAATAGCTACAACCCTAAAAGCATGAACAAATATAACATGAAATTGGAATTACAATTGTAAAACATGTTTCTTCTTTATATATGAAAAGTTTCTGGTGAGCTTGAACAGGAAACTCTGGTGTGTAATTTTTTTTAAATGCTAGTCCTCTTTCTTAATAGAGGGGGCAGCTTAATACAATGCTATCACTCTCCAAATATAATTTCATAATTTTAGAAATAGTTATAAGAACAATAACTTCCTTGCACATGATAAAAACAGCTGATAAGAAAAGACAGGGAAGTTTGGTCACTTAAATTTCACCAAATAGGAAGAGGGAGTTATGATCAATTATATCTTAGTAAAGCTCTGGGATCAGTGTGTTGGAAAGGTGTACAAGAACAGAGGAGTATGACTTATAGAGTGGAAGGCAGAAAGATAGAGCACCTTGATCAGGAATGGACAAAAGAAATAGCCTGATTCCTCAGAAGCCAATGGAGGCAGACCTGCAAGTGAAGTACAAGGTGAGCAGTTTACAGCAATAACAAGAAATACTGCGAGGTTAGAGGATCATGTGGAGATGGTCACAGAAGAAAGCAGAAGTACTGCAGTGCTAAGGGAAAAGGTTTTCAGAAAGTCACAGTTCTCAGAAAGCACATGGAAGACAATTGCAAAGGTGAAGAACATGAAGATCAAGGGTGGAGAAGAGGACTAATGAGCCTGGGAGATTTAGAGCAAGCAAGGAGATCACTGGTGCCTGCTAGTGTGGGAGATGAAAGAACACAGGTTGATAAATAGGAGAAGAGATTTCTTCAAGCAGGTGGAAAATATCACTGGGTAGCAAGTGAAGAAATCTGCCTTGATTGAGGCTGGAAAATGCTGGTGGGGCAAAATGAAAACAGAGAAATAGATGAGAGTTCTTCAAGAGCATTTACATCTGGTAAGAGGATAAATTCCTACTTCATTATATTTGGAGGGAATGCTGGCATACGCTGTTTCTGCGTAAGACAGGTTTGTGATTGGAGAGTTGGGGAAACAGCACTATGGATGGAAACACCTAATGAAAGAAGGTGTATGTGTGGTGGATTTTTCTCATGGAGCATCACAATCAAAATGATCCTGTTCTTTCCAAGCCCATTTCTGCTCTCCCTTCTCTAACTTTGGTTCATACTCAGTGATCACAACTGAATACAGAAACAGATTACACTTAACATCTTCATTTTACATGTGTGAAATATTTTGTAATTCTCTTTGTGATATTCAATGCCCTTTTATGGATCTACAAAGTAAATCTTACTCAGGTCAACTGCAAAATACAGAGGAAAACTACCAGCATGAGATGACATCTCTTTAAGGCTTTGATCTGTATTCCTCCTTGTGCTATTTAAAAAGGTGAGGCTACTTGTGCACTAGCTAAAGTGAGAAAATCAAAAGTCTGATAAAACTGTAATTTAACTGATGGCAGGCATTTCCCATTGTCTGACTTAAGATGCACTGCCATTCTAACCAAACAAAAAGATCTTACCTTTGCATTAATTTATCATATGATCTCACCTTTACTAAAAATGTTATCAACCCTAATTACTGAAGGAACATGATTCAGAGCATGCTCTCACCTATCCCAAAGTCAATACTTTTAAGTAGATCAAAACAAGGAGGCCTGAGTTTTGATGATTGTCCCTATACATATCCACTTCATCAAGTGATATGAAGCAACATCGTCCTGCTAAAGTGGAATGTGGGGAGAAGGGAAAAGTTGTTTGTAAAGAAGCTCAGGTCTCCAAATGGATGCAGAGCCATCAAGGCAAAAGTATCTGCTGTTCTGCCAGATATAACAGTAAAGGACCTTTTTTTTAAGTCTTCTCTTGTTGGAGAGGTGGTATACCAGATGATTAGGCACTTTTTTTCTCAGATACTTCTGTACTGTTAATCAGTAGCTTCTCAAACAAGCTTTCCTTTTATTCCTGTTTCAGATTCTCTTGTCTTGTGGTGATAGACTGAGGAGGGTAATTTTCACTCATACCTGATTGAATGAAGCCCCTTGGATAGTCTCTGTGCTCACTTTGGGAGTTCAGAGTTTTTAAAATGGAAATGATTTCAATATACAGTCAGATCTTAAGTTCATATCAGTAGGAACCATGTGGCATCAAGGATACTTAGATTCTTGCCTCAAATTTGTGTTTATTATGGAATCAAGTTTTTTTTATCTGTGATCATCTGAAAAATTAAATCTTGAAAAACACATGACAACTTTAAAGTGGTAAAGAATACTTACAGTACATTTTTTTCACATATGAATCTACATGTAGTTTAAATTCACTCCCTGCTTTCTGTTGTAATGAGGATGGGAAATGTCTGCGTATGTGCCAGTGCTTACCAGTTCAGCAGGAAAAACCTCATTTCAGTGACCCTCTCTTTTTTCATAAAGGCAATATTAAAGAAAATGCCAGATCAAAACAGAAAGAGACATGATATTGATCAGTGCATGACTAAGCGCTGAGTGGTGCAAGTGTGGCATTCTGATTTTAACCTAGCAAAAAGTCTTAGCCTGTGTTCAGTTTTACACACCTAACTCTGGGAAACAACAACTTTGGGGAAAAAAAAAAACAAAACAACAAAACCAACAAAACGACCACAAACTCAACCAGAGTAATTTACGATTTTTGTGAGGAAACCATCTATTTTGGCACGAGGTCTGCTTTGGGAGTGGCTGCTGTGCTTTCTTTGGGTTCGAACTGCCAGAGTGTGTAGGGCTTTTCCTCAGGAAGTCTGCATGTTTCCTGGTGGTCCAGATGAGCCCAGAAGATCAAAGGTGTCAGTTGCTCACCCTTCTCTAGTGCTGCTTTCTCTTTCAGTAGTAATTTCTGGTTTGATTCCCCACCCCCATAGGTGGAACTTGCAGACATATTAAGTACAATTAAGTGCTAGACTTCCAAGAGAATATATTTTGTACTATTTTGGCTGAGTTCATATTCTTCAGCTGATCAAAGTAGTGTTCTGCAGAAACCTCTGAAATGTTGATTGATTGTGTGAAGTCACTCTTACTAGAGTAATTCCAAAGAAAACTAAGTACGTATCAATTATTTCAATGCTTACTACTGGTGCATTGTCAATCATAATTGTTACTCCAAATTTACCATCTAAAATAACAAACCATAGGAAAGAGTAGGCTGCAGCAGACAAATTATTTGTTTGGAGTCATGGGGACTGACATATCTCAATAGTTTTTGTCCTTTTTTGCTGTGTTTTTCAAGCTAAGCAACCAGCAGAGTGAGACAGAAGCACACAGAATGTTTAGAGTTTTCTCTTTTCTCTTGATTTTATTTATTCAATGTAATAAGAGCCATGTGAAGCCAGCGAGGGCAGTGTTCAGAAAATGTGACTAGTATCCTTTGACAGTGAAGTCATAAAATCAGACTGTAGCAGTGCACGTTCCTCCATAAATCTGTCTTTTGAGATGAGAGAGTTCTATTCCACACTCATTAAAAAGATCTTCTCCACTTCCAAGTTACACTGTGCTCTAAAATTTTGTCAAAGTAAAAGGTAAGTTGACCATAAGAGGCAGATTTTTTTTTTTCTTCAAATGCATTGTTTTATGTAAGAGACACCGCTCTGGTTTAGTAAGTCAGTTATAATTTTTTTTTCCCTTCTAGGGTCACTAGACTGGCCCTGCAAATACTTGAGTATCTTGTTGAAGTTTGTGGTCAGCAGGAGGCAAGGAAGAAAATGTATGGGCAGATAACTCACACGTATGCCTTTTTCAAGAGCTGGGAATTAGCTAGCATTCCTGGATTTTTATAAATCAACTGGAGAAAGAACTTTATTCTACAACAGGAAAAAGCTAAAGCACACCTGGTACAAGCTGGCCAGGTGTCATTGGCACCAGAAGCAAAAGCAGATGAGTAACAAATTGCTACTTAAAACTTGTACCCAGTTCATCTGAGGGGCAACATATGGCTGAGGTCACTACTAATGAAAATTTTGTCTTGACCATAACAGATATAAAGGTTCAACAGCCAGTCCTGGCTCGCAGAAGCAGAATGTTCCTGCTGGTGATAAAGTCCCTATGTTTGTGAGCAGTCGCATTACACTTAGATTGGCAGTAGCGGGGTTGTTGACCACAGACTTGAGATCAAGGCAATTGCAGGCACTTAAGAGAGTTAGCAATGTAGGTGACTATGACCAGCTGTTCCATAAGATCACCTTTCCTCCTTTTATATAGTTGGTATGTTTTCAGTGATGATTTGGGGGTTTTTTGTACTACTGAGTGTATGTAAAATTGCAGTAATTTCATTGGATGAACTGTGAGTTCAAATTTATTAATGTTCCACTAAATACAAAGGAAGAAGAGAGCAAAGAGACTGTTCTGCTTCACTGTACAATTAGAGAATTTTGTCTTGTTGTATACCATTCCAGTCTATCTTGGTAGGCTGCATTTTGTTCTAAAGATTCTGGTGCTGGTCCATGTTAGAGAACAGATACATAGCTGCAGTTAATCTAGTGCAGTATTTGCCCTTTTGGTATTTTCTAATTTGTGGAAATCAGTTATTTGGAAAGCGTATATAAGTCTTCAGTGGTTAGCTGTGTCATGTAACTTCAGTTCTGATTCATACTAAAGTGATAAAGACTGTTTCTGCAGGTATATGAAACATGCCAAATCTCACCCTTGTCTGAGTCCTGCTGAAACATGAAAACAGAAATGATCAATAATCTAGAGTGATCTCTGGTAACCATGTTTTCAGCCATTATGAGTGAACAGACTATGAAGTAGTGTATTTGACTAAGATTGTATTAAAACCTGGCAACCTGCTAGCAGTTAGTGAATTGTTAAAAAAGACAGCAGTATTACAACCCGTGACTATCTTGCACTGAAATGATACTGCTTTTGGAAGGAGACAAAGTACAAAGAAGTTTTCATAAAGTTTTCACTTGTAGTATTTTTGAAATGAAATATTTTTGACAGCCTGATTTCCCTTAGGTTTAACATTATTTAGTAATCTAGCAGTAAGCCTAGAATTCAGTGGGATCTGATAGCACAGGAAACACAGGGAGAAACTTTTTCTGCTGAAGCTTATTTGGCTAGCATTCACACAGTATCCCTGGCTTTATGCCACTGATTTTTGTTCCATATTTCCTCAGATGAGTAGGCAGGGGCAGGAGGAGTACCACCTTATTCTCTAATGAAGAAATATACAAGTTCTTTTGCTCAGGTCAATGATAAAATCATATCCTATGTATCTGAAGCTTTATGTCAGTTTAGAATAAGTGCACCTGAAAAGCAAAGTAGTCATGCCTCCATGTGCTTAGTTTGTTATGATCTGAACAGGAGAGGCTGTTGTCAACACAGTGCTGAAGTCAGCTGAACCAGGTCCTTTTATCTGCTGATGGCCTGGTCCTCAGTATTAAAAATATTAAACCTTTTTCTTGCAGATTTATCTATTTCATTGCCTGAATAGCAATTGTAACACTTTCATATTTCTTAATTAACAAGAATTTATATCATATACAGAAGCCTGGGTAACTGAATTTTGTAGTGATTACCAAACTGTAGGTATCAGGCTGACTCTTAACATCAGCAGTCTATGGGAGAGTTGTGAAATAGTCATGAAAGCAGTGATTTGAAAGGAAGGCAAATGCTGATTCAGAACACGCTATAGGTCAGACCAAAAGGACACTCTTCTGTCTTTAGTGTCCTGGGCCTGAATATTTAGAGGAAGTTTAAAAATTTACATACAGCATAGGACTTCTCCAGTTGTGGAAAATGTTGTCGTTCGTCATTGATGATAACTGTGGAAACTCTGCAGCATCCCAGAGCCATACAGTTTATATCGTGAAGCATGAGGATTGATACTCCTTATGTGTTTATGACCTGCCTAGAGCTGCTGCAAATGTAGCGTGCAGCCACAGAATGGGCTCTTGAGGATCTTCAGAGGTAAGTAGACAGTGCTATGCAGTGAAGATATGGCTATTACATATAATATAATGAAATACGCTAGACAAGTGGAACTGATCACAGGAAAGCACCATGATACATGCAGTAGATGAATCTAAAGGACACAAGTGATGTCTCATATAAACACAAATAATTCAGAGACCAAAATGCTGGTAAAATTCATCAGTGGCCCTGCCCTACATACACTGCATTCTTTGTTTTAAATTTAAAATCAGACTGAACTACATAAACTCTGTCGTTAGCAAAAAGAAGCGTGGTGTTATATACAATCCTGCTCTTGCCTGCTGATTTTTCTTTACATATTTAATTCAGGAACAGTCTGATTAATTGTATACTCTTCATTTATATATCCACTGTTGCTGATGAGATTATGTATGTTGTATTACTGTAAGAAGGGAGTTATATTACTTCTAACACAATGCAATAATTGATTTCCTTATTTTACTGGGCTTGGTATAAGTCTTTACAACATTAGAACTGCTTTGACAGATAATGATTTACCTTGTTCTACTAATTGTTTTAATTTCAAAAATTCTTGAACAAAATTAAATAACCCTCTTGCTGGATTATTCTGTTTTTCTTAGCAGAGGAGATTAAAAGTAACTGTCTTAAGTTGTGATATATAAAGTCTCACATCCATTAAACAAAAATGCAGATCTAGTTTAAGCAGAGAACATGTGGTCAGATATAAAAATAAGAGTGAATAATTTTATTGTAAAGCTTATAGCACTAGGAGTATACGAGAGACATAAGACACCACTAAATGAAGTGAGATGAAGGCAGCAAGACCATGTTTTTGTTCTGGGCTCCCTAGTACAAGAAAGGCATGGACATATTGGAGCAAGTCCAGTGAAGGGCCATAGAGATGGTTAAGGGTTGGAGCATCTGACATATGAGGAGAGGCTGAGAGAGCTGGGACTGTTCAGCCTTGGGAAGAGAAGGCTCAGGGCCGATCTTTTCAATGTGTGTAAATACCTAATGGGAGGGTGTAAAGAAGATGGAGCTAGATTATTCTCAGTGGTATCCAGTGACAGGATCACAGGCAATGAGCACCAATTGAAATAAAGGAAATTCCACTTAAACATAAGAAAAACACTTATTTACTGTCAGAGAAGTCAAAACAGTAGAACAAGTTGTCCAGAAAGGTTGTAGAGTCCCCATCCTTGGAGATATTCACAACCCAACTGGACAGTCCTGAGCAGCCTGCTCTAAATGATCTGCTTTGAGCAGGGAGTTTGAACTAGATGATCTTCAGAAGTCTCTTCTAACCTCAGCTGTTGTGTGATTCTATGCTTCTGTCTGTGATACGTGAAGTTACTTCAGGTCTGATACATGAGGTGGTGCCTTGCTATTTATGAAAGTGCTGGGCATCGCGAGTTCATTTAATGGTTGGACTCAATGATCTTAAGGGTCTTTTCCAACCTAAATAATTCTATGATTCTATGCATCTCTGGGGGACAGCTTTCTCCTAAAGGCAGGCTACTTCCCAATCTCTCTAGAATACCATGTTTCCAAAGTAAATAAGTGCTTTAAAAGGCACAAGGGAACCTTCTTTTGAAGGTACACTTCTTACTTATCACCTCGCAATGAATGAATAAATATCCCTTTCTCTGTCATCAATCAGAAAAGATGCAATGGGCCATCAGAATTTTTCTGCTGACAGGGTTATCCTTCTAACATATGTAGCAACAAAAGTACCTATAATATTTTCTGAAATCTCTGTGAATCAAATGAGCTATGTTTAGAACACTCCACAAAAAAAAAAGTCTCTCTTGGTATTCTGGGCCCTCATCACTGTAGCTGGCTCTCTTTCTTTTTTACTGTCGCTAGTTCGAAGTATCTGTAAAGGTTTGTGCCAAACTGGAGAATAGGAATGCTTCTATGAACTTAGTTGAACCTCTGTAGATGCTTTCTGTTGTGGTACTTGAAGTTAAGACACTGCAGGATGATGTTTGGCAAAAGAATAAAGTTAAATCAGAAATAAAGTGATATTTTCAGGCTTACTTTTGTGTTATTCTATGTCACAGTAACCTTTTCCTGATTTTTAGGTGAGACTACTGAATAGAAAATGGCAGATTTTCATAGCAGTAAATCCAGGGGGAAAAAAAGGTCTTCCAGAAAATAGCAAAGCTCTTTTTTGGTGAATATAAAAACCTATTCTTTTTCCCCCTTTTTTTTCTGAATTATAGCATTAGGTCTTAAAGTAAAGCTACCACTAATAAGAACTAGGCAAAGTCTAGGGCTGAAGATCAAGAAACTGACATGAGGGCAGTTTGCTAGAAAGACTTGAGACAAGTAAGACTTGAAGATCTAATGGCATATTCCATTGCAAGACAGATTACAGAAGACTGTGAGGGAGCTAACAGTGTTAAGAATTTGAGCTATGTGATACTGTGTGGGAGAGGCAAAATTGTTCTTTAAGTTAAAAAAAATCTGGAAAGTTTCTTTCCCCTTGAATATCTGAAATATTTAGGTAAAAGATGACACGTAGTACTAAAGCATTACTGTTTTATTAGAGGATTTTTTCTGACTATTCCAAGAGAGATTTACCACAGATTTTCTTGGTGTATATGCTAAATTCAGATTTTAATGCCTTTCTCTTTTTGTTATATCATTATTATAGAAAAGCACATCGGCTTCCTTTTTTGAAAAATGGCTTAATATAAAATCAGTCTTTTGTGCTTATCAAATTCTGAGACATTTATGGTCTTTTAATCTAAGACAAGAAAATGTTTATTGATCTGTGAACTACTAATGGGGTTTTCTTAATCTTGTCTTTTTTATTGCTAGTATTAACGATTTGTTTCCTGTACATTCTTAAGTCTGAAAATGTCCAAGTTCAAAGATTACTGTAAAAGATCCCTATTGCTCATAGATATCTTGTTAACTAATTTGATGTTATTAAGCTACTGATGCTTTTGATTGATCTATGGATTAGACACAAATTCTCATAATGAACAACATAGAGAACGGTAGCCTTACAACTCTGTCTCACGTGTTCATGTTTTCTTTTCACCCTGCAGAGCTTATACAATGGTGATTTCAGACTTCTGTGTGAAATAGTGTTGACATCAGAAGAGCTGCAAATTCAAGGAGACTTGTGAGAACGTTAATCTGTCTCTACACGTTGTATTGTATCTAAATGGATGCTGGAGGAAAAAATTAAACTTTCTGGTAATGCTGCTGCTAGGCAAGCATACTAAAGAATTTGGGGGGCAGGGCAGTATCCATTAGAAATGGACTATAGAAGATTCCCAGCATATTCAGTAGCAAGAATGTGAGAAATACTCTTGACATTGTGCTTGAATGCCAGCAGCAGTAAGAGAGACGGCAGGCAAGTCATTAGTGTACACTCCTGTAGGAGCTCAGGTCTTGATTATCTCTTTCCAGTGCCTTCAGAGAGTAGAGGAAAGAAGGCTGCTAATAGACCTGTCCTTTCTGAGAAAGCTGGGGTGCATAATTATATAGGTTTACCTGGCCGTTTCCAAAGGGACAAATAGCACCACTTCTCCAGTCCCTCTCCTTACTAGTCTTTCTGTTCTTCCCCTTTTCATTAACTATCAATTTTTGTAAGTGCAACACTTTTAAAGTCCTTCCTGGCACAGAGAGTCGAGCATGTCTGCTTGTGTGAGGGGACTGGGTCCACCTTCTTCCTGACACTGATAACTTCCTGAAGTAGCTGCAGACAGTGAGAAGATTCTGCTCAGTTTCTCCCTTCCATACAAAAATTCTTCTGGTCTCAGTGAAATGTAGTATTAATCCTACCAGGTGGTACTTGGTTCAAAGCTTTGTGCCATATTTTTCACAGAATCACAGAATCACAGAATCACAGAATGTTAGGGATTGGAAGGGACCTCGAAAGATCATCTAGTCCAATCCCCCTGCCGGGGCAGGATTGCCTAGACCATATCACACAGGAACGCGTCCAGGCGGGTTTTGAATGTCTCCAGAGAAGGAGACTCCACAACCTCTCTGGGCAGCCTGTTCCAGTGTTCAGTCACCCTTACAGTAAAGAAGTTTTTCCTCAAATTTAAGTGGAACCTCCTGTGCTCCAGCTTGCACCCATTGCCCCTTGTCCTGTCAAGGGATGTCACTGAGAAGAGCCTGGCTCCATCCTCTTGACACTTGCCCTTTACATATTTATAAACATTAATGAGGTCACCCCTCAGTCTCCTCTTCTCTAAGCTAAAGAGACCCAGCTCCCTCAGCCTCTCCTCATAAGGGAGATGTTCCACCCCCTTAATCATCTTTGTGGCTCTGCGCTGGACTCTCTCTAGCAGTTCCCTGTCCTTCTTGAACTGAGGGGCCCAGAACTGGACACAATACTCCAGATGCGGCCTCACCAGGGCAGAGTAGAGGGGGAGGAGAACCTCTCTCGACCTGCTAACCACACCCCTTCTAATACACCCCAGGATGCCATTGGCCTTCTTGGCCACAAGGGCACACTGCTGGCTCATGGTCATCCTGTTGTCCACTAGGACCCCCAGGTCCCTTTCCCCTACACTGCTCTCCAACAGCTCTGTCCCCAACTTGTACTGGTACATGGGGTTGTTCTTGCCCAGATGCAGGACTCTACACTTGCCCTTGTTATATTTCATTAAATTTCTCCCCGCCCAACTCTCCAGCCTGTCCAGGTCTCTCTGAATGGCTGCGCAGCCTTCCGGCATCTCAGCCACTCCTCCCAGTTTTGTGTCATCAGCGAACTTGCTGACAGCGCACTCTAATCCCTCATCCAAGTCATTAATGAATATATTGAATAGAACTGGTCCCAGAACCGACCCTTGCGGAACTCTGCTAGACACAGACCTCCAACTGGACTCTGTCCCGCTGACCACTACTCTCTGGCTTCTTTCCTTCAGCCAGTTCACAATCCACCTCACTACCCGATCATCCAGACCACACTTCCTCAGTTTAGCTGCGAGGATGCTGTGGGAGACCGTGTCAAACGCTTTACTGAAATCGAGATAGACCACATCCACAGCTTTACCATCATCTATCCACCGGGTAACATCCTCATAAAAGGCTATCAAGTTGGTTGAGCAAGACTTCCCATTGGTGAAGCCATGTTGACTGCCCCTAATGATCCCCCTATCCTTGATGTGCCTAGAGACAGCACCAAGAACAAGTTGCTCCATCACCTTTCCGGGGATGGAGGTGAGGCTGACCGGTCTACAGTTACCCGGGTCCTCCTTCCTGCCCTTTTTGAAGACTGGAGTGACATTCGCTTTCCTCCAGTCCTCAGGCACCTCTCCTGTTGCCCATGACTTAGCAAAGATGATGGAGAGTGGCCTAGCAATGACTTCCGCCAGCTCCCTCAGCACCCGCGGGTGCATCCCATCAGGGCCCATGGATTTATGGACATCCAGGTTGCTTAATTGGTCCCTGACCCAGCCCTCATCTACCAAGACAGATTCCTCCTCTATCCTGACTTCTTCTGAGGCCGCAGGGGTCCAGGTATCCTCAGGACAGCCTCCAACAGTATAGACAGAGGCAAAGAAGGCATTCAGTAACTCCGCCTTCTTTTTATCCTCTGTCTCCAGGACCCCCACCTCATTCATCAGTGGGCCTACATTGCCTCTAGTGTTGGCTTTACCTGCAATGCATTTGAAGAAGCCCTTTCTGTTGTCCTTGACCTCTCTTGCAAGGTTTAATTCCAAGGAGGCCTTAGCTTTCCTAGTTGCCTCCCTACATCCTCTGACAACAGACTTATATTCCTCCCAAGTGGCCAGCCCCTCCTTCCACGATCTGTACACCTTCTTCTTCCACTTGAGTTTGCCCAGCAGTTCCCTGTTCAACCATGCAGGTCTCCTGGTACGCTTCCTTGACTTCCTACCTGTTGGGATGCTCTGATCTTGAGCTCGGAAGAAGCAGTCCTTGAACGCTAACCAACTATCTTGGGCCCCCTTACCTTCTAGTACCCTGTCCCATGGGATTTCCCCTAGCAATTGCCTGAAAAGGCCAAAGTTGGCCCTCCTGAAGTTCAGGGTTGTGATTCTGCTAGCTATTCTGTTCCTGCCACATGAGATCCTGAACTCTACCATCTCATGGTCGCTACAACCAAGGCTGCCCTCAACCTTCACCTCTTCCACCAGACCCTCCTTGTTAGTGAGGATCAGATCCAGCAGCGCTCCTCTCCTAGTTGGCTCATCCACCATTTGCATCAGAAAGTTATCATCAATGCACTGGAGGAACCTCCTGGACTGAGGATGGCTGGCTGAGTAGGCCTCCCAGCAAATATCAGGGTAGTTGAAATCCCCCACAACCACCAGGCCCTGTAATTGCGAGACTGCTCTCAGCTGCCTGTAGAAGGCCTCATCACCCTCCTCATCCTGATCCGGTGGCCTGTAATAGACACCCACAACAGTATCACCCCTGCCAGCCTGCCCCTTAATTCGCACCCACAAACTCTCAACTCGCTCCTGGTCTGCCTCTGGACAGAACTCAATACATTCTAGCTGCTCACTCACATAAAGAGCAACTCCACCACCTCTCCTTAGCGGCCTGTCTTTCCTGAACAGGACATAGCCATCCATGACCACATTCCAGTCATGCGAGGCGTCCCACCAAGTCTCTGTAATTGCCACTAGATCATAGCCCCCCGACCGAACACGGATTTCTAACTCCTCCTGCTTATTCCCCATGCTGCGTGCATTGGTGTACAGGCATTTCAGGGAGCGAGCTGGGCACACCGATTTCATCCCAGATTCACCCCCTGATTTCACCCCAGGGGGATGGGGGGCCTCCTGGTCTACCTCAACACTAGAGCATTGCCCCAGTGGTGCAAGCCCAGCTACCACCCCATCCCCCTTCGAATCTAGTTTAAAGCTCTCCGAATGAGCCCTGCTAATTCCTGTCCCAGAACCCTTTTGCCCCTACGACATAAACCTTTCCCATGTATCACTGTCACGCCTGTTGTCTTATAAAACCAGCCATTATCAAAGAACCCAAAGCCCTGCCTGTAGCACCAGTCTCGTAGCCAGGCATTAATAGAGAGAATCCTACTATTCCATCCCACGTCATCACCTGAAAATGGAAGGAGGGAGGAGAAAACAACTTGTGCCCCAGACTCTTTCACCAACCGTCCTAGGGCCTTGTAGTCTTTCTTCATCCCCCTCAGACTACGGGATGCAGCTTCTTTCACCTGAGTGCTCAGGGCCAAAGTCAGAGCAAATATAATCAGATGCATCTCCTTACTAAATCAAGCTGTCCTGCTCACTGCAAGTTTGATTTTGATGTAAGACCATTGGCCTTATGACTATGAGTTTCATATGCATGTGGCATTGCCTGATGCTCAGATAGGAACATCATGTCAAACTTGTTTAATCATAACAGTGTTTATTCCTTTTACTCAGAATGTACCCCCTTCATGACAAATGTATGTAAATGATGAGATAAAAATAGCGGTTGACAAGATAGTTGGGTATGTTTCATTTTATTAACACATTAGTCAACTTATTCTGCTCAAAGTAATATGTGAATAGTAGATATATATAAGATTAGCATAATTTTTTCAGTCAACATTTGTTCTCTGAGGTTTTTGATTACATTATTTTAATTAAGCAATAAGACATGACAAGCACAGGATTTCATGGTGAGTATAGCACTCCTCACAAGGTATTATAAAGCATGTGTCTGAAAGCTGAATGATTTTAACCATTCAAAATGTGCATTAATAATTGCTCTAGACTGACTAGAGTGCCCTTTGGCTTCTTTAATGAAATATATATTATTGAAGAAGGGAAGCATTTACTGGTCATAGTCATCAGGACCAAGACTTTGCTCTTGGCCAGTGAGAAAGCTCCATTTGTGTTCTAAAGCCTTCTGTGCTGTCTCTGTGATTAGTTTGCTCATGACAGCACAAAGTAACTTTTAAATATATTCAGGGCACATCATACTGGCTATGAAGGAAACCAAATGTCCTCTCTGGAATCGCATAATGTAGTAGTGTCACAAGTCAGACATAATGAAGATAAATGAGATTATGGACCCGAAGAAAAGTACATATTTTCTAAATAATGCCCTCCAGTTCAGAGACTGGGAAAGTGAAAATGTTCCATTTCTTTGTACCTGTCCACTGAAGGAAAAAACACCACCACACCAAAACAACAAAAAAATGAAACCAGAAATGCTTTGTGTATAACTTATTTTGTATCTGATTGCGTCAGTCTTAAGATATAAAGTAATAAAATTCTGGGGATAACAAACATCTGTTTATTTGAAACAGTCATTACACATTTCTTTTGCACTTTCACTTATACATGCAAAGTAACTTGGATTTCTATGAGCAGGGTCTCAAAGTAATTAAATGTCTTGGTTGTGATTGTGTTCCTGAAATGAAAGGACTGAAGAACCTGGAGCTTATAGAGCTCTGTTGGGTTTTGATATTACTTTGTGGATATTTGAATAGGGAAGAGCAGATGATAATTTCTGGACCTAAGAGCACGTTGCTGTCATAGCTCTGCTAAATCCTCACTATTTCATAAAATGTTTCATTTTTGTCGTTCACTATGTGGTTTACTAGTCCTATCTATTTGTAACAATCATTTAGTGTTTTACTTGAGTGCCAGTGAAAGCAAACCCAAGTAGCCCGTGGTTGTTCAGCATTAAAGCTCCAACAAATGACTAGGAATGTCATCTACCATCGATCTCTTATGTTCTGTCACCATTGTGGAATGTCACTCTGAGGTAAGTCCTCTCCTCCCTTCAAAACCAGTCCTCTAGTAGGCATATAAGAAAACTCTCTTCCCGCTTTCTAGCAGCCCAGTCTGAACAACTAGATGGAAGAAAGCTTGAGATAGTTCTGAGGTACCTATTGGTCTTTCTCCATGTAACAGCTCTCTTTTTTTGTGTGTATATGTTATTACTTTAAATGTTCATGTTTTTTTAATTCAGGTCCGTTCAGGGTACAAGCGAAATGATGAATTATATTGTTATATTACCCAACTGATTTGCTTATGTTGAATGTAAACTGTTTTAGGAGAATCTTCCAGATGTTCTAGAAGAACAGGTTGGATCTCTAGACTGGGATGGGGAAGGATCAAGCATTAGCTTCAAATTCCTTACAGAGTCCACATAGGACTAAAATATTAGACAGCTGACTTGGTCTTTTTTTTTTGGAGGAGATCTCAGCATCCCAAATTTTAGAATGTATAATGCCACCAGATATGATGTGCTATATGTGACAAAGGAGAGGACTAAACCAGAATCTCAAGATCAAGTCCTTTGAGAGATTGAAATCTCCTGTCTGCATGTAGGTGGAACAGAAAGAAGAAAGCGGTTATTCTCAGGATCCAAATGTGTATGCTTCAAGTGATGAAAAACTTCAGAAGAATTACTGATTTCATCAATCTTATACCATTCATTGGCATCTAAATCTTGAGAGTCCTGTTTGCAGAAAACTAAACTTCGAACCCAGTTTGTTTCTTCTATTAACCTTAGTAGTGAGTGTGAATGTGAATTTACTGTTTCTGCATACCTAAAGGTAATACAAGTGCGATGAAATAGGGTTAAAAAGTGTCATGACATTTGATAAGCATTAATGCATTTTATCTGACTTGGGGCATTGCATCCATGGAAACATTGGCTTTTACACATCATTTTCTCATTCACAAAATTAAGTAATTACATCCTGGGAGAAATGTACTGGCATTGAATATATAGTATCCAGACTATGTCACTACAGGTAGCAGATTGAGTTTAACTAGCCATATGGATTATAATTGTCTAAGTATGATTAATTCATAATGTTTGTTAATTTTATGCCTTATATTATGGTTTGTTATTATAATGTCAGTCTTCTCTCTTTCTTTGTTTCTTTTTAATCTAGGTTTTGATGAGAAACCCTCAAGGGATTTTAATCTTGCTATGACACTAACTAATGATGTACTTATATTCCTCTGTCTCATCAATAGCTTGTTCCCCTTGCTGGAAGTTTCATGGAAAAGGGTTCTGAAGTTAGAACAGATGGTGCATCAGTCCATTGCAGAACTCTGTTTGCAGCCTGAGGAAAACTTTATATGGAAGGTGGACATAATGGTTTTCTGCTTAGCTTATTGTAAATTCTAAATGGGGTGATTGAAGACTATAATGATCACTGTTGTTTGATGCCTATGAGTTTCAACATCTGGCTAATGCCTTTACTAGCTGTAACAGTAAGAAAAGGCACTATAGGATTTTCTGCTTCTTTCTCTTAAATAGATTATAGCATATGTATATATAATGTTTGTACATACACGAATACATAAGTTTGTATGCATACAAAAGTGTATAATACTTTATGTATGTAAATCAGTGTCTATATTAATATCTGATTTGCACAATAATGAAATGGAATATTACATAATAGTATAAGATTTTCATGCCAACACCAGGATTTCTTTTTTCATTTCCTGAATTTGATTTCTACTTTAACAATTGGAATTATTTTAAATCACCTTTTATATACTCTTGCCTACAGACCCAAGCCATTAACCCAAAGTAAATTAGCAAATATGGCTTTTCTTCTCATATAGGGTGTAAGAAGGAAGCACTAGTGAAACTGACAGAGCTGGCTTTTGTAAGGGAGTCTTCAGACCACCTCATTCAAAGTGATGGACCTCATTACACCAGCATTTGTCATACTTGACTTTTCAGCAGGTAATTCACTAAATCACCAAAGTCAGTAGTCTGTTCTGTCGCTGCACTATAATTGACTTGATGGAATATTTGTTAGTAGGAATCGTGACTGAAAAATAATGTTTTCACAGAGAATTTAAAAAGTGATTTCTCTACTTACATTGTTTCTTTGCTTGGTTGTACTTCAATCTAGATAATGACAACAGTTTAGGAAGCTTCATTTTAAAACTGCAGATGGTATTGTCTTAACTTATTCAGCAGCTTGGCCTGGTTTTCTTGAAGCAAATTGCCAAAATTTCTAACGGCATTATACTTTTGTTGTTTTGTTTTGTTTTTTTTAACAGTCTAGCTATATTCAAAAAAGCATGGGAACATATGCCGAACTTCAGGCACATGCTGTGCATGCTTTGATTTCAATGGAACCTTAATCACAGGCTTAAAATGTCATGCTGAATTTGGACCAAACACCTACTAAAACACTCAAACAAAATACTGAGTCTGATGGTCACTATTTACCTTTGTCATGGGTTTTTGCCCCTGAAAATGTGATGCTTTGCCAGTTTATGCCATGTTGGTGTAGACAATGAATTCTTTAGGCCAGGCCTGTGAAGTACCTGTTGATAAAAAGAGTGGACAAAGCATTAAGCCTTCTGATTAAGGCTATCACAATCTGACACATTAATTATCCTTAATTACAGTCTGTATTATCTTTCCAGAAGAAAAGTTCAGGAACTATATGCTGCTTATAGTGAACTTGCAATTAGTTTTTAACTACTGCCAAGTCTGAGTTCTGAAGTTGTGTGACATTAAAGCCTTCACTTGTCTTTCTGTAGCTTTGTAACTTCAGAATTTCCTTATAGTAGGATAAATGTGTGCTTACACAGAGTTTTATTTATAATACAAAATAAAAAAAAACAGTGTAGCAACTGTGATTCCTATTAGCTGGTGATCTTTGTCTTTTTTTTTCTTTTCTTTTTTTTTTGTGATGTATATTGCAAGTCATTTTCCTGTACACATCAACTCATGGATTTAATTTCTGTATAACCAAGTTTTATATTGGACCGATACTTCCTCACAGATGCAGTGAAATTCATAGCAACACCCGCAAAGTAAGATTTGACACATTAATTTCCTTTGCAGGAAAACAGTAATAGTGGCATCAAATGCCCATTCATCAGTAAAATGAAAACACTCTACCGATTCCAACATGTTAAGCTCCCTAAACAGACTTTGATGTCTGTTATATACATAAATATGTGTATTGCTGTAGTGATCACCAAGACACATAAAGTATAAATCAATACATAGTAAAGCATCTGTGGCTTGGTGAGTGGTCTTTCTATTCCATGTCTGTCTACAGTGCTGGCTAGTCGTGCCTCTGTGCCTTCCCCAGGCATCACTCTTTTGTCTCACATGGTGACTGCAAAGATTGAGATAATTAGCAGAGTTGCTGATGTTTCAAATTATTTGATATCAGACTCAGAGAATCCTAAATAGTTGGCAAATTGGGCTTGGCTATCTGAGCTTCTCAACAGAATGGAAAGTAATCAAAGAGGAAGAGTGTCAAAAGTACTGGAGGAGGGATGGCCAGTGCTACAAATATGAATAAAATAGCAGCCAGTGCTCTTGTGAGTAGCTAGACCAGCTGATCATCCATTTGCTACACAATTCTCAAAAACTGACTGAAATCTAGAACAAGGTCATGCTAGGCTTGAATTGTCATGGTTTCTGATGATTCCAGTAACAGACTGCCAGAAGGGGAGAGAGAATAAGATAGCAATTTGCAGCATGGTAAGGCCCTTATTAGGTTTTTCATACTCTTTGCCCTCTCGACTGCTTCCCCTACCTCTTTCTTTTGTGCCTTTCATGACTCTAACATCTGAAGGGCTTATTGCGTCTGCTCTCCACCCGGCATACAGCTCATCCTTCTGTCTGCAATCCTTGCTTGCTTATTCATGCTCCCAGTTATGGAAACTCTAAGCTATTTTTTATTTTGCAGGTACTTTCTGAGAAAAATGGTGATGCATTTAATGATTGGTTTTGTGGATTTTCATCTGGCCTAGGATCAGAGACTTCTAGGATTCAATTGAGGTCTGAGCAAGCTGATCTCCATCAGTTCTGGTAAGCCAGATCTTGCAGTATGATTGAGAGAGACTGCTGCATAGGTTTACTATACTGAGACCTATTAACATACATGGCTGAACTATATTTTAAGATCATAGCATTTTATTGAAATTGCAATAGGGATGTCTGCCTTATGTCAGGAAGATATAAGCATTAGGGTACTTAAGGTCTGCCTTTCTTTCCATGTGTTTGGAACACATCTAGATTCCTTTTTAGTTCTTGTCTTAGATAAATTCCAAGTGATCTGTATAAAAAGAGCACTGCTGCAAAGAGCAGGGTTGGGCAGTAACTGCTTTGAGGGGACTGTGTACACTTCATGATAATCCTCTAAGTTAGAAACATCTGAAAATGTTGTGTCAACATTAGCCCAACCTTGTGTAGATATATAAAGCAATCATTTGAGAATTTCCACCTCTATATGTCACTCAACTCTTTCTGCAGTAGCTTAGTTTAAACCTCTGGGAAGGAGACAACCCTTCTTTGTACATATTACTTCTCCTCCCCTGAAAGAAAATCTCCAGAATAATTCTGTGGGGGGGAAAAAAATCCTTAAAACAAATAGGTTTTGGTTTGGTTTTTTTTACAGTTTTTAATGCTATAGGGGTGTTTGTAAAATATATCTGTCTGTGTCAGGTTATCAGTAATTTTTAATTTTGATGTCTTGTGACTTTTAGTTCTCACAGTTAGAAGCACTGCTGTCTGTGATGCAATCTTTGTGGTTGGAAATGCCAGAATGGGGAAAATTCACGTAAAATAAATTATATTTTCAAGTACCCTCCAAACCCACCTGCTTTGCTTGCTAATTGCTTGGATTTTTTTAAGGGAAATATTTTGGTAAAACAATGCGTGTTGCAAGTTCAATACTTAAAGAGCATTAACAGCATAACCTCAGAGCAGAACAACAGATTCTATGAATCACAGTGTGAACTCTGGGGAAGTTGAATAAAATTGATGTTTTATGCAAATGCTGGGGTTTTTTTATAGATTGGGTAAGTAAGGTGTAATGTTACCTATATTGTAATGTCTTATCTTATAATTTACTTTTAGGGGATATCTTTTCCTTTGTTGTGTCCGTGCATTTTCTCTACATCTCATGTAGGCACCAGTTCCATGCTTTGTTTAATTTATTGTTCTCTTTATCTTTTCCCTTTTGTTTATTAAGCCAAACCCTTGTAAACAAATACTAGCAACAGAGAAAACGTTAGCATACGTTTCACGTACTTTGAGTTCAGTGCTAACCTAAATTTACTTTTTTTATGCCTCTTTTTCTACTTATATTTTCTGAACATGAAAGAGTCACAAGTCATGAACTTATTTCCAGATAAAGAGAAAATGTAGCTATGCTCTGGCATTGTTCTTGTCATTACAGACTCAAGGTGCTGCATGAAACCTATAACAACATGAAGTTAATGTCATTATGGAGTGATGTTAGCCTTAAGATTGTCAACACATGTGAACATTTGGGGTTTCTTCGTCCTTCAGTGGAGAAGGTGCAAGTCTGTAAGATATCTTCAAGTTAAATTGGATAAATGAATGACTAACATATTATATGATTATGGCTAAAGGGAATCAACTTCCTGACTTGAGCTGAAAAGCCTGTTTTCATCAAGTGTAAAAAAAGTACTCTGCCACAGTCCATGATAGCCTGAAACAGATTGTGCTTGGTGGAGAGATTGACCATATTCAACTGAATCACTGAACAGTCACGGACGATAAGTGAGGTCAGTGAATTCTATTACTAGTACTACTGTGCAGTCCACACTTTACATCAGTTTCACAAACACCTTTTCTTTATATTGGTGTAATCAAAATAAATGTAATCATGATCAGAATGCAATACAGGAATAACTACATATATGAAAATGATACCTATCATGCTATACAAGCAATTGTCCAATGCACAGAGCAATCAAATTCATAGCTCAAAACCCTTCACTTGTATGGTGGATCTCAAAATGGGAATTCTTCTCTTTCTACATGTATGTTTGGTGTTTTCTGTGAGGTGCCTGTCATTTTAACAAAAGTGACATGCAGAGTAAAGTGGAAAGGTCCTGTTTCAACCTGGGAAGAGGGTGGGGCAGACAGCTGAATTGTTCCGTATTTTCTGTGAAATCTTAATTGATTAGACGATCACCTTTATTCACCATAGAAAGAATGTCTTTCTTTATGATGGATACAACAGCAGGAGAGCAAACTGTTGGAATTGATATACTTTGTTGCTTATCTGAAAGGAGATTTTTTGCCCTAATTTTGCACAATAGTAGAAATTTCCTTTAAATCCCATTTTCCTAACCAGTGCCTAGAATAGCTCTTGTTGTTAGATTCTAAGGACTCTATTGTGGCTTTTAAGCCAGAGCCCGCAGTAGGGGTTGTGGAGGGATGCACTGCCCCCAAGAAGCTCCTAGAGGGTTTGTACTTGAGGACAAATTTAAAAATGGAACAGGCCATTGTAGACTATCCAGTCCTCCCATCTGCCGGCACAGGATTTTCCCTCCCAGATGTTCTTAATGCATTGTTCAATGTAAAAGTCTCAACTCTGGGAGTTTCCAAAGATTTGCTTGGAAAATTTTTGCCTCCTTTTTTCCCCTCAGAAGTAGGAGGACACAGCAGCAGCCATGACCGTGTCTTTTAATATATATCTGTGTGTACTTTGGACCGGCTTCTGCCTGCTGGCTGGTGTGAATAGGGGGCAGATGGGTAGGACTTTTCCCTTTACAGTCTTCAGATGACTCAAACACACCACGTGATCCCTGTGCCCTAGGAGGAGATTTGTAACTGCCTTAAACCATCACCGGTCCTTTAATGAATGTCTCAGATTTTTTAAAGTGTGATCTAAAGTGTAGTTGCACAGCTCTGTAATGCAGCGAAGTTAATTCATGGTTCAGTCAGAAAATTTTGTCCCAATTTTCTGCGTGGTGATTACTCTCCCAACCAATGAAATTGGCATAAATGTTCCAGTGCATTTTGTTTACTGCTTAAAGGTTGATAGAACTCCCATGTATTATTTCTTTTTTGGGGAATAATAATAGTGCATTCTTCAGTCTTGGTAACTGTTGATATTTCAGTCTTCTAGACGGGTTTTGAAAGATTTCAATTATCAGATATTTTGCAACACTATTGTAAGTGCTATTGGAAAGCAGACACTGGATTTTCACACATAATTCAAATCAGTAGTGTAGATGAGAGCCCAATCGTGCAGAAATTACCTTGTGTTTAACATTGTTACACATAAGCAGTACTAGCAGATTTATAAAGATCAATTCAGAGCTTGATGAATTCACGGGATAAACACATTAACGTTGAAGTATGTTGGGATTTGCACTTCAGACAGTGCCTATGAAGTCCAGTGGCTTTGGATTAGTGTTATGAGTAGTGTAAATGGGACTGTGTTCTGCAGGGAGAAGTGTTGGGAAGTCAGTGATGTACAACATCTGCCAGTAGTGGCTATAATAGTCATAGAAAAACCTGAAGGCTCCATAAAGATTAAATTTCCATTGATGTATTTGCCAGTGTCCTTTGAGAATCAGTATATGAAACAACATGGAATCTTTAACCCAAGTGATTGGAGGTTAACATTGAGCAAACACAGTTTAAAGGATTTTTTTTTGTTTCCACTTTCAAAAGAATGGTTTTAAGTCCTACTTGTGTGCATGTTCTTAAGTGGGGAAAAATTCCTCTAACATAGGACTAGCAAAGAAAATCTTTAGGGGCAAAGAAAACTATATAAGTAGAGGAGGTAGAAGCAGATGAAAATCTGGTTAAAATGGAAAATGTCCTGTTTCTTTGATCCTATGATATGCAGTAGACCTGAGAAATCATCAAGATGTTTTCTTTTAATGCATATTGTACAAGATATGCAGGGCATAAGGATTTATTTTTTCAGTTGACAAACCATTGTAGTGTTTTGTAGGAAAAAAAATTGTTTTACTTGGGCACTCTATGAGCCCTGTTTCAGCTACTTAAAAACATGCAGGGGACCATGACAATGAGTTCTTGCTTTTTTTGGTTAGGTTCTCTCAGTACCAAGTAATGAAGGTATTTTGCTAAGATTTCCAGGGCTTGAAATTAGCCATTTTTGAGCAGCAACTTTAGCTACAGTATCCAGAGGTGACACTGTCTATGTGAATACACTTGACTTAGGCTGGAGTCCATAAACAAAATTACCAGAGTAATGACAGAATCAGACTAGCTTGCTACAAAAGAGCTGTTTCATTTTAGATGCAAAGGTATTTTCCATTTTTAAAGCTATAGACTTAAGGTAGGAAGGTCAGGTTCCAATATTTAAAGTTCTTTGCCAGTTTAATTAACTGTCGTCTGGCTTTCTAATAGTTTCAGAATCTGATTTTACCTATTCCAATTTGATAGCTGTGGTGCCTGGGAAGAACCACAGAAGAGCACCTCTTCCAAAGGACAGGTGAATTTTAGAGCTGTTCCTAGCAGATGTTTTCCATCCACATCATTGTCTTACTTCGTTTTGCATCATTTTCACTTTCCAGGTAGACAAATTACATGGAGCATTGCATAATTCCTGAACACAATTTCTCTCCAAAATATCTTGCAGACTGTGTGGCTCTCCACTTCCCACAAGGCAGGGCAAAGGCTTAATGGTTATAATAGTCTGAGCGTAAAGATATAGGTGCATTTACTTTTCTGGGAGATAGCAGCACAGACAGGATGGTTCTTTATATTTTGCAGTTTACTTATTTATTTACTGTTTGCAAAATATTTTTGAAGACTGTTTGTACCTGTGTTTCCCAGCAGTTCCTTCATTACATTTTGCACACTACTATTCACCCCTGCAGTGTCTTCATGGGCTTTCTGCCATCTGTCATTGTTCCTTTATTCTAATGTACAGTGTAGCCTCACATAATTTATGATTTTGCCTGATATTTATTAGACAGACAGGATTATTGCCCACAGATGGCTATGGTTTACAGCCAGAGGCATCTTCACAGAACTAATGGGAAGAGATTTACTCATGTGACCATGTGACTTCTACTGTAAGCTAATTTTAGCACTGGGTTTCTTTTGGTAAGTTAAAATGAAACGAGAACTCTGGGTCAAATTTATTCTTGCAGCAAGTGATACAGTTCCATTGACTTCTGTTGAGTCATACTTTTGTATGTCAGGTGTGAAATTAGCCCTCCATTTTTTTCATTAGAAAAATAAAATATACGAGAGCACATTGTAACTGTAATGCATGTGTGCAGTTATGAATATTTCTGGTCTTGAAGCTGTACCTTTGGAGAGAAACAACAGAAAAGATTTCTCAAGTCCTACAGTTGTTGCCGGTAGATGACATTGTCTGCCAGCTTTACATTTTCTCTGCTTCTTTTTATGGGCCACTGGAGTCATATATTCTGTCGTTCACAGTGTGAGACTCAGAACATTTCTTTGGCAAAGTCAGAAAGACTGGCGTGTTGAAAGGGAGCCAACACAGTCAGGTGGTTTCATTTGTACTTGAATTTAAGACTAGTTCTTGCAGCCGATAGGACGTGAAAATTGTATTGTATCTTTTTGGTGTGTTTGTTTCACGGCTAATGAACTAGTTGCTGCTGGTAAATCTAAGTCATCTCACTGGTAATACATACCCCGAGTTGAAGCAGCGGCTTTTCTAATCTTTAAGGATTCTGTTTGGTAAAGTGCAGCCTTAAGTGGGTCTATGTAATAACACTGCAACTACCAATACACAG
This sequence comes from Nyctibius grandis, assembly GCF_013368605.1. Lineage (NCBI taxonomy): Eukaryota > Metazoa > Chordata > Aves > Nyctibiiformes > Nyctibiidae > Nyctibius > Nyctibius grandis. The sequence continues at coordinate 14,937,610 of NC_090666.1, forward strand.
ATTAAAGTGCCTACAGATTTCCTTGCTGTAGACTGAAGCAGAAATTCCCAGCCTCCAGATAGTAATCTATAGGGAGTTTATTAGCAGTTGGGCTTGGGAGGAATGGCACTTCAAACAGAAGCCATCTGGAATACGCATTAGAAGATTCTGCTACAGGAGAGCTAGGAACAGAAGCAGGCATAGGAACATGCTGCATTCTTACCCTGCAAAGTGCTAGGTGTCCTTTTCATTCCCCTGGGAAGTCAACGGGAATTAGGAGCACTTGGCACTTCCAGCTTTATGCTGTAATTCGGGAATGCCATATGTACTTAAATATGTTAAACCAAAAGCCTGAGCAAGTAGATATGCTAGGTGAAGTTCTGCCGTCTGATTCAACAGCAGTTACAGCATCGATATAAATTCCCACTGTTTGTCATTGCTTCTTTTGTTGTTATGTCAAAGATGGTGGTTATTTTCAATGTTTCACTTTTCTGGGTTTATGCAAAACTGGACTGACACTTGCAAAGAGCAAATCTTATCATCCTCTCTGACATGTATGTTCCTTATGTTTTGACAGTGCAACTTGAAAACCATTACTGCCATTCCGCAAAATGGCACAGTATGGATAACAGTCCTTACTGTCCAAACTGGTTTTCAGAGGGGCTTGTTACATATGAGAGAACTGAAAGGTAAAGAGGGCATGCCTGCGAGTGGAACATTTGCGGTTGTTTGCTTTGCCAATACGAATGTAACACCATTTTGTCCTTCTACAGTCATTAAAGTTGGGCTGGCATAAAAAAGAATGCAATGCATGCCCTGAAGAAGGCTATAAAGCACTGTCAATGTATTATTGCATTGATCAGTGTATCTATATGCAAGTTCACTGCTTCAGGTGCAATGCCTGCAGGATTTGACCCTAGATAAAAGCATCTCCTCATCCTTTACCACAGACATTTCTAGAAGGCACAGGCTAATTTCAGGTTTGACATGTCAAGGCACAGAGAAGAGTCATTGACACAGCAGGCGCACTTAAATATAACTGTCTAATTATACAGTGATGCAAGTTTGCTCCCAAGAAACTAAATGTACAGTGCCATGGAAAACGTGGTATCTGCTGTCATGCTGTTGAATAGGAAAGCAGTCTTCAGCAGTCAGGTACATTTCATGCATGAAATCATACAAATCACAGTATGGTAAACATCTGCATGATTCCCATTCTTTATCAAGTATGCACACTGTGATTTCCCTCCTGCAGACTTAGGGGATTGCAACATGTATGCAGCTTGCTACAGAGAAACATAACTTCTGAAACTTGAGTGGGTATGTTAAGGTCTGATTTCAAGTTTATTTATTTGGTTTGCGTTTGAAAGTTCTGCAATAGAATTTCTGAATCAGTTTAAAATCCACAACAGTAACAGTAGAGGATAACAGAGCAATGTTATTCTGCAGTTATTCTGCTCATCTAATTCTGGCACATGGGAAAGGTCACTGCCTGTTCGCTAAATCTAAGCAGAGCCTGGGGCCTGGTAGTGTGCAAGGAGTGTGAGGCAGATAGTTTACTAACATGTTCCTGGCTTGAGGGCATGCTTCAGTGATAGGAGTGTTTTCTTGCCCTTCCCATATGCCCTATAGCAAAATTCTTTTTTCTTTTTCAGTTGGCAGTTCTGCCCTGGACTGATGATGCTTTATCCCTACTCAGCTGTTGAAGTCTAGGCAAGCAAACAAATGTAAGGAAATGGGAAATGTAGTAAAATATTATCTTAACCAATAATCACAGAAGAATTGTTGTTACCTATGCAGAAAATCTGAGTAGTAAATAACAGTTACTGCATCTTAAATAGTCATGCTTAACCAACTTGATAGCCTTTTATGAGGACATAACCTGGTGGATAGATGATGGTAAAGCTGTGGATGTGGTCTATCTTGATTTCAGTAAAGCGTTTGACACGGTCTCCCACAGCATCCTCGCAGCTAAACTGAGGAAGTGTGGTCTGGATGATCGGGTAGTGAGGTGGATTGTGAACTGGCTGAAGGAAAGAAGCCAGAGAGTGGTGGTCAGTGGGACAGAGTTCAGTTGGAGGCCTGTGTCTAGCAGAGTCCCTCAAGGGTCGGTACTGGGACCAGTCCTATTCAATATATTCATTAATGACGTGGATGAGGGAATAGAGTGCACTGTCAGCAAGTTCACTGATGACACAAAACTGGGAGGAGTGGCTGACACACCGGAAGGCTGCGCAGCCATTCAGAGGGACCTGGACAGGCTGGAGAGTTGGGCGGGGAGAAACTTAATGAAATATAACAAGGGCAAGTGTAGAGTCCTGCATCTGGGCAAGAACAACCCCATGTATGAGTACAAGTTGGGGACAGACCTGTTGGAGACCAGCGTAGGGGAAAGGGACCTGGGGGTCCTAGTGGACAGCAGGATGACCATGAGCCAGCAGTGTGCCCTTGTGGCCAAGAAGACCAATGGCATCCTGGGGTGTATTAGAAGGGGTGTGGTCAGCAGGTCAAGAGAGGTTCTCCTCCCCCTCTACTCTGCCCTGGTGAGGCCGCATCTGGAGTATTGTGTCCAGTTCTGGGCCCCTCAGTTCAAGAAGGACAGGGAACTGCTAGAGAGAGTCCAGCACAGAGCCACGAAGATGATTAAGGGGGTGGAACCATCTCCCTTATGAGGAGAGGCTGAGGGAGCTGGGTCTCTTTAGCTTGGAGAAGAGGAGACTGAGGGGTGACCTCATTAATGTTTATAAATATGTAAAGGGCAAGTGCCATGAGGATGGAGCCAGGCTCTTCTCAGTGACATCCCTTGACAGGACAAGGGGCAATGGGTGCAAGCTGGAACACAGGAGGTTCCGCATAAATATGAGGAAAAACTTCTTTACGGTGAGGGTGACTGAACACTGGAACAGGCTGCCCAGAGAGGTTGTGGCGTCTCCTTCTCTGGAGACATTCAAAACCCACCTGGACGCGTTCCTGTGTGATATGGTCTAGGCAATCCTGCTCCGGCAGGGGGATTGGACTAGATGATCTTGCACGGTCCCTTCCAATCCCTAACATTCTGTGATTCTGTGTGATATTATTTATTAATTTACTTTCATGGCAAAGTACAGGCATTTATGACCCTGCCTCACATGCCAAATGCTACAGATAAAATTGCAGTAGGTCTGTCCCTTCCATCTTATGTTGAGTGTCCAGTTCAAACTTGCTCACATTTTCCAATTTTACTGTACATTCAGCCTTCTAGGGTTTTTCCACCTGTTTTTTCCATGCTTTTACATCAAACAGGTCTGTATTAAGCTAGTAGGGTTGACTCTGCAATGTTAACATCGTTTAGAATTGCAATAATTGCACCCAATGACCAATAAATGTTTTGAGATAATACGTATTGCCCGAACAGCCATTATAAAATTCACAAAATTTGCTTAGCACTCTGAAATAACCCTGCTGAGAAGTAAAATGTTCCTGTAATGTACACATTCAGTCTAAGATTACCTAATTAATGACTCTACCTTTAAATGCCATCTTCTCTCAGCTGTGATGGAGAAAGGCTGTTTGTTTTGAGCACAAAAGGAAACATTTACTGAATGACAAAATGGATATTCAAAGCAATCCAGAACAAAGACAGTGAACGTTGTATGACAAAGATGATGAACATTTATGGTGAATCTTTTTAATATCTGAGTTTGAGATCTCTCTTCAGTGAAATACCTTGGTGTTCTCATATCAATCAACCAGACAAAAAATTACAAATTGAAGGGTGTGACTCATGCGCTCACTGGTACATTCAGCCAAAAATACAGAGCAGAGCAGATCCCATAATTTCTTGCTTTCCAACACTGTCTCTGGCTCCCAGCTTCACTTCACCGTCACCACCCTGCCAAGAGTTGCTACCGTCAGCAGTCCCTAAATGTCACATGTGCAGAAACCGTTCATCAACCCCAAGCTTGTCTTACATAGGCTTTTTTTAAGGCAAGCATCAATTCAATCTCATTTCTGTTGCCCATATTCCTTTATACACTCGCTCTCCAAGATTCTCCTGCCATCCCTAGCCAGTGCTTAGGCCACAAATTATTTGGAGTCAAGATACTTCGTTTGGACGAGAAATAAGTTTTTGCCTGTTTTTTCATGTTAGTCATATTCTGAAGAGTCTACCTTGGAAAATCTAGAGAGCTGTGAAAATGGACTCCTTTATGAGCAAGAAATAAAACAGATGGTTATTTTGTGACCTGGTATAGCTTCTGGGCCAGAGATTTATATTTATGTCTTTATTCTGATGCATTTTTCTCCTTTTATGTTCAGGGTTATTTTTCCTCCGTGAAATATTTCTATCTCTGTACTAACATCAGTTTCCTAAAAATTATGTTTTTATTTGTCAGGATTTTATTGTAGATTGCTACAGATCCTCCCCAAACTTGACTAAAATATTGCTATGCCAAGATTTTCAGATTCTCCAAAGAGCTTTGGTAATTAATTTGTTGCTTAGTAAATGGTGATTTGCAGGTCTCAACATTATATACTCAACATTATTTACTTGTGTTGCTTACTCCTATCTGGTGGGACTGCATATGGCCAAACAGGAGAATAAACCCAGCCGTCTTTCTGAGAACAGTTTTGTGGAAGGCAGAATCCTTCTGAAGACCAAGGAAAACTTTGGGGAATCCTGTTTTTTCTGGAAGAGAGCATGCGCTGCTCTTCACAGACTGCTGGTTCTGGTCATAGCCACTAGAAGGCCTAATCACACCCTTTATTGGAAACCCTCTAGTATCCTCAGCACCTGCTGCTTTTCAGCACAGTGAGTACTTTTCTTGTTGCACGATGGATGATGGATCCATCATTTTCATTGCTTGGCAGTCTTCCTTCTCACCCCTTCAAATAGCGTCGTGTCCTGGAGAAAGAACATTAAAGGGGTGCTGTAGCATTCACCCTTCCAAATGACAGTCAGAGCCGTCTCTATAGAGCTCTGCTCTGTCATGCTGGAGGGCTCATTCTAGTATACAAGTACATCCTTTTCACATAGTCAGGAAAAAGCAACCACTCACATAATTTCATGTTTCAGGTTGTCATATGGTTATTGGCTCCTTAGGAGCTCAATTCGCTCCAAGGACAGCAGCCACTTGTTCCTGATGTGGCGCACTACACCACCTTTCTGCACCCCTTCCTCCTTTTTTTAAGGGAAAGGCAGAAGTGAATTCTCAAAGAAAAGTATTGATTATTAACTTTTCATGAACTAAAAAAACCTGCAGGAGTTTAAAGTGACTTGCTGGCACTGTTCAAAAGTGGGGAAGGTTGCAGTTGATCAGATCCAGCCTGATCAGTAATGTTCATGGAAAATTAGAGATTATCTAGAGATGTTCTGGAACATATAGATAGTTAGACCAAAACCGCCATAATTTTTAAAGCAGAAATTTTTGTGCAAACATGATGGTATTAAACTTTGTAGTGAGTTTCAGAGCAACTCACTGAGTTTTTTGAAAACTTTTTGAACCAAATTGTTCAGCTGTGAAGAAGAGAAGGCAGCAGTAAAACTAAATCTTTGTGAATAGTATGTAAGATGTGGACTTAACCTGCAAATTCAGATCTGGGTCCAACTTTTGAATTCTTGAAAGTTTTATCCTCTTTGAATCCAGGCTTTTGGTTTAGGCACACAAAGTACTTCTGGCAGTTCTTATGCAGGCCTGATTAGGAGCATAATCTTTTTTATGACAGAAGAATATGAAGTTGAATTTTTATTTATTTATTTTGTAATAAAATTCTATGTCATATGGGACAAACCAAAGCCAAGTGTAGATGCTGTCTCTATGCCAATGGGCAGGTGTAATCACCACTATTCAGACAGTACAGGCCACATCCAGATTAAGTACTTTTCATGGCACAGAGAGAGTATGCACACAAGCATTATTCTGATAGGGTGTCCAGACCTAGAAAGGGTGGATAGCTGGGGACCAGGCCTATGGATTTACACACATAATTAATGGGAGGCCTTTTTTCTGGCTACAGTGAGCTTGCATGTAGTTCTGTCAGGAAAAATGACTAATTCAAAGACTATGTCTCATAGTCCTTGGGCACACAAATCCCGGCTCTGAGTTTGGGAAAATAACTTTTTTCCATCAATCACTCAGTAAAGTATCTTGACTGACCTCAGATAGTGTTGTAAAATTTATTACTTGTAAAAGTCTAAACATGGGACTACAGTGCTGGATGCTTATCATTATCGTTGTTCTCACATTGTCTTTGTATTATTGTTAATAAAATGTTTGTGAGGACTTTAATTAAAGCTCTCTGTTATTATTTTTCTGTTCAAGGCTTTGTTACAGGATTGTCTGCCGATGCCAGTCTTCTCTGGTATATTTCATTTTCAAATGCAAGTGTCTGGGCTTTAAAGGTGTTAACAGGAAGCATATCATATAGTAGGTATTGTATGAAGATAAGTTCCTCATTTGTGCTTTTTCACAAGAAGAAAGAGTGTTAGTTTGTTATGTTTAAGTTCAGTTGAGTCAGCCATATAGTAAATATTACATCTGTATTATAAATTAAGAACCTGGATATGGTTAAGGATTTCCCACTTGCCATGCCTTCTCCTACTAGCAGAATGTCCTAGGCCCTGAAGTTTGTCCCTCATGCAGGAACACTGACTTTGACAACAACTTTTGCACTGTTTTCCCATGTTGTGCACACACTATGGCCGTCTCACAGTTCTCCATTGATAAAAGTTTTGTTTCCACAAGCCATATTCATAGAATATGGCTTTTCTGAATTTTTCAGAATATTATTTCTGGGATACTCAAGATTTCTCCCCTTGCCTCCTTCCTTTTTTTTTTTTTTTTTTTTTTTTTTTTTTTAGTTTGGGGGTTTTCCTCTTTTTTCCTCCAGGGAACTCAAATCTTAAGGTGCAAGATGTTTTGGAGAGTTTAGTAAGAGACATATCAATCTCCCTATTGTGCTTCAGTTCTTTCTTTTTTGTTTAGTTTAGTCCATAGTAACATGGGAAGCACCACTGATCTGGATTCAGTTTTAATTCACAGTCAAAAAAGAAAAGGCTTTACGTGCAAGCACTGTCCATTCCTGGAGGTTTGTGCTTATTCATAGTTGGAGTTTGACATTTTGGTTTATTGTGCTTTTTATTTTTTGCTTGGAGTAGGAAATGAAATGAAAGCAACTATTATGATGCAAATATTTGCCAACAGGAAAACCAGGATGCACAGGGGTTTCAGACATATGCACATCTTCTCTCTGGTTTTAAAAAACAAATTTCAGACAAAAGCAAGTCAAAGAAGTTTGAGGTAAGTCTGACAACAGTACTTGAACTTCTGTATATGAGGCTGAGCCTACAGCCATTTCAAGTTTGGTCATTTCTACTGCTGTCATAAAAATATTTATCGAAAGTAGCATGTTTCTTGCATTCAGCTTTTGCCCTGTTTTCTAGCTAATTGCTTATTTCACGGAATTTAATAACTGGTGGAGCAAAGAAAAAAAAAACCAATACAATTTCCTTCTCATTGACTTCCTTGCCCTGATACAAGTTTACACTCTGGTCTGAAAAAGTTCCAGATGTTAAAAGGGAAGTGGATATTCCTCTCCAGATATGACCTAGTTTAATACAGTAATAGAAGCAGCAGCATGTTTTGGATAGGTACTGCATGATTCAAGGAGGCTTGCAAGTCATAACACTGAAGTCCAAGTGACAGTAATCAACAAAGAAGCTCTGTGATCAGTAGGAATGCAAAGCCCATAGAATGGTACTAGCACAATGCAGAATCCACAGGGCAAACAGTGTGCTTATTTGGCATAACTGAGTTGTGAATCTGACTGTAAGTAATCTGAGTTGAACTTCCAAAATACTTTGTATTTGTATGTGGCTTTACGTAGAAGGATTCTGCTGGGCATTGGCTCAGTCGGTACTGAAATGCATTTCTCCTTGGGCTAGAAAGCAATTGCTATTCTGATGAAAAGCACTATGGAGGTGTTTGCTGCTGGCACTGGGGAAATGGTGACACGGCGCACAGTTATTCAATTCTCAGTGTGGACCACATCAATCCCAAGCAGTGACTACTCATTTCCCTAGTGAAAAATGGCAGCCCACGAACATAATACATTTAACATATTGGGGATACAAGTATAACATTAAGCCACCAACATTGCTTTTTGTGGTTTGTAGGAATTTATTACATATTTTTGATATAAATTCTGGGGTTTTTGTACCTCTGCGAAGTGTGGTGCCAAATAATCTTTCTGCCTGAAATAGTATGATCTGTTACAGTATGATACTGTACTGAGAAAGTAATGTGGTGCTACCAGTGGGTTGTGGAAGAAGTAATAGAGGTAAGTTTTGAATTGCAGCTTTGTAATCATTATTTTTCAATTCCTTAAGGTTTGGGGTGTTCTTGACTCTTAAGTTGACATGCAGATAGGAAAATGGCAGGCTGAAGTGAAAGCATAAAAACAGTTGGAAAATCTACACCTGGCAAAATTTTTATATATGCAAAGAATTGGGAGATAACTGTACTCATGGGCTGGAAAAGCTGATGGAGGAAATGAAAGGGAGGTTACTGCTGAGTGCTGGACAGATGAGGATGACCCCACTACTCAGTTCCAATGCCTGATCCTACAAACTCTTCAGACCACCCCTTTAGTTTATTTGATTTACGTGATTAAATATAGCTAGGATTGGGCTCAAGAGACAACTGAGTACCTGTAGGCAACTTCTGAATATGTCAAGAGAGCCTGGGCTAGGAGCCCTGGCTTCCCCATCACCTCGAGGTTGAATTGTTTGCCAGAGCCTTATCTCACCTGCTCCACCCTTGTCTCCACCCCAGCCTCCTCCACGCACAGCTGTGAGGAGAGCAGGCAGCTGTCACTGGGAGCTCAAGGAGCTTGCTCCTGGCAGCCATCCCACTGTATAACTGCTCCTGGCAATGAAATTCCCCTTTCCACGCCCTGCACACCCAGTGAGGAGAGAGGCATGCCTGCCTTGCCAGCTCTCACCTTGGCTGTGCCCTCAGCTCTGTTTCCCTCACCCTCCCAGTCCCTTCTCCTTCCCACAGTACAACTGGTGGGTGGCCATGGGGCCTGCCTCCCACTGGCTCCCTGGAAGGGGAAAATCCCCTTGCTCCGCTTCTGCCATGTAGAGGCTGAGGTACAGGGGCCACGGCTGGGCTGTGTGGTGTGGGAGGCCTGGGCAGAGGTGAGTCACTGCCTCTCGATGCTGTCTGCTCTGCTTTTGTTCCTCCTGCAAGCAAATATTTACATGGCCTTTTCCTAAGGGGTGGGGGGGATTTATGTAAGCGATGTGCTAGAAAGCAGATTTAAGGCTCTGAATCCTGTAAACTGTGTGACAGGTGATGTCTTTCTGAGCTTGTGGTGAGGCCAACTTTGTACTCCATGCAGGAGGGAGTGGGAGAGCACCCAGTGGGGCAGGGAGCTGTGCACCCAGGAGTGCGCTCGCTGTCAGGCTGGGGCTCCTTTGCTGGGATGGAAGTGGTGGAAGAGTGTTCTGCTGTGCTGGTGTAAGGCCTTCACCTTGAAGGCCGAGGGGTCTGTAGGGGACCAACTCTGTTCTCCTGGAGCAGCAGGGGGAAACACCACAGAGGCTGGGGGAGGACTGTGAGCTGTGTCCAGGCACCTGGAAAGCCAGAGCATATGGAGCAGCAGCAGCCAGCACCCGGCATTTGGCCTTGGCCGGGCGCTGCTCTCACAGGGGCAACCCATTACAGCATCAGGAAGCTCCCCCTTCTTTAGCGGTACCCTGGCAATCCAGGTCATACCCTGTGTTTTCTTCCAACCCGTGATATTTTCCAGGTCTACTTTAACATCTTTCCAGTTCCTTGGGAGCTTGCATTTCTATCTGCATGCATTGTTCCCACCCATCCATAGAGGCTTCCACCTTGGTGGATCTTTCTTTTCATTTCTGATGGACACATGGTTCCCTGAAGAACCTGACTGTGCTGTCCTAGACAGAATCTTGCAGACACATTAGGGCGATCTGCCTTTTCACTAGGGACCTGATGACCAAAGATGTGCTATCCCTAGTATGCTGATTTTATTTGTATTAAAGCACCTCAGCCTTGTAGTTAGGTAAATTGTGCTGAATTCAGTGGAGTTATTTTAAGTCTAAACGTTTATTCAGTAGCTTTGATTTAGCCTCTTCATCGTTTACGTGTTTGCAAGAATTCTCTGTTCTGCATCCACCTGGAGCTTATATGTTGTTATATTTTGCCATCTAAAATTTAGCTAAAAGAAAAATCCTCAAGGTTGACAAGGACTAGGATTGACAGAACTATGGCTCTTTGAAATCCCTGTTGTCCATTTAAATTTTAATGTTTCTATCATTTGTTCCTCAGTGTAAATTAACAGCCATGGCAGTGTGTTGGGTTTCTTTTCTGAAGTCAAGACTTTAAATTTAATTCAATAGCCTAGATTTACAGCTATTCTATATTTCACAAGGCAGAATCAATAATGTGACTGAAGTGAAGAAGATAAAAATTTATGGTATCTTGCAATTTAATGGTTGAAAAGATGCAATTGGAGAGATCATAAATTGTGAAGGAGTTTATGCTTCATTGCTCCTGATTCAGTGCTTGCTGTTAGAACTTGATTTGTGACTATTCACAAGGTGTGATTAATGGTGTGATCGATGCTTGCTTCAGTGCAGTAAAGCAGTTGTAATGCTCTTCATTAGAATAAATAAAATAAATTGACTGAAGCTTTATAAAAACTGTGTAACATTTGAAATCTAAAATGTCAATTTTTTTTCCTGTTACAATTTAGGTTTCTTCAGGCAGTTTCCACCTACATCACATCACTCATTGTCATTCTTTTTGGATATTATAGAAATCCGTGTGGGTTTGGGTTAGCTTTATGCAAAGCTCAGTGAAGGGGAAAAAAAAAAGAAGAGTTGAATAGGGCTGACTAGAGTCTAAGATTTTCTCGTGGCTGTGTTTTGCCATGCTGTAAGCGTACATTTATTCTCCTTTAACACATGCAAGTTTAAAGGAATCAAGGCAGAAAATGACTCTTCCATACACAGCTCTACTAAAAACAAAAATTAATAATTTTCATTGTTTTTAAATGAGATGGATGTATGATCGGCACCCTAGCAGAGACAATGAAGATAAAGAGGCTTTTTTGAGAAGCATTTTTTTGGTTTAAGGATGTTCATTGCATAATCGAATGCTCTCTCACAGTATGCTCTAAAACAGACAGGGGAATATGAGAAAACTGCAACAGCCATGAAAGGCAGTAGAATGTAATGATTTCGATGATGTGATTTGAAGAATTGGGCTCCAGGACATGCAAACGAGAAATAGGGTAGAGAATGCCCTAGGATGCCTTGTATGTGCTGGTTAAATCCCCTGCAGTATATGGATCATTTTGAAGTTTAAAAATGTTTAAGTTTAAACATGCTGTGTAAAACTTGGAGAGCGAAGAAATTGTATTGTGAAATTTAGGGAAAGTTCTATTGTGGCTTGAATCTAGAGCTCTTCCATTTGCTTCAGTCTTGTTTGCTTTTATTTTCCTCATTGAGAGATAAGCCTTGTAATTAGCTGGAGAAGTTTATCAGATTTCCACTGGGCTCCCTTGCTCTGATTTTCCTCAGTGTCCTTTGTCATTATGTGTGCAGACATTTCAGGTTTGTGTTTGATTTTAAGAGGAACTATAGGTAAATCTAAAGCTACTAGACAACAAGGCACCATTTTAACAACAGCAGTGAACTAAATACTTCCTGTAATTTGTGTATCTTAAAATACACTGTAGCGATTCCAGGCGTCAATGATCGTGTATTTGCTGATTGGAATTGCAAAGAGGATGAAAAACCGAAGGAAACTACAAATGTTTTTGAAACATATAGCTATGTCAAATTAGTGTTTCTATTATTGCACACAGTATTTACAGACTAGCAGTTGTCAATTCACAGAAAAAAAAAAATCTTAAGATAGATCATATTCTGTCTGTCAGCAGTCTGGCAGAGATTCAGATATTAACTGCAACACATTCTGACAGTAAACACATAGTAAAATGCGTGAGACTATAATGTAAGTAGATAAGCTTTTCTTTTGTAGATGATTTTTTGCTCCCTCACTGTCAATTGAAAAGCCAGTAATTCACACACACGAATGAATTTCTGTGAGCCATAAAAGCTGCGTTTGGTAAGAACAGACACGATATATCTGCCGCCACAGCCCCCAGAGCATTGCAGCTGAAAGATCCCAAGAGCCACTGTGCTGTATTGGGCAGGGAGGCATAGTTACAATAGGCACTCATGGTTACTTGATCAGCTGAATTTGCCTTTATCCAACAACTATCTGAAAATGTAGGGCCACAAGGAGGTGTGAAGCTCTAATTGTGCTTAACACAAAGGAAGGTTGACTCAACCTAAAACACCACTTGCATGGCAGGCAGAATACCTGTGTCCCCGCTTGTTTGGTTTGTTTGGTTTTTAGTTCCTCAAGGAGCTGATGACCTATCCAACTTATTATGCTCATTTGAGAAGTAGCAATAGAAATAACACTGAGCCCTTAGACAGAACTTGTTGTCTTACTTTACCATTACCAAAATGCATCATCAGTCTTGTTTTGTAGAAAGGAAGACTGAAGCATTGAACTATTTCTCTGAAGTTATATGCCAAATTTGCTGCAATGTCCTTTCCACCTTCTCTTTAGACCTGCACCATATTCATTTGACTTTTGTGTCCCTCTTGTCACTGGAGAATGCCATACCCATTTGTAAGGAGTGCCAGAAAGGATGCTACGATAGGATTTTGTTTGGGATTTTTTGCTTAGTTTCAACTATTAAAAAAAATAATTCCTGTTAAGTGGATATGTTTGCAGTTATTTAGGCAGTTTGCAGATATATCCAGCCAGAAACACATGGGCAGTATATAAACAGCAGGTTTTGTTACCAGGCTGATGAAAGATCATTTCACTGTGAGAGCAGAGCCCTAGTGGCATGTGGTAACGGAATGGCTCAGACTAGGCCAGGTACTGGAAGCAATATGATAATAGTGGAGAAGCAGAATCTTAATTACCATGTGAGGGGTTTGGAAGGGCTGAGCTAATGCACCTTAACTGCTTGTTGTATCTAATCTAACCTCTTCAGAAACAGCTGGACTCTACACTGTGCTGTGTACGGACATCCTCAGTTAGCTCCACCAACACTTGAGGGTTTCACCTGGCAGAGGAAGCTTTTGTGAAATAGGAGAGGGTGTGAATTGAAATAGCTCTTACACACTGCCTTTCACAATGGACTTTTTTTTCCTTTGTCCTGGTTTCATGGGGATAAAATTTATAGAATCAAGGTTCTGTTACATTTTGTTTCAGTTTGTGGCCAGCCATGGTGATCAGGCCATTAGCAGTGAAATCCAGGGCAGCTGACCCAGGCTGGCCCACAGGTGTACTCTATATCATTAACATCAAGTTCACTACAAAAGGGAAAGCTTCTGGGGAGGAACAGGGCTCTTTTTGCTCTCCTCTCTTCTCCCCTACCTCTTTCGCATTCTCAATGATTGCTATTCCTGGAGCAACTTGCCAGCGCTCTGTAGCTAAGTATAATTTTGTGTGTTTTGTTATTACCATAGATATTAGTTTCTTTATTTTTATTAAATCTGGTTAACTTTAACCCATGAGTCTCCCTCCTTTTCCCAATTCCCTTCCTCAGCTGGGGAAGGGACATTGGGTGAGAGAGCGACGGTTATTGTTTAGCTGCGGGTGCGGGCTAAACGAAGACAACCTTTTTTCCCCCAGTGAATGCCTTTCTGCAGTCTAACTTAGTCCACTTCAAAGTGGACTAAACAAAAAGGTTACTCTTTAGGCAGAAAGAAGTTGTTAATATAGGAAACTATTGCAGAATAGCTATTCCTTGCTTTTTCTGAGTGAAAAAAAAGTCATTAGTCCCTCAGAAACCTGGCTGCTTGGAATATGGAGAGGATGGATTTACTTGCACTGGTTCACCACCACGCAAAGGTAGCCATGTAGCCCATTCTCCAGCTTTACACGCCCATGATACACTATACGAACATCCAGACAGTTCATCCCTTCTATTTATTTTTCCTCCTGAGGGAAAGTTGTTGTTTCTTGTCCAAATACATTTTCTCCTTGTTTGGATATCTTCTGCAAATATTGTCTTCTCTCTTGTATCAAATATTTTCCTGTCTGTTTTCCCTTTCTTTGTAATAGTGACAGTGGTGAACATTTAATAGCACCATAAAATGCTGAGTGCTTTCAGTTGAAGCTCTCAAACAAGTTCAAATTGCAGACAGAAAAACTGAGGCATGGCACAATTTACCAAAAGCTATACTTTGAGCCTGTTTGCAGGCCCTTATTTTCTTAAGCTCAATCCTGCATCCTGTCCAGCGGGCCATTCCAGCATGGGAAAAATCATGCATCTCTACCCAGTGGTACCTTCTTGCTTTTTGAAGATGTTGGCTCTACTAATAGTAACCAGCAGATGCTGCTGAAGAGCATCAGTACTAAACCTACTCTCACTAATTTTGTTGTCACTGTTGATGCTAAAAGGGATATCATTTATTCCTGTTTTGCTGTTGCAAATTTGGGGTGGGCTGACAAGGGTCTATTTCTTTGTTTCCCGGGAGAGGGCACAGCTTTGCCCAGGTGCAGGTGTGTCATTAGGTTTATATTGTTCCTGCTTGATACTTGCAGCTTTCATGAGAAAGATTGCTACTAGTAGATGGTTCTACTGTTACTTTCTGATGAAGCACATCTCTGCCAGGTAAGCAAATAATTGCAGAACTGTGTTTTGTATGTGTGGATTTAGGGTTTGGTTTTTTTTTTTTCTAACCAGTAGAATATAATAGAAAAAGAAAGCAATACAGTCCTGAAACCCTTCTTCCATAGCTACTGGTTCAATGACAGGAGGATGTATCTGTCAGCTTACAGGGAGGTAGGAATCATGGTAAAAGAACAGTGGTATTCATGTAGTAGTGCCACAGATAAGTATGCAAGCATTGCCACATCGCAGCTAAATCACTGTTGTCCAGATCACATTGGTTTGTGGGTGTATAAAATAACACAACACAGCTGAACAGTCATTTTCATATGAAGTGGGGGCTTCTAGACGTGCAGTACTACTCCTTTCAGTGGGGAAAGAAGTGCCTATGGTTTTTTTTTGACTTACTGGTCTTCTCATAATTACTTTTTTCACCCCAAGGGAAGGAAGGGAAAAAAAGCTAAATCACCTGCTACGCTTAAATGTCCAGCCAACAAAGATGAAGGACACAGAGAAACAGAATAAGGCTGAGATGTCTTATAACGCCATTTCTGAGACAGTCTGATACCTGGATAAGGGCAGCAGTAAGGCTCTCACTGTTAATACAGAGGTGCAGAATTCAGAGGTGAATTCCCTCCCCTGCCCTTAATTCAGTATAGAGCTTTAGTTTAGTGTCTCTCACTGAGGCAATTTGTACTTTTTCCACAAAGAAGAATTTTGCAGCCTCATATATTTCAGTAGTAAGACAATGTTTCTTATGTTTACTCTTTCTTTTATGTAATCTAAGTTAATTGCTAAGTAATCATATATTCTGATTTCATAAAAAGGAATTATCTGTCAACTCATTTCAAATGGCTGTGGACTTGTACTCTCTCTTTATTGTTACTTAGCTAAATTCTTTGTTTCATCTTCCCAATTAAATTAGCCCAGTCCCCTGAATATAGAATTTACTTTTCTTCTGACTTGCTTTTGTATGACAATGTCATTCGAAGAAAACATTCCTAGACACCAGTGGGGAGAGGGAACGTTGTTTTCCTTCTGCATTACAAGATACAGTTGTGTAACATGGCTCCAAATCATGTCAGCCAAAGTGCTCATTTACATGTTGGCTTTTAATAGCAATGATCCTTTCCCCAGCAAATTTTTAATAATGTCTTTCTCCTAGAACTGTACACCCTCCTATTTGCTACTACTTCAGATAGCAATGAGCGTTACAGTACCGTGTATAAACGTATTTAGGAAATTCTACTCTGTCTTCTCCTTGCTATTGCCACTTTTTTCTGGTTCTGAGTGTTTATATCTAGTGTCTACCAGTTTCTTCTAGATCCCTCGCAGTTCGTTAGGGGCTTGCTCAATTTATTAGGAACCAATCATGCATTCATACCTTCTTCCATCTGAAGTGCACTTTTAAATGTTAGACTACACACTAATCAAGTTGAACATAATAATGAGAGCACGTTCACATTGTTAAGGTAAATGACCCAATGCATTCATAGTGAAGACATATTTGAACTACAGTTTGTGCTTTTCGTTGCAATATTGAATATTCTGGACAACTCTGAATTGTGTTGTTTTGTGGCAGCCTTGCAAATATGTGATTATTATTACATTGCTGGCGAAACTCTGGACATTTCATTGCTGCTTTGTGATAAATTTCCAAGTGCCATTAACTGAGGAGGATTTTATTGTGTAAATGTCTTCCTATAAATTAGACTAATAATGCACGAATGGAACATACATTTTTATATACGTGCATCTTTACACTTGCATACAGTAGTGAATGATATATCTGGCTGAGCTTGATACTATGTACCTGTTCTCAGAGAAGGCAGTACATATTTATTATCAACTTCGGTGTTAATAACACAGCATCTGAAGCTGGTAAGTGGAGCTGAAGATAAAAAGTTAATATTTTGGAGGTAGGAAGATGGGAGGCAGTAAATGCATAAAAACTTTCTCTTCTGCATGCTCAATGGGGCACATTCTGGGATTTGGATGTTTTACTTTTTTTTCGTTCCCCAGAAGGGGAAAGGAATTCTTTGATGTAGGTTTTAAAATTCTGTAGGAGAACCTAAATTCTGTTTGTGCTCAATGAGGCATTCTGTTCTAGGACTTCTGCATAAGAAAAGAAAAAAAAAGACAATTTTACCTGAGTAAATTGGTCTGTTTATGTTCCTACAGAGCAAGCAGGACTAGGCTTCAGCTTTGTAAAAGGATGCCCAGTGTCCTGGGGCTAAATGCACAGATAAATGAAGGTGAAGTGCAAGGAAATCTAGTGAACCTGGGTAATGATAGCGGTGAAGATTAACAGATATCAGCGACCATAATATGTTCCCGAGGTCCCAGTGCTGTTTGGTTTCCAGACCCAGCGTGCACAGGCTGCTCTGGCTGTGTATACTGTGCAGGTGAAGCAGAGCTCACTGTTCTTGCCATGCCTGCCTTCTGATGAGCAAGAGAGTTCCCAGGGCAATGGAGTTCTTTGGCCTGCTACTTCTTCATAACGTGATTATGAACTGAACACTTTCACCCGAGGACACTTAAATTGGAGTTAATTTGACTAATGTCAATGGACTTACATATACTTCTAGAAAACCACATACCGGTATGTGAGTGAGGTGGTGCTCACCTGTCTTTCTGCTATTCCTCCTAAGTGGTATGGGCCAGATTTTTCCACATTCTGAAGTAAAAGTTTCCACAACAGTTACTTTAATGTACGTACCACTCCCAGAGATATATCTATACTGGAGACCTGTCATTGCTATTATTACAAATTTCTGTGCATCAGTTATGTCTCTCAACATGAGGTTGAGGTGTGCTTTTAAGTCATTGCTTCTGTTTTCAAAGCTATAGCTTAACTTCAGTATAAAATTCTAGACTAATCATCTCTCCTCTGAAGTCACGTGGGCAATTGCACATTAAAGACAAAATCTGGCCTAAGCTTTGCCAGCTTTTTTCAGGCCGGGGAAGACGGTGAAAGAAAAGGGCACAGTTCTTGGAACAATCCAAGTCCTATGGCCAAAGTCTGTAAGCCACACTTCTCAGGGCAAGCGTGTATCCTCCTGCTTTGGTACCACATCTTTCAGCTTGGGATATCTGGAAAGCAGCACCCTACTACTTAGGGCAGTAGCAACACAATAAGGAAACTTTTACTCTAAAATCAGCATTTTACTGTTTAGAGCACAGTGGCCAAAATGTTTACGCTAGGGTGTTTTCCATGTTTTGTGTGGTTTTTCTCTTACTCATTACTGCTTCTTTTATTACATTTTACTTTATCATTTTATTTTTCTAAGTACTATAATTTACAAGATAATATCATTGGTTTTCATTATTTTGGCTGTACCACACATGTTCCTAACATAAAGTAAGCAGTGAAAAATGGGCACTGTGCCCAAACTCTCAGAGATATTTATATGTCTCTAAAATCCAAACTGGAGGAGGCAAATGGAAAATTTGCATTTTTTGCAGTTGAAACAAGCTTAACATCTTGCTGAAAGTGCTGGAAAGCCAAACCAAATTTGCAGTCACCAAGAACAGGGGCACATGGAAACTCAGATATGAACTCTGTACATTAGTAAATGTTAGCTTACTGAGCTGAGGTGAAAGGATTTGTGCAGCAAAGGAAAATAATTTGATTTGTGATATTTTTCCAAGAGAAAGGCAGAATACGTCTCTTGGCTGTACTTCATCTTCCTCTTGCAGATAAGCCAGTGACAAGCACTGTGTGAGCCCCTGCAGTGCTGTCAATGAGCCACGTGTTCCTGTGGTTTTTGCAGACTGGCTGAGACTGAAGGGTGCTTTCAAATATTAGGCTGCACTGCTTTTGCTTAATGTGCCTGATCCCTTTGCCATAGGTCAGAGAAAATCCTAATTAGAGAAGAGCTACTTCTGATGACCACGTGACATTGTTATGGTAGGATCGGTACATTTTCTAGTGCCTCTAGTTTTAAATTGGAAAACAGCAAGTTTTGCTGTTTTACTTAAGATAATACTGCTCAGTCTGATGCATCTCTCTTCTCTATGTTTTGTCTATGTTTGTCTATATTTTGTCTATGTTTTCCTTTCTAAAGTTCTGCTCAGTGCTGTTGGCAGTTTTCTCACTGTTAGCATTCTAGTAAAATTACAATTGTTGCTTTTAAAAAAGAGAAAGCAAAGTGATCAGTGAACCAGTACAATGAAATAAGTTCAAGAAGCATCTGAGTCAAGAATCTCAAGCCTTGAGCCCTATTTAATTTTTCATCCATATATATTTTGACTGCTAAGGCCAAGATTTTCTAACATAATTTTTCATGAAAAATTATTTTCTGACTAAAGAAACTATTCCATTTCAAAGGTTTTGCAACAGTTTTGACTTTTATATAAAAAAAAAAATGCAACAGTGCCCCAAATACTTTGGTAGAAAACTGAGATATTTACCTTTGAAATTGCTACCAGAGTAGCTGTAGCTGGGGTGCCTTGTTCTTTTTAGTGGTTCCTTGCTAATTTCTACCATGTGCTGCCATGCCACATTCACTCCAATGGAAGATTAAACCCAAGCAGAGATCCTGGTTTGAGGGAAGAATGGGAATGAGATGAAGCTTCACAGCAGTGATGTTCTGGCTTCAACATTTCCGAAATGCAGTGTATGCTCAAGTCTAATGCTGTATTCCCTGTTTCTATCACGGGGCCCTTCTGTTGTAATTACTTTCCACGTTGCTCCTTTTCATTATATCTGCTTTTTCTTAGACTGTAGTGGCTTTTTTTTTTTTTCTAAGTGGATGCTGAGTTTTTTGAATTTGTGTTTCTTAGTGGAAATTAACTTGTGGGTTAAAACCCAAAAGGAAGAAGAAAAGCATTTGGATTTCAGTACCATTTTCTGTCGTTGTGTATTCCTCTGGAGTTGGGAGCCCACCCGATGCAAATTAAATCTACCCTGACATTGCTGCAGAGTCTCTAAGGGCTCCTATGGACTGTTAAGTGTTGAGGGTTTTTTTGGCAGGATCTGTTTTGACAAGTACTCTGACAACCACAACACCCACAGAGGACCCAGTCACGTTCTGCATTCTTGCTGGATATTGGCTACCCTCAAGTCTGTGAGTTCAGGCTGGCACCAGTGTGAAAAATGCTATAGGATCCCTCTGTAAGGACACAAGGAACCATTTCAAACACAGGGGTTGCAGGAGGGATAACCTTTACCAGATGACAGGAAGCCTTTAGCCATCCCAGCAGTAATCTCTGCAATAGTCTCAGCACAGTTTGCTTCTGCAAGTGAGGGCTTGTTCCCACACCAGTGAAATCACTAGCTCCTAGGCACCCTGTTAACTTAGGTTTGTGCTTCTGGATTTCTCTTAACTCTCCAAACCTTTCCTCTCAACCCATTTGAACAAGAAATCTCTGCCCTTCCCCTTGCTCTTCTTCCTAGTATCCTTTTTGCTGACTAGCAGGGACAGCAGACTCCTACATCTGCTCAATCCTTTCCAGACTGAACCCTTTCTAGGTAGTCAGCAAAGTGTGCTTTTGTGGAAAAACTCTGTCTCCTGGGCACTTTAATACTGAGCTATGACAAGGTTCAGACTGAGTCGGCACTGAAGAAGGATGGCTGCTCGCTTTCTCTCCCTGCACACCCACGGGAAAAAGAAAAAGCAAATGGGAAACACCCATCCCTTGAAGGGATGCATGTGACAAGCGGAAGGGAGGAGTGTGTGCAAGCTGCCCACACATGCAGTATGCATGTACCCACATCCTGCTCCACTCTGCTTTTCTTGCCCAGTCTTGTCCCCAGACATATGCTGTACTTGCCAAATTTGGGCTAGAGGTAAGCAGGAATCAACCAGCTGAATTACTTGCACAGCAAACCCAAAGGCTGTCTGCAGGATGCTGTCCAGTGCAACCTGGTTACAGCTTTTGCCACTGATCCACCGTGTCCTCGTGTCATTCACAAAGCTGGTTTCTTTCTGCTGAGAGGCTATGAGGCTGTGCCAGAGCAAACTGAAATTCCTCTTTCTTGGGGCCATGGTCCAAACTTCTGTGCAGGAAATGCAGGACCAAATGATGACAGGTGTTGCAGATACCAGGGTGTGCAACGCAGACAGGTATGTGCCCCTGCACATACATGCCGGTTTTTTCTATGAAGTCTAATCCCCTTAAATGGCCTGTAGGTACTAGAGGCCTTGCTGAGCAGGTATGCTGTGCTGCTAGGTTTATGCTTGTAGTGAGAAAACTGCTGGCATAGCCCCAAGGCAGAGGAGAGAGAGGTCCCCACCCTTTTCCCTTCCCTTTGCCTCTTTCTCTTCTCTTGCAGTACACATCCAGGCACTGCTGCACTCACCTGTGTGAGCATGTGATGTCGTTATGCTGCAACATAGACCCATGTGTTACAGTCAAGGTCAGGTGATAAACTTCAGTGCCTCTTAGGAGAGGTGTTGCATGTCATCTTTATCACCAAAAGGTTCACACTTGAAGGAAATTGTCTTGTAGTGGCAAAAAGGATTAATTCAGATTGGATTTTTTAAAACAAAACAAAACAAAATACTTGTCCATGACTGTATGTCTCCCTATATCCACCTCTTCTGTCATTTTTATTTTACCCTGATGAGTATTTCCTCAGGGTTTCCCTCTCTTGCTGTTTTTCTCTGTTTCTTTCATGCTATTCTTTCCTAAGAAAGAATTTTCCCTGAATGGGTGGAGCTCAAGATCTTATTTCTAACAACTTGTGGGGAAATGTCGGTGTTCCAGATCAGAAATTTACAGTCTAAACCCATATTTACCAACGCTGAAATTCCTAATAGCCTTGCAGGTCTCTCATCAGCATGTTCTTAGGTTCTGTAGAGAAGGAGGAAAGTAAGAATTCATTTACTTTCCTTTTAACCATACCATGGACTTCTGCAGTTCCCCACTCTCTTTTTCCCTTCATTTACACTGGAGGCAGGTCTTCTGCATGGTCTCTTTGCTGGACCTGACAGCTCCATTGAAGAACGATGACAGTATTGTGGGGCATGATAAGTGCAAAGTTCTTTGGCATGGAAAATCAGGCTGTAACATTACATTTGTCTCTTTACTTAATGCATAGGATACACTTGTTGCTGGATGAGTGCTTTGTTCTGAAAGATCTGGCTGGCTCCTGGCCTGCATTTATATCACTGATGTAGTGAATAACTAGGCATTTTTAATGCTTAATGAAAATTTTTGTTTATTATATGGGCTGTGTAAGATTGATGATACTCATACTTTTTCTGATGCTGCTGAACTATAGTTTTGCACATGAGGTATTGTCAACTTTTAGCACCTTTCACTGCTTTGGTTAATAATTTGATAGTTTTAGGCATCTTTCAGATATTTCCTGTTTGGTGATATCAGAGATTTCCTTATCTGAGAGAATAATTTTCTCCTCAAAGGTCTGGAAGGAGATCCTGGTAGAGGACCTCTGGCAAATTGTCTTTCTGTATTCCTGTGTTGTCTCATCTGGAAAGTGATTGTCTATGTTTTGTAGCTTTTGGTAGAGAAAATTTCCATCAAATTTCTTTCCCTTTTCAGAAGTAACACTGGTAATTTGAAGGTTTGTTGCTAGTATTTTCCAGACTAATCTGCACCAGGCAAGTAGCTTGATTCCTAAAGGTAGTACCAGCTGAGCTGGTATGAAACAGTGAATCCGCATAGTGCCTGGTGAGTCTTCAGAACAATGCTGTGAAGGTTGGCTAACTAGCAAGGCAAGCTGTAATCAGCTTGGCTAGAATTAATTCTGCAGTCTCTGCATCATGCTCAATTGTGTGGTATAAGCGTGCCCTCTAGCACCTTATTTTCCTACTAATTTTTCTTCCTTTGTCAATTTTATTGACAGAAACAGATGCAATGTTGCATGCATTCAGGGAAAAAAAATAGCAATTTTTAAGCCAGGCCACTTACCAAGCCAGAACTATAAAGGAAAATAATTTGTAAGTGGAAGCTGGTTGCAGTCTTAGCTCAAAGCTGCTGCCATCTGTCAGAATGAAATAGTTGTGTTTACATAGAACCCTACACCCAAGGACCTCAATGTTAGGACGATTAAACCACATAACATCCCAGTGAGGGCCCTAATAATAGCATATCTGTTATGCAGATGGAGGAGATAAAACTGAGTTAAATGACTCACCCAAGAAATCACTATCTGTTACTGGCTAGAACAAGAATCGAACTAATTGACCTCATCTTTCAGAGCCTGGTTTAATTCTGAGACAATTCTGCTTCCTCATCCACAACTATTTCGCTCACAGCTTATTTTAACATATTTTATATAAACAGCCAGATAACTGTAATGTGTCTGAATTATGTGGAGTGTTCTCCAATACAAAAAACACATCTGACATATTCAGCATATTCATTTTTCTGTCTGGCTTCTCCAGTTCGTAGGTTTGTCTAAATGATAAGGCATTATGAAGCACTATATTTTATTTTCATTTGGAGATTTGTAGTAAGCAATTTTTTTCTTTCCCCACCACCTCACCAGATTATAATTTTATACACTACACAAGCTGACTTCATACCTCATTTCTGCCATTGATATGGCTATTTTCCACAATGTGAATGAAGTACCTGGCGCGATAAATATTGAAGTGTATCTGCAGTTTCATTTTCACATACAATTGACGCTTTTCAAAGAATAAAACCATTGCCTGCAGTATTACTAAGTGTCCCTATTTTAATTCTGAACTTCTTGAATAGTATTTTAATACAGCAAGCAATTCAACATCATTTCTCTTCATTTATGACCATGTTATATTATTTCAACATAATCATGTAGTAGTAGAATGAGTTATGTTTATGGCGTATCATTCATACTGGAAAATGTGCATATAGATATTGCAATAATTCTAATATTACAATTCATATCTTTTCAGTGACAGGAAAATGCAGTATTCTACTACACTGAGTTGCAAATGCTATAGAAAGTAATCTTCCTGAAATATCTGTTTGCTTTTTAGTTTTGCAGTATTGTTAATCCTTCAGTATTACCAAAAAATTAAGATGAATATCAATGCTGTGTATTTCTGCTTTTTTACTTTGCCTATTAATTGACTTTCTGTCACGTTAACTTGTATGTTAAAAACATACAAGTATAGTGATTTATGTCAGTGTTTGAACTCTACTAACAGTTTAAAATAATCTTTCTTTTGCTACTAATGTAGAGGTATTTCTGCATCTTGTCTTTGCAAATAGGCTGTATTCATTCATATTGCTGAGACAGTTTGCTTGCAATATTTTGTTGCTCTCTTTCTGGAGAAAGGGGAATCAATTATTTTGGTTAGAAAGGCTGAAGTTGGGAAAGAGGTCCTTCTGTCTGCCAAGGTTATTGAACTATCAGAAGATTATGCAATGGCCCAAGTCCCTTGCAATTACTTCACAATATCTCCCGTGCTTCAGTGTCTGTAACTGTAACATTCCCTATGTTGCAAGGGGCCTGATTCTTTCCCGTAGCTTTGTTTTGCACCACTTAAGAAGTAGAAGAATCAGTGGAGTCGCTTCTGAGTAGTACTGGTGGAAAAAAGGGATGTAAAAAGTCAGGACAAAAATCCTTATACCACATGCACAGCCTCTGAGTAACTCAATTAGCTCAATTAATGATGAATGGTAACTCTTCAATAGAAATGCTGATAGAATTTTTGACATCCTCTTTACCTATCCTTGATCAAATCTAGACATGTTTTTTTTAGGAGAGTAAATAATTTATTTAATACAGTACAACTATCACTCATTGTCATAAATGTGAAATGTTAAATGACTATTTTCC
This sequence comes from Nyctibius grandis, assembly GCF_013368605.1. Lineage (NCBI taxonomy): Eukaryota > Metazoa > Chordata > Aves > Nyctibiiformes > Nyctibiidae > Nyctibius > Nyctibius grandis. Next base: position 14,962,043 of record NC_090666.1, read on the forward strand.
TGGTATGAACTATTAGTTCTATAACATACATTTCAAGAGGGAGGGAGAGATAATTGCAATTACAGGGATTTTAGCACACTGGTTATTCAATTTTGACTTCTTGGTTATGAGCAGAGAATACTGTGATACGCAGGTTTATTTTTGCTGCCTTTATGCTAAAGACAAATTTTAAAATAATAGCTATTATTTGTGTACATCCTGCAGTTCTGCTGTGCCATGGCTGAGCCAGGTAAAATTAAGTTCAGAGATTCCTGCACAGGATTTGCTGAAGCAAAAACTTAACCAAAAATAAATGGAAAAATAGTGGGCAAAGAGGGTAATTGTCAGTGGCAAAGAAATATGTAAGGAGGTTTCCTTTTTTAATGTCGTAGTCAGGCATTTATTCTCTAAACAAACTTAAAGGCAGAGCAATAAACATACACCAGGAATATTTGGTTTTCCAAGTTTGAAACAGTGGAAACTATAAATATGCTAAAAACCGTAGAAGTGTTTTAAGTTATGTTTGTGGTAATCTCTTCTGATTATTAACCATGAGATATTACAGATGACTAATGAGTGACATCACATATGATTTCAGTTAATTGTATCTGACCATGTTAATTTTGGTCGGAAGAGGGGAAGCAATTCGTTCATATTACTACCCAAAACCTGGTATTTAGGCTCTGAAGCAGCTGGTGTTGGAGCAGTTGGGTCAGGTAAATCCCATGGGTTGTCTCCTGGGAGGACTTGTGCTTAAAATGAAACACCTGCTTGGATATATATAGGCCTGAGGCATTGCCTTAACATTTACTGTAACAGCATCTACTGTGTTGGCAGGTGTTTTTAAAAACCCTTGGAAGAGAAAACTGAGAGAAATTGTGCTCCTTCGGGCTCTTAAAGGTAATTAATTTCACTGATTATTTTAATATTCCTAATATTAATGCCCATTCTTCCATTTAACTTCATGCTCTAATCCAGTAATGCCTTGACTACAGCCATCAGTAGAAGTTTTAATAGTTTTCAGTTATGCCTATTTATTTAATAAGATCCTATTATGGTGTTTGTCTCTGCTTTTGTTATTAAGATTTGCTTAGGATTTTTAGTGGTGTAAGAACCAGCCTTTGAATCAGTTGGCAGTATTCATTGTAACGCCGAGTACCTCAGATTTCAGAGGAAGGGAGTCATGGGTTATGTGTCCTTGCCCTGGCCTGCAGACTGGGAGAAGAAGTAAAAAACCTTCAGAAGGAAAATAATTCACCCTAAAAGCCATTAATTCTTTGTAAGTCAGAAGTAGACTGTGGGAGCTTTAGCTTGTGCACTAGCTTGAGGCCTCTGGTTCCTCATCTGCTATCTGCCTGTGAACATTTTTTTTATAAGGAAACATCACAGGGAAAATTTCAGCATAAAAGGAGCATGTGGGAAAACTAATGCAACCTCAGAGCCTAGTAGGATTTCTGTGGGCTCGCTGTTGCTACTGGTGAAGATTTCTGTGGCGACCTTTCTTCATAGGCCTTGGATCCCTGAGAGCTCCCACCTGATGTGGACATAGTCACAAAACTGTAAAGGCAACTAATGTTTGTTCTTTGGAAGAGGAAGACCTATGTGCAAAAGGAGAATCTCCACGAGGGTGCGAAGGAGATGTTTCCATACTTGCCACAGAAAACAAGTGAAATGTTCTAGAGATAAGTTCTCTGGTTACTCACAGGGGTGCTTATGCATTGTTGTATGTTCAAATTGTGGCCAGCATATCTGAGGAAAGAACTTCTATTGCTGGAGTTTAAATGCACAGACCTAGACACATGGGCTCAAAGGGAAATGTAGGTCCTAAGGGGTCTACATTATTTTGCAGTTTAGTTTGTCACTACGGAATAGAATTGTCAGAAACAAAAGGAAGACCTAAAGTAGATATAACTTAGGCAGATATTGGGACATTAAAAACACACAGAATTGATTAATGTCAACTTCTTCCTGCAGTTTGGGCAAAATATTTTTTTTATATTTACATTCTACTTAAAGTCCTGCTTTAGAAAGCCTCCCTGATGAGCTGAAAAGTTCCAAGAAGTGCTAAGCAATAACTAGTGCCGCCAAGACACAACAGCGCTGCAGGGTGAGCAAAGGAAACAAGCAACGGATGCAGAGCCTCAGGGTGGGAAATGTGTTTTCAGACATCATTCCTGCCTTTCTATAACCTTGTCAGGTCAAGGGCAATGTATTTCTGATCTAGTTTAGAAGGATTACATACACTGCTAACTGCAGTATAGTATTTTGCTGTTACTGTTTTGTCAGAGTTTTGTTTACGTCAAATATTTTGGGGCTGGCTGAATGAAAGGGAAAAAGAAGAGATGGTGCTGTTTCTTTCCTGAAAGCCCAATGGTCTACTAAGGTGAGGGAGGTTTGGGACTTGTTACCTTTTTGCTTGAAAGGCTTTGAAGCATAATATGTCCAGGAACTCCAAATCACCATTGTGCACCCTGTTAAAGTTTCCAAAAGGATGGGGGAGACAGGAGATGGATCAAGGAAGATGCCCTTAGTCTGTCCTTGCAGTTATTTCACTTCTTATAAAATACACCTATGTGTCTGAAGGAAAAGTGGCTAAGAATTACAAGAAGTTTAGAGTGATTACTTTAGGATGCTTGGATCAAAATGTTAGTCTTCTGGATACAGCTCGCTAATAAATCTAGACCAGGAGAGATTATAATCTGACGTTTTACTCTAGGCATATGCATTCAAATGAATCATTTTTGTATTTCTACTGGGTTGTTACGTGAGCAGGAGAAGACAAGCATTGCAACTCTATGAATCTGGGTTTTCCTTTGTGGTTTGTTTTTTTTTTTTAAGTATCTAAGAACAGTTTTTCTGACCTGAAATTATTCTTTTTCTTTTGTCAAGAACAGCTCAACAGCCAGATTTGCAGTCCTATGCTATTGCACTTCACATTTTAATATCTAAAAGTATTTTTTTACAAACATAAATTTATTCCTGGAATCCTTTTGGATTCTTAGTGAAGCAAAGCTAAACATATTCTTTAATTATTTTATATATATGTATATATATATATAAAATATTTCTCATTTTCTCTCTCTCTCTCTTTTAATTTTAGCTGCTACAGATTCAGGATTCCTTTGGACAAAGTGAACAACCCAGCTTTCCCATGGATTGGGAAAACGTTGTTGACCTAATTTGCAGGCTAGAAAACAAAGGCCCACAAAGTTAAACTAGCTGCCATTGTTAATCCCATGCAACATGATGTGTGGCAGAAGAGAAAGCAGAAGGTTGACTCTGTAAGTTTTAAGTAAAGCTTTGCTAGAGTGCTCTCATGGCTGTGATATAATAGAGCTCTCAACTGTGCAGTGAAATGTTGGAGGCAACAAGCTGAACTAATAAAACTATCTAACCCATAGGTAAATATGAGTAAGCAGAGTGATTTTCAGCCCAGTAACAACTTAATATGTAGGTCATAAGAGGAGGGATGGTGTAGAATATGAGCAGAAACGTGCATTTTGTGGGACAACAGGGTAGATTGTTGCTGGCTTGCTGGCTGACCTGCAGTTAGGCAAAGAAGTTAACCGTTGTTTTGGAGAGGCTAACTGCTGGGATTTTTTCCTACATGGAAGATATTCTAAATATACAAATATAATTTAGTAAGAAGAGGCCAAATTTGGGCCTGTCAACTTTGACACATCCCTTAAAAGATCCCAAATGATAGAAATGGTGTGTAAGAGAGTTGTAACAAAGGAGAGGTTTTCAGTTCTTTTAACAGAGCTACATAATCACACTTTCTTCCAGAAGCATTCAGTGTGAAGATCTGTCAATAGAAATCTTAAACCGTGAATATACAATTGAGCTTTATTATCCCTTTGTTATTTTGTAACTACATAGGTATGACAGACAGAAACTGATTTTAAAAGAAATTCATCATTGTCAGTGTGTCACATGCGTGAATCTCACTGCTGGAAGTTTTTCAGTAAACCAGCATCTTTGGGTAGGTGCATCAAATGCCATATTTTAACAAAATGTTTTTGCTCATGGTAACACTTGAGCTCTTAATTTAAAGAGAATGAACATCCTAACATTTTGTTACAGCCTTGCACAGCAGACAGATGGTGTTCTGTCTTGCACAGAGCAGACAAGGAACGACAGTTATAAGTACCAGATAAAAGGTGCTGAGGGGACGGGATATATAGGGAAACCTTCAGTTAGACCCATTGCCATGGCATCCCCAGGAGCTCACATAGGCAAATTAACACTGTATTGTAAAACAAGAATCACATGTAAGACACTCCAGGTCTCCTCAAAAGTCCTTGGACTCTCTAAGGAGTACAGTGAAAGAGTACACAGAGGTCTCCAAACCTTCACACAACAGCAGAACTATTTGTCTGCCTTTGTGTCTTAAGGATTTACGGTGCTACTCTTCTTGGCAGGCCCTGGAAACCTGCCACACACAATGCAGAGAGATATGGAAGCCTCTAGTGAACTTCATGGTTCTGTCTTTCATGGGAGACGAAGAGAAGGAAGAATAATTCTGCCTGAGGGCACTTGTTTTTTTTAAAGGATTAACTTTATTTTGTATTAAAATTGATTTGTGATTAATTTGTTTCAGAATTTTGGGGAGGGTGTGTTGACTATGTTTTGTCTGACAGATCAAGGGAGCTGTTTGTGGCAGTTGCACAGCAGAAATGTTTTTCTTGCCTGTGCCAAATCTTGTCTGCCTCTGCCTGTACCTGTGCTCAGGCTTGGGGGTTTCCATTTTTAAGGCTGTTAGGGTTTGAATTCCAAAGACAGGCAAAATGTGTCTGCTAAGATGTGCGTGCAACAAACATTTACCTCAAAAGGCACTACACTTCTCTGCAGCCTTGTTTCTCCACCATACTTATTAAATTCATAGTCTACTAAAGGAAGCAACAATTTGGTTCCCTTCATCCTGTTTCTGACAGACTCATGCACAAACCCTCCGACAGAGCCATGCACCTATGACTGAGCTGGCTGAGCAGCAAAGCAGAGAGGGGGCCCAGATCAGCTCCCTAAACAACTAGACCGCACTGAGTGACAGCTTGTTTGTGTATTGAGTGATGTGCAGGATTTGGTTCAAAATCTCACAATGGAATCGCTGCTCTGTGACAGTGACTGTAATGTACTTCAATTCAGTCCACCCACAGGAGCAACAAAGGCCAAAAAAATCCACCACAAGTGTGCTTAACTTCAAAATGAGCAACTCTGTGAAAACAGGGGAGCCCACTAAAAAGCAGCTAAAATGAGCCACAAGAAGAATTAAATCCTTCCAGGTAGCAAGAAGATAACTGAGCTAAGGGCACAGCAGCAGAGCATGCCCCATCCTTTGGGAAAGACTTCAGAACAGGTAAAAGGAGACTGGCATGGATAATCAGCAAAGGAAAGAAAGCTACTAGAAATAGGAAGGATCATTCAGAAACCTTGAAGTTCTGTCCAAACAAAGAAAGCAGAAAGGACTGTAAACTAAAGACTAAATATAAAACTCTAATCAGTCTAGACAAAAGAGTTTCAGGAGTATCTAGTCTCAGGGATCAAAATTTCCACTAAACCTTTTTTTGGTCACTTCAGCAGAAACACCTGATGACCAGCATACAAAACAGCTATTCAGAGGATAAAGGCTATCCATGGAAGCTAATTCTTTTTTTGTACTGATGTCTGTTGTGAGTAAAACTGGGGCTATTCCCACATGGAAATGTTTTTCATGGGGAGAGAGTGGGGACATCAGCAAAGGTCTGCCTAAAACTGAAGAAACTGAGGAAGGAATAACAGTACCAAAAGACAGAATGAGTTAACAGTACCGAAGGACAGAATGAACAGTAATAAACAGTAATAAGCGGTTTCCATCCAAAAGCTCTGAAGGCTGAAACAACTGGGTCTGTCTGCCAGATCTCTTGGAGTTCTTTGAACAGCAAGCATGAGAGTGGTCTGATATAGTCTGCTTGGGTTTCCCAACAGACTTTTGGCAAAATGTCACGCTAAGAGCTTATACGGAAATTAAACAGCCACGACACAGAAAAGAGTTGCCATATGGCTTAATAACTGGTCAAGAAAGTGAGAAACAGAGGATAGGAGTAACTGGCTGGTTCTTGCAATGGAGGAGAGGTAACCAGGGGAGTTCCACAGGGAGATCCATGCTGTTTAGGAATATACATAAGATACCTGGAAATAGGGGTGAACAATGAAGTGACAAAGTTTGGTGATGATGTGAAGTTCTTCCAGGTGGTAAAGATGAGGACCAGCTGTGAAGAATTGCCAGAGTGATTGGTTAATAAAATTATCCAGATGAAATTCAGTGTAGACAAATGTACTTGTACATTGGGAAAAAGAAGCCTATTTCATGTAGAAGCTGATGGGCTCTGAGTTGATAATTACCACTGAAGAGCAAGACCTGGGGGTTATGATAAATAGTTCTATGAAATCATCAGCTCAGTGCTTGGCAGCAGCCAAAAAACAAGCAAATCAATTTTTAGGAGTTATTAGGGAAGGAATAGAGAACAAACAGAAAACATTATTCCACTACATGTGTTTTGGAACTGGAAAAGGTGCAGAGAAGGGCAACAAGGATGACAAATGCAGTGAACAGCTGCTGTACAGAGGCTGGGACTTGACAGCCTTGAAAAGAGGCAACCTGAGCAGACATATTAGAGGTCTACAAAATCACAACTGCTAGCGAGAAGGTGGATGCGGACTGACTATTTGCTGTCTCTTACAGTGCAAGAACGCATGAAGGGAATGGGAGAGAAAGGTTTAAAACAAGAAGAGGGAGTTCATGAGGTGAGTAAAGGGCCTTTGCAACTCCTTTCCAAAGGCAATAATGAACAGAAGGTTTCATGCGTTCAAGGGGAGACCATGCTTACATCAGGAAGGCTGCTACATTACGTGTATAGACAAAGCACAACCAACTCAGAAAATCTCCTGAGCTGGAAATATTTGGAGACTATGAGAGTATTAGGGGGGAAATATTATATGTGCTTGTGTTGTTTTTGTTCTCCTCGGGTGGCTGCTGCTGACCACATCCTAGTTTGGATGGATCCTTGCTCTGAATCAGTATGGCTGATCATGTGTGTGTGTGTGTCATCACAGGTAATTACACATGCAAATTTTTCACATCTAGACAGTTGTGACTTATATTGCTAAATTAAATCATGATTTTTGGAGAAGATCAAATATCAAAAGTGAGGTTATAGTCTTAATACTAAAGTAATACCATGACATTTTATAATTATTGACTCTTACTATTTTCCTATAAGCTGGCTTCTAATCATGAGATTCAGTGTTGGTTGTGAGAGCCAGGACAGAGTGGTGCCCTAACTTCAGGGACAGTGTTTTAGTGAGCAGGTTCAGTTGGTGTTTCAACCATCCATTCATCCCCTTGCACAAGAAGTTCAAGGTCAGGTTCACTTCTTTTCACCTACTAATGACAGCTGAGAATAAGAGACCTAATTAGCCTAAAGTGCAGGAGTCCTTTTATCTTCAATAGCAGACCTTGTGCCTGGCTACTGTTTTGTACTGTTAGACTCCTTTCATGCTTATATTTGAACTGGTCACTCTGAAATAAGTTTAGCATGGTTTTTTTACCTTACATTGAGTTCTTTCCAAAGCAGTGATTTTTTTCTATGTAGTTTTAATATCTTTTCATGCTTGGAAATATATAGATTTCTTTTAAATTGCAGTTTTGCATTTATCTGAAACCGTCTTTTCAGCATTTGTGTTGTTGTCTGTATTGTATTTGAACTTGTCAACAGTTTTTTTTGCTAATGGATAGTATTGAGAAACACATATCAAATAGCTTCTTATACCACTTGGTTTCGCTGTAGAGAATCAAAGTTCTGATACACTGCATATATTAGTATATTTTACTTTTAGGTTGATTAGGAATTTTCTATGACATGATTTCATTTGAAAATGCTGGCTGATCAAAAGTAATTTCTGCAAAAGTGTATGACTTTTATAAACTTCTGTTTAGCTTTAACATATGTTGGTTTTAACTTTCTGATTTACAGGTGATTTTTTTCTTTCATATAGAGATGTTCTGCAAATGAGGGATTCTGTGATTTGACTACTTCTATCTGAGCCTCACCTGGGGGAAAAGAAAACATCCTCAGGTAATTTTTCTGAGTTCTCTGGGTTTTAGGTGACTCTTAAAAAGACCATAAAGATGTTAATAATAGAATTATAATTTGATTGATCCAAAATAAAGGATCAACATACTACTCTTCCTAAGAAATTTAACAACTCTATTACAGTTTCCCTTTGGCTGGTACACCACTAAGGTGCTATCTGCCTTTTTTTAAAAACAAACAAACAAACCAACATTCAGACTCTGAAATGTCCCAATTTGATGAAATATACACAGATTATTAGGCACTCTGGAAAGAAAACAGTTGCAAAGGAGCACACTGCCCTGAAGTCAGGCTCATTTGGTGGATTTCATACTAACTTGATAGTAATTATGATCTCTATCGAGTGAGACAGGGAGTGAATAAGATATTTAACACTGTGTGCTTTGGCTGTGAAAACCTTTTCAATTTGTGCTTTCTATTTCTGGGTTTCAGTGTTATTAAAATATTTATGTGGGTATATTTTAAAAAAAATAATTGTCCTTTTCTCCACACACTATTTTTTTCACTCTCTCAGAGACATTTCTCTCTGTTTGCTGTTGCTTCTCAGACATGGATGCTCTAACCACCATATAGAGCAGGACCATAAATATCCTTTTCCAGCACTGGTACTGCAGTTATAGTGTAGTGAAATCTATCATCTCACTCATACAAGATGCAATCTGTCTGCATCAGAAAATGACCTAGAACTTTCTACCTACAGTGACTAGATTCAATTATGTTTTTAATTTAAGAGATTTGATGCATATATTCCAGGTAACACAGGTCTTTCCATGTAGTTCTCATATGTATAAATTGCTCTTTCTCTTTACTGAGCATTATAGATTCTTGTATGATTTATGAACACTTGTTTTTTAGCATGTCTAGTCTAACTCAGTGGAGAGTTCCCCAAATATACATGTACAGGCTGTGTTAATACTCACAGTAACTACCATGCCTGAACATCTTCTAAATTCTGTAATACCATTTTCTTATAGTGATACACTGGCCACCAGAAAGAATGCAGCATTCTCAGGCAGTGAGGATCTCAGCCATAAAATACCTAGAGTGTTGTAATTATCAGGACAGGAGTGCTTATAAAATCTCAGGATACAACTCTCCTATAAGCCTGAACGTTATCTTATAAACTCTAAAGGGTAAAAGGTACCAAGGGAATAAATTTGATGATGTTTCACATACTTTTGCACTAGATGCGGTCAGGTCTGAAACTCCTGGCAAAGTTTTTGTTGTTATTGTTTTTAATTATTATTTTAAAAATTGTAATGCATTACATAACAGTCATGACTTTATCCCTAGATTTCTGTTGTATGAAGCTTATAGTTAAAAGTTTAGTATTTACTAGATACATTTACTAGATCTAATAGTAGATATCACATGTCATGTTTCTTGTGCCTTTCCAAGGCACTCCTCCTTGGAGAAGGGGAGTAGTAGGAACAAGAGGGTAAGACCAATTTTTCAGAATATTGGAGTCATGCCTCTAATTCAGTCAAAAGCATGAATGTGATAGATGACTTTGCAGCAATACGAAGGGCAAAATACGGGCATGCCACAGTAAGAGCTTTTGGAAAGCTCCAAATTTTGGCACCCATGACAAGCTGCCACATGATTAAGAAATGAGTTTTGCGTTACGGACTGCTTTAAAACTGAATGTGAACAGCAAATAGAAGTATTCCCAGATGTGTTTATTCTGAACCTGTCTGTACAGCAAGCTACTGTGCTATATAGTGCGAACCTTGAACAAGCTGACTCAAGTACCAGAAACAACCTAAATGTGGCAGATCCATGGTCCCTGCACACTTACCACTTATCTTGAAAAAGCCAGGTAAACATGTCTGCAGAGTGCTGGTTCCCACATAACTAGGTTGTTTCCCTATTGAAGGTAGCTCACATAAAGCTTACATGGTATCCCTCCACTCTGCTACAGTCTATGAAGGAGACACCTCATAGTTGAAGGACAAAATTTGGGCTCTGGATTAAAGCTGCCAGCTGCTTTTTTCTTTTGTTTCTTTCTTTTTTGTTTGTTTGTTTAGCCAACAAACTGAAACACAACCCCTGAGATGTCCTCCTCCTCCCTCCCAGTTTTGTAATGCTGCAGCCACGTGCTGTGCATTCACTCATTGCAAGTACACGAACAACAGTTACCCTGTGCTTACTTGCAGAGCAGACTCCAGGGAGGGAGGAGCATGCAGGGTGCTGAGGAGTCCAAGTGACTCCCATTGGAGATGACAGCTCCATGCTTCCTTCCTCAGCCCTTTGCAAGTCCACATTCAGCTGTTGCCATGGCAGTTATCTTTTCAAATATGAATGGTCCTCCCATTTCATTCTTCTGCCTCACACCCACGGAGTTTGGTAGGATCTTTCTAGAAAAAGCATTCTCCTCACAGTTCCTGTACTGCCTGTTGCATGCTGCAGGCAGAAAGTGAGGAGGATGGAGGAAAGAAATAAGTGAAAGCAAAACACATCCAACATTTCTGAACATACTTTAAAAAAACCCAACCTATTGTAAAAAATAATGTAAAAATTGGCAACTCAGTGAACCTGGCGTTATTTTTTTTTCCAAGCTGGTTTGCTTCTTGTTTAGCCTTCTTATCTGGGTTAGCTTTTAACAAATTCAGCTGCCACTTTCTATATGAGTGAGAACATTTTTAGCACTGTGAATCAAGCTGGCAAGAAGTGAGGAGTAGTGTGAGACCATCAGCAGGTGTGTGGGAGACAGCAGCAATTTGGGAAGCCTGAAAGAGTGCATGTGACATTGGCAAAAGGGAATCAATGTTCTAAAAAGCATAGTAAAAATCTTTCTGGTTGTAAGAGGTATTGCTGGGACAACTGTGCTGTTGAGAGAATAATTTGGTTTTCTGTACTTCAGCAGTACCTGATGTTTTGTATGTTATCTCTAGGTTTTAAAGACAGTTTCCTTTTTTCAATGCATTTGGAAATATTCCTCTTTGGATTGAAGTCAGAATTTTACCCATAGTTCTTGAGATCTCCTTATTTAACATCTGTTTAGAAGGAAGGAGGCGAGCAGGATGTCAGTTTTTAGAATCTCATAATACAGCTGGATCAAAAGGTCACTGCAAAAAGAGGTATTCTCACAAGAAATACCTCAATTGTGGAGAATTTCCAAATAAAATTTCCCAGTAGTTATATGTGCTAGGCAAACAAATAGATAAATGACATTGAATTAACTGGTACAGGAATATGAAGATGTTAGGGGCAGTATGGTTACATGAGCCACCTGCTCATCAAATACCTATTAATATGCTTGCTGGATTTAGTCTTAAGTATCAGGGTAACCCCATACTCCAAAAGCCCCAGTGAATGCATCTGTATTGGCACTTTGCGGCACAGAGACTTTAATCTTGCCGATTCCTAAAAATGAATGCAACATTCTCAAAACCATGCTGGAGCTGGCATTCTGGGTGAAATCCTGAAGTCAAGAGGAACATTTTTATTGCCTTTAACAAGGCCAGAATTTCTTGACTGTTAACAACCAATGAGAAAATGGAGAGTTGGTATAGCAATGTGATAGTTAATGAAGGGTATCCAAAAGGGTTGAGCTGAACAACACATAAGAAACAAGGGGAAAAGTGTCTTAGGCCATCTCAAGTCTGATGTGCTGTTTATAATGCTGGTGTAGTCCTTGGGTATTCAGTTTGTCAGGGTAATCTATATTGGGAGTGAAGTTGAGAAGAGTACAGAACAAAAGAGGCAATCTAGAAGAAAGAAGTTTTAAACAGAAGCTGGGACTCCGGTAGGATACAGTCAGGCTTTCCTGAAGAGAAGAGGTGTGTCAAAGATAAATAAAATGGGATCACAGCAAACATGAAAGACATAGAAAGGAGGGTGAGGAGAAAGGGTTCACCGTTCCCAAGTCAAACACACAACCTCATTATATAACTCCTTTTACAACAGGTCATTATTTGCCCATTAAATGTACATACTGTGGGAAGTAAATATTCATGTTTTGGTGACACAAGAATGCATATCACTGACTGAAACGTTTTACTTTCTAATGAGGGATTGACAGTATCGTGTATAAGGAAAAAAATGTGTTTGAATGAAAATGTTTTTGCAGGGAGCAGTTTCACCACCCCTGTGATATATAGATTCCTATTGACTTGGTCCTTGTATAGCTCTGAGAAATCATCCTGTATTGGCTCAGTTAAATGTATGGAGAAAAAAGATATTGAACGTTTTAACAAAATTCTCATCCATGCTACAGAAAGTACTTTGAGGTGTGATTCCTAACATGAGGTAAGATGTATCTGCCCTGTTTCATGCCGTATTATTTTCTAAGCATTAAGAAGATGAAAAAGATGTCATGATATTGGAACTGTATACTTTACAGATTAATAGTTTATTACATATATTTTTTTATTCCGTTCCTGGTCTGAATGGACATAATTTTAATATAATAGAAAAGACGATAAAAACAAAATTGCTGCAGTCATAAAAAGTATTCTGTCCTCTGTTTTACTTGAAGAAGCATACTTATTCAAGTTTCTTCTTTGTAATGAGACTGTTTACCTTTTTTTCTGTTCAGATGCTACCACCTTATGGTTGCATGCCATGGTGAAGACTAGGAGAATATCAGGAATCAATGGAGAATACACTGAAGTAGAGTGTACTCCAAGGAAAGCAGAGTAAAACTACATGAAATTATATCTAAATAGCATTAAACGCCTAGGAAAAAAAATCTTGTAATTTTTGGGTGAACTCATTTCTCTTCAGAAAAGGAGCTGGAATGGAAAGCTATCGCCAAAATCTGCATTACATTTTATACCCTGTTCATCTGTCTCCAGAGGGAAGACACAGTCCAAGAAGCTAGACTTCTAGAAATGGCACGCTGCCAGAGCCTGATGGAAAAAAAATAAAATGATATCTGTTATTGGTTCTATAGCTAACAGGATCGTTCACAGACTTCCTAAGTGCACCCACACATACACACACACAAAGGAGAAAATTGTGATAAAGGGTTAATAAGCTGGGTGAATACTTGTTTGTATCTCTATATTGTTATCACCAGGGTGTTGATGAGCACGTATTTATCCATAAGCCACTAATTTACTGCCACTTTGCCCATGGTGTTGGAGAACCTTGTTACTTTCCAGTATCTGATTGGGAGAAGCTGACCAGAATTTTAACGGAATCATTAGAGCACTACAATGAGCTTCATGCTGCAATGAACTGTGTTCTGTCTGAGGATGCCATACAGCACATGTAAGTTTCCTTACTTTGGCAAGTATAATATGTGTTCTAGCAAAGATAATAATTGAAGTGTAAATTCATTTAAAGGTGACCTGCAAGAGTCACAGCTTTAGAGATATATGCCGAGTGCCCCAGATGACCAGGCTACGCCAGGCATTTAGCACAGTTTTAATATGAAATGTAACCATTTTTACTTCTGATGCTTCCAAGAAGTCTCCACCCACTGTGAATTGTTGGCTCCTTCTCAGTGTGACCCATGGACCTGCTACTGGTCATGTCAAATCCACTGTAGAGCCCCGAGGCAGGCTGTGGTTTGACCCATCAGGGTATTTTAAAACTCCTTATTACAATGTTACAGTGCTTTCAAACATTTTACATTATTTGCAGATAGGAAATGAAGGATATTTTTAAAAAAAATCTCTGCATGTTAGAAACCTACACAGAGCTTTAGGAAAGAGGTTTATTTATTGCTGTTAAGCTAGCCCCATATTTTGCAAAGGGGTTGCATGATGGATGAGCTATCATCTGCTTGATGTATTCCAAGGGGTCACCTCATACAGGAGGAGTTACTCCTATGCAGTTAGAATTTGGAGAGTTTTGAAAAGAAAATTAAAAGGGTAGATGGGTAGAGAGAATGGGATTTACATGCAAATTTGCTAAATCTTCTTTTAGGGGGAGTTTCTGAGGCATGGCTTCCATGTTTCCAAATCTGACAAGTGCTTGATAAAGTGGTTTTACTTCCCATTCCTATACAGACTTTATTTTTGTGTCAGGGTCCCAACTCCAGTTCAGTTCCAGTTATTTTAATTATTTATTGCCCCCCACCCCAAAATTTGCTAGACAGTCACTGTGTTTTTTAATTAAAGGATTGCTCATATAAGCAAGTATTTCCACTTCCATTTGTCAGAACAAAATACTCATCGCTGTTGCTGGGTGTTCACTTATTGCATTCCACATAGTTTGAGCTGTAAAATGGCCTTGGTCAGATTTGTTTTGTATGTATTGTTTCACCTTCTGTTTCTCGTGCAAATTTAAATTGATAGCAGCTTTGAATTGCTGGCAAGAGTTAACTCAAAATTTGCACCTCTCTCTTTTCACAGGAAGATAAAATAAATATTTCTGTTTATATTGCCTCCTTCCTTTTCAGTTCCTCAAGCCTGAACTGACTTTAGTATAAATTTAAATAATATCTTTTATTACAAAAACCTTGATGCATCCAAAAACTATGTGTTTATAGCATTCTCAGGAAAGTCATTAGATTTATCTCAGTACTAAAGCGAAAATGGTAAAGAACCCCCAAGAAAATATATACAGGCTTCATCCACTGGGACCCTGAGCAGAAAGTAAATTAGCTCTTTATCTTGTTTGGATATTTGTTAATCAAGAAAAATGCACTTAATTACTCTGACAGGAAGCAGTGCATGTAGAAACTGAGCTGAGCCTGGGGCCAGGTGTCATGCAGTCTGAGATAGCATAAGTTTGTTGTGCTGCTTCTCTGTAAATAGAAGAGAACCTCCTCAATTACAGTAGCTAGAAAAACTTGTTATTTTATCCGAATAGGAATTTCAATAAGTCACATACGAAAAACTTATCTTTTTACGGTTGTAAAGGTTTATTTTGTATTAGCAACCTATAACATTTTTTTTCATCTCAAAAACTACAGGAGCAGAGAATTGGGCAATAGAACTGCTCCTCTTGTTGAGATTCAGCCAACACTGGTGCTAACCAGAAACTGCTGTCATACTCTGTGCTTGAAAGTAGTCTTAGATCTGTTTATTGGGGGTGAAAGCAGAATAGCCCTGTTGCTTTTCAACAGAGAAAGCCAGAAACTAAGTAGGTTTGCCTCTAGGCAGAATGCTGCTGACAAGTATCTTGCTTTGGGTTAGTGTTAAGGTAGAGAGTGGAGTTTTGTGAGTTGCCTACACTTCCACAGTTCTGATATTTCACATATTCTCTGTGGAAAAATTACAAGAGTTATTCTTCCTTCACATTTTTGCCAAGGATTACCACTGAGGAAAAAAAAAAAAAAAATTAGCAATCTAAGCAGGAAAACAAAGCCAGATTTTCTATGGATTTATGTCCCAGGGCTGCACTCCCATCTGAATTCCAGGATACATAATGAGTGGTTATTTCACACTACAGCCTTTCCTGTATCAGGATGTTATAAGATATCTTTTTTTTTTTTTTTTTAAGATGGCCGTGTAGGGGTTGGGGTTGGTTGTTTTTTTTTTTTGAAACCTGGATGAGTTTAATGTCTCTGTGACCTTTCAACCTCTCAATTTTTATTGCAACTGGCTAGTGAAAATTACCAACTTTGGATCAACAGACAACCATGAAGTATGATTGAATGAGAATGGGAATGAAGCAAATTATTTTCCCTAGGGAAACTACATTAGAGAAGTTGAATATAGAGCAGGACTCAGTCAAAACTTCAATCTGATTCCCACTGGCTGCTCTTGGAAAGACAGAAATTCAGATCAGTAGTTTGCAGCTTGGATCAGTCTATGAAGATTTTACTACTATTTTCTAGCCCATCACTTTTGATAGATCAAATATCTTGGGAATGCCTGCTATCAAGTAAAAATAACTCTAACAATCTTGTTTTTATAATTATCCTATCAGCTGCATTCTTGAGACTCTTTATGGCAATACTTTCTTAACTGGAGTTGGAAGTAGTGTCAAGCAAAGTCTATGCTGTTTAGCAGTCTTGCACAGCTCACTGGAAGTTCACCAAGTCACCAGAGTTAAGGAGATGCTCAGGGTTTGGATTTTGGTTTGTTGTGGCATTTTGTTCTTCTGTTGCAACAGTTCATGTAGCATTGCTGACTCCCAAATGCCAGCAATGGGAGAGTGTTTGCTTTTCACAAGCAATGACCTCAGTCAGGTTGTGTGTAGTCTGTGGGATTAAAGTTCAACAGCAGATTGTAGAGTTTCTTCTCCCTATTATTGCAGAAGCTGTAAATTTTGACTCTGGAATACTGCTCTGTGAATTGTCTGTTTTCATATGTAGGCTGTTCTTTTCACTGCTTTCCATTGATAAGCAATGTCAGAAAGCCAGCGAAGAAGACATCTCACCATGTGTGTGCATATTTTCTCATCTGCTGTTTTCTTTTTTCTTTTTCTCAGTCTTTGTAAGGAATACTAATTTAACTTTCATGTTTATGTTCTTTGAGCTGCAAAAAGTTGGCCACTTATCCCAAGTTCAGACCAGCATCAGCAACCTATGACACATGTTCCCAATACAGAGCAGGGGCCCACGTCAAATGATGTGCAGCCCAGGCAGGAGATGAAGGCTGTGGTGCTGAGAGCAGCACTGTGAGAGGCAGCGGATCCCAGTTCTTGGCTCTATAAAACTCTGTGCAAGCTGGGAAACCTCTGCCTCACAGACAGGTGATATGGTACCAGCCAACTGACTAGGTGAAACGTAAATGCCTTAGAAACAACATCTCCTGACTCCTACTGAGTTCCTACTATCACAGTTTATCTGTAATTTAGGAAAGCAGCATATAATCTTGCCAGTTGCCCTTTAAAAGATGTCAGCTCCTTGTTCACACCATTTCAGGAAATAGATAATATTTCAAGATTATGTGCAACTAACTTTTGTTCCGAGGTGACAGAGGACGCTGCTTCTAATTAACTCAGCGTGTTCATCAGAATCAAATTCTTCAAGTTCATAGGATCTGCATTACAGAGAAATTTAACTTCAAGTATGATGTAGTAACAGGTAGGTAAAATTATTTAATCTGTTGGAAATTCATGGAAAATAATGGGAAATTTACCCCATTTTGACTGACAAAATAAAAAAATTACAACTTTCTCAAAATATATGGTCAGTAAAACTATAGTGGTATTAATAGATTTCTAAATGATTATTTTTACATGAATAGAAAGGCTCCAAAGATTGATCCTTTACTAGGGATATGCCTATAATTACAGAAAGTAAAATAAGTATTTTACATTTACAGTGCATAATAAAATGTAGTCAATGAAGAATATTATGTAATGGGGTCCAGAATATCAGATATGAAAGCTGCAGATAAAAGATTTTCTGGTGTTCTCATCAGCAATATTCTGTAATTGGGAAGTTTACTCTTGTATGTCTGAAGGGTGATAGTCTCTCTCACAGCACCACGCTGAAGGCAATACTTATTCAAGACTGATTCTCCTTTCCTCTTAATATGTTTTTCTATTTCTTAGTTTCATTTTAGAAACAGGTACATTCATGGTGTTTCTATTGAGTCTCTCGTGTATGAAATACAGCTGCTTTGAAGTGTAGCAATGAAGCAAATTTTCACTCAAAAAAACCCCAGACAAATGGCAACCAAAATGTCTTCTGTTGGTTTTGAGGAATTTCTAAAAGACACAAGCTAAGCTTTCAAGGTTGCTGGGCTCTTTGCTCTGAAACTGGTAATCACTCAACTTCTTGGCTTGATATTATTTTGAAGTTTTCAGAATATTTTGATTATCTCAAAACTAACTCCTCTGCCCCTTCTTTTGGAAAGTTTGAAAACGTGTAATTTTTTGTTAGTAAGCAATTTTTTTCTTTTTAAAGAATAGAGTCTCTCATAAAATTGCAACCCTTATTTTCCATCCTGCTTTAAACCTGCTCTAAATACAAGAAAATGCCCTTGTGAGTTTAAATGATAGAGTTCAGGTGTGTAAGTTTTCAGACAATCTGAATGTATTGTCAGACTTTCCTCTATTTAATTTAGGCCTTGGATTTGAGCTTTGACCACAGATGACTTAAAAAAAAGAAAAATGTTAGTGCAAACCTTAACAGCAAAAATGAAAAAATGTGAAGTAGCTTTACAGAAAACCTTTAAGCATTCTAGACACCATGTCCTTTTAAGGGACTGTAAGATTCTCATATGCAACTACAATGGGCCAGAAGAAGACTTGATCTGAGGAGACTGGATTGTCTGTGCATTTTAATCAAAACATGCTCCCTCCTTTTTTTTTTCCCCCTGCTGAATTTTGTAATGAACCTCCTCAAAGAAAGAACAGGGATAGATTCTGTCCTGATAATAATTTATATTTATCCTCGTCTCTGAAATTTTAACTTTGATTTGTGTGCCTACAAAGCTGATGATTTATCTGAAGTTTCCAGAAGTGGCTTTAATATGGCAATCTTCATGGCAGGATAGCACTTTGTGTGGAACCTCACGCTTAGAGGACAGAATTGGAAGATTGTGGTTGAAACTATTAGACAAAGGCATTAGTCCTCAATAACAACAGAGAAATGGCATAGAAAAGAGAAAATCTTGTCCCGTTGCAGTAATTTCCTTATTTGCTTTCTGCTTCCAAAATATAGTTTTAATATAAAAGAACATTAACATTATTTATCAGCTCTAACTTGGGATCAGCAAAAGCAGATGAAAATTAAATATGAACAGGCCATATTTTTGTGTCTCGTGTGTATACTGTTACACAATATGGATAGCCAGAATTCCTATGATATCTGCATTTTCAAGGAAAAAAACAAACATCATCAACACTTGCAGATATACACACAGTATAGAGGCATCCATTAAAATTGTTCATTTACAAGGTGGCTGTATCCTGGCACCTACATTATTCAAAATGTGAAATCATGGCTTTACTGATTGACAAGCATGTATATCACAGGTACTCTCTCAGTATTTTTCGAGCCTGGTCTGATCGCTAGCTCTGAGTTTAAAACTGAAGAATAAAGGTACTTCTCTATTTGATAGATTCAGCAGGCAGACATTGTAAGTACTGCATTATTTTTATCTAGAAACAAAAATACAAATTTGACTCGTTTACCCTATCATATGAAAAATCATTCAAACCTGGGGGTGAATCAGAAAAATCTTATTGTGTCAATGATTCTATTTGATTTATAAACTCAATAGTAGCTCTTTTTTTGCAAATTGTCTACAAATGATTTTATATAATATACATGTATCAACTCAAATTTTACTTTACTTTACCTTTATAATCAAGACGATTTTGATGCTTATTTCATCTTCTTCCTACCTCCCCCCTCACCCAAACAGGAGTGTTTTACTACTTTTCTTTCGTTCTGTCTGGTTGCCGTCCATACATTCTGCAATTCCTGCATTTTGCTAGAAAATTTAATGATCCTAGAGGAAAATATTTGTGATAGAAAGTCGTTCGTCATTATATAGGGGCAAACAAGATGGTTTTATAGTGTAATCAGCAAGCTGCTCTGAAAACAAACCGCTTGCTCACGTTTTGGGGCAGCCGTCCGTGCGTTTGCGAGCGGCTGCGTGTGCAGATCGCTAATTGCGCACCGCCTCCTAGGGACCCGCGCCCGCGCCGCCCTCGGGCAGCCTGCGCGCACCCCCGGCGGCACCCGGCCCTTACTACCGCCTAGATTCCTCGTAGGGAACTCTTAGTTCTCTCCTCTTCCCCTTTTCTGACCTTGATAGTAACTGAATTTCTTCCTATTCCAGCTGTAACGATATGACTTGCTTTTTCACTCCTTCCAGGTTAGTTTTGTTGGGTTTAATTAAAGTCGATTATTGATATCTGCGGTTTTACAGCGTTGTGTGTATTTTCAGTACATGCATATTTGGCTTTATATATGAAGTTTTCTCTGCGTTATTTGAATGGGATGTTAACCTTTTTAGACGTTCTTTTTCCTTTTGGTACTTCTAGGAGATCGGTTTTCTTTTCAATTGTTTGATAAAAAAGAGCTGTGTGAATTTCCTTCTCAGAGGCACATTTTGCTTCACTGCTGAAAGAAGCTGGAAACTGCAGTACTTTATGCAGATGTCAGATATGTGATGAGTGAGTTCTTATTGATGACATGGTGGTTTCAGGTAAGTGATAATAACGAGAACAGTGATAAGGATATGTTTCCTTTTACATCACTCACATAGGTGAGATGATATGTCCGCAGAAAACTTGTTCAGAGGAAAGCAGAATTTTGCCAAAAGTATTTATGATGAAATCAGTTTGGAAATAAAAGATGGTAAAATGAGCAAAGGGCAGTTGGTTTTGAATAGGCTTCATCAGCAGCGGGGAGAGGTCACCTGGGAAGATTAGTTGTAGGAGCTATCAAATCACCTCTGTGACACTGTTAGAAGAAGCTGCTTAACATAATTATGTGCAATCAGTAAAAATGCTGTTTATTACAAAGCGTTTTTGATTTTCATATTTGATATTGTTATGTAAGATGGTGTAATGTAAGGGCATACACATTTCCCTAGTACAAATTATCAGCATTAATGATTCGTGGTGTTTTTTCTGACAACTTTCAAAATAAAAAATTGTTGGGAAATACCTCTCCAAACCTATTTTCACTAATGTATTTACAGACTTGCATAGAAGTTTTTCTTTATACTGTAGTTGTAGACACTTGCAAGTGATGCAGTGTTTATGTATCAACTAGTCCTGCATCCTGTACCTCTATTTGAGTTTGATTATCCTTCTTAATGACACAACGCCAGCCATCTCTTCCAAGTGCTTATCATTTAGCGATAAGAATGTACAAAAATGGATTGTCTGCCAATCTTGTCGCTTCAGTTTGGAGTTAGACTGCTCTATGCATATTTTCTTATATGTAAAGTGGAGAATTATATAATCACTTTTATTTCTCATATATTTATGTAATACTATGGATTATCTCAGGATGAATGTGCCAAATCAGTGTCGGATTTGGACGCATCTTGATTGCAAGATGGGTTAGAAGTTGACTCTCATGTTTGATGAGGGCTAGTTTGAAAATCCGAGGGTGATGGAATCTTGCCAGGGTTTTTTTTTTGCATAAGTTTTTAGTACAAATTGGTATCTTGCAAGATACTAGCTTATAATTTTCCCTGATCTTCCCTTCATTCTGAGCCATAATCCTGTGAGGATACATGTTTTTGTTCTATCATGCTGAACAATGTCTAGATTGCCTGAGATAACGAACTTTTAATTTCAATATAAGTCTGGAAAGTGTTTTACAAGTGGAACTGGGCCAGAGTTTCTCAGTGAAAATGTCTGGATGCCATCTGGTCCTGCGGGTACAAGAAGTCAAAGTATCTGGAGACTTAGCCAGAGAGGAGAGAGTAGTACCTACTGTGTTAGCTCTGGTCTTATTTTTGTTTATAGCATTAGACCTCTGGCAGAAAAGCAAACCAATTTACAGTGTCATAAATTCCAGCACTGTGGAGACTGGAATCTCTCTAAAGAGCCAGAATTAGGAATCTGAAGCATTGTTTATCACTATCTTCAGTGTTATGCTGTTGATGATTTCAGTGGGATTATTTTGGCCCAGAGCTCAGATATAGTATTATTTCATATCTTTTCTTATATGACAATATAAGTTAAATCTGTGTGCATTACAATTTTACTACCTACAGAATAGCGTATGAAATTTGCAGAAAGCTGCTAAATCAAGAATAAGAATTTATATGCAAACTTCATTATATGCTGCAGTAAATTCTTTTGAGCCAACCCACTCACACTGACACCAGTGGGCACACTTTCTTTCTCTGGCTCATCAGTTTGTCTCAAGCCATATATCAAGTAGTGCTGTATGTCAGGACCCTTTTTCAAGCATCCTCAAATTCAGGTTACTGATTTTGACTGAGGCACCCACAAAGCACAATAAATTTCCAGATAAACTGAGTCAGCAAGGGGATAACAATGTATTTAAAAATCAGTAAAATTAGCTCAATCTTAACTGTTGTAGTGCTGTTTCCCATAATGATGCACACTTGTAGGACCAAATATCTACTAGCAAGCTACCAAATTGCAGCAGATTATAGACATGGATTTCCACCATGTCTATAATGTCTCACTTTATTGTTTTCTCAAAGTTCACTTGGTCCATAAAAAGTAATATTATGTCAGAAATTTAGAGCTATATTTAAAAAATTTTACTTCCTCATTATGTCTTATTTTGGTTAAACTCAAAATATTCCTGCATATTTTTTTATCTGTTTTTTGGTGATTTATTAGATGGCATTAGCATGTGTTGGCTCGCTCTTTCATTTTTCCTGCTTATCTGACAGTCAGAAAGAGCTAGAATGAGGTACGAGTGCAAGTAGAGCACATACTTTTGGAAAGCGTTCTGAAGCATAATATGTTGAAATCTTCTATAATGAATCCTTGTTTGCCAGAAAAAAAATATTCAACCATGCCAGAAAATTATCTGTGAAAAATAAGCACTTTTCTACCCCCTTCTTTCCTCCCCCCCTTCTCAATTTGTGTTGCTTGGAAGAGGAGACAAAAAATGGCACAGATGCATGCAGTATTGCACAAAGAGTATATCTGGACATTTCAGTCACTGATATTTCCCCATTTTCTGATGCTAATGTAAGATATGTTGGTTTTGCATTTATAATTAAGATGAACAGATGGTGAAGACTTAGTTTAAAGTAATACTGTACATCCATTAAAATAATCTCTGCTGACAGTGATTCTCCACTATAGCAAGACTTAATTGCATATATAACACATATACATCAGAAAGAACTCAGTCTTTAGCCATTTGCTCCATTAGGACAATAGTAAGACAGACGTCACCAAAACAGGATTTGTCCTGGAGACTCCTAAGAGTAACAGATGCATCTCTGCTGACAATATTGGCTTGCTTCAATTAATGAACGCTTTATGAATAAAAGAAAACATAATTTCTGAAAATATACGGGATTTCTTTTAAAAAAGGCACCCATGTTTTGAGGGAGGAACATTCAGAAACATGACAGAAATAAATTTTTAACAGATTGATTTGATGTTACTTACACTATTTCTCCCATGGAGTAGTACACATAATTCGTGGTGTTCTTTGGCAAGCTTTATAAATGTGTGTCTTTGTGGACTGCATTTATGTTTTAAGTTAGGTATATTGTTAAGTGTCTGACTGAAGCAAGTCCTCTAGCTGTTACGAAGTAGAAGCAGATCTCTGCGTGTTTTCATTTTTCCATAGAAATGATACAAAATATCATTTTGCAAATTATTTATATATGGATTATGTAAAAATTCATTACATGTTTTCACCTTAAGATCTGTACTTCACAGGAAATGGAACTTAAGGTAATATCTCCAAAGTGGGTATCCAACCTTCACCTTTTGTACAGAAGAGCAACAGAGATGTTAAGCAACAATACTTATTTTTCACTAAAGAGGTCAGTTACAGAAGTTGTATATTTATAACTCCTTTTCTGTTCACTTTTTGTCCTGCCTACCATCCCACATTGGTAGCTATCTTCTATGATAATGAAATCTACTGAACTCTAACCTCCAAAGATATAGTTCGGCAGAAATATCTCCCTTCCTTACCCCAAGCTTCTTATTCAAGCACATATATTTTATTATTGTTGTGATCACGAAAAAAATGAAGTATAAGTAGGGTTTTGATGAGCATTTTTGCAAGTTTTTTAAAGTAAAATACATTTTCTGTCTTGCCAAAATTATCAGCAAAGTTGCTATGTAGTGGCTGAACAGTTCTCAACTGAGAAAAAATTGTCCACGCTAGTTTCACAAAATCAGTGAATCCCTATCCTTTGTCATGTGCTTCATCTGTTGAAGGCCTGGGGTCCATACACTCTCCTCCTCAGCAGTTGTCACTGTCCATGAGAATGTGGTCTTGGAGAATGTGTTGTGTGATACTTTGGTTTAAGTTCCTTCATTCTTTCCTGTTAAAGTTCTGCTTTGTTTAAAAATATTTAGATATTTATTGAAGCAAGAACTTGAACCCTGAGGTCCCATTTTCCACATGAGTACTCCAAACTGGAGGTTATTGAGTCATTTTCACTGTCTCTCAGAATATTTAAGTATATTAAACCAAGTGGAATAGCACCAGCAGGAGAGATTGAGAGAGTCTTTATCCCAGAATATGAAATCTCTATAATACGGTAGTTAAACATTCTTCCAGGAGATGCAGTTCAAAACTCCTCAGGCAGAAGAAGGAATTGAGCCAATCTTTCTTCTATCCAAGAAGACCTGTAGGGTAAAGCAGGAGAGAGATACTGCTTTCTTTTAATCAATGCATTAGTTTTCTTTAAAATGTCTGAAATTGAAATTAAATATTTATCTCCAGGGTGTGCCTCCCTTATACCCACCAACTTAAACCATTTAAAATTAATTTGGACAGAAATTTGAGGTTGGAAAAGGATACAGTTTGGCAGCCACACTGACAGAGTCTTCCATTTGTGTAGACTTCATTCTGATGACAAAATAATAAGACCAAATAGTACTGTAAATATAGCTGAGGTATATGGGTAGTGTTCGCTGATAAAGGAAGTAAGAAGGGGGAGGAGGAGTGAGACAGGCTGCGAGCCAAGGGACCGAAAAAGGCAGCAAGTTTTACAAAACGTTCATTTGACTAATTTACTTAACATAATAAAGAAAGGATGGTTTTATTTGGGGAGTTAGCAGTAATGATTGATTAGAAGGGTATTATATTTGCTGGATATGGGATGAATAATGTCTGTGAATGAATATAGAAAATATCTCTCCAAAATCAGAATAATCCGTAAGTCATAGGATGCAGACCAACACACTAACATACTAAGAAAGGCTTGAAACAATAACTGAGCAAATCTTGGAAGAGTTCCAAAGAAACAGGGAACAGAAAAGGAACTACATGCAGAATAATGGGGTTTAGACAATAGAGATAGTGCAGCAGACATTGTGAATGGGCGTATTAGCTGTTTAATTATAATAATTATCTAAGTTTAAGGTCAAGGCACCTGTGCATTGCTGTCTGTGAGAAACTGATTAAAAAATTAGAAGTAACGTTTAATCTCCGTGATACTATTTCCAAAAATTCTCTTAGAAATTTGGATATTGCCAAGATCATTACTTATTATTTGTACTGTACCTAGAGACATCAACTGAGATGGTTCCCATGTTGCCACCTTGAGATCATTGGCATCAAGATTGACTCTCTTATCACTTAAAATAAAATATAAAATTAAAATCCTCCACAGGGAGGAAAACCATGAAAAATGAAGACTCTCACATCCTAATTTATTCTGCTTTCACATTCATATTGACCATGGAAATGAAAGGCTTCAAATTGTTCCCTTTAGTAATTCAGACAAGTCTATTCCTGGTCTTGGAAATTAACTTCTTAGCTAATCAGTTGGTATAACCTCAGATTTGCTGCAAGGTAACCCTGTCTGAGAAGCAGCAAAGGTGGATCTTGTTACCAGGACAGGGATGAAGCACAGAGTGTTGCAAAGAATCTCTGGTTGGAAACAACCCTATTTGTATCATTCCAGTTATGTTCCTTGCTGTTGGATGTTATGTGCTGATTTCTGAGCAGGAGAATGCAACTGTCTGAATAGCTTGTGCTTCTGCAACATGACATCTAGCCAGTATGCACACCAGTGCCTGCCAGCAGCGTTGCACTTAGGTGTTCTGCTTGCTATCTACCATATCAGAATAAGTTTGAATTTGAAAAAAAGCAGGCACAGATCAGTGAGTTGCATACATAGAGAGAGAGCTTGCTTTTCCCTTTTCCCTCCTTCCCCAAGGGTATAAATATATGGATTTGGATTGCAGGTGGCAAAAGAAAGCCAGTCCCAATAGGAATGGATATCAGCATTTTCTACTGACAACATAGTTAGAGGAGACTCAAGTGAAAAATGAGTGTTGAGTTGAGGGAATTAAGGAATCAACACAAGGGCAAGGAAGAAGGAATGAAAGAGAAGCAGGAAATATTAGAGGTGATGGAGCAAAGGTATGGAGAGGTATTCTAAAAGTTCGCAGAGATGAGAAGCATAAGGTTATTTCTAGAAAGAAGGGAGCCAAGTGAGAGCATGAAAGGAAGTCATAGGAGAGGACAAGAAAGGGAAACCTGAAAAGAGACTGAAAAAGAAAAGGTGACAATTTGGAAGTGATTTGCTTTACGTTTGTTATAACTATTGCTCTGCAATGTAATTTGTGACAGAAGAATATTCCCATACCAGTAAAAATTTGAAATTTTTAAAGTTTTTTTTTTTTTAAATTAGTGGTTTCTAATAAAATACATATGGAAATCATAGTTTACATTTTTGTTTTAGAAAACAACCCCGATTTCAATATTTTAGTTTGCTGTTTCTTACTTTTCTCTCTCTCTTTGCTACTTCCTCCTCCTTTCTTTTCCCCCATGCTAAGAACTCATTTCTGCACCATCTTCAAATAAAAGTGTGTGCTAGAAGGAATAACTGAAACATAATTCTGACAATCTAAACATTTCCAAAAATGAAGAAAAACTTAACATATCACAAGTGCACTTGACAAGGAAGAAGGAACTGTTTTTAGAAAAAGTCACCCAAAAGAATAAAACATATAGATTAAAATAAATGTAATAACATTTTCTGATGAAAAAATGTAAGTGACATTTCCAGAAAAGCTTAATTGGGGAAACAAAGATAATTTCTAACTTATATTTATTGCATATCTGAGCTAAAAAGAAAATGCTGAAAGGACATGTTAAAACAAAAGCAACCTCTGGAACCCTTTCTGAACCTGAAGAAAGTGTCAGTCATGAGTATCATTGCAGAGGGAGATGTTTTATCTCCAGCTGTGGCCTGTGGGTGATAACCAGACCTTTTACATTTCAATTGTAAGTGTTAGAGATAAAGATGTCGTGAAAGAAAGAGAATTAATGTTTTTTCACCATTGTAAGTGCTCACCCCCTCTTGTGCTCTCCCTAGTTCAGGGGTCATTGTTTACATTCACATTTGAGGTAAAACGTGCTAGTGCTAGTGATGATCACAAGAAAAAGAAGTTCACAGAAGATGAACTGAGAAAATGAGATGCCTGTGGTGAAATTCTGGATAAAAGCATGAAATTAACTGCCATCCAAGCCAAAGAGGGTGAGTAACTCCAAGTCAGTACCACCATCACTCTGATTGAAGTAGTGAAAGAACATTGAAAGAGCATGTTCTAGGTGAGAACAAGCTTGAAGATGAGGAAAAAGATAAGAGGATGAGAGGATGGAAAGCTTTTAGTGAATCAAAAGCACCTATTAACACTAAATAAATAAAAGAGAAGAAGAACCATTCTTCATTTTCTTTGACATTTTTGGTCAGATAAAAGAAAGTCTTGCAGTTTTGCTTGATAGTATCTTGTGAGAGGGATGGCAATAATGTGCAAAGTGAAACAGTTGGGGTCCCCAAGAGCAAGGGATGTTGAAAATACCTTAGACACTCAGTTAACATAGATATACAAACCAAAGGGAAGATTTTACAATTTGAAAAGTGGTAATGGCTGTAAGATAAGGAGGCTCCAGGATAGTCTCACTTCAGATGGCTGGGCCATAGGATGGGCGATGCATGAGATAAGGGAATTGCAACAGCTGCCTCGAAGGACATGGCCTACGTGATCCTCAGACGGAGTTTGCGCGGAAGCAGGGGTCAATCAGCGAACACAGTGAGGAAGACTACAAGCCTTCATCTGAAGACCCCCGACGACCACCAGGGAAAACAACTGCGCATGTGAACGGACATTTGCATATCTCATGGCTATGTAAATGACTTCTCGGAAATCCTATGACTATGTATAACGTTATGGTATATATTCTCTGAAAATTTGCCAAACCGGCGGAGCACTCGTGGATAATCCCCAGTGCTGCCCAGCGCTGCAATAAAGAATGCCTGCTTAATAACACACTCTGGTGTTATTGAGTTTTCTTTCGGACTCCTTACCCAGCCGCACCTAGCTTCCCACGTCGGTGAGGAAAGTTAGAAAGCAAGGGGGTTTGGAGATCTCCGATTTTTGTATCAAAAGTATGGCAGGAAATCAGTAATATTTGACGGTTAGAATATTGTTATAGTGAAAACTGGGATCAGAGCTGATTGTTTTCAATATGATTAACAAGTTTGCCTAGAGCAGAAAACTAAGAATAAACATCACTAGGATTATTTGTTTTATAATCTGGAAACTCCAAGTGGGAAGGTTCTGTGAGTTAATATATAAGCATAATTAGAAGCAGTTGCTGCTTTAAAAATCTTGCACTTTAGAAACTCAAAGAAGTAAAAGGATGGGAGGAAGAACAGAAAAGCAACTTAATATAATTTCTAGCAAAAGTTTATCCTGGGAATTATAAAAAAAACTGATGACAAAAGCAACTTGAGAATATCCTAAGCTATCTAGGGGCAATGGGAAAGCTTTACTGGAAACTACATAAATATGTCTTGCATAGTTATCTCTTTTGGTAAAGTGGCTGGACTACATTATCTTTTTAGGTTCTTTCTAGCACAACATTTTCTGACTGGGGAAAAGAGAGTCCTGGTCTTCTGATTTTAGGCCGGCCAGTATCTTTCTCATTACACCACACTGGCTTTTTAAGGGACATAATGTGGAACTTTGGGTGTCATTGCCGTTAAATTGTGAGCTCCTTATCCCCACGAGTATGCGACTACTTGCTGAAATAGTCCAATTAATTTAAATGTGTCTATCTGTGCACATCATTCTACCAAAGCCAAGAACAGATGCATAATATGGCCCTTAGTTTGGGGTTGGTTGGTTTTTTTTCTGTCCTAGATGTTATTTTTTCTTTCAGGTAAGAATTTAATTTGCAAGGATCTTATGAGGCACAATTTACTTATTTTTGTAGAGTGCTCTGAGATTCCAAAGTGAGAAGTGCTAAAACCTTTGGAAGGTCTTGTTACTCTTCCCCACTAATTAACATCACTGTAAGCGATGGGGTGTGAATTTGTAAAGTAGGCTGTGAGTTCTATGTAATGATCTTATATTGTAGACAAGAATACTTGTATTTTCTGGTGGTATCTACATTGTTTAGTCAAGGCAAAGCAGAGAACATAATTTCTTCTACTGGCATGGAACTACAAGGGTTTGGCCAGGAAGATTCAAGAGAGAATGGCTGGCAATTTTTTTATTGACAGAATTTGTCAACAGTTAAAGGTGAGAAAGGACAATAAATGGGAATGATGATAGCATTTTGCTTTTCCTTTTACAATTGACAAATAACTTCACCAGGCAGAAATACAGCAGAATGGTTTGTAATAAGTGCAGTGTTTGCGGTAAATTATCTTTGTTAGTGAGGAAATATCAATGTATTGATTTATTCTTTTTAAGTGCAGAACCCAGTTATAGGATGCCTCATAAAATCATCCTTTTAATCCTTGTATTACCTGCAAGATAAGAGTAAATTAGAGAAACTTCAGATCATAGTGTTTCATTCTCTTTTTGTTTCTGGAGAAAAGGCTTGAATGACAGAAATGGCGAAATCATGTTCTTGCTGATTTTGAAGGGTACTTAAGAGTAGCTCCCCCAGCTTCAAGTTGGGGTAAAAAGAAAAGGTATGTGTCTGAGCCAGCTAGTTTGTGTGAGTAAATTTAGCCACTGACATCCCAGTGTAAATCCCACAGTAACTCCCACTGACTTTCTGCAATAGCTCACCTGAGTAAGCTAGCTAATGGCAAAAACCTCTGTAGACCTGAGCAAGGCACCCTTCTGTAGGGCAAGTCAAGAGGTTAGATATTTTTGGAAGCTTGAATTAAATTTTGTGTAAGCGATGCCAGAAGGCTGCATGAGTTGAGTGCTGTCTTCTATCTTTTTGATTATGCTTTCCGAAGATACTGAAAAAATATTCTAATTATCTTCTTTTTCATCTTCAAGTTCCAACATAACTCTAATGTTGTTTCCGAAGTAACACGTGCTGATGCACTCCCTAGCATACTCTGAAGTTGTAGGATACAATTTGACAGAAATGACAAATTTGACATTGGGGGCGATGTGGAGAGAGCTGAACACAACCACCTCTGACTCTGTATTGCTGGCACTAATAAAAACATACTTTTATGAAGGAAGTGAGCAGACACATGGGACTAGTTCTGCCTTGTTAATGTAAATGCACTGAATTAGAGTGAGTTACACAAGTATAAAGGCAGCATAAATATAAAAAAAATCAATCCAGAGTATTTTGAAAGCACATACAGTCTTATGTTATTTATACTACTGTGTGGTTGAAAGCAATCCAAACACTTTTGGCATGGTATTTGTGCATCCTTTATGGGCATGTGTGACAATGCCCTTTCCTGGGCTTTTAGCATGGAGCAAACATGCACAACAAGATTTCTTTTCCTGGTCTGAAAATGAAACCAAGGAAAATAAATGCTATCTTGGTTTTAGGTGGCTCTATTTCCACCAACCAGATTTATTTTGCCAATTAGAACCATGGTGAGAGCCACTATGAGATGATGCTGAAGAGAGTGTTCAGTGGAAAGTGCTTCACCTATTTCTTACAATTCTCCCAGTAGGTGTTCAGTTGTAAAACAGTAATTTAACATATAGAGTAACCTAGAATCTCTGCCAAATGCTTATTCACCTATGTTGTTGGCTTAAGTGAAGATACAGATGACTGGACGAAATTTGATGTTTGTAATGTCATTAGTCATGGGAATAAATGGGATTCTTCATGGTTCATTTTCTTTTAAAGATAGGAGGAAATAAAATTCAGATGAGTTAATGTTGCAGGCATAGAATTTCCTGTAATTTTCTAGAAATAATTTCATATTAAATTTTTCAGGCTTTTGAGTAACATGTGGTCTTTAAATACTGGTTAATTAAAAAAGAACATAAGCATAGCTTGTTTCATGTGGTTTTAAGCATAACCTCATTCTTCATAATTTTTCCAAAATACTTCCTCAAGATTTCCAGCCTGGTTTAAGCCATTTCTCAAGCATTTGTTTGATTATCTCTACTTTGCGGTTGGACTTTTTCTTTCAAATTATTTCTTTGATTTGTGTCATGTCATGATGTTAGGTTCCCACTTGAACCAGATAGTACAGCATTTACGGCAGTAGGACTCAAGTGATAGAGCATACTTACATGACAGCCAATGTCTGATATACTTCTCTATGTTGTGCTGGGCTGAATAGGGGTAGCTAGAACCAAAAGTTTGCAGCCTCAGCAGTTTTAGATTTAGGTACGAAGGAAAAGGTACTCGGCAACAGTTCACAAATGGAGGAAACGGTTTTGTAAAGTAAAATGAGAAGCATGTGAGCCTTAAGGAGTGTGTTTCTTTGTCTTTCAGCAATTCTTTCCACAATTCTCATCTGCTTTAGATACGATATTTTGTACATTCAGGTTTTGCTCTCTGACAAATTCTGTTCAATAACTGGTAGAAATCGCAGATCTGCAACAAACAGGTCCCAGATACAACTGGCTTTTACACTAATGGCTGTGTAAGATTTTCCCTCTGCTTTGTCCTAGGTCATATTTTGGCATTCCTATACCTCATCTTTTTGGCATGCGATATATTTTCGTGGTTTATTTGTGTGTTTGTGCACTTTGTGAAATTTCCCTTTAGCTGTGCTATGATATACATGCTGTGCATAGTACATTGAGAATTTGTTGTCCTGTCTCTGTTATTTGATCTTCATTTCATTCCTTTCCATGATAGTGTAACCTCCATGTTTTGACCTTCCCACCCCCTTTCAACATTTCTCCAGAGAACTGATCAATACCTGCTGCTTTCCCTTTATTCATATGATGGATAGCTTTGGATAGCTCTGTAATCTTTGCTGTCCTGTTCACCATCAGATTCTCCAAGCACTGACCTTCATACAGGAAGTCACCAGATGGCATGCAGGAACCATGCCTCTTTCCAAAAGGTTAAAGCAAGTCCTGGAAGGTTCTCTTGTTATTTATTTAGATTTCTTGAAACAGAGAAAGCAAAACGTAATAAAAGTGAGGCATTTTGACTTCTGACCTCTTGTAGGGTTCCACAAAGCTTCACCAGCTGGGTGTAATTTGATCCACTTCTATGTTTCTCTAATCTGTACTTGACCTAGTTTTAAGTTTGATCCTTCTCTTTCCAACAGGTTAGTTTCACGTGACTGAGCATTTAAGTATTTACAGGAGATGCCTAAGTGAGAAAATAAGGTATTTACTGCCCAAAGAATGTAAGTCTGGTTCTTGAAGCTGCTTTCTCATGCTCCAAAGTGACTCACACAGGGTCAGAGATGAGAGAAATCTTCAGAGGAATTTTTCATAATCCCGCAGAAAGCCTCATGATTCCCCCTTTCACTCTGAAGAAGCAAGAAAAAGAAAAGCAGATCTGTTCCCTGCCACATAATTAGGCAGAGTCGTGTCATTCATACTAAAATGGAGGGTAGAATATACCTACTTGTGCTTAAAGTTAGGGCCAACAGACAGCACTATTTTGAACTAAAGGAAGGAGAAATAATGAGGAATTCTTATTTTGTGACTCATGATGCTAAATCTGAATGCAACAGCATAGAGCTTCCAGCAGAGAGGCTGCTGGAATTGCCTAGGCACTGGTTGGTAACCAGGAGGAACTGACAATCCTGAAAAAAAGTGAATGATTTTAAATGAGCACCAACCTTCCGCAACACCTCTGAGATTACTCTCTAAAATATTATTTTAAATTACCTTTTTTTATTTCAGATCTATTTAACTCATATTAATTTTTAGAGCTGTCCCTTTCTATTGTTTCTCCTTACACTGTGCATTGTGTATATTTGTATCTAGCTGTGCACACGCTTGGGTGCATCATGGATTGGTCTGTATAGTAGAGTCACGAAGTATTTATGACTAGATCTTAGTCTAGGATAAAATTGCACCAATATCTTACGATGAACACAAAATAGACTGATAGCATGTCATAAATATGACTGAATTTTGACTTAAAATAATTGAGCTGACAATACACAACAGTACCAGAGACCTGGTGAAGATCACCTGCTGAAGTGATCTTGATTTTAAAAGGACTTTGTCAGCATAACTTAACATTCACATTAGAAAGCAGCAAATAAGAACAAAAATCAAGTTTCTGGTGGAGCATGTGTGCTAATTTTTAGCACATTGTCTCCTGACACTTTTCTTTCAAGGCTTGCTTTTTAAAAGAAAGGGTTCCTCTGTTCTGTAGTAGCATGTAGAAAGGACTTCTTTTAAAGGACTTTTTGATAAGGCAGTAACTGTTTTTATATAGAGATAGATACTTACATGCATACACACTTTTACATATATGCTTTCCCATGTATTTTAGTAAATTTTTAGGCTGAATGAAATGTATTATTGAACAAAATGAAATACTGATATTTCATTTTTTAAACTGTTATATACAATTAAAGTTAATTTATTTTTATTAAATAGAAATGCAAACAATTTCATTTCTAAATTATTTTGACTAAGAAAATGTCTTTTTCCTTCAGATAAAATTCTGTGGAATCAAGATAAACTCCTGAAATGCCTATCTAATATTGGGGAAAAAAACCCCCAGAACGCAGCCAAAAGCCTCGTCTGATTGAGTGAGTTTTAAAATAAAAACAAGTTTCTGGTCCTGGTGAACTGCACAGCCATTGACTGACTCATGCATGGTGTCTGGGAGCCTTGGATACTGTCACAACAGTGTCATTCAGAAGGTAGAGTTATTTGATTAAGTTTATGTTACTTCTTTCATGTCTTCTTATGATTTTTTCCCCCTCCTCCAATATTGTGTTATTTGGAAATATCTGTTCTGAAATAATACAAAATATTGTGTTATTTCAGACTATCTGTTAATAAGAGGTTCAACCAAAAGGTGAATAGTTTGAATGTTGCTAAATATCAAAGCTGAATAATTTGAATGTGGCTAAATATAATGCAGGTCAGCAATGCAAAGCAATTTGTGAATTGTATTCCTAGGTTAAGAGAATCACTCTTAGATTTGTTCAATTTTATTTCTGCTTAGTCCTTCTGAAAGGTGCCAAACTAAGAGTAGACAGTAAGGCAAAATTTACACATTATGCACAGCATGGGAACAAAATGATCCACATGCTCTCCTTTGGACACACCCGGATGAATCAAGATTGTCAGTTCTTATGACTTTATTGGATTTTGTGATGCTGAGATTTGTGATATTTGTCATTTAGGTTCTTCTTAAAGCCTTAATTCCTCAAATCAAGGGACTGCTTGGAAACTTTAGCTTTTTCTCATTCTGTTTTCTTGGTTTTCCTTTCCTTCCTTTGTTTTTTCCTTCCTTCCTTCCTTCCTTTCTTTTCATAGCTCTCTCTTTTTCTATCTTTCTAATATTTTTATTGCTTCCATGGCTGCAAAGAGAAGCTTGAAAATGTGTTTTGAATAAATGTAAAAAAAAAAAAGGTATATCTTACTTCATTACTTTAAAGCCAATTCAGTTTTCCAGTGGAACATAGAGCAGGCATAAATATTACCAAAATTCTGTTTCCTTATCTGTAAGACCCAAGTTGTACTCCAATACCAGAATGAACCATTGTCCTCAGATGGCACTGAGTCTTTATGAGCTCAGGGAGAAGCAGAGAAAGGAGTATTCTGGAGAGCATCACATGACTAGGGAAAAAGAGATTTTGGGCCTCTGGCTGCTGTTGAAGAACCTTCTGCTTCCTGATCTCATCAGATCTTTGCCCTCTGCACCAAAACGAGCACCATATTTAACTGATATGGAAAGTGTAGCTGGCTGAGATGTCATAAATGTAGATTCTTGCTTCCAGTCCATCAGGAACTGTTGTTTGAACTCAGAGGTCAAGGCTGTCTTGTCAGTTTGAAGACTAATTTTGAAGTCCAACATTTCAGGCAGGCATGGGAAGAATTTCACCGTGGAGGAGAGGAAGTAAACTGTGGAGCCAAAAGTCTTCACATTTTATATCTGTTTAAAAATATATATACATGTATTGACATATTACTCATGAAACAGGTGCTAGAGAGCTGGGGATTTTTTTTTCCAACTTTGTAGAACACTATAAATTTTATATTCACTGGAAAATGACAAGCTGTTTTTAAGTGATGGCTTCATGTCAGTGCTAAAGGCTGTGGTTGTGATTGCCAGAGGGATGAAATGCCCGTTAAAGATGGCAATTTTACTAGCACTATGGGATTTCTGGGTACACAGTGAATTTAGCCATGAAAAAACTGTTTTTTGGCAGAAATGTGCACTTTGTCCTAGATTCAGTTTATAAATACCACTCAAAGTATCATCGTCTTTTTCTCTGTGTGTGTATGTGATTACTCTCAAGATGGGAAATGGGCATTTCCACACAGCTGAAAGCTGTGATCCTTGAAAACCCATCTTTATTCTCTGTCAAGGATGACTGGAGTAGATTACACTGGAGTATTAAAAATACTAGACCACAAAAACCTTGAACCATTACCATAACTAAGCTGCCATAGTAATGGCAATTTTTTTTTTAAAGTAGAATGTGGAATAAGTGTCAACTTTCTTTTTTTAATATAAAATCACTTTATCACTATAAGAGAATTTACTTATTCTTTGTAATCTGGATTTATCAATAGCACTAACATTGTAAAAATAGAGCAATTATACTTAAATGACAGAGCTAAATATTGTGTCAGAGGTCTGAAGCAAATGGCATTGTTGCTCATTTCTTGAAGAATAATTTGCTTCATGAAAGCTGCATTCCCAGGTTGTGAAACCCAGCAGGGCCTTTCTGTCAACAAGCTACAACTTTCAAGTAAATTATGTAATGCAATACATAGTGTTTCTGTATTTCGCGTGGTTTTGTACACATTATGAGTGATTTTTCCCAACTCAGAAAAGTTCTTAAAGTTAGATCCCACTCCTCTGCATACTAATGTAAATCTTAAAAACTAAGGAAATTAACAGTTAAGCCATTCAGCTATTCACCTACACTCTACTCACTTGGCTACCTCCATTCTGCTACTTCCCACACACACATCTCCATCCTCCACTTGAACAACCCACAATTATCTTCATAATAAACCATTACGTTTATAATAATGGAGCTAGGAGCATCATCTATCAGTTTGCCTTAAACTTCCCATTGAACAGCCATGTTTTCAGTTATTCATGTGAATGAATTTCAGATACTTAATAGAATTTCAATTACTTATAACCTTTATCAGAATGAATTTTTCCTACATGTATACCTCAGTCTGAAATTTTGGGAAAACTGCAACTAGCGGTGCAGCTATTTTTCAACAGAAAATGCTGAGGCAAGGTGGGTGAATTTCCTCAAGTTGAAGTACACTGGTGGCTGTTTCTTTGAGAATGTAAGAATTTTTAGTCATTGAGGCTGGGCTCTGAAATTGATCAAGAAAACAAACTTTTTGCCAAATCTGTGAAATTCTACCCCCACTTTAGCTACATTAGAACCACATGAGCTGTGTATAGTTACGCCAAGCTTCGCAGCTCTTATCTGAAATGAGACGGGTCCACCCTGAAGTTGTAGGTGACAGACCAGGACTTTTCATTCAGTAACAATTTTCAGTTGATATGAGCTTTGCAGTGGCCAAGTCTGGGCCCTATAAACCAAGGATTTCTTCTTTCTTTATTATTGTTTCCATTGTTCACTATTTTTTCCATCTTTGCAGGACCCACAAGTTTCAAGTTATCAGCCCCAGCTCCCCCAGAGAGGTGCTGCTAAACAGAGCAAACAAAAATTGCACTTCCCTGTGGAGGACTAACACCAGTGAGGTACAAACAAGGGAGGACCCCTAGGAAGCCCTCCTGTTGTGGTGGTCAGCATTGCCCTGGCACACAAACTGCCTGGCTCTTGCTGAGGTTTCTGAAGGCAAAGTGAGATCTGAGGGGGGATTTAAAAGGGCAAAACATGAAGGCTTTGTGGATACTGATAGGCAGTTCCTTCCCCAAATGTGAGGGACAACAGAGGAAAGAGCATGACTGGGCTTGTTTGAAAGCATTACAGCCAGAGGAAGGTACCTTGGCTCATAGACTAATTGGAAGCAAAAACTGACCTTGTGATATTGAACATGAGAGGGTCAGTTGGTGAGCAGATAGGCCACAAAGGGCTTTGAAAGTCAAGACAAGTCATTTGTCTCTAATTTGACTGAGAAGGCTACAGAGAGCCAGACCTAGGGAGGGGCAAGGGAAGGAGGTTTCTGTCAAGAGCTTTAGAGAGAGAGGGCTGAGACTGGAGGTGGGAGAGGGAGTTGGGAGAGCAGGGGAAGTGGCTGGACAATCTGACTGAGATCAGCAATAGCAATGAAAGGGGGAGGGAGGATGGGATGGGATGTTTGAAGCAACCTTTGTATGAATGAAAGCTTGACAGAAATGGCAGCAGTTTCTGAATTATTATAATATATTCAAAAGACATGCCAATTCAGGAGTTCACAATGCAGCTGTTGTTTCTGAGGGAATGAGAAATTATTTTACCAATTTATGCAAAGGACTACTAAAAAGGTGGCAGACGAAGAAAAAATATCTACATAAAAAGGAAAGTTAATTGCTCCATAAAATGACTCACTGAGTGGTTCAAAAACCTTCTCATGCATAAATATCAAAGTTTTTCTGTTTAGGTATTTTTTGTTTGGTTCCTTCATGCTGAAAGAGTAATTCTCACAGGCCAGTATCTCCAGAAATAGTAGTAGTTACATAATTGGATGTTATGAAACAAAGCAGATATCTCTTGGTTTTAGATTCCTGGAACTGGAAAGTTATAGGAACTGAAAAAAGGATTTTCACTTCTGTTTTCTGGGTTTACCTATGGACATTTGTTCAAAGCACTCATTATGTGCCTAACCTTCACTTTACATTTGGGACTATCAGAGGCATAACTCTAGCTGAGCATGGATCTTTTGTCACCAAAAAAAAAAAAAAAAATCAAAGTTATTGCCCATTTGTAAATTACCAGGCTAAAGCAATAAGTGTTATGGGCACTGGACTTATGGTGAGCTTAAATGCTATACTAATGAATGGACACTATAATAATCCACTAGTTCCCTGTGAAGTTTTCTGTCAGTTGATTCTTTTTCTTATATGACCACATATGAAGACAATTCTGAAAATGCATGTTGCTGACTCCAAATGGTGGCTGTGGCTGGCAGCATTCTGTACAGTAGAATATATACTTTATGGTCCCCGCTCTCTCTTACTGTTACTGTTGCACAACGTGCTTGTTTTGATGATGTCCAAACGTCTAATGAAACATGGTCTCCATTCTGATGGTTGATGTGCAGATGTGGAACCAAAATGATGCTGGTTTTGTGGCAACTGTCTAATTGCTCATTTTAGCATGGAGGCTGATTTCAAAGCAATGTTCTGCAAAGAATCCACCACCGACAGAATTTGCGGGGGTGCCTTTTATGCATGTAGGTGGCTTGTAACAAAGCACAACCTGTTCTTTTATTTCAAAAGCAGCAGCTGGATGTTGTAGTTAGGCAGGTGTCTATAAATTCCAGCTCATCAGCTCTAAAGAGGAGAGCAGATTTTCTGAAGGGGTGGATGAGCTAGCTGCCAAACTTGGGAGAAACCAGGAGTGGGGACTTGGGTACACTTAGGCTTTCACATGCATCTTACATACATGCAAGCATATTTGCTTTCCAACTTCCAGCTTGGAATTTGGTTGTGGGTGTTCCTCTAGATAGATGGGAAACACAAAAGCATTGTAAATAGTACAAGGTCACTTATATTTATATTTGTAGTGTTTATGGCTGGGTGTGTTTGGGTTGGATGTACTTCATATGGAGGTCTGTCTGTACTGCTGGAGGCTGTCCTGAGGAGCCCCGGACCCCTGAGGCCCCAGAAGAAGTCAGGATAGAGGAGGAATCTGTCTTGGTAGATGAGGGCTGGGTCAGGGACCAATTAAGCAACCTGGACGTCCATAAATCCATGGGCCCTGATGGGATGCACCCGCGGGTGCTGAGGGAGCTGGCAGAAGTCATTGCTAGGCCACTCTCCATCATCTTTGCTAAGTCGTGGGCAACGGAAGAGGTGCCTGAGGACTGGAGGAAAGCAAATGTCACTCCAGTCTTCAAAAAGGGCAAGAAGGAGGACCCGGGTAACTATAGACCGGTCAGCCTCACCTCCATCCCCAGAAAGGTGATGGAACAACTTGTTCTTGGTGCTGTCTCTAGGCACATCAAGGATAGGGGGATCATTAGGGGCACTCAGCATGGCTTCACCAAGGGGAAGTCATGCTTAACCAACTTGATAGCCTTTTATGAGGACGTAACCCAGCGGATAGATGATGGTAAAGCTGTGGATGTGGTCTATCTCGATTTCAGTAAAGCGTTTGACACGGTCTCCCACAGCATCCTCGCAGCTAACTGAGGAAGTGTGGTCTGGATGATCGGGTAGTGAGGTGGATTGTGAACTGGCTGAAGGAAAGAAGCCAGAGAGTGGTGGTCAATGGGGCTGAGTCCAGTTGGAGGCCTGTGTCTAGCAGAGTCCCTCAAGGGTCGGTACTGGGACCAGTCCTATTCAATATATTCATTAATGACTTGGATGAGGGAATAGAGTGCACTGTCAGCAAGTTCGCTGATGACACAAAACTGGGAGGAGTGGCCTGACGCAACGGAAGGCTGCACAGCCATTCAGAGAGAACCTGGACAGGCTGGAGAGTTGGGTGGGGAGAAATTTAATGAAATATAACAAGGGCAAAGTGTAGAGTCCTGCATCTGGGCAAGAACAACCCCATGTACCAGTACAAGTTGGGGGCAGACCTGTTGGGAGACCAGCGTAGGGGAAAGGGACCTGGGGGTCCCTAGTGGACAACAGGATGACCATGAGCCAGCAGTGTGCCCTTGTGGCCAAGAAGGCCAATGGCATCCTGGGGTGTATTAGAAGGGGTGTGGTTAGCAGGTCAAGAGAGGTTCTCCCTCCCCCTCTACTCTGCCCTGGTGAGGCCACATCTGGAATATTGTGTGTCCCAGTTCTGGGCCCCTCAGTTCAAGGACAGGGAAACTGCTAGAGAGAGTCCAGCACAGAGCCACGAAGATGATTAAGGGAGTGGAACATCCTCCCTTATGAGGAGAGGCTGAGGGAGCTGGGTCTCTTTAGCTTGGAGAAGAGGAGACTGAGGGGTGACCTCATTAATGTTTCTAAATATGTAAAGGGCAAGTGTCATGAGGATGGAGCCAGGCTCTTCTCAGTGACATCCCTTGACAGGACAAGGGGCAATGGGTGCAAGCTGGAACACAGGAGGTTCCACATAAATATGAGGAAAAACTTCTTTACAGTGAGGGTGACCAAACACTGGAACAGGCTGCCCAGAGAGGTTGTGGAGTCTCCTTCTCTGGAGACATTCAAAACCCGCC
The DNA here is from genome assembly GCF_013368605.1 of Nyctibius grandis. Classification (NCBI taxonomy): domain Eukaryota; kingdom Metazoa; phylum Chordata; class Aves; order Nyctibiiformes; family Nyctibiidae; genus Nyctibius; species Nyctibius grandis. The sequence goes on from NC_090666.1 coordinate 15,002,308, forward strand.
TGGACGCGTTCCTGTGTGATATGGTCTAGGCAATCCTGCTCCGGCAGGGGGATTGGACTAGATGATCTTTCGAGGTCCCTTCCAATCCCTAACATTCTGTGATTCTGTGATTCTGTTTGCTTGTGGGCTAGTACTAGAGACACCAGTTTTATTTTGATGGATGATCTATACATATTGTGTCATAGCAGTTCATATTTGCAGGGAACTTTATTCTAGCTAAGTTTAACACAAGATGTAGACTATGTCATAATACAGGAGTGTTTCAGTCAGAATTGCCTTCAAGGTGTTACCCACAAACAAGGGGAGATAAATTCCCTTCCTAAATGAGGTGGGTTTATATGCCACAAGCATAATGACAGTGTTAAAAATCAAAGAACAAATGATGTTCTTCAACTGCCAGAAGTGCCCAGTCCAAGGCAGCTCCCCTTGTTCTCACTCCAGTGATCTTCCTTCACTCCCCTGTAGCAAATCAGGATGAATGGCTGCTCAACCTGGCTGATTTTTTTTTTTTTTTTTGCTTTCTTGGTCCTTTTTGTCCTTCACATCTGATTTCCCAGACCCACAACACTAACTTCCTCCTGCTCTCCTTGCCTCTCAGAATAACCTCTGTCTGGTTCTGCTCCACTGCTGTAGCATCCTACACAATCCCATGCAATACCCCCTGACTATCTCAGCCCTCTACACAAACTTATCTTCTTATGCTTCCTTGACTCCTCAGTGACCAGGATTTTAAAAACAAAACAAAACAAATCTGTGCAAGATTCTTCATTTTTTCCTACTGTGCTTAGTTTCAGAAACTGGAACAACTATTTGCTCTTTCATCTTTGCTCAAGACAAATTTTAGTTAAATAGGTTTTCTATAGTAGTGAACAACTTTTTTTTCTGACTGACCGTCCTCTTCCTGTTCCATAAGGAATCCTGCATCTTTATCCTGCCTTAAATTGTGCACAAGAACACAGTGAAAACTTCTTTGTTTTAAAGACATTGTCCTTGGTGGCCCCACCTATTACTCTGCTTTTCCTTGGCCTTTCACACGAAGGCTTGATGCCCCTTTTGTATGTATATACTCTCTACAAAAATATATCTAAATATATTTTCATGCAATTTTTCTTATATCAATTTGTCAAACAAGCAGAAACTTCTAAAAATAGCTGCAAAGAACTGAACTTTATAGAGGATGTGAGTGACATCTTTTGTCACATCTCATGATATCGGTCAATTCTGATAAGCACAGCTCAGGAACAGTGTGAGTAACACTTCACACATAATTTTAATTGTTAATTCAAGCCAATTGTAGTTACTAGTCTATCCAAATTCTTTGAGATGTGTTTTGTAAGGACTGTCTGCCCACTGTCCTCTTATTTTGTGATCTTAGCTGGTTTTCATGGTGCTGAAAGATAAATTTCTGGTCGCGCTTTATTTTTTTACAACAAAATACACTTTTCATGTCACATTTTTAAAAATCTTCTCCTCAAGAATCCTCAGCTGTCAAAGGCTTATAATGAATTAAAAGGTGGGTTAGCTGGGTTTAATTTATGATGGTAGAGCAATTTAACACAAAAATCTCCTTTTCCTTAGTAACTTATGAATTAGAATTATGAAATAAAATGTCCCCAAAGGTGTCTATACACCTGTTTTCAAGGAGAACATACTCTGCTACATAAAGAGAAGGTATCTCTTATTAAAGGACTGAGGCTTGGACCATCTGAGTGCTCTTTATTGTTATTTACTCGCTGTTGGCTTGAAGCCAGCGATAGAAACTCTTTAAATACAGTAGTGAAGAATTGGACCCTGAGAGACGTTGTAATAACAAATTACCCCTCTCTTTCCTCCTCAGTTATCTCCATCTGTGAAATGGGAATAGCCTGTTTGTCAGAGCACACTTGTGAGACATAATTCATTAATGCCTGTGAAATGGTTTGAGAACATCAAATGGAAGTGTCTGTTCAAGTGTCAGGTATTATTAGCTCTGAAATGAAAGCTATTTTATATTGCTGCATCAGAAGCTACTTGAAGTCTCTTATTCTATACAAATAATGAGTGGTACATGAGTGACATTTCTTTTTGCTTAATAGGATAGTCTATCGGCAGTGCTGAAGGAATGGCTGAAGGTGCTGGTGAAATGACATTAGGGAGCGCTGCTAACACACTGAGCAAAGTCACCCATTCCAGAAATGTTTTGATTTGGGGAGTCAGAGAGCCAGGAAAGAAAGAAGGTAAATGGTAAATGAGAAGGTAAATGAGAAAAGAGAGAAAGGCAAGAAAAGGAGTTGGGGCAAAAGGTAGGACAATGAGGTGGAGGGAAAGGAGGAAGGCAGGCAGCTCAGGGCAGATAAACTGGAAAAAAAAGATGAGGAGTAAAAACAGAAGAAATGTAACAAGTGACCTTTTAATTAAAATGAAAAGGCAGTTGGATGTGTTTATTGCAAAAAACCCACAACTTAGAAAAACAAGGCTGTAATGCCATCTTGGGGTTTCTGGTGACATCTCAATCCAGCAGAGCTCTGCTCATTTGGTTTGTGAATGTCAACAGAAACCCCTTGATGCCATAGAGGCTCACAGTTGCCTTTCATTGATTCTGTATTATTTCAACAGTGGAAAAATAACACCTTTATTTTCACAGCGAAAGTATCTCACACTGTGATAGAAATGTACATGGGCATATTGAATATTGTTTCTGATCATTTTTATCTAACTTCTGTGTTATCACTATGGATTAGAAAGATATGTGTTCTTTTATGGCTATCGTGTGAAAGACTATTTGTCAAATATACCGCAGTGCAAGCCTTTATTAGGCTAAGGGATATAAACTATTCTGTCCAGCTGTCTTCTGGTGTTTATTATTTTAAGCTTATCTTATCATTACAAATATTACCCCAAACAAACCCCTTATTGATCTTTCAGATGCATTGTATACATTTTTCTCATATTTCACAGACCAGATAATCAAATTGGAACAAAACCTATTTTGTTAAATGAGTGAGAATACGCACCATTTAGTCACAAGTATGTATAAAATGTATTGGAACTTTGAGCCCAACTCTGTAACATGCAGAAAGTCTTTAAATTTTGCTGAAAGAGAAGAGGTTCAGAGGTGACATCAGTGACCAAGTGGTATGTTGTCTCTTGATCTCCAAAATTGTTCAGGTAAAGAGAAGTATTGGGTCTGGCTGAGATGGAGTTAATTCTCTCCATAGCAGCCCTCATAGTGCTGTAGTTTGTATTGGTAGCTAGCAAGGTGTTGATAACGCACCAGTGTTCTGGCTACTGCAGAGCAGTGCTTGCACAGCATCAAGGCTGTCTCTCCATCATTTCCCCCCCTCACCAGCAGGCTGGGTGGTGGGCAAGATCTTGGGAGGGGACAGAGCCAGGACAGCTGACCCAAACTGACCAAAGGGATATTCCATGCCATCTGATGTCTGCTCAGCAACAAAAGCTAAGAGAAAGGGGAGGGGGCAGGCAGGCTTTCATTATTACAACATTTGTTTTCCCGAGCAACTGCTACATGTACTGAAGCCCTACTTCCTAGGAAGTGGCTGGACATCACCTGCTGATGGGAAGTAGAGAATAAATCTTTTGTTTTCGTTTGCTTCCCCGCATGGCTTTGCTTTCGCTTTATTAAACTGCCTTTACCTTGACCCACGAGTTCTTTTCCATCTTATTTTCTCCCCCTCTGTCCTGCTGAGGGGAGAAGTGATAGAGCGGCTTGGTGGGCACCTGGCATCCAGCCAAGGTCAACCCACTACAACAGGAAATAATGCCATTGTAAAATGTACAGCCTGAACTATACTAGCTTGTGCACGAGTCACAAAAATTCCATTAATTAATTGTGTGAAAGTCAATGTCACTGTGTTGACAGTGGAAAAGACCAACAGTTAAATTATAGAAAATTGAAACATTATTCTATATAGAATGCTCCTAAAATAGACATTCTTATCACTGAGAAATATTTAAATAATCACAACTTTTCAGTAGGAGTTTTTTCTTTAGAAACAGCAAAATTCTGAAGAAGAATTTTAAAGAGAAATTTATGTTATGGTAACTGAGCTGACATTTCTTTGTGCCTTAGAAAATAACTTTGTGACTTAGCTGAGTTCACATACATCTAAACCTTCCCTAACAATCATCTGATTATCTAGTCTGGGCCAAAATCCCTTTAGTGGTGAGAATTCAACCACCACCTTATCTAGGTTGGACATGTGCTTCTCTGTTCTTACAGCTAGGAAACCTTTTCCCAATTTCTCAGCTAAATTTTCATGGCTTCAGATGGAAATTGTTATTTCTTGTCCTGCTTGTGGTGGACATAGAGGAAACTGATCACCAGCCTAACCATAACATCTTTCTGCATAAGTGAAGGTGTCATCGTACTCTCATCTCTTTTCTAAACATTATTCTCAATCTTTCCCCATTGGTTGTGTTTTCTAAATTGCTCTAATTTTTTGCTGCTCTTCCACAGATTTTTTTCTCAGTTGTCAATATAACTTTTGAACAGTGATGCCAAAAAACCAGCATCAGTTCTCTTGCTGAGACCTTGTACGTATTGCATAGATGACCTCTGGTGTCCTCCTCAGATCCTGCTGCTAAGACACCCCAGAATGATGCTTTGTGTTTTTCCCAGTTCTGTCTCACTCATGGCCCACACTCTGCCTTTGGCCTTCTCCACCCTGTGGTACTGGGCTGCAGTGCTGCTGCCTGTCCAGGTATTCTTTATTTTGTATTTGTATATTTGATGCTTGCTACCTAGCTGCAGTGCTGCTGCCTGTCCAGGTATTCTTTATTTTGTATTTGTATATTTGATGCTTGCTACCTAGCTGCAGTGCTGCTGCCTGTCCAGGTATTCTTTATTTTGTATTTGTATATTTGATGCTTGCTACCTAAGTACAGAACTTATTTTTGATACTGCAACCCCAAAATTTCTTGCACTGGGTGAGAGTTATAAATACACAGGCACTACATGTTCTGGCTGAGGGTATGCATTCAGTTCTGTGAATTGCCTTGGAACCCTATTAGTCTAGTACAGGGCTCCTATTATTAATCTTAAATAGATTTCTATATATTACTTCACATTTTTGGGGAAAAAAAAACAACTTGATTTTGGAATTTTAAAATTATTCTTCATTTTCTTTTTCTTAGCAGTGAGCACCTTATTCTAACAGTCTTTAATTATCAAAACTTTATTGAAAACATAAAGAGTTATGTGAAGACACACTTGACCTGGAGCGAAGTATCAGGAGTTTTTAAACATTTAACTTATAGTGTATATTAGTATGAAACTAAGTTGAGCAGAACCCATTAATGTCACAGTGATCGGTTACCAATGAAAATAAATAATTCATGATGAAGGGAATTAGTCTAATTAGCAGGCAGTTTGAGTCCTTTGATAAAACCCAGCTCTAATTCCGTGAAGGGCAGGAAGTGCTGTCATCAGTCAGCCCTGAAAAGATTAGCATCTATTATGAATGAGGTTAGACACCCTAGTGAAGTCATGTGTGTCCTGGAGACAAACTTAATATGTTCCAGAATGGGACACAGTTTGTCTCACCAACACATCATGATTCCTACTGGGCTATTGTATGTAATAACAAGCAAAGATCAGTGCTCCGTCCTATCATTCTCCCCCTGTCCATCATTCTGACAACTGTGCAAATACATTTTCCATGCAAAGCAGGGAATGTGCCCTGAATACTCGTAAAATTGCACGAGATGTCAAAGAAAATATGTTGCCTTTTCTCAGCAACCTAAAATCAAACAAACCAAAATACCAGTGCGGAAAGAGGGTTTAAAAACACATCTGGTAAATATATGGGGCATAGAGGGAGGTGTATCAGCTTTGAAATACATTGATTCCATTTGAAAACACTATTGCCATCTGCCATAAGATGCGTCGATAAAGCTATAGACGTAGCTATGCGTGATAGAAAGGTTTTTAAATGACTGGTGATGCTATAAACTTATAGTGTTGGATAGATATATATAAGTAACATCCTGGAAAATTGCCTTAAATTGTGGAAGTATGACCTTAAAAATGAAGTTTCTTTGTGTTATGTATTTTCATTTAGAAATGTTTACTGGTTCATTTGAGGAGACTAGCTGTGAACTGTGCAAGCTTCACAGTTTCGTACTACATGCTGACGCAACATCAGCTGTGTTTCCATTTTTGCTTATGAGCCTTTTGAAATTATATGTTTCCGTTTTGCAATTTGATGCAATAATGAAGAAACTCCACATTTGTACGTTATTGTATTGCCTGTTTTTATTGTAGGAAATTAATCGCTCCTTTTATTTATGTTATTAAGGGGGGAGAAAACAATTTTGCAGCATTTTATCATTTGCTGTAATAATTATCATACTAGTAATACAACGGAAGCCCTAGAAACAGAGTATATTATGTTCAAATGTCTGAATGGCACTTAATATGCTGACACTTGTGGCTGGGGAATGTTGGTCTTGAAAACACATTGAAAAAAGGTAACAATAAGTTACTAATAATATCCCTGTTAAGCTTAAGGTGATTTATAATATAGAAATGAAGAGGAAAAAAATAAGTGTAGTCAACACAAGAAATTATTTTCATAGAAACAGAACAATATAGCAACTCAAGTGTCCAAATACTAAATGACAATGGAGCACTGATACTGCAGAGTGCCAGAATCAAGTGCCCTATTAACTTCAAGTAGATTCCTAGATGAGGTCAAAAAAAATAGTTACCTTCTCTGGAGGGTTTATTGCCCTGAGTTCCTGGCAGAAAGAAGATATGCAAGGTAGTCAACCTTGATTTGTTCATTTTTGTCTTTAATTCGCTGGCTAGTAAAAGTCAGGACGAAGTTCAGCTGTATGAGGATTTTTGGAGTTTGAGTCTATCACTCGATGATCCCTGAGGTCTCTTCCAACCTGGTTGATTCTGTGATTCTGTGATTCTGTGTGTGATCTCTGTGTGCCTCTTAAAAATGACGTACAGTGTGGCTGTGCCTTGGGCTAGTGAATGGGTTCATTCAGCTCATTAAAATGGATTTATTTATACATATGTGTGAACAGGTGCACACTATAACCTCTGTTTTTATCACTATGTTGCGGGGCGGGGGGTGTGGGCATGGTTCTTGGAAGCAGAGAAGTTATGTTCTGGAAAACCTGCAGTGTTAGGTACCAGTTTAGGCAACTAACCACATGTACCCTCATGTCATATAAAACAATTAGAGAAAACAGGGAAAAGACTGTAACAAAAATATGATTTTTGTCAAATCTCTCGAGGTCCTTAACTGACCACCTAGCTTTGGCTCATGTCACAATGTACAGGAGCTTCTTTTATGATTCACTGGTATATATTAAGTCCTCCATGGAGTTTATGGACTGGCTGGTACACATTTTTCAGGTTAAAAATCCTGCTGAGTGTAAACATGAGAATTTTCCAAAACATGATTTTTTCCATATATCCCAATACCACCTGTCCCAGGTCATACTTGGTAGTATCCACCAGAGAGAGAAGTAGAGCAATTCTTCTTCCAAAAGCTCTCCTTCTGTCCTTTCCTGTCTTGTCAAAGGAAGGATGAAGTGCCTCAGCATAGATACTTTGCCTTTTTTTTGTCTGTGAAGTGCGATATACTTCTCAGCAGCTGTTGTTTTTTCCAGATTATTCTGTTCAGAATTCATAGGGTGAAGCACAAGCATGGGTGAGGGTTAGTGGTCAAAGGCTGGTTACATCCAACTTTGCTCTGTAGCTCTATGTGAGGTTTCCACTGGGCACTGTGTGGCCTGACATTGGTGGAATTGAGTTGTAGAATCTCATAGACTGGTTTGGGTTGGAAGGGACCTTTAAATGTCATCTAGTCCAACTCCTCTGCAATGAGCAGGGACATCTTCAACTAGATCAGGTCATCACAGACAAACCCAGGTCTTTCAGTTAATAAATCACAAGTAGTTATAAGGCTCAGTTGTATTCTCACTGAACAAAGATACATATACCAAATGCAACCAGAGTATAAACTCTTTATCTGTTCATTTTCCTTGAATTACGTGTTCAAACAGTGCCCTATTCTTATTTTCTGTTTGTTCTGCTTTCAGTACCAGGAAGGTGACACTGGGAAATGGCTGATCATGCAACATTTCTGATTCTTATAGGGTACTTGCATTGCTACGTTTCTGTGACAAAAATCCAAGTTCTTATCTACCGGGACAGAGGGAGTCATCTGCATCAGTAACAAAAACTGGAGAGGTCACAGTAGTTCCTGCATCAGGTGAGAAAGACGGCACACTCCTCAGGTGGCTGGGCTGCTATGGAGCTGCTCTTTCATGCTGTACTGAAGAGGTGAATTCTGCAGGACTTTGGTATTTTAAAAACAAGCAAGCAAGTGAAAGAAGATCCTTTCACTGAGACACTCTTTATCTTGGCAGCTGTCTCACCTGTCTCCTCACTGAGGCATCCTTATGGGATATTCTCCATTAATCAATTCCTCTCCTTCCTGCTATTTTGTAACTGGTGTTCACAGGTGTCATCCCGTGTCTCTATTGTCCTTAATCCTCACTCGTGCCCTCCCACAACACCGATGCAGCAAGATATTGCAGCAAAGGACATGTCATCCACGTTCACAACTAAATCTCTAACACACTGAACCATTTTCAAGGCTTACAAAAGTAGGCGTAACAGCCCTGTGTTAGTCCATTCTCATTAACTACTGATCACACTTTTAATCTGTTCTTGCTGCATGTTTTATAGGGACTCTTTGTCATGCGTATCAATGTGAGCCATCTCTTTTGTAAATAAAGGACTGTTTATATCTTCTTGTAAATGATAACATAGAGCTAAAATTGTCCTGATGAATATAACACATTGGTAAAATGTTCATTCTCAGATATGTCTTTGATTCATGATTCACCATGAAATTAATACCTTTTTTTTTTTCCTGCTAGTAATGTAAATTTAGATGCTGCAACTCTCACTCAAAAAGCTTTCTTTACTTCTTAGATAGAGAGCAATGAAGAATACCAGAGAAAGAAGAAAAGATACGGATTAAAGTATTATCATGTTATGCCCTGGTTTTAGCATATGTTTATCTGCATCAACCCAACCAAAGTTTACTTTGTGTAGATAGAGCAACAGGATGGAAAGGGACTGAAGTAAGGTTACAGGAATTTTCATGAGGAAAGTGTTCAGTTCTGAGGGCACTGCTGGAAGCACATAAAGCTGAGCACGTAGCAGCATGACAGGCAGGAGAAGGAAGGGATCATGGAGGCTAATATTGAGGGGACGTAGAGAAAAGAGTTGCATGTGGTCAGTAGCATACACTGAAGTAGCTATCCTAAGCCCCATTAAAAGAAAGCTGGAACTTGAGCTAGGCAGAAAAATGGTGAGGCAGCTGAGTCTTTGAAACAATACTGAGAAATAATACTTCTGGCATTAGAGGCAAGTGAACTTTTGCTGCTTTAGTTCTAACTGGTTGAACTTCATGTCATGCCCTGCCTTGTCATCACTGGGTTTGCAGATGAAAAATGCAGCTCATACTCTGCTGAAGTCTCTACGTGAATCCAATCCAGAGGGGACATTTGGGGAGCATTTCCTGTGTTTTGAACAGAATGGAAGCCCTGGTTAAATGGAGAAATGTAGACACTCTCTCTGCAGCACCCCTTGTGACCCAAGAGGAGGAAACAGATTTGCCATCAGTTTCAGAGCCCAAGATACTCCTGTGGCAAGTCTGCAGTCCTGATCAATGGGAGGTTCTTGTTTATCCAGCAACGTGAAGTCTGGTGTATATAGCTACAGTAAATTAAGCTCTTATGAAAAGTCTTTAATTAAATAATGTTTTATTTTTATTTGCTGATGATTGTCTCAATTTCTATTTTTTTTTCAGCTCCAGCTCTTTCCCTGCCAATGCTTCAGGCCCTCTTCTCTGTTGCTGCTTTTCCTCAGACTCACAGCATCACCTGGAACCTGGTGAGAGTGCCACTAAAAGAGGCAGCAGTGACAATCTGCTGGTGGGATGCTCTTTCAGTTACTACACTCAAATATCAGGTTCTTGTCTTCATTTTCCATAAAGAAATAAAAAGAATAGGAATTGGTGCTTATGTTTATCAGTTGAACTCAAATCCCACTTGGCTCAATTATATAATGTGCAGCCTCTGCGATACCCAGCACACTGCAACATTTTGACAGAACTCTGGTTCTCGAGGTGTTTGTCTCCCAACTAAGTAACAACAATTATTCTCCCTATAATATCATCTGTATGAATGCAAATTGTATTTTACCAATGCACCAAAATTTTGAAGCGAACACAAACCTCTGAGCAGTATATTGTAACTTCTGTTCCATAGTTAAACTAGAACCCCTCTTCTGGACAGGTTCACTCAGCTTTGTCTTTCTTTGAGTAATACACCTTCAGACCACTGCTTTGCTTTGATATATTACAATGATAGACTGAAGAGTTCATGTAATATATCATCATAGTCAGCTGTTGCTGGACGCCAAGGATTGAGAGACTGAGACAGCTGTTTTTCTGATCTGTTCTGGTAATGCATCACCAGATGATGGAAACTGATAGCATATTACCTCAAAATGACACCACCCAGAAAAAAGAGAGTCCAGAGGTGCAAATTCTGTATAATGAGGCATTCAAAGTATGAAACAGGGCTGCAAACTCCTGGAACAAGATATTGGTAATAAATCAGCTTTCTATAGTATTGCGTTAGCAATGTGGCTACAGAGGTACACAGACACTGTTGTGTGTAATCTGATTTCCAGTGCCTCTTTGTGATGCTGCTTTTGTGTAGATCAAAGGTAACCCTAGCAGCAGTTTTACCTGCACTTCTCTTACAACTGAACAGTTCACAATGCAAGCAACCCAGAACAAGGGACAGGGCAGAGTTACATTGTCCCAACAAAATCAAAGAGCCAGGATTCCTCCTCAGTTTGCAGTACCATCAGAGCCACTCGGATGCCACTCTTTTAGTGAACTGAGCCCATCTGTGGCAGTGGCAGTACTCCTCCCCTTTGCGCTTGATGGGGAGTACTGTGCCCCTCTGGGACACAGTACTCCCCATCAAGGGCATAATGGGCTGGCCCAGAGCACTGGGGTTGTGATTGACTGAAGACGAGGAAGGGTCCTTTGGCCACCTCTTCGTTCCCTCTCTGTTCATCTTTCCCCTGCCACACACACAGAGTCAAGCCAAGGAGTAACTGATCCCCAATTATTAACATCGATTAAAATGAAAATTAGGTAGCAATTCTGAACATTTGCCTGCAAAACTCTATCTCCTTGATAAAGTGGGGTTGTGTATGTATACAAATATTTCCACTGGATTTACTTTTAACCCCAGGGCAAGCATGGGCAAACTGAAAAACTGCAAAATTATTTTTTAGAATCATGAGTTACAAATACAAATACATCTTCCAAATACATCTTTTTCTGTTAAATGCAGTACTGTTTGTAACTTTGTATGTGTAAACCTCATTATATCTTTGGCAAATTCTTGAAGATAAACAGGTCCTGCCCTCAAACTTTACTCTTTCATTATGGAAGGTTTACACTGCAAACAAAGGCTAAGTGTATTTTACTAATAGTAAGTATGCTTTTCTGTTTGTAGTCAGATATTATAAATCATGGGATTACAAGACATTAAATATGGTTTTGTGGCATGTGATTCTGAGTCAAAAACATTCCAACCTCATATACACAAAGGTCCATACCAGTACAACTCACTCTGCTAGCTCAAATTTAATCAAAGATTTTTCAAGAGAAGCTTTGCCTGGCAGACTTCATACTGGATCAGGTAGTTTCACAGCCTATCCTTTCATAGCTACCACAAGGCTAGCATAAATATTGTGCCATGAGCCGTGACTTACTCTGCAGGACAGTGCTTGTGTAGTCATATCTGATCCATTGCCAGTACCATCATTTATTCTCTTCATCCTTGGTACTCTGAGGAGCTGGATGTTTTCAACCCCTGCCTGCCTTTCATCTCAAAGCTGATGCTTAGCACTTTGCAAGGGCAAGTTCCATAGAATCACATCTGTAATTTATTTCCTGCAGTTGATTGTGGGTACAAAATTCCAAGTACAAATGATCTCAATAATCCACCAAAAATTTTTTTATTTTTAAAAAAAGAAACACAAGAATTTTCTGTGCTTGCTTTTTCAAACCACCTCATTTCATCCCAAAGATTATATACATGATTGGCAATCAACCTTGAAGCATCACAGAAACATTTTACTCAGTCTTGACTGCTAATCTTTTATTCCACTTTTATTTTTAAAGTATTTTTCTTTTCCTTTAAACATTCTGGCTAACGCATATACATGGCAAGAGGTCGCGTATCAGGAGTTACGCTTGCAAGGGACCGGTGGAGAGTGTCAGGTATACATTCCCTCTGTGACACCATTTTGTCACAGTTAAATAATGATCATTAATATCTCCTTGAATGAGACTTCGTGGAAATTGTGGTTCTGAACATGCAATCAGCTCATTTATGGCCTAATAAGTGTTGCCCTGAGCCAGCAGTTGACTGACACTCAACCATTTTCATAAAATTCACCTTATCTGGTACTATTAGACACTGAAAGGGCACTTTCTCTTTTAATTTTTGTCACACAACAAGCATCTCATCTCCACTCTGTGTGTGGAAAAATGACAAAATTTTTATTTAGCTCCTCTCACAAACTTGGACAATATGACAAGTTTCTAACCCAAATAATTATTGAAGATTATTACAATGATAATTATTGGACTGATAATAACAATGTGTTATTTCAGCTGACAATATATTAGTTCCATAGGGAGATAAACTGCAAGGCCAATGGATTTATCTTGATAACAAAATGGATTACTATTAACTATGATTGTAATTTTTCCATCCATGCACAAAGAAATCTCCCATTGAGTTCATTGTCTTTTGACTGACTGCTGGTAAGAGTTTTCTCTACATATACATAACAGGACTGGATCCTAACTTAGGTGATATCGTTATTGTTATTCTGCTATTGTCTAGACAAGCCCCAAATGCTTATACCTTTTCCTAGCACTGTAGGAGTAGATTCTGGCTTTGAAAATGCCTCTTAAAAATTATGAAATGCAAGACAAATAAGAGGTAAAACCAACTGTGAATCTATTAGGATTTTACAGGGTAGATTCATAAATGAAAACAAGTCTTAACCTAACTACTATTTCCTGTATGTAGCAGCTTAGAAGAGATGGCTCTACGTCCATGAACTTCCACCATTAAACCAGAGCGTTCACTATTCTGGTGATACAAACTTTGGACATTACAGTTCCAGCCTCTGATTATCATTTTGGGCTGTAGCAAGTAATTATCTTTTATATCTGTTTTTTATTCTCGTTTTGAAAAGTATCTAAGGACATTTGATCTTGAGAAGGATCTTCACAGTGATCATGTTTTTGTAGGAAGGCAAATGTACAGAACTGTATTGTTAAAAATCTTCAGCCTAAGTGTCTTCAAAGAGCTTTGGATCGGACCCTAAGTCTTTATTTAGCACACACTTCCTTACCAAAACTGTTACAACCAAAAACTGTTAAAAATCCATATGTGTTTAGTTCATCTGCTTCATATCTCCCCTATATGTTTATCATTGTGCTATGCAGGTTTTCTTACTATGTCTTTACAGCATACCTTTTTAAAAACAAATAAATTAATTAATCCAGGTCAAGAATATTATAAAATTCTTTGGAAATTTTGATAATTGTCATGGACATTTATTTGCTAAAAAATACATTTGACACCACAAGACTAACATTAATATGCAAATCAGTGGACTATAAAATTCATTTTGGTGCCTCCAGGGCAGTATTTTTATAAATACAGAAACATAATCATGCATCCTCCAGAGGACTAAAAATAATTATACAAATTTACAACAAAGCCTAAGGCAGTGTCTGCTTTTAACTGTCTGTTTTTAATATAATTTAAATCTTGTTAAAACTTAATTACCAATTCTATTCTGTAATAATTTAGGTGGAAGAGCTGAGGTCTAAGCTTGCTGTTTGAGAGAGAGGACTTCATCAGAGAAACAAAGACAGCAAGGCACAGATTGACAAAATAGGACAGTGCGCAGGAAAAACTTGGTAAAGGAAAAGTCATTGCAGATGGTGATGAACAGAATATACATATATCTACATAAAGTGAAATTGAGCTGGTCTTGTATGATGGTAATATAAATATACCAGTGTATATATAAACCTAAATGTAATATTTACATCTGCACATACATACTTATGTATAAACAGTGATTTATTCGTTCGTACTGGTATAGCTCAAGCTGTTTCCACCTGGGTGGGGAGTTGCAGGACCAATGCTTTCATCCTCTGTCCCTCTTCCCCACCTGTTTTCTGTCTGGGAGATGGTGGCTGCTCAGAGCAGCTTTAAAAGTGAGTAGCTCTAAGTTCAAAGCTGGCCTGCCTACAGGGTTTAGGCAATGTGTGAAGGAGGCACGTTTTATGGGGAACTTCTACTGTCTGAATACCTGTGCATCCATGTTTATTTTTTAAGGCTGCACATCCAAACAAGATAATCTGTTCTTTCTCCATGGCTGATAGAAACGGGTACAACAGCAACTCTACCTCTGTATCAGAGGTGTGAGGTCAGGGAGAGGGCCTCAGCTTTGTACCCCAAATACAGCACCTGGTAAGCAATTTAAAAGAAATGTTGCACTGTCAAAACCTGTTTCTTTGGACTGATTTACAGAAGATTCTGTACTCATTACTTTCTTATGTCTTTGTTTGTCCAAAGATTCCAGCAATGTCTTCTCTCTTTACGTTAAAGGTAAAGCAGAGAGTAGAGCATATGGCTTCTCTGCGCTGTGGTGCTGCCCCCCTCTTCTCCTCCTCTTCCCCCCAATTTCATCCTTGCTGTTAAGAAAGATGAGGAATCGAGAAAGCTTCTTTATTTCCTCCATCAGTGATACACATCCCATTGACATGGAGACTGCTGCCTCAGGTCTTTTCTTTGTGTCATGTTTGCCAGCTAGTGTTTAGTAACAAGTGTCACCGTCTGCTCCTCTGCTTTGAACTAGAACCCATTTCTGTTAGCCTTCACAGCCAACTGAAAGCAGCTTTGCATTGATTTAATTCACCCTTTTTAGTATGACCATACTCACAACGAGGGATGTGCATCCAAACTTCCAGCTATTGCACAGTTGCCACTGGGCATAAATTCAAGTGATTTGGCACAGCATCTGCTTGGGAATCAATTGCCATTGGTTCGTTCTGTCCAGTGCATGCATTCCTTTTGATTGCAACACCAGGCATTTGTTAGCATTACTGATGCTGGTGACAGCCATCCTCATAGCACTTCTCTGTGCTTTCAGATTGCGTATTCATTGAGAGATAATGGAAATAAGAGACGCAAAATATTAGAGAAGGCAGTATGTTACAGATTTCACATACTTGCCTTATTGCATTAACTAATAACCTGTTCATTTGCAAATATACCAGTTCGTCATATTTGTGACTGACACTTTGTATGCCTCGATTTTTTCTACAATAATAATGCTTAAATTTTAAGATGTCAAAATTATGGTTTTATTTAACTGCATAGACTACTCACAAATCTTGTAGCTTTCATATAGAAATGGTATCCTTCAGAGCTAGAAATATGGCATATATAATAAGCCTCTTTAATTTGTAAAATCTTGAAATTTAAATCAAATGTTAAATAGGCTGTCATATGCACCTGTGCAATTGAATTTGAAGTTGAGGGGTTTCCTGAGCTGGACTAGGTTGTAAATATGTTGGTTTCATTGGGCTGTAAATACATTTGCTTCTAATCATTGTTTGCCATGCAGCACGACCACAGTGGGTGTGAAAATGGAGGTGTGATATTTTCCAGGTTGTTGCTAGTCAGGCAGAAGTTATGAAATACTAACAAGAGTCTGAAGATGACCTTGCTAAAGCTGACCTGCTCTTAATGCAGGAAATGCTGCCTTAAATATTTTAAATATAATAATGTGTCTCTGTTTCTTGCTCTGAGGTAGAATTATTAGAATTTTTTCCCCTACTTGTAAGCTCTGGATCTACACTTCTTAAAACTGAGCTTTGTAATCTTGTCAGCTTTTAGGTAAACCTGATGGAGTTGAGGACTTTCCTGAACCTACTCGAGCTGTAACCAATGTGTCACAGCACCACGGGGCCTTGTGTCTCCAGGGCGAAAAGTCCAGAAGACTGAGGCTGGAAAACTGGAAAGATGTACCTGGAGAAGGTAATTGAAAAAGTGACGTGAGCACATTTGAGAAATGTGATTTATTTGAACAGTCCAACTAAATGAGGTTTTATTGCTAGGCATAGGTTTTCTAGTGCTATTTCAAGAAAATATCAAATATCACAGAAATGGCAGTAGCTTGTCAAATTCCAAAAATCTTCCCAATTTAATTACAAGCCCCTTTGCCATCTTGTTTCTGCAAAATCTGACATATTTAAACATTGCCAAAGAATACACTTCTTAAATGTCAGTATGTTTTTAGGAAACATAAGGGCTCCAAGACGTATGTCAAAAACCCAGATTCCCCAGATGGGTGCCACAGAAAATCTTTCTCCAAAGAAGCTTCAGAAATTTCAGTCTAATATATACTATTAATGCAACTCTGAGACAGCTCTTGAGAGGTCTGTCATTATCAGGCTTGTTCGGACTGGACTGAGTCAGACAACCACAGGCTGAAAACTCAGAGTGTTCAGCCTTGCTTGCTCTAATGTACTTTAGGGGGGCAGTCGTAAGAGGAGCCAACACCTACCCAACAGTGTACCCTGTTCTTGCTGTGCCTTGCAGGCCTGCAATTCCCAAATAATCCTCCTGTGTGAAAAGGAAAAAAAAAGGTCCTGTTTGCTTTGCTTGAGGCTTGGGGAATACTAACTTTTATCATTCTGCTGAGCAGTTGGTGACAGCAGTGCTGAAATGCCAAACAGGTCGATAGTGGGAGGTTTAAAGCTTGCTTGTTTACATTGCCTCATCTCCTTTGTGCTGGATTCCTCTGTAGCACATCCTATCCATTTGTCACCAGGAAATAAGATATAGTGACCAAGAGAAGGTTACTTCAAGTGAAGGATTAATTTCATACCCTGTAAGAAAGATGGCTATTGATACTGCATGAGGGGAACACTTATCATGCTGATGAATTTCATGTGGCTGATAGTGTCAGGCAGCAAAGGTTCAGTTTCAACATTGCATCCTTTGCAACTCTTGCAAGCTCTGAGGCCCAGTTAAACACCAGCACATTTTAAAGTTGAAGCCTTGCTTCATGGGATGGCATGGGTAGATTGAATCCTACTTACTCTGTGTGAAGTTCCAACCCTCAGCATTGTGTAGTAGCTCTGATGAGATACAGAATAGAGAGTAAGGTTCCAAAGCCTTACAGTCGTTATATATCAATAGCTGTTAACTGTGGAGAGAAAAAGAATATGCTAAATGGATCTTTAACATATAGATACTAAATTTCCTACGAGATAAAGAATTTTCTTTGTGCCCCACATCCCTGAAAGGGAAAGTGCAAACATTTTCAGAAGCTTTCATGGGAGGAAAAATATTGCAGATTTCTTTTCTAATTGCCAGCAGCAGTGTAACCACACAACCCCTGCCGATGGGTTAGGCCAAGAACAAGAATAGATGATGCACTGGATGCCTTCAAGTGGGTGAAGTAACAGTTATTGTGAGTGGTGTTGTGACAGTCCCCACTAGCAATACTGCAATCATGTTATAGCAGACTTACAGTGTCAAGGCTGTGTTCCAGCCTCCAGTCTCCGCTCTTTTCTCTAATTCTGCACTGCCTAGCCCAGGTTATCTAAAGTTAAAAGATTGAAAAGTATAAATAAAAAGAGTTCAAAACACACATTAGGAAAAAGACACACTTCCCATCATATTAGACTGCAAAATTCTGTTCTGAGTGAGGAAGCAAGCATATTAGCTATGACTCTCTTTAATTTGGTGGTGTTTTAAAGGACAGAGTAATTACAAAAATATGGTTGACAGTTCTGAGATGAAGAAGATACTGATATACACTTCACAGATTGCTCTGTCCCCCTTGGTGCAATGGAAAATCAAAAGGCTTATGATATTGTTTGAGACAGGGATGTGGGGAACAAATGTTTAGGTTTCAGTCTCTCCAGATATCACTTTCCATATCTTTGAGAATGTAACCCTAGTCTTCCAATAAAAGGAGTGACTGGAAATTTCTTGATGGCCATACAAAGTAATAACATATTGAAATTAAAAAGTAAAATAATTGACCATCATAGCTGACCATAAAACTGCTGAAAGCCTCAAAGGGGTGTGGGTTCTTCAGCTGTCTGTCTTCCAGTGTGCTTTAAGGCAGGGTCTGTGCAGGGCTGCACACGTATCCTTCTGCAGAAGTCCCACGTGGGAATACTAAGCGTGTCAGGAACCCAGATGTATGAAGATCATATCTTGACTACTGCATAGGTGGAGTTTTAGTTTATTCTGAGTTATTAATCATTGATAGGTTTGTAATCAGTTCTGTCCCAGGGATTATTCATGACACTACTCGGAAGACCCAGTTTGATCTATTGATCAATGAAGAAAATAAGACAAATCAAGTCGTTGCTTGAAATTAAGTTAATGATTGACCCACTGGAGTTAATACCTCATTTAGATTAAACATTTAAAAGTTACATTTCTGAAAGTAATGAATCTAAAATAATTTGTTACTCTGGTTTCTTACTGATCTGTTTCAGAAGAACAACAGTCCCTGGTGAATAAAAGAAATAAATTACTGCACATTTCAAGTGGAGCTCATGTTAGTAAATCAGTCATTAGTCCAATTAAATAATGTTTGTCTCCAGAGATGAATTGTTTCCCATATCCTGGAACAGCTAGAATATCCCCAGGATCACAGACATTTAAAACAGTGATTGCAAAACACGTTATTGAGATATACAATATTTGCATAGTTTGCATGTAGAATTAAAGCTTTATGTTATTTTTCTTTATGAGGCGGCTGTTAGCAAATTGCTAGATTACCCAGAAGACTTGTTGAGATCAGAGAACAAACCTGCATAAAAAGGTCATGCCTAATACTAAAGATACTCAGAACCGTGGGCTTAAAAAAACCAGCATTATCCATTTGAAAATAGCAGTATGAAGTATGGGAAAATAGTATCCTGCAGTCAGTCTGAACATATTGACGTCAGTGGGAGTTGCTCATGCAAAGTAAAAGCCAGAACTGAGTGTTATATGCTATATATTGGCAGCCTTACTGAAGTATAACTGCAATATTCCCCCAGGTCATCCTTTAAAATTTGTAATGACTTTTTTTCTTTTTAAGAAACATAACAAAATAATGAAATATGCGAACTATATTTTGTTTTCTATGTATGTGAGGTCACTTATTTAGTTTTCTCTGTACTAATACATTTTTTAGGTTTCACTAGTTAAACCTCAGGATACTGTGGTTACATGAGGGAGATATGGAAAAAGAATGGGAGACAATTTATTGGTAAAGACAGACTTATATTTTCAGGTTACAATAAACTTCAATAAAGGGAAGGTTTCAAAAGAAGAACAGATTTAGTATCAGAAGAAATATCCAAACTACCATTTAAAATATATATGTAAAGCAGATTTGAACCAATTTTTACCATTGCTGGTACTGACCCACAACTTATAAAGCTGGTATTTTTGTGGCACGTACTGAAATTTCCACAAGCTTCAAATTTTATTACCTGGTTAGTAATTCTTCACACATATTTTCCTTTTTTTTCTTTAGGTAGGTGGATTTCTGCAAAAGCATGTTAATTTTTATGCGGAATGCATTTTTGCAGTTATTGTTAAAACTGTAAAAGAAGATTATCTCCATGATCCAGAGTTCAACTCAAAATTTGTGCAAGCAAAATTTCAGCTGCTGCTGCTGCACACAGTGCTTGGGTTGTTAACATCATTAGAGTTCAGAAGGTAGGAGTTAAACTGGTACAAATTTCTTTAGCTCAAAATTTTAAAATTTTGCTTCTTTCAGCTCTTCTTTTGTTAACACAAAGAATTTACTTCATGCTTATAGCCATTAAAAGGTACTAGAGAAAAAATGTTTTGAATGTCATAAATTATTTTTATACTGTGAGAATGGATTGTATATCATGGCCATGCTTCATTTGGAGGGTTCTGACCTTCCAAAAATAGCTCAGCAGAATAGTCTCTGCATGGGGACCCAGAAGATCTGAATTTAATCCTGGTTCTCTCACTGATCTGCAGGGTGACCTTGGGCAATCTGTGTGCCATTTTCCTGCTTGCTAAAATGAAAATATTAATACTTATGGCCTTTGCAAAGCACTTTCAGAGCAGAACATATGAATCAATAACATCGTCTCCTTAAGTATGTGAAATAGCAGAGAAAACTCTTCCCACTTGCATTAGTGCACTTTTAGCATTTAGAAATGTGAAATTGTAAAGATTATTGCATGGGAGGGAGAAGCTCAGAAGCGTTCCCCTAATCAATAGGTTGCCAGCTGGAATGCAAAGCAAAACAGCACTAGGATAATGTACCTTTTAGCGTAACAAAGAAAGAATAAAATATACATTTTTCAATGCGAGTGTGGTGGCTACCAGTGCAGTCATACTGTATTATATTGCTGGCTTGCTTATTTGTGCTGCAGTAGAATAGTATAAAACATACAACCAGTCTGAAATCCTTACATTAGTTTTCATGGCTTTCAGTTTTCTTGGAGAGATCTATAAGTTTAGATAGAAGAGGAAAGCTAGACTGAAGTGCTTTGGCCATGTGTGCGTGCCTTGTTCTGCATGTGGGGACCTCCTTCCCCCTGGGATGCTGCTGTAGCCTCCCCCACAAGATAAGCAGCGCAAGTTGTCTTGGCACAGGGCAGTTTACAAGGATGGCAGCAGACACGATTTTTCACTTGTGTCCATAGGCCTGCTGACCTTCTGCAGAGCCTTTTTATGGTCCATGCAGATGGATGAATTGTGCTTGAGTAGTGTACGTTGGTTATGTACTGTCTCTTAGGATTTTATAACAGCATTTTATAAATGGTACTGCACAGGTCCAGTGTCATCTACTGTGCAGCTTAGGCAAGCCCTGACAGTAATTGAAGTATTTTAAACCATCTGCTTAATTGTGTTAAAAATACACTGATGAGCTTGCACTGTTTGAATGATCTTTGGAAACTATTAGGCTAAAGAATTCCCTTTTGGCAATGTTTAACTAATTCACAATGTTTGTTCTGTAAATTACAGCTGGTCTTTATACCGTCTGTTAGTCTTACCTGTAGCAAAGCTCTACTTGCTGCTACTGAGCCCACAAGTTCCTCCCATTCTTCTTCCCTTCGTTTTTTCCATCACTGCCTGCGAAGCTCTTCATTGAAGTGGAGACTTTGGGAATGGAACATGAGAGAAGGAGATGGGCAGTGAAATCCAGCCCTCTTCCCTCTCAGCCACACTTGGAGCTTTGGCCCTGGGCGCGGAGGAAAGCTTGTGCCAGTTAGTGCCCGTGTGCTCTGGCTCCATGCCCAACATAAAGCACTTGTCAGCCAAAGGACCAAAGTCTCTCCTGCCAGGGGAGAATGGTGAGATGTTGTCCTGTGAATCTAGCTGGAACAGTGTAACGAATTTTCACTTCCGGCTGCCTCTTATAGCCCCTCAGCTGGGAATATCTGCTCGCCCCTGGCTGAGACCCCATAACAGAGCACAAGCATTTCTGTGTGCTTTCTCAGTGGTGGCATTAGGTAACATAGCCCTTCCCAGATAAACAGAAGCAGCTTCCAGGCCCAGGTGCCTCAGGAGCTGTTCAGAGGGCCATGGATGAATGGGGACACGTCTGTTGGGAGTGGTCTGACATGGCCACCTGGGGGACTTTCCCTCTAGGGCTGCTGTGTACGCACAGGGTATGGCATGGCAGCTGCCCATCCCAGCTCCTCCAAAACAAGGAGGCCGCAGCTGCCTGCGGCTCTGTGCTCTGCTGGCACAGAAGGCAGTGTTGACCTTTGGCAATGCATGAACGGCTCAATCACCCCTGGGCCTCTCTGCCACGAAAAAGGCACTGGAAACGCAGGAGAGAAAGGCTCCTAAAGATACAGATAAGCATTACAGACTAGTGGGCTTGCTTTGATTTTCATTAAGCATAAATTAAACTCAATCTTTTAATAGGCGTCGGAGTCAACCCATCATAAAGATTGCTTGAATATTCCATCCCTGCCACATGGGCAAGAGTCAGTGGGTAGTTTGTACTGAGATCAAGCCCCACCCTTTCTATTCAGAAATCTCCCTTACTGTTTAATTAAACTGCCTGAATGTCTCCCAAAACCCGCTTGTAAATCTAATAATATGGGTTACAAATACTGGGATAGTATGAGGTAATACTATTAGATTATCTCAGCATAAACTAAAATAAGATTGTAAAGTTTATCCATTTTGCTTCATATATATGTAAAAAAAGAAAATTTGCTGTTGGGTGTGGTACAATGTTTATGATTAAATGCTTTATTCAGACTTGTATGTCAATCTATTAGTGTGCTGTTAATTCAAATGTTACTATGATGTATTTTATCGCCATTAGCACATTTATCACAGGTAGATGTGAAACTTAGACAAAGGTGTACGTTCTCATTAATGATGAGCAGCCTATTCATCTTACTGGAGTGTAATTAATGTTAGTTACAATACTTAATTTTTCACTGTTTGTCATGGTGCATATTTAGCATTTCTTCTGTCCTTTATCAATCTGCCCTCCTATCATATGAGCACATCAAAAAGATATATGTAAGTATATGACCTGTTTTGATGCCTAATTTTTATACTGTTCCAAGAACTGGAATATTTTTATTCTTATACTGTAGCCAACACCATTAGCTAAAAACCAGACTGTATAGTGTTGTCCACTGCTTTGGGTTCTGGGTTAGCTTTTTTGCATTAATAATATAATAACTAGGTAATGAAGTGAAGTAGGGCATACAATGAAGACACTGGTGATCACTTGCTGTAGTATTGTGCTCTGCTTGTGTGAGGTTTTAATGGTCCCAATTGTTCTCCTGGATTTTCAATCACAATTTTTTGTACTATGAAGAATGTTAGTGCTAGTAAACATGTTGTGTGAGTAATACAGCTCGGAAAACAGTAGAAGCATGGTGTATCTGAAAAGTACGTTATTAGGTAAATATGTGTTACAACAGCTTATTGTTATACATTGTGGAGCATTGCTTTGTCAATAATGTTAGCAGTCCCAGAGCCAAACTACAGTCACTTGTTCAGTGGTGCGAGAGTGGAAGAAGTTATGGCTAATACATCCCACAGCGGGTGGGAAACAAGCTGCACAGAGGCGGGTAAAAGGGAATGAGCACTGAACACATCCTTGGATTTGCTCCCCAGCACGCCAATAAATCCAGCTGTGCTGGAATCCTAGGATAAGTCCATACTTTTGTATTGGTCCCAGGAATAACACAATTGCCTTAGCTGAACCCTGGGCAACAAAGCAGTTTTATTTCTTGATCATCCAAAATTCCTATTAAGCTGGACTGAAAAAGAACTGATCCTTCCATTAATACTTGGTAAATAAAATTCCTTGGGAAAAATATTTGAGCCAGATCAACCAAATGCTTCAGGTCTAGGGCTTCGTCGATGCAGAATGGATTTGGGATGTATATTCTCAAAATTTTAAGGAAGTCTCTCTGAGAGAAAGCACATCAATTCTTATTCATTAGCCTCTTAATTGGCGGACTTTACATTTCTAAGGTATTTTGATAATAATCAAGGTTAAAGGAATTAACTGTTCATGCCAGACATGAAGCGATCACATCTCCATCATCATGAAATAGGTCTGAAACTTTCATTCAAGACAACAGGCCTTGCCATTCCTGCAGACAACCATGAAGCTATATAGAAATCACTTAAAATAGTTTATTTTATGCCTTGGATTATATAATTTCCTTTTGACCCCCCAAAAGTGAAGTATAAAGTGATCAAACACAGAGATTTAACATATTTCAGTATGAAAATTCAATTTGGACACAATTACAAGTAGGTGTAAATTGTAAATAGAGTAGCAAACTAAGAATAAAAAAAATACCAAGCTACAGTTTAGGGCATTGAACAGATCATCCTGAGTGCATTACACGGCACATGCAGGACAATCGGGGCATCGGGGCCAGCCAACATGGATTCATGAAAGGCAGGTCCTGCTCGACCAACCTGGTCTCCTTCTATGACAAAGTGACCCGCTTAGTAGATGAGGGCAGGGCTGTGGATGTAGTCTATCTAGACTTCAGTAAGGCATTCGACACTGTCTCCCACAGCATCCTCCTAGACAAACTGGCTGCCCGGGGCTTGGATGGGTGACCTCTTAAATGGGTGAAAAACTGGCTGGATGGCCGAGCCCAGAGAGTGGTGGTGAATGGGGCAAAGTCCAACTGGCGGCCGGTCACTAGCGGTGTTCCCCAGGGCTCAGTTCTGGGGCTGGTGCTGTTCAATATCTTTATAGATGATCTAGACATAGGGATTGAGTGCACCCTCAGCAAATTTGCAGATGACACCAAGCTGGGTGGGAGTGTCGATCTACTGGAGGGTAGGAAGGCCCTACAGAGGGATCTGGACAGGTTAGATAGATGGGCCGAGACCAACGGCATGAGGTTCAACAAGAACAAGTGCCGGGTCTTACACTTCGGCCACAACAACCCCATGCAGCTCTACAGGCTGGGGGAAGAGTGGTTAGAAAGCGGCCCAGTGGAAAGAGACCTGGGAGTGCTGATCGACAGCCGGCTAAACATGAGCCAGCAGTGTGCCTGGGTGGCCAAGAAGGCCAATGGCATCCTGGCCTCTATTAGGAATAGTGTAGCCAGCCAGTCTAGGGAAGTGATCGTCCCTCTGTACTCGGCACTGGTGAGGCCGCACCTTGAGTACTGTGTTCAGTTCTGGGCCCCGCACTTCAAGAAAGATGTTGAGGTGTTGGAGCGAGTCCAGAGGAGGGCGACCAAGCTGGTGAAGGGTCTGGAGGGTCTGACCTACGAGGAACGGCTGAGGGAGCTGGGGTTGTTTAGCCTGGAGAAGAGGAGGCTCAGAGGTGACCTTATTGCAGTCTACAGCTACCTGAAGGGAGGTTGTAGTGAAGTGGGAGTTGGCCTCTTCTCCCGGGCAACTAGCGATAGGACAAGAGGACACAGCCTCAAGCTTCGCCAGGGGAGGTTCAGGTTGGACATTAGGAAGATTTTCTTCTCAGAAAGGGTTATTAGACATTGGAATGGGCTGCCCAGGGAGGTGGTGGAGTCACCATCTCTGGATGTGTTTAAGAAAAGACTGGACATAGCACTTAGTGCCATGGTCTAGTTGACAGGGTGGTGTAAGGGCAACGGTTGGACTTGATGATCCCTGAGGTCTCTTCCAACCTGATTGATTCTGTGATTCTGTGATTCTGTGATTTTAAACAAAATGGTAGTTGAAGGTGCTCCTTGGTGATTGAAGTACAATAATAACCTCTAATGTGAACAGACTTAAGTATTTTTTTTTTTCCATGGTACCAAAGCAGTGCTCCACAACAACGAGTTCTATTTCTATGACTGCACTGAAATCTTTTTATCGAAAAAGAAACTCCTTCCTTTGAATTTTCTATGGCAAAAAGACGAACAAATTTTCCATAATATAGCAAAATTCCTGAAACAACAGATTCTGACATTTTCTTTCCCCCCACCCATCCTGCAGCCCTGAGATATTTGAATAGAGGGAATTGCTAAAGTAAAAATATTCTAAAACAGTGACCTTGAGCTTACATCTATTTTAACTGATAGAGAAAAAAATACAAAGAAACTACGAAGTTGCCTTTAACCTTTATGGTATTACAAAGCTAGTTATAAAAACAAGCTGTAAAACACACCAAAAAGCTGAGCATTTCACTCCATTTTGATTTGACCATCTTGCTTTCAAAAGGAATTTATAAAAACACCCAGGAACAATGAACATTTGAACTCAAAATGATCCAGGTTTATTTTTACTCCAAAAGAAGAAGTCTCAATAGAGGTATTGATTTTCTAGCATTCATCCATATTGGCAAGAGAAAATGGACCTGACCTTGCAATCCCTAATGAAGACAAGGAAGCAGTCATTACAGTCATGGGTTCCCATTGATTTAGTGGGATTACTTGCATAATCCCACTTGCATAAAGTAAGGGTTTTCAGGATATAACCCAGTGTGTCATTAGCAGTAAGACCAAGCGTACATGGAGGTTGGTTCCACTCAGTTCAGAAGGGTGTGGTTTACCTTCCTGTTATATATTCATCCTATGGTTTTATTCCTGCATATTTATTCTACATATTTTTATTTTCTGGCCAACAGAGCCTCATCGTTATGTGAAGAGTACCAGTCCTCCTTCCATCTTGAGTAGGTTTTTTACTGTATCTTCAAACTTCGTTCTAAGATCAGAGTTGGTGCCTGCTCTTACAGCTCTTTCTTCCTTTGGTTCTGTTTCCTATGATGAAAAAATACTTTGGGCTAGGCACTGTCTCTCACTGTATTTTTAAATTAATTAATATATTTTGGAAGTCTCTAGGGCCAAATAAGAGAGAGACATCACTATACTTTGCCAAGTAAACACAGAGTAATAGACAGAAAGCTAAAGCTTTTAAGCCCTTTCCCAAGCAGAGTGAGTTTCTCCTTAACCCTTGGGTTGTTTCTTGTGCCCCGTGGCTCCTATAGGAACGCTACTCCAGAACCTCACTAGTCAGATGGATAGAAACCTCCTAATTGTCACTCTAAATATATTCACAGCCATTTTATACACACCTGTTCTTGTGACAACCTTGTCCTTTATCTCAAATAGTTCTTTCCTTCTTTAGTATTTACTCACTCATGTGGCTATGGTAAGGAGTCACATCTCCTCTCTGCCTTCATTTTGTTTCATTAAATGTGATGAAGGTGGAGGAGAGGTGTGCAAGAAACATGGTGACTACATGTTTATACAGTGCCTTGCACAATTGCCCAGTCATGGTTCAGGGCTCCGGAGGCTGACTTTGTTTCAGCAGTGAATAATAATGAGCCTCCAGAGTATGTTGCCTGCTTTATTCTGGATGGACACTGTTAATTCATTCAATTTTCATTGAGTTGCAAAGCTTTAGTACAAGAATACTAGCAATTGATTATTTTTGTCAGTGGTATTTTCAAAGAAATGAAGAAATGAAATGTACAGTATATTTCAGTTTGCAATGATCATTCTGATGTGCCATTTGCAATGGAAATGAGCATATAACATATTCATGTGTACAGATAAGGAAAATGACAAACATTAGCAACCCTTGTTCTATTCATTTATAATATTCAGTAAAAAAAATTCATTCCATTCCATAGTTTTTAGTTTTGTTC
The DNA here is from genome assembly GCF_013368605.1 of Nyctibius grandis. NCBI lineage: Eukaryota > Metazoa > Chordata > Aves > Nyctibiiformes > Nyctibiidae > Nyctibius > Nyctibius grandis. The sequence continues at coordinate 15,029,594 of NC_090666.1, forward strand.
CAGTAGCACAATGCAAAACAAAACAAAAAAAAAGAATTAATGGAAAAATATGCTTAATTACTTTCCAAGTAAGTTTCTTGAAAATTACTATAATCTAAACCACAAATTCTTTGCAAATCTATCTACTAAAAATATGTAATTCCATACCAATTTTATTTTATTTTTATATTGCTTTATATGTGTATCAAAGATAAAATTGCTTATGAAATCAAATAAACCAGAGAGTGTGTGTGTAGACACTTCTTTTTAGTGGCAGATTAAATTGTGCAGAAACTAACTGACACTGATAAGGCAAACACTGCAGTCTGCTTAAACAGGCTGAGAGTTGCACATCAAAGACTGCTTGGCCACAAGAATAGAAGTTTTTTGCTCTTATGGATATAAAACAGTATGCCAAGGATAAATCAGTGCACCTCGCCTTCCTTAAAATTTTAGACACAACCTGAAACTGCAGCTCTTTTCTTCTCTCATCTCAATGGGATGTTAACCTAACAATCACAATTTTAAGACGGGGAAATTGTTTTGAGCAGAAATAAATTGTTCTGCCAGTGTAGCATTCATGGGGTAACATTAAGGCACATTGGGCCTGGGGTTCACAGCTTATGATATCTGGTTTTGGAGGACTGGAGTGAAAGTAAGAACATGTAGAGAAAGAAGAATAGGAATTAAATATAAGTTCTAGATGGTCCAAGTGAGTTGAAGCGGTTCAGCAATAGACATCTCAGAAACCTGTGAAGAGGCTTATTCTCCAACTACCTTCCCTGGTGCGTCACCATCTCCTGCCAGAGCCCCTGAGGAATTATTCTCTGTGAGTGCGAAGATTCCCTTTTTTCCTCTTTTGTTGAGGTATCTAAAGATATTGGGCTTTAACTTACAGCTTATATTTGCTGAACAAAAAGGGAAAAAATATCTGTGTTTTTCTCTGCAGCTGCCAGGAAAAAGTCCATTATTTGCAGCTGATAGGGGAGCGGGAGAGGAAGAGTCTTTTGTCTGCTGCTGCTTCCCCGGGGCCTGGAGCGGAGGCTGCTGCTGGCTGGGAAGGGAAGGGAAGGCTGGAGCAGCCACCGCTGCTCCCTGCACCGTAGGGGAAGGCGGGCTCACAGGCTGGGCGCAGCCGTGTGTGTGGCGTTCGCACCTCCGCGTGCTGCGAAACAGGCCTCTCAACTTTGGACGCTGTGAAAGGCACACATAGTAAAGAGAAAACGAGCTGCCCCTCGCAAATGTGCCGCTGAAGTTGACCTGCCCGCGCTGGCAGGGCACCGGGGCGTCCGCCGGCATCTGCGGGATCTCTGCAAATGCGGCCACCATACGGCAATGCCACAGGTGTAAAATCCTTATGACCAGACACTCCTTGTTGTGACCCTGAACAAGTTAATCGCATCACCCATCTTGAAGGTTCACACTAACAAGATATAATTCATGTGGGCCCTCAAAGGTAGATGGAGACATCACGCACTGATCACAAGGAATCGCTGCCAGTCTTTCTGTTGGTTTCCAGCCCTGTGATGTGTTTTAAAAAATATTGTATGATTCAAAATTATACCTGTAAAACCTACAAGTAGAAAATTACTGTGTGCATTTATCTTTAATAACAACCTTGTGCATATTTATAGTACTAGTTTAGTAGAATGTGTTATACTAGTTTATTTTCCAGTCTGTTTTAAATGATATTATTCATTAGTAGTTGTGAAGTGGTATGACATATTTTTTATGTTGCTTGTTTGTAACAAAGTTTCTTAATACCTTTTCATAATGAAAGGGGATAAATGCTCACATGGAATATGTGAAACTGCGATTGTAAGAGCACAGAGCGTTGTCTTAGGGTATTAAATTAGCATTTGGTACTGCTCTGTATGTATTTCTAGCAAATGTTTCAGCTGCAAATCACTATAATACACCTGTATTCTGGTTCTTCAATTCATATAGCATTTAAATCCTGCCAATACTGTGTCTTATAAATATAAATATGCAATTTAATTTAATTCAAGCATGCAACACATAATTTTTCTTCTAATTAAAAAATGATATTGCAATAGGGTAGCTGCCTGGGGCAAACAGGACAGATCACATTGCCAAACCAGAGGGAATACAGACATCGCTCTGAAGGCTGGCGGGAGGAAGGGGGCCAACCCTCTGAGCCCCCAGCACAGGGCATCAGCAGTGCCGCGGTTTGCTGGCCCCGCTGCTGAGGTCGGTGGGGAGAGCGGGGCTGGCGGCTGCGGGTACCCACGCCCTGCGGTGCTGCGCTGCCCCGTTGTCCGGACAGTCCTGCGCAAGAAAGCAGAAGCAGCACAACCGCGGTTAGTTTTACTGCAGCCTTGTCCATGTGCTGAAGTTGGCTGATGTGCAGCAGAACTCAAATAGTTCTGGGAAGGAGGATCTGCCCGACAGCAGCAACTCGAGGGATTCCTATCGCACGCTCTCAGAATCGAACAAAACAGCACAACTAGACCTTCTGCATAATGACTCAGAAAACTGTTAATGGCCATCTTTAGTAACATAGCAACAGCCAAACCCTTGAAAAGAGGAAGTTTTCATTGAGAAAGCATTTCATTTTAAACATTGAAATTTGGTATAATGTAGAGTATGAAATAAGTTTTGAAAGGAAGCTGATGATTAAGAAGAAATGCAGTGGGCATTTAATAAATGGAGGAACCGCAAGATAATTAACTGGCATGCATAAAGATTCATGCTTTATACCAAAATTTTAATTTTGCACATAAATGTGCCTGATGTAGGCAGCATTTAATCACCTAGCTGACAGGAGTAACTACTTTCATTTAACCTTGACTGAAGATCATGAATTCTAACAGGTTTAATTGGATACATCATTTAACAGAATGAACAGAGCAAATTTTTCTCAATTCATAGGTTCTGATTGACATGCACCAGCAATAAGGCGTTGCACAATTAAAGCTGATCTGTATTCCTGGCCTGGGCAGCAATTGCCATAGTGATGTGACACTGTTTGATCACTGTGGCACTGAAACTATACTGAATTTCCCCTTGTTTTGAAAAGGGCAATGCTTTAAAAAAAAGAGAGAGAGAGAAAGAGATTTTGGCACTTTAATTTTTTTTATACATTAATCACATTTATATGCACAAACTGTAAGGGAAGGAACTTGTCTTGTTATCAGTAACTCGGGGGAAAGAAGGAAAAATGGTATCTTCTTTTATCCATTTCGAACATTATTTACGAAAGTCAAAAATGTGTATAGTCAAATTAATTGTAACACATTAAGGGCCTGATTGTTCTGGGCTTCCATTTGAACAGGCAGCAGTGCTGTGCGGCTTCGCTCTTCACCTGCAGCTTGCCTCTCTGTCCTTGCCCAAATCTGTTCCACATCACAGCTACCTGCCGGATGAGTAGGAGTACTGAGAAGGGGTGCTCATATTGCAAATGAAGTTGAAAACATGAGAGGGACGAAGTGGTACCCACAGTGAGGTACATACTTTTCCTGGCATGCAATGTTTCATATGATAAATTGTAAAAAAATTGTGGAGGAGCTGGCAACTTCCACGGCCCCATGTAGCTCCTGTCCATCCACATGCCACCACTTTCAGTGCCTCTGGGACCTTCCACAAGTCCTGGGTTTGACCTGCATGAACTGGAATTGTTCTTCCATTGTTTAACCACATATATATCTCTCTATATCTATATCTATATATCTTTTATGTCTTTGTTGTCCACTTATATTTTTGCTTCAGATACCTCCTTTTTATTTTACTCTTTTACAAGAAGGTTTGCCAAACATTGAATGGTCTGAGGGCAGGGTAGCACACAATGTGTTTCAGCCTCGCTCAGTAGAGCCAAACTGCAGTAAAAAATCATTCCTGGTTCCTGAATGACCTGCTAAAACCAGCTTCAAGCAAATTCTGCTCTCTGCCACGGGAGCTGCAGCATCCATGCACAGCACAGCAGGTAGCTCTTCTGCTTTTTCCTCTCTCCATCCCCTTAGGTTCAGTGCCTAAGTGCTGGTCCTTGATCTCACTTGCAGACCTATTGCTACCCATTTGTCAGCCATCATTTGTGTATAGGCAATGTATATGCATATCAAGCAACAAGCTTTGCAGGAGTGCATTGCAGTGGGAAACAGATCTCGGGGAAAGCTGGAATCCTGGTTGTCCCAAGGACCTGAACTTTAAAGTCAGGACCACTGGACATATTTTAAAAGCTCTTTTTGATCATTTTAGAGGCCTCTAAAATTCAATTATTTATAATACCTTTCTCTTTGGTATTTCCAGTATGATTCATTGTATAAACCAAAGGTATTTGCCTGCGTAATTTATCACTCACTAACATTTTTAATGCATGGTGAGTTCCCAGTTGGTGCCTGGATCTTCCGTGTGCAGGAAGGAGAGCCAGGATCTGGTCAGTGTGCCTCACTCAGCCTTGCTGACAGGGCACATTTCTCACACAGGCGCTGCCTGCAGTCACCTTGCAAGGATGCACACGAATGCAGGGGGTAATGTGCCCCTGCTCTGCTCGCTCCTGAATCCCTGTAGGCTGGGCAGGTGCTGCAAAGCTCCAACTGGGCCATTCCTTGAAGGGTATCTGGGCCCCGTTTAGAAATGTTTGTTCTGTAATTTACTCTGTTTTTCCAAACCTTCCCAGTAAAATAACTACCTGTCCCATCACCCAGTTCCTTTTTATGTCCTGTAACACACACAGGTACTGCCTCATGGTGTCCTCAAGGCAGGAAGCAATAGGGTGCTTTGAGGAGGTCATTCAGCACTACTCCAGGGAGATTCCCAGCTACGTCCCCAGGTCAACCCCAAGGGCTCCAGCCACTTGCTCTGTTCACATGCACCCAATGCCCAATGGCGCCTCTTCTACGCTGGGGTCTTACAGCACCTTTCTGATCTTCTCTTTATCAGCTGCCCAGCCATCTCGTCTTCTGCACTCAGCATCATTTGGGTGCTTTGCCTGCGACTCTGCTGAGTTGCATCTTGTTCTTGCCTTGTCCTCACGCTCACTCATCCATGCTGAATTATCTTCCACTTCTCCCTCTGGGAATAACTGAGGCTTTGACCCAGCGGGACTGTTTGTGTGCTTAAATGCTTTGATGGCCCAGACACTGAGCTGCTTTCTCCCAAATCTAAGGTGGCTGGGGATTGCAGGCTGTGTTTTCAGAAGCGGTTTGTGCACTGGGAAGCATAGTCTAACTGGAAGTCAGCAAAGGACAATAACCTGTGTATTTTCAAGTATTTTATCTATTATTTTTCAACCTTTCTGTTCTCTTTAGTGTGCAAACAGCCGTCTTTGCAGAGTTTTTGATCTCCTATAGAGTATATACAACTGTAATAAGAAATATATTACATTTCACTTAATTTCAGAATCCTCTGGGAGAAGGTGACATTCCTTTTTTACTGATGTAAGATCAAGTTTGTAATTTCATTTTGAAGGCTGTTCTGAACAAGTGGGGGAAATCAGAAGACCAACCACATTTTTCCCAGGTTTTCCCGAATCCACCTTTGGAGCGTGACCTAGACAAAATTCTGAGCACTGTTAATGTTTACACCTTTCTTGCACTGTGTAATTTAACTTTCAGAAATATAAAATGGGACAGCAGAAATATTTTTATGTGTTCTTACAACGTCCAAAGTTGTTTCTTACTGTTTTTATTTGAAGGAACTAGACACAATCCTGGCTGCCTTAACCACTGCCTTTGAGAGAGCTACAGCTGAGAAAATCCACTGCCAGGAAGAAGTGAATAGAACTAACAAGGCTATTGAGCTGGCCAACAGATTAGTGAAAGGTCTGAGGTGAGGTCCTACAGGGCAGGCTAATGAAGCAGCCTACAGAAAGCACTTCTTTGTTATACACTACTGATCTGGCAATAACAGAGGCACTTAGCAAAAAACCTGATGAGCTGAAAAAATTATGTCATTATCATTCATTTTTTTCATAATAGAAACATGTTTTTGACCTTTGCATTTTCTTACATTTTGCCTCATTGTGGTATATATTAACTGTAAGATCACCTGGTAACTAACCTATCCACGAACATTAAGAGAAGAAAAATAGTTGATTGTAGATATTGACAATGAAGGCAATGTGTTAAAATGTGATGACTATATTTGTAACAATTAAACAACACTAATGATACTGCCCTGGGTTGGGATACAGAGAATATAATACAATTTGCACTACTTAGTTAAGCAATATGATAATTCTCTAATTATCTCTCTGAGATTTGCAATGGGTATTTCAGGAGAGAATAAATAATGGCAAAGCCATGAATTATCAAAAATCCATATTGTCTGTTGATCCAGGCTGGCTCAAGGGAATCCATACTCACTGATGGACTTTTCATTTATCATTCATCTACTGATGAGGCTGCTTTTTATACACACACACACGCACACACTTTTTACAGATACTTCTTTTTATTGTAACATTCATTTAGGAAATCTCTTGTGGTGCCTTGTTGCTATTATAGGTTTTGTGCTCTTCTACCCAGTACTTTCAAGCTGAGTTTGATAACCAAACATGTAGTAACCAGCAAAAATAGAAGATCCATTTATTATTAAGCAAAATTATATGGCTGAGTGTGGCTAGTGGAACTTAAAATATAAAACAGTGCTTAGAGTTATTTCCTGAATCGATAGAAAGGATTTATTGACTAGAGGGGAGGGAGGGCAGTGCAGAAGGCCCATTGTTTCTGTTTAAAGAAGCAAGATGAATGCATTTAAAACGTTAACATCCTGGCTGAAAGTGTAATATATTTTAGTGATTAATAATGCCTGTAAAATTAAACCATGTACCTAATACAGGATAATAAAATAAATAACATAGCAGACCTCTTTAACGTGTGACAATAAATGATTGTTCTAAGGCATCTGATGATAATATTTTCTTCCTCCTAACATATCATATTGGTTGGTTCTACCATGTCCCTCCTGCTGGGGCTGACAAGTGCAGGAGTAGCATACATACAGAGATGAAAGGCAAAGTGCTGTGTGTTGCAGGGGGAGGCATAATGAAAAATAATCTAAAGGAGGAAACAGAGATGAAAGGAAAGAAGGAAAGTTGAGCCATGCACTAGATGAAGACAGTAAAATGAATTTTAATGGAAAGCCCTTCAGCTGGTACCTCCCAAAGCACCAGCGCCATGAAGAAGGTGGCAAGCTCGACAGACTGGTGATGGGAAATTGGATTCATTCCTGATGTTAGCTGCACCACACTTGGTGAAAGGCAGCAATAACCATACGACACCTGTTTGGTGACTTATAGGAAAAAAGTCCGTTTCAATCCAGTCTGTGGTAAACAACAGGTCACTGTTTACTGTGAGCAAACAGTGTAATACTGACACTGCTGTACTGTCAGTCCTGGCTGTTTCTTTGCCTTATTTTTTGCTGAGAAGACACTCTCTTGTTTCCCTAGTTGTGTGGTTAAGTTATTGCTGTGAGGAGAATTGCTCAAGAAATAGGAAAATGAAATTGTTCACAACATTTCTTATAATAAGCAAGTATGTAAAAATTTTTTTATTAACCATTCTTTATAAATACACCTTTGCCATGACAATAACAACAAATAAACAAATGTGCATGTTTTCTTCTAATTCTTAGGGAAAGTGTTGACTAAACAGCAGGAGAGTTGATAGTGTCTAGCCAGGATGTCAGGGAAAAGCTTGCATCATGTCGTATCAAATCTCTCATTGACTTTATGGCATAAAAGATCCTGCCCAAAACTAGAAACTGTTTTTTTTCCTGCCTTCTTCTCTGAGCTCTGGCATGCAAGGACTATTTTGGGGGGTTGCATGAGTAGTTGTTACTCTGTACCAAGGAATCTTTTGCTTCTGACAGGTGCCAATTATGCTGTGGACATCTGCCCTGGAAGCATTGAATCAAGCTGACAACTCATTTTATATCAATCAAACAACAACCATTTTCAATCATTTCCCATCCAGCTGGGACTGAATTTGCACAAGTGATCTATGTATTAGAGACATTACCAATCCACAGAGACATTCAGAACTGGGATTATGTTCTGTTTTCCCACAGAAAATCTTGCATCTGCACAAGAAAGCAACAATTTTTTCCACTATGCAAGAGGATGCTGATAACTCAATTTTGGACACTTGCTGCCAAACTCAACTTGCAACAGTCAACTCATGCCAGAATAGAAGGGGATTTTCTATGTCCAGGCTTGCCACATGCAAATCCTTTCCATTGATCCTCTAACTGATGTGAATCCATAAGGTAATACTGAAGTACTCACTACTGTTTAGCCACAGTAGCGGGCAGGTTTTTTGACAAACAGTTAGTAAATGTTTCTTTAATCCTGTTTTCTAGGTAGAAAATGAGAGCTGAGCTTATCAACAGAGCAGTATCAGGAGCAAGAGAAAATGTGATACAGAAATGTGTTCCAGATCACAATCTTTCATTCCTGTGATAGTTCATTTTCAAAGTGGTACTGGCCTGAGCCAAAATCTCTGCCTGCTTTGCTTGAAAAGCAATAAGGTAAGTAAGTGAGAGGTTACATATAATACTTTCTTCACAGCTCTGTATTTTTAAAAACACACGGTTAATCAGGAAAAATCTAGCAGCTATTCCATTCCCTTTTTGACCTGTTAAACCACCATGTTGCTTATTTGAACTTCCTTCAAATACTTTATTTAATAGAACAGTATATTTGGAGGCAATGAATTGGTAAAATGTTCTTCTGGAAAGGACCAAAATGTGCCCCTTGCTAGTGTTTGAAGTACATTTGCTAGCTGACTGGAGCTAGAGGTGACAACTAACCCACAGACCTTGGGAATATGGTTAGCAAGCCAGAACAGTAGGCAGGCTCACCTTCTTCTTGTGTTCTGTTGAGTGCTGTGCCCTGCTGTTTGCATAAGGGGACCGGCTTTTATTATTCTATTCTCTCCCCACTACTGTGCACCAGGGCAGCACAAAGCAAGATCTAGTGCTTGGCTATAGTATTTGCTTGCTAGCAATTGTTACAGTTAAGGCTGCGCTGAGACTTCCGTCTTAACCTGCTGTTCTCCCATGCTCATAATATTCTTTTTTTAAAAAAAAAAATCCCTTTCATCTGAAATATTTCATGCTTGTTATCAGCTGAAATATGATTTTTTTTTTGGCAAGCCTGAATAAAATTCATTCATTCATATTTGAATTATGCAAAGAAGGGGGTGTGAGGAGAAAGGTCTCTTTTTTTTTTTTTGCACATTCGTAGTTCACAAAAAAAAAAGCTGCATATTACAAGCTGAAACTTTCCAGGAGGCTAGTTTTGACTGAAGGATAGTCTTCATGCTAATTACAAAGAGAGAATGACTGAAAGAAAAATGAAAGAGAAAAATTAAAAATGACACATATTGTGATTAACTCATTTGTTTTGTAGGTGTGTCATACAAAAGTTCCATTGTGAGCCACTTAGAGGAAGTTTAAAGTAACAATTTCCTTTAAGTTACGATGAACTACTATAATTACATAATATCAATGTTTTGTACTGCAATTTCGCTAAGAATCTCCCTACGGAAGCTGCATAAGCTTTTACTTATACAAATGTGGAAGCTCACAGTGAAATCAGTGCAGAATCTTATGAATCATTAACTTTGGCCAGAAAGCTAGCCTGGGGAAGGGGGGAACTGGCGTGGAGCGGCAGTCACCGTCTCCAGGTCCCGGGGCTTTCTGAATGCCAGGCTGCTATGGAAAATAACTCAGTTTTTGCAGTTTGTTCCAACTTACTACACTGACCGTCAGGGACACCAAACCACTAAAGCTTTGATATTCTCTTTTCCTGGCTATATTTCCATATACTAGTGGACATAACAGGTTGCACATAATCTGATGAGCACCCTGTGGCACTCCATCGTACCGAAGGATTGCTTCGCCAGAGGGTACCTGGGCAGCAGAGGCTAGGAGTGTTAGAACAGTCTCCCATCACCACATGGAAGAAAGGTGCTGTGGTGTAACCTTCTGTGCTCTCATAAAACACCTGGAAATAATATACAAGCATGTAAATAAAGCAATATAACTGTAATTTTAATCATCTGAAAGCATAACTGGCAAGGGTTCCCATAGTAATTGCTGACCTTGTTCCATATGGAGCAAAGATGAGTTCAGAAATTCCCCAGCACTAAGTTCCCAGTAACCTCTTGGAGGCAAAATAAGGGCTGTTGGACTCAGTGCAGGACTCCTGATCTGTATTTTCCCCTGACTTTTGAGTGAAGTGAAGAGAAATGATATGTTTTTCCCACTGATGCTGGTTATTCTTACAAAAAACAAGTAAGTGAATGCTGAGACATACCAGGTTCTGTAACTAGGAATTTTAAATTGACCTTTGTTATTCCAGGTCCCCATTCCAGGGACAGAAGGTCTTGATCCAGTCACTGGGCAGATGGATGATACAACAATTGCTAAATAGAAAAGTGACGGCAGTGCCTAGCAGTCCCATGGCCACACAAAAAGCCCCTGGTGTTACTTACAAAGCCACCACTGGCATATGCTGATCAGCCCTCAGCTCCAGGGATCAAATGGACAAAAGTTAAACATGGTTCAGATTTAAAAGTTATCTATTTGAGTCAAAAAGGGAAAGAGCTAGTTGGCAGCTACAGGTACTAGTGAGAGTAAAAACATCTGCTGAGCTATCGAGGAAACATGGCAACTATTTTTTTCTGAACTCCTGATGTTGTACAAGTTGTTTTCTTAATGCCCCAGGAACCATAACAAATCTGCTAAAGCATTTTTCCTGCTTTAAGCTCATGGAAGTATAATGAATGGGATACAGTACACTGGCATTGTATCCCTTGGCTTTTGCCAGCCCTATACTGGTATGATTTTTATAGGTGCGTGTTTTACAGCGGATATTTCTTGCCGGAGGCCCTGTTTTGGTAGACAACTTGGAAGAAATGATAGATCTTGTATTTGATCCAGTACTTGCAAGTTATTTATGTTCAAAGTATTTTTAATAGTCTGTTATTTTCTCCATCAGCTACCTCTCTGATTATGTTCTGCAAGTATTCAAAGTATCTTCCTCTGAAAGCTGTCTTCCCACACCTGTATGACAGTTATCATAACTCCCGAGGATTGCTGTGCCCTGGACCCATTGACTCTAGCTGGATTTTTACTTGTCTATTTGATCCTTTCTTACCTTATTTACACCCTTGCATGCACTATAGTTCAATGACTGCAGTTTGAGCACTCCTTTCTATCTAGCTGAATAGTCCTCCCCAACACACCACCATCCTGACGTGTAATCACCCAGGAGACATAATCATTCACTTAGAATAAAAATAATTCTCCTACCGTTTGCTCCTTGCCTCCATTCTGCCCTTTTTCTCTGATTTATTACACTATATTCCTTATGGAAATATTTTGACATCCATTCCCTCTGTTCAAGTCTCGTACCCACCCTTTGAGGGAGTGCTTTGAACAGAGGAAGGCCAGGATGAGTGGGTATCTCATGTACTCACTCACCCTTTTATTCCAGTGTCATTTCCTCCACCTCCTCATTATATTCCTGAGCCCTTCCCCTCCTTCTAGTTTAGCTGTGCCTACTGCCCCTCCTACAGCTACCGGGTGTCCTCCCTTCCCTCCCCTGCCCCTCTAGTAACTGACAGAACAGATTTCCTCCCAGCCTCTGCTACTCAGGGTTGTGATGTGTATATAGGGATCCTGAGCCCCAGCCCATTATGTTCCCCACCTTGTCTAAGCTCTTTAAATCACTTGGCTCCAAGAAAGTTGCCACAGGACAGCACTTACCCACAGCGCAGGCTGGAGAGAAAGTGCTGTTAATGCACTGAATTCCTTCGTCTCCCATCTTTGCTGCTTAGTTAGACTGCAAGAAAGTATTTAGTGAGCCAGAGCACTGAAATTATTACTCTTTAAGCTTAGTCAAAATCACAGTGCCCCACTCAGTGCTGTACCTTCCACCTCTTCTTTATTGCTGCCATCATTTTCTCATGTTACCTTACATGTTGCCTGTTGTTTTTTCTTGTTATGACAAGTGTCCATCCCCACCTACCCGCCTCCGACTGCCACCCGCACACTGCACTGACAAGCAGAAAGCTCTTTATGCTGAGTATTGATCTAGGGATATGCACCAGCCCAGGGTGGAAGAGCATCTTTAATTTCTCGCTCTGCCGGAAGCATTTGATTCACGGATTTCCATAGTGTGTTGAGACTCAGAAAGTGGCTGCTAGTCACTAGATGTTGGTTGCAGTGCTGAGTCTGAATGCATGCTGAGGCTTCGCTCTTTCTGTGGCAATAAGCTGTGTGCTGGGACAAGGAATTCTGCACGTTTTTCCCCAGTGTGCAGAAGAGCAGAAATGGGACTGTGCTCACACTGACTTCCAAGCTGCTGTTCTTGCACTCTGGGACATAGGTTTCACCAGATTTTTCACTGATTTGTCACAGAAAGCTTCCAAATCTGCTCTCTAAATGGGACTGTTAGACCTAAAGAACTTGAATCAGCTTCATTGTTACTCAGGATGCGTGAGGTCAGTTTGGAAACATTTGGAAAGGCCAGACTGAGAACACCTCATGAGTGTCTGCGTTACTCTCACAGCTCCCCGGCACAGCACTTGCACGTGCTGGAGACCTCACAGCCCAGCATACCTTTTACTGGCCTCAGTGGGCTGAGCCTCATAGACAAATATACACACATGCTCCTCACTGCGCTCAGAGGAACACACAAACTAAACTCATTTCTGCTATTATAAATCTAGAAAAACTCCGCTACAACCCAGGAGATGGCTCTGGAGTCACAACACAGCTAGGAGCAGAATTATCTCGGTGTTACCAGATACCATTCGTTAGCCTACAAATAATGCTTGTATGCAAATCTGCTTTCCATTTTCAGTCTGTTAGATCTGCTTATGGACAGTAGATACACACAGCTGAACTGTGAACACAGAGACACTAATATACAGGGAGCCAAGACTTGTGCAGAACAGTTTCAGGCTTCAGAGGACACCAGAACACCAGCTTGGATTCAGCTTTTGAATTAATAAATGACATTCATCATTACAACTCATTTCAGCAAAACCCCACGCCTGAAACCGTCGAATTCTAAGGTATTTGCAGCAATGCAAAAACGAATTCCTTCTCCTGGCCCTAGGCCTTTTGCATCAAAGGCTCTGCAGGCGAAGCAAAGCAAAGGGCACGCAGTCCGCTGCCTGCAGGGCATCGCCTTCAGGGACCAGCTGCCTTGCACAGACATGGTGGCAGGCTGACAAGCTGCTGCCTGTAGTTAAACAAGTCAAATGGCACAGTTAAGGCAGGTACCATTTTCAAGGTACCATTTCACGCTACCATTGGCAAAAAAAAATCTCCCAGTGGAGCATAAGCGTCCAGTGGAGCTTTCACTAAGCTTCACGGTCCTACACATCCTTGTTACTTTTTGTTGGCTTTTCAGTGTCCTCGGCAGCACACTGCTTCCCTGCCCGAACGCCACAATAGAGTGTCAATAACTGTAAATCAAACAGCAACTTCATCAGAGCACAGCGAAGCCTTTAAACACCTCCACATGCAGATGGCACAACACATCCATGTGCACGTGATGCATTGCAGGTATGACCTGAACTTGGGAACGTTTTGAGATGTGACACTTTGGGTGCCATCCTGGTATTTCTGCTCCACAGGGAGCCCCACCAACTGGGGATTAGCACCTCAAAATTTTTCTTCAGTGAAGGAGGCTGACATAGCCTGTATATGGCTTCTCCCTGATGTAATTGCAGGAAATTGTCAGTCATAAATCTGGACATTCAGTGTGCATTTATTAGGGTTGAATAGGCAATAGTTAGCTAGTTTTTCTATTTTAAACCTTCCTGTGATGTACAGAATACAGTTCACAATTTTACTTCTTTCTCCTGTTTCTAGTAATTGAAGATTTAATTACTACAATCTATGCTTACCATGAAGTTTTAGGAAAATATAGTATTTGAAAAAGAGATATGTATTTTCTTTATTAACAAACAGAGTTGGATTTATGAATTTGCAAACTTACCACTTCAGCCTGAACTTGTAAAGCAGAAAAATTACTTTTAAATTAAGTTGACAGTGCTTTAGGATGAATTACTGATACTCTTTTTGGCTGCTGACAGTAATTTCCTTTGGGATATTCTTCTGGCTGAGAAGCTGTAAACAAGTGTCACAGCAGCGGAACATGAAACGAAGACAAACAACTAAAGGAATTACATCAGCTACCATAATAATAATTTTGATGCTGAATTTGGCTCCTTTCAGTCTAAAACAAATATGTTTATTTTTTTAGAATTGTATTTCTTTCATAATCTGTATTTTTCAAATCACTAATCCATGCTGAATGTATCCATGTGTATGTGTTTACTCTCCAAGAATCACTGTGTCCCCATCACAAGAAAAATAAAATAAAACTTTTAAAATCACCATAAAACTCTTTAATTTATTTAAAGTAAAAGCTGCAAGAGGAGGATTTTAGTTTTCCCTTTTACCCACCATATGTAGCTTTCTCTGGTACCCTTTTCCACAACTCCTTATAGTGCTAACTTGTTAAAATTGTATCACAATTTATATTATTAACAGGAGCCCAGGATTACATGGAGCTGTTTGCATCTGTTGGAGCATTTACGCAAGAGAGCAGCTAAACCACAAGCACCACCAATGGGAGGATTAGTGAGCTCAGAGACTCGTTTCTAGCTTGGAGTGGCTGCAGTTGGCTGCAGTAACTTCTGGCCACTGAATGTGCGTTTCTCCACATGAAAGTTGGGGATACTGAAAAGTTAATAACAGCATTTTCCAACTCCGTAACTGCTTTGCAGGGCGTATGATATTCCTTTCTGCTATGGCGATGCACGTGATTATGCACCTTGTGCAAGCAGTTACTGAACATGCAAACCAGGAAGTGAATGTTAAAAATCATTGCATTATTAAATGAGGAATCATATCTAATTTAATTAAGAGATAAATATATCCTTAATAGTAAGCAAATGTTGTCACGTGGTATCAGTTGTACTTGCATATCTTTTCCATCATTGGAGCACTTTAAAAACCTCATTGTCACACAGTGTGTCTCTCTGAAACAGGAAAACAAGGCTTTGTTCAGATGGTGAATCAAGCAGAGTTCAAAGGACGTGACCAAAGAGTATCAGCAAGTCAGTAAACTCAAAATGTAAGCTATCAATAAAATCACTAAGGAAATCTCTCACAAGGGTTGTGGTTTTTGCAGTCAGGTTGCAGGAACATAGAGCTCAAAATTATGACCCATCTGGCTGACTTTTCTAGCTTCAGGCTTGCCCTGCAGTCTGCGTAAAGGACGTGGAAATGTTCTTGGAGCTTCATGTAGTTATCATGCCTGAGCTGGCCTAACGACTGAAAGTAAGATGTTTCCAAAGAAACAAGTTAATGATGATCCAGGCATTAATAGCACACACTTGCCTTATCATGGTATTATTATCACTTTATATATCATTTTATAATTGCTATTATAAAATTTCTTTCTTTAATAAATCTAAAGATTGCAAAGAAGATATTTCAGAGAGAAAACTGTAGAATATTTAGAAGAAGTAAGCAAACATTTTGTTAAAATCATTTTTGGGAAAATAAAAGCCTTCAAGGATTTTGAAAAAGGCACAGTCCTTCTTTGTGACAGTGTGGAGCTTAAAGGAACTTCTACTGAATTCCACAATAGCTGCATTTGAAGGGCAAGCTGTGGGAACTCACAAAATCCCAGGCAAGAAGATTCCCCTTACTTTAGAAATCTATACATTTTAGACATATTTTTTCCATATTACTGTGCTTTGTGCTGTCATTTACATGGGTGAGTAAAGACTCGTAGCAATCCTACTGCTGACTTTGAACAACCGCACGAGATACAGAGACACAGAAAATCACCCCTTGATTTCTGAAGAGTTAAATTTCATCTGCAAACCACGTCAAGTTCCACTTGGAGTAAGCTCTGCTGTCTACTACATTTCTGCCACTGGTTATCCTTTCTTAAACTTTCTGTTTCTTCAGGAAAGACATACTTGCATTCTAGCTGTTAACAAAAGAAGGGGACAATCCTGAAATGCTTAGTCACTTTTATATTGTGATTTTTACTGATGCCTTGAAGGAGTGATAGAATCCTTTAGTTAACATAATTCAAAAGAGAAGGGGGAGGTGGAGAAATATTATATTAAATGGTTTTATATTGCTTTTACAACTGAATTGTTTTCAGTGTAATGTCATGCTCTTAGTGTGGGGGATTCTGCATGTGTCGTGAGTCTACAGAGGTTCTTGCACACTACATGCAGCTGCACTATTTGTCATGGGCAAAGTTAATATAGCAAGATGCTTGCTATGTGTTCCCTCTATTCTTAGTCCACAAAAACCACTGGGGGGAGGGGGGCAGAACCTGCCTGATAGCTTGCACGCTTCCCTTCTTTATACAGCCTTGTAAAACACTTAAAAAAACAAATTTTGGAAACACCATCTTTTGTACTCAAGTCTGTGACACCTGCAATTACAGCTCTATTACCTTTGCCAGAATGATTTGTCAACTGTGTTCTTTCTAACGCTTATAACACTGATTAAATAATGTTAAGTACCTGAAGAGGTCATATTCCTAACGGCAGAGGGTTCTTCAAGAGCTTGGTCCTTCAAAAGGGAGAATACTTTCTGCTAAGTCAAGTCCTGAGTATCCTCTGTTCTCAATGACTGCAGAGGAAATTTGGGAGCACTCCATACCAGGATATTCCAGAGCCAAATGCTGTCAGAAATTTTCCAGAGGCAAACTCAGAAGAGCTCTGCTATTCTCCTAATTTTCAAATCCTGGATCTTCTTTAGAAGTATTCTCCTTACTAAACTTTGTTGGTGTTATACAGTAACAGTGTGTTATTCAGCTCTTCAGAGGGGAACCATACCCTTGGGTTCCAGCTTCTTGCAGATGTATCCAGGAAGCAGAACAAGATTTTGCAAAATTAAAAGGTAAAAAAAAAAAGTAAAAAAAAAAAAAAAAAAAAAAAAAAATTTCTCTTGAAAAGCCTATAATGTGCTGAAACATGGGTTGTCTGGTTAGTGGCAAGAGAGGTAACTGAAGAACTGGCAGTGCAAGGAGAAATTCGGACTTCAGAGGAGGGAAATTGGAAGCTGAAGTAGGAGCACATCCAACTAAACTGAATAGGATAAAACTCGAGAAGAGGGTACAGATGTAGAACAAGTTAAAAGTGTTACACTATCAGTAAGCACATGAACAAAAATAGATGTTATAAATGAAAAGTATGAATTTAATTACTGTATCTCCTACACTACAAGAAAGACATTAACCCACTGGCGCAAATCCAGCAGAGGCTGGAGCAGGTAGCATGCGAGGAGAGGCTGAGGGAGCTGAGATTCTTTGGCCTTGAAAAGGCCAAGAGGGTGGGGGGATTTATTGCTGGCTAAAAATACTTCACAAGAGGCTACAGCGAAGACAGAGCCAGGTTTTTTCTCAGAGGTGCACAAGAGCAGGAAAGAGGCAACCGGCAGAAGTCAGGGCATGGGAAATGCTGACCAGGGATTAGGAAAATTTTTTTACCATGAGGGTGGTGAAATATTGGACGAGGGGCCCTGGCAGGCTGTGGCACTCTCAAGGTTCCTCCTCTCACGGAGTGTGACCACACTTAACAGATCACCAAGATACGAATGTCTATACTTGTAACATTAAAATATACATACAAGTATGGTTAAAACTTTGAGTGCTTATAAAACATAGAAGCAAAGATAAATCAACAAGATATATTTTTTTTTTGCCATGGAAAATCCTATTTTTTAAATAAATGCACTATTTGTGTACTGTTGTACTGGAGGTATTTTAAACTATCTTGACTTCAGCATATGGTGGAATCACTGCACCCATGTAAGATGTGTAGTCACGTATTGAGTTTATGGCAAGTTCTTTTTCTTACTAAGAAGCTGATCAGATAATTTTGGAAATGTATAACAAGTGTTTCTGATATTAAAGATGTGCATCTGTGAACACAGACTGTCAAAGGAAATGGAATATTCCAGTGAGTCTTTTCAGAAGTATGCCAGCAAATAGCATTGAAATATGCAATAGATATGTGAAGATATCAGTTTCCAGTCTTCAGATGATTGCTCAGCTCAAAAGTTAACCAGATGTGACTATGACATTTCCCCTTCTGTTTCTAATCAATATCTCATCGTATATATGGGATCTAGTTGTGTTTGTGTACAGACCCAATTCCAGAAATTGTTATGAATTACCTCATGTGTAAAACCTGCCTGACAGTGTCTGTGTGTGCGCGTGAGAGATGTAGCTTAGATTCAAGCATGTGATCTTAATTATCCTACACCCTTATAGGTTACACTATGGTCTCCTACAGCTACAGGAATTTTTAACTTAGCTCTACAACCTATAGCTCTCATTTTAATAATCACAGTATTCCTGCTGATTGTGCAAATTATATTGGCAATGAAAATCAAACACTTTTTGTTAGCTGATCTCGTGATGGCAATGAAGAAATACAGGTCAATATCAGACCTATATAGATTAACCTGATTCACGAGAAGACAGCAAAGTGTGAGCGCTTCCAGGATCTGCTACTCAGTCATGATTCTGCAGTCACAGCAGAATCCTTGCTGAACTCTGCAATTCACAGATTATGCAAAGGGACTTTATAGCCCAGTAAATGCAATTTTGCCATTATTAGTAAAAAACCAACAAGGTTTGTATTGTCATGACAGTGTAGGGTCTCAGCAATTCCCTGGGTTTGTCTGGGCCTAAGTAGATTTTAACTTGTTTTAGCTGTGATAGCAATGTGTACCTCCAGCTGTGAGGTACTCTTGACTAGATTTGTTTTAGTTTAACTCTAGTTTACAGTAATAACAAATGGTTATTCATTTGTGGACTGAACTGCCTATAGCTCTAGAATAAGTCGCAGAGAAGAGTGCACACAAAGATGATACAAATCAGTAATTTAATCACAGTAAGCTGATAGTGTTAAGAAAACATATAAAATTAAATCCAAGCAGACACCAGACTGAGGAGAAAGACATCCCCCTCCATGAATACCACACTCCTCCTGGCCATGACTCATCGTAATACTCCCCCATTCCTTTTGAGAAATACCAAAGTGTCAATCTTAAGACCCAAAAGAGCACTGGAGGAGTAAGCACAACACTAGAGAAAAGGGAAATTTTTGTGTAGCAATTTTAACTCTATTTTTAATGAGGCCTTCCTGTGTTAATTAAGTAATTTTGACTGTTAGACTGTCTACAACATTATTTGCACAAACAATAAATTCTTAGATCCGTATATATTGTGCCTTTTACCAATACCTTTTTTGCCAATAAGAGGACTTTGAGTGTAACACTACATCTTAACATCACCGATATCTTTAAGGACCTGGAAGCTGAAATAAACACCATAAAGATCACTGAAGCTTTGGCCAGTTGCAGACAATGCTGCCGTGCTCTATTTTCTCATGGACAAGCTGAATAACAGCAATCCAGTGAACTAGCTCTCACTCAAGGTCACCACTCAGGAAGAGGTCAGTGTGTTTTCGTGCCACTGTTTTAATCTAGCGCTACCACTGGCTTACACTTTTCTTCCCCTCCTGTTGCAGGCTGTTACTGTTGTACTTCACAGGGCAGTGCAGCGAGCAAAACCCTCTGGCAATGTGAGGCTGAGTGTAACAAACCCAACCACCTGCGTTACACCCTCAACTATCATTTACATGAGTCTGTTTGAAAGAGAAAAGCTTACTTTCACAGCCCAGCCATCTCTCCTGGTACAGCATGAACCCTGCACGAGCTCCCATTTATGACTCTGTGTGTGTATACCTGTACGTGTGCCCCTGCAGCCCACAGAACGGTCCTTTGCCTAATGATTTTCAGGCCTCACTTGCATGCCTTCCTGCTTCTCCACTGTAGGGTAGGAGGGAATATGGACAGGTTCATGTGCTTCTGCTCAGGTCTCCTTGCTGTAGCTTGAGCTGTTTGTGCTGCCAACCGGCTCTGCTAGGCCCCTGGAAACCTCCTCCTTAGGCAGCGAATGTCAGTCTGAAACATTTCCTACAAACTGAGTTTGCTCTCAGCCAGGCCAGGCTGCTTTCTCATTAAGGACAGAAAAGCGTGATTTCACAGACGTTGCTGTGGCTGGGGAGCATCAGCATCAGCTGATTTTCTCACTCTCCGCTATCCATCCTCATCTCAAACACCGGGAACCGCATCTACTTTCAAAGTAGCTCTTCATGTCCTGAGTGCTGCTGCCGCATGTACACATTCCTCCTAGAACAAGCTGAATGTATTGTATAATGATCTCTGATCTAGCTTAAAGTGCCGTCTTTTCCTTCACTGCGTTTTGTCTGTGAGAAGTACGCTGAGTCTTGTGCAGCTGTGTTCTTGCTCTTATTTGGCACAGATCTCTTCTAAGTTTTGCACCCATACCAAGAGTTTCCATCTTCCCTTTGAAATGAGTGATAAATGGGTACAGAGCAGAGGAGCCCAAAGCCTGCACAGATGTGAGTCAGGACTAGGATGAAAATACTAACCTAATAAAAGAGGCTTCTTTGTCTTCCAGTGCATGTGCTGTGAACCAGAAAGAGAAATCCCAAATGGAGAAGGGAAAGGGAGGACAAAGAAATTCAGATTCAGCTGCTGACCCTACTTGTTTTCAGAGCACAGAGTATCTACTGTACTGAACCATAAATCAGGCAATCAGTGAATTCCTGCCCCGTCTCCTCGAGGTCATCTGGAAGTCACCTACAAGCATCTCACACGAAGACATGCGCAATGGCTGACTCCAGCAAGGTGCCAAGCACCTTCTGCTCTGGTCGAGGTTGGGATGCTCGGAATGGTCACCACCACGCACAGCTTGACCCTGCCTTTATTTGATACATTTCTGATTGAGCTGTGTAAACAAAATACAGTCCTCACTCGGAAAAAACACACTATATTTATTACCTAAAAATTAACTGGGGTTACAACAATTGCCATTGTCAGGCATGCCAGCCTTTAGAACAGATCTAGCATTAAATCATGGATGTCTATAGGGAGTTCCCTTGGATCATTTGATCAAATTATGCTCTTAGAAGTACACTTCAAAAATGTCATCCTGGTGGGGGAGGAAAAGAAAGAAAATAAGGCAATGAAATGAATGGAAATTTGGAGAAATGAAATGTTGTCTCATGTATTTTGACATCAGTAGGTTTGCCAGACAGATCAGCTTCAGATTTCAGATACAGCTTAAGCAATATCTGACTTGTGCAAAATAAGCTAGTCCAAAGCACAAGCTACTTGCTATCCATTTTCTTGGCTTTGCCCTCTTGAACCATTTTACAAGTTTATTTACATTATAACAGCTCTGGCCATGCTTCCTCCGTGCTTGAGGTCCTTCCCCGGGCCTTGGGAAGAAAGCTGGCATCTGACAACACGGCCAAGTTCTGGCCATAGAAGTGCTTTAAGTAACAAGGTGGGCAGGCAGCAGCAGCAAAGGGGGAAAAGCTGAGAAGATGGAGAAATGAGAGACTGCTAAAATAATCAGGTATAGACAGCAAGACGAAAGAGCACTGAAATGCCTGAAAGGCTGGGACAGAGAAATCCCACTGCACCTATTGTTTAATCGTTCCCTTGCTTTGCAAACAGCACATTGTAGGCGCCTTTCCTTCACTGACATCTGCTGCTGCATCCTACTACTTTCAACAATAAGACATCAGGCATAACTGGGGGATCCATGGGGTCTTTGGCATCCGCAGAGAGTTATAAAGAAAAGATGTTCTCATTAGGGTTTTGGATCTTAAACTGAGTTTGCTGAACCAGAAGGTGTTCGGTGGTTTTGGTGGTGTTGTTGGGCTTTTTATTTGTGAATGTGACAAATTTGACTGTGAAGCCTAAGAAACATTTTCACAGATTCTTTTGAAACAGGCTCATGGTTTAGTACTGACTGTCTAGCCTCACAGAACATGCTGTGACTTGATTTTGCAGTATTATGATGATATATTACAGCACCAAGTAATAGAGATTGGTGTACTGAACTCAGGTTGGAGAATCTAAACACCCACCCTCTCGTTTGATTTTCCTAAATCTCTTTCTGACCCAAGCATCTAAATATCCTTAGTCTGATCATGTTCCACACCTTGACCATATGGTCCTCTACAAGAGAACAGCATAATTCTAGGCAATTAAGGCACTTGCCCATACCCATTTCATCTGCAGATCTTTGGAAGTGCAAAGAAAACACTGGATGGGGAAGACTTGCTAATGCTGATAGCGCTTTAGATCACTTGATAATCTTTTTCCTATGTTAGTTATTACTGAATGGAAATCAAACGCATGCATGTTAGGGCTAGGAACAGATGGCACTTCTGTTCTGTGAGGAAGAAATAGGGGCAAAGGGGCAGCAAAGTTGAACCTCCCCCCTTCCCTGTCTTACCAGGATTCATTGTGTTGCCCTCCTGTTACAGTTGGCTGTGACTCTTTCTTGTTGTAAAGAGATGTCAGAAGTTAGAGAGAGACAGACGATAACCTTAAATCCTTTACTGCATTTTACCAGGATTCTGAGAAAAAAAAATAAAAAAATAAACGCCAGCTGAGGGAGTTGGAAAATGTCAGTGAGGCATCACACAAAGAACTTGATACATTTGTTGACCTTTCTTCTTCCTCCACCCTTCTCCTCTAAGACGGATTTAGTAGTAGTGGGTGCTTAGAGCTACGAGAGCTTGCTTAAAAATAATTTAGATGCTATTGTCTGTCTGCCACTCGGAAAACATAGCTGTTTCAATGAGCCCCTGCTGAAACGGAAAAAAGAGGGTTTATTGAAATGCCTCCAAAAATGCACCAAAATTTCATTCTTTTCCTTGTCGGCTGAAACCCGTCTTGTTCTTGCCTTTACAGTCTTTTGTTTTATTCTTTTAATTGCACTTTTATGTTCACAGTTTTTTTCATTCTTATCCCCTATTTTATGAATGGCATGTGCGGTATGAAGAGCCAAAGGCAGAGATGAGAGGAGAAGTGTTTTGAACTGACTAATTTGCAGGTAAGAAATAAAGCTCTTGTAAGGTGGTCCCAGGGGTACCTTCGCCACGAACACTGTTTGAAATGACATGTAATCTGGTACATTTCAAAGGCAAAACATTTCCTACTCTAAAGTATCTTCATGAGCCAGGGTTGCTTTACCTGTTTCCAGAGAATAATAAACTCCACTGGGGACAAGAAAACTCATTCCCTCTCTTCTTAAAATTCCTGTTCTTTTTCAAAGGGGCAATTGCAGCCAACAGTTTATTTCTGTCCTATCTTTTGCTCCTCTGATGGCTTATAACTCACTGCTCACTACTAATACATAGCTGAACGCACTTCTGGGTTAAATACCAAGTAACAGAACAGAGCACGTCCCTGTACAACTCCATAAATAATGGTGTGGAACTCTCTTTTTGTTTTTTACAACAGTGGAAAATTTACATCTGGTTCTTACAGACTTCTAAAATTTTAAGCATTTCACCACATATCTTTGATCTGGCAATTTCTTAATAGAAACTGTTCTAGAGAAATCAGTTAACTGACCTTGGTATATTGTATTAATACTCTTTCTCAGCACAATTCAGTGTTTCTAGCCTTGTTGACATACTAAAAGGCTACACAGAAAAGTCCACATTTAATTTGTGAAGGCAGACATTTCAGAAAAGCCTTACATTTAGAATTCTGTCCATATTTCAATGAAGGTTTAACTGGTCTTGC
This sequence comes from Nyctibius grandis, assembly GCF_013368605.1. Classification (NCBI taxonomy): domain Eukaryota; kingdom Metazoa; phylum Chordata; class Aves; order Nyctibiiformes; family Nyctibiidae; genus Nyctibius; species Nyctibius grandis. The sequence continues at coordinate 15,053,237 of NC_090666.1, forward strand.
AAGCTAACACACTTAATCATCATGGAACGGATCCATGTACTATGAGGAATGTTTCTATATGTGTATGATTTAAGCTTATGAAACCCAGTGTCTGTATTGCGTGGTTTTAGAAGCTTTAAAAATGTTTTAAATGGGGAATTTGGCTACAGATAAAATCCAAAGCTTTTGCGAAAATAAACACCGGTGAGTATTAAAAATCTTTTCTATTAATTTCACAGCCATTCTGCCCTAAAGCTTTTAGTTATGAAAAAAGAACCTGACGCTTTGTGAACTCTCTGAATTTACATTGACCACTATTTCAACAGTTACCTGATTTTCTCTATAACTCTACATGGAGAGAAATCAGGGTACAGTGTGTCTACAATAATGATCCTACACACTGCTTTTTAAAAATCAAAAGCTTTAGTTACATTGATTTTCAAAATCCATATGCTTGTGCTCAAATGTACTGGCTCTACATCGTATTTTTTCAAGTGTAGACAACAATGAATAAATTTTGTTACCTGAACAGAGCTACTGAAAGCTCCTGGAAAGCCCAAGCAGAAGCGATGGAGTTGGATGTCCAGAAAAGAGAAATTTCTAAAAGAATGAAAAGCAAAAAGTTCCCTCCTGAACCCAGTAATGATGTGAGACAGCAGACTGGCCGGGATGACTCGCACTGTCAGTTTGCATTACTAGCCTCAGCCTTTTGAAGGACAGATTTTGCACTGTGAGTGACCCTAACATGTGTTGTACTTGGATCTCTACCAAATAGAAGTCATGATAAAATATTATGCCCCATAGATGGGTCTTACACCTTAACTGTTGTTTTCCCCAAGGCTCTGTCAACTGTAATTCTTAATTTATGGGAACTTTGCCTGAATATGACCTAGAACAAAATGTGTCCAGTGTTCACAAAAACTTTCAAAGAAGGTAGTGCTGTTCCCCAGTAGTGTTTATCATCTCCTGGACTGGTCTCCTTACCGATTCCGAACCATCAGATTAGTCTGGACCAGACCCTATTACTAACAATCATAAGAAAACACGGCATTTACCATGAAATAAAAGAAATTTCTACCAAATTAGTTAGCAATACCACTGGTCTTAGATATTCTTACTACTACAACCAGAGAAATAAATGAGGCCTTTCCATCACCGCTGAGTGCTGTCACATGTTTATGCACAGACGGCATTACATCTGGAACACACACTATCCGATGAAAGTTACAGTGCTTGACTCAGACAGCTGCCTGGGCAAATGCTGGCTGCTTTCTGAAATACGAGGTAGCTCTCTGCTCTTCTGCATTTTACTAGTGCAACTCATCAACCTTGCATAAGTATACTTGGGCAACAGATTTGACCCTACTGCGTAGATAGGCTGAAAACTTGCTAACCCTCCTCTGACCAAACCACCTCCTAGTGCCAGCGTAAGGACTTCTGCGGAGCCCCTTGTACCGCCTGTGTGCAATGTTACCTTTAGTGAGACATTAATTTCATTTCTTATTTTTTCTTTAAACAAATCAGCCATATATTTCTAACATATCCACTTCCGTGTGCATTGAAATATTTATATAGGCAATAGGTAGGGATTCCATTAGCAGGAATCAATTGTTCCAGTTCTGGGTTGCTTTTCAGACACAGCACTATTTTGCTAATATAGAATACCTAGCCAGAAAGCAATAGAATAACCTAGCTCAGCTGATTTATTGAAACTATATTTTTGAGGGTTGTTTTTTTTACTTTAGTGACTCATGGAATGTGGTGCCATTTAAACCCTGGGTGTAGAACACATGCTTGTTCGAACACTTCATTTTTTGGCTTGAAGTAGTACCATATATTGTTCTGTTTAGGCAAGAAGTTTGAATTTACCATTGACTCAGGAGAACTTCACAATGTATCGTCTGGGTCAAGGACAGGAAGCTGTAGCAGAAATAGCTATGGAAAAAGCATCAAAAGAAGGCCACTGGGTTACACTTCAAGTAAGTCACAGCTCTTCATTACGTCAGTGCTGCATTGCAGTGTTAAAAACTGAAGCTTTTCAAAATAACATGTGCCTAGATGAAAGAGTACTAAATAGTGATTTAAAACTTCCTTTGTCTTCGCCAGAAGGGAAGCACATAACTTCATCTGTACACGCAAGTATCACTGAATATCACATAAAAAATGAATTGCAACTATCTTGTGTGTAGGGAGTCAACTAACGTATTTTCCCAAGCATATGATATCTGATTTACTAATTTATTATCCATTAAAAAAAATCCTTTAGTAAATAAATGTGTAGCAAAAAGAATTGTTACGCTGTATAATCAGATGAATAGATACAAACAGGGAAGATTGCTGTCATTATGCAGTATATTGTGCTAAACAGATGCACACGATTTTTTTCAAATATTGTGCAATATCAAACTGCTTCTTTATGTCTGGGTTTTTCTTGTATCAATAAAATGTTTCATATTTCAAATCAATAGCTCACTGGGAGGCCTATTTTTTCTTCCCTTCTCCCCCCTCCCTCCCCATCTCTGAATATTTATTTTGTAGCAGAGTGACTTGACACATTAGAGAAATCACTGAAGAAATCCAGGGAAGGAAGTCAGCAGGGTGATTGGTTTTGAGTGTGGGGAACCTGCCCCTCTTCTAAAGAACATCTCATTCCAGGGGGCATTTGGGAAACCTCCTATTAAAATAACTGATAAACCACTACCTGAAGTGCTGCCTGATCACCATGCTGCGCTGGATAAATTTGACCAGGCAAGTAAAACACCACAGAAATAAAACTTTAAAAATGTGACTATTAAACTTCTGATTTTAAAGCCACTTGAAATGGCAAAGTCACTAAAAGCCTTTTCAGGATATGCAATAATAAAGCAGAATGCATTTAATTTCTTAAAGGTTTGTTCACATAACCTAGAGTGAAATAACCGCACATCTATCATCAACAAAAAAAAAAAATACCAAACAAGAAATTACTTCTTTTCATTTTAAAGCATCATGTACAGCTTCTGGTTACAAACACATTTGTGTGCACGGGAAACACAGAATTTTCAGTCACTACAGATAATTACTGTAGCACAGAATAAGAATTTATTTTGGTTAGTCTAGCTTAGTTTGCTTTTTCTTGAAATGCGAGACCACACTTTTCTGTGTCTCTGGAATATCTTTTACATATTCTGAGTACGTCGTGCACCGGAATTAGGTCTTCAGCGGAGGTAAATCAGCGAGGTTCACTATGCCAATTTACATTGCTAAGAATTTGCTCCAAAATGTTTGGATCGTACGTATGAGGAAAGAGTGCTTTGGCTGCTAGGTTATCATATTTTCCTCTGTTCTTTTAAATCTTTGTTTTGGAAGGCTTTTAATAAAAACAAAAGATACACACAAACACAGGTGTATACAGGTAGTAATTATAAGCGATTATCAAAGATATGGTCAAAGAAACCAAGTATCTCTTTGCAATACGTATCTGTACTAAAGAAAGAGCATCCACCTGAATGCTAAGGAACTCACCAATTACAAAAAAAAAAATGTTTTTCGCCTGTCACTCGAACAGTGCGGTCTGAAAAACCTCTGCAAAAATTACAGAGGCTTTTCTTCTTTTCCTCTAGTTTAGAATAACCCCTTCCAGCCATAAAAAAGGGAGAAATTGCCCGCCAGCGGCACGGCAGAAGGCATGTCCCCGTGTCCCCGTGTCCCCACGGCCCCCAGAGTGCTGACGGACGCACAAAGAGAACCGCCGCCCGCCCGGGACACGTTTGTCACCAACTTCTGGCGGCGGCTCGCTCCGCCGGGCCCGCTCCCCGCGGCGGGGCCCGCTGACGGCCCCGCCGGCCCCGGGCGGCCCCTCCGCCCCGCGCCCGCCCGGCGCCACTCGCGGCAGGTGCGCTCGGGGTGTCGCGGCCTGCCGGGCCGCGCCGGGCCGCACCTGCCGGGCGGCTGCGGGGCGTCGCGGCGGGCCGGGCCCCTCCGGCCGGAGGCCAGGCTCTGCCCTGGAGGTCGTAACCCCTTCGCTCCCCCGCGGCAGCCCGCGCTGCGGTGCGAACCCGCGGTACCTGCCGGGCGCCCGCGGCAGCCGCCCGCCCCCGTCCCCGCGGCGGCCGCGCCGCGCCGTGCGGCGGGGGGGTGCCGGGGAGCGGGACGCGGCCGGAGCGGCGGCGCGTTCCCGGAGCCAGAGCGCCCCCTGCCGGCAGCTGCCGCCGCCGCCGCCCGGGCGTACCCTCCGGTTCCGGCCCCGGCCAGGGCCGCGGGGCTGCGGTGCCGGCCGAACCCTCGGGGGTTTCCTCTCGCACACGTTTGTGTTAACGCTAGAGACAGGGCGTACGAGGTTCCCGGTCACAGCCCCAGCCCCACCACTGCCAAACACCCCGTGCCCGCGGGGGAACTTCCTAACCCGCCCCCCACCCCAGAGCCCCCTGCTCAGGCTCCGGTGTCAGCCCCGTTATTACCAGTACAGGAGCCATCGAGCGTTGCTGGAGCCGTGTCAGCAAATCAAGGCACGTACCGCACCTTCTGCCGCAATGTGCACTCGGAGGACAGGGGTGTGACACGGGCAGAACCCAGCGCCGGAGGCGACAGACCTGCGGGGCCGGAGGCGACTCGGCCGGCTGCAGCCACCCTCGGCCGCCTGCCGAGCTGGGGTTTGGTGCCCGGGGAAAGGAAATACAAGCATTGACTGCCATACTTTCTTATTTAAATGCCTGCAGGTACACTACTCTTTTTGAGGAACTACGTCTTAAATAGATTTAGCTGTTTAATAAATCAGCCCCTGATCCGCTGCAGCGGTGACCTCTGATCCCTCATCAAAGCAAAGATTTCTTGTAATGCTGCACCAGCAAGGCTGCGGCCGAGCAGCGACACTTACAGAGTGTCCGTGGACGATAAAACTATTTTGGTAAGAAGGAGGCAAAAAGCCCTCTCCCTTCCATCTCTGCAGGGCAGCTTGTGACCACCACTGCCTGTAGCAGTGGCCTTGCCCAGCGGCCGGAGGGACCCTCACTGAACTCAGCAGTTTGTCGGATGGAGATGGGCGGCAGGTAGCAGGCAGCACCTACATCTCTGCTTCCCAGCCCATGCCGAGTGCGGCCGGGACCATCCTCACCTGAGAACACATTTGCCATCTCATCTCCTCCTTCCCCCCACCCAGCCCTGAGCAAGGCAGGTGCAGAAAGCTCCTAGCGCCACATGCGCGGGCTTCGTACCCACCCTGTCCCTGGGAAAGAGGCACGTCGAAGAGGAAGGCAGGAGTGAAACAGGCCCGTACGTACATGGCAGCAGACCGTGGGCTCCCGTCTTCCCTCTCCTCGGGCGCCAGTGCCCCAGACAGCAGCAGCTCACCTGCCGGCAAGCCCCACACCATCCCGCAGCCGTGGCTCTCTGTCCCCAGCTGCCAGGAGCCTCCCGCTGCGGGGAGGAAGGAGAAGCATCTGAGGAAGGAAGGGGAACAAAAGGACGAGATCAGAAAAAGAAATAAAAGAAGGAAATGTAGTGAATCGTAAAAACAAGAGGAGGAATTTTCCCGGGGGAAGAGGGGAGGAGAGGGAAGTGCCATTTATAAGAGCTTTTTTTTTTCCCCTACAATTTCTGCAGAAATTCTGACAATGCACGTGCCCATTTTCCCTTTCCCATCCCACACAAACCTGTTGTTATTTTACTTTCATTATTTCACTTTGTTGCATTAGAAATGCTGAATCATAAAACGAGGGTTAGTGAAAATGGTATTTATCTTACAGGAAGGAGCCTCGCGTTATTTTAAAGATCCCTGCACTACCGCTGCTGTTATTATTATCATCATCATCATGCATCTTGGCAGGTTGAAAGGTATCTCAGAACAGTAAGAATGCAGCAGTAATTTAACATCCCACAGCAGTACTTTATAAGCATCAAATAACATTTTGAATTTTAAGTCAGTACAAGTGTAAATAAATGGATGTACTCCCACATGTCTGTTGTTTTTAAACTTGTGATAATACTAAAATATTTGCCTCACAGCTTTGAGTTGCAACAGAATTTCAGCTCATACATACACATGCGTGTGATATTGAATTAAACCATTTATCATTCTTTTCCATAAAAGACACGATTTGGCTCTCAGCAAACCATTTGAAACAGAAATTATGATGATGATACTACAGCTCCATTTTATTTTATGGTAGTATATTGATTGTCAAATAGACAATACATGTATTTTTGTAATGGTCTAAAAGAAGATATTCTGCCTTTTTATTTTACAGTCCTTATGCTATTACTCACTTTCATTTCAATAAAGGATGGCATTTTTCAGAGATGCTACCATAAATTGCTTCATTTAATAAGTTGCTACACAGAATAATAATGTTACACCAGAGAGCAGCACTTTGTGATTTGGAAGAAATAATATTTTTCTTTTAAAATATTTCTGTCTCTTTATTTTTAAATTAAAATTATCTCTCTGCTGTTTTCTAACTGAAGAATAACCTGATTATTAGAAATTTTTTTTTTCTTGCAAGCATCAGAACTTGGATGTGACATAAAGAGGCTAATTAAAATGGGGAACAAATTAGATTAATTTCCACGGATATAAAAGTGTTATAAAAGTCTTGTTCTCAACAATAACTCCATAACCAAACAATTTCATTTACGCCCAAGCAGGTTCCTTATTCTGCCTAGCGAGGATTGCCACCAGTGTCTTGGTGACAGGGTTTTTATTATTTCTTTGACAGTTTGATAGGAAGTCAGTGCTTGCTTCTGGGTTTGCACTCTCTTCCAACCCGGATTAGGAAAGTTACCATAAAAATAGGGATGAAATGCTACCTCCCCAAAGCCCCACCCGTTACGGCCGCACGCCAGTGTGGAGGTTGCTTTTGTAACAGCAACCGCAGACAACATGCTCCATATGTTATTAGAGCTGCAATTCAAATACTCAGTCACTGGGAAGGAATCTCCCAAGCTGTGGAAGACAAGGTCAGTCAAAACATAGAGCAGGCTGCAAATTTGTCACAAGACGGTGTGATGCTTCTGGTTTTATGGTTTTTTTTTCTCCTGTGGCCACCAATTTCAATAGAATTAAATATTTTCATACCTGGTTTTTTACAGGGATTCAATCTAAAATTTGTAATGAGGGATCTCTAGTATACATGAGACATAAATATATGCATTATTTTGCGCCACACGGAAAAAAGATCTTACTGGAGTGTTACAATACATTAATAGGGTTGGGCTATTTAGGATCCTTTGTCAGGTTGCAAAATGCCATTATTTGCAAACTACAAGGCAGAATTTGCTTTTCTTCCTAACAGCATGAAAAGCTGCTGCACAGGTCTTCCACTCCTCCATTTCACAGGATAAATCCTTCATATCCTTCATACTATGACACGAAGGCAGAACTGCTTTCATTGCATAAAGCTAAGATACACAAAGTTTATCATTTCCTTTACATTATTGCAGAAGTGGGTGCACAAGACATTTGCCCCATGACAACACGGTATCTCTCAAAGGTGAAGGCAGAGCTAGAGGACACACAGAAAAAAAAAAAAACTTTCACAGAAAAGTAAGGTCAGATATTTTATTCAAACGGCAGCAGAATGCTCCTCACATAAACTGATTTGTTTTCCAGAATATGAGAGACTGGATCTGCTGATATATGAGGTAAGGCATTCTCTTCAAGAACTTAATTTAGGTCTGAAGAGAGGTGTGCTTTGCTTTACTAATCTCAAGGGATTGCATGGGTTTAAACACAGCATCAGTGTAGATGCCAGTAACAGGCCGTTGTGAGTGATACTTGGGGAGCTTTTTTCTGATTTCATTGATTAAAAAATTGTGCTTTCATAAACTGCCTACTCCAAGCATGTAACTCACCTCTGTATATCAAATAATTTGTTTAAATTTGTGTGAAAAAAATTATCATGAAACTGCTCAGGAAATTGAAATACTCTCTCTCTCAAGATACTAGGAAGCAAAACGCAAGGCCTCTGATTACAGTCTGACTCCCGTTTCAGTGCAGACTCGGAGGTAAGATAGGGACATTCTTCTCTTCTGCCATTGCAGAAATTTGGTTCCTCTGTTATAACTGCTAACGGATCTGGTTGCTAGTTACGGTGTGTGTTCACGTGTGTTTTAGGCAATCCATAGGAGAGAAAGGAAATGGCTGTTTGATACCTCAGAGACCCTCTGATGCCAAAAACTAACTCTACTTCATATAGATCCCCGCTTGATAAGGCACATGGTTCAGATCGTGTTAAATGACAAACATGTTCAAAGACGTGTATGTGGCATCTGACTATTAGGAGATGGCCATTAACTGCGAGTAAAGGTACAGTAAGAGTAACACCCAAGTCCTGATCTCACTGTGCGCCTAGTAAGTGCAGTGAAGCTAGGTAAAAAGGACATGAGTAACTCATCACACACCTTTGGCATTTTTTTTGTAATAATATGTCTCTCAATGCCAACAAAGTGCTGAATAGCAACATGTAATGCTCTTAACCATGCAGGGCCAAATTTTCATAATATCTAGCAATCTCAAACAGCAATGTACCTGCTGCACTAACATTTACCATAAGTTCAAATCACGGAATTGGGCAACAAAGTAGCTTTGTAGGCATCGCTAGCAATTTACACAATCGTGGCATATGCATGCACAGCTGTAGTTAATGCACACTGCTCCAAGACTAGGTACTGAAAATCTAATTCATAGGGCTATTTTTTTAAAGGGACCTCCTTTTTCAACACCTAGAATTACCCTCCTTTCAATCTTTAATTCAGAGTAACAAAACATGGGCACTCAAATAGCCATTAGAGCAAGCAAGCCAGCAGAATGGTAGCTTGATTGCGTGTACAATTTTCTGTGGGATATCTGAAAGCAAGTTAGTAATTTGGCCCTTATCATTTTCTCCCTGTACATATGCGTAGGTGGGTGCTTCTCTGCATATGTGTATGAATTACTATATCATATAATTACTTAATGCAATTAGAGTGAATTTAAGAAATACAGAAAACCCAGAACCCACACTCTTGTTTTTCTGACCATTTCCCCCTTTTAAAAAATAAATGACTCACCCCAGTTGCAAGAGCCAAGATATTCTTTACACTTGACGATTTAGCTACCTTATGTGTTTTTACTGGGGAAAAAAAAGCCCTCTATCATTTATTATGTCATCTTATCACAGTCTCTTTGTGAGACGCAAATAGCACGCTAATGTTTTCTTTTGTTAGGGTGAGTTGGCAATCTCCTCAGAGATGGAGCAACTACAGACAGCTTTTTTTTTGATAATCTTCCTGACACTTGGATAAGACTGGCTTATCCATCAACATACAGTTGCTCAGTGGTAAGTCGCATGCCAACAGTCAATCAGAAAGGATGGTGCTTCTCGTCCATCATAAAAAATAGAATAGAAACTAAAGAAATTTTTTGGCAAATATGTTACACTCTTATGTAATTCAGAATAGCTTTTTATCATAAACTGATATTCCCAGTGTTATGAAAAGCAGAAAGCGCCTTGCATTTACCTTGCCAATTACTGCAGACTTTGAAAGATCTCTCTAAAATTTGCATTCCCACTTCTTGCTTGCCTGTTTTTTTTCTCCAGCTGCGTGTGCCAATCAAATAGGTTTGACACGTGCTGTAGCACATAGTATCTCCTACTCAGAAGAATAAGCTTGGTTTCTTGTGTCTTTTGGGATCAGAATTTGTACCAATAGAAAGGTACTGCATCTGGGCAAGAACAACCCCATGTACCAGTACAAGTTGGGGGCAGACCTGTTGGAGACCAGCATAGGGGAAAGGGACCTGGGGGTCCTAGTGGACAGCAGGATGACCATGAGCCAGCAGTGTGCCCTTGTGGCCAAGAAGGCCAATGGCATCCTGGGGTGTATTAGAAGGGGTGTGGTCAGCAGGTCGAGAGAGGTTCTCCTCCCCCTCTACTCTGCCCTGGTGAGGCCACATCTGGAATATTGTGTCCAGTTCTGGGCCCCTCAGTTCAAGGACAGGGAACTGCTAGAGAGAGTCCAGCACAGAGCCACGAAGATGATTAAGGGAGTGGAACATCTCCCTTATGAGGAGAGGCTGAGGGAGCTGCATCTCTTTAGCTTGGAGAAGAGGAGACTGAGGGGTGACCTCATTAATGTTTCTAAATATGTAAAGGGCAAGTGTCATGAGGATGGAGCCAGGCTCTTCTCAGTGACATCCCTTGACAGGACAAGGGGCAATGGGTGCAAGCTGGAACACAGGAGGTTCCACATAAATATGAGGAAAAACTTCTTTACAGTGAGGGTGACCAAACACTGGAACAGGCTGCCCAGAGCGGTTGTGGAGTCTCCTTCTCTGGAGACATTCAAAACCCGCCTGGACGCTTCCTGTGTGATATGGTCTAGGCAATCCTGCCCCGGCAGGGGGATTGGACTAGATGATCTTTCGAGGTCCCTTCCAATCCCTAACATTCTGTGATTCTGTGTGATTCTGTGAGCTCAGGGGTGAAATGGTCACCAGAAGGAGGAGCAATTAATAAAGCAGCTTGCATTAAGAACTTAGAGAACTAAGTTTCAGAGCAAGTAGTGAGGACATCATGTTTCTGATCATCTTAATTGAACTCATTTTAAGATGTGTCCATCTACCTACTCTCCATGGCTGTCTTGTAATACCAAAAGTGAAACTGAGAACACAAAGTGAAAAGCCATCCAATGCTGGCAAATTATTTATTTGCTGACATACATTAAATTCTCCTCGGGAGCCTCCTGAGTAAGGCAAAGAGCTGCTGGCTGATAGAGCTAACCAGGACTGCAGAACTGACCAAAGGACAGGAAAGCTCTGCCTAGCAAAGACAGGTAGCGCTAGAAGGCAAAGCAAGCCCACACTTCTGAGATCAGTTCAGACTTCTGAGAGATCAAGAGAGGAAGAAGAAATCTTGTTCAGCAAAGGAGACAGTGAGAGAAGCACCAGAGGTACATTATGGTGAAGATCAATCAGAGCTTTACGGAATTAAACGCTCTTTTAGCTTCCCTTGATGGAAAACTAAAGCACCATAGAGATACTGTGATGTCTGTGATAAATATATGTCCTGAAGACAGAAAGCGTTGCCTAGGGGATATAATGCAGTAATGCTAAATTACAAGCTGTTTTCCTGAAGGACAACACAGCTGCTTTCTTTAAAAAAGTGTATGGGGGAGTCAAGCTGGACCTTGTATTTATGTTTGGAGAAAAGAGGGTAAAAGTACCCACTGATTATATAAAAGCTGTCTTGCAGAACTAGTGGGATTTGAGGTGACAGATTATCTTTTGCCATCAGGTGCAAAAATGCAGTGAGTCACTAGGGAGCAGCAACATTGCCAGGAGATGCTGTGTTATGCAGCTGGGCTCCAAGACAGCCTCCCTGCTGGAACAGAGTGTGTGTGGGGAGACTGGGAGCAGGTGAAAGGGAGGCCTGTCATGGGCACCAGAGAGGTTACGCATGGACATGACTACTGGAGTGGCCAGTTCTGTTTGGCCATCAGTCCCTTGGGTCTGGAGAGACGAAAAAAAAAACCAACAGAGACTGAAAACAAAACAAAACTTGAATCACTGTCACATCTAAAAAGCCCATAGTAATTGTTGTCAGTAGCAGGAGCCGTGAGCTTCCTGCAGGGAAGGACGTCCTCTCTATACCACCCTGTTATTCACACTGCAAAGCATGAGAAGGCCTCAGTCATCCTGTTAGTTCTATCCTCCCTGTTTTATAAATCCTTCTGTCTCTTATGTACCTACCTGACATGCCACTGTCTGAGACATCAGATAAAAACCTTTGATTTCTAAGCAGATGCCATTTCAAAGCATGGTGAGAGAAGGGTGAGTAGGTGAAGGGAAAAAATCTGAATACATATACAGTTTAAGCGTCATGGGCTCATCAAATGTGTTAGAAAGAGCAAATGCAAGTGATTAAATTAAGGAGATGATGTCGGAACACCTAATAATCTCACGTCTTCAGTTTGTCTTCAGGATCCTTTTCTACATCTCTGAAATGAACATGAATTCTGTTAATGCTTCCCTTTATAAGCTGGCCCTGTATGTCACCTAGTGTTCCACATTTCTGTGTAGGAGTCGCCTCTTGCCCCTGAACCAGCAGTCTCCTGTCTCTGGGTTAGAGACAGTCAACTATCCCCAGGGCACAAGATGTGTGTAGCATTTCTTAATAGCAGCTTGTTAGGAAGTAAGAAGCAACACTGAATAGCACCAAAAAAAGACAACCTCAGCTAGAAAGGTGGGGACATGATGCCAGTGATGTTAAATGGGGTAAAAGGAAAAAAAACCAAGCTGATGCTTTCTTTTTTTCAGGCCACAGAAATTCAGAGAAAAATCCAACAGACAGGGAAAAAGAGTGTGGATGGAAGAGAAAGATTGGAAGCTTGTGTCAGCTTGTGTCACAGGTCACCCAGCTTTCTGGAAATCTGCAAAAGACCAACAGTGGGACATCTTAACAGAGGCAAATATGTTTGGGTTCTGGGCTGTGACTGCATTGGCAGGCAACGGCTGGAGCAGGCTGAGGTGACAGCAGCAGTGCGGGAGGATTTGAAAGGAGACTTTACATGCAGAGGGGATGAAGTGCAGATGCTTGTAAGGAGCGGAGGGTAGCGGGGGGGCAGGAAGTCACAAAACATAGGAGCTGCCAGAAGAGGGGATGTTCGTCCCCCCTTTGGAAGATATCCATAATGCACAGATACAGGCTTAGAAACTATTCCATGAAAGCTCAGGGTTATAGCACTGACTCCCTTGCAGGCTAGAAAAATACATGCTTGAAAGGAAAAGGCCTTCATGGTAGGAGGGTTTGTTATTTGGGGTTTTTAACTGACAGAATCCGCTGCTGACTTGTAAGGTGGGGAGGTATTAACTCCTGAGAAGGAGGAACAAAAGGCAGGGATTGCAATCCTGCGAGAAAAAAGCAAGGAGCATTGCAAGTAGAGGTGGGCTGGTCCAGAGGGGGGGTAAGGATATTCATCAAGTGGTCTGAGATGAAACATGCTGTGTGTTCGCAAAGGTGCCTGTCAGTCAAGTGGGGGAGCAACATTATGACAACCTCTCTTCCAGGAGCAGCAAAGACCAAGATTCTTCCCCTACGAAGCTAGTCAAGAAATTACTGAAATGGTTGTTTTAACAATCAAAGCTAACTGGGAGAGAACAAAAGAACTCCAGATGCATGTACATACACATCCATCCGTCTGTCCATGTCCTCCTATGGCCTCCGATGAGCCAACTTCCACTTAAAGAAAGCCCCTTACATTGGTGAGAAAACAGGCAGCAAATTATTTTGCTGCTGTAAAACTTGAAATGCTCTAGGTCTCAGGGAGGAGTGTGAAATGGGTGTAACTTGCATGAAAATTTCTGAGTACCGTTAAGTGTAATGCACATGGAATAGCAGAAAAGAGGTTAAATTTCTTTTGAAGGAGCCACTCTTCTTTCCTGAATACCAACTTGCTGTCTTACTGCCCAGCTCTCGAAGTACAGCTGCTGCCGTGGTTCCTGGAGACAGGTGGGCTCAGGTTCCAGAGGGGCTGTTGTGAAAGCCCACAAGCACACAATATTACTGCACTTGCTGCTATTCGCTTGTCAGTACTTAATCAATTAACAAATACAAATGCAGAGCTGTGCTGAAATCAAAATAGATACTTTGGTATGGAAAAAACTTAATATGAGGAAGTTGCTTCTTAAACAGAGAGGAATTTGTTGTTCAGCTGCACTCAAAACACAAGAAAAGGGAAAAAAAAAACATTAATGTGTGCCAGGGCAAAAGTACCACTGTCTTGGCAAGGAAAAGAAACATTTGCAAACTTCCGAGTTTGTATTCAAACAATGGACAAGAAAATGAACTAGAAAAACTGCTTGATGGGTTGCCGAGAAGAACCCTCCTCCACCCCTACGCACACTGATTTTTGTGTTTTCTTACACCCGGATAAGATGGATTGGTGGTACAACAAATAATATCTGACACACAAGTTATACAAAAAACATCGTATCAAGAACAGAATTCAAAATGGGCTGAACTGCTTGAATTCAAAGGCAATCAGATACGTGGCAAAAATATAAACAACTACCCCATTCCTTTCTCCCAGAAGATGTTAGACACTGAAAGCAAAACTCTATCATCAGCTTTTTCACACAGTTGCTATCCCAGTATAGGCTGATACAATGTAAAAAAATCAAAACACTAAAACCAAACCAAGCCCTGAATCCCATGTTGAATATCAAGGTGAGAAGAAATCTTAAGTCTGGCTGTCACACATCTGAAGTAACAGGCTTTCCAGTGTCCTCTATGGTCATTTTCCCTGTGGCTGTGAGCTTTAGTAAATTACCCTTAATCCTTCATCACAAGTCTACCCTTTTTCAGTTTTATGCCAAGTTCCTAGTAGGCAACTTCTCAAATTGCCATTAACGTTTGGAGATTTCTTCACATATTGCAGATGAGGGTCAGAATTCCCCATTGCTAAGCTATTCGTTTGTATTTCCTTTCAATCCTTCTCCTACACAAAACAAATACCTAAATATTATCTGTGTCAAAGTAAGTATTTTAAAACGTATATACTTCACTCGGGGCTGGTGGGAGGGCTGGGCTGCAATCGTTTGCAGTCCAGTAGCTTCCCAGTACTGGATCCTTCCCAGCACGCAGGTGCCCAGTCAGAGCGTGTGTGCCCACACGCAGCACCCCAGGTGCACAGCGCACCCAGGTCCTTCCCAGCGCCTGTGATTCCTGACCACCTGCTCCCGGTTTGCTTCCAAACACTTTTAAAGCAAGAGCACCCTGTTCAAATCCTCAGTGTTTCAGCATTTGCTATGCAGTACATTCTATTAGCGAACAGTTTCACTGCAGGTTAAAATTCTCAGACGCAGATCATACAATGAGCTGAGAAGTATTGGCTGGGGAAAAAAAAAAAAGCCTGTCGTACATAGCAGGACTACCGGTAATGTGCAGTATATTACACTCCAGCAATAATGATTAATATCAAAGCTAAACAGGAATGATTTGTACAGTTGCGACAAGTAGAATAAAATATGTATTTTAACTAAATCAGTTTTTAGGAAACCAGGCACAGGTTAATCCTTTATAAATATGTTCACAGAGTACATTAGACACCAGCCCGCCTACATGAAATGAATGCAGCACACACTCTGATGTATTACAGAGGCAGGATAAATGAGGGAACTCTTCTGTGTTTGATCTGGTTCTGCTCT
The DNA here is from genome assembly GCF_013368605.1 of Nyctibius grandis. Taxonomy (NCBI): domain Eukaryota; kingdom Metazoa; phylum Chordata; class Aves; order Nyctibiiformes; family Nyctibiidae; genus Nyctibius; species Nyctibius grandis. Next base: position 15,068,376 of record NC_090666.1, read on the forward strand.
GTAATTCAGAGATACTGGAGATGGGTGGCAAGTTTCTCATTGATCCCAAAAGAAGCAATACCGTTGAATCCTATGAAATGTAGGCTTTGTAGAGGATTGGAGGCTATGCACGAAGGACATTGTAGCTTTAGGGGCATATTCTCTTCTCGGGTATGTGTGTAACCAGCATTCACAAGAGTCATACACATCCTGGGGAAACTAGACCCTGTAGCTTAACAATAGTGAAAATGCATATCTAGCTCCACAGGCAATTATTTCACTCTCACTGCTACATCTGCATCCATTTATCAAAGGATAGATTTCTAGCAGATAATAAATGAATGTCTTGAGAATTTTGAAATAATGCTAAATTTGACACACATCAGCATTTAAAAATGCAGCAAAGTGCAGTTAGAGAATCAATCCAAGTCTAAGATATTTTAGATAGAAAACACAGGGTTAGCACATAGATTTGGGAATAATAAATGCCAGGGTTTTTTCCCCCAATTCTTTCCAGCTTTTTAAACCACTTACACCAGTTCTTGCTTCTCTGAACTGTATTTTGCATATGGTGGAGGTGTTAATGCACAATTACTGCACAACGGGGTTGTGAATTTTAGTTAATGAATGCTTTTAAAGGCACAATGAAATCCTCAGATGAAAGGCAACAAAGTGCAAAGTATTATTATAGCCTAGCCTAAGTTTTACTGAGAGCATTCTTATACACGATGGACGCAGCATAAATATGTATTATGGATGATAACCTCCCTGTAAAGCCTAATTCCCACTCCTGAGGCTGCCAGAGGCAAGGGGTGGCAGTCTTATAAGACTTAATAAAGTCTCATAATGTTTTCATCCGATTCCTACCCCCAGGAGGTAGAAGAGGACCCCTGTATACATTCTGAATCCTTAATGAATAGCATGGCCATCCCGGCATATCACGTGCAGAATTAGATCACAAGGACTGCAGACCAAGATGGTTCAGTGAACACTTAAAGGCAGAGGCAAATATAGGGAGCACAGCAAATGCTGTAGTTCCAGTCACAGCAGTGTGGCATACAGTGAGTTGATTTGTGTAATTGTATGCTATCTATGGAAGAGGTAAGCAAAGGGACAGAAATCTGCTTCTCATTTTCCTTGATAATTTTTCTAAAATCCAAGGAATTGTTTGTGCGTGATAACAAAAACGAACAATTAAGATGGTCTGTATTTTGCAAAGGTGAGAAAGGGATAGCTGCCAATAGGATGTGGATGAAAGCTCCAGTAACCCATTTGGAAAAGATCTAGCACCAGAATAATTGTACAACAGCTTACCAGGGTGAGAGAGGACAGGATCTGCTGGTCTGAACGATGGTTTGATCTGTTACGATGGGAGTGAAGTCTTCAGTTTGACAAATATTATTCTGCCTCCTGGGTCTGCAAGAGCTAACATTGTTCTAAAGGCGGCATCCCTCTGATCAGCTGCCCTGTTTCACTGATCATAGTCTAAGTGATCTGTAGCCTCCTTCTTTTTTCTGCCTCTGTTCAGAGAAAAGATTGCAGCTTCATTTTGGTTATTATTTGCATGTTTTTGTTAACAGTTTACTCTCAGCAGCTTCTGATTTAACCTTACGTGTTCTGAAGTTCAGGAAAATACTAAAAAGAGAATTTTTAGATCGGCACCTCATATTTTCAAAGTAATAGCAGGCACCTCACGCATACATCTTCATGCTCCACCCTTTTGGTAAATGTATTCTAACACTCTTAACTTACCTGCTTTAAAAGGACTGGCATGTTGAACCAGCTGGCCTTTTTCCACTGCTATAGCTTTTCATGTTATATCTGCTGCTCCAATTTCTGTATTTTCCCTGCATTTTGCAAGACAAAATGCAGAAGTTTAAAGGCTCATAATGTTTATGTGACAAAATCTTACTGCTAAGTACAGTACTACTGATGGATTAGTTTAATGCAATAGCATAATGTAATTTAATTATAGTAATAGTGCACAGCAACAATCTTACTGCTTATATCAGATTGTGAGACATTCTCTCTTAAAAGCTTCAACATTATTATTTAGTTTTTAGGTTTAGTTCCACAGTATCTCCCCCTCTTCTACACACATTAAATTAATTTCATAGGTGTCGAAGAAGAAACATTAGGTAAATTGCTGCCATTTTGTCACTGTAAGATTCCATAAGAATTCACAGTACTAACTGAAAACCTATTTTGCATCATGAGACAATAGCCACCCAGCCTGTGGTGAAAGCTTGTAGCCTTCTGGGCATAAGTCCTCAGACCCACATGCTGCAGTTTAAAAAAAAACAACCAAACAAAAAAAATGCCCAAGCAAAAAAAAAAGGGGGATCATTCCACCAAGTCTACCTTTTGTATTTACCTGAGAGCTTTTAATGTAGATTGATCTGAACTCCTGTGCCAGCCATGAACTACTACTAGATTCATATAAACTATTGTAGTTCAGAGCTCCAGCTTTTTCAGCCCACAGCTTCCACTGATTTCAGCATTGGCTGACAGCAGTTCAGAAAATGCAACCCACAATAACTCCTATTTCTAAAGTGTTTTCTATCTGAAGACCACAGAATTTTCTATCAGTGTTAGTTTAGCCTCACAACAGCTCCAGAAAGACAGAAAAATGCATCTTCAGCCAGCACAGCTGTATGCAAAGTGAACATCTGTCCATTGCCAAATTCAGTTTAGCTAATAATAAAAAACCCACACTTTATTTTCTCTTCCAGACAGGACCAGACTGCAAGGGAAAGCCTGGAGAGGATTTCCATGCTTTAAAAAGGGAAACAGGGAGAGACTGAATTTCCTAAGGTCACTGAGGAAACGCGTGGCAGTGCTAGGAAAAGAACCCAGCATGCGAGCAGCCAAGATACCATCTTCACAGCCAAAAATGGATGGGTTTTCTCTGCAGCGTGACTGCATTAGCTCTGTCATGGGGACACAACAGCACAGACAGAGCAGGCTCTGTGGATTTTGTGGCAATGAAGTTAGATTAAGGTTAATTTCTGGTTGGCAGAGAGACGTCTTTTTGTAATTGCATCGCGGCAAAAGCTCTTCTTGCCTTATTTCAATAACAAGCAGCTAGGTAACATGAATTAGCTAAATCACTGCAAACCACTGCTTTTTATAGGGGGTAATGAAGGTGTACAATTTTTCTTGAAACTATGGAAACTGCAAAATAGTCCTGCTGGATGCTGACCTGTTGCTGTTCATTTACTAGCTCGCCCAAGGTTTTGTAAGACTCAATTGTACATATTTTTCAGTGTATACACTTATTCAGGTGCAAGGCTAAAGCCACAAAGGGTCTTGGGCTCAGTACTGCAATGCTTGACTCTTAGGGGCTCTTTCAGCTTAAGAAACCTGTAGCTCCACAAAAGCCAGCATCTCCGCACAGCATCTCCACACAGAAGATGCTGTGCAAGGGACCTACATTTCTGCTTCTTTCAAGGGGTTTGGAAGATGACTTAAGGGTGAATGGACGCATTTCTCCCCCCTTCAACTTCACAACATGTATGAGCGTGTGGAAGTAACCATGCCCAGTGGTCCTTTTTAGTGCAACATGCCAGCATAAGGAAGAGATAAATTGTGCTAGATTTCCCCATGCCTTTTCAAGCCTCAACAGTATACTTAAGAGCAGTTCTGCGCTGTGAGAGATTAAAATTCACAGCATTTGATTTTGGGTAGATGTTTGAACCTAGGATCAATCTTTTGCAGAAAATACTTGCTAAAAGCTAGCCTATTCACTGTTTTACAATACCAAGGCCACCTGTCAAATCTATGGCACCTTTGCAAGCTACAGAAAGAAGCATATTTATATGCCAATTCACTTGTGCATTAATTTTAGCATGCAGCAGAACCCCTTTCTCTAGCCAGCCTCTGCTACTGCAGCAACACCCTGTACTCAGCAGAAATCTGGGCTTCTGACAGAAGTGGCACCATTTTTACACCTTTATGCCTTGGTGTTATTCATACTGTGTACCATTTGCTACCAAAAGCCTCTGCATTCCTTAAAGCTTTGTCTCAGAAGAAGAAAGAAATCCGGGTCAAACTTCCTGCATCAAAGCAAGCTGGTGGGGGATTTCAACCTTTGTCTTAGCTCCACATCTTAGGTGACTGTTCTGAAGATTTAAGGGCACTAAGAAAACATTGTCCTCTTTGCTGTGTTTTGCATGAAACTTTATAACAACTAGAAAGCAAGAAGTTGTTCCTAGCCTAAGATCTACTACAGTAAATTAGGTCACCTCAGCTGCTTTTGTAGACAAGACGATGTACATAGGGCAAAGAAGTCTCTTCCTCCCATTGATAACATTGTTCCCTTGCCTATACGTGTTGGTTTGGAAATGAACCTAGAGTCACCGTCTATTTAAAGTGAAACTCCTGAGTCTCTCTGCTACGTCTTTTTTTTTTTTTTTTTAACCATTCACGTGCAATGAACAACTTCCGTGCTGCTGTGAGCTTGACTCCTAGCCTCAAGATCTCACCCTCCCTAGTGTTGTCTGGATATCAGGTTTTTCAACCCCCAGTCCTTCCTCACAGGTAGGAAGCACATCACAACTCATTAGTAATTTACTGCTACAGTAATTTTTATAATTACTGCCAGGAGGCCTCATTAAATTTGATCTAATGAATAAATATTGTATTTTTCAACGTGATTACCAGAACAGCTTAAGCCGAGTGCCATAAACAATTATTTTCTTCAATACGCAGTATGTCACTGAGTATTGATTTTTATTTTGTAAAGAATTTACTGTATTCCTATCCATGGCTAGTAAGTAATAAATAGCCAGCCCTCTGAAGTGTCAATTGCCACGGAGCAGATGGCAAAACAGAAATTGGGGTATCTGTTGCAAAAAGTAAAATAATGCATGTTAGCGAAGATAAAGGGTTTGTCTGGACGTCAAGGAGGAGTGCTCCAATGTGAGTCTCTCTCCTAGCCCTCAAGAAAGCAGCCTGCTTTAGTCTAGTGTCTTCGATTTGTAAGTCAGTGATACCAAAATATTTAGGATGTATTAGGATACAACAAAGCATTTTATCTCAGAGAGCTAACACATAAACAAACAACAATGCTTTATGTTTCATTTGCTTTTTAGATCAATTGATCAGACGAAACATTCTTTTAACAGGTTTAAGAAAAATACAGAAATATGTAACATGCTGAATGTGAACCTACAGTTCAAACCAAGACTGCAAATTAGATTTACTTTCCAGCATCATTTACACCTTTTTCAGCAATTGCAGACTTCAGCATACAAACCTCTTTGAACTGTAACAAAAGGCATGCATTGGCAATGTCTTAGGATATACATCAGAGGAGTTCAGCATCAGAAGAAAACCCTTGAAATTTCCATCATCTAAGAATGTTTTCTGCACTTTCAGCTATATGGTACCACATTAGATAGAACCAATTCCATAGCTCAAGTAGCTACTTAAATAATTTTAAAGTAAATTTATCTACAAACAGCGCTGCTGGCCTGTGCCATCAGTTTTTTTGTTTAAGCAAGTCTTTCATTTAGGGCAAGAGAAAAAGGTGTTTAGGCAAACCCAGGGTCACTGAGGGCAATTCATATACCTGAAAGGATTTTTTCCTATTTAATGGACATTTTTGAATGAGCTGCATTTTCTCCCTGGGTTGTTTAGTTCAAGGAAACCTGCGTAGTCTTGAGATTGTTAGCTCATTATCTCCCACTCAGTTTCCTTGCTGTGGCCAAACTGTGATCAGCCTCCACCAAATTTCACTGGAATGAGTACAGTGCAGTTACTGATTTGTAACTGTATGTCATCAGAGCAGCCTCTCTGACTTTCACCAACATGCAACTTTTCCCCCTTACACATTACCTCCAAGTAAACTGTAGGGAATTAACTCTACATAGGACCTTAGGACTAGATCACCTTAGCTGCTTCTTCACTCCATAGCGTCTGTATTCATGACACTTAACATTTGCTCGCATAAGGTCCCTTTAGTACCTGGCTTTCTGTTGTGAGAGATGTGGAGAAACCTCAGTCTCACCAACACTGGTTGACAAATATCTGTGCTTCCAGACACACTGTCAAACAAAACATAACCCCCTTCATCTCCCTAGTGGTGGGATTTGCTGAATGATCCTCACACAAAGAGCAACTACAAAACAGCTTCTCTTCCTCCTTTGTATCTTTGGTGCTCCATGTCCCAGAAACGCTAACCCCAGCACTGCAGAGCTCAGTACAGCTACAGGTAGAAGTAATAGTAACAGTGCCCTGCGCTACTGTGGTCTGACACCTTCAGTACCTCTCTTCCACTCCAATGACTTTATTTTCTGAAGGATAACGTTAACATGGTTTAGGTGCCAGGCAAACACAAATGCTGCTCAGAAATCGATGCAGAAAGAGGTTTAGGTGTTTTTAACTGTGGGGAGGAGTTGAGTGCTTTGTACAAACTAAGCCACTTATTATAGGGACTTCTGAGAATCCCTTTTACAAAATCCATGTCTTCTTGCATGTTGTACAGCAAGCTGTGGCATACTGGGAGGAAGAAGGGCACTCCAGCAAGGCTGGATGTTGCACTAGATAGCAGGGAACCCTAAGATCTGTCAGGAATCACATCTCCTTGTGGATCCCAACATGTTAAAAGTATAACATGGTATCCATACAGGGAAAAACAGAAGCTAAATTTCAGCAGTCAGGCTTAATTAGCAAGTTAGCTAAGTCTGATATCAGCCAAACTGTTCATCTCATCCCTAACTTTTCCTCAGAAGTGAAAAAAAAAATCAGATGCTAAACATGAGCTTTTGGAAATGGGAAAAACAGGTAGGAAGAAAGAAAATGGTACCTAATCGATTGCAATACTCTCAACTCCCTTGTTTCAGCTATAATGCATAATACACTTAACAGCAAGTATGTCTAAGAAATAGACTAACTCTGCTTGCAAGGAGAAAGGGTGTATATCTCCAGTGTGTGCTTAGAAGGTGCACAGAAAAAAAAAGCATTATTCCTTGCTGTGGGTAAGTCTGCATGTCTTGATGAAAATTAATTGTAATCATGTTAAGAACATTCAATTGTTAATTTTTTCTCAGGCAGGCTTTAGCTATGTGGGTGAATGGGGTTTTGGTCTTACACCCGCAGAAGGAGTGACTTGTTTAAGATCATACCAGAAGGCTTTGACAGAACACTGTATCAGTATGCTACAATGGGCACATAGGTACCATATATATACTGGTATATTTTTATTTACTGGAGGTACTCTTCACAGCTTTGTAGTGCAGATGCTGTTTTCTAGCCACAGCAACCATTTAAAAACTAGGAGCTACTTCTTCCAGAGAAAACTGGGATTATATCAAAGCAGTTCAGTTCCTCACAACAAAACTCTGTGCTTGGTTTCCAATACCAAAACTGTAACATCGCAACTTTTTCATAAGAATTAAATGGAAACAGAAATAAAGGGGGAAGAAAAAGCTTTTAGAGCGTTAACTCTCCACGGCAGGAGGAAGCCAGCATGGGCATTGAGCTCGGCACACTCATCCCCTTCTCCCTGCTGAAAGGGACACAAAAAGAACTCTGGATAAGCATTTATTTTTCTGCTAATGTGAAAGTTTTCTTTTAAAGAGGAAGCAGATTGAACAGAGTACGAGAAAAGAATTTGACTCTGGCTTATTTCCAAAGGTTTTTTTTTCCCCGATGATTCACTGTTATCACTTGTATTCACATTACAACCAGCCTCAAAAAGAAATACCCAAAACCAAAACCAACCCCCTCCCTACACCCAACAACAAAAAACCCACACCACAAAAGCACTAAGAAATAGGATCTTTCCTACTGCTAAATTCTGCTAATAAGCTATATAAGAAGAGAACCACGTAAGATAAGAGTGCCTATGTTCATTCGCATTTGAGGAGTAACATAGCTAAGCCTCTAGATCTGGAACTTTAGAGCACATCTAAAGATGGTGAATCTCCAAGGTATTAAACAAAATGGTCGACACTGATTGAACTTCTTGTTTTACTTCATCTATATAATAATAGAAAGCATCTAAATATCTCTGAAGTCTAAAATGTTTAAATTTTCAGTATAACCTCCCCAATAGTTTTATTTTCAAACAGGAGTTTGGGTATTCAGGGAAGAGACAAAACTGCTAATTCTCTGAAAACATGAACAATAACAATTTTTATATTCGTGGGAGCCCCCTCACCCTCAGCCCTGGTGGCAGTCCATTGTGAATGCCCAGTTTATGTAACAATTCACAAACATACCACTTTTACATGGGCATTCAAGCTAAAAGGAGGTAAAGCAAGGCCAAAAGAAGAAGTGCTGGTAGGATTGCTTTGTTATTGTGTATATGATTAAAAGAAAAGGAGGATGCTTGCCATTGGCTTCTGTTACATCTCTTGACACAACCTAGCACACAGTGTCATTCTCCCTGCCTGCAATGATATCAACAGACAGGTAAGGATATAAAGCTAACTTGAGCCCAAACACAAATCTATAGTTTGAGTAATGTTTTGTTTCCATTTTTCAGGAGATATGTAAGTTTTACCTGCAGACATACTTCAGGGAAAGATTGTATGAGCAGGGCTCAACGCAGCAGGATCTACAGTTCAACTGATTATTTTCCTAGTTCAAGTAATCAGCACAAATACTACTAAAGTACTACTAATAAGAGACAGATGCAATGTCTTCTTACCCATCCTGACGATACCGTGACTTCTGGTTTATTTTCTTCACGTAACAGAGCTGTCTCCCATCCTTGCAACCAGAGCTCAATCAATTTTAGCTGTAAGAAAGCCTGTACCAAACAGCAGCAAGCAGATCATGTTTAATATGACTGTAGCTCTATGTTCTAGACATGTTTTCATACAAATTCAATATCCACAACTTCTTATAAATTCAGTCACAATAGGATTCCCAATTTCCCCCTCACCTCCGTTTCAGGGCTCCTACCACTACCACTGATCATTACATTTTTGGGTTCAAACACACAATTCCCCTCCTGTTTGCCACTCCCACCCCAAAGGGTTTGTGGGTTGACACCCCTCTAGGAGCCCCAGGCTTATTATTTGGAAGAAGGGTGAGACCTGAGCATGAAAACATGATGCTGTCCTCTCTTAACATTTGAAGCCCATATACTCCTGTATATCTATGACACAGCCCAGCATTACCTGGGTGCTGGCGTTTAGGACCCCATATGCTGGCCAGTCTATACCTGACAGAGAAAGCCATATCTTTTTACTCACTTTGTTTTAGTTGCAAGACCAAGAACATGAAAGAACAGCAGGCCCTTTCCAATATCTCCACGCTAGCTTATGCCATTAGCCGTGCAAGAGCTGCACTAGCCAAAAGCCCCAAGAGAACAAACTGGTTTATGCCTGCAGAGGTCAGTGGGTGACTCCCTTGCCAAATGTTTCAGATGCACATTGTGTATTACAGATAAGGTTTCAGAGTCAGCTGTGTTCCCTCACGCTGGAACACTGAAAGCCATTCTTTGTCTAGATGCAACCATTTTGCCCTTTTTGATCCCATTAGCCTACCCAAGCAAATGGTGATGCTGCTTTGTGTTACCATCCCCTTGCTTTTCTCTTCAAAATATGTTTGTAGGTTTCTGGCAGACAAAACAAAGGTATATTAGCCCATAAGATTAGGAAGGGAGAGGGGGTAGTTTCCAAAGCTAATGCCTATTTTTAAAATTTCCATTGCAGCTCCCTACACTAACAACTGGTTAAGCAGCTGAGTGCGTTGCTCTGGAATGTACAGCGTATGCTATTTCATCAGCCTGTGAATCAACCCTCCAATGCTATTTTTGTAACTTGCATATAACGAAAAAAACAGTTTGCTTAATAGGTAAGGAAGACAAAAATCCTTCTCTCAAGTTTTGAAGAGACGTAATGCTTCGTAACATTTGGCTTAGTTAAAAAGCAAGTGAGACAGGGAAAAAGCAAATAACATACATATTAATATATACTAGTCTAAGAGAATCTTCTGATAAGTAAGGTTTTGGCCAATTCCATCAGCAGATACTTTATCACTGTAATGAAAAGTTTACTCACAAGCAAGCTTGGGGTTTTATTTACATATTTAACTTAAAAAAAAAAAAAGCAGCTATCACTTACCCTTCTGGCATAAGTCACTTATCTCAGACTATGACATAGCCACAAATGACCTTCCCACCCCACCTCCCATCACAGGGAACAAAGGTCCAAGGAATTTAAGAGTGTAATTTGCCTATTAGTCTTTTTCAGTATTCTATTTCTAGCAGTTATAAATTATTATACCAGGTTAAAAAAATTAGATGTTATATCAGACCTAGGCACAAGACCACCTGGCCCTTAAACTGAGAGTAGTGAAGGAATATCAAACTCATACAGCCTTTTTCAATAATAAATTAAGAGTCATTCTGCGTCACACATGAGCTTCATTCTTCTGTTCTTCCTTTAACAGCGATACTCTACTTCCATGTATCTTTGTTTTTAAAGCTGACAGAGTTAGGATCTTTTCCTCATGAAGTTTCTTAAATTGCTGCCCATTTGCTGCAGATATAAACCATGAACTCTTTAACTATTTGTCAGCATCAGCAGTACTTAAGTAGCTGTGGTACAGAGGCTTGGGGGAAAAAGGTGTATTGAGACACCTCAAAATCATCACATAAACCGTAAACATACTACACAATTAGACACAAATTTATTCTCACATCACCAGCAGTGTGATGAAAGGTAATGCATCCAAATAAATTCTGAAATTATAATATCCTCCTCATCCTTCTCAGTTCAGGATGTAGGCATCTAGTTTAAGAAAATGTAGACAAAAAAAGCAGAAGGGTAAGCACAGAGCACATGTGCTTTAAGTCTGTATCTGGCCTGAACTCAGCACCTGTATATTTGTACCATCACAAGTTAGTCATCCAGTACCAAACAATTCAGTCCAAGCAGCATGAATATCACAGCAAGCCTGATTCAGGAACACAGGGCTGGGGAGAGAAAGGTGTTCTAGTCCCACTGCTCCCCCAGGTATGACGGGAGCAACTGACTCCTTTACTTTGCAACAAAGGTTTACCCGAAAGGTGGTAAAATCTAAGTACAGCTCTAATGGACTTCTTAAAAACAGTTAAGAGGCAAAAATTCTAACCCAGAAAATTTTTATTTTCAAAATAAAAAAACTTTGTACAGAACATAGTAGATCTGAGTGAATCTAAATACAGCAGTCTCAGTGATATGACGCACAGTCCTTTCACACTCTAGGAAACAAAAGGCAAGCCCAGCAACTGGGGGGGGCCGAAATCGCTCTTAAATGTCAGAACATGTATTTCTAGAGTTCCTTCTTCACAAAATATACCTAGAGGGTAGAGCACTCTCCACCTCAGATTGCACAGCTATTGACACTATAAAAACAGAGAGGACAGATTTTCAATAGGACAGATGATTTATGAAACAGAACTGCAAGTCTGAGACATAAATATCTTTTGTTTCTAAATTCCTCTCTCCTCCCCTCCTACACACACTGATGTAATTCCCAGAAAGGTATAAACTGTGGATCATTCTGTATACACACAGTGCAAATACTGTGCAGGCAGAGAAGTCTAAACCCATGTTTTGTTCTAGTGCTCAATAAAAGCAAGTTGATTCTTCTATTACTCAACAGTACATTTATAACATTGCATTCTAAACCTTATGCAAAGATTATACAGTACTTTCCATAACCAAACACTAAGCACATTTATACACTTCGTGGCTCTCCGGATAAAATTTTCATGGCACCTTCTTTTCTACAGCACTGAGTACGTAAGACCTCATTCACACAGCACATTAAAATTCTTCAGCTCCGTTTCTGCTGTACTCACGTTTCATTAACACCACAGGCGAAATACCCTTCTACAGCCATGCGGAGCCAGATACAGAAATATGGCTGGACTGTTACAGAGGAGACCACAGCATTAACCACATTTTTAAGTGCTCACAACCTGTATGCAACCCATTACATCTCCCTTTTTATTTATTTTTAAAAGCCGTTTTGATGAGGCAACCGTTCTTCATCTGTTACTACAACCAGGGTATCTCCTGAGAACATTATCTATTTACATTTATGCTGCTCTATGCAACTGGAAGAATAACTCACTTTAAGCTGGACTGTAGCTTAGGAAGTCCTTGCTTTTTAGTTCTTTTGAGAGGTAAAAAAAATCAGGCTTCTGATTCCAGTGATTGTTTGTCATTGCCCCTTTTCCTGATAACCAAATTCAGCAAGTTACCATCTTTCATCCACTTGTAGTTGGCCAACAGCCACAGGAACCACTACCCCTCTCTCTGGAGGAATCATTCTTCCCCAGGACCAGTACAGATTCTGCAAAGAAGCAGTTCTGCAGTTGCAGCAAGAGCAGGGAGAAGGGAACCCCCAAAAACAGTAATTTAACAAACGGCACATTCTGTTTTAGACATAATGGTCACTTCACAATGTATACCAGTATGTTCACATCACTGTCACCGCTAGGCAATGTTAGTGCTGGTGCTGTGGAAGCTTTCAGCATTGGCCTCCTCTCATCTGAGCAAAAATACAAAGCACCACCCGCAACAGCTTCTGCTGCATTTTAAGTCACTCAGAGAATCTCCCTTAAAATGGCCAACGTGCACTTTGAGTACTCTATAAAACCAAACATTAGTGCTTAGTGATTGCTCAACCGCAACTCTTAGGGCTTCCTTTTTGAACTTAAGAATGCATTGTTGTTTTAGAGAATTCTTAGCTTCTATTTGATCACTCATGTTCAGTCAGAGCCTGTACTGCAGCAGAAGTTGGCCTGGAGTTGAGCACATACCTTTCCCTGCTCGGTTCTGTTGGGAACAGTGCCCTGAATTTTCAGAACATGAGCATCTTTTTGTGATCAACTTCAAAGCATAAATAAACCTGCAGCACAGGTCACTACATGAATAAAACTAACGGCTTAAAGCCCCATCTCCTTTCAGGAAAAAAAAAAAGTTACTGGCATGAAAGCAACGACTGGTGCTATCTGATTTACAAAGTTGTTTAAAAAAAGAAAAGAATGGACTGTGGGCAAAGACCTTCATTAAACACTTTTCCCAAGTATGATTTGCACTGAGATAAGTGAAAAGTTCTTTATCTTTTACCCAAAAGGGGAGGAAAGGAAGGCACTGGCTTTGTAATCTCATTTGATTAAACAATTCACTGTAGGCAATAATATGACATTGGTGAAAGAGTAGGCAATTTAAAGGCAGTCACAGCTTCAGTCTTCCATTCCAAGTTCTTGTTTCAGACTGAAAGACAAGTAGAAACATGAGTTAGCTTGTAGCAAAACACTGTTTGGAAACTCTTTATAGGCAAATTAGTGGAAGCGCTGACAATAAAGACAGCTGAAGTTGGGCGCCAAAAGACAGAGTGGATATATCACTTGTTTTGGTTAAGAAATAACATGTCAGAAAAATTGCATGGCAAAATCTCAGATTCTAAAGGCAACATGAACTGATCTTGAGATGTACCTGACAAACTGGGATGGGGAAAGCTCTACTCTCCTAGCTTTGAGCTGCTTATCCCACTTTGGGCAGAGCCATGTCACTGACACAATGGCACACTTACCTTTTCAAGTAGGCATGGACATTGTCATATCCATGGTACTTGGCCAGATAGACCAGGACACCTGTAGCACATTGGCCATCTCGCTGTCTGCAGAAGCTACAGTTGCAGATTCCACGACATGGTGGGCACCTCCAGGTCTAGACAAGAGACAGACAACAAGCCTTTTTAACTGAACTAAAATGCCAGACACGATTCATACCTGCAACTTCAAAGAAGGCCCCGGTCTGCACAGAGTTCTGCAGTGAACATCAGCACTGCAGAAGTTGTCCAAATCAGCACAAGAATACAAATTCTTCAGTCTGTAAGGGATTAAACTCTCCTTTGCCTGCCTTGCACATAGCCACAGGAAGCATTCTACTCTGCTCAACTCCTGCACCACTTCCACAGCCCACAACAGCAGCACTTTGTCCACAATACAGTTCCTCTCCATAGGGCATTAAGCATTAATGCAAGGCAAAAAGAGAACACTATTCTGATGCTCAAATACAAGACTATTTTGGCAGCTGCTCTGCTCTCGTAGTTTACTCCTGCAAATAAAGCTACAGAAGCAGTAACTACAACGAGTTCTACATAACACAAGGTTCTGTGATTCAGTTTGAATCAAACCAGGACTGCATTATGTACTACAGCACTGTAAGCAGTTCCCCTGCTAAAATGCTTTTGCTATGAGTAACCAATGCACCTCTCTGCTCAAGTTAAGCACAATAAAGCCAATACTCAAAATTGTCTTACCGGATCCAGCAACGCCGTTCTGACATCTTCCCCATACCTATTGCGGAGGCATGGCCCACAGAATTGGCCCCGTACTCCTACACAATCAGGGTTACGACAATTTGTCTTGGTGTCTATGGTTTTTTGGCGACACTGATGACACGTGGATCCCTAGAACACAGGGAAAGTAGTTCAGGAAACAAGACATTAAAGATGGCTCTTCAGTTAGGGAAATAAAGCATTTAACAAGCAATCTCTTTGGCAGCTAGCAGTGCTTATGCTGAAGCAGAAAGCCACCTTACAAGTTTGAACCAAGACTGTTTTAACATTGCATCTTCAGTGTCTGTTAATCACTTTCCTGGGCTGGTATCACCTAGGTACTACAGTTGTTCCAGGGTGAAAGCAAGCTAACTGGCTTGGTAAAGGCCATTCTATAAATTCACGGAAAGCTAAGAGATGACATTTCAAGATCTCAGGCATACTTGTCCCCAAAATCACATCCTTCCTCTCAGTGAGAGGGAGTCTGCTCTATTTAATGCTAAACCACAAGCAGGGAATAACAAGAAAATGACTTCACAAAGTATGCATGTCACACAGTTGGAATATACTTACCATGGCCCTGTTATATACTTTCTCTCTTGCAGATCCACAAATATTATTCAGCTCTTCTGCTGTTATCTCCTCAACTGGGCGCACAATGTGTGGAAAAGTCATGGCACCACGGTGACCTCTCCTGGGAGTTCGGGCTTCATGCTGAATAGTGAAGACAATACTTTTAGTATTAGTTTCATTGAAAACTACACAAACAAGGTGGGGATCTTCAAAGCAGCGCCAAAGTCTCAAATACCCATCATATATTTAAACCAGAGATAATAGATCTTTGCAAAGACATGTGATATGGATGCAGCTCTAGCACCTTCACTTGATCTGTCACCTTCAGGGTACAGAAATGCTACTGGATCTTGCTTAATTCCTGCTGGAGTGCAAGAGGAAGTGATTTTTCAAGGATAAGGCAGAGGGAAATGGAGAACACATACAACATGCTATTTTCTGTACTTCTTCCTAGGCCATGGCATACTCATTATCTTGATCAACTCTGTATGAATTGCTATTTTCTTGAAGGGATACAAAATGACCTTTATGATCAACCTGCAACAGGAGAACTAGAACCTCAACATACCTCCAGGTATTCATCAGACATCTTTCTTCTTCTCACTAAGATGTACCGGTCATCATCTTCCTCTTCTGGTAAAGGAATAGGAGGACCTTCAATCAGGGATCTGGATCTTGTGTGAGGCCGAGAACTTCGGTCTGGGTTCCTCCTCAAAGGACTTCTCGGCAATGAACGTCTTGGAAGTCGCTTTGGTCCCTGGTAAAGTTTAAAATCCCCTAATGAAACAGATGAAAACCGAGACAGCTCCTGTCCCTACTATGAATTCCTCCCCAAAAGGCATGCCCACCTCCTGTCTTTCCCAAAGATTAAGTTCCCCCCCCTGCCCTCCCAAATCAGAAAACACAAGGTAAAAACATCCTAGGGAAATTCAACTCGGGCATTCTGCTAGCTGCAGAGAAAGTCCAAAGCACGTTTGTGTCCATGCAGGTATAAGATAGAATAATTCCCCCACACAGCAGAACCTGTGTCTATGAGGAGCTGCAACTTCTATTGTTCCCATCTTCACACAGCTTACAGGTAAATTAGCAGAGAAATTCATTACACTGCCGATTCACAACCCAACCTTCTTTAAGGACATAGTTAGGCCAAATGTCAGGTTTTTCTCAAGCCTCCAAACTTGCAGAATATTCAGGCTCGACCTTCAAAGTCAAAGCTGCCCCCTTATCTCCAGCCATAAATACATATTTACGCAGCACCCTGTTTAGTTTTATTGGCCTGTGGAGACACCTAACCTTTATGAGTTAATCTATTCTGCTTTATACAGTGGCAAATCAAATGAGAATTGCACAATGAGGATGCCTGTTTTAGAAAGCAATAAAATTCTGAACGGGACTTTGATTTACAGGGTTTATTAAGTTTTTTAATTGAGAGTCCTGTTTTGTAATGCAGAACCGTGTCCAGTTCTGGGCTCCCCAGTTCAAGAAAGACAAGGAACTACTGGAGAGAGTCCAGCGGAGGGCTATAAAAATGACTATAGAGGACTGGAGCATCTCTCTTATGAGGAAAAGCTGAGGGAGCTGGGTCTGTTCAGCCTGGAAAAGAGAAGACTGAGAGAAGATCTTATCAATGCTTACAAATACCTTAAGGGTATGTCAAGAGGATGGAGCCAGTTTCTTCTCAGCGGTGCCCAGTGACAGGACAAGGGGTAACAGACACAAACTGAAACACGGGAAGTTCAATCTGAATTTGAGGGTGACAGAGCACTGGAACAGGCTGCCCAGGGAGGCTGTGGAGTCTCCTCTGGAGATATTCAGAACACGCCTGGAGGTGACCCTGTGCAATCTGCTCTAGGTGAACCTGCTTTAGCAGGGTGTTGGACTAGATCTCTAGAGGTCTGTGAATGCAACTCTCAGAAATCTGAAGGCAAATATAGTAAGTTTATACTTACATGACTGACAGTTGGCAATGATTTTCTTCCAAAGATACCAGAAACATTTTGCAACTCAGCCATTAGTTTTGCAAGCTAACAAAGGAAAAAAAGGGAAGCAGAGCCTTAAAAGGGTGTTTATGTGCTATTACAGATTACAGCAATTGGCTAGAAGTACAATTACTTATAGGAAATGCAGTCACTTTTCACTTTTATGTCGTCTTTATGTTCTAGTGACTGCAAGTAATTTGAAAATGCTCAAACTTATTATGTTGAAGTCTTATTCTTTAGGCTTGCAGACTATGAATTTTTACCGAAGCACTTAGCCTATGGATTTTCACATGCCAGTGGACATAAAGTATCAGATTTAAATATTAGGAATGTAAATTCCTCTTAATGCATTCACATAATTCCCATTAGAGTTAATCTGAACAACCAAAGAGGTTGCCTAAGAGTCAATGCGGGAGAAGAGAGGGGAAGAAGCGTGGGCCCCCAGCGAGGCATTGAGTACTTGCCATTGCTTTGTTTTCCTTTATGTTCAAAGCTCTTTTTTCTAAAAACATGGCACCATTTTCTTCAGAGTCAGAGTCTGAATCTGGAGCAGGCATCAGCTTTTCAGGAAGAGGTTCCATCTCACCCTTCCTCCTCTCCGATCTTCGAGGTGGAAACTTCATGGCTACTTTTAGAGGAATAGGGCATTTCTGACTTCTCTGAGCTACCTCACTTTCAGCACTTGTATCATTCTCCTCTGAAACTGATTCCAATTTCTGTTAACAAACCAGAATGGAAGCATATAAATCCAAGTGAGTTGCTCTGCAATTAAATACAGTTTGACAGTATTTTCTTTGGGGGTGGTTAAAGAGGCTATCTGGCTTAAATCTAGACTTTAAAATCTGCAGATCTAGTGCTCTAGCATATTGGGGGAGGGGTGCACAGAAGGGGACAGAAGAAGGGGGCACAGGGATAAAAAACTCCCAGGGAGAGGCACACCGTACTGCCACAACACATCAGAAAAAGGAGCTTGGTTTCCGTTGCAGCAGTCTGAGCTGTCACCTGAAGACCCAATAGCAAAGATAAGTTTGTGCATGAGTGTGAGAAAGAGAATTGCCTTTCAAGGGCTCAACTTTGCAATATACTGTATTTGGCTGTAAAAATAGCCACAACACAGTTCTCAGCACAGGGTCAAACCCAAGTTTGTAAGCTGTCAATAGTCATCTCACAGTACCAACAATATCAAGTGAAAACTTCCTTCTAGAGCCAGTCTATGAAATAATTATGAATAAAATCCCAATATTTTCTTATCTTTGAATTCCGACGCCTTGCTTACAACTTTTGCAAGAACCAAGTGTTCAGTGAGGACAGAAATGAATTTGTTTAGTTAAAAGCCCATTTTGCAATAGGCTTTGACTTTTAGGTTTAGACTCATTAGTCTTACCTTGGTCATAGGTAACAACAGGCTTCCTGCTTCATATGCATAGATCATCAGTCTCAAATGGCAACCCTTATTTGCACAGGGTTTTTATCAAATCAGGTATGTGGTTCTGGTTGCCCATTATGGGTAGTTATTGATTCCTTTTTCTTATGTATCTTTTCCAGCTTTTTCTCCTACTTATTCTCTTTACTGATGTGTATTATTTAATTCAGACACGTCCTCTTCCAATCAGACATTCTTTTCTAGTCATTCCTCAGCATGTTCTGAAGTTACGACAAACCTGTTTTATGCCAAGCACGGTACTACTTCTGTCTTCTCTACTAAATACCAAATGTTGGTCTTTTTAAGCAATAAAACTGCTCTTGCACGGATGTCAAGGAAAACCAGGAAGGCCAATTTCACCACCTATCCCCATTTCTCTACTGCTAAAGAAGTACATTGTTTCCTGTTACACTGTCAGAGTGCAGGTCTGACTGCATGTCAATATACACAGAAATTCTTCTCAGGTTTGCTGGAGCCCATGGGCTAACAAAACATTTCACATTGAGGAAACCAGAAACGTTAGAGTCTAACAGAGTAATATCCAGCAAGGACAGTTTTATGAGGTATTATATTTCAAAATCCATATGCCAGATTTTATTCTGAACTTGCAAAGCTCAGGAGCTTGAGGGCTTTTTATGGAGAGAGAAAAAGAAAATGAAACTATGGCTACTTAGACTGTACATTAAATTAAATAAAATGATGCTTCTTTCTGACAACATTTGACTTTCAAGCTGAAGCTGTCATTATTTTTCAATTAAGAATGTGTAAGAATTTAAATTTCAAATTGCAAACTAAAATGAACTGTCTTACCAATACATCTCGAATCTCATTTTCTGAAAAGCCACAAAAGGATTCATCATCAGAGGCTTCGTGAAAAATTTTTGCCAGTTCTTTTCTAATACCCAACCTAGACTTGCGTTTCTATGAAGAATAAAACATCCTTTAACTGAAGTTGTACAGAAAATTATTCACATTTACAAGTGCAGTATAAGCAAATAGCTTTTTTTAATAAAGAAAAAAAATAGTTAAGACATTTAACAAGGGGTTTCAGAACCGCAGTGGGAAATTATCAGGCACATTAGGTTAGGTGACATTTCAAGGCTAGAATAAAGAGCTCATCTGTTTCCAACAATTACCACCCAGAAGCACAAGTGAAGACTGAAATGAAATTACAGCATATAGCATAGATTTGTAACTACTATACAAAAACATAAGTAGAGCAAGCAGTTTTAATCGCAGACAAAACATTTACTAGATTTACCAGCTTTACATTTTTGCAAGCTTTACTAGCACTGCACATTCAGTTTTATTTGTTCTTGTACTGTACTTACTGTGTTTGCAAAATTATCAGAACCAAAACTGTCACAACTGTCATCAGAGGATGAGGATGTTTCCATGGGAATCAGTTTCGTATTTCTGAATGCTGTGAGGTTTCTGCTTCCTGAACAACCTTGGCGCTGCAGAAGGACAACGGCAATATTGTTAATGAAAGAAACCTGTTGTAACATACTAGCTTTTAAGAACAGCCTTAAGTTGAAGTTTAGAAGGTTTGAACATTTTAGGATGTTTAATAGTCTTGAATACAAATCAGCAGAATCATAATCAGCTTTGAAATAGTCCCCAAAGTTAGAAATGGGAAGTTTCTGCTCTGATATATTTCTGATCATTGGTATAGATGAGTTTTGTTCAGTATTTAGAAATACCTCTTTTATGCAAACAGCCAAGTGGAAATATACACAAAAATCATATCCTTCCCCACTCATTGTAGACAATGCCAGAAAAAAGTACAGGAACACAATCAGTATGCAGAAATCTGCTTTGATTTATTAATTAGTTTTAGTTTGAGGCAAACACTAAATACACTGCAGGTGTTAAGGAAAGGACTAAGGACCATACCCACACAGAAGAGGAGCTTTGAAACGACTGTTCTAGACACAACAGCTTGCTGTTTTGTTACTTTCGTTACCAGGTTGGAACACCTTTTTTGACGGGCTTCAGGTTTTCATTTCCCAGGGGACGTTTCTCCCGGCAACGACCCGAGGCCCAGCCTGCTGCACCCACACACAGAAGCTGCCCAAGTCGAGCTCTCTGACCGTTACCACGTCACAGGCCCGGCCGACCGGGCCAGATATTTTATAAAAACGGTTTAAACAGTAACTCGCCAGGGCCATTCCTGGCGTCCCCTCCCCAGCACCGTTCAGCACGCTGCTTCTCGCTGGAGCGGCACCGCAGCTCTCCCGGGCCGTGCCCACGCCCCACAGTGCTGCTGGTGCTGACGAGGAACGGAAAAGCTCCCCGGCCCGGCCCGGCCCGCATGCGGCCCCAGGCACAAAAGCGGCCGTTTCTGGCACCGCCTGACGCGGCCGAGGGAGCGCCCAGACGGAGAACCCCCCGCCGTGTCAGGCCGAGCACCGACGGGCCTCCAGCCCGGGGCCAGCCCGCACGGTGAGCCCCCGGCCAGGAGACCCGGGCTCGCCATCCGCACGCAAATGCACCTTCCCCCCTCGGGCGCGGCCGCCGGCGGCTCTCCCGGCCTCCGCTAAGATGGAGCCGCCCCCCCGGGCACACACGGCGGGGCCGCCCGCCTCCGCGCCCCACAGCAAGTCCCTCCGCCCCGCTCCCCCGAGACCGCGGGCCCTAAGCCCGCACAGCGGGGCCGCCTCCCCCCCAGCCGTGAGGTACCTTCCCGCCGCAGCAGCCTCCGACACGCACCGCCCAACTGCCGCCCTCACAGCCGTAACGGCGGACGGGGGCAGCTGCGAGCCGCGCGCGCTGGGAGGCGGGCGCCGTGCCAGCTGCCTTCCGCCCCTGTCACCGGCTCCCCGTCGAGCGCGACCCCGAAGCCGAGTCCCCTATCGCAGCCAGGCGGGCGAGGGCATCGCCGTGCGCGGGGAGCCCCACCACCGCGGCGGGGCAGGGGGCCCTGGGCTGCCGGTCCGCGTGGCAGGGCTGCCCCCAGGTCACCCCCCCGGGGTGTCCGGCGAGCCCCAGCCCAGACACTCACCCCGCACGACTCCACCAGCCTCCCCGCAGCCCGGATTGCCCCGGCCGTGAGACCCCGCAGGGCCCCGTGAGAGCGCGGCCGCAAGCGCCACAGCCGCCCCCCCCCCTCCCCCCCGTCACCAGCAGCGACCCGCAGCCGTACCGCGCCCCCGGGACCCCCGAGCCCGGTGGGCAGCGCTCACCTGCGGGCGCGGCGGACCCATGCTGGCGGCGGCGGGGCGAGCACCGGGGAACTGAAGGTTCGCGCCAAAGTGGCTAGGACCGCGGGGGGCGGGGCCCGGCGGCGCCTTTCCCGCGTTGGCGTCCGCGTCCTGGCAGATGCAGCTGATACCCCCTTGGGATCAGGCACCCAACGTGCCCGCCCCACGCCCGCCCGCCGTCCCCTAATGAGAAGCTGTGTAGATCTCCTGGGGCACCCCCGGAGGGCTAGTTCGGGGGTCCCATATTTTTTTTTCCGTTCGCGGTGCGAGTTTTGTGGAGCTGCAAGGGCCTGGCCCTGTGGCGCGAAAAGCTCCCGGGCGGAACGCCGCGGGACTCGCGTGCCTGAGGGGCGGGGCGCGCTCCGGGGGCAGGGCTGCGCCGCGCCGTGCCGTGCCGCGCCGAGCCGGGGAGCCCGCGTGGTCTGTAACTCTTTCTCTCTTTTTGTTTATTTTTATTTTATTTTATATGCCGAACCTGGATTTGCTTCCGCCAAATCGCGGATCGGGGGTGACAGCCGCTGCCTCTGCTCCCTTGGGAGTACAGCGGTGCAACAGAATTTTAGAAAGTAGTTGGCTGCGCTGCTCTTTGCAAACAAAACATTACTTGAAGGCAGGCCAGAAGGAAATAGATCATCAGTCATTGTAAACCACTTTATGTGACGTTTGTAATGGTGCATTAAAGCAAATACAGCCGTTAAACACAGCAAAATAACTGCTGCCCGACCAGTATTTGACAGCTATAGTAAGGGGAGAACCCTTGAAGAAGCTGTATGGGATTTGTGCCCCAGTGTTTGCTGCCCGGCATTTCCAGGTGCCTTCCCGATGGCAGGCGAGTCCCGGTTGCGATTGGTGTGAGGGAAGGAGGCCCCACGCACGTGCAGCCCGCACGCAGACCTGCGCCTCTGTAAAGCAAACCACAAATCATCTCTAAGCCAAAGCCTGTAAATAGGCTACAGCACAATAGAGTACAACAGCCCTCACGGACTATGTTTTCTGTTTTCTGTGGGCGTTATTCTTCCTGCACATGCTGCAATCTGCCATGTAAAAGAATCTCCGTTTTAAATAAGCCCATAATTACATACTTACCTGCACTGCCGGCTTCTCAGCACACGCACAAAAGCAGATGAACTAAACCCGGTTCTCCAGAGATCAGACCACACTCTATTCCTCTAAATCCGCTTTAGTGGAGGATTGCCGCCCTGATGGTCTCCAACCAGGACAGCTCAGTTGGGAAGGGGGGATATTTCTTGAATTTTGATGTAGTTTTACTTCTTTCGGCAGAAAAAAAAAATCTACAAATACTAGTTCACTTACACAGAAGAGGAGATCCATTTTCTCAACAGTAACAGCCTTTAACAGCTTGAATCATGATTATCAGGATTTTACTAGAAAAGTAGCCAACCTTCACAGCTTTTAAGAGCATCATATGAAATGTTATGGAGTACTGACGGGGCTAGCTGAATCCATACTTCAGACTGCAGTTAATTTTCCATTTAATGCTTAATGGAAGCAGCATTCTTCAAAAAACATACATAGTCAAATGGCTTTAAAATTAATAGGCCAGAGCATGGACTTTGTGGGGAAACCGGACAGGACATTTTGTGAACTGTATTTTCAGCTTTTTTTTTTTTTAATATGTGAAAAAGAATTAACTTATTGAAAATTGTGTATGTCAGCTCACATATTTTGTAGACGACTGGGTAGAAGGGGGCAGGAAAGGGAGAAGAGAAATGGGAAGTATGTGAAGGGCAGGGGCCTCCCTTCCTACAGTACAGTGCAGGGTACCAGAAAATGAAGGTCTGTAGCTCAGGAGATGGCTGTTGTCACCTGCACCCCTCTCATTTCCCCCATTTTCATCTTTGTGCCCTTTGCGCCCCTGTTCTACCCTGCGGGGCCCAGGTGCCCTCAGTAGATGGGCAGAACAAACTTACCAACTGGCTTTACTGTGACAGAAAACATTTCTTAATCTTTGTCGAGATATAGGCAGCACCACTGTCCTACATCCAGCTATTTACAATAGCTGAGGGCATGCGAACCTGAACTCACGTGAGCATTGCATTTTCAGCCACGTTTAACTCAAATTAGGCTAATGTGCGTGGAAGGAAACATCCCCACCAGCCCGGTCCCCCAGTCCAGGTCCTGCATGGCCTGTCAGTGCTACCGGCCTCTCTGTCTCCCCTGCTGCCCACCTGCGGGGTGAGCTCACCCCTCGGGGCTCATGTGTCAGCAAAGATTATCTGGAGTATTTTATCAGGTGTTTCCAAGCAAATAGTCTCTTAAATTCTTGTCTTTCCTTGAAATGAGTTGTCAGTACATGGTAGCGGCCCTTGGAAGACCTGCTAAGGGAATCGGCAGAAATTACAGATGAACATGCAGCAGATTGAGCGTGCAACACTTTCTGCACCCGTCTGGGGGAATCATTGTTCATAAAGTAGGAGCTTCGAGCAGTAGCAAGAACATGGACCTCCAACAACAATAGCTCCATTGTCAGAAACAGTAAATGTGACCTTTGTTCCCCCAGGAGGAAGGACAAGCGCTGTCCTGCACGTCACCCCACAGGTTTCAGCTGTCGGCATTGCATACAGCTTTTCTCTCTGGGGGCAGGACTCCTGCTGCCCCGTCCCTGGCTTTCCTGCACACTTCCTAGCTTAACTATGGACAACAAACACACTTTATGCTCTAGTTTCCCCTTTTTTTTTTTTTAAATTGCAGCAATACATTTCTACCCGGCTAAAATAGCATATGGATACATTAATTAATGTTTGTGTGATGCTAGTAATTATTGTGATGGGACTTGCACATTGACACAGATTTATAGATGCAAGTATTTCAGTGGAAAGGGAGAATTTGGATTCTTACGACCGCAGAGTACCTGTAGCACAATGCAATAACATGTATCTTAGCTCCATAGAAAAGAATAAGATTGCAGCCACTAATGACAGTAATTAAAAATTTCTGTAAGAGCTGTCCAATCACCTCATCATCTGAGCAAATTATAGTGTGTTATTGAAAACGTTAGTGCAATAAAATGAAGCTAAAAACACTTTGCATTAAAATAATCAGACATTGATTTATGATGTAAATTGCAAATTGGTAACCTATAACACACACTAATTGTTTTTCTCTCTCTTGAAAGGTGTGTCTCTGTAAAAGATCTGATCAAGCACATGTATTTGTTCACGTGTCACCACACAGTGGGTAACACTACCATACAAGACATAATAAGGTGTACAACCAGGTAACCTGCTACTGATGGCAACCCAGGAAGGACACTTGTTCTTATACAGAAGCAGAAAGATGGCCACTTTTGGATAGTTAATTATAGTTAGACCTCTACATGTTTGCTGGACATTAATTTTCATGGAGTACTTTTTTACTGTAGATACTTTGACATTGTGCTCTGATAGGTGGAACCAGAATTTGTACAATAAATGTAAATTTAAATATTTAGCATGTATAATCAGTTTATAGCCAAGACCAACCGTACCAGCTCCACAAAATACCTCCACAATGCAATTAGTATCTTTTTCCTTTTTTCTTTCTCCAAGGAAAAATACTTTTTCCCCTTTTAATTTAACAGGTTTGTATCTCCTCATGCTTTGCTGTAAGTTCCTTATTAGTAAAGGCTGGGTGCAAATGCATGCTGCATGTTGATTTAAAGGTGGTCATGTCTGATCCTATTCAATACCGTGTTTCTTTGACACAAACTGGCGAGACTATAAAAATAGAAAGAATAAAAGGAGGAAAGCCAAAGGAATAAATACAGCCCAGGGAGAGAAAAAGTGCAGTTGATAAATGCCTCTAGGAACCTATATTCATCAGCACACTAAGAATGGCTGAAATGTGGTCAGTTTTGATAGAAATCTTAATGATTATTCCAAGTATATGTCGTAGCAGATCATTCGGAGCCCAGAGCATTGTGATGCACATTATGGGAATGTAATTATAATGCTCATTTAAGTATCCTGTAGCCATTCCACAAAATGCATAGCAAAAAATGTTGATCAAAAGTAGCTGTTGTTGATATGCAGTAGCCACTTTTAAAAGCTCAAGATCCCAGCCCTTTCACTCTTGGGCTTTGATTTATATTTCCCTTTGAAAACACAAAATAGATTAAGTCACATCATAAAGAAATTGCTTACAAAATGTTCTGCAAATGCATAGCTGTGGGAAAGAGGAGGCTATCAGAAAATAATAAAAAATGCTTACTGCAGTCTGTTTTTTTGCCCTTTTATATAGGCTTTGCCACTGCCTCTTTATGAATGTTGACGTGCATCGCCTCCACCAGCCTTCATCGAGATGCGGTTGCTGGGAGAGGAGGGGAGTGGGGAGACAGGCGGTGGCTTAACCTTCTCCCCAGGGACCTCTCTCCTGGCAGCTCCCTCAGGAGGGAAGAAGTGGGGGGAATAGGTTGAAAGCCTTCCCTTGGGCTCGCTACTGCCTGCCGAGGGGTCCCGGTTTCAGGCCCTTCTTGTGTTTTCTCACAGCCTGGGGAAAATGCCCTCTGTCTCCTGCAGGGAGCCCTCACCTTTCTTGCTAAGGTAGGAAAATAAATGTGTATGTTGAGCCCCAGGTATATTGAGCCACTTCATTCTACATAGCCCAGTGTTCATGTCTGCAGTCTGTCGGCACCTGCAAAACCGCCTCATGAAGTTTCTAGGAGGAGGCACCGACCCTGGGGGCTTGCAGGCGGCTGAGGTGGGAGCCGTGGGATGCGGCTGGGGGAAGCGTAGGTGGTGCTGGGGTGGGAGCTGCAGGGAGAGGCCCCACACTTTACCCCCAGCTCTCAGCTGCCCCGGGCTGTAGCTGCCTCCCAGCGCTCTTCCTCTGTCCTCTGAGATGCTCATCTCAAATGCCCTGTATTTACACATACTCAAACGTGATCTTGGCAGACCCTTATTAGTGTTATTGCTGTAATAGACTTCTCCATAACCTCTAACTTTTTGCAACAAACTGACTTGAACTGCTAAGCTTTGACACTTCATTAGGTAAGAAAATTATGTAAAAACCCTTCTATGGTGGACACATACACAGAAAATAATTCTGTCAGATGTAGCACAGATGTAGCACAGCTATTTGGTTCCATTTTAGTGATGTGAGATGTCAGGAGGTCTCTCAGTTTGGGGTTTTTCCACAACTACAAAAGCAACTGCCTGTCTTTCCCAGCCTAAAGTAGTAGTAATAATAATAATAATAATAATAATAATAATAATTAGATAAAAGTGCATTCTCTAGCACAATCAAAAAAATCAAGTGTGTATCTTTGATGCATGGTTCAGTATTGTTGGCAGCAAGTTTATAGAAAGTCTTAGAATACTTGGGGTTTGATCCTCAGCAGCATCGGCTGAGCTGGAGAGAACTGTGATAAGGCGTGCCCTGGCTGGGGGCTGTTGCTCTGAGTGAGGATGGAGAGGGGATGCAGAGGGTTTGGGCAACTTCTGCTCCTTAATTCAGTTCAGCAAGTTGCCAGATCGTGGTCAGCGTATGGGGTTTTGGTGTGTGCCCAGGGAGGGTGGCGTTGCTGTCAGACATGGCCAATTGCTAGAAAATAATCAGTGGGAGCAGCTTAGAAAGAGTAAAACTGCAGTAGCAAGTATTTTCTTTAAAAAGTAAACAATGTCCAAAAACACCCATCCCCGTTTCACACGGACGCCAGTGATAAAGCAGGTTCTTACGGGGCTCAGCTGTGGTAGCAGCTGGGGGAGGCACAAGCGGGCACCCTCCCCTCCCAGCTGAACAGGAACTGGGTTTGCTTTCTCTAGCATTTCACGGAAATAATCAACCAGCAGCAACGATGCCCATGAACTCCAGCCCTGAAACCACCATTCCTGGGAGCATGGCAGTGTTTTGTATGCTGGCATGGCATCACTGAGATCTGGGTGTAGATGGGGAGACAGAGGGGCCACTGGCGTCCCTCCTGCTACAAGCAGGTCTCAGCAGCATCAGCGCAGGATGACCAGGTCCCATGGTCATCCCATCCCACCCGGTCAGGATGACCAGATACCCCCAGCACAGAGGTACAGCGCACAGTGGTGGCAATCGGCCAGGCTGAATTCCCGGCAGCCGCATTCCCCAGCGAAAGGGGGTCAGACGGTGACCCTATTTCTCTTCTTTGACCATTACTTCTGTTTATCTTCCTGATAAGCACAGTGCAGGTGTAACGTTTTGGTATGTGCTTTGAAATCAACTCGAGGCCAAAGCAACAACTAGAAATATGGCAAGAGAGAGATTACAGCACTGCCCAAATCAAACACTGGGCTGGGTGGAATTCCTGCCCAGGCCATAAAAAGTGACCTCTGCAGCTCTGCTGCCCCGGGATGGATCGACAGTCTACTCCTGTCACAAGGGGTTAGGGTGAGGAACAGCCTGGGGTTGTTTATGATTTTGGGGCCCCTTGGACTGTTCAGTGGGCTGTCACCTCTGCAACAATCATCCTTCTGTGAATTTGCAAAGGCTCCATGGGAAAAGGAAAGGCTTGTGCAAGGGGCTGAGCTGGGAGATGGGTTACTCTGCCATTCATCCTCTTCTCACCCGGGCAGATGAGCAGCTATGAAAGCCCTCCAAGCAGCCCTCCCCCTTTCAGAGATGCCCTCAGCTCTGCCGAGCAAGCTGCACGCGGGTGGCCCGGGCTGCATGTGAACAAAAGCAGTCTGTGTTTGCAGGACTGGGCAATGCTTTTGCTCCAGGGAGTCTCACATTCACATCCTGCCTGCTATGCTTAGGAGCAGAGTTTCACAGGTGCTGGAACCACCGGCTGGCTTGCAGTGCATCAGCACACATGCCTCTGACCTGCAGGACACAGGGAACACGTGCCCTGAGAGCACAGTTGCTTGGCCCCTTCCCCGGGCAGCACCGCGCCAGGCTGCTGGGCTGGCTGTCGGTCCATCTGCGGAGCGGGTCCCCAGAACACTTGCCTCTTACAGCCAGTCCCTCTGATGGTAGTGGCAGGTACCCCAGTGCTGCTGGGGAAATTTGTGTGCTTAGGAAGCCAATATCCACCAGGGTCAGACCCAGCTCTGGGACACCTTGTCAAACTAAAGAAGAATGACTGCTAACCTCAGTGTTGAGTGCCTGCTCTCCATCCTCGTGTTTTTCACACATTTTGTTGGCAGAAAAAGAAAGAAGTCTCAGCATCATTTTTGCTCATGCCATGAGGACATCAGCTGCAGGGGGGAAAGCCTCTAAGGTTTCAGAAAACCAAGGACAGTAATCCTGAAGTTAACTTGCTCTTCCTGTCTGAGCTGAGCACCACTTCCTCCCTCCCAACCCACGGCAGGGTTAAGAGCTAATGGCTGGAGAGAGATGCTGCTGTTCACCCTGACACCTTCCTGCCCATGTCTGGCATCCCGAGGGAGCTGGGCAACTCTTGTGATTCCCACAAGATCTGGAGTAAAATGTTGCCAAACGAACAAACAGATTCTGTGTAAGCTCTGACAGAGACTTGCACTTTAATAATGAAAAAAAAAGATAATTTGTACCTGATTTTGTAAACATTCTCCCCATTGGATGCAAATACTCACTCACTTTGGATGTCCAGTTCTGAATTTGCCTTCATGAGTTCTCCACTATTTTTCATCATCCGTTCCAGCAGCCATCCCAGAGCTGGCTTCTTGTAACTCAGAGCATTTTAAACTGTGGAAAAGGAAAATGCAGGTACCTTTGGGGGATTAAGAAATAGCAACATCAGTGCATGGAGATAGGAAGACCAAGAGAAAGGAGAGCCAGGAAAACAAGGGTGGCTCTAGAGCAGTGATATTTTGTGCCACTTGCAGAGTCAGCCATGAAGGGAAGGTGTAGCACTGCCGAGGACATGTGCATGGATGGAGGGCAGTGTGTCCAGCTCCCAGTTCGCACATCTAGGCATACTGGTACTTAAATATGATTGGCTTTAACAGACTTGTAAGAAAACCCTAAGAAAATGCAGTGTGGCTCCTTTCCACAGAGCAGACGTTTGCTGTGGTGTAGTTGCCCAAGACAGTCTGATTTTCCACATTGCTGTGCACAGTCTTCCAGCAAATGGTAGCTGCATGTTGGTAAAACATGGAAATAAATTGCTCAGCTTCCTAAAGTAGTGGGGGGTGAAAATGTAAGCACATCTTGACATATAATGAATTATTACCAAGAGAGGGAGTAGCCACATTAAGAGTGATAAAAATGAGACGGAACACTAGATCATGTTGAGACTTCTTTTTTTTGACAAGTTCACTCACTGTTGCTTTAACCAGCAATGCTGGTGCAGCAGGAGTATTTCTAATCAGTCACTATTGCATGATTGTTTAATTTTAATAGGCGTGATCAACACCATCCACTCCTTTAAATGCTAATGAACACTTTAATACAACAGATGTGGACAGACAGTACATCGCAGATTAAAATTAGGCACAGCATTAAATTGCTTACAAACAACAGAGGAATCCTTCTGGACATCTTGACAATCAACCACAGGCAGCTGATAAATCTTGGACTGCCACCACCAGCCCACAGTCTCTGCTGGGTAGGGCCTTGTTTTCAGGCTTGTACAACTACACTGCCATCCTCATCATCCTGGAAGAGAAAGGTACCCCTCCAAACTCTTGCAAATTCTTTCTAGGATTTGTGCAGGCCCAACCGTGAAACAAGATCTTGCCTCCTGAGATGCATATCCAAATTTTTAACAAAAGCACATTTCTAACAAGTGTGCTCTGGTGCGGTTACTATCAGTTGGTATCCTCCAGCACATTTTGTTCATGGCAAGAAATGTTAGGGAAGGATCCCCCACCTAGACAAAATGCCAGTCTCCTGCTAAATTGTGAGAGAGAAACATCCAGTGGTGGATTGTCCTCGTCCTCCGAAGTAGTTGTCAGGTTCAGTAAACCAGGGTCAGAAGCTGGCTTACTAACTAGCTTTCAACCAGTCTGAAGCCACAAGAAAGTGGCAAGCTTTGTTATCACAGAGCTTCACATGCAGCCCCATTCACTTCTGGGTAAAGCTTCTTACTATATTTTTTGCTCTTAACTGTTGTCAGAGGAAAAGGTGCTTAAATGACAGAGATCCAGTTCCTGACACCTGGTATCAATTGTGTCCTGCTCCATTGGTTTTGTTGGACCCTGTCCTGAATTCATGAAATGTAAGTCCCAGTTCACTCTGGCAGGTATTGGGAAACCCACCACGGGGCTCAGCCCTCATTGGGGCTGGTGGGAACCAGGGGGAGGAGAGCTGCATGTACCCCCAGGAGTGGCCTTTGTGTGGAGCAGGGAATTTACATGTCCTTTTGAACGTCCAGCGATGGGGTTATGGTGATGGGGGTCATCGAGGGGGTGACGCGCCAGCAGCTCCTCCAGCATCCCTCACAACTGCGTGCCAGTGAGCACTGCTTGGCATCGATGGTATGTAGCACACTCATTTACAGTTTCTTGGCTTTCAGAGGGTACCATGCATTGCTTTGGGTTCAGCTTCCTTTATCTGTTTCTTCTTTTTCTTTTTTTTTCCTCCTCTTGCATCTTGGGAAACCCTAACTTTTTTTTTTTTTTTTTCCTTTTAATTGTGTGAAATCAGCTTGGAGTGAAAAGGCCAAGAAGAAACTTTCTGATGACAAGTGAGTCTACAGCTGCGTCTTTGTTCTCAGTGGAGCTAAAGACCACATTAATCAGAAACTTTGCTGACCTTGTCTTTACTACCTGAAGACTGAAAGACAAAAGTGACACAGTCTAGCCACATTTAAAAATTCAATTAAAAAATACCTGGTGCCCAGGGATAAACATTATCATAGACCTTAGTGGGGTTAGATGTAATGATAAAGGCAATGGCTTTTTCTCCCTCTATTTTTATTTTTTCCCCCGAAAAGAATAAAGCGTAGATTTTGTTTCTCCTTCTGATTACCACACTGTGTGTGTGACAGTGTGCTCAGTGGTGTCAGGTAGCTGGTGTCAGGGCTTTTAGTAAAGAGCGAGGCGAGAAAATCCTGAGAGGGGATGGAAGCTGCAAGTGGAGAAGTGAAGCTACTGGAGTGGACCTGAAGAAGAATCTCCCCATGTTCCTATTTTTTCGGACTACGCTGGTCTGATAAAAATACTACCTCTTTCTATAGCCCTGGCATAACCAGATTGAACAAGAGGTGAGGACACCCTGCTCAGAGTTGGACTCAGCATCTGGGGACATAAGCAAGGCAAGGGGAGATGTAGCAGCAGCACAACTCCTTCCCTAAGGATGAAACGGAGACCCTTTTGTTATGGCACCCAGCTGTGCCTTACTGATTTTATTATTGAAATATTAAGCAGATCAGTGGCTATCCAGTCAGCTGAGGACACGAGCAGCCAAAGGGAGGGGAGAAAACCAAATGAAATCCCCCATCGCTGCCCATGACGGGAGGCGAGGTGGGCAGCTCTCCCCTTCCATGGGCAGGCCGCGGCCGCCCGGCCAGCCAGGGAGGTGGCGTCCGGCTGCAGTGTGGCAAATTAAATAGGAGCGAGCGTATCTTCCCTAGGTTGAATGTTCAGTTAAATAAAGGGACAAATTCCTCCCTCAGAACGTCCTCCGGCCCCGCCAGCTCCCCCTGGGCCTCTCCTTCCCCGGCTTGCCGGCGCTCTGCCTGTGGGGCTTCTTCGCGTGCTGCACCTTTATCCACCCGCCCTCGCTGACTCTGCTCTCCCCTTCGCCCCTCCTGGGCTCGCTCTCGCCCTGCGGGGGCATGCCCGGGATGGCCTTGGGCTGGGGGGAGCTGCGGGGGTACCTGCGGTGCTGGGGGGCCGCTGGCGAGGAAGTCCTGCCGGCTCTCCCCGAGAGCCGGGGGGGCACGGGGGAGCTGGTCCCGCTGCGCCGCCCGTCTGAGGAGCTGCGGGAGTTGCCGCCGTGCGAGGCGTTTCTGCCTGTGCCGGCAGACCTGTCCCTCTCCGAAGGGGTGTCGGAGGCCGTGCTGGAGGTGCTGCTGCCCTTCGAGTTCAGGTGCAGATTCGAGAGGTTTCTCATCAAACTGTGTGAGAGGGGAGAGGAGTTTCTGGAATGGCCAATGGACGTGAACTGGTGACTGACGGGACCGCGTGTCCGCCTCACAGCAGCGGCGTAGGAGTCCTGGCTGCGGAGGTAGGGCAGGTAGTGGGTGACGGTGGTCGGGCTGTGGGGGTGGCCATGCTGCAGAGAAATGGCTTTTGCTATCTGGTGCATCCGCAGTGTCTGCATCCACTGGCTGTCGATGCCTGGCAGGGAAATGGAAACGGAGTCAGCTTTCTGTGAACTGATGGGAAACCACTCTCTGGTTTACCGAAGGTGTGAGGTTAGGTACCAGGGTTTCTCTCTGAAGAACCTCAACATATCTCAAACCACCCTTTCCCTCCCAACCTTGCAGCAAATAGTCTGAGGTTTGAGTATGTTCAACATAATGAACATAATGTTGGACTTTTAAAATAGCAAGTGATGCAAATATTTCTTATGCTAGTGCAGATTATGGAGCTTAGACTAGAAGACACTTATTGAACCACCCATTTGGCTGTTCAGGTGGGTTCCCACTCCCAAGTGCCTCCCAGTGTTTTTAACCCAACCTGGTTTTAAACATTTCCTGTGATGCTCTTGGCAGCCTCAGCACATTTCTCCACAGCTTTCACTGCAAAAGAGCCTGGAGACCTCCAGAGCAGGCATGCAGCGGGCACCTCACAGTGCCAGCACTGCTGCAGCATTGCCTGCCACCTGCATCTCTCCCAGCCGGCACAGTCATGCTGTTCGCAGCTGAGCACGGAGACGGAGGTGGTGCAGACCCCGGTGCAAATCCCTGCTGCGGCAGCCAGACTCACCTCTTCTCGCTCCATTTTCTCTTCAAACTGCTACACACCACAACAACCAGAGCCACTTCAGTTGTTATTATTACTACAAATTCAGAAGTCAATCTACTTTCCATGCTCCAGGCAGTGAGTCTAAGCCCCAGTCTAACCACTCCATCTGGCTTCACACAGAAAATCAACTCTGTATGTGGAAAAGCCGGTGAGGCAGCAGGATTCAGCCAGGATAGCTCAGACAGTGCTTAACAGTGAGCAACTCAGGGTATTACAGTTCCCTCACACCTACTGTCAGAGCCCCGGGGTCGTAACAAAAGTTGTAGCTCCCAGAGATCAGACTGAAGCGCTTTTAAAAGTCAGTCGTGTGGTTTGCATGAAAGCCTATAGCAAATACAACAGTTGTAAATTGAACTGCGAGGGCTGCCTGGTTTGCTGCTTTACGGGTAGAGCAGAGACCAGGAATTCCTCTTATCCAAGGCCACAGCTCTGGCCAAAAAACCATGGGAAGCAGCTCAAATAATTTTGCTCTGGAGAGATTTGAATGATCTATCCTTAAAGATCACTAATATCATTCCAACAGGAAAGCACAACCCCACCAGCTTGAAGCAGCATAAACGCAACCGAAATGTTATTATCTTCAGCAGAGGACCCCAGCTCCTCTCTTGCCTTTTGTTGGTTTTCCAGGGAAAGACTCCCTATGCTGTGGGCCCTCTGCCTCTTGCTGCAATGCTGCTTCGGCCATGGGGAGTTTTGTGGGAGCTGGGTGGTGGCTCTGCCCTCGTTAGGATTACTCCTGTAATGGATAGTCTCTTCCATTCCTCCATTCTCCAGACTTTGCTTGAATCCCAAGAGATTTAAATCACTTCAACTTAATGTCAAATATGTCAAAAGGAAACTGTCTTTTCTGTCAAAGTACAAGTGTGACACCGCCACAGCAGATAGCTCTGGCTGCACTGAGAGATGAACCTCCTTTCAAGGAAAGACAGATGGAATTGCCATCTCTGCTTCTTAACCTCCTTGAAAGTCACAGTTTCAAAAGAAACATGCATGATGAAATGTACTTGCTAGACACTATCTCATCTGCCATTCCCCCGTGCCCTCCTACCAAGGCTGTGGATGTAAAACATAGACCTCATAAACCTGGAAGCAGCAGGCTCAGGACTTGAGTTTGGGTCTTCGTTTGTTATCAGCTCTCAGGAGGCCACCACAAGCCCTGTGGGACCAGTGCCAATGCTGTCCTGAGCGAGGGGCTCCCTTCAGAGCCTTCAGGCTTTTCAGCCCCTGCTCCTTACAGCCAGCCACGGTCGCCAGCCCAGGGACAACCTGCCCAGCGGTGACCTCCCAGTGTGCCCTGTGGGGCTGCCTCTCACCTCTCTGGGGTGCTGGAGGGGCTTATCCCTCATATGGTCTCTGAGCCACCAACTCTATACACTGAATTAAATGCTCTGTGTGGCAGCCCACAGAGGTAGTACCTTCACTGCTGGTTATTTTAGCCTCTTAGATAGGTATTACCCTTACCTTTGTGCTTGGATTTGGTGGTGTTTTAAACCTGGTGTAGGTGGTCTGGTAAAGAAGACAGGCCAGAAGGTCTGCCAGAGCTGAGGAGCAGCTTTCACGCTGGCTGGTTACCCACCTCCTCTGAACTGTGCCTATTCACTTGGGTGCTGATAATACATTAGTGCCTTCGTGTAACTCCTCCATGTGCCAGAGGGACAGACAAGCTCTCCCACCGCTCACCGCAAAAAAATGAAAGCAGCTCGGCTTACTGCGGCAGAGCCAACCTGTGAAGATACAACACCACACTTTGCTGTGGCTGTATGGCTCATCATCCCAAAATCAGGGTAATCCCATCAGCAGAGCTAATCTGCAGTGAAGATCTATCTTTTAGGACATGCTCTAGGTTACAAAACACAGTTGTGTTGCAGATGAATCACAAACGCTTAGGAATAAGAGCACCTATTTTAAATGTCTGTAGTCTAAACCCATCACCTCACAATTCATGAAGCTGCTCTTCTACGTTTGGCAGCAGTGCTACATAATCGGAGAAGTTCACCCTCCACTGACTGGTATCTTGTTCCAGCTCCTGCGCCGCCCCTCAGCTGTCCCAACCCAAACATTTCTGCAGCGCTACTGTGAACTCAATCAGAAACACAGCTTTGGCCAACGAACACCTTTACAAAAAGAACAGCAAATCTTAAAGGCAAAACTGTGCTACAGTCAACTGAGTTGAGTTCATGTCAGTGGCATACTTTAGTTAGGAAATGAAGACTGCAGTGTAGAGCTCACTGTATTATTAAATGTATCTCACTGCAGAAGCCAGGCGTAGGAGCCAGGAGCCATAACAAACACTACTCCAGCAGTCAGGTAATGATAAGCCAGGGCTCGTGCAAATGGGCAGGCTGAGCTGTGGAAGAAGAGTGCAGTGGGAAGATTTCCTCATAGCAGAGCGGGCCGTCAGGAGTGCCTGTGTGGTCTGCCAGGCTGGCAGCATGGACTTGTCAAAACAGCTTATTGACCACAGGGGACTCTCTGCCACCCCATGTGCAGCTTCTGAGGCTACAGCCTTGGTATGCATGTCCCCCCCTGCAAGAGTGCAGGCCAGAGCAAGAGCAATCTGCACCCACACATCTCTTCCAGGAGGTGCCCTGTATCTGAGCACATCATCTGTGCAAAGCTGCCCGTGAGCGGGGTGGCCAAGAGCAGGAGGTAAGAGCTGGCCGAAGCACTCCTGCTGAGTTTGGGTTGCAGGGAGGGAAAGCCAGGATAAAAGCTGCTGAAAGCCCTGGCTCACAAAATCCTCAAAACAGCTGTGGAAAACTCCATTATTCCCAACAGACAGAGGGTAGAGATGTGTGAGATTGTCTCCTTTCCCAGCAGATGCCTTCCTGACATCCTGGATGAGAAATACATCTTCACTCCAGGCCCTGCACACTTTGTGTGGGCACTATAATTCAGTCCAAATCCTTTTGCTATGCCAATACACTTGGCTCCACAAAGCTGAGCACTCTCTTGTCTTGGTGAAGAGGGGTGGATTTGGAGGGGAAGGGCAGATTTGCTGGCTGATCTCCCAGTCCAGTCTCCACAAGCAGACTTTGGAGAAAAGCAGGCCTGCCATCGTGGAAAGTCTGCCGTGGATGTGTACACATATGCCAACAGAGAGGGGAAGAAGCCTGGACCATAGGCAGACACCTCTGCCAATGGCCTTCTACACTGGAGGGTGTTGAAAGGTTGACCCAAGGCCAATCCAAGGAAGGAGTTGAAAAAGTGTCTGTACTTCAGGCAGCTTACTACTGGAAGATGTGAAGCATTCAGGGTTTTGGAGCAGAAGGGTCTGAGCTCTATGACTGCTGTTGATGTGCAACTGCAAGTAACTAGAGTAGACCAAAGATCAGTAGCTAATCGCCATGGACTGCTTCCAGCATGCTTCCTATAGGAGCATACAGGTCATCCCCCTTATATCACATTGTGATATACAACATGTTACTACCCAAAGTTTAGCATTTAAGCTAATTCAGACATGCGAGGGTGCTCCTGCCTGCATCTACAAAGACATCACAGGGACCACAATGCCAGCTGACGCTGCAGGATGGTGCTCTGTTGTTGGAACAGAATAATGGCATTGACTTTTTGCTGTTCTCCCCATATATGGCTCGCCCACATCAGCAATAATGTTCGCGTGTACTGACTTACTTGAGTTGGATCTGCTCCGTGAATTCCCCTCCGAGTTGGGGAGCGAGGTCTGTATCATGAGCTGTACTGTCTCGACCTCGTCCTGTGCTTTCACCTTGCTCCAGCAGATAGCTTGGATGTGCCTGGTGGTTTTGGGAGCTCTAACGTCGCTCTGCTCAGGAAGGACACAACACACGAGGACATAATGCACATGAGGACATAACAACACATAACCCACTAAGCTCTCCTATGAGGGAACTCCCACTAGTGCCTGGGCAGCAGCAGCATTTTCCATATAGAGTCCATTTTGCAAAACCACTTAGCCAGTTCTCAAGTATTTTTAGACTAGATAATTTTGGCTGGTATTTTGTGATTA
Source organism: Nyctibius grandis (assembly GCF_013368605.1). Classification (NCBI taxonomy): domain Eukaryota; kingdom Metazoa; phylum Chordata; class Aves; order Nyctibiiformes; family Nyctibiidae; genus Nyctibius; species Nyctibius grandis. The sequence goes on from NC_090666.1 coordinate 15,105,617, forward strand.
TGCTAAAAATGTGGTAGTGAGTAACTGTTTCAATTCATGCACCATGTGGAGGAAAGATCTGAAGGCCTTCCTCTACAAACACAAAAATGTATTTTACTAGTTATATTAATGTGAGTGTCAAATGTGCAGTGCTTTCTGCTAAAAGATGTAGGACTAATCAGGTATTTTCGCAGGGAGACCCTCCACAAAACTTCCCTGGAGCATCAAGGTCTTCAGTTTGCTGTCAAGGTGTCCTGGTTTGGCCCAAACCAGGCCAATTAGTCTTAAAGAAACCAAGGTCACTGCTAAATTCCTCACTGCTTACAAGTGAAGAGCCGAAGGGGGCTCGCACCTGCAGGGAGGAGCAGACAGGGCAGGTGACCCAAGATTGACCAAGGAGGTATTCCATCCCATACACGTCATTCTCACTTTCCTATTTATCACTAACCCACTGCCTCCTGGAGGTGGGGCCCAGGAGGGAGGGGCCCTCCTGTCTCCCACTGATTGGTACCAGCTTTGCCAGTTTCCAGTTAAAAGCCTGCAGGTGTGATAGCAGGGGAGCTATTGCATTTTGCCCTCTGCCCGTGCTGGGTGGAGCTACTGCATTTTCCCCCTCTGTCTGTGCTGGGTCTGCCTGTACTGGGGGGAGCAACTCTGCCTGAGGAGGATTTCCAAGCTCTTGATCTTGGTTTTGTACATATTTGTATATATTTGGTTATTTCTATTATTATTGTTATTATATTCTTTTTCATTATTATAGTTTATTAAAACTGTTTTAACTTTCCAACCCATAAGTCTCTCTCCCTTTTCCCTTTCCCTTTCCCTTGTGGGGGGGAGAGGGTTAACAGAGAGCATCTGCCACCTGGTTAATAGCTGGCCCAGCTTTAAACCGTGACACAAGGGCTTATGACTCCTGTGAGAAACTTCAGCCTGAAAGAAACTACTGTTCTTCATTTCTGAGACAGGCAAGCAAGGTGCAGGATTTCCCTGTCTCTCCATCACTGCTTGAATCCTTGCTCAGGACAGAGCTGGAATCTCAGTTATTAGCCTCCTTGTGATGCACAGCATTGGTCTTCATAAAAACACTTTTGTAAGTAACTGCAAACTCTTTTTACAAAGACTAATTTCTATCACATTAAATTGTCTTCCAGGTTTTATTTTACCTTATTTTACTCTCGACTTCTCTTTTTTTTTTTTCTTCTCCTGTTGTTTCTCAGCTCTCCTAATTAGCACTTCATTGAAAAGCTAAAAAACACAGTATCTTCACGTAACACAAACAACACTGACTGTTACACTTCAAGCAAAAGGAGTTTTCGTCCTTGAGAAAAACAGCTGTCCCAGGCAGCAGTCTGAGGACATTGTCTCTGTAAACCTCATTCAGCTTTTGCTGTGAACTTTAGATTTTACAATTAATTACAGGCTGCTGAGACTTGATTATAGGATATAACAAAGCCAGAGGATGCTCTTTCCACACCTCCCATGTAGGTTTTGTCTTGGATAAACAATTTTTTTATTTGTTTCTTAGAGCTTACCTCATACGTAACAACACATTCCACAGACTGGTGTTCTTCTATCCCCACAATCCATTTCTCCATTACAAACGGTGGCTGAAAAAAATATGGTGGGAGTTTTATACGGTGCTCTTCATCTCCTGACTTGTTTCTGAAACACCCCAAAGATATTTTCAACATTTGCCTTTTTTCATCCATTTTCATATTGTTAACATCAGTACTTTACTTAAAATCTTATGAGACAAAGCAATATATTTTGGAATTATTTACTTCGTTGTTTACAAAAGGAAACTGAGAAGAGATTTCTATAAATAACAGACAGTAGGTAAGACAACATGGAATGTTTTCTTGGGGGCATAAACCTTTTTCATTTTTGTGCATGTACGGTTTTTTTCTGCTAGACTTACAGAGCCCAGCAAGAACAAATATCTAGAGATTCTCAGAGATATTCCCTGATGGATATAGTGTTGAAGTATGCGAAAACTTAATGTTACTGTATCTGGTTATTAGTTTATTTAACTTCAAGCCTTTTTTTCAAGGAAAAAAATAAAATGTCCAAGATGAAAATTAAACAGAAAACTATTTTGCAACAAAATAATAATAATAATAATTTTAAAAATCACAAGTGTTCCAGAAATCACTAACTATGAAAATACTACTAGCGTGAATTAAATATGAGAATCCTTTTTGGCAAATACTCATATTTTCACATTTTCCTTAAATTCTGACTGTTGAGAATCTGATTTTCAGTTTTTTCTTTAGAAAAAATAACCAAAGGTTCCCCCAAAATTTTGCCCAAAATATTCACAGTTAAAAGCATTCAGGAGTTTATTTTTTTTTCTCAGTGCACATTAGAGCAGCATTCTAATTGGTAATCAAGCTGTACATTTTTTCATTTAAAAATTTGTTTTGTTAGCTATTATCAAGTGGAGCGTATTAATAAAAACAAAACAACTAAAATAACAGCAAACAGAATGCCCTCTGCATTAAAAAAGCTTCTGTTGCTTACAGTAAAAGCAGTCTAAATACTGGCTGGTAAATATTTACAGGCCGGTTCTGAAATAAGTGAAATGCCCAGTGACACTGAACTGCAGATGTTCAGTGCTGTACTGTCTGTTGATGGGTTTCAGTCTTTGCAACCCATTGTTGCATGAAAGAGGGAGTTTTAGAACCATGTAAAAGTTCTAAAACCATGTTAAAAAAAAAGAGAGAGAGAAAAAAACCCAAGAGACAAATCACATGAAGTTTCAAACTGGAACATTTAAATCACTTTCTTCTCTTGAAAAGGAAAGTAATTTTTTGAACATTCTTTTCTTTAAAAGGGGTAGTAAATTCAGAGCGTATAACATGGAATTAAAACAAGAAAATAGAAATTAGTTCCTTCTTTTCTTTTTCTATTGCTAACATTATTGTCAGCTTAAAAGAGAACCAAAATACCTAACTCCTATTATGATACAAATCTGTTTAAAATGTGCATTTTATTTAAAAGCTGTCAAGAGATTGAGCTTCCGCAAGCACAAAAGTCGACTGCTGTGGTATTTTAATGTCTTTCTTTGAGATCTGTGAATTCGTGAAAGCTTTAAGGCTGTAAATACCTTTGTCATCTTTAAAATCTCTACATCAGGTAGGTTCGTGTTGAATGTCACATCTTTTATGTAGGTTATTGCAATTTCATCCCCATCCATCTCCATGTACATTTTCCATTTACAATCCTATGAATAATAAAAAAAGAATGCTGGATTGTTAGAATACAAATAAAAAAAACAAAGTGAAACAAAACCAAAAGCCAAAACAACCCAAAACCTAATCCTCGATATAAGGGGGAAAAAATAACCCAATGACAAAGACAAGGAACATATACATGGTTTAGGATATACAAGTTTTCCAGTAAAAGTGTTGATAATGAAAAACCCTTGGGTTCTCTTGTTTGCTCTCCTCTTACCTACCCCGGAGAGACAGTCGCCACGTTGACAGGTCTGGCTGTCTTCAGAGGTGTGGATCGCCCGCAGGGCCCCAGGAGGACGGTGGCTTCGCCCACATGGGCAGACAGCCCGTTCGAGGGCAGCGCAGGAGCTCTGCACGCCCACGTGGCAGCAGCGGCACAGGGCAGCAGTGGGAGCCGTCACCCGGGGCCACAGCCACTGCCGGCAGCCAGCCCCAAGGACATCTTCCTGGTGAACCCAGGAACAAATGACCCGAGGGTCTGTGAAACACTGTTGAGACAGTTCCTCAAATAATGGGCGAGAGGATGAGCTGGGTATTACAGCTCCGTTATTTCAGATGCTGAGTGCCCAGTGAGGCACTGAGCACCCTCAGCTTCCGCTCACCTCCAGTTGCACTATTAATTATAAGAAAGCTCAGCTTAGAAAATAATCATAGTGAGTCTAATAGACCAAGGCAATGAAAGATATCCTTAAATAATGCCATGAGCAGAACATGGGGCCAACATCCAACACTTTGCACAGGTGTGAGCCTGCAAGAGGCTGATGGCTCTGGCAGCATCCTGCAGGACACCCCACGCAGGCTGAGTGCTGGCACCATGGTCCATGCCTGTGGCCAGGGAGGCTCCCACCTGTCCGTGGTGCAAACCAGCCAACATTTTCTGGTGTGCCCAGCAGGTAATTTGGGGATGAGACGCTGTCTGGTGCACTGAGCTCCTCCAAAAATCAGTCCCCTGAGGGACAACAGGGCTGCAGTGAAGCAGAGTGTCTCCATCTCCGAGCAGGCAGGAGGGGATCTGCCCTTCACAGAGACAGGAGCTCCTCCAGACATGCCACGGGCTCAGGAGGGCCTGTGTCGGCCGCGCTCCGCCGGCCGGGCAGGTGCGGTCTCCAGCAGTGGTGGGAGGCAGTCTCCTCCTCAATTCTGCTCAGAAAATGCAAAAACTTTCAATGGGGACACAGATGGCCGCTTAGGGCCAAGGGCTTGCGTAAGCAGTTATTTGCACACGCAAACGTATGGCAGCCTAAAAAGTATCCGTTCGCACATGCGATTATCTGCTAGTGTTTGCACGTGCATCGCTCATAAATGTAACGTAGGAGCTCAGCCCTCAGAAGTCTCAAAGCTTTCAATCAGGCATTGAATTGGCAATTCCAAGATAAAAGAAAACTAGAGTATAATCATTTCCGAACCGCAACAACAAATTATGCTTATTTGGCCCTGTGTGTCCATCTGTCCCTATTGAAAGCTTCCGCTTTTTTACGAGCAGAGTGGACGTGCGAGTTGGTTTCCGCATCGCCTGGTGCAAGTTTGAGCGATGGGAACCGCGCTCCAGCGGTCAGGGCACTGAACCGAGACTCGGAGGCGCGGAGTTCAGTTTCCAGTTCTGCCATCAGCTTCCTGCGCAACCTGATAAGGCACCAAAGTCGCCCTGTGCCTCCGTTTCCTAATCATGGACTGTATCTCTCTGCACGTCCTTTTTCTGTCCTGCTTTTTTTAGGTTGTGAGCTAAGCCGGGGTTATGCCTGTCTCTTCCTAGGTAGGTACAGCACGATGCACCGGCCCTGACGTCGGCTGAGGACTGTATGTGCTATGTAACTGAACCACAACAGCGGAGCAAGTTGTCTTTGACTCCTCCTCGCCTCTCAAACTGTGCTGCTCTCCTTGCCCACACTATCCTTGTTGCCAGGACTTTTTTTGCAGGACTTCCTAAATTCATGCTACCTGGATTCCCTATTGCAGATCAAACCCAAGGTTAGAGACAGATGCTTGATGACATTATAAGTTTTACAAAAACACCTGAGCCAAGGAAAAGAACAAAACATTGACATAAAATACTATCCTCCAGTTAATTCAGTGCATTCTCCTGCCACGCACCCGAGAGCCAGAGCCGCACCTTGTGCCAGGGCTCCTGTGCCGCCTTCACGACCTCAGGATTTTTGTGCTGTTCACTCCCATCTCCCTACAGACCAGATCTGACAAACGTGAGCTCGTTTTAATAAACAACATAAATCAAATGACCATCTCTAAAGAAAAAGCTGAGACGCTGTGTAAATCCAGGGTCTGGCAGGCGGTGGGCACCTGCCGGCACCCGGCCCCTCGTCGGATCCGCTGTGCACGCAGGAGCCCTCTCCGTGCGGTAACGAATCAGGCTGCCCCACGCAGCCGGGGATGCACAAGCCCCTGCACAAACACCGCCTTCCCCGGCTCCGAACTGCAGCTTCAGAGAAAGAAATACATTCTCCCGTCCTCAAATCCAGCCCCCGAACTTTTGGTCCTCCTTGGAGTCCTCTCCAGCCACACCGTGCTGATACCAGAAGGGCAAATCACCACACTAAGCATACCCTCCCTGATCACTCAAAAATACGTGTCTTGTTTTATTTGGAAAGATTTTCATTTTGTGTTACTGTAAAATCATCAATGGAAAGGGTAAAGAGAGAAAGAGAGAAACAGAAATAAAAAGAGGAGAGAAAGGGAAGGAGAGGCTCTGTGAGAAAAGAAAAGAGAAAAGACAGAAAGAAGGAGAGAAGGGAGGAAGGAAAAGGAAGGAGAAAAGAGAGCAGCTAGGTGACTTTGAATCAAGACACTTGGACATATCTAAGATAAGTAGGATGGCTCCTTGTCTTACAATTTGGTAACCATTTTTGTTCAACCACACAGAAAATCATGCAAGATTTGTGTGCTGCAGAAAGGGACATATTTCCCTGTTTTCCAGTCGAGTTCTAGGCTCTCATTTAGCAATGAATAGGAGAGAGATGCTCAGTCACTTAAGCAAAAATTTTGGCTAGAATAACCAAAGTATATGTATTTGGAGCCATAAGATTTCTTGGATCGAGACTACATTTAGTGCCAGATGTATGTGGGAAAATAATTTGGAAATGGCTTGTTCAAAATGTCTGCTTGATAAATATACTTACATAAGTCCTTCAAAGAGATTTCCCTGGACTTCTTGTAATTCATGCATTAAAATACCTCCCAATATTTACCTGCTCGATTTTGATTTAAATAAAGAATTTCAGCTTTTTTTTTTCCCAAAAAATCTAATTTCAGAACTGAGAGGCACAACCAGCAAAACTTCGTGTGAAAAACATTGTCGAATAACACTTTGACAAAGCCAATACATCAGCAGCCTCTGCAAATGATCGTAGAAAAGTAAAGCAAATCACACATATTTTGAGCCTCTTCTCCTCAGCTTCGGAACAGAAAATAAGAACACTTTAAAAATTAAGTCTCCAGCTTACTGTGGTGACAGTACTCCTTTAACCTCATATGCGCTAACGTCTGCAACAAAAACCGAAAGGGAAATGACAAAGATCAAGCACAGGCTTTAAACAACAAACATCTCTCCTGCAACACCAGCTTAAAACTCTTGCTGGGAGACACCTCGTTTTTCAAGGAGGCCTAAATCCAGGATTCCTTTTAAAATCAGTGGATGCAATAAACTTTTTTTTTTTTTAAGACTGGAGAAAAAATGGAAACGGCATTGTAGCAGGCAACTGGATATTAGAAGAAAAGTAAGATGTAATGCAAGATGAAACAAATATGAAAAAAATGTTGTTCATGCTGGTACTAAAAGTAGTAGCATGTTGATGATTTAAGGTCCCCAGAAGCTCCTTTACATTCTTAGCTATTATCTATCTCAGCTGCTGAAACCTGCTGTTTTAAAGGCATTAGAGTTGAACATCTAGTGATAGCACTGGGTTATTTATCATTATGTATCACCCTGCTACACTGTATTTTATTATTCTGGATTTAAAGGAAGATAACACAATTATGGTTAATTTGCTTCTCTTCTTTATATATATAGTGTCATGACCACCACGGCTTTGTCCCATGAGATATTTTTAACCAAAAGAAATCCACAAGAAACTCTCCCTAAAAATTCCATTAATAACCTCTTGTAGCGTGTATAGGTTGCAGGGTCTGGAACTAAGAATGTTTTAATCTCTTCAGCAAAACAATGTCTCATAATGATGTACAGGACTATTGCTGCACTGATGAAGAATCATACATAATTCAGCACCTTTCACTTGGCACCACTGTGATATCCTCATTAGCAGTGGCTCACAGTGGCTGTCAGATGGTGTCCATGCGAATGCAGGCATTATATTGTCTTTGAGATGTGCAGCTGCTTCCATGACACTGCCAGTATATAAAAACATGACGCCAGTTTGTTTTATTTAGTGCTAAACCTTCCAGTTTGTAAAAACAAGGCTGACACAGAGCCTGACATGAGGCAGTGAAAATAATTAGCTCTCATTTTCTCAGCCTCCTATTTCCTTCTCCCCGCTGTGTTCTCTTTCCACTAAACCACCACATGTCAGTCGAAATGGGAGGCAATTAGTGGGCTCATTTCAGTCCCCACAACTGTGCTGAAAAGAAAGTATTTATGATGGCACAATGAACAGCTGAAAGATTAAATAACATTTGCCTTTTGAAAAGAAAATGACTTCTAGCTAAATGGGCAATTTTTGATTATTCTCAAACAAGCTTAGAGTAGTTGGTTTTTAAAATACAAGAAAGGAAAATGAGTCATTTTTAGGTGAAAGAATCAAATAAAACTTGACACAGTAATGCAAATAACTGATGTTTTATTGCAAAATATGTAAATGTGTTATACCCTTAACAATGGCTGGTGTCTCAGGTCAGGGCAGGCTGTTGCCAGCCAGGCTCCAGCAAGAGAAGGTGGTTCCACCGCCGGTTTTGTTTCAGCTGTGCAGGCAGAAAAAAACAGGGGCGGAGGGGAGGCCTTCCGAGAGAGATGGTCTTAAAACGTACAGAAACAAAGCAAGCAAAAGATATATTTATGTTATCAGTTGCCTGGGTGCCTCCTCCAAAAGCCGGAGCCCTTACTCCTCCACAAGGCAACAGGCACTGGCCGGCTGGAGCTCTGCCTGGAGAAGCACAAGGCCCTTTTAACACCTACGCAGACCACCCGGCGGTACCAAAAATATCTGTCCCCTGACAGCGCCCTTCTTGAACATCCAGCGCTGTGAAGCTCTGTGCCGCCACGGAGGGGAATGTCATGGTAGATACCGGGCGCCGCTACGCGCTGGGGGCTGGTGCCCCAGGAAGAGCGGGTTGCAGCAGCCCAGACGCAGAGCTCTGCGATCACAGCGGTCCTGAGCCCTGCCGCTGCGTTTACAAAAAGCCACCCTTGCATGTGATCAGAAGCACAGGGGGATTGCTGCGGTCGCAGGCATCATCATCTACACGAGCAGCCTGCTTGTGACAGCGGGACTGTAAAGGTTGGAAGCGTGAAAAACACGAGTCCCTTCCCTGAGGGCTGTGCGGGTGCCCTCCCGTGCTGTCTGAGCCAGCCCGGTCCTCCGGTGGCATTTCCCGTGGACCGCTTGTGGGAAACAACACACTGGATTCACGCAGGCACCACGTCCTCACGTCACACAGGGTGTCTTGCAGCCCTGTGGGATGTCGGCCGTGGGGACAAGGGTTGTGCAGGAGCTCGGGAAAGGCATGGCAATGCCGCTGGATGTCCTGTGCATGCCAGGGACAGAGGCTCCTCTTCCAGGCTTTTTGTCTGAAGAGGGTATGTGCCAAGCCTACAGACCACTGGAACCTGCCTGTGCTTCTGCAGACATATCCGTGGCCAAGGCTGTACGCGTGAGAGGACAGCGTGTGGAAGGCAGCAAGTTAATTCAGAGTGGCCAAGGTTTTAAAAATAAAGCTTGAGATTAAAAAGTCTAGAAAAGTCAATGTGAGCAAATTACCTAGCTGAAAAGCCTATATGCCTCTTCAGGATTAGGAATGATTTCTGATGGGAATCCCTGGCTTAGCACTGCCTACACAAGGATTTTAAACGGAGTTGGCTTGAGTTTGACCTCAGTTGCACATGGATGCTACACCTGGAGCAATCCCGGTGGAGGTGGTGGAGTTATACCAGCTCCACCTCATGTAAAAACAACACGTGGTCCAAAAAAGCCCTCTTTGAAAGAAAATACAAGGAGCTCAGATCACCTGCCAACTAAACTTCTAACGCCCCTACCACTGATCCACCTCCTCGGCAGACTACATTAACCAGTTCATAATGGTTCTGGTTATATTTAAATGTGACTGTGGTTTTATTTTACAGCTTAGGTAATTTTTTTTTTCTTTCACAAAGTATTTACCCCTTTACCTGTCTACTTATTAGAATAGGAGTAAATCTATGAAAATGGCACACAAACACAGCTACTCTGATTCTTGCATTAACTATTAGCCTTTAGTAGTGAAAGCATTGTGCTTTGAGGTGCAATTAAAGAGGGAGGCTTTAGAAGATGAGGTTTTGAGATAAGGTTAAATAACCCCATGTTAGGAAGTCAAGGTACTTGCAAGGATCTTTTCAAAGGAAGGGTCAGATAAAACCAATTCCTCTGCCAGCTTTTCTTATGAAGTGAGTTAAAATACCTACAGAGCATGAGGAATCTGTACGACTGAAAAACTACAAAACTGGAATTTTAAATTTTTAGGACCTCAACCCTTGCTTTTATTTTTTGCCACCTTTTGTTAATGTGAGAAGTACCTTACACGGCACATTAAACTGGTGATGTTATATCACGTCTGTCTGAACTAGGAATTATTTTTAAGAAAGTAAAGAAAGGTTTTATGAGTGTTGATTGTAGTGGGAAGGTGGAGAGGAAGAAGCAGCAGAAATAGTCTCAAGCGCTTGTGAAGCTGTATATTCCAGTTACAACCACCATTTTCAGTACTGTTTTGTCTGGTACTGCCTGGCATTTTGCCAGCCCGGGTTTCTCCACAATGTCTCTCTAAAGTAGCCTTAATATTATATCCACTGTTGCACTACCACATTTAAATAATAGCAGTAAAATATATCCCAGTTTGGATATTCAAGGCTAGAAAACAGTTTCACACCGTTAGCCGATGTTTTTGAAGAGGCTCTGCCTCCTACCTTGTCAAATGGAGGGAGAGGTAACCGGGGAAAAATAAGGCAAATGGTGAGCCAGCTCAAGGCTTTGTGTTTGGATACAGGTCACATTGTGCCACACTCAGTGAAAAATGAAAACATTCAAAGGCATGGTGAAATCTGCCCTTTTGAGGACCCCAAAACTAAAGAATGCATCAACAGGAGACAAAAAGAGTGTGAACCATCCTTCTTAAGGGGTTGGGGTGATTCATCAGTGCGGAGCGACCCAGCTCCAGACACCTTTCCCTGATTGGGAAATTTTAATGAGCCACCTAGGATGAGAAAGCCATTGAAAATTTCCTCTTCAGTGCTGTGAATTGGCTCAAGCCACAATTGCCAGGGTTTGTTTTTTTACCCTCTTTGGTATCTTGGAGTTAATTGGTGTCCCCCCGCCTTTTTTTTAATTTGTGGAAAAAAATCATATAAAATGTCTAAATCTATCATCTTTCAGCTCAGTGGGAATTGTGTACAGAAAGGTCATTAAAAGGAAGTGAATGGAAGTAACCACATAACTCAAACTACAAGAGTTGGAAAAGAAACCTCTAAAAACCAGGTTAGCTTCGCAGCGCCTCACTCCTGATGCATTCGGAGAGCACAAAGGTCAACTGAGCTTTCATCACCTCCAGAGATGCAGCTAAAAGGAAGAAAACTGTAATGAAATGGCCTGCATCTGTCAGCTGGTGGAAACTAACATAATCCCGCTAGAAGATGCAGTTTAAATTAGGTAACAAATCTGAGGCTGGTGAAGTTGCATACTGGGAAGTCAATGTTTCATTCAGAGTACAAAGGCTGAACATTCAAATGCCATCCTGAAGTGTATTCATCAGGATCCTTGCTAAAAGGCACTGCCATTCCTAAGGCCCTTAAGTTTCTGCCTGCTACAGAGAAGGTGCACTGGCTGTGCCGACAGGGCTCGACATAGCGCAGGGACGAGGACACCCATGCCCTCGAGGAACCATCTTCACACCTGAGTATGGTGCTGTGCTCCGACCAGCCAAACACATCTGAATAGCCCTGCACCCCTCAATGGTTTCCAGGTCCTGGACCAGCTCTTCCAGCACTTTTTATGCCCTGTGGCATCGCGGGTATGTCACGGTGCTCACTGAGGCTGCACCCACACCAGAGCTTTAGCTCAGATGAGAAGCATGCTTTTGTCCCACATGTCCATCTTGTCCCATGCTTTGGCGGAGCCACCCTCTGAGCGCATGGACAAGCTTGCTTCCAGGTGCAACTACACCAGAAGGGCACTACAATAACTAATGGGAACTCAGCCCAGGAAACAGCACAGAGCCAGCCTGGGTGTAAAACCTCCCAGCCTGACCTGATCCCCTGTACAGAGCCCTTCCTGCTGCGCTGCACCAGCTCCCAGCTCAGCCTAATAACCTCCCTTGATGTACACAGGTCTAGAAGTCTACACGTCACCTGGGAACACATGTTCTCAATTCATAACCCAGATTTGAGCTTACTGCCTCTTTTTTCCTCATGGCTGAAACAGAAGAAATGCTTCTTAGCTAGGGAGCTGGTTATAGGGACTGATTAGGGTAAAGTTCCTTTGAGAAATTTATTTTTAAACTGATGTAGGCCAGCTTTTTAGCTATAAAGATGGTGGAAGGCACAATCTCAAGTGCTTCTGCTGACCCAGTTTTACAGGAACAGGCACCACTCTCTTACAAAAATGGGGACAGTAAAAGAAGTTTAAACCCTTCGATCCTGGTTTTACCCAGTCTCTCCAATTCATTTTGGAACAAATCTGGGTGGCAGCAGTAGTCGGCTTAAAGCAGCCTCTAGGGGAGCTAGAAGATCGTATCCAGGGATTTTCAAAGCAGCAAGCTCGCCAAATTTTCTATATTGTATGTACCACACCAGTCTTTGATAGTGTTACGTTTAATGCAAATTACCTTGCTCACGCTGGCCCAAGCATCCTGCCCGAAAGCTCAGTCAATCTACTCCTTCCAGTCCGCTTTTTAAAACTGGCTTAGCTGCAACATCTTTAAAGGCGGGTATGAGTTAACAAGCAGATCTCGGACAGAAGTTTCCAGCCCAGACAAACTCAGGTGACAAAGGCTGCATTCCCTGGAACAGCACCGGGGACACGGGTGCTGCGTGGGGCGGACGCCAGGGCAGGTATGCCCGGCACGCACTCACAGCTGCGGGGCAATGGCTCCCTTAGGAAGGGGCCCAGCAGCACACAGAGCAGAGAGGACCAATTAGGAGGTCACGGGAAAGGCAGGACCAAACAAACAAGGGTTCTCAGTTGGCACATCAGAAACCTGCAAAGGTTACGTTGGCACTATGCAGGCCCATTGAACTAGCCCCCTCCTCTCACCACAAGTCAGCTTCTGTCCCATTGACTTCGGAACACTCATTTGCAAATTTTGCCATCACGGCTAAAATATCTACCTGTCCCCAGACTTAGCAGGTGTTAGTGCAACCTGAATTTCTCTCCAACACTCGGAGGTCTATTCACTCCTTCCCTTGCTCTTTCCTGGGAGAGGGTGCCCACCTCCCTACTCTAAGGCTCACAAGCCATATTGGAAATGGAAGGGATATATGAGCTATTTCATGGACTTTTAGTTGCTTGTAGAGTTGTGCATGGGAGAGAAAGATGCACACCTACAAAAAAGCAGCTGTACAGCATCAAAAGCTACATGCATTCAAGAACACTGCGACAGTCTAAGTAATTCACATAGTGATAAGAAGATTTTCATAGAAAAAGTGCTTAGGATAAAAGAAACAAACAAAAAAGGAAATATCCAGACAAAAAGCAAAAAGCTTTTTCAAATTGATGAAACGATTTCAGTACGAGTCCTAGTTCCTACTAAGTACAAACCTAAATGCTTTCTCTGCAAGCACCACCATGTACAGAAATCAAGAGACTTCTGCAAACAATATGCCCTGAAAGCAAAGCAGCCAGATAACACAAGATGAAAGTCAGCCACCCACAAGTTTAGGGTGGACACACGATGCAGATTTGTCAAATACAAAAGGAAACAAATCCTGCTGTCACAACCCCTGACTAACTCAGAAATGCTTTGCACACCATTTCCACATAGAGATGATTAATTCTAAAACCCTTGAACTCAGAGTCCATAGCAGGCTGGATAAAGAAAACAAAAAGCATGGGACAAACCTCACTCTCAAGAAAAGACAACGTGGTGGAAATGCTTTGCTGGAACATCTGGAGTCGTCAACACTCCTGTTACACAGGGTGTAACGAGAGATCCTAGAACCAGCTCGGCTTGGAGCCGAGGTTTGATTAGGATGTGGTGTGCTGGTAATTGCCTTTTACCAGCCGCTGCACAGTAGTTTTGTCATCTGCAATGTACTGCACCCACCCCCTCCCTCCTTCCCCAGTACCGCGAATGACCACAGTCACCCCCCGGGACCAGTCCCCTCCTCCCCATCGGCAGCCATGCATACCACGTGTTTTCCAAACTCCCCTTGGTTGCACAAAAAGACACCACCTTTCTGCCGAGACAAAAGTCATAGTCTGTCCACTAACACCAGGCGTATGGCACGGCTCAACTGCAAACGGGTTTTTGTGCATAAACAGGTTGTTATTTCACACCCATTGGGATAAAAGGAACATAGCAAAAGCCCGAATTACAAAAATTACAGTTAAAAAAATTGTTCATGAGGAAACAAAAGCTTTCAGTCAAAGCTTTCTGGGCTGCTCTTCTCTTCCTCGCCTGCTCGGGGTGCAGTTCCCCATCACCGATGCAGCCCCATTTGCCACCTTGACCTTTCGTCAGCACTTTCCAAAACAAGAGGATTCTCACAGCAAATTGTCGTTTTGTGCCCAGAAGATACTTGACTCTCTGGGTGGTGACTGTTAACCAAACCAACCGATCTAGCGCTCCCAGCTTACCTTTGGCCCGTTTCCCGGCTTCAAGTGATAACCAAAAACAAGCTCAAGATTCACTACTTTCTCTATATTTTCTTCAGCCCCGCCTGCAGAATCCTGTCAAAAAAAGGCAAGGTGAGACTTCACATCTGCCACAGCCCCCTGGGAGACAGGAGCAAGGCCTCTGGTGGCAGGAAGGATTTGCCTCTCAGACGCTACGAGCCTGGCAGGCAGCAGGAAGGAGCCATCGCTCTGCCCCGATCACACTGCTCCAAGAGGAGCCAGGGCTTCTGCATGGGTTTATGGCACACAGCAGGTGCAACCTGGGAGACACTGTGCCATTTTCTGCTCCTGGCCGAGCCGCTCCGTTCCGGCGCTGCACAGTGCTGGTGCGAGCATCGTGGCAGCCACTGCCACTGGAACGGCAGCCGGCACAGCATGGCGGCGAAGCCCCGACTTGCATTTTCCTCCTCGGGGAACAGAGTTTCGCTCTATGTAAATCCACTTTAAGTGGATTTCTCTCTATCGCTGTGCAATAAATTATGACTAAAAACCTACTTCAGGCTTTGAGGTCTAGAATTGCTTGATTAGCTCACTGAATCAAATCAGGCAAATATCTGCTCTGGCAACCTTGAGGTTCCCAAACGCTCTCTCCCTTCTCACATGGCTCTTGTTACTGATATCAGAAAAACCAACAGGTTTAACAGACATTATAAATCACCCTTCTCTCCTGTAACATTAACAAACTGAGGAATCATGGCTCATTCTGGGCCAGGGGTCTGCCGTTCTTCGGTGGTGAGCAGCCAGCGGCAACCAGTTCGAAGGAATGGCTCTTAAGAGTAATTTCTGATTAATGACAGCAAAGGAATCAAACCAATAGTCTTTTAATTTAATACTACCAGTTTCTATGATAAAATGTTAAGAGCCTCCTTGAAAACAACTTTTATTATCCTATTACTTGTTCTGATGATGACCCCATCGCTGCTGTTGACCCTCCACGTTTGTTACAAACCCTCTGCAGGAAACTGCTGCTTCGCCTCCCCGCGAACAGTAGGGAAGTTGAGACACAAGAACAGTAAAATATTCCATACCAACGTGAGAAGCACCTTCTTACATAAACAACGAGACTGCCTTAATTAATGTGGAAAATGAAACAGATTTAGGTAGTCATGGGTTAACTTCTCAATAGCAGTCTAGAAAAAAAAATTAAAAAAATCAGATGAGAGTTATTCAGTATCTCATACTGCAAATACCAGCACGAAAACCAGCGTGATTCCATGTGCACTGTGTTTTCCATTGTGGATACATTAGGGCATGTGAGAAGAGTTTAAAATACAGCCCTGTTCTGGAAATTGTCGTGGTAGATCGGCCCCATTTCGCATTCAGGATCAGATCTGCTTAATCAGAGAAAGAGATGTTGGAGGGGTTGTTTTGGTTGTTTTTATTTACGCTCAATCAACCCAGGAAGCCGAAATCTTTCATTTTGGGCATTATTGACTTTATTAAGTTTCAGTAATTTTCCCTGTAGGAAATGTAAATTAAATATATCAGTAATGCTGTGTGGCATGGAAAAAATGGCTGATGAGCAAAAGGGGAATAAATCTGTGTGACTTATGAAGCTAAATTTGCAGGACTAGCAATTAGGATACAAGTATCTCTTTACTAGTAAATTGTGGTATAAAATCATTGAGACCCAACAGAATTATAGATGCTACTTTTAGAGAAATCCTTTTCCAAAGCTGACTGCCAGGAAACTGAACTCTCTCCTGTGGCTACAGTATGAATACTATTACTGCTGTCGTGATCACGTTTTCTAGACCATTATTTTCTCAACTCATTACAAACATTAGATATTTAACACACTGTGAAACAAAGCTTTAAGAGCAAAGCAATCTGGCTGTCAACCAGCTTTAAAGTTGTCCAAGAGAGTTTTGTTAGTCAAAGTATGTTTTAAGCTGTAGATGAGATGTGAAAGTTGAGAAGTTCAGATTTCAGTTCAAATAACTGTTTTCATATCCACTCCTCCCTCAGCTAAAGAGAAATCTTTGGGGAGAACTCTCTCTGAAGATATCCAAAGCTTTCTGCAGAGAGGATGGCCCTCCTAGGCAAATCTTCAGCAGTACTGACAGTCCAGCTCACAAGAAAACCAAGAACTGCAGAGGCGTATAAAGACCATAGCACATTTTCATGCCTCATAAAATGCTCAGGTTGCTTTAGGTTCTGGATCCATATGAACCTGTTACTTTGGGTTTTTTTTATACCAAATATGTTCTTGATTTAGCTTTTAACTTTTCATGTGAATAATACTGAAAACCCTTAGACTCCTTCTTAATATTCACACGCTAACATTTTGCAACATTCATTAAATACCTTTAAATGGATGATGTGTCCTCTGGAAACAATTCCCATGTCCTTTAAATCCTCCTCTTCTAGAAGAAGCAATTGTTTCCCCGTGATATGATGTTCCTTAAACAAGCTAGCATATACACCCATTTCACCAGAAGAATCGCCTTAAGATAAGAGAGGTTATTCAGAAATCCATAGGGTGCTTTATTGGAGGGAGAAAAAGATGAGCAAATGTATATATATTCAAAAATGTGAGTATGAAGGTATATATGAATAGCTTTTACCTTTTCTAGTAAGTTGTTGCATCCAGAAAAACTGAAAAAAAGAGGAATCAGTCTTGAAGTTCACATTATCAAAATTTTCTATTACAGTTATTTGGAGTTTGCAAGTAATCGTTCTTTTTTAAAACAAAATCTAAAACTATTTCTAACTTTGGGTTAAAGGACTCAAGATTCACTAATGCAAGTGATTACTTTCATTAGCTTTTTAAAACTGCTTTCTATTTTGCAGCCACCTTCTTCCCTTCCTCAGTTTATCGTTACAAAGAACAACAGAAATGACTGAAGCAGAAGCTTAGTGCTCTGTCACATACTAAAAGGGCTGAAGTTAAGGAGCCAGGGCTATTACGGCTTTTGCGCTGGCTTTCCAGATAGTCCTTCAGTAAACATTAGCTAAACAATCCCACGATGCACAACACACAAGAAGGGTGCTAGATGAGACACTAAAATCACTATGACACATCATCACTATGCTACAGATATATCATTGACATTTCTTGTTCAGCCTTTTAAATGAATAAAAAGGTAAAACTCAATGCCATTATTTTATATGATAGAGAGATTCCACACCCCTTACAAACCCCTTAACTTTCTTTCAGTTAATGGCCATCCTGGTGGCACACAGTGGGACAAAACCTTTGAACCCGTTTTGTCCTGTCCAGGACAGGTCTTGCTTAGACAGGTCTTGGGGCACTCCCACATTCCTTACATGATCACTCAGGAGTGCCCTTCTGGCTGCTGACAGCTCCAGCACAAATTATTTTCCAGAAATTGGAGAATGTGGCTGTTTTATGAAGGTCACTCGAGTCCTTAAGTTACTCATGGTCATTTTAAAGCTTTTCTGGGACACAAGTTTCACCAAACAAATAGTAAAATCTCACCTAGATGTTCTGATCCGGCTTTCCCTCCCTCTGTACTCACTGTAATTCGTTAGAGAGCTCCAGCAGCGCACCGCTGGCCACATTAACACAAAATACTCACCACATCTTCTTCAGTCCATGCACAAATATCAAAGGAGGGCAGCAACTGCGTGAGAGATACGAATTGAAAAGAAAACCGTCTGACCATTTTTCTCCCCTCCACCCAAATGTTACTCTGGTGGCTGATTTTATTAGCTTCCTTTTCCCCTGCAAAGGGCAGGACTTCAGGCTGTGACTCTCATACTGACACATTAAACCCTTGGATTCACACTGGCCATGGGCTGGCGCCAACAGCATGGTCGCTGTGCTAAATCAATCCCATCACTTTATGTAGATAAAATCATCAGCAGGTCTCTGATAGAAACAATTTAGGAAGCAAAAGTAAACCGTCTGATGGTGAGGGACCCTCTAGCTGCCTCTCCTCTCGGTTCTGACACTATGGGAAGGCTTTTGCTTTTGCTATGGCTTTGGTACCACCCGATTTCTG
Organism: Nyctibius grandis; assembly: GCF_013368605.1. Taxonomy (NCBI): domain Eukaryota; kingdom Metazoa; phylum Chordata; class Aves; order Nyctibiiformes; family Nyctibiidae; genus Nyctibius; species Nyctibius grandis. The sequence continues at coordinate 15,123,842 of NC_090666.1, forward strand.
CAATGAAAATAACGCTGTGATTACAGCTCTCTCCCCAATGATGGGTATTTTCTGCAAAAGGAAGGAAAACTGTCACTCGACAGCAGTGAAAGCAGAATTTGGAGTTGGGCCCCAGTGGCTAGTCTTCCTGTACAGACAAGTCTCTTTTGGTTCCTGCCAACACTTCATAACTGCTCCCCTGAGGCTGGGGGTGCAGCACTTCCCCGCCTCCTCCAGTGCTGCAGCCCACACCGGGCACACGTTGCTGTACACAAGATGGTGTTAGCTCTTGGAGCACAAGGAAACCACAGAGGATGCACAGGAGAATGGCTGCATTAAGTGAAATTCTGGGATGATTTGAAAACTGACACAGGAGATGACACTGTACTACTGGTTGCTATTTTACTCATTCAAGCACATGGCATCCCAGGCTTCACCTTCTTGGCATTTTTATCCGGCTAAAGGGTTAACATTAATTGGTACGTATGTAGTTGGACCGTCAGTGTCTCCCAAAGGCTCAATACCATGATGTAGTTGCAAACTTATTCGATGTACATAACACTGACTTATGAGAGACCTGCCTCGGTTACCCACCAGCCCCCAAGGCGTTTTTACCTCCTCCAGAGAGCCCTGCCACCCACGAGCTTTCCAGCCCCCACCCACAGCCCAAGCATGCCCCCCTGGCAGGCACTCACCCTGGCCTGCCTCCAGCTGAACAATGAGCCTCAGGGCAGAGCTGCCCGTTAAGTGCCTGAGCACCCCGCTGGCTCTCCAGGCACAAGGGTCTAGTGTAATCCGCCTGCAACTTGCAGCCATTGCTGTGAAACACCCATGAACCTCCCATTGAACGAGTTGTGACTGCCTGATACTCCTTGCCTTCTGTCTCCATCTCTATGACTTGCTGCCCACCCTACTTTGAAGACTCTTGAGATCCTCTTCCTCCTCCTCCACCACCAATGTCTCAGCCAAACCTTGCTGGGCACAAACCATCCATGAGACCAGCTGAAGCCACCTCTGTGAGGAGGACCTAGTAGACTCTCCTTTGCCCATTGCTTCCCCAAAGGGGACAGAGCCAAAAGCATCAGAGTGAAGTGGCAGAAGGGAACACGTGTCTGCCAGAGAAAGAGACCTTCCTGACTTTTTCTCTCTACTACACCATACTTCCAGCCAATATTCTCAACCTACCTGCTGTTAGTCAGGCACTCCCTATGCTAACAGCTACCCGCAGCCTGGGCAGGACGCTGCGGGGCAAAAGTAGTGCTGGGGGCAACACCTGAGCACAAGGGAGGGCAAATGGCAATCGTAAACATCCTTAAGAAGGCAGAGGGTCGTGCCTGTTGTAGGTACTTATGGTCAAACCGGCTGGTGCTGCGGGGGGAGCCTGGTACAATAATTTGTACAACTGAATCATTTACTGCAGAAGTCCAATATTGCATTTTTAGTTGCACAATGGATTATTTCAGCTTTTCCCATGTTTAAATATAACTAGTGGCAGAATATGTTCTGTATTATTTCAATTTTTAAAAAAAAAAAAGATGGGAGAAATGTCACACAGTGAGTAATACGGAAAGTGTCTTAAACCAGCAGACAATAAGGAACCTCTTGAAACACCAGCATTTTACACAGGGACACAGATGCATAAAATTTACTGTCAAAATGTTTATTGCAAAATAGAAGTTTGGAACAAAGAGAAGCAAAGGAAAAAGTTCACATCAAAAGAAAGTTTATGACACCAATTGAGGAAATTGAATACATTGCATGATTTCTTTTCGTTTGTTTGCTCTGGTTTTACACTGGAAAATCAAATCCACAGTGTGAATAAAACAAGACATCTATGTCAAGTGCAATAAAGAGAATAACTGATGCTGCAAGGCTTTATCACAGAGAAGTGTAACATTGCATGTTCCACACAAATGATATATTCAGTTTACAGCACGAGTTTTGGCACAGGCAGGCGTTGCACTCAGCTTTGTTTTTTCAGAAGGGAAGATGAAGTTTTCTAACACTGTGAAAATATTTTCTATTCAAATTTCATCGGTTCACACTTGAAGTGTAAGTAGCATTGACTCAGTATTCAGTACAAAACTTCTTCAGTAGTGCAAAAGCAAGAAATGCAGTGGACTATATCTGACTTTAAAAGGCATATGAATATTTAGCACACAATATAAAATTTTTAAAGAATGTTGTTGCTTCTACAGTTTTAAAATTAAATCTTCACACAACAGAAATCTCTGTGCAGATTTTACAGTGTACACTAAGTCGAAGCCTGGGAGAAAAGGGAAAGGTCTCTCTCCTCCAGATTCCTACCAGTGCATTTTAAGGGCTGTGAAAATTTTTAAATGAACTTATTTTTCTACCTGAACGTTCTACCTAGGACTGTAGTTAAAACCTCTGTCAAGTTAGAGATCTTATTAAAAACCTGTAAAAGCTGCCTGATTACAGAAAAAGGAACTACAGTACTAAAGACACGCTGTACACACAGTACTAAAGGAACGCTGCTGAGTACTTAACAGCTATATGTACACTATGGATTTACTGCTACTGCTGATAGCAATATAAATCATTATCGCATCAAATACTTAACTCAGAATAACCACTTTAAAACCCAGAAGGAAAGGGAATCAACATCTAACAAAACCGCTGAAATGATAAACAAATGACAAGTCAAGAACACGACTGTGTGACAAGGAGCTGCGCCAGACCTCCCCTCCCTGAAGCCCTTCCCATCTGGACGGGACAAGCTCCAAGGCAGCACACAACGGGCTGGGGATGCAGCACACCTACACTGTACCTTAGGACACTTGCTACTCCAAGGAATTAGTGGTGTGATTGTTGCAAAAATTACTAGATCAGAAGTTTTCCTACATTAATTCCCCCTTCTGTTTCTTCCACACTGCTGAAAGAAAAGGAAGGGAGTTGGACATCCTGTCTTGGTCCCAGCTCACCCTGTATCTTTAAGTAAGCCAACAGCTGATCCTCACCATTCTTCTCTCGGGCCATCTACCCATCTAAGTCAATGTTGGCAATACAACAGCCTGGTAAAAACAAGAAGTTCAGGCCTGGTTCTTACCTTTCCCCTCCGTCAAATGCAGCAATATTATTTTACTGCAGATACGTCCAGGGCTTTATGGAAGGTAGAGAAAACTGGGATCACAGAAGGCCTGGTGGGGAACAGTGAGCTGAGAGGTATACGAGGCATGGCAAGGCTTTTGGAGGCTTTGCTCACAGCCCACAGCAGCCACAGAAACACCTTCTGAGTTTGGTTAATGCTTTTGTAAGCTGACACACTACGTGGCTGTGGACTGTTGTGGAGATCTATATACGCTGGTGATGACACAAGTAGAAGACAGACTGGGTTGCATTGCAGAGCAAAATCGGGTGTGGAAGATTAAATACTCCAACCTCCTCCAACCAACATACCTGCCCACCAGAGCCATTTTCGAAACCTTTATCTAGTGAGAAGCATATCAGAGGCAGAAACAACACAGCTTGATTCTCACGTATGATTTTTGGCTTGTAAACTGGAGACATCCGGTATGAAAGTCATCACAGGAAAGTAAAAATGCAGTCAATGCTATCATTTTTTTAATAAGCATAGCCAGTGTCCTAAGTGTAACACTATCTCAAGGGAACTGCATCAGGGGAGTTTTTCACATGTCTACCTTGTCTACAATTCAGAGACCACCTTTGCTACTTTGAACACACAGGTAAGTTTTACAAGAGTTTACATTTTTCCTTAATATAGCTTAATTTGCTTTGACAAATAATGTATGGGAAAAGAAAAGGGAAGGGGAAAAAAATGCATCTTTCTTTCATTAAAAAACACTCGAACTAAGTAGATAGTGGAAAGTCCTATAAGCATGCTACCAAATTCTGATGATTTTTTGCTGAAATAAGTTACACACCTGGGTAAGCACAAAACCTCGAAGACAGACTTAAATCTTGTGATTTTGCAACTATGAATCCCTCTGTCATACCACTTAAGGACTAATTTTACTTCTGTAAAGATTAAGGAGTGGATTTACAAATGCAGTTAAAGCCCATGCAAATATAAATGTGCATGAAGTGCTCTGAGATTGACAGATGCTAAAAAAGTGCAAAACATCAATGCCAGGGACAGGGTTGTTTTTTTGGTTTTTTTTGGTTTTTTTTTGAATACTACATGTACTGAACCAAATTTCATTTTCAGTTAAAGCTGTACAACCCTACACTGCTTATGTGGTACAGTAATTTATGCACAATGACACACGTCTTAAGATCTAAAGTGCACATATTAGATTGCACAAATCCATCGAATTTACCTGCGTGCAAAGTGTCAATTACAATAATAGTATCATTGCTGTGGGTGTTAGCAGATGTAGACTAACAAAAATAGTACAAATCTGCACTGGAAACAGCGTATTTGCTCTTATTTCCATTTAGTTATTTGCCCTTCAATGTCCCTTTTTCTCCCTAAAATCAGGTTGCTTTGATGGACCTAAGAAGCCATCCCTACCTGTGCCGAAGGAGCAAGTTTCTCCTTGGGATGCTCTGTAAAGTTATTACATCATTTAAATTACAATTCGGTCATGAGAAAAGCTTCCTGATACAAGAGGGTTAACTTCAAGCCAATGGATTTGCAACTGTTAGGAAGAAGGTGGAATGTGGAATGACATCCTACAGGAAACTAATCCTGTGCACACTGAGTGGAGTAGGCTAGCTCGAAGCCCAGCACTCGCTGCTTTGCAGGTTACCAGACCAGTGCTGACACTTAAGGATAAAACAATTCTCTCTCGCAACCCAAAGAGGTGCCCACTCGTCACTCTGGAAAAACTACTTCGAAGAACTTTCTCTTTTGTTAACTGAACATGTAATGATTTCAGGCCTGCTGTTATCTAATGTATCCATTTTCCTCTAAGCTATCTACAAAAACACTCACCATAATATGTAGGTTAGAGCTGTGTAACAGGCAAGCCTATAATTAAAGAAGCCACTCAAAACCAGAAGTTTTCATAAAAGAAACCCCTCCAGTAATTGAGAATGGAATTTTGATGGCTTATTCCCACTACTGCTGAACTAGACAGTAACATTTTTCTTTTGAAATGCTGCCCTTCTTCCTTGGGCAAATATTTTACCACATCTTCCTTTCTAACCTGCATTTGTGTTCGCACTGGTTTCCCTCCCTCCTTCTGCATCACCACTAAAGGGGTCATCAGGAGAAACGTACTTGCTGCTCTCAACATAAGTGCCTGGCAGACAATTATTGCAGCAGATTGTTACAGACTGAGTTTTACAGTAAGTCTTAACAGCAGTGGCAATACTTTAAAAGTGATTTAGCTGCAAAAAATAGGTACGCAGAGACTAGTAAATATTCCTCATGTTACCGCCATCATGGAGAATTTCACATAAGTCACAGCAGTAGGGCCCAAGCTGAAACGTCATTGTGTCTTCTCTTTGTCCTTTCATAAGGGTAGCACACATAGTTTAGGAGATGCAACAGAATCAAAATTTACTAACACCGACTTTTACTCTCAGGTGCAAGAATAAGTCCATCAAAGTTAATGAGGCTTCCTGGATTTACATCAATGTAACTGAAAATTACCTTCTAGATCACAATATCTGATAATAGATGCAGAGGTCTGATTGCAGTTCACTTTGCTAGAGTGAATTATACACACATGCACATACACGTGAGGGGAAAAAAGAACATTTATACAAATCATCTACTAATAGGGATTATCTGGATTCTGTTGCTATTCAGTTTTTAAACTGAGTATTTAACTAACCAGTCTCTTCCCCTCAACCAAGCTTCTCTCTTCCTAGACACGTATTTGTGACTTCTCACAATGCCGCCTTGAAAAAGGCTTTAAATTAGAAACACAGCAAACCCCTTCACTGCAACAGTAAGAAAGAATGGATTGTAGAGAACAGCAAATCTGGAGGTACAAATATATTCATATGATGGACAATTAAAGGGGTAAGGGAAATGACAAACACAAAAGAAAAATTTGAAGTACATTAAATGGCATTAAAGGCACTGAAGTTTTCCCCCAATATTTTCAGATCTTAAGTTTATCAAGCCGTAGTTTCTGTAATCAGGCATCAAGAATTATAGATATAATCACGGTTCTTAAAATAATAATAATCTCAATTAATTTGGAAAGTTTAGTTCCAAATTTCATCAAAGCAGAAATAAGTCAGCACAATCTAAACAAAAACAACATGTCCTTCTACACACAAACATGCGCAGCCTGGAAAACATCTCACTTTTTTTTTCTTTTACAGGATTTAAACAGACCAAACTGACAGGATTCTTGTTCTAGAACTTTATTGTTTTGCTTTGCTAAAATCGATTTCAGGGTTAATTCTATAACTGATTTCATTCGCTGCTATCATCTGTGTCATCAAAATCATCATCATCATCATCGTCATCTGACCAGTCGAATTCACTGAAACCCAAAGCCATGTTGATTTTCTTTCCTTTTCTCATAGAGGTGGTTTTAGAAGAATTCTTTTTGGCTTGCATGTTTATCTGCATTCCAGAATGCAGGACAGATCCTGCTTTGTTCAGAGAGAAGATATCCCCAAAGCCCGTCATCATCAAGGCCTTCAGACTTTGGTTCATGCCAGCTACCTCCCCGTTACTTGTTGCTGTGATCTGACATGACATCTCTGCACTGTTTGACTCCTCTGTTTTAGATTCAAAGTAAGACTCCTCAGACATTCTTGCAGCAAGAGGTAAGAAAAACTATTTAAAGGAGGAAAGGACAGAGCAAAAGTGAAAGTTAGAACCAATTTAAAAATCGAGGAAAAAGACACCACCAGATTAGTTGTCAATCAACAGAAAGCACAATGATTAGTGAATCTAAACATGGAGATCAAGTAAGAATTCATTAAACCAGACAGCTTCATTCTGGGGTCATTGTTCTTAAAATGAAAGTGCAAAATCACTGAGTCGCATGGCAAGAACCACAGGTAGCAGAGCTTTCATGACAGAAGAGGGTTAAAACTCTTCAATCCTTCACTTTGTACAGTGTAAAACAGAATGTGACATTTGCCAACCGGGTGGACCAGCTCCCAAGGCAATGCAGGTACAACAGAAGTCTGAGTGAGTTGCTTAATTGAACCTTTCAGGATTGAAGAATAAATCACATTAAGATCAGAGAACCCAAACAAGCTCCTAAAGTTTGGTGCAGAAGAAGCAGCCCTCTAAATATCAGAAACAACAGCAGCAGTATTATTTGTGCAAAGACTGCTTTTGAGTGTATGCTCAAAATGAGAGGAAGGGGTCACCCTGCGACAGCCGCAATCAGAAATGAGCCTCTCACCAATGCAAAGGACACAGGAACCGGCCTCCAGCCCGCACCAGCACCTTGCTTCTGGAAGCTGTCCCAGGGAGGAGCAGGCAGGGGAAGAGGGGCTGTGTGGTCGGCTGGTCAGCTTCTTCAGCTTGGTTGCCTTTTTTTTTTCTTCTTTTTTTTTTTTTTTTTTAGTGATATCTATTTGTGACCCAGTCTGTTTGTAATAACAAATGAAACGTGCCCTCTCCAGCTAAATAATGATTAATGCTTCTTCAGAGTGGCTGGGCTAGTAACCTCTGTGACATGCTTGCCTGTTCTCCACAGGGAGTGAAAACTCAGGAGTTTCATCCCAAATTAAACTACCTACTAAAGCAACAGCAAAGGAGCTGTGTGTGAGCACCTGAACTGGCCTTTCTTTCCAAAGCTGTCTGCAAAACTACATGCCCAAAATTCATAGTTTTCCACATCTTTTTTTAACCTAATCAGAAAACTGACTGAAGAGTTAACAGCGATTGGTCACAACAGGTTACAGGGGTGATTAAGGTGATGGCCTGGTCCGTAACACAGAACACTTCATGGCCAGGCTGCTCAAAGAGTGCCCATTTCTTGGCAAAACAAGTTATATTGACAAATTGTCTATCATTAAAAAGGACAATATCTGTCTTTTGTTCCTCTCAAGTTTTCCCTCCTTACAGAGGTTTTTCCATTTGCGTTGTGGTTAACAAAAGTTAGTGATCATGGGTTTAAGAAACAAAAATAAAACTAAGAAGTTGGGGAGAGCAGGTGCCTTAAATACTCTTCACGGTTCTGATGGCTAAGTGACGAAAGAACCTGCAGCTAAGCTTCTGTACACCTGGCTGTACAGGAAAAAAACAATTACACTATCACCAGAAGCACTACTCGGAAAAAGGACACCAAAAGTTCCTACTGATAAAGAGAAGGAATATTTAAAAACAAGATCTAGCCACAAAAACAAGATGCCCAGCACACATGATTCAGTGCCAGGTATATCTTCCATCAACTATTGGAGTTCTAGTCACTTTAGATTCATGGAAAGCCATCCCCTGACACATGGGAAGAATGCCCTATGAAAAATCAAAGCAGCTGCAAAACAGCTTTCCTCTAAAAACACGTTTCTGGATTAGTGTTTGTGCAATGCCTGACAGTGGGTAAGCTGAGAATGGGTCATAACTGTGGTTCATTTTGCAAGTTATAATCACCTTATTTCCTCCATACTTTGCCATCTCATTATCTGGAGAACTTAGGTGCTCTTTGCAACAGGACCTGCCTTTGGTGTCACACTGCATATGATAACTATCATGAAGAGACTTTTATAGATGGCTGGGGTCCCCAATCTCTGTACAAGCCACTGTTCTTCCTAAATGACCACCTGCAGGTGCACAGCACCACAGATGAATATCTAGATTTCACGTCTTGCTCACTGTCTTCCTCTAAATACGAGCTTCAGCTTAGCTATATACACTCCCTTCTTAAAGTTAGGTCCTCTTTCAAAAGAACTCTCCCATTTCACTGCAGCTGTGGGTATATTTTACTCCTCCAAAAGGCTCCAGATTCCCTTGTGCAAGAGGCTCTTGGAGATCTGCACAAAGGGAATTTGCAGAGATCAGACTCAAAGGTGTCTGTTGTATAAGACACAGAAGAAAGAGGGTCAAAACAAGAGCAAGGAGAAACACTACTTTCACAGTAGTGTTTCTGAAGATTGGCCTCGTCCTTCTCTCATGCTGACGTGTGTAAATAAAGAATACTTTATTCTTTGGAGCAGGAGCAGCCTGCCACTCATAGCTACCTACCATGCAAGATGCTAGGATGAAGATTCTACCAACCCTAAAACACTGGAGAAGCAAGTGGCAGAGACAGCTTCCCTGTTCTGCTTTCACTTGGTTTGAGTTTCTCCTCCTGCACACCACTTTAAGAATGTCTGCTGGCCTCTGGTCTTTGCTGCAGAGCAAAATGAAGAAGTGACTGTAGAGTGTAGAGCAGAGATGACAGTACCAGCTAAGACACAGCAAGGCCTAGTGTTGGTTAAGAACCAGGTATAAGCCTAGTGGGCACCCTAAGCTGTGTTATTAGCTCTGGTTGCCATCTCTTTACTACTGTTTTTACAGCCAAGGTAGCTTAAAATCAAGCAGTGCACCTCCCTGTTGCAATCCTCCAGTTTGATACAGCTGAGCAGACATACCCTGAACCAAGGGAGGGAGAGATACTTGACTCCAAGGATTACAGCTTGCAAACAGAATGCCCAGGGATATTTTGCAAATTATTTACACCTATGAATTTAAAATATAGTTGTATTTGTAACCAGTGCCTTGCGGAACGTCATTTGCTATAAGAAAACCAATCCCGCTTGAACAAGCCAATTTTTGCCAGTATGTCAATTTTTTTCAAAAAAAAGGGCTTTTTTAAACGCCATTCCATGTAACAGTTCACTAAAGAGCTACGGAAAAAACAAACCTATATTTCTCTATTAGAAGAAATTGCATTTAAATGCAAAAGGAGAGTTGGGTTAAAGTTATGCAGAAAGATGGTTCATGCTTAGCACAACAGGCCTTAGCACAATGCTTTATTCTTTCAGCAATGCTAGCTCTAAGTGAAAAGTTGCAGTCATAAGCAAGTACAGCATAAAAAACCCTAGGGCCTTGCTCGTGAAAAGATTTGCTCATTAAGGCTGTGTCTCATGCTGTGCTCAGGATAGATGATGGCCCACAGCTCAGTTACTGGAAGTTTGCAAGCATTAAAGCAGGCATACAGATATCTACTGAGAACACACAGTATCTGCACATAGGAAAACATTCATTCTTCATTATTTCATTACTGCATGTTCACAGCTGGAACATGAATGCAACTTCATTCAAACAATAGCAATAAGCTATGCCTTAAAAACAAGATGTATGTAAATGGGTCTGGCTGGAATCAAGCTTATAAGTCGGATAAGATTGTGCATAAGAGAAATCATATGCTACTGCAATCTCAATTTGGTATTTGTTTTGGTGAGTGCTTTAAAAATAAGTAGGTAAAGTGGTATTTTTCTTAACAACTATTCTGTTGTAATATGTCTAGCCATGCACTAACCCTGTGGTCCTCCCTCTGCCAATCAGTAGAGAAGAGCATCATATTTCATTAAGAAATTCAAGATTATGCAATGAAGTTTTTTTGTTCATTTTATTAATAGAAATGTGGCAATCCTAACAGCTAATAACTGGCCAGCACAAGTATGTGAACTATAATTATGAACAAAGCCCTAAATTAACACTTCAAATTTTGACCCCGTTTTTCACAGAATGGAAATTTGCTTCTTCTCAAAGAACAGAATAAAAAAACATCTACATGGGTTTCTCAAGACTTCTGTAAGAAATGAATGATTCTTACATTTAAGACCAAATCCTGCATCCATTGAAGTCAACAACTTTTCTAGTTGAAAAAATGAATTTATTGAATGCAATCAACTTTTAAAGCTGAGAACTGTAATTAAATCAATGGGAAACTACTTAAGTGCCCATGGCACAATATGAACTATCAGCAATATCTGATATCTAACATATTAGATGAAATTTTAAAAAATAGTATAGTTATTTGCAGTGATGTAATAAAATAGACTTTAATTGGCCCAAAGGAACAACTAAGAAAACAGGTGTCTTTAGATTTATATAAGCAAAGCTCCAAATACTTTCTGAAGTAAAACAAAGGCTGAAATATTGTCTACTTACAGGAGTATTGGACTGTTCAGTTAACTTCTGCTCCCACATCCTCAAACGTCGCTCCCGTTCCTTTAGTTCCTGCTCTTTAAAGCTCAGATCACGCTCCAGTTTCTTTAGTCTCTCTAAGGTTGCCTCAATTTCACATCTGCATGGAGACAATTTGTTATGTCTTGTCTTTTCCTGACAGATATAAATTGTTCATAATTCCCACTTGAATGTTAATTAAATGCAAAAGGCTGAAAGTACAATACTAACTCAAGCAGTTCATTTAATTACCAAATGCAAAGTCTTTCAGAGCTTTAAGAACTGGCAATGTTTATACTTCAGAATAGCCATACCTTCAGTTGAAGAAAAAGAACATTTAAAAGAGTAAAATGCTATATAGTAACAACATTTTAAAAACTAAAATGCTGTCTTTTCCCTCAACATCATGAAACATGATCTTGTCCATAAAGAAACTGCATTAAGAACTGATAACGGAACAATCATTAGCAACACAGCATGGGCAGTCTAAGAAGCCCATTTGCCTGGGTTTATAACTTGGCTATAAATATTATTTGGACATATACTCAAAATGTACAGAAGCAGCACTGGTGTGTTTTTCCCACTTACCTTCCTGTTTTTCTAAGTGAAGATAAAAGAGCAAGAACACAAACTATGCTATGACCCAGCTCTACAAATGGTTACAAATACAAGCTTCTCAAGTTAGGAACAGTTAATAATAGGATTTGGTTTACTTTTCTGTGCTTCTCAACATATACACAAAGGTGTGAAAATAAGAAAGGCAGGAAGTGAAGGCAGTGCTCTAAGAAGCTTCAGATATCATCTTTATTGGGTTGCATTGCATGAACCTCATCCCTTAACAAAGTGGTTTCCTTTGACGTGCTTTCTGATGAACAGTATCTTTTAAACACATGAACTGAACTGCTCTTGGAAAAGAGTTTAACAAGTTTTGAGCTACAAATGCGTGGGTGTATACTAGAAGGAACAGAAAATAATTCTGTCGCTAATTTCAGCCACATTTTTTGTTTGTGGGATAACCAAAGAAAAACCTCCGATTTGTTTCAGAGGTTGTATTTGCATTGAACAAACCATTTCTGTGACTGTTCGGGAGACTGTGCTCTGCCTGCCACCTGTGTCCTGACTGTTACTTTAACTGTTTCCTCTTCACATTGTGGGAACAGTCATTCACAGCATTTCGCTTTCCTCCTAGAGAAAGCAAGCTCCTAAGGAGAGAGATTCTAAAAAGAGCTCTGAAGATAGCTATTGTGACTCTGCGATGCCAAATCTTCTGCTCAAACTTTCACCACATTTCCCCTTCGTAAACACACTGCAAACAAAATCTGCTCCTTCTGATTTTTTTTAAAAAATAAAAGGACTAACAGAGTTAGTTGTCACTTCTATTTGGGAGGGGAGAGAAAAAAGAAAATTATTTCTTCCTGTAAATCTCCTGTCCTAGCATAGAATGATTAAGCTCTTCTCCAGTATCAACCCAAGGGAGTTCAGGCTCTCTATGTGGGAAAATGCATACCCAAATCGATTATTTAAGTAAATGAAATAATTTAAATATTCCAAATCTTATACATTTCTTATTTTAATAAGACATCTCTGTCAGAGAGTAATGCTTACAAAGTTCAGTGAAAGGATTCAGAGCTGGAATAACCAGCAAACTCTACTGCCAACTCTACCACCATGCTTAATTCTACCGCAAAAATCAGCCACCTGGGGCAAGGGCATTTATCACACTTAAATCCTGCTGAGTGAGCTCTTCAATGTGGTCAGAACAAGTGCCCCTCACAATTACTATGCTTCAGATTTCAAGCAAAATTCTCCCTCATATTTAGGCATACAAAGGTCAAGGCTGATCTCTGTGCTGGATGGAACGTGGTCACACATCCTAATAAAGAGACAATAAAGCAACAAAACTAAACAGCACTGGACAGAAGGTCAGAAAGTGACTCCTCTCCAAACATTCATTTCCCTGTCATAAACCCTTTCTGTCAGGTGCAACACATACTATGCAATCTACTGTGGGAACTACAGAGCAATCTGAGGATAGCTGCAAGCACTGCTTTTCGTAGTTTGTCTCTCAACACCACTCCTACTTATACGCAACTCTATAATTTTTAAAATATGTAAATTAAGTTCTCTTTTAAATAACATTCTGCACTAGGAAATGTCCTGGTTAACAATAGCTTTCTATATGTCAAAGTCTATTTTGTGCTGTAATTACCTCTCTTCATTAGACAGAAACTTCTCTTACAATAAAAGGTCAGTCTGCGAAAACAGTTGCTTTCTGAAAAATAATTCCACTGTATAATAAAACTGTGTAATTAAAGAGAAAGCTACTGTACATTGCCCAGTTAATGAGTCTTACTTCATAAATGAAGCAGCTTGAAACATTATACATGGTAGGGCATGTGGATTTGTTTGCTTCTGTAGTTCTGCAGTCTGAGCCTACTGGCTTTTCTAGAATAATCTCATCCTGTGACATTGAAGAACGTATACTGTATTATTACAAACTATAATGATAAACAGTCACAGATTAAAACCAATGACTGGCATTTGTTTATATGTCTTGAATTGCTACTGATACACTAATGTAAGTATCACTAATAGACTGTTTTAATCATTAGAACAGCTGCTCGTGGGGAGAGGATGGAAAGAGAAATGCAGTTAGTATATATGACTAAACGCAGACAAATGTGATCTCTCACTGAATTGGAACATCATTACTTCAATAGTAATTTTTTCCTGCTGTAATAAAAGTGACTTGAGAAAGAGCTCCAAACAGATCACAGAACTTAAACATAAGGCAGACCTGTGCAACTTAGTCAGAAGATGGTGCCCCTATTTGATTAACTAATAAAAATGTGAAGGGTAGAACAGTCAGGAAATAAGATACTGAATTATTTTAACGAAATTATAGAACAGGCAGGTTAAAATGTATTATTAATAAACATCAAGACCAGTAAATGTTGCAAAGAAGACCACATTAAAGATAGGTCAAAGTGTCATTTATCTTATCACCTCCGTTGGTCATGTGTAGACTCAGCCCACTCTCTGCTTACACACCAGCCAGTCAGAGATGTTGAAGACTCTAGTTGCTCGCTGTTACAGATGCATTTTTTGCACTTCTCTATACAAAAAGAACTTCACCTTGCCTTCTTTTAAGAGTGGGAAAAAATGTAATCTATTGCTTGTCTGAGCTTTGATTTGCTTTGATAAGTGCAGTATCCCTGTGAAAGTGCAGTATCTGGATCACTAATTTGGAGGTCCCTCAAAGGAACAAGCGTAACCTTTGCTTTTCCCAAGCCCACCCTTCTCCAGGCTCTGATAGCCAGGCTTCATTAAAATTCCCTATTTCTTGGTAACACATCTCATTCTTTCTCTGTTGCTGGTTCAACTATCTCTTTGCAAATCACTATGGGATAAAAAAAAAATCAAAAAAATAAACCAATGAGTAAAAGGAGAGCTTTTTCAATGCAGTAGTTAAAACACATTAAACTTCTGTGCATCTGTTCTCAGAAATGGTCTTAGTCTGGTTTAGTTTACCCCTTGGGATCACTTTATGCATACAAGTCTTTCATCTACTTTAACTTGCATGTTTTTTGCATACTTTCTGTTAATTTGGCTTAACCATCATGAGTCTCCATACAGACGGCTGTCACGTCAGGTTAGGCAGCCGTTACCAGAATTCAGGTAAGAGCGTGCCCCTCTTACCCAGCCTCTGAGCAAGTCCCCACACAACCCGCACTCTTTCTGCACTTCGTGTTTTCATTTCAGCTTAATTCAGAAATCATCTTTGCTTTCAGGCAAATCATGCCCCATCATGAATTTGTATTTTCTCTCTCGTATTTTCTTGTCTCCAAGTTATTTATTCTTCCAGAAAAATTGCCAAATTTACCTTTAACACAAATCTTCATGGTAAGAAGTTTTTCCATTACTCAATAGTGCCAAAGAACTTTTTGTTTCTACATGGCTTTTCATTAACACCTTGTTAGCTATTCCTCATCTGAGCAATTTAGATGCAGCAAAATAAAATTTGCAAGAAATACTTGGGCAATCTAAGTTGCACTCCAAGAAATGAATCGATTTAGTAAAAGAACAGAGCTTTAATATTACCAAATGTCAACTACCGCAGCTTTTATCCTGCTATATTGGCAAGATTTAAGTAGTTATTTGTTTCTTCTAAAGGAATTTGAGTACTTGCTCATCATACAGGGGTGTGTAAGAAACCTCTCACTGGGGGCTATTTTTCTTCCAACCCTCTTTGTACTCTGCCTGCTACCAAAACCACAATACGATGTCCAGAGTCTGCATGAATGACGGTGGCCAAGAAATACATTTTTATACCTTAAATACCCGGCATTTGTCCCTAGGATTAGAATCGAGATCTGGGGCCGAGAGGGCACACTCATATATTGTAAAAGCAACGCTACGGATAAAATCACTGACAAATACCTGAGAGCGGGGTACTGGCAAGATGGAACAATGAACCCGGTGTAACAGGCCGCTCCGGGGGGGAACCTGGCAGCGCCGTCCGCAGGGGAGCGAGGCGGCGGGGCAGAGCGCGGGCCGGCACTCCGGCCCCGGCGGCCCTCACGGCCCCCACCCCGGCACCCCGGCCCCGGCGGCCCCCACCTCGGCACCCACCTCGGCACCCCGGCCCTGGCGGCCCTCACGGCCCCGGCCCCGGCCCCGGCCCGGCGGCGGGAGGCGCAGGTGGGCGCTGCCGCCAGCAGGTGTCGCGCCGCCGCCGGCGGTGGCCGAGGACGCGGGGCTGCCGCCGGCGCTGCTGAGTCACGGCAGGAGCGGCCCCGGCCCGGCCCCGGCCCCGAACAGGCTATTTATACTCCCGCCATGTGACCCGGGAGCGTCCCACCGCCAGCTCACTTTTTCCACTCGCCCCATTAAACTCGTACGTCTCGATTCCCCTCGGCAGTGCCGGGGGAAAGCCGTGATGCGGGGTTCGGTCCGAGCCTCCTCTCCCTCTGCTTCTCCCCACCCTCCACCCGCCCCTGCTCCAGGCTCCTTCGATCCCTGCGCTCACCCCAGGCAGGGAATCTTTTGATATTTGTGCCCCCAGCTTACCTGGAGCGGGGCCAACGCTTCTTAATATAGACTGAGGCACGATCGTCTGATAAGAATCTCCTGCCTATGCAGATCTGTTTTCAATTCTCTTTCCCAAACAGAAGGATGCAGCGTGAAGCAGCAAGCTTTCTAACTGACTTCAGTGAAGCTCCAGGGACAGGGTTTTTTTTTAAAGTTTTGGCACAGAAAATAGGCTGAAACTTTTACTGTAAAACTGTGTCATGTAATAAAATTTTCTCAGATCTCATCTCCATTTATAATCACTTATGAATAAAAATTACAATCAGCAATAGGTAAAATCCTATGCTCAAGCAATGCTGGTGCACTCTGCAAAAAGGGCTAGCCTGGGCATACGGTGACTGCGTGGACACAAAGTCAATACAAAGGAGAGAATGCACAAAAAATGGCAGAACACATACAAGTGAAGCAAATGGAGGCATGATTTGAAAATTTATTCTTTTGTGCCCTTTATCCTTTTCTTTAAAATATAAACATATGCCTATACACTTTCTATGAAAATTGCATCAAACATACTTATACCTGAGTTGTTTTGCCCTCACGCTATTGACTGAAAACACGTAATTGGTTTTAAGATGTGAATCACAACCGTAAGTATCATGATACTTAAACCAGTGTAATAATAAATATAGGGTACAGCTAAGCGTATTGGCTCCTAATACAAGCTTCACAACATTCTGGGCATTCCTGAAAAACAAGGTAAGTTACGTTCTAAAAATACCTCAAGCACAGATATTTTCTACCAATACATCACTGGAGTCTGATGCCTTCTGAAGAATATGGACTCACACCATTTCAAAGGAAAACCACATCATTTCATCTTGGGAGGAAGGAAACTTACCTCCACTCCGCCTTGTTATGCAGGAATGAGTTACACTGGTCTGGAAGGTTGCTGTCATTTGACATAGATTCCAGGATTGAAATGATCTGCTTGAAAGATGGCCTTTTCTGAAGAAAACAAAAAAAAAATAAAAGCAAAACAAACCACAGCATTTGCATTCACATACAACTACTACCGTGTAAAATTATTTGCAGGAATTTTTCAATTGAAAGACTGTAAGTAACAGAAATGGGGATGCTGCTTTCTGAACACAGCATCCTACACGAGGACTGTAAATTTGTAACACATTTTTTTTTCTTCCCATTGAAGAAAAGGTCAGTTTGGGAAGAGTCACATAAGCCACTAGGACTTAAGTGTTAGCTTAGTCTCCCATATCTACCAGTAAGACCTCTTAGTACTCAGTAAGAGCATTAAACAACATTAGCAGCATCAATCACCATCAAGATTCTTAATTCTAAAGAATAAAGTTTTCCTCAAGCTAAAAAGGAAAATACTGCCAAAAAGAGAGGCTGGACCCATTAGCAACTGGTAGTTAGACCAATGGCCTTTCACAGGTAGTAACCCACTTTAATGTGTGAACAAGCTATTCAGCTGCCCATCAAAAATGGGTTTCTGGCTGCAGGTCCCTTCTTGCAGAGGACAGACTTTCCAGAAAAACCTCTCACTTAGCTACCTCAGGAGCGGCCAGGGAAGAAGTGAAGGTTGAGGCTCCATGAGGATGTCTTGCCTGGCAGCTGAGCTCATGTCAGCGGTGCCTCTGCTCTTCTGTCCTGGGCTCACTTACCAAACTTTCTGTTCCTGGGCTCTCCATCCAGCACCCACTGTGCTCACTAGTCACAGAGAGCAGTTAAAACTTCTCTGTATTTTCTACTTTCCCCTTAGTCCCAAAAGGAAGCTATGAAGTAGGATAATAACTGAAAACTGAAAAAGTCACAGTTAAATGTATTTCTTGAAAGAGCGCCGACTGTTAGTATGTTTGACAGACCCCAGACAAGGTTGAGACAAAAGGTTGAAACATAATGTAGATACATAATAAGGGGATGATGCACATTCTCTTTCTATCGTGCCTGTAATTATACCATTTCTGCTAAAATTACAGATGCCGCAATTAAAACGTGCCTTTTAATTGGGAAGCACAAAAACAATTAGGAACAATGCTGAGGTGTCTCTCCCAGGAAGATCCAAGTGATTTCCACATTATAAAAGAGAGACAATTTCTTTATTTTCAATGTCAAACAGCATGAAAAAAGTGTCAAATGCATAACAAACAAACAAAAAAAAAAGACAAGCTCTCTTATACTGTAATGCTGCAGTATTCACAGAATCACAGAATCAACCAGGTTGGAAGAGACCTCAGGGATCATCGAGTCCAACCGCTGCCCCTACACCACCCTGTCAACTATCAACAACCCTGTCAATTCGGCTGTAACCAGAGGCTTTGTCTGTCATTTCGTGGTCCATCTCCATGATTTCAGGCAACGGGCAGTTGGATGAACTATGCACATTCTCTGTGCAACAGAGAGCGCTTGCCTCAGCCACCACATGCTTATGCAGTTTGGCCCCCAGCCCAGCGCCCATGGAGCGGCAACCTGGGTGCGCCGAGCAGCACGTGCCTGTTCAGCAGCACATCGCTTGCGCTTGTTGATCTAGTCCCAGTGTGGAAACCCAGCAGAGTGCCCCTGCATCTCTGGGGGGGCTGGGGGAAGCAGCAGTCATTCCCCTACATGCATGATGCTGCTGGACCTGCCACGACTGAGCAGACCTTCTGAGCACACCCTGGAAGAGCACAAACCTCTCCGGTCAGGGAGCGTGCCGTGCTAGGGGTACAGAGCACAACATTCATCGCTGGCACCAACCGGGACAGACAACGCTGGTGCGGTTTTGGGGAAGGAGAACCTTTCAAAAACCCTCACACCCTTCTTGTTGCTACAGCTGCATCTCTTGTAACCACCCCTGTGAGTGTGAACTGTTGAGGGGGTTCAAGAGCCTCCCAAAAGGTGAGGAAGCTGCCAGACAGGACATCGTGGCTCCCTACCAACACATCAGGGTACTGCTGCTGTTACGTACCGTCCAATGGATTGGCAGGTGCGTAATGTGCCTTTCCTAAACTAATTCTATTTTCAGGGAGAGATTAAGGGCAAACATCCCCATGCTGCATTAATTACAATATTTTATAGCTTATTTAGGATTCTTTTACAAAACACTTCCACGAGTCTTGCTTGCTGCTTCTTTCTCAGGGGTATACTTGGAAGTATAGTGCAGGTCTGACACTAAGTGAGCACAGTCAACACTACTACCAGGCCTGTCTGGAGTAAATGGAGTGGAGACAATGGTAGAGAACAGGGCTTTTACAAAGGGTGGGTGAAAGCACCAACAGACTGATTTGGGAGGAGCAGCAACACACACTCTTTGGGTCCTGCACTACAGGCAAAGGAGCTGTTGAGTTGTGCAGCTAGAGCTGGAAGTCTGCACAGTCACGCAGTACTGACAGAGCTTGTACATCTCTGGCTGTGCGATTTCTGTGAACAGCCACCCAGCTGCCCTGCCAGATTTGTAGCTGCCAGATTTACAGGTACCAGCTTTCCCTGGAGGCAAAGCTGACAGGAAGACACAAGCCTACATTGCCATGTGGGTTTTGTTCTTCCCCCTAGGCAAGGATAATTTCAGATTTAATAAATGCACTCTAAGTGCAGACTGATACCTTGGTTAAAACTGGCCAGAAGCGACTGTTGAAATGGGGAGCCCAAGTTGAGAAGCTTTTTTTTTAAGAAAAGTCTTATTTTCAGTGGATGACTGCTTAGCACTTTCTAGAAAGTCAGGCATCTCAAGTCATTCCTTATAAGAGATTCTTAAAATATCAAGGCATGAGTTGCCTTTGAAAATTGTTTCCCTTTATATCTGTGATGTCTCATACAAAAATCTTTAAAATATATGCCCTTCTAGAAATAATTCTGGCTAATGTTTTCACTGTTTCCTTCCACTCAGTATTTCTCACTAAACAGGTCTGCATAAAACCAGGATATTTAATCCATATGGCTTTCCCTTCTTGCTGCTTCTCTGTTCCCAGGTTTCTGACTTCTGTTATAATATTCAGTAATTTATAAACATCTTTGATGTTAAAGTGGGGATAAACTGAAGGAACAGCTGAAATAAGAAAGAACCACTCAGCTGTGTTTCAAAGCAAGTATCCCAGTAAATAAAAGCATCAGTGATGAGCAACCTTGTTTGTACAATTATCCAGTAGCCAAGCAAAAGCAGCTTGTTGGTAGGGATTTTAACATGTGGAAGTAGTTTTTTAAGATACATAGTTACCACAAAGATTGTTCTTCAATAATTACTGACTTAAAATAATTTGTAATTGACATTGTAGTAAAATGCTTTGAACACACTAGGGACTGTTTCAACTAGCACAGTTTAAACTGTATAAAGACTACCATTTCAAATATCACGTGGAGCAATGCACTATGGACATTTTTCTCCACATGTGAAGAAATCCTTAAGAATTCAAAGCAAAGTTAATAACTCCATCCATTCCCATGAGGAAGTTACGGTGTGAGCAATGTCGGACACTCCAGCTGCTCTGCAGCAGCTCTCCAAGTGCATTCCTGAGCCCTGCAGTAAATGCACATCCCTCTTTCCTCAGGGGTAAGCCCACCTAAAGACACTTTGTGCCTTCTGCAGGCTAAAACTATTGCACCTTAGCAATTGCTTCTGAGCAGCTGACATCCTCAAGCTCACCCCTGCTTGACCAGGACACTTGTTCATGCATCGACTATGTGATTTTTCTAAAGCTAGTCCTGGCGCAAAGGGAATGTTCCACAGAGCAGTATTTTAGAGGAGTGGGCTCCATCTCTTGGCTCATGCAGGCCACACAGCCTTTTATCAAGGCATTTGAGAGCTGTACGTAACAATCCTTTCGCAACACGTGACTAAGTCAGTCACATGCCCAAACTGTGACCAGAGATTACTCCATTTCAGTCATGTGAACAATACATTTGTAATTGCCTAACAGAAGAGAAGCTGCATGAAAAGAGTAGCAAAGAAGCAGACTGTCAGAAAAAACCCGACTAACATGAGCTTCACTGTTTGTACACATCAGAGATGCCTCTGGGAACAACGCTCCAGGAACCAGCCCAAACCCAGGTGAATTGCTCACACAGACAAAACTCAGCCTGATGGTTGGGCATCCCTCTTTTACAACATGCAGATCCATCCTTCTCCCTGAAAAACAGCAACAGCCTTCTGGATGCTTATGTATGTGGCTAGAGCAAGCCAGAGAGTGAGCTGATCTAGTATGTCCTGCAATTAGGGAAAAGAAGCTACAATAATCCTTATCTGTGGCATTTGGTAGTGATGCTGATGCTTGGAGTAGTTATTAAAGATATGTAGTTACCACTGGAAAGTGCTCTTCAGTAATTACTGACCAAAATCTAAATAGTCTACTTGTGGATTCAAAGACACAAAGCATTTTTCTCCCCTCCCTTCTGTGGAGAGGATAAAGAGGGAGATACTAGGGGAATGGCATTTAAATGGGTGTTCATGTGGAAACCACACACTGATGATGGATCTCAGGCTTCCAGACCCATTCTGTAGGAAAGCAACTCCTTGCTTAAAAAAAAAAAGAAACCAAGAAGGGAAATCTCTTTTCTCATATTGCTCTTCTATGGCTACTCTCTGGTGATAACAAGTTCTACCTTTAGAGCACTTAAGCACTATAATTCACCTTGGGATTAATCTATCTGAAGTAGTAGCTAACTTTCTTCCGAGTTTAAGGAATAAAGTTCTTGCTGGTGCCTTGACTTGAGAAAAGAGCGTAAACTTCCTTTCCTTACCTATCCTTCCCTCTCTCAGATACCTTCATAGGCAGAGGAGATGGATGCTGATACTTGGTAATAAACCTAGTATGCCCCAGGCTCTTTCCAGCCAGTTTTATGTACAACAGAATGGTAGCAGAAGTCAATTTAAAGAAGGTAACTCTCATAATCAACAAAAGGTTTTTACTTAGTAAACACTCTCTTTAATTTCCCTTTTAGTTATTCTCGTAGGGACAGATTAATAGTGACAATGGTTTGGCTCTTAACTCTGTATTTTACTCTGTTCTCATGCTTAAACAGTATATTACAGTACTTCTATTATTATATTATTACAGTATAATCATTATAAACCTCATCATTCAAAGTCCTAAGGGAAAAGATTAGGAAAGGTTTTCGTTAATTTAGAATGTGTTGCTGCTGTTCCTACCCACATTTTATGGATTCACTTATTTTTTATATGTTTTCAACACAAGGAAGGCATCAAAGTTGGACCTTGAAATAGATATTTCATACGTGATGCTTACATACATCCAAGAAAGAGTAACGATTAACTACTGAAAGAAAATAAAAAGAACAATTTTCACTTGCTCCAAAACAGCTACGTTTGTGCCATCTCACCCTATTTACAGGCATTGTCTTGAGTAGTCAGGTAAGTCAGTAGCATAATAACTCTTGATTAGAAGGGAAAGAGAGACATTTAGGTATAAATATGTAAACACATTAAAAAAAGACAGCCTCAGCTATCTTTGTGAAGAAGTGTGTCTACTAGCATGCAGCAATGGTGTTAGCTGGGACTTGTCCCCCAAAGAAGCACTAACACACTTAGCAAAACAAGGTCGGGGGTGGTGGTGTAGAAGTCAAACACAAGTTAAATTACCTTTGAATCAGCATCCCAACATTGGTGCATCAGTTCTGCAAAACTTCTGGGACAACTGCTTGGAATGGTTAATCTCTAAAGGAGAGAGAATGTACCAGTTACTGGAAGCATTTCCCTTTAAGCTGCTACTAATAGATTTCCTATAAAAGCAACGCAATCAGAAGTAAAACATACTCTTCTTTCTTTTAAACGCAATATAAAAACTGAGGATTGACATAGTAAAAAGAAAAATCACTAACACTAGCAAGATGTACAAATTAACTAATAGACCTATAAAGAAGGAATGGAACAAATGCACAAATGGGAGTTGCTTAAGAAAGCTCAGAGACAAGGAAGTGAAAGCGAGGCAAACAACTTTTAATACTAAAACACAATAGTTTGTGGAGGTTACTACATGGTATTCTAAGATGCTTGTCAAGATAGGTATAATGTACAACCTGCCTTAATTGCTTTCTCCCACACAAATGATCCAGCTGTACAATATTATGATCACTTCCGATACAACAAATAGCCAAAATAGATATTACATTAAGTGAGTTAAAAGAGTTAAATTAAGCTCTACATGACACGAGACGTTTCATGAGCCCGTGGTCAGAAGGATTAATGAGGACATGCAGATCTCAGAGAGCACTCACAGAACACAGTGAACTCATATATATATTTCCTGATGACTGAAGACAAGGAGTTGCTGCTTATAGCCAGTACCAGTGACTACAAAGAATTAGTTTGAAGGTTATTTGGTTTCCTTTGCTGAGAGTTTTAAACCATTAAAAGATTCCCTCAGTCAGTCTTAGAGGACTTTAAAAGACTCTGCCTCCAGATTGGAAAGCCTAAAAGCAAAGCCATTCTCATATACACACACCCAGATACTGAAGCCTCCCCCGGCTGAGATTAAACGTGCATCACACCAACATTACACATATAAGGAGATCCCTCTGCTCTCGCTAAGGCAGTTAACTGACTTCAGATGTTTCGTATCATACTAAACTAAAAAAAAACACGTAGATAAGAAATCTGTTCCTCAGTGAAAATGGGTCCAAATATAAGAGGGGTCAAGCTGGAAAAAGGGTTCCCTGTCCTGTAACAGCTGAGAACCAGGCATTACAGTCCTGTTCAGACCAACCTGCCAGGAAGACCCTTTCATCTGTCCTGCTTGCGGCATTTCAGAAGCAAAGCAGAGCAAGTTGTGTCAAATTGTACCATTATATTACTGCAAGGTGACCTGCAAAGCCTTACAAACCACAGCAGCCAAAGTAAGAGTTAACAAAGTCTGCTGCACAAGCATTTGAACACCATGAAAACTGGAAACATGAGATTCAGAGCCAGGGCACTGCAGGAGTATGATTATTAAAATAATGTAATACCTTAAGGTGCAAAGCTTTCTGTGCAAGAAATACACAGAAATTTGTACAATGCATAAACAAATTGTACTGGTGCTTGATCTCTGGTTGAGTCATCAGCCTAAAAATACACTGGCTAGTCTTGCTACAGTGTTTGCCTGTAACCCTGACTGTTCCAGGAGGTGGAAAATCAGTTGCAATCACCATTTATACGTCTCACTTGTGCAGAATGTTACCTGTCATGTATTACAAAGGTAGCAGGTTCCGAAAGTGTCATATTATAATAAAGATGACGTTTCTCACTGGTAATTTATTATTACATCACTCCTAGCATAATCTGAACTCTCATTTTTTTCTTTTTTTGGATTAAAAAAAATATATAGCTATATAGAAACCCTACCAGAATAAAAATAACACTGTGAAGTTACGCAGAGAGTAGAAAAAGACCCATACAGAATCATTAAAATCCACTTCGTTTGTTGGGCTCAGGATTTGCAAAGGGGGATTTTTCACCCTACACAATTATGCTTTGGCCTCAGTTCCACACTGATTTTCACAAGAGACTTGCAGTGAAAAAAACGAAGGACTGGCTCAACAGTGATTCAATGCTGTTGTGAACTGGAACCCCGCAACCCCACTGATGTCAACAAATTGAACTGAGAGCAGAACCTGACCCTCACACTTGCTTCGGGACATGAAGAAAAGCAGCACAAGCTGACTTTCGCAAGGCTTATGCTGGGCATTTTCCCTAAGTCATGGCCAGAAAAAATAAAAACTACGTAAGCAAGTGTTAATACCCTCTAAGCTCCCTGACACCCTTCCAAAGAAGATGCTAGCAACAGGCTAGTGGTACCTGGCAGACAAACTGCTGGCTCTGAACACGTCACCCCTTAGGTTTCTTCAGCCATGAGTAAAATAGTTGTCATGTCCACATTTTGTTCATACTGTATTTTACACAGTTCCTTGCTCTGGAAAACTGTAGACAAATGTGTGCTGCACCCTCGGACATCTTCAGCGTGTGACTACATCTCTTTACAACATTCCCAGTGCCACTCTGTACACCTTACATAAAACTGCACATGGTGGGTATAGGAAAGAAATACTGTTGATGGAAGGCTTTATGGTTCCTCCTTCAAATTGATGTATGAAGCTCTTCCTAAACTAGGAGCAAGAGTCTCATTGTGCCTCCTGCTCTGATAAATGCTGTAGAAGACCAGTCTTAATCTTCATACTGTTAGTGTAGCATTTCCAACTCATCAGTATATCACAGTATCACTCACTGAAATTAATTCAGTCCTCAAACAGAAGCAAAAAGAGAGGAAAAAAAACCCATCAACAAAAAATATTAAACTAAGAGGAGGAAACCCAACTCCTCTGTTTAACTCTGAAGCATTTTGAGAAACAGTTTATGTAGAATAATAGGAATCTGTACTGTACAGCCACTGCTTCGCCATTGTAATGTTTCCCAAGCTTCCACTGTGTCTAGATAGAGGAGGTTTCATCTTTGTGGAGGATTTCCATGCTGGTCTGTGTGTGGTACAGTCACAACTTTAAATGTTTTTTAAATGTAGTTACTGTCTTTGATATCAAGGGACTATGTGTTCAGATATACGCTCGCACGTCCAACTAACTGAAAGCCTCAATTTGTGAGAAGAAGAAAAGCGAGGCTGGGGACACTGTACAAACGGTGTTTACACCACTGAAGTGCTTTTGAAATGGAAAGACTCTGCATGAGGAGGCCTGCAGCTATGCCACAGCCTTGCCGATACCAGTGAGGAGCTCATCTTCAATGTAGTGTTGAACGTAGGTGGCAAAACTGTAATTTCTCTCTTTTTTTAAAACTATTTTTTCTTCTTTTATTTTTGAAATTTTCATCTAAGCGGCAGTTTCTTGTACTATAGTGACTCCTGCTGGGAGAGTTAAGTTGAAGTAGCTGAAGGTCTCTTACAGATATATCAACTCCCGGCCAGTAAAAAGATGTCCTAAACGCAGGAGATGGAGTTAAACTGTTCCCCTACCTTGGACGCAATGGCTTCTTTCATCACTAAGAACAAACCCCTAGGTTTTACAATTGAGACTGAGAAACTAGTACAGTACTTGTACAATTTTTGATCTACAGCATCACGACGTGAAGCTGCAACAATTAGATGTAAAGGGTCCATTCATGAGGAATAACATCACTTTGACCCTTTGTGTTAGCTCCTACTGCTAATCTTTCCATACGCGTGAACTTACTTTCAATTTGAAGAAGATGAAAAAGTCTTTTGCAAAACCCCAATACTGTTTTCTGATCTATGTACCTGAATGTAGAAACGTAGTCTTACCTCGTTTTTTTCCACTACAAGCCAAGCTACTTGTAATCCTTCCAAGCCTTTAAAGGGGACCTCCCTTGTTAGCATCTCCCAGAGAACCTGGAACAGAAAAAAAGAAAAGAATTTTTATTTCTGTACTTTGTATTTTAAATACATTATTAAACCTTGATACAGCACTATTCTGTATCCAATTATCAGGCAACCAGTTTCCATTTGCAGGAACTTGGCCCAGTGTTTGTGTGCAAGATCCTCTCACTAAATTAATTTGAATGTTTCAAAAAAAGCCCAGATGAAAAACTGGGTTGTGTGGGGTCTAACGCCCGCAATTTTGTGAGAGCAATGGAAAATGCTTTTTACTTTCTTTGTACACTATAAAGTTTACATTTGGCAGTTGAGACTTCAGAAGACAATGAACTCCTCCTCTCCTTCTCAGCCCCAACTAGACACATCTTTGCTTGGTAGTCATTTTGCATTTAAAAATATTTCTATATGATTGCAACTAGTGCTTCTCAGTAGTCAGAATATGATCCAAAAGGTATTTTGCTCCTATGATATGCCTATGAAAATATTAAATATAATTTTGCAAGCAAAACTGTAATTGTTTATCTCCAAGTATGTGATTATGTTAAACTAAACAATATACAGCATATAGAAAATGACTTTGTTCTCCTCGGTATCTTATAGACGCACTGTCCTTAGATATAGAAAGATCTCCTAATTTTGCATGCTTTTAGCATTTTGGTAACACAGTACACAAGAATCGAAGCTACTCTGTAGAAAAGAGTTTGGCATCACTGAAAAGGCTTCAACTCAGTGAACCCAATTTGCTTTTCTGCCATTGAGACTACATATTGGAGTTCAACCAAATTAACAGGCACTTTGTACTTTCACTTGTATATGTCTCTTCTTTTTTTTTTTTTAAATCAGAACCTTCATATACGTACGTTATTACAAATATCTACATAGAAACTTTTTCTTCCGCTCATATACCAAGCATATCAACAAAAAAGATATCATTTATGTAGGATCTGACCAAATGCATTAAGATCTTTATGCAAGTCTCTATAACCTCACTATTTGGGTTAGTACTCAGGCTTATTCCAGCTACATTATTTTGAATGGATTCTAGCCAGCTATGAAGGTAATTAGAAAGAAAATGCAAGAATATTGGCAGATGCTGCTCAAGCAGAAAAAATGCATTGAAGCAGGGTTGGGCCTTTAATCAAGTGAACAGGGTACTCCATAAATAGAACTATTTGAATAATTCTGCTTGAATAAGAAGACTGATTAGTAAAGGTAAGGGTATCTTGGAAAAATAAGTAAAAGGACAGTTTTCCTGAGAATAAGAAATATATGGGGAAAGCTATCATAGAGGTATTCAACTCTCCTGTTCGCCTCAATGTATTCCTTTTAGAAGAACAAAAAAAAAAGGCACCTCAATTTGTAATTCCAATTATCACCTCTATACTACTGGTAGAGAAGGAAATTTAACTGTGAGAGAAGGAAATAATTTAGCAGTCCCATGTACTTCAGTGAAAAAAGCAGTGTACAAAACAGGCAATTTAAAACAAAAGCCCCTGGACCAAATCAAACATGCAGCTGAGCAGCCTTGCAGAACCACCTCATCTGTACAGCTGTACCAGGAAAACACAAAGAAGAAACTCAAGTTTGCACATCAGAGAGAGCAGTATCTAAACAAATCTTCCAAGTAAAGAACATAATGAAATACATGTTAAATGTCTCCAAGAGCCTTGAGCAGGAAAACTCTACTCCTCTGCTACCTTTCTTTCAGAAGACTATAAATTGTAAGGGTTGTCTCGTTTCATTCATGCACGTAAGTTTGTGCAGAACATTTTGCACTGAATTCCTTTATCATGACACCTTTAGTGTTTATTTCCACTGCCTGTATGGATCGCTGCCTTCCTAAACCAACAGTGCTAGCTTAAAACACTTCAAGACTGCACATAGTTCAAGAGAAAAACAGCAATCTGACACATTATGAAGAATTTTTCTTGAAGTCTTATTTTTTACTAATAATAGAAGAAAGTAAAAGATACAAAAGCAGGATGTCAGAAATCCTTTATTTATTTACGCAGGTTTACAAAAAGTTCTAACAACAATGGAAATTTCATGTTCAGGCCAATGGTGTAGATAAAGCCTTTCCTTCCAATGGTGACATGTCTCTATCTTCAGTTTTATAGGAGCTTCAACCCCATCTCATGAATTAGCTACCCTGAATCATCAGCTAAGGTGAATGATTGCATTATCAGTCTTAAAAGCAGCAAATGGGTATCTTGTGCATTCCCATTTGTCTCTTCCTGTCCCCAGGGTCATTCAGCAGCAGAAAAAGCACCTCAACCTGACTTACCCTGGCCTCTTTATTGCGAGGCACACTCTGTTCATTTTCAGAACTGGCTCCCCAGCTCACCTCATATGGAAATCAATCTATCTTCCATTTCTGGTGTAATTTAATTGATACTGACATGGTTCACTTCCCCTCCAATCTCCGATGGTGAGGATCACCTGCTTTCCTGATCACATCACATCTCTGTGATGACGCACAGCAGATGCTCACAGAGATACAGCCAAGCTAGACACAGTGATGGAAAACAAAGCAAGATCATTTAATGCAGTGGTTTGTAAGCTGTGGCCTCTGAAGATGTTGGGCTCTTTTTTGCATACAGAGAAACAGAAAGGTGAATGTATGAATGTTTGTCCTATAAATGAAGCTGAGAATAAGAATTATATGGTCTTCAGAAAAAGCTCACACACTTATTTCTGTCAGCTCAGCTCTGCGTTTCAATTCTTATCCTTTCAACTATGTGACAACAACCAAAAGGAAAAAAAAAACCAAAACAACAAAACCCCATCCCCACCCCACTGCAAAGCCAACAAAGATTCAAAGTGCCATACAGGATAGGGAACAACCAAATTAGTAATTTGAGAAAAAGCAAACACTTTGAACATCTTCACTGAAAAAAAAGAAATATTTTCTCTTGGTAGGAAAGTGTTCACAGATGAGGGTCAGGAGCCACAATGAGCAGAAATACAGCATGAGCAGAAAGTGTTGCACTCTTAGAGGTATTGCCCTTAGGCATGAAAATTTGGTCAGTCTTCTCTGCATTAATCCAAGCGTAAGTTAAAGATCTCATAATTCTTTCCAAGAAGAGTAAGGGATAACCCCTGGAGCTGGCCAACATTCCCTCTATAAATAACGTATGTTCTCATAGCTAAAGCAATGTATGAACGATTGCTAGGAGCATAACAGCTGCTACATTTAATGGCAGGCTCTATGCTACCAACAGCCAATTAATGGTTTTACTTTTTTGTTCTTCTAAGTGTTAAAATAACCCAGCTACATTGCATAAGCTTTCTATGATTATACATTTACACATTTATACTGATACACAAACACACGCTGCAGTGCACTACAAACAATTTTGCCAGGATAACATATTCTGAGAATATATCTTCATGATTTCAAAACAGCTTTTAAAGTGAACATTGTCATTCCACATCCACTTTCATATCTGGAAGAGAAGCAAGGAATCGTTTTTGAGCAACACAAGCAATGACATGCGAGTCAATTTCTGGGTTGATCCCTTGTAACATTTGGTATCTGTTGTTTATAGTATGGATTTGGAAATGGATTAGAAAAGAGAATCACGGCATGGCTGAAGGAAAATGCAAGATCTGTCTTTGTGTTGCAATAAATCTCCTGGAGCATTTACCTTTAGCATTTCATGACAGTATTATAAATTATTTGCTATATATCTCAAAGAGAACACATATGGACCTGTTTAACCATCCATGAAGAATAGGACAAACTAATCTGAATGTTAGCTACAAACATATATGCAATTGTTCACAAAGAGGAAAATTCATTTCAGCTGAGGAGCAACTCAGACCTATAAGGTTGCAGAAAGACTTTGACACTTCATGGAAAAAAGCTCTTGCACACCTTAAGCAGAGTATTTAAAATCACAGACTGGTCTGTAGAGAGAAAAGCCAGTCAGGAAAAAAAAAAATATCAGAAAAGATATTAAAGAAAACCACGGGGAAGGAAACAAATATTGAAAACAGAATATCTATTCCTAACATCTTACTGGTTTACATTTGAAAGGATTCTGTTCTTTGTTAACAGGACTTTAACTGAAGAAAAGCAGATTTGTCTCTCTAGCACAAAAGCTGCTGGCAAGTGTTACACTTTGAAAAGGGATTCTTTAAATTTTGTTGTTATACATTATAATAATTTGAAGAGACAAAAATACCCTTTCTAAGATTTTTTTTGTTTTCAGTCTCCTAGATAATTCTCTGATAGTCTAACACTTATTATAGGGAGATTCCAACTTTCAGTGTTATAGTCAGACAATTCTTGCTGGTCTAATCCCATTATGGCAGTAATTTCATCAACAGAGAACTTGAGCCACTGCCATTCTTCATTTCTACCCCTGTATCTCCTCTGAAAATGACAGTGTTCCAAGACCAGAGTTATAAAAAGACGAATTCATTCCTAAGTGCTTATGAATTCATAAGCTTCTACCCACAGTAGAACACATTAGCTCAAAAACAATATATTAAAAAATGTAGGTCAAATATTATTAGGCATACTAAAGTACCACTATACACCCGTAACCACCTTAAAATATTCTAGTAATACTGAACTGTTTTCATGCAGAGGGTAGTAGAGTTTCACCTCCAAGCACAGAACTGTCAAAGGAGTTTTACTTTTTGGACAAGGAAAAATAAACTATGTACGACATACTGTTCCCAATGCTCTGGTCATACTTGACATGGTAAGATACTGAACATTTTCTTACCTTCTCCCACTTCTAGAATGTTACGTAAGGTCAATTCACACCAAGATGACTATGTGAGCAGTTTGAGCTATAAGACCGTGTTTGGAATTTCTGCTCTAACATTTTTGCTTTGTTTTGAAACTGGAATGTTTCCCTTCAGTGGATAATATGTGATTGCTTCCAGTAACAGTTTACGTTAACATTTACATTTGTTAGCTTGTGTTCTCTTACTGTTTGTCACCTAGCTCAGTTAAGCAAGCAAGGATTCTGAATCTGCCAATACAGGCTTTTTCTCCCTCCTTGCAAACCTTCAACTTTTCATTTGTAAGCAATGCCACATTATCTCTCTTTTTTTTTTTCACTATGAACAACTGTTTGGCAAAAAGTTTAAGTCATCTTCCATTGGGACATCAGCTTAGCTATGTATAGCCATAGGTGCTAGCTTAAAACCATAGTGCCTCCCTCACATCTACCTCCTCCCATCTCTCAAAGAGAAAAAGGCAATACTCGACAGGTACTGAAAGAATTCCTCGTTCTGCCACCCACTGCTGAATCCAAAACCAAGGAGGGTTAATACACAGATATGCATGGAAACTACAACCCCACTTCCCTCCCTTTTCCCCCAAAGTATTCATTACTGTTCTCTGTCAGAGAAAGGCTATGGGGCTAGGCACACAATTGGTCTGACCATTTCTATCCTATTTTGTATTGCAAAGCAAAACCAAATCAGAGTTTAACTGTGGACAGAGTGAAATAATTCACATTACTGTACGTGCAGACCTGACATTCTGATGAACTATAACTGATTGTTCCCCCTTCAGAACAATGGCAAAGCCATGCTGGTCTTTTCTATATTTTTAGATAGGGCCTCTACCTCCACAAGAGGTACAGTCTATATTCTCACAGCTAATGATAGCAGGGTCTTTTAAACAATTAAGCATGGAAAAGTGGCTTACTTTTTAATATAAAATCAGTGACACTCCATTTTATGGAAAATGGAATCCTAATCAGTTCATCCTGTTACACACTTATTGCAACACAGCCTCTTTCTCTTCTGTTCCACTAAAAAACACAAGCAGAGATTCATGATGCAGATCGTTCAGTGGCTCCTGCAAGCCTTTGGACGTATGCTGAATACTTGTAGTAAAGCACGCGCTTCCCACACCAGCATGCTGCTCATCTAATCAGATAAGGATCTTACTAAACATGGAAGACACTGTTCTTCCTATCATTTTCAAGCATGTAATTATAAATTATGCGTCAGTCTTGAAAGAAAGTGCAATTTTTCTGTTGTCCTTATTTAGAATTGTTGTTTTGGCATCACACTAATTCTGTCACACTAGAGATCTGCTACTACGCATAGGGAAACAAGAGGCACTCACCACTCCGTACGAGTATGTGTCACATGTTTCAGACACTGGGAGACTTTGGATAACTTCTGGGGCCATCCATGGAAAAGTGCCCACTAATGACATGTGTGTTGTATGAGAGTGGAACCTTGAGGCACCAAAATCACAGATCTGGCAAAAATAAATAAAAAATAAACATATTTTAGAGTATCAGCCTCATTCATTAGGCATCAAAACATCAAGTCAGGCAGCAGCATCTCTCTACATATAATTAAAGTGTTCATACCTTTAACACGCCATCAGCAGCTATAACAACTGAAAATGAAAAAACGATAGGTTACAAGAATGCTATTAAAAACAAACACAATACATTTGCACAGCAAAAGACTTTACATTTTATTAAGAAAAATGATCCTACGGTGAGCCAGCACTTGAACACGCACACATACACGATTGTCCTGGTTTCTTTGAGAAGCTTTAGAGAACATCTGCTGAATACCTGTAAGCCTCTGAATAAATGCAAAACCTTTCAGGCCTTACTGAGTTCAAAGATAGCAACACAACTATAGCTAAAATACAGATAAATTCCATTCTCCCCAATGCAGTTAGGCTTAACATGAAGCTCTCCGAAAGATTTATTAATAAAAGGAGAAAACTTACAACTGAGGTGAGATACAGACTTTCCTTGACTGTTATCTCCCTATGTGCATTATTAAATTCTGTGTCCCTCCTATCCCACTACTAGTAGTGGCAGTTTCAGTTAAAAGGCAACGTTCAGCAAATTTCATAAACGGTCATCAACTGCGAAGTACAGACTAACCAGTGCAGCTCCACACTCAGTGGACAGCCTATTACTCAAAAGCATGAATATCTGTCAAACCTCAAAACAGGCCACAGTAAAGGCAAGATTTACAGATAATAGGCCTTATCCAGTCCATTGTGTCTGGTGTCTGCCAGCCTTTCCCGGTACTCAACCTTTCCAAATACACAAAGGAAGTGAGGAGTGTCCAGGCAATGTCTGACAGCTGATAAGATGGGTACAATCATGGTCAGCAAGACACAACTTGAAAGAGCCCTCCACGGTGCTCTAAATGATGCCAGGGACTGTAATGAAGCTCAGACAGGCTCAGGATAGGAGGAGGGAACAGGCTCTTCTATGTCTCAACAACTCCTAGTGCTGCTTGATGACAGCCAAGGCATGCGTTAGTTCTGCGTGTTCACAAAGCTCAGGTACGGTTTTAAACATGACATTAACAAGCAACAGTAAATGCAGAGCGTTCAGTGCTTTACTACTTTACCATTCCTGGACTTCAGATCCCTGTGGATCACTTTGACTGGAGCTTCCATGTGTAAATAGTGCATTCCTACACAAAACAAGGGAACAGTCTAGTTAGGCAGGCTGAGCATGGTCATGACCTATCAGCAGTCATGTCTTCTGGTTCCCATTAATTGTCCTCATTACGAGCTGGCATACCTGTATGCCATACTGATACACTGCAGGAGAAGCAAAGCTTCCCATAATCTGCTTTGAGTAAAAAACACTAAGCAAAGTTCGTATGTCTCTCAGAGCATCTATATGGGTATGTTAATGCTTTTTAACATCATATTTAGTTATTTTCACTAAGGTGGTGCCTACACAGGGAAGCCAAGATATGAATTTACTGTTAATTCATTAGTTTACACTAATTCTTGTGTGGTCACGGAGAACACAAAGGACAGAACAGCTTGTTCTGCATTATTATATGAAGAATTTCAGTACATTTGCTGAGAATAAGCCCTTAGTTTCATTAAATGTCCCAATTCAAATCAAATGTAAGGATAATTACACACTTTACCTCATAATTACTCTACATCAGCAAAATTATCCTCTTGGGACTTAGGGGCAAACCAGAAGTAAAACTGGCTCACAGAAGCCATTTTCACCCCAGAAATTATTTTGGATTCATAACAACCAAGGAACATATTAAAAAGCACAGTGACTGGGATTTGCTTTTTTTATGTTTGGGTTTGTTTGATTTTTTTTTTTTTTTTTTTTTTTTACACAATTTGAGTAAGGAAGTATAGGAAGGCTTTCCTGACTTCATAGGGAAAGCATCTCCAGCTGTACACTTCACTGGCTGTGTAGGATAGTAATGCACTGAGGTCTTGCTCACCTTTAGCTATGTCAGTTGCCCAGGTCATGATATGATCCATATCCATCTCTTCACTTTTGTTACTATTAATGTAATCAAACAGTGAGCCAGCAGAAGCATACTCTGTTAAAAAACAACAACAAACTCACATGACATTTTAAAACATTGCACCTAAACTGAAAGATCTAATGGTAACTCTGCCAGTTCCAGAAAGCAGTCAACCTCTGGCTTAATGACAAAGAATTTGGGTTCAGCAGCTAATATTATTAGCAGTGTAACAGGAGAGTGGTAGTTTGTTCTAAGTATCCCAATACAGACATAATCTACTGCTAAGGGTAAAAGAAAAAAAAAAAAGTAAAATCATATATAGCTACAGGCATGAAAATGAACAGACATTAGAAAGGTCTGGCGTCAAGAAAGCTCAGTCAAAGCACTTCAAATTCCAGAGTAAAAGGTTCTGGATACTCCTTGTTCAGAATCAACAGACCTTTTTCTTAACTTCTCTCAACTACACCTACAGAAATACACAGCAGGATTATATGGGTACAAACAAGGGCTTTTTTGGCCCACTCGTGTTTGCAAGTGTGGCAGATGGAATCCAGTCTGACTGTCAGAGCTCGTGGGGCTGACAGCTGGAATAACAAGCTAGTTACACCTACACACATTCAGGTGTGAAACTGGAGACAACCAAAACCTCCACAGCACCACTTTTATATAACTTGAAATTCTTACATATTTAAACAGTTCATTTGCCACTCCTGATCAGAAGAGCAGTTAATGGATGAGTTTGGTGGTATCAGATCCTTCTTATTGTTTCCAAAGACAGAGGATATTCCCCACTGGTGAGCACTACTGCGTGTATATGATGCCCCATAACATAGGATTTTTTTTTTAAAGTAAAACCAGATTTTATATATATCATGTTCTGTTAGGAAGAAAGGGCTTGCAAGTAAAAAGGGAAATTAAAATTTTCTTCCCCATGGAGCAACAGAGTAGCAGATCAAATCATTTGTTCATGAAAAAATGGAAGGATGAAACTAGAGGTCTAACCCTGAGGTAAGCGGGTGACATTTCTATGTGCTTCAGGTCATGTTCAGCAGCCTAAAGGCTGTAGCTCCTCTGTTTAGTATTTACTAAATAAGCTTTATGCTTATTTAGTATCCTTTCACGTTTCAGTGAAAACACAACAGGAGGTTTGTGAGTTGAAGCAGCTGATACAGTTTCTTCTATCTGGTTGCCAAGACAGAGTGGGCACATGCCACCCAGTGTTGCCCAAGTAGCACAAAGACCAGGGGGATGCAAGGAGCAATGTCAAGCCTTTTGTCCCTCTCTCCCAAGGCTATTCAGGGTGCCTCTCAGGCAGAATTTAAAACCTACTTACAAGACTCCCAAAATCTTCACAGTTAAGGTGGCAAACCAGCTGGTATACAACTGAAATGTTTCATTTCAGCCACTTCAAAGCATCCACAAAATCATTCCCACAAAGACTACATCAAATATATCCAAATTGCTGTTAATAATATTAATCCATGAATGATACATGATAGGCTAAATGCATAAAAAATAAACATTGCTCCTCATCAAGGAAGTGGAAACCACTGGGAGATCGCTGCATGGGGAAGGAAACTCTGGGATGAGACTGAATCTGCATCCTAGAACATGGTAGGCCATATGAGAAGACTCCAGCGCTAAACGAAAGGAAAGAGGGAGAAAATAGGAAGTCCCTTGAAAGTAAACACTCAAGTGGCAAGTTAGTTTTGTATCATTACTGCAGGACCTCCTGCTGAAAGGAGCCTCTGCAAGAGGCAGAAGCATTGCTTCTCACGTCACTGAAAGAGGAGTAAGCTGCTGACTTGCACATTTCCTCAATTAAAACATAAGCTTTTTTTACCCTGATGTCATCATCTGCCTTATAAATGGATTCTTCAGGAATCGGCTGGCTGCATGCTTTGCATGCCTCAACAACGCATAATTTGATCCAGCAGGGTCAGGGACAAAGCAGCTCCCCGAGCCCTTGGGCACTCTGTGCAAAGGGAGGCAAGCAAGCTTCAATCAACAAAGCTCGACCCTTTAGTATTTCTTCTACACATTTATATGGATTTGGAAATCATACTGCAAGGATAATTTTCCGTCAATAATGGAGACAAGGTATTTGCTTTAGAAAGAAAAGCTCTGAATGCCTGACTGGACCCACCCTGTGATAGGCTGTGGGATACACCATACATTTATGTGCAGATGTGGGGCACAAGCTCCGAGAACCTTTTGGGAGGACGCAGCTGTGGTCAAAAAACAGATCTGAAAGCTAGGCATTGAGACCGCTGCTGACAGAGACAGCCAGTGACATCTAGAATGATGTGATCCATGTTAGCAGCTCACTGGGCGGGATGATCAATTATAACACTGACATACAACCCAGCAGGGAAACGAGTTTTGACTGCAGATGTAGCCTTTCTCAGAGAACTCTTTGACAATCCCACATAAGATGTTATGTGCAGCTAATGCTCCGCACATGCCAATGCTTGGCTGAATGCCCTCATCTCCATCACTATGAAGCAACATTAGTTTCTCAGGATTTCTTCTTGTTTGGGATTTTCCCTCATAAGAAATGGATCTCTGACTAAACACAGGATTAAGTCTGCAACAATGAAAGCCATCCAGAAGATCACGGAGTGAAAATCCCTCTAAAAGATACTTCCAGCGCAATTAACATTTCTTTTCTCAGTAGCCTTTCTCTCATTTGAAAATGGTGTGGGGAAATGGAGCCTTGCTTCCCTTCCAACCCACGGGACTCCAGTCTCCTTGGGAGTTGCAGGGAGAACCAATGCAGTCTGTTAAAAAAAGCTTTTTTCTTTAGCCAGGGTGGAATCAGAGCTCCCAGAGTAACAAATTGGTTAGACTATGCAGCGTAGTCTCTTTCTCATAGATGGTTAAAGAGTCCCCACTCCCAATGACATAATGAACTACTTTAGCTGCTGTCTGTCCTGTGACTGGCAAGCAGGTCAAATGTCCTCCGAACACTGACCTTTTGTGAGAGAAAACTGAGGACTTTCTGATCCAGACATCATCCCAAGTTGTTGATTACACATCTTGTTTGTTACTCTGCTTGCTGGTTTACATTTTATCACACTTACATTATAAATTATAGTAAAATCACATTACTTGATTTATTAGCTTTCTATTATTTTTACTGCTTCACAAAGGTATTCAAGTTTCTGTCTACACGCTATCACCAGTGCATCCTCTGAGTGGTGTAAACTGGGGCCACCCCCATGCACCTCTGGAGTACTGGCTGCAACACTGTGACCTCCAGTAGACCAATACTCCCATAAGTAAAGCTCTCCATGCTCTGAGCAGTGCTGCATCTCAGAGGCGCTCCCACCAGCTTACACTGCCATCTACTCTGATAATCAGATGTCTAAGAGACAGGCAGAAACAACTGAATTTTCACAGGTTCTGTCCACCATCTAAGAACCAATGAAATCCTGAACTGCAGTGTTTCAAACTGGTATTAGAATGTGCCACATGGAAAGACCAGTCTTCACATCAAACTCTTTGAAGTGCTACAGACATGCCAAAACATGTCTCCTAATCCATGCTTTCGTGGTTTTTACCTCTCCAAACATTGTTTCAGCAGACTGTAGATTTCTTTGCTTTGAGTTTGTTTTCTACTACTATCTTAACCTAGTTTCTCCCATACAGGAACAGGGAAATTACATTATCTGTACTGCAATTTTATATCTGGACCAACTCCAAAGATAGGGGAAGGAAGCTCAAAGTGGTGATAGAAAAAGAAAATCAAAACCATAAAACCCAACCTCCGCATAATCCTAGGAATGCCACAACGAATGAACCCTAAGTTCCAGTGAATAAAGGGAGTTGTCTTATGGTGTCTAACAAACCTTTGAA
The DNA here is from genome assembly GCF_013368605.1 of Nyctibius grandis. NCBI lineage: Eukaryota > Metazoa > Chordata > Aves > Nyctibiiformes > Nyctibiidae > Nyctibius > Nyctibius grandis. The sequence continues at coordinate 15,162,299 of NC_090666.1, forward strand.
TTAATTTCAAGCTCTTCCCACAGCTGGGAATTTCCCAGTGCAGATTCTCGTATTTTCAATACGGGCAGAACTCATGGTGCAGCTTTGCTCTGAGCAGACTCTCCACCCTCCCTTTTCACAGAACTTGCCAGAACTTCCTATCATGAAAACCTCTGCTTCAGTCACATCAGTTAAAATGGAAAAACAATTCACAGAACAGAGTGAAAGTTTCTGTTTAAAGAAGTGCTGAGTTTGTGCATTAAGAACATCACAGGCTACCTCTGTGCTGCTACCAACCATGCTCCCAGCCTCCCATTTACATTGGGGCAGGTGGTGCCAAGCACTCTAACATTCAAATAAGGCCAGAATAATTAGCAAAACACTGAAACTGGGTAAAGCTAATACCTTGTAACATTGGAGTTTTACAGAACCAAGACAAAGGTCAGACAAAAACCCTCACCTGTAACAATGCCATAATTTGGAGGTTCAATGACAGCTCCGTAGAACTGAATGATGTTTTTGTGACTGAGCACACTGAGTATTTCTGCCTGTTGAAAATAAACAAACAAAAAAGTTAGACAATTAAGAATAGGGCATTTACTATAATAGTTTATTTTATAGCCAAGCAGGTATACACCTATATATAACAAATATATAAACACACAAGTATCTAGGAAAGACTGTCCACAAATGCTTGGCATTTGAAAACCTCATGAGGGAGTCTGGCAGATGAATGCTTAGTATGTTTGGGGGTGAAAAAAAAAAATCAGACTGTTCTTTCATGGCCAAGGCACAGATGTGGAAGCTAAGTCTTTGGAAAAACTGAAAGCTTTGGAAAACTTTGTTCAAAGAAAGATCTGAGATTTTTGGCAGAGTTGCGGCAGTCCTATCCAGAATTTGTGTTTATGCACAAAGTACTACGGGTTCAGTGAGCCCAGTGCTTCAGGCTGTTAGAGCATACCATGCACACACAGCTCCATCCAATGTTTACTGGAAACGTGGAGTTTCCAGGCATGCGCTATAGAGTCTGATTGCATACGCACAGCAAGCACGCTCGAGATTGCCAAATAGCCAGCAGCGCAGTTGAAACTGCTCCTCAGAGCAGGCTGCAGATGTTCGGAAATTCTGGACAAACATACAAAACCTTCAAATTCCACTTGAACAATGCTTCTAGGTTTGAGAAAGAGACTGCAAGAGAATGAGAATGTATCCACAGAAATAATCACAGAATCACAGAATGTTAGGGATTGGAAGGGACCTCGAAAGATCATCTAGTCCAATCCCCCTGCCGGAGCAGGATTGCCTAGACCATATCACACAGGAACGCGTCCAGGCGGGTTTTGAATGTCTCCAGAGAAGGAGACTCCACAACCTCTCTGGGCAGCCTGTTCCAGTGTTCGGTCACCCTCACCGTAAAGAAGTTTTTCCTCATACTTATGCGGAACCTCCTGTGTTCCAGCTTGCACCCATTGCCCCTTGTCCTGTCAAGGGATGTCACTGAGAAGAGCCTGGCTCCATCCTCATGACACTTGCCCTTTACATATTTAGAAACATTAATGAGGTCACCCCTCAGTCTCCTCTTCTCTAAGCTAAGAGACCCAGCTCCCTCAGCTCTCCTCATAAGGGAGATGTTCCACTCCCTTAATCATCTTCGTGGCTCTGCGCTGGACTCTTTCTAGCAGTTCCCTGTCCTTCTTGAACTGAGGGGCCCAGAACTGGACACAATATTCCAGATGCGGCCTCACCAGGGCAGAGTAGAGGGGGAGGAGAACCTCTCTCGACCTGCTAACCACACCCCTTCTAATACACCCCAGGATGCCATTGGCCTTCTTGGCCACAAGGGCACATTGCTGGCTCATGGTCATCCTGTTGTCCACTAGGACCCCCAGGTCCCTTTCCCCTATGCTGGTCTCCAACAGGTCTGTCCCCAACTTGTACTCATACATGGGGTTGTTCTTGCCCAGATGCAGGACTCTACACTTGCCCTTGTTATATTTCATTAAATTTCTCCCCGCCCAACTCTCCAGCCTGTCCAGGTCTCTCTGAATGGCTGCGCAGCCTTCCGGTGTGTCAGCCACTCCTCCCAGTTTTGTGTCATCAGCGAACTGCTGACAGTGCACTCTATTCCCTCATCCAAGTCATTAATGAATATATTGAATAGAACTGGTCCCAGAACCGACCCTTGAGGGACTCCGCTAGACACAGGCCTCCAACTGGACTCTGTCCCGTTGACCACCACTCTCTGGCTTCTTTCCTTCAGACAGTTCACAATCCACCTCACTACCCGATCATCCAGACCACACTTCCTCAGTTTAGCTGCGAGGATGCTGTGGGAGACCGTGTCAAACGCTTTACTGAAATCGAGATAGACCACATCCACAGCTTTACCATCATCTATCCACCGGGTTACATCCTCATAAAAGGCTATCAAGTTGGTTAAGCATGACTTCCCCTTGGTGAAGCCATGCTGAGTGCCCCTAATGATCCCCCTATCCTTGATGTGCCTAGAGACAGCACCAAGGACAAGCTGTTCCATCACCTTTCCGGGGATGGACGTGAGGCTGACCGGTCTATAGTTACCCGGGTCCTCCTTCTTGCCCTTTTTGAAGACTGGAGTGACATTCGCTTTCCTCCAGTCCTCAGGCACCTCTCCCGTTGCCCACGACTTAGCAAAGATGATGGAGAGTGGCCTAGCAATGACTTCCGCCAGCTCCCTCAGCACCCGCGGGTGCATCCCATCAGGGCCCATGGATTTATGGACGTCCAGATTGCTTAATTGGTCCCTGACCCAGCCCTCATCTACCAAGACAGATTCCTCCTCTATCCTGACTTCTTCTGGGGCTGCAGGGGTCCGGGGCTCCTCAGGACAGCCTCCAGCAGGATAGACAGAGGCAAAGAAGGCATTCAGTAACTCGCCTTCTTTTATCCTCTGTCTCCAGGGCCCCCACCTCATTCATCAGTGGGCTACATTGCCTCTAGTGTTGGCTTTACCTGCAATGTATTTGAAGAAGCCCTTTCTGTTGTCCTTGACCTCTCTTGCAAGGTTTAATTCCAAGGAGGCCTTAGCTTTCCTAGTTGCCTCCCTACATCCTCTGACAACAGACTTATATTCCTCCCAAGTGGCCAGCCCCTCCTTCCATGATCTGTACACCCTCTTCTTCCACTTGAGTTTGCCCAGCAGTTCCCTGTTCAACCATGCAGGTCTCCTGGTACCCTTCCTCGACTTCCTACCTGCTGGGATGCTCTGATCTTGAGCTCGGAAGAAGCAAGTCCTTGAATGCTAACCAACTATCTTGGGCCCCCTTACCTTCTAGTATCCCTGTCCCATGGGATTTCCCCTAGCAATTGCTTGAAAAGGCCAAAGTTGGCCCTCCTGAAGTCCAGGGTTGTGATTCTGCTAGCTATTCTGTTCCTGCCACATGAGATCCTGAACTCTACCATCTCATGGTCACTACAACCAAGGCTGCCCTCAACCTTCACCTCTTCAACCAGACCCTCCTCGTTAGCGAGGATAAGATCCAGCAGCGCTCCTCTCCTAGTTGGCTCATCCACCATTTGCATCAGAAAGTTATCATCAATGCACTGGAGGAACCTCCTGGACTGAGGATGGCTGGCTGAGTAGGCCTCCCAGCAAATATCAGGGTAGTTGAAATCCCCCACGACAACCAGACCCTGTAATTGCGAGACTGCTCTCAGCTGCCTGTAGAAGGCCTCATCACCCTCCTCATCCTGATCCGGTGGCCTGTAATAGACACCCACAACAGTATCACCCCTGCCAGCCTGCCCTTAATTCGCACCCACAAACTCTCAACTCGCTCCTGATCCGCCCTTGGACAGAACTCAATACATTCTAGCTGCTCACTCACATAAAGAGCACTCCACCACCTCTCCTTAGTGGCCTGTCTTTCCCTGAACAAGACATAGCCATCCATGACCACATTCCAGTCATGCGAGGCATCCCACCAAGTCTCTGTAATTGCCACTAAATCATAGCCCCCCCGACCGAACACGGATTTCCAACTCCTCCTGTTTATTCCCCATGCTGCGTGCATTGGTGTACAGGCATTTCAGGGAGCGAGCTGAGCACACCGACTTCACCCCAGCGGGATGGGAGGCCTCCTGGTCTACCTCAACACTAGAGCGTTGCCCCAGTGGTGCAAGCCCAGCTACTACCCCATCCCCCTTCGAATCTAGTTTAAAGCTCTCCGAATGAGCCCTGCTAATTCCTGTCCCAGAACCCTTTTGCCCCTATGACATAAACCTTTCCTGTGTATTACGGTCACGCCTGGTGTCTTATAAAACCAGCCATTATCAAAGAACCCAAAGCCCTGTCTGTAGCACCAGTCTCGTAGCCCCACAACAGAGTTTTGAATATACATGTAGTCCCTGTGGATTTTGAGAGAAAAGGTCAGATGACCCCTTCGAGGTCTCTCAACAGTTTTGCCTCTGCAGTATATTAAAGTAAATACTCAAGAGATTTCAGACACGTGTTTTTACACAAATATATGTATTACGCAAATATAGATATATACTATTATATATTTTTCTCTACAGCAATGCATTACTTCAAAACTTTGAGATTATGTTACTGGCCGTAGGAGCGTTGCTGTTCACCTGCAGGTGAGTCTTCCCACATTTGCCTGGACAGTTGCCAATTAGATTATTATGTAGCCTTCTAGATTCACTGAAAACAGGAAGACTATAGCAGCTTTGATGCAGAAAACAATGGTACATCAGCTAGTGCTACTGTAATAAATGTATAGACATAGCAAAACAGTATTTTTTTTGGCCTATGTTTTACAGCTGGTACTGTAACACATGTGCGTAAATGCGTGACAAAGGCGTCAGATGGCTCAATTTTTTGCTGTTTTTGTTTAAAGCCTTTCTGAGTAACTTCAACAGAGTTTTGAATTAAGACCTTTATCTTTAGCTAATACAACACCGATATTTACACATATTCAATTAAATTTTTTAACTATAGCTTTGAACTCAACTTGGGTTGCACTAGTTCTTTTTGCTGCTTAGCCTGCCCAGCAAGGGAAACAGTGTTATCGTGAAGTGAGTAATCTTTTTTCACAATACCAGAAAAGTAATTTTTTAAATGTGTGCTCTTTTCAGCAAATCCTACTGCAGACTGACTCACCTACAAGTCCACAAAATAATTTAATTGGCAGCTATCTAAGCAAATGTGAGAAGACTCACCTGCAGGTAAACAGCAACACTCCTACAGCCACTCAAGGGACCCGAGAAGGGATCTGTCAGATCAGCAAGGGATCTGTCAGCAGAAGGAGCTCTGCCCTCCAGCTGCAGCCCCAGCAGCCTCCCAAGGCGAGGGACTCCAGCAGCAGCAGCAGCAGCAGCAGCACTGCCCATTTCATGAGCTGTACCTCCAACCTCTGTCAGTAGCTGGGAGGATGCAGATGACAGCCTAGTCATTTAAAACTCCATCTCCATGGGCTAGCAAATGCAAGACCCCTATACTTCAAAAACTTTTGTATTATATTTTCATCTTCTTTCGGAAATATTAAATTGGGGAGTGTCCTCTAACTCCTACCAGCATTACTGCCGGATAACCAGGAAACCTAACACTCCTTGACTTCCTATCTGAATATAGTTAGAAATGAGACAAGAATAACAGGCCACAAACACAAACAACAATTAGACAAACCATCTAGACCATCTTTTCTTGAACATCTTGGTCAAGAGGAGCAGAATGATTAAAAATGCCACACAATAAACACATCCAAGTGCCACAGCTCCCTATTCCACCGCAGCAGTGTGCAGAACCCAGTGACTGCCCTCCATCCCACACAAGATGCTGCTGGATCTAGTAAAAGCCAACCAGCGTCACTGGACAACAGCAGGGGCTGCACTGCAGCCACACCACGAGCAAAACCCAGGCCTACCAATCACCCAGTGCTACCACGAAATGGACAACAAGCAAGACAGAAGCACCAGGCCAAGAGGATGAGTCCTTCGCTGCTGCAGGCATACTGACACGCAGTGCTGTCAGTATGAATCTGGAGATTCAAAATAATTATTTTCTAAGATTATCTTATTTACAGGATATTACACACTAAGATCACATTCCAGGAGTATGAAGAAATGCTGTGTGGACCGTGGCTAATCATCTTCACATTGACATTCATACTCTAAACTGGTATTTAACAGACACCAAAGCAAGCTTCCATCTAAGAATAAGGAAAGGCACCTATTAATTGCCCACAGATACACAAATTAAGAACTGGGGGGAAAAAACTGCCAACTCTTTCTAACAACCATTACTTCTGAAAGAATCCTTTCTAAACACTTTTAATCACTCTGCTGTTGTTAGCACTAGCAATCCTAGACTATTCCTTTCATGTTTTGCTCTTTTCAGTTGCTGTAGATCAGCTGTGAACTCTATTAGCCAATTTAAAGACACTTATTCCTTACAGTGAGAACAAGATGCAAGTCAATCCACATCTTTGAAGCTTTTGTACTTTTTTTGACAAGAAGGTGCCATATTTCAATGAAAGAATGACTTTCAGATAGCAATTACAAAGTGGTGGTTAAAGACCAGTATTTCAAAGGTCTCTTAGGCACTTACAAGAATATTTAGCATCACCTTTAAGCATCAAACTCATACTTAAATTCAAAATGCCTAAATGCCTGGAAGAAAATCCTGCCATGCATCTGTCTGCCTAAAGGCCACTGAAGAAGCCAGCCTTCACTGGCTTGGGCATGACACGCTCACTTCCCTCAGTAAAGCTGCTATTTATCTTATGCAACTTAAATGAGCATCAATTTCCTTCCTAAAGCCACGGTGATGACAAGTAACAAGTCTTCAGTTATTTCACTATATTACTTTTTTGTGTGAAAGACAGATTATTTTTTTTTTTTTTTTACATGTTGGGTTGAAGCAGAACTAGAAGGAGCTCAGCTGAAGGAAAGGCACAACCCGAACACGTAAATACAAACTCCTTGGACATAACATAGAGACGCAGTCAGACACACAAGGTGACTGCAGTGAAGTTGAATACTAGGCTTAGTCCCATGATAAACTTAGTCACAGCCTGGTACTGATCATCAAACCACGCTAAAACCATTCACCCTGTACTTACACCACAGGTATGGGTGAAATTATGTCCCTCTCTCAAGTCCTACTGAAGGGACTAGATGCCATTTCTCAAAGGCAAAGGGATTCAGAAGTCTAAACAAACCTAATCCACTGTTTACATAATTCAACCACTATAATGAAATCCAAGGTCAGAGCAAATTACACTAAAAACATTTTAATTCTCACTTACTGGCTCCTGTAGCATAACTGTAAATCAAACCAAATTCATAAGACAACTATAGTATAAGACTTAGGAATTCAGGTAATCCCTCAGTGCACAAACTAATTGTGTCCTATGAACCACAGTCTAGATCACAGTGCTTAACGGCTAATTTATTTTTATGCCCATTTAATCTCTGCTTATTGACATATGTGAAAATGTCAATTACATCATCTGTGACTGACATCACCCTACAGCTGCCTCTAGACCTGCCAGTACTGCTCTGAACTTTCTAGTACAAACCACTCTGCATGAATACTGATATCCTCAGTATTTTCAGCAGGTAAAACCAGGGTCCTCCTCTAGGCCTTGTCTGTGTTCAGCAATTGATGAGAAGAAACCACGAACACAGATTTTGAGCGTAGCCAGCAGCCGATGAGGGGACAAAGCAAGCTACATGGACAGCGTGGTCTCATTATGAGCAGCACAAGCCTCAGCTCACTGGGATGACACACGTCCTAGCTTGCTTTCGCTCTGTCTAGTGCCAGTGCAGCAAGAGCAGCGAATGCAGCTTAGCTCTGATGAGATCTTCAAGCTCAGCGCTGACTGCAGATGTGGGCAACAGCCACCTGATGCTGAGCTGGCAATACTCAGGAACACAGACAAGGCCCTATCGTCTGATCTTTAATTGCAGCCACAAAGGCAGTGAGGATGTGGACGGAGGCACTTGCGTACAGCTGTGTTTTTTGCCTGCCAGCTACTTGTACCCAGCCACAGCTGCTCTTGTCAGAGCTCCCTATCCCACAGCAGCAAAAGTTAGCAAAGACCAAACAACTCAGCATATTTTAGTTACTCTGGTGCTCCTTGGAAATACATTGGAAAATTGTTACACTCACACTTGTAGTCAAGCAAAGTGATCAAGGGTTTGGGCTAGCAGCCCATTCCAGCAGCACAGCTGGGTCTGCAAAAGAACATCTGTCCACAAGAGTTTTTTCATTATCAAAAGACTTTGTTGCTTGGGTCCAGGCAAACTGCACCCACAAGCAACTGAATCACCATTTCTTCCAGGTCCCTTTGGAGCCGCTGGACAGAGCGGACAAAGTACAGCCATCCTTCCATCCTGGTATGAGCACGCTGGCTTAGGTTTAACATTGGAAATAGCTGCAGGCCCTTGTGAGACCATCAGGTCAGCCAGCAGCCAACCAACTCTCCTGTTAATAAATCAGTTAATTGCACAGCAAGAGGAACCTTCGCTCCATGCAAAATGACAGGGTTAGACATGGTTAACTACCTAAGGAATCTGATTAATACAAGTTCCTTAACTGCCTTCTAATATTTATTATTACATTGTGCAATAGTTTGGTTACTTACTTTTCCAAATAAATGTTTGCCATGTTTATTTAGACACACTTAAGGCAGCTTTGAAAAGACATTTTTTCCTAAGTCTTGTACCATTTTAAAGGCTTTGACCTTTGTGATGTTCTTGGGAGAGTTGCAACTTAGCTACTCTCAGGGGGTTTTACAGTCTAATAAAAGGGCAGCTGGAAGAGGCCAGCTGATGTTTTACTAAAATCGTCTATTTACTGACAATCACATACAAAAAAAGAGATAGAATGCTAATACAAATCTATCCCAAACCTTTATTTCCAGGTTCCGGCTCAAAAATACATTCAGCCTGTGTTCACTTTGAGTGTCTCAGGAATGCTCTCGTGTGAATTCACTGATGTCTAATAAGGGATGATGTCTCTTATAATACACTAGTTTCTCTAGGTAAATGAGCCCAAAACATCATTTTACAGATGCAATACTAAGACAATCAGCATCTAAAGCTACAGTTCAGCTACAAAACACTAGTAGAATATTCATCTTAGAATCCTACAGGCATATGGGGTTTTTTTTTAATGTAACACTGACAAATCATTAAGCCAAAAAAACCTGTACACTTTTTCACAAGACATTTATATGCTTTACATACTTTAACATAAATATTATACAACCTCATGATGATTCTTTTAAATCACGTTAACATTTGATAGAAGCCAGAAACTACCCACAGCAGATAATTTTTACTACTCCATTGTTTCTGTCCCTTTCGAAAGTTAAACTGAATACAATTCTTAATGAGGCAGGATATAGAAACAGTTTACGTAATTTAGCTCTTCTGGATTATTATCATGCCATAATAATGTCTAATGTCTTAGACAACTAATGTTCTATCATTGCTAAAAAATGTTCCTCCAAATATGCAACAAATAAAGGGATACATAACAGGATTTAGAAATATAAAACTACTATGAAGAATTTTACAGGCAGGGATGTAATGCAGTTATTACATTTTTAACATTAAAAAGAAAAATCAAGCAGATACAAAATAAAACTTCAAGACCTTGCCTACTGTTTTTTCTGTCATAAATTTTGTAAGGAAAAAATATATGAAGGTTTTGTGCTTTGGGGTCCCAAGAAGAAAGCTGTTAATACGCAAAGTACACCGATTATCCAGTTCAGAGAATGTTTGTGAAACCTATTAAACTGTCTTTAATATTAGCAAAGCAAGAGGAAAACCACATGAACATGGCAAAGCCAAAGAATCCTCAGTGAGATTTTTTTAACTGCAAATAAGCAAAGTTACCACATGCTTTGATGAGTGCTGCGGGCACCCTCCCAGCACAAATGCGTTACCACCCCTCTCAAAAGGCAGTCATAGTTCTTAAAACTATGGTTGCCTATCACTTAAAGCTGTGTGAGTTGGGGTTCTTTCTTAGTATTCATTTAGAGGATCACTTATCCAAAATAAAAGCTCTTTTCTATAGCTCATTAACTAGTTAAAACTCTCAGCATGTTATAAGTCTTAGAAGGCATTCGGTGTTATAGGGATACTATTTCACAAACCACACAGCAAAGAAGGGTTAAATTACATTCTCAGATGGATGCCACCAACACTTCTGTAAACAACAGAATTAAATTCTCGTGAGTATGTCTACAATGACATACAAAACATGTATTTAAAAGCATTTTGATTGAACAAATGTTTCAAAGCATCAGATTTGCAACCAAAATTATGTCCGACACTGTTACAAATCCCAGAGATTAAAAGTGGAAATATAAAGGGAACTTTAAAATATTTCATTTGTAACATGCAGTAGCAAATGTGTATGAGCATTTTTGGAGGTAAGGAACACCATAGGATGTTAGTAGTAAAATATATTGGATATTGACCATTTGAATAGAAAACCGAGTTTTATAATCTCCTATAACTTTTTATATCAACCTTTGCACATAACTTGGCAGTTTTAAGGATAATTTGAAGGCTACGGGATTAGCAGTACTACCCAGTGAATTCAGAACATCCCTGTCACAACACTGCAAAGCCAAACAAAAGCTGCAGCATTTAGGATAAAACTAATCAAGGGCACTTTCTGCAGAAAATCCTTACAGAAGGTTTAATAAGCTTGAAAATGACATTTTCAGTTACAGCTACACTGCCATTCACCAAAAAAAAAAAAAGGCACAAAGATCATGGACAAATAACTATTTTCATACAGATTTCAACTAGAAATCCACAATACCCAAACATATCCCACAGGAGTGTTACATTTTGCAGCATACAGCTTGAGATTGTATCAGCATTTAATATTAAGGTACCTGATAAAGGGAGATGTGCCAAGAACAAGAAAAGTAGTTTAGATTTCACTAGTGTTATTCACAGTTAGTAAAACCCTTCAAAACACACTTAAACTATGTATTTGTAATGGTGTAAGAGTTTAGAAATAAGCAAAGTCCTGCAACATTATAAATATTTCATTCAGGCAGATTTAGAGTAAGAAGCTGACTCCAGCTGCAAAGCAATACCAGCAATTGAACCGAAACAATAGATGAGTGGACTAAACAGCAGGTTTGAAATACCTGAGCTCCCATAGAGCAGTTTATTTTCAGCAGTCATCATTTCTCTTCTCAATGTCGGGAAATTTTCCCATTTACTTGCAATCATTTTGAACACAAACCTGCTTTAACTATAGAGTTCAGCAACAAAACCCATGACATCTCTAAAATACAAGGGAATAACAAAACATGAAACTTCTGACTCCTGCTCACTCCACAGACGAGCAGGTGTCATGGCTAATACGAAACACCAGAATCTTTCCAGATCCAAGAAATGGAAAAATATCCAAGGAAATTATTTCTGAGATCAAAGTCACTATAAGTCTCATGAGCCCCTTGTTGGAAAGACGTTCTGGTACAACAGTGATGGGCAAAACCAATCCCCTCTCAAGGAGTTTCCTGCAGTGCTTCGGAGCAACAGAAGAGAAAATAATGTTAAAGAAACAGTATCTGGAAAAAGGCCATGTCCATACATACCCAGCTAGAGCAGTGGTTTTTCCAAGGTCTGCAGAGTATTAGTAAGGAATCTGGGTAAGATAACTCAGAAGAACAAGTCTCATCTCATTATACAGTGGCTTTTGCTGAACAATTAGCACGGACTCCAACAAAGACAGGAGAAGCTATACTAATGGATCCTGATACCCTCCCCTAAAGCAGCTATAATCTTTCCACTGAATTATTGTCTCAAACTTGACCATGAAAACTGTAATTTTTCCAAGGAAAAGAATCATCATGTTCTTGAGGAGCACTCACTTTAAGCCTGTCTTAGAGTAGATAAACCCAACCTATGTAGCTAATGATAGGGACAGCACTTGATGGGGATCCATCTTACTGGAATCCCAGTAATTGTTGTAATTCCAGAAAATGTTCCTCAACCAGACAGGCTGAGCCCACCCTCATGAAAACAGCACATCACAAGATGTGTCACCTCCCTGTTATATGTTATCAGCAACTGCTGGGGAACCACATGAGGTTTTGCTTTCCACATGGACTATCAGAGCTCTGTAGAAGGCTCTCCTCAGTTATCACTCAAAAAACGACCTGCCCCTGCAGAAAAGCAAAGAATGGCTCCCTACCCAGAGACCACCTACTTCAAAACTTTCAGCACAGAAATTCTGCTGTGACTGGCTGGCATAAAAGAAGAGAAAGTAGCTGCCAACTACAGGCATTCTTCTGCTGAAGTGTCTGAGAGTCCTCCACAGATGAGAAGCATTTTTCATGCCACATTTATCTATGCCACAGCACAAGCTCACAAAATCTGGGGTTTTCAAGAAAATGAGTTGTCACCATAATCTGAATCTCTTGACTGCTGTGCATTATCTGAATGCATTAGCTTGAATGATGCACATCATGATTTTATGTGAACTGTCCAAATAATCCACCCTGAATCACAGAATCATAGATCGCCTTGGTTGGAAAGGACCTTTAAGATCAAGTCCAACTGTTAACCCAGCACTGCCAAGTCCACCACTTAAACCATGTCTCTTAAGTACCAATGTACAGGTCTTTTAAATACCTCCAGGGATGGTGACTCCACCACTTCCCTGGGCAGCCTGTTCCAATGTTTGATAACCCTTTTGCTGAAGAAATTTTTCCTGCTATCCAATCTAAACCTCCCTGGTGCAACTTGAGGCCATTTCCTCTCGTCCCATCATTTGTTACTTGGGAGAAGAGACCAACACCTGACTCGCTACAACCTTCTCTCAGGTAGCTGTAGAGAGTGATAAGATCTCCCTTCAGCCTCCTTTTCTCCAGGCTAAACAACCCCAGTTCCCTCAGCCGCTCCTTGTAAGACTTGTTCTCTAAACCCTTCACCAGCTTCCTTGCCCTTCTTTGGACTCTGCTTCCAGTTTGGTTTTAACCATGTATAAGTGACTTCCTCAAGCCATAGCAGCACGCTGTCTCCGTGACTAACAAAGTCTTTGGCGAGTTAAGCATCCTTCCTCAGGTTCAGCCGGATCTCCCTTTCACCTTGCTGAGACTGGCAAGAACATAAGCAAGAACAGTCTCAGAGAACACAGGACTACTCTCAACTCCACCAAAATCTTTCTTGTACCTTCTCCAACTAAGTATGACTGCCCTTCAGCCAGGATCATGCCATCAAGCAACAGCCAGAACAACAGACTTCACCGCAGCTCTCTGGCTATGTCCATGCTACCACCTAGACCACTATATGGATCAGATGTCTCCATTCCCAACAAAACTCAAGCTTCAGGATTGTAAATGCCTTACCTGCTTTTCAGGAAAGTTACTCTTCTTTGTCTAAGATTGAAAACTGCATTTACTTAGAAACTTGGCTCAAATGCTACCCTACTGGGTAGTGATGGCCAAAAATGAAACTAGACAAAACTCCTGAAATTTCAAGCTTTTACCTTTATACAAAGTAGATTCACTGTTTATTTTTTCTTGGGATTCTTCAGGCTACCCTTCATGGTAGCTCAATCTTTTTCTGTTAAGGCTAAAAACTTTCAAATAAAACAATGCCTAAGATAAAAACCTTAGAGTATAATTAGTAATATTTAAAAATTTGTTTTAGTGTCATAAAACCACATTTATTAGTATTACCGTACTATTTATTTCTGACGTGTAACTTCAGCTTTTCCCCTACTTCTCTTTGATGAATTTCTTGTACACAGAATTCCTTATCTTATCTAGACTTTATAGCTATCTGCTTACATAGATATGTCAATAATAACTATTTCTAATGCTTGTTATAAAAAAACGTTTTCAGAAAATAAAACCTTTCTTTTTAAATTATGTTGACATCATATCTATATAAGAATATAAGAGGTCAGCCTCAAAATAAATTGTTTAAAAAGGCAGTAACTTGAATACCAGCATCGCTGAACTCTGTAGAAAGTGGAAATCTAGAAGAACCTATCTAGAAGAGCGATAAGAGACTAATCACAGAGTGACCTGGTATCCTATGAAGGCAGTGGCTTTGAGTTTTATGAACAGCAGACTTACAAGGAGCAAAGAACTCACACAGTTTTTGTACCACCACAGTATACCAAATTAAGCCAAAAGTCTGACTTTCTCATTGCTCTTCTCCAACCAAACAGCAATATCCCAAGCCAGTTCCTTCCCCAACGTTATGACAGAACGACCAGAGGTACCGTAACCTCTACCCATGTCTGTGCTGCAACCTTGGCTCTGCGGTTTGAACCCACCAGAAAGAGCAAAACTGAATAATGAGCCAAACTGAGAACACGAAGCCTGAGACCTGCTCCAACTCCTTTACAATGGTTTGGTGGAACAGAGCACATGCAAGCCAGGAGCATTTCCTCTAAGGAAAGTTGGAAATGTGCAAAAATCACAGCATCACACATGCCATTAATTCTCATTCTCCAACATGTGCAAAATGTTTCTGAGAACTGCTCTAACTCACACACACGAACAGACCAAAATTTCTAACACAATACAGAAGTAGGAAAAAGTGGTAAATAGAAGACAGTTGAATACAAAAATAACAGTACTGCAATAATAGTCCACAATGTAACCACAGTACATTTTAGGGTAAACATGTAAAGGGAAAGAACATCTTGCAACCACATTCAGCTTTAGCATTTCTCCATTTGTGAGCTTCTACTTCCACACCAGTAATCTGCACCTTCATACTTCATTTGGATTTTCTCTTTTCATCATTTTATTAGAAAAATTCCAGACACATCAAAAATAAATGAGAGGAATACCACACACATACCCAAATGGGAGATTAAGAGCATTTAAAAGGCCGGTTAGAAAATGGAGATAATATATTTTGTGATTACAAAACAATTGACTTGCACTACTTCCTCCATCGCCCTGCACTGTGCTTCCCGAGGACCTGCAATACATGAAACAGCAAAGAGGAAGCAGGAACGCTACATTACATGAGCCCACAGTAACTTCAGGACTGGGGTCATGTCATGCAGCGTACCAATGAAACCTCCTTCCCCATGGGCTGTACCTGAAAAGCCGAGAGGAGGCACATGATGCAGCTAATCACAATTCGAGTCTGAATCGGACTGCAGCAAAAAGAATTGGCATTTCTCTTCCTATTCTAGCAATGCCCATAGTCCCTGGATGATTACTAACTTATTTATACTCCAAGTACAACAACGATTAGATTGGCAAAGTTCACTACAATGAACTGAGCTCACAAGCTGGATCCAGCGCCCAGGAGCTCGGCTGAGGAGGGCGACCAAGCTGGTGAAGGGTCTGGAGGGTCTGACCTACGAGAAACGGCTGAGGGAGCTGGGGTTGTTTAGCCTGGAGAAGAGGAGGCTCAGAGGTGACCTTATTGCAGTCTACAACTACCTGAAGGGAGGTTGCAGTGAAGTGGGAGTTGGCCTCTTCTCCTGGGCAACTAGCGATAGGACAAGAGGACACAGCCTCAAGCTTCGCCAGGGGAGGTTCAGGCTGGACATTAGGAAGAATTTCTTCTCAGAAGGGGTCATTAGACATTGGAATGGGCTGCCCAGGGAGGTGGTGGAGTCACCATCTCTGGATGTGTTTAAGAAAAGACTGGACATGGCACTTAGTGCCATGGTCTAGTTGACAGGGTGATGTCAGGGCAACGGTTGGACTCGATGATCCCTGAGGTCTCTTCCAACCTGGTTGATTCTGTGATTCTGTGTTTCGGTGGCACAGAGCACATTGAAAACGGCAACATCTCCTTTGGTGTGGAAGAATAACAGCATCACATATACCACAGCTTCCCATTTTCCAATCCAGAGGTAAGCAAAACTTGTCTGAGGACTATTCTAATTTGACAATTAGGGAGAAATCAACTCCCATCAAGGATGCGACACAAGCAAATGTAATTTTCCATGCCACCTTCAGGTCAAGCAAGGTTGGGATGACTTTAAGCATTCTCCTTCATCCAAGCAAAATCATCCTCTAGCAATACGGATGCCTGAGATACATCTCTCTAGAAGGCACAGCCAGAACTCTTTTCCACCCTGCCAGAGTGAGGTATGGCTACATGACATTTCCCCTCCCTTCCCACGTGTGCTGCTACCGTGCTGTGCACTTTACTTGCAATGCCACTGGCCTGCCGAGGGTGTTCACTTGTAGGAGACAACTCCCTGGTTCCAGGGAAGGTCCTTCCTTCTGCCTGGTAAAAAAAAGAAGTGGAGCTCAGGAAGGCTAACTCTTATAAGAAAGATGCAGTATTGGCAGGAAAAAAGCACCCAGAGAAACATTATTATTCTCTTCAAGTAGAGTTAGCAATACCTTGTTATTAGTATTCAGTGTTACTATAAAGAGGGTTTTGGCTGACCTTATATATCTGGAAGGCAGTCATAACCCTTCTGCCTTTCTTGTTTCTTGAGTTTTTGTTGCAGTTTAGAGGGCTTCAAGATTCTTGCCTCAAGGCCAATTTCATCAATGATCTCTGCTCTTATCAAATCTGGATATAATTACTGTAGTAGGCTCTGAGTGGAGATATAAAAACCACTTGGAGATTACTGTTGTGCAGAGCAAGTGTGATGGTCTTGCATATCATTGCCAAACCTTGCAAATATTATTTATTATATTTCAACCATTAATTATTCCATATTGTATCTGCAGGGACAGCACCTTGTTGTTAGTTTCAGAGATGGTTTGGAAAGGAAGAATCATTTTAGTTTAGCTAGGTAAAGATTAGATACCTATCTTTAGCACTTTCAGCACAGACCAATTTTGTGATCAATGCTCGTAACTCTTGCTAAAAATCTAAACTACATTTTAGCTAATAAAACTGTTAGAGAAATAAAGACACTTCCTACAGAGCAAAAATAAAATTATACTCTACTTTGCCAAAATTTGGAGAAAAGTGAGCATTTCAATTGGGTCAATGATGCATCTAACTTTAGGTGCCTACAATTTGAAAACGATCTTGGTATTGCTTCAAGTTCTCCACTGCTTGCTCCCATTACTCCCAAACCACCAAAAAAGCAAAACTCTTTTTGAAAAGGAAATCTTGAGGAACAGAGATCTTAAGCCTTTAGAAGTGTCCTGCATCTTTTCATATGTCCTCACTGTTTAGTTTAGACTAACATACCTTTATTATTTATTATTGTGTATGTATAAAAAGAAAGCACAAAGTGTAACAGCCTTGTGAAAATACTGCTTTTTTGGTTAAAGTCTCTCCTGATTCAGAATTTTGATGGGTTGAAGTAAATGGTGGTGCTAGAATAAGTGGTAGAATTCAGATCCCAATTCTTCAAAATACATATTTTAAGATATAAAGCTTCTTTAAAATGTGAGGAAGTAAAATTCCTCATTCTTTTTAAAAGCTGTGTACAGGGATGGATTTTCACAATGATGAACAGCCTAATCAGGGTGAAGAATCCTCAACTGAAAGCTCACAAAGGACCCCTCTATCCCTTCTCCGATTTTTCATTTCCACTTTCTCTTGAAAGGGGTGTCTCACCAGAGAACCTGAAGAGTGAAAGATTTTAAAGTACAGGACTGAAATCCATCAAACCCTGGATTGTGGTCCAAACCCAACCAGCTGTTAAACCCAGAGATACGAATGTATGCTCACTTCTGCCTAATAAATTTGAATCAAACACTTTGCATCTGATTCTCCATGTGGCTTTTATGCAAACTTCTAAAGTGCAAGGAATCCTGGGGTGGAAGAGCTATTCTGAGAGCTTTCACATAGTTCATGTAATTAGGGAAACCACTTCCTTTGATTGTAAGTGTTCAAAACAGCTGAATTTCTTCTTTCAAAGGAACTCTGTGATTTGGGTCATCTCTTTTACTCGCTCTTTCATGTTTCTCAAGATGAGAGGTGACACTGTAGAGCACATTATTTAGAAAAGAAAAATTCCACTTTTGTTTTAGGGATTGAACTTGGACTATTCAAAAGGTTGTCATTTGGAAATCTATTTTCCTTCCCTCCCTCTGGTTCCTTCCTTTTCTGATAAGCTCTTCAGTGGCTCCAGCGAACATAGTCCAAAATGCCAATTTAAACCTAAGGGAAAACTGAAATACGGTACATAAAGGAGAAGGGATTCTCATTTTCCTTTGTACGGTTGTGGCTGAATATGTAATTATAAAGGAGCTCTAGCTGCAGGATCTCAGTCCCCATGTCACGTTTACTTTTTTAATGGTTCTAAACACTGACCAAGCAAAAAGGCAGAAATACAGATTTTAAAAGACAAACAAAGCAGCTGCCCTGGTCTTTGAAATGGGTCTGCGGGTTTTTTCCTTCCCAAAAGGGAACTCAGGTCACAGTTTCAAGGCAACCACCATGTCACTAGAGCTAACAGCCGATGCCAGTGTCGTTACAGAATCAAGTGTCACTTGCCCTGAATTTCTTGAGCCAGGCACCCCGTTAGTGCTGTTACTCCACCTTCGTCTCGGTAACAGCCATAATGAGCAGGGAATCTCTCCCTTCTCACAGTATAGCACAGAAACACAGTAATGAAAAGGCAGGAGGTTTCATACTGTAGATTTCAAATTTATTAAGTAACAACAGTATGCTTGTTTATCCTGGGAGGACCGAGCTTTATTCCCAGTCAGTGAAAAAATCACAAGACTCCTTCCAGAATTGGAGTGCTAACAGGGAAGCAGTTTGCAATGGAACAGAGAGTAAACCACTTCGGACACAGTGCCAGAAACCACGTTACTGCCAACTTCTGCACAGGACAAATGAGATACTGGCTTGGAGAGAAGGCTTTACAGTAAAGAATGGTACAAATATATAAACAACCAAAAAAGCAAAAGTTAAGAGCAGAACTGCAAAATGTGGGGTCCTAACGAGTGGGGTTCCAGATCTTGTATTTGCCTTTGGGGCCCTCGCAAACTCTTACAGGGGGTACTAGCAAGGCGACATCCAAAAGGAAAAGCAATTCAACAGCTCCAAATTTAGCCATCTGTTGCTGCATACTTGCATCACATGCAGCACCTCAGCATACACAGACACATTGCAAACCGTCAAAGTAAAAAGCCTTTTCCCTTGGTTTAGGAGATCAAAAGTACAGAGTTCACCAAAAAGGAAAACCATCAATCACTACTTATAAGCCATCATCTTTAATAGGATTGCCTCAAATGCATATGACATTACTAGAATTAAGGTTATTATATGATTAGACAAAAAGTGACTTCTGTGCTTTCCCCCCCTCTAACTGCACACAGGCACACACTATATTTTCTCTGCTCTGTGATTCTTCCAAGGAAGAAGGAAAGATATCCTCTTGGAAAACATCACTCCCTCACTCAAGGGTACAGCAACTGGATTATTTCACAGCTTCCAGAACAACAACCTACTCACCTCTCCTACTCTGCCTCTGCCAGATAAAAATTTGCAGAAAAGCCTCAGCTTTCATTGAAAAGCCAACACCCGCCCAGGCCTGCCTGCCTGCCTTTTGTTTTTTTCCACCTTCTGAAGATCAACTTGCAGCTGCATGTTGTCTTCTTCTGTCTACCAACAGCTTCCTCGCTTCCCCTACAGCAGCTCAAGGGTTTTTACAAACCATGCTTATTTTTGATGCAGCTACTGGAAACTCATGTGCCCAATACACAAAACCCACTGCTATTTGGTCAGGCGTGTATCATGACATGATTTTTTCTCTTCCTTGCTTACAACATTCAGCCATAAGGAACCTCAATTTTCACAAGTTTTGGAGTAAAAGAAGAGGCAGAAGACAAGAAGTGGAAGATGTGCGGCACTGTCCCCTTCCAGTGACATCCAGGGGCCAGGCACTACTTCGCCAGGGAGTTGTGGCCATGGAGGGGTCCCTCCTGCATGCAAGAGGCTGCCCCGCTCTCCAGGCAGCAGGCAGCCGAGCTGCAGAGGGGACCCAGGAGGCACAGAAATGGTCACTATTACTCAAGCCACCCAGCTTCCCAGTGGAGCTGGCTTTCTGAAACAGAAATTATGCAGAATGCATAATCTAAACATTAATCTAATAAACGAACACATATTTGCAAATAGGATTCTTCCCCAGCAGCTGAACTGTAACAGATGAAACACATTTAAAAAGAGAAACAGGGCAGTTTGGAGGCAGCTGGATCAGAAGAGCAGCTCCATATTTGCCCTTATTGGTCTCATCTCCCCAGTGTGTTAGTACAATTAATTGAGTATTAGAGAAAGAGTTAATGCTGAAGCTGTTCTCTGGGCTCCTCTGCAGCCTCCAGCTAACATAAACAGGTCTGAATGTTTCCTTTTGACTGTTTATATTGTCCTCTTAAAAAGGAAACTTTCTCTATCAGCACCTTAATAAGTGGCAATAGGTAAACGTGAAATAACTTTTAGTCTTAGTTGCATCATTACAATTAAAAAGATTGATTTTGACGCTTCCCTTAAAGTTAGGATATATATTTTTATATATTTTTCCTCCAACTTCTGTTTTCAATGAAATCTTGTGCCCCAGACCCTTATACAATTCATGTGCAACCAGTCAAAAATTAAGGGCTAAAAAAAAAAAAAAAAAAAGGCAAGTAAGGTGTCTAGTCTAGTCCTATTGAGTGTTTTACTGCTCTCTTAAGAAAACAAAACATGTTGTTCAAAATTCCATTGCTACTATGTGCATGGCAGGTAGTTTGGGGTCCCCAACCAAAGACTGCGGCCCTCATGCACAGCTTTGATTACACCTGTGAAAAATGGCCTCCACAGCTTTGATTACACCTTTGAAAAATGGCCTCCAGGAGACCAATGGTCCCACCTGCCGATCACGTCAACTCCAGCACAGATCCCCAACTTCTTTTGAACCGTCATACAGGTGCACAACAAGCCAGAAACTGTTCGATTCAAACAATACTTCCACACACCTCAACAGCAACTTTAGTATTATGAGAAACAATAATTTGTCATTCTGTATGCTGCAGTGAATGCAAATTATTTAAGTAGAGTCCCCAGGGACTGCAACACCAACAGATTTCAATGTGGGTCACAGACATTTAAATTGTCAGTTGTCCCTCAAAGCACTCGAGACTCAAACATGCATACTCTAAAGTTACCACTAGATCTCACCTGCCATGTGCTTTTGTACTGTAACCTTGTTTTAAGAAAACTATATAGCTAGGTAAATGTAGAGATAAGACTAACTTGCATCAATCCTCCATTGCTTGAGCCTGCAACTGCCTAAAACACCACCTTGAGAGAAAAGGATCTCTTCCATATCCACGAGATTTCTACAGCAAAGCTTCAGGACAGCTTAAACATCCAAAAATATCATTTTGCAGTTGATCACTTCAACAGAAGCTTGGGGTCACAGAATGTCGTGGGAGGGGAAACAAAAGAGCTGCCATTTGATGTCAACAGTTGCTGGCATGGAGAAACAAGCAATACAACCTCTCCTCCAAATTATAAATAATAACTGAGTCCATGAAAAAAGAAAACAGAAAAGGGAGAAACATATCTAGGGCAAAATAAAGAAAAATAAACCTAAGAAAAATACCCTTAAATTGCAGCTAAGTATCTACTGGCAACTTGAGCAACCCACTGTCAAACAAAAATTTGCAGCAGATTGACAGAATAATTTTTAAGACAATATAAGATGGAATTAAACTAATTATGAAACCAAAGAATATTTAATAATATCCTAACAGGCTGCATCTTGTGGATAGCAAAAAGGGTAAAAAAAAAAGTGCTTTCTAAATAATCAACAGATTTTCTTCCTGTTGTAAACAACATTTATTCATAATTTGTAGGAAACTGGCATAAAAACTTGTTCACCTGCAGATGTTGCGCCTTCTGAAAAAACAAAATCAAAGATAATTGAGGTAATAGAGTCCAAACCTCACAGAGATATTCTTAACCCAGGGATCAGGCACACGGTAAGTTCCTGTGCCTCAACCAAGCTATGGCAACTGCACACATTTTCTTGACCTGCAGCACACACAACATAATTTTGCTTCACACTGACAAAGTTTAGGGCAATTCAAGAGAGTCAAGTGAAAGGAAGCAACAGACAAATCTGGTGCATCATAGCTTATTCATTTACCCGTCTGTCAAGTTTGTTTATGTAGTAACTCTTCAAAGCTGCCCACCAGTCAACAGAAGGACGTGTGCACTTAACCCTTTACAACTTCAGTACAAAATCTGATGGTTTAGCTGATAAAAAAAGGATAGGGTAACTTCTTAAATATGGCTACAGCAAGATTCCCAGCACTTGTGAAATTGCTTTTCATTGATTGCAAGCTAAGATGACAACGCTGGCAGTCACTATGTCTCAACTGACCCAAAATAACTTTTGAAGCCACAGAGTGCCAGTCTGGGCCCTGACACGCCAGTTTCATTGAAACGGATTTCTAAATCAAATTAAGCCAAAATTGGCTTGACATAAAAGAATTAAGAGTGTATACACAAGCCTGTGTAACTAAGAATCTCAAATTAAGCTGGTCAAAAAACCTCACTAAGCCACACAACTCATACTACAAATACTCATTATTTACATGAAGCAACTCTGAAAGACGTTACTCATCTAATGAAAAACTTGGTATAAAAATGTTTAAACACACAAGTAAAAAAATCCACTACAGTAAAATGTAGCAAAATGCAGACAAATACATTTCTGTGCCTGGATTGCTATGTTTCTGAGATCATTTTGGAGAGCAGAGATGCAGAGGAATGAAGTTTCTTCTTAAAACAGACAAAATGAAACTAAAGCCTGTTCTTCCCAAGAACAACTGTATTCTGGCAATGCTACATCATCTTTCATTATACTGATATCTCCCAAATACCAATGGAGTATTGATACCATTTTTTTTGCAACACTTACGAAACAGAATCACAGAATGTTAGGGATTGGAAGGGACCTCGAAAGATCATCTAGTCCAATCCCCCTGCCGGAGCAGGATTGCTAGATCATATCACACAGGAACGCGTCCAGGCGGGTTTTGAATCTCTCCAGAGAAGGAGACTCCACAACCTCTCTGGGCAGCCTGTTCCAGTGCTCGGTCACCCTCACTGTAAAGAAGTTTTTCCTCATATTTATGTGGAACCTCCTGTGTTCCAGCTTGCACCCATTGCCCCTTGTCCTGTCAAGGGATGTCACTGAGAAGAGCCTGGCTCCATCCTCATGACACTTGCCCTTTACATATTTAAAAACATTAATGAGGTCACCCCTCAGTCTCCTCTTCTCTAAGCTAAAGAGACCCAGCTCCCTCAGCCTCTCCTCATAAGGGAGAAGTTCCACTCCCTTAATCATCTTCGTGGCTCTGCGCTGGACTCTCTCTAGCAGTTCCCTGTCCTTCTTGAACTGAGGGGCCCAGAACTGGACACAATATTCCAGATGCGGCCTCACCAGGGCAGAGTAGAAGGGGAGGAGAACCTCTCTTGACCTGCTAACCACACCCCTTCTAATACACCCCAGGATGCCATTGGCCTTCTTGGCCACAAGGGCACATTGCTGGCTCATGGTCATCCTGTTGTCCACTAGGACCCCCAGGTCCCTTTCCCCTATGCTGGTCTCCAACAGGTCTGTCCCCAACTTGTACTCATACATGGGGTTGTTCTTGCCCAGATGCAGGACTCTACACTTGCCCTTGTTATATTTCATTAAATTTCTCCCCGCCCAACTCTCCAGCCTGTCCAGGTCTCTCTGAATGGCTGCGCAGCCTTCCGGTGTGTCAGCCACTCCTCCCAGTTTTGTGTCATCAGCGAACTTGCTGACAGTGCACTCTATTCCCTCATCCAAGTCATTAATGAATATATTAAATAGGACTGGTCCCAGTACCGACCCTTGAGGGACTCCGCTAGACACAGGCCTCCAACTGGACTCTGTCCCGTTGACCACCACTCTCTGGCTTCTTTCCTTCAGACAGTTCACAATCTACCTCACTACCCGATCATCCAGACCACACTTCCTCAGTTTAGCTGCGAGGATGCTGTGGGAGACCGTGTCAAACGCTTTACTGAAATCGAGATAGACCACATCCACAGCTTTACCATCATCTATCCACCGGGTTACATCCTCATAAAAGGCTATCAAGTTGGTTAAGCATGACTTCCCCTTGGTGAAGCCATGCTGAGTGCCCCTAATGATCCCCCTATCCTTGATGTGCCTAGAGACAGCACCAAGGACAAGCTGTTCCATCACCTTTCCGGGGATGGAGGGGAGGCTGACCGGTCTATAGTTACCCGGGTCCTCCTTCTTGCCCTTTTTGAAGACTGGAGTGACATTCGCTTTCCTCCAGTCCTCAGGCACCTCTCCCGTTGCCCACGACTTAGCAAAGATGATGGAGAGTGGCCTAGCAATGACTTCTGCCAGCTCCCTCAGCACCCGCGGGTGCATCCCATCAGGGCCCATGGATTTATGGACGTCCAGATTGCTTAATTGGTCCCTGACCCAGCCCTCATCAACCAAGACAGATTCCTCCTCTATCCTGACTTCTTCTGGGGCCTCAGGGGTCCGGGGCTCCTCAGGACAGCCTCCAGCAGTACAGACAGAGGCAAAGAAGGCATTCAGTAACTCTGCCTTCTTTTTATCCTCTGTCTCCAGGGCCCCCACCTCATTCATCAGTGATACAGTCTTATCCAAAGCACCCACTGAGAAAATCTAATGCAGTGACTTTCTTGTCACCTGAAAACATGACATTCATTTACAAAATGAAGTTCTCCAGAAAATATCCCTTGAATGAAAGCCAAGAGTAGGGCAAACTCAAAAGCAGTCAGAGATTTATCTGCCCTATCCAAAATGATTTATTCTCCAAGATACAGAATATACAACAGCTGGAGCATCTGAACCCATTTCGACAACTTCCACAGTCTAGAAAGGGTTCCAAGTATCCTCTTGGTACCTTTTAGGAATACCCCAGTCAGCACCAAGAGGAGTGCTCTCAGCCATTTCCTTTACCGAAATATAAAAAAGGAACAGAAAATCCTGCAAAATAACCACTCTGTAAAACAGAAACAAAGACATTTTAAGACACTCCTATGGTATAATAAATCCAGTTTTATTTCCTTTTAGCTTTTAAGAAGATACAGCAGTATTTCTTTAAATGAATATGGGGCTGGAAGGGCACCCATGAGATCACTTACTCTAGGGATAGACAACCTTTCTTTTTTTGTGAACTCTCTGATTTTCCAATATAGGTGCAGGTATCTTTGGGAAGTTCATATATTTGAATCCTGCACCTTACGTATCTTTATATAGCACACACTCTAAGGCCTCTCCCACTGTGCATTAGCAATAGCACCTGCACCAAAGGACCATGCGTTGCAAAGCTGGGGTTTGTCATCCCCTGCTCTGAGTTGGAACCAGGTAAATCCAGATATTTCCTGGCAGATGTCACCTTGAATCACACTCCATACTTGCTGACTCAGACATGAGAGGGGTAAAGGAGTAGGAGCTCCTAGAAAGAGCTAATAAAAAGCATCAAAATTACCCTTCCTTACAGCCAGGTCCCAGTGTGGACAGTCATTCAAGGCTGGCACCCAAGCACCCATACCAGCTATGAACCACAAGCAAAAAGAACATCTGCTATTTTTAGTCCTGTCAGGGCTAAGTATCAATTTCAGTTTGGTTTGGTTTGCTCCATTTTACTCTGTTGTTTTTCTCTTGTTACTGTTGAAAGTCATTCCCAGTCCTTACTCTTATGACCCACATTAAGATTACCACATGCTCTCTTTTAGGACTACAAACATGAGTGAGGTAAGTCCAGTGACATCCATGTGGTTACACTTAACTCATCCCCTTCAGAAGGAACAGGCACAATCCCTGATTTGTGGACAGTCCTTTCCGGAAATGGATCATAAATTCAAAAAAGTGAACAAGCTGCATTATATTCCATATGAAAAGTTTTATGAAGCATTAAAAGATCCCCTAAAGCTTATTGTACATGTATTACATATAAGAAAACCTGACAATATAAAATTAATTTCCATGGTAGTGTGAATTCAAGCAATACAGCAACAAAACTAGTAAAAACATGTTTTTATTTCTGAGTCTCATAAAACTCAAATGCATTGCACAGACATGACTGAACAAAGCATGCAGTTAATCCTACTCAATTTAACATCTTTTATCCACAAGTTAGATCTTTTAGTTCACCAGAAGTATTTCCCAATAAGCCTACAGTTACATTTTACTGGGTTTTTTTCTGCCACTCTCCTGCACTTTGCACCGAGCACCACCAGCATATTGAAGGAATCCAGGAACAGCTGTACTGCATGAAACCAAAAGATCTTGTACCTAATTACCGTGGTTGTAACAGCTGAAGCGAGCAAATCAGATGCAATACTGCTGTCCATCAATAGCACGGAGACAGTTCATGGATCACAGAGTACTTCCAAAGAGCAGTGATATTAAAATTAAATTCAAATTTCAGGTAAAATTCCAGCAGTAATAACTCTGCTGGTGAAGAGCCACACTCCAGATCAGATGCCAGCTGCCAAAAAACAGCCACCAAAAGCACATCCTTCAAAAGCAGTGACGAATAACAGGTGAACTTCAGAGAGGTACAGAGAATAGAAGGAGGCAAGTGCTATCCAGTGAAATGCTAACGTGGCAAGGCATAAAACAACAGGTTGTAACATTTTACTCCAGCAGTTATCTGCTCAAGACAATGGAGTCAAAAGAACTGCCAGCAATTTGCAGAATAAGGCCTTTGGGCCCAATCTCTCCCACGCATTTCAGTGGGAGTCCAATTATGGGCTTATCCAATAATTCATATAAATAATTCACAAAAATACCAAATAACTTCCTGAGTAGCAGGTGTGCGATCTTCTTCAGTGAATGCACATAACTATCACTTAGGGCAAAAGGAGCAAGGACACATCCTGCTACAGGAGGCATTTTTACTCCCCCCACATGCATCATAAACATCACGCTGATAGTTTGATTTTCCATAAAACAACTCACAAGGAACTCCTGTTCCTTGCTTAAAACCTAAAACTGCTGAAGTGCTTGGACTAGATAGTAAAACAGCAATTTAATTTTGGTTTTGCTGTTATTTAATCACTCAAGACACATTCCGATGGTTTACTTAATCAGCAGAAGTCTTGTCCAGAGTTACAGATCTGATACTCTAATCAAGGCCTTGCAGCACATTTATTTTTCTCAGTACACCTATTTAGCTATATTTTATTCAAACAAACACACACCTCTTCCCATACAGTCACATTTTACTGCCTCTCTGTAAAAAGTTAATGCCTTGCAAAGGTCTTCCCACTTCTCAAATTTTAGAGTTTTGAAGAAATCTGCCTGAGCAACACCCTTCCAAGTATTTATAAGTTTTCCTAAGCACATATTTTAGTAGGATATGCTGCTATATACTGGAACAAAAATTGCTTTGTTTCACATGTTAGAACTTGTTAGCCACTTGGCTAATATAAAGCCTTCAAGACCTTTGCTGGTTTTGATTGGCTTGTTTAATAAAATGAAACACAGATACAACATATTTGCAGAATGATACCACAGCTCTATTGACTTGGCTTGTGCCCTTGGACTTGGCTAGCACGGTATTCCTCTGAGCAAGCTTTTTCCCAGCTCTCCTCTGTTTTCTCTTTAATCAGTTGTCATGGATTATTGGCAGCAGTTAACAGAAATACAAGACAAATCAGTCATGAAGTTAAAAGGACACTTTCTTTCAAATAACCCAGAAAGGGTAACAATTAGTTTTCTGGACTAAATGCAAAGCATCCAAATATCTACTAAACACAGATACACTACAGTTACAGCAAGTTATTTTTCTACTGCTGTCAGAAAAGCCATTGACCCACCATGACTTTCAGCACAGTGCAGACATAGATGTTCATTATTGTCATCACTACAGATAAGCACACTGCATACTATATATGTAAATAGACCGACAGCCATTAGAGTCAGAAGAGACCTTTAGGCCACCGAGGTTGGCCTCTGGTACATCACAGGCCACTATGCTTCAGCAAGCTTCTCTTGTGTTCAGCTCAACAACTTGACAAAAACAATTGTCCAAAAAGACATCTCAATGTGAAGACATGAAGAGATGGAAAGGATTCTCCATCTTCGCTCCTTCCATTTGTAGTCTGCTCTAGGCGTTACTCACCCTCACTCCTTATAATTTGTGCTTTATTTCCCATTCTAATTTGTCTGGCTTCAGATCCCAACCACTAGTTCTTGTAATAACTTTTTGCACTCTAGATTAAACGAGCCCAATATTTTCTCCATATGAAAATGCACTTTTTGTAAACAAGCTCTTATTTTTTAATTCTCTAGGGTTTTTGACAGACAAGTTCCGGCAAAACTTGCTAGACTTATTTAAGGCATCATCACTTGCCTCTCTGCTGCCTCCACAGAAAACTTTCAAGAGAATGTGCTCACGCTAAGCTGCTCTCAACTATAATTCTCATTGATAGTTTAAGCTGCAAATGCTGACCAGTCTGAAGGAAAATAAACAGTTTTTTGCTGGAAGGCACTTGCTCTCCTTCTATCAGCTCATCTTGATGGATGATGTCCATCACCCCCTTATGACACACACACCCCCAGAGCCCCTCTAATTTCCACTCTTTGAGTGTGTTTTGCAGTCCCCCTGGGCTGCCCCTCCAGTTCGTTTACATTCTTTTAAACACAACAGAACCCATTCTGCAGCTACAGCCCAACACCCATTTCCCCAGTGCCACATACCAAGATAAAGCACAGCATGCCAGTTCTTACAACTTACTTGATCCTCACTTGGATATGCAAGGCATTAACCTAATCTGCCTAACAGCACCACTAAATGAACTCTTAATGAGTTGCAAGTCTTCATTAATCCCTAAATAAACCCTTAAATTATATTAACTTCTTTCCAGCATATGATTTCCCTTTCCTAGTGTGCAACCTGTGTCCCTCGTTACTAGAAGCTGAATGTTGTATTAGACTGTTTTAAAAAAATATTTCTGTTGAATGGTCCCACTGTGTCAAGCAATTCATATGACTGTCCTACTTCTTCCATCATTTCCCACTCCACTAAGGTATATGCCATCACAAGATATAGAATGGTTTCGGTTGGAAGGGACCTTCAAGATCATCTAGTTCCCACCCCCCTGCCACAGTATAAACAATATAGTAATATTGTTTTCAAATTTTCTTTCAGAAATGCTTTAAGTACTTAGCAACAGGTCTAGCACAGACTTCTGTGTAATCCCACCAGAAACACATCTATTGGATAAAGCTACTTCACTGACCACTACTGAGATCTGCCAGCCAGTTGATTTTTAAGGACCGCATACTGATACTGCATAGCACCAATTTTACTTGCCTTTGTATATCTTTTGATATTAACAAATAGTAGAAATAAAAAGAACAGTGCAAACCGACATGGGACAGAAGGCGTACATCTCCCACCATCCTGGAAAAATCATTAGATCCTTCCACATTATTTTAGACAGCAACTTGCTTAATCATGATCAAACATGCTTATCACATCACTAAGCATGATGTAATCCTGTTAACTCAGTTGCTGCAGCAGTGGATGAACTTTGGTGTCTGATTAATTACTACACATATTATCCCTAGCACTGCTCTGCTGTCCTCCAGCTTGTGACTGTCTTACTAAAATACTCTGAGGATATTGTATACAAGTTAGATACCAGACTGCTGTTCAAGCATCGCTATAACTGTGTTGTCCATCACTACCCTGGTGTGTCCTCACTGCTCCATCAGTGGTGGCGACCAGCAGGCAGACTGGAGCGCTGTGAGGACCACATACACTGTGTCACTGCTGGGACTGTACAAAGCTGAGGGTCAAGAGGATTTTTAGGTAAAACAAAAAATTAAAAAAAAAACCTCAAACCAACCTTAGCTGGTTGGTAACGGTGCAGTAAGTTAATTCTGACTTTTCCCACAGGATTGCCAAGGACCTGTCCCCCTTTCCAGGTGCACAGGATGCCACAAGGGAAGGTGACTGGTAGAACGGTTAGGCTTAAACCTCACTGCAAGATGAGACCAAGCTGAAGCGCACCTATGACTAACTCAGAGCTAGTGGAGCCCCAGATCAAAACCTGCAGCAGGCAGGGAAGAGACAACACCGAGCAACACACGCTAAGCCTATAGTGAACATACAGATGCGAACCACAGCGCTTAAGAGACGAGATGTAAAGAGGAGAAAACAGAAGCGAGCAAAGACAGTGAACACTACCTCTTCCTATCTAGCAACATGCCCAGCGGTATCAAAGGGAAATTACTAGCTCCACGGGTGCAGCTAGCTGTCCTCCTCCTCGGGGCCAGGGCAGAGAGGAGCTGCTAAACAAGAAAAGTTGGGGAGGACAGTAAAATAACAGTAAAACAATAATGCCTTAAATCAGAGACACCCTTGGCTGGGGCCCCCTCAGTATGTCTTTATTGTAACACCATCCAGTTATGGGGTTTTGTAATTAAACAAAGAAAAAGCCCAATGTGGTTTGCCTCAATCAGTCAGAGAATGGAAGACACTAGAAAAGAATTTCTGTCCTTGTTTCTACAGCAGACAAAGTGAATGAAAAGTAAACTCTTACCTCTTTTTCTATTTTGAGCAGCTTCTTTACAGCCACCTCCTTGTCCTGAGAAATCCATCGGGCTCGGTAGACACTCCCGAAACTCCCTCCACCGCAGTTCTCAAAAAACTGCAAGTCATCAAACCTAATTTGCACAAATGAAGCACTGGTAGACGACATCTCATAATGACAAAATATACCACAGCAAAACCTGTGAAGAGAAAAGCTTTCATTAACAC
This sequence comes from Nyctibius grandis, assembly GCF_013368605.1. Classification (NCBI taxonomy): domain Eukaryota; kingdom Metazoa; phylum Chordata; class Aves; order Nyctibiiformes; family Nyctibiidae; genus Nyctibius; species Nyctibius grandis. Next base: position 15,193,006 of record NC_090666.1, read on the forward strand.
ATATGCTCTGTGGATTTATGGACTTTCCTACCCATGCTCAGACACTCCAAAACCAGAACCAGTCGCCATAAACACACTACAGTAAAATCCACAGGGCACAGGAGGAAAAGAGCCTGGGAACTCGCACTCCAACAGGCTGTGCAAATGTTTGCATGATTTGCACGAGCTATTAGGAGCAGCTGGGAGACAGAAACGACTAAAAATATTCCTCGGAGCGATACTGACGTTTCCCGAACACCTCGGAAGCGGCCCTGCGAAAGGCAGGGGCCTTGCTGCCTTCCCCGCTGCGAGCGAAGCGCGCCGATGGACGGGAAGCGCGCTCTCCGCTCCCAGCTCGGTGAGCAGCTCCGGCACACCTGGCACGGCACGGCACGCCAGCTCTCCTGCCGCGATGGCCGCGCACGAGGCGTGTGCTGGCCCGGCCGGGTAGGAGCCCCCCGGCAGGCGGGCAGCGGCGCTCGGGGCGAGGTGGGAGTGCTACACGCAAGGATGTGGAAAAACCTGGCCACGGTAAACGTCTCTTCCTGAGTGACTCAGTTCTGCTCGCGTGTTACAACAAAGCGCAAGCACACGGCAATTCATCTGGGTTACAGTATGTGAAATCCTGCAGCCTGTGCCAGGGCCAGTGTCGGCAGTTTCAAGAGATGATCCCACGTCTGCTGCCAGGGGAACAGAACGTCCTTCTCAGAGATTTCACAGCGATAAAGCTTATGCCCGTAGCGAATTTCAAGAAATGTTATCACGTAAATGCACGAACAATGACTAATTTTAGGTTTCTTTTTTTAACGGTGTAAGATCAGGAAGCCTCAGGTCCTTAGTGGGACTGCAGGACACGGCATCCTCCAGGACCAGCTGCAAGCCTGCTGCGGGATCGATTCAGATGCCCCAGTTTAGACAACATACTTTTAATTACCAGCAGAAGTTACTATACTTGCAATTAACGACAGTAACTTATCAGCATAAAATGAGAGAGACGGGTTTGAATAAAACAAGCCAAAAAAAACACAAAGATTTTGGGTTGATGGTGAAAATTACACCTCCAATTACACTCGTCTAACTATAGTACCAAAACATACTGTGTCCATAGGGTTTTTTGAGATGGAATCCACACGTTGTGTTGTCCAGGGCTGGGAAATGCACCTGTAACATACCTAGCACTGCTGACCGCCAATCCCCTTCATCCTAGTCCCTTCTGTAACAAACACAGAGACGTAATTGCCCCCCCAGCTCTCCTGATTGTGCAGCTAATCTGATTAAAATTTTGAGACATCATTTGACCAGAAATTTCTGGAACTATTTGGTTGCAGCTATTCTCCAAATGAGAGATGAAGATACCAACATTTTTTCTACATATTGCATATGATAACATACTGCCTTTTCTGAAACTGCCTGCTTCATCTTACATCTCTTCACCACCCGTAAGGGTGAAGGCAAATGCTGACCAGACCATGACAACTTTACTATGTTTACAAAAGGCATCACATTTAGGAGGGAGCAGGCTTCAAGCACACCTTTCACTGACAGCCAGCCTGCAACGCTCTTGGTGAGGGAACACGAATGCTCATTCCCCACCTCCGTGAGTCAGAGCAGAGGTTACCCGTGGGACATGAAATGAAGTCCATTCTTCCAGTACCCTGCTGGCTCCTTCCCCAGTACAGGTGCCTGAACTCTTCTGCTGACCCTTTGTTCTTGTTTTAAGGTTGTCGCTGTTGTCATTAGATTTCCTGCCATCCCAGAGTCATCTTTCGCACCGCCCTGCACACGTTTGCTTTAGAGAAAGCTCAAAGGAAAGGAAAGTGGTCACTCCTGCACACCAGCTCTTTGCCAGTGCTGCTTAATTAGCAGGTTTTCAGAAACAAAAGCTCATTTGCCTCGTTTACTCCAGCAGTTGCTCCAAGTTAACGCTGCGTACGTGGTGTCTCAACTATATGTGATACTTTATAGACAAATAAAACAGGTCAGCTTCCCAACCCTGAGACCTCACAATTGAAGGCCACAGCCCTGTGCACGTTTATGCACGTGGATAATTATGCTCCAGTCAATAATCTCCTTACTGACAACATAATTATTTAGAAGAGTAGTGTTACTCATAGGCAAAAGCATATGCACCGACTGGACCATAAATTTAACAGGAAAGTGTGAACAGCTGATAACAGATGGTTGCATTCGGGATGGCAGAAGGAACAGAAAACCAAGCGAAAAGAAAAATACATCACAGGAAACAAATATTTCTGGTCCTTCACTATCTGAATTCAATAGTTCTGAAGAGCTGTCAAATTATTTTATACTATCATTCACCCAGAAGAACCAAATCATCCTTATAAACAAGTAAATGATTTGACTTCTGAAAGTTATGCTAACACAGAACAAGACGTTATTCACAGAAAACAGATCTCACGATGGTACAACATGCAGGCCAGACATTTGATAAATACAAGTGAGTACTTACCCGATGGGTCCTCCTTGCTACTTAAAACTTTACCTAAACATTTATGCAATCGCAACGCAGTGCCCGGCACACAAGCATTTGCAGAAGCTACTGTTCATTTTTTCAACACCTTCCCAATTTCTAATTTATCTACAGCAGTAAATCAGCTGCAGATGCTATAGGCACAAGCATACAATAAAGTAATATAATTTAAGGAATGATTCATTGGTTTGCATCAGGTTCTTCCAGATGCTTTTTTCCAGAGAAAGCAGAGATTTACATGGGACACTCTTTATTTAGAGATTTGTACTTAAGGACAGCATAAGTTACGTATACAGTTTTCTCTTCCTAGATGACAGATCAGATCTATGTAAATATTACTCGATGTTTTCGGATGCAAGGTAGTTAATCCTCAATTAGACAGATCAATCTCTTTGTTATGTGTGAGAAACCAACTGTTTAGAGTAACAACTGCATGTGACAAATCCACACGCAGTTATTAACTTGTCATCCTGTTTTAGAAGATACTTAACAATCTGAGTTTATACCATTGGTTAAGAAAAAAAACCCAGGAATTTCATTAAACTCCATAGTCTTACACTTGCATCCAAAACAAGTGCATCACTCCAACAACATGCAGCACTTCTTCACATCTTGCACTTCTGCAGTCAGGAGAGCAGTCCTCTGCAGCAGGTCTCCAGGCTTCGGGTCAGGGGCGTTATGGCAATGCCCCTGCACGCAGGCACACAGCGTAACAAAGGTTTGGTGTCAGCACTCTCCTTCCCCACTAACACAGTTCCGAGTGTTTAACCACTATCGTCGTGTAGCAGTGGGGAATGCCACGTCGACTGACTTTGTTGCTTCTTGTCAATGAAATGAAAATGTGACAGTTCAGAAACAGTGAGTGACAGGTATTTGAAGGAATAATTCAATTGCTGGTTATTTCAATTGTTTGTATGGGATTTTTGGAGGGGAAAAATAAACCACTTTCTCCTTCTTCTGTTTTATTTCTAATGGTTAATATGAGCTTGTAATCTTGCAATAAGACCTCCATGTTCTGTGTACTTTTTTTCTTCATAATAACTTATTTGAGCACGCTGTTAGAAGCTGTTCATTTCACACCAAAAAGAAACAGATCTGAACCACGTTTGGCAGTATTGAACATGTCGTGTTATTATTTAACATTATTTAACATTAGTATTTAACATGTCAGGGCTCTATTACACAGAGTCACTCTGCAGCAAGCTATTAAGCCACAACAAGCTCAGTTCAGTTCAGTACAATAATAAGTGCTCGGTGTAGGAAACCATCCGCCATCACTGGCTTGTTGTGATTATGGCATTTTAGGGGAGTAACCAGTGCAGGGGTCCCTCCTCAGGACCCTGCTGGGGTCCCACGCCTGCTGCTCCCCCCACAGTCCCCTCAAGGTGAGGGAACCCCCATGCACCCAGGCAGACAGGTTGCAAACTGACCCCGCTGCAGACTGCCCTGCATCCTAGCACAGCGACACTGGAAGAACCTGACATGTTCACTTGTACCTCCCAGCTCCTCAAAACCAGCCTGCACCACAGGGGAAGTGCCATCAAGCCCAACTGTCTACTTTATTTCACGTACAAGCCAGAAGACCCTACCATTTGTCATTCAGCTACTGCTCCCAAAGTATAGAGAGCTTCCACTGAGGGTCTTGCAAGTCAAAGACAGGAGGCAGGAAAGAATTTAGCACAAATTGCACAGTAACTGCAACTCATATTTTGCTTAGTGCGTGGCTACAGAACTGAAAATTGCATCCCTCATCTTGCACGTGCACCTGACGCTGCTTATTCAATTACTTCAGGAAAACCCCTTGTAATTTATTACAGGGAACAACCATGCAACTCGCTGCCCTCACTTCACTGTGTGGTTCCACGAAGCAGGATTCAGTGCTTCTTTCAGGAAGGCACGCTGCCAACATATTGCCAATAAAGTAGTAGCACACTACACTTGTGCTATCTTAAAATACACAGCAGAATGTGCCAAGTTTCCTTATTTGGCAAAACAGCCCATTTGCTTTCAGGATCTTTGACCATCCATTTTTAGACCCAAATCATCCTTTGTATCCAACATGGCCTACAGTCCTTGAGCATATCAACCTGGATTTTTTCAGCAGCATGTTTATGTAGTCTCTTTTTTTAAAAAAAGAAAACAAAACAAAAAACACTCAAACCCAAAACATTGTTAAGCACCGTCTTGTCTAAACCGAAAACAGACAAGGAGTTACAGGGATATTGAGTTTATCAAGCTACGAGAGATATTGCAGAAAGAAGTTTTTATAAATAAAAGATCCTTTAATCATATAATGACCTGCTGATGGATAAGATGCAAACAAGCTCCAAGCACACCTCCAAATTAAATATATCCTAATCTTCTAATCTCCCAATAAGTTAAAATAAAGTCAACAACCACTATGTTTCCTGAACTTTCTTAACCAGACTCAGCAGCAGCCCTGTAGACGGTGAGACTGGAGGCACGGCTCTGCCTACCTTGGTTACAGAAGCAACAACATTCGAGCCTGTCCTTTGTCAGAACCTAAGAATTCTGCATAACTTCCATTAATAACATTTCTAATTTTATTTGAATTTATATAGCCATCAGTGCTACGGAAAAAGAGCTCAACTCAGCCTAAACAGTTTGAGTACTTCAGGAAAAGAACTATTTTTGACTCGAGCTGTGTCAATGGCTGAGGTTTAAGGACTTCACTTTAAACAGAAAACATTTTATCTCTGAGAAGCCCTGAACTGCTCACTTCACTTACAGTATACCTTGTCAGTGACGCCTGCCAGGAATACGCCTGCAACAACAGGCAAGAATGACAAACCTGCACCCTGGCCCGTAGAGCTGCCGGGCCCTTGCACAGACACAGCTGCAGGACCTGGGCCGTGGTTTTGCCAGGGCTTCTGCCTTCTCCTCCGTCAGCCAGCCCGGCTCTCCGGGGTTACCATTATTCACACAGTGCCACCGGTATGCAAAGCACACTGCTGACAGATAAAACAAGTAGGCTGCTGAGGACTTACAATTTCAGGGCAAAGTCCTGAAAACATCTAACCGCATGCCTCTGGCGGAAAGCTATGATGTTTTCAGGCAGTGACCCAGTTAATCCAGTGCTTTCAAATTATATCTGCTTCTGGAATTTAGAAGAAGTAATGATCCACAGCTTTCCCGATGGCTCTGTCGCTAAAACTCACAGCGAAGCACGCTGGATAGAGGGGTAAGGGATGGCTCACTCTCTCACACGTACACACACTAAAAAAAATGCATACTGATGGAAAGGAAAAAAACTTGGGAGAACATAGCAAAAAAAACCCAAAACAACCCAGTTCACTTAAAAAATGAAAGGGAAAGGAAAAACCGGAGGGGAACGAAAGTCACACCTCAACGTCCAACCTGAGGGATTTTATGCCCAACACAACAGAGGAAGGCGGCAGGTACGCACCAAGTGACCACGTTCGAAACGCCGCCTGAGGGGCGGAGGGGCGGGCACGGTAGCGGCCCCCGGGCGAAGCCGGCTGCCCCCGTCCCGCGGCCGCCCCCCACGAACGAGAACAGCCCGCAGCACCTTTCCCGCCTGGCGCCGTCCCCGCACAGCCGCCGCCCCGCCCGGGGCCCCTCGGCGGGCACCACCGCGCCCTGCCTGGCGAGGCGCGGCCCGGCTCCCGCGGGACCCCCGCCCCACCGCGCGGCCACCCCTGGGCGCCGCTGCTGCCGGGGGGGGGTGTCGCCGGCACGGCGGGACAGGCTAGCGGCTGCTCCCCGGGGCGACGCAAGGTCAGGCCGTGCGCCTGGACGACCCAGCGCCTCCCGTCCAAGGACTTTCAAAGTTGCTTCAGCGGGTGGGAAACGTCAAAACCGGCGGGGACACCCACGGCCCGGCCCCGCTCTGCGGCCGCGCTGCGCCCCGCCGACTACCCGCCGCCTCCCTCCGCCCAGGGAAACACGCACCGACCGCGCCGCCGCCCCCAGCGCTGCCGCCCCCAGCGCTGCCCCCCGCCCGGGCGTGGCGGGGGGGGCGCCTCGCCCTCCTCACCTTCCCCGAGGGACTCCGGGCTGGCGGGAGGCGAGCGGCGCCGATCCCGGAGCCGCCGAGGGAGGCTGGAACCGGCGCGACCGCGTCTCCCGCTCCGTCCCCCGCGCTTCCGGTTGGTGCCGGGGAGCCGGAGCCGCCGCCGCCCCCGCGCCGCCTCGCAGCGGCGCCACCCCGCGCTCTGCGCCGGGCCCCGCGGGGGAGGCGACGCGGCCGCTGCCGCCGCCTCAGGGCAGCGGGCTGGGCGGCCGCCCCGGCCTATAGAGGGCGAGGTGCCGGGGCTGGGCGGCCGGCGTGTGGGGCGGCGGGGCGGCGAGGCGTCAGGCCTGCTGGCGGGCGGTACCCGCGGGGCCGCGGCCCCGTGCTAGCGGGTGCGGGAGGCGGCGGGCGAGGAGGCCCCCGTGCCCACCACTCTCGTCCCCGGTGGGTTGGTGAGTAACGGGGCACCCGGCCCCTCATGGCCTGGAGCGTGGGCCACCGTGGTGGGTTGGCGCGAGGTGCGATGGATGGAGCGTCGGCTCCGTGGACGGCTTGGGCTGACCAGAGAGGATGGCCTTCGACTGAGGCAGGGCGACTGCGTGTCGGTTAACCGCACCGAGTTTAGGAAGAGCCTTCTGGTCCGAGCAGGGCCTGTCAGCTCTGGTGTTTTCAGTTTGCGAGAACAACCCTGCTGTTGCACATGGAGGGAGGCCTGACATGGCGCTGTGCTGCCATGACCGCAGCTTTGGAAGCGCAAGTTCCTTCCTTCCAGGCTTGCTGCTTCAGTAACAGGCAATATAGCTAAATTTATCTAAAATTATTACCAAAATGACCAGGTGATCGTAATTTTTAAAAAATCTCTTCATTGTTCTTGTGCCACCAGAGCTGGGATGGCGTTACCACCAGCAGCAGCATCTTTTAAGTGCTCGGTGTCACTTGGGATTGCCAAACTGCTATGGGTGTGGGTCGGTGAGAGGGTCTGGAGGTCCCCAGGAGTAGGAAGGGAGAACGTTGTGCCGCTGTAGCCAGTCCTTCTTTTAGGAATGTAGAAGAAGAGGAGGTCTTGACTAGCAAGTGCAACCCCCCCATCCCCTGCCTGTATTCCCCAGCTGCCCTCAGGACGATCACCCCAGGTCAGGAAGAAAACACAGCCTACCTCCACCGTCTGAAGCCACATGGACCCTTCCTTATCCAAACATTTTAATGGCACTGAGGTACTCTGCTGTTGCAGAAAACTTTTTGCAAATTGAAAATAAGCTGTCACGCTTAAAGGAAGTGACTCAAAAGACTTGGGGGCACACAATTTTTCTGCTGAGGCAAACACATCACGCGGCTGTGACAGTACATTTTTTTATATCAGTATCATGCAAGATTCAATGCCTGTCCCCACTTTACGCCGCACTCCCCAGCTCATCTACCGGTGTCTGTACACTGTGGTTTTGCTTTCAGTGGAGAATCTTGGCTCCTCATTATCTCTCGTATTTGACTACTGTTATATGTATGTGTAGACCTGCCACATAAAAATCAGCTGTGTGGCACAGTGAATCACAAAGAGGTGTGCAGCATCACACTGAATCATATACATTAACTGTACATCACAAAGATGTATGGTATCGAGGTGAATCATGGAAGAACACTTTCCTGATGAATCAAATACAATCGTTTCATGAACATCAGAGGCTTTTCCCCAAGGTGTGTTATTTTGGCACGAGGGAGAGTAAGAAACAGAACAGTGGAGCACAAGTGTACATTTCTGGGCATAGAATAAGACATAGTATTTCACTGAGCCATAATAACTAACTGGAGTAAAGTTCAGCAAGGTCTTAAGCACTTGGTGCAGTAAGTACATGAAGATGCTGAGAAAGTCAAAGAGCAGGCACTGGTGACCCCCTTCTGCCCACCTGGCAGGTTTGGCATTGCCCAGACAAGCAGTGAAGGAGGTTGGCATGCTCTGACTTCTCCTGCATATGGCACTTCCAGGCACTTTCTGTCTGATCTAGGGGTGCTTGTGCTTTATTATGAACTGATGTGCTGGTGATCCTGGAGAATTCTCCAGACGAAGTCAAACCAAGGTGCCACATTTGAAAAGAAAGCACAAATATCAAATGCAAATCACATGAAACTCATGCTCTGGAGGAGGAGAGGTGCCACATACTTAGTCTCTTAAATGCTGTGACTAACGTGTTTATCCTTCCTGTCTGAGGCAATTGCCAATTAGTCAAATGATTTAAAAATCTATTTAAATGTTAAATCACTCGATTCATAGGCATTTGCTTCAGAGAGCAGAGCAGTTGCATTCAGAGGTCTTTTGCCTAGGGCGCTTTGTCCAGGCATTTTGTCCAGGGCTGTGTATCTGCAGAGCTGGGATTTACCATGTCTGACTTCAGGCCCTGGTTGCAGAAAGAAATGAACCATTCCAGCAGCACATAAGAAATGAGGGGGTGATTAATGTCTCCGACTCCAAGAGCAGGAGCGCAGAGTCTACATCAGGCACTGTGCTAACATGCCACTGCTTAAAACATGTACTTCCACTTGCCCTGTTAGAGGACAAGAGAGCGAAGGAGCCTGCGCGAGGACTGTCCAACCCCAGTGGTACTGTCATGAAGCTGGAATTATTACAGCAAGGTTTTCAGTGTGCATTTTGGGGCTTGTATTTGTTCTGCCCTCTGGCTAGTGAGTCTTTCGATCTTCTCAAGTTTTTTCCATTATCATGAAAACTAAAAAATTAGCTAGAAAAGATCAGAAACTAGAGTAATCGGAGTTTCTTGGGTGGTCATAATACCATATAAAACAAGGAGCCTACACATGGCGGTATGGTTTCCCCCCCTTTTTGAAGCTGCAAATTCAAACTGAGAAACTCTTAAGTTAGCTCTGGAGAACTCAGTCCTAATCTCAGGCTTCTTCAATTTATATGGAACAGCCAGAAAAATAAAATATTTAAAAGCTAATCAAAGTTACTGTAAAGCCACAACAATTGGCAAAGGATAAAGACAGCTTCAGCAACTTTTAACTCAATTTTAGAGTTGAAAGGATTCATATGAATTGTCTCTTTACATCTCATTGCCACACTGGGCGTGCAATGACGTCTCACTGCCTTTCAACATGGAAAATATAGTTTCATGCATACGTCCAGGCGGTTTAAATCATCCTGCCTGCCAAAAGCAGCAGTCACACCCCTCCCCTGCCCATGAGCCCCGTTCCTCCTGCTACGCTGCCCCCCTCGCCTTCTGCAAAGGCAAGGTTTTTGCACGGCTGCAGGGTGATCTGGGCTATGGAGGTGAAGCTACTACAGGGAAAAACAATCAGTTTTCACCCAGATCTGAGTGCAGGTCATCAGGCAATCGCACAAAGACTCGTGCCAGTGCAAAGGCAAGAGAGGAGACAGGGCTGATACGAGCAGCTGAGAGGGGACGGAGCCTGCAAGTGCTTTTTTAGCAGTAGCTATGGTTTATGCCAGCTTAAACTGTACATGAAACTCTAGACACAGATAATTTGGAGGTGGACACCTGCTCCTTATTTTTCAATTCTCCTTCAAGACTGGCTCAGAGTTCAGCTCAGGATGGAAGTTTGTACGCACATTGCCGTAGAAAATGTAGCACTAGGGTACGCTAATGTTAATCTGGCTAGTTTGAGAAATAGCAGTAGTAATGATATGGTAGCATTAATTTTGCGCCATTTGTACAGGTTTGTGACCTGGAAGAGGTGCACGAGTGGCCTGCCTGAAAACCCTCTCTGCATCATTGTTTTCGCTTGCGCTGTCCAGACTGAAATTCATGCAGGTATGTCCAGATATGCTGCAATCACACACCTCTGCGGTTACACCCCAAAACGTAACCAGCAGGGTTGGTTCCATGACTAAAAGAGACCATGCGTGGTACTGCTAGCCAAAATAAGCTGCATTTAGTCTTTCTGAGAGACAGCAAGTGGAAAATCTAAGGAATTGCCTTTGGATTTGTCTCCGAGGCAATCCTGCCTTTCCTGCTGTAACTGACAGTGAGCGTGCACCCACAAACACCGACCTGATGCTACATGCAGCCCCCGTGCCCACACAGCCGGGGCTGTGATTCCAGTTCAGCAGCCCAGTCTTTGGTGTGCTGTGGGTAACAGCTAATTCTCGTCTTTCATGGGGAATGAAGAAAGACAGAGCCCATACTAACCATTGTACATCTCTTAGACCCACACAACCAGTATTTTTTTCTGCTGTTGCTTTCTAATCTGTTTTTTGGTATTGGAGAGAAAAATCAAGAATTTGTGAAAGTGCCTATATTATATATTTAACATAAAACTATAAGTGTATATTATTATAAAATATTAATTATGAATTGATTATAAAATTATGAAGCACAGAATTATTAAATACAGATTAGAATGATAAAATACAGGCGTTCATGTGGCAGAGAAGGCTTGTGTGCAACGGATGTATTACATGTGGATCAAATACCTGCTTTGTGCATAATGGTTTTCAGAACTGGCAGGCTACAGCTTGTACACTATTTGTCTTTGGATCAGGCATGCGTGCAGTATAAAAGCACATGTAACTTCTACAAAAATGTCAATATAATTAACAATGAGGTAACAATGAGATGGCAAAATATTAACAAGAAATATATTTCTTGATTGTTTTTCAAGAATGGTTTTCTTATCTTTTACTGGCACCACAATTTTCAGCTGATCGTTATACTCAGCTGTAATCCACTCACTAGTACTCTGCTCAGTTACCATTTCATTACATACTTTTAATTATATATATATAGCTCATACTCCTTCTTATATTCAATTTTGTGGTCCAATAGACTTAATTTGTTGTTCTAATTTCAGCACATTTTTTCTCTAAAATGTAATATGGCTTAACACTGTTTTCTTTGTTTTAAAGCTGTACTGAATTTATTGTTGCTGTGCCCGTTTGTGTTTCCTAATCCGCACTACTGCGAGCTCCACTGGAGCAACAGTCCCTTCATTTCCCTCGTAATTTTTTTTCCAATAGGTTGCTCGGTCGCAGGGAGTCTGGGGAAAGGCAGGCGCAATTCCACCTCTGAGGACCACCAAGGGAAGATGACAACACAGAACGTTCAACAGCTGGTTTAAAGTATCGTATACTATTTTATTTATTAAAACTAATTAGTATTTAACTATTATTTAGTACATTTACCTTTCTTGGACAGTAAAGGCAGCCACTGGAATCATGAAAACTTTGGTCACCATTGACAGGGAGTCTGAACTAAAAAGAAAATATTAGCTTCTTTTAATGATGTACTGTAGCATTAGTAGCTTATATTTTTTTGCTACTTGTTTAATCCAGAGTACATTAATTAGAGACAAATCTGTCTATTGAAGAGCACATCTTTTTCTCTGGATTTAGAGATGAAATGAGACTAGAAAATGTCCATAATATTAGACTGCCTCAGAAAAGCCCTTATTCTAGGTAAATCTGTTTAGCTATATCATCTCAGTTCCTTTGCCTGTGTTTCCAAAAATAAGGTGATCAACCCCCTCCCCAAACATGAGCACACTATTAACAACAGCTAGTCGTGACAGGAAGGAAAAAAAAAAATCCGTGCAAACCTCTAACTAGTTGCTGGCAACAGCGCTCACTGATCAGGAGCAGCACAAAGGCGTTACATGCCAGACAACTAGAACACGAGAAACATTAGGGCAGGAATTGCAAATGGAAGGAAATGTTAGATTTCAAACAGACACTAGGCAGCAACCTGCCAGTACCGCAGCCCTCAAGGGTCAGTCCTACAGAGAATGAGGACATCTAAAGAAAACCCAAGGCAACACTGGCTCTCTGTTATCTGAGAACATCCACAATGCTGCCGACGGTACTCCTGCGCAGAAATAATGTACACCTGTGAAAAACCACAAAGAGTCGGCAAATACAGCTAGCGGATTCACTCGCTGGCTTGGACAGCATCTGAAGAAAGAACTATTTAAAAACACAAGAGGTGGTGTTATAATGAGGAAACCATGGAGAGCGGAAAGCTTATGATTATTGACAGAAGTTGATTAAGAAATGGCTTATTGTCTGTTAGGATGTTGGAGTATCTACTGTCACCTCTATCCTACGTATCTTTATGTAAATTTCCTTTAATTGAGGTATTCATTTACAATCATTATTTTCATTGGTAATGTGCTTTATTTGCATTTGAAAGCAAAAAGAGGAAAAAAATTAAACACGACTGTCTGACCCCTGCCATGTGACAAAGGCTTTGCTTTTTGTCACTCTGACCCAAATGGATTAGGGCCAGGAAATAAAGGTCAGTCTCTTACCAGTGCCCCTGTGTGTCATATTTTTGTTATATGGAGTTTCCAAGAAAAATATTCCAATTTGCGTCAGTAATTATGCATTCTTTATGCATTTTCATGTAGTTTTCTGAGTTTATTTTGAATTCAGAAATTACCTTTGAGTGCCAAACCTATTAAAAATGAACCCTTTGTGAAATATCCTTCAGCAGTTAGATGTAAATGGTAGATTTTGTTGCTGTACATGCTCTTTTTTGCCCTTTTAATTATAAGAATCTTCCTTTTTACAGTAGCCCCCCCATCACTTGAGTCATAAACCTCCAAGACCGTGGTTGGATTACTTTCCTTTGTGAATTTACAAGTTATTTCCTTAGTTAGGTGCTGTGTGAGAGCTGTATGTTATTGCTAAAGCAGTGCACGGGGCAGATGAAGTAAGAGCCAGTCTTACATGTTATTGGCGTGTAGGTAAATGTGTGGAGGACGTGCCCTGGATGCTCCTGGAGCATACTGGCCACAGCCTTCCACCACAGTGAGAAGCTGGAGGTCAGGTTTTAGCCACCAGCCATGTTGGGGAGCTCCCCGTCCTGCGGGAGCTGGTTTGGGGCAGCAGTGCCCATTCCCGAGAGGGATGGAGGGCTGAGGGTCCCCTCTGGGGACCGCTGAGGGCAGCCATGCCATCTGTCCCCACCGAGGGCTGGCCAGCCCCGGGGCAGATGTCTGAGGGTTGGCGGGGGTTCCCTGGGCACAGCTTCAGCCCTGGAGGCAGGGCTCCGAAGATAGGCTGCTACGGAAGTTTCTGGTTTAGTAATTTTAATGATAACTTTTTAATCTGGTCATTATTTTCTTTGATTGCTAATACTTTGACCTCTGGTGACAGCTGCTGCTTGTGCCTGCTAAACTTTAATGCAGGCTAGAGTAAAGAACATTATGATTATTTGAAAAGGCAGGGTGTAATGCATTTCAGATTAACAGTGAAAGAAAAGCTATTCAAGTTGGAGGTTCACTTTGCCATATCACTCTCTATGCTGCTTTCCTTATTATCAGTACAAAAACTGAAATGAGAATAGTACATCTTTTAATTTTCTTCCACTATTACCTCTTGATTTGCATTCAGAGCTCCCAGAATAAACACCGCTGAATTCAGAAGTAGTCTATTTAAGCTGCGTTGGTGTTTAAAAATTGCTGGAAGAGGTTAAGGTACTGTATATTATGCAGTCGACCTTACTAAGAAGCTATGTTAACAATTTAGACTTATGATTTTCTGCCATTACATTTTGTTAAAATATTTCTTCTTTTTTTTTTTTTTTAAGCAAAATTCATTATCTCTTTTGGTACCCCTGCAGGTTAAACCTTTTGATTTCTCTCTAACTTATTTTGTAAGATTTCTAAATTGTATTTAAACTTCTTGTACTTAAAAGGTTGTTTTGCCAGTGTCTCTTTGAAAAGAGGGATTTTTTTTGTCTATCTCTCTCTCTTTGTACCTGGTCTGCAGAGGCTGTGCGCCTTCACAGCTTTTTCCTTAGGAGGAAGAAACCCAAACCCTCCATTTCCAGAGTCCTGCAAATACATTTGAACTCTTTTATCTGGCACTATCATGTCTTTGTGGCTGATCGGGTTTGCACAAGATACCCGGGGAAAATACTTCGGATCCTGCATTTAACCAAAGAGTTGTAGCCTCCTGGTATGTTGGATCCAGCCTCCTGGGATTTAACCTTTGTTCTGTGGTTCTGTCTAGCGATGGCCAGCCCCGGGCCCGATCATTGAGAAAAACAGCAAATCCTAACAAAGCAACAATAGCAAAATGCACCAGGGAAGGGGAGAGCTGTACCCTGGGACCCTTTTGGCTCTGTAGCCCTAAATAGAGGCGTCTGTGCTCTGTACTGCTGCTTGAGCAAAAAGCCACATCAGCAGTGGAACCCTGTAATGCAGAACTTTTTCCAAAATGCCCAAGATGTCACCATCCCAGCTCCGTGGTCCCTGGCAGCGGATGTTTGTTGTGGACCCTGCCTCCCGGTCACCTCTCATCTAAAAATGATGAGTAATCATCATTTCTCTGCCAGTAAATAAAACAGGGACAGGGGCTCTGGGGCGCGAGGCCAAGTAGCACGGACCAGCCGTGTCGGCTTTGTATGCCCTGGGACCCTCAAGCATAATCATTATTTTGAACAGGTTTATGTTTTCTCAGTCTGCAGTGTTGGAATAAGGAGGGGGCTGTGCTGCAGTGTTTATGCTGTTCATGCAAGTGGGTGTGATGGAGGTGCGAAGCATCCTGGGTCCTGCTGGAGGACTGCGGGGAGGGGGCGGATACAGGCTGGACAGGCTTGTCCGTATTTCCCACTGGCAATGATCCCTGGTGCGCCCTCCCCCCCAAATAATGGCTGGACACTCTCATGCGGTGTTAGTTGGCACAGGTCAAAATCAGGCCGAGCAGCGTGCTACAACTAAAGCAGAATGGACCATGAGTGGTGCAGTGCTGGGGATCACACAGCCCTCTTTTGCTTGGCTGCGTTGGCACAGTGCCTGAGCCTGGGCTTACAGACCAGCCCCGAGAGCCCATGGGGAAGGGGTGCCTCTCCGTTGAAGCAGGATCAAGTTGTGACTTGCAGCTGCAAGCACGGGGTGAAGACAGTATGGGCGTTTTGACATTTCAATGTTTCCTGAGTTCTTGTTCATTCTTCACAGTATTGCAGTAGTTGCTTGGACTTCACACAGCAAGAGCAATATATCGACAGCTGCCTTCCTGTTGTAAAGTCAACACAGGGAACAAGAAGCCCAGTATGGATCCTGGAGCCAGAAGGTAGTTTCATTCATTTAATCTCTAGGTATGTAGACTGTGATGAGCACCATAGCAACTATCTGAGCTATTTGAATGAGTTAGATACAGAGATAGCAACACTTGTTATTTATACAGAACCCTTTATTGGAAAATTAAAAAATGCCAGATACCAGTTTCACTGAGTAGGAAAACTGCATTCATTTGTTGATATGGAGGTGCCATAAAGCCTCTCTTTGTATCACTGGGATATATGTACACGATAGAGACTGTTTGGCAACAAATAAGTAAAACAGTTAGAGGTTCTAAGGAATAAAAGAATAAACCAAGGGGACAGAAACATACTAAACGGATGAAAATTGGTCTATGTGCAGAGCTAAGCTGAAACTTGGCAGCTTTATAAACCAGTTAACACAGAAATAAATGAAAGTCCAAACAATAGGAACAAATCTGGAACAGATAAAATCATGAACTCACAAATGTTATAAATTGATTGCAAAGATAAAAATGTCTTTTGAATTAATTGTGTCCCTGTAGTTTATTCTACTGCATACTTTGCTTCTGGGAAGATTCTGTATCTGAAAAAGCCATATGAAGTATATTCATAGAGCAGTACGAATGGAAATAAGAAATATTTCTCACTTGAAATAATAAGACACAGATTTGTCTCTATGTTATTAGCTGGTTTTCTTCTGAATCATCTTGAACTTCTAGTCAGACAGCAAAGTTAAAATAAATTGTTTCATCATGCTGCAGAATATTTCTTAACTGTGTAATTGTTTCCTTTCAGAATGCAGGTACTGAGCAGATAGTGGTTCTGTGTGTCAGCATTTCCCTGGTGACTCAACTTTTGCAGAATTTGTGTTTTGATGAAAAGGATGTAATTATTTTTATAGATTAAAAAAAATAAAATCTTTATTTGTATACTGACTCCACACAGTCCTGGTCAACACCAAGAAATGTATACTCCCTGTCTGAGGTGAAATGTAAACTGTATCAGTGAGGTCATCTCTGAAGCTTAATTATGAGATAATAGTTGCAACTTCTAATTTCAGCCGTAATCAGTTTTATGACATCCAGCTTCGCAGAGCAGAGCCAGTGTGAATGCAATAGGAGAGGCTTTTGCCATGGGAACATCATCATTCCCTTGGCACACACTTGGCCACCATCAGTGCTGGCCCCACAGTAGCACAGCCATCCGGTGGAGGATTCAGGCTATCACAAATGATCTGGGAGGGGAAAAGGTATGTGCCAGATCACCTCTTCCTTCATGGCTGCAGGACCTGATAGACCTCCCTGAGGTGACCAAAGCCAGAGGCCTCCCAAGTGCCACATTAGCCAAGGTCTCAACTTGAGTCACCCAACCTGAGGTAAAATCCTGTCCAAGATAAGGTAACACATAAGTGACCAAGCAGGACAAATTAGTCAGATGACAGCTAAAATTCAGAATACATCCCTTCTTCATTTAAACCTTTCGAATTTAAGTGTTTTCTGTCTTTACATGGGAGGGTAGGGAGCCTCTTAGAAACTCCAAACAAACCAGCTAATAAAACCATAGTGTTACAACACTGCAAGACTCTCATCCCCTGGGGCAGGGATGGATCTGAGTGGCTTTAAATTGCTCACCCATATCACAATGGATGTGGGCTAACTGCGGTATTGAGGCCCAGCAAGTGACAAGCGAAGTTTGCTCTATCAGCCAATTATAGCATTGGTATTTATGAAGGAGTGAAGCTGAAAGTGCAAATAAGGCCAGCAACTAAACCTTTCCGGCAATTACATTTAATAAGGTACTGCGTGTTATTTACAGAAAACGTACATATCACAATTCCTACACATAAAATGCACACAAAGTATAAAGACAAAAGCTGCACTCCCATAACATGCTAGACAAAATAAATAAAACAGAATTATTTTGGCACAATAGCTATTACATAAATAAATATTCTAGAACAGAATGAATTAACATTTATTTACAGTCTATTGAAAGTGCAAAACAATTGGCTGAAAATTAAGATTTTGTAAATGCTTAAGACCAGAAAATATGTGTTAACCAGCCACAATTAATTATAGCTGAAGTTTAAGGTTTTAATGTCCAGGAAATTATTCTCTTGAAATCTGTTTGTGCATATTGTGCTCTTTTTGAACCAGTCCTTTGCTACCTTTATGCTATTGATTTCAATAACCTTACTATCATAATGGAATTTTGTAAAAACCTGATTGGTAGTTTAAAAAAAGAAGTAAAATGTAAACACAGATTAATCTATTTATCATCCAAAATATTTTCAGTCCTGTCAGTTTTCTGAAATGGCCACACTGCTTGCAGTAGTAGGCAGTATGATTAAGATTAGAAATTTTTCTTAGTATCTTAGTATTTCAAATGGAAATATTTCTAAGTTTTCTCTGAATGGAACTATACCTTGGACCTCTCTTGAACCTACATTCTTTCATCAGATGCTTACATACATCTTCTACTGAGGTCAACAGTAGCTGGGCAAGCTAAACTGATGATCAGTTTTGGTCCTGACCTGGAGAATAAATCATAAAACACAGATTTTTAATTAGGGAGAAAACACTACCTTCCTTAGAATTGTTAGAAGCTTTCTGTGAATTTTTTATTAACTATTCTATTTTATCTTTTGCCTTTTTCTATTCATATGAGAAATCATTTACTACACTTTAAGATGAATTAACAGTTCACAATATGGCCACCCGTACAGCTACAGTGCATAAATTCTTCCTCAGCCAAAGTTCTCTGACAGGCTGGTACATTGTGCGTTGCCTAAGACCTCAGAATATGTTTTTGCTTATTTTTGTAGTGGCAGTGCGGTAGCAGAGAAAGTGAAGTTCTTAACAAGTGACCTTGACAGGATAAAAGATCATTTCTCATCACTGCTTCAAATGTTTATGCTCGACGCGGTTCTAGTCGGTGAGACATCTGTGATAAAGTTCTCTGGTTGTCAATCACATTTAATTGCCGCACATAGCTCCGAACATCCTGATGGTTCTTATTAGTTAGGGCTGCGTCGGGATCTGGTGAAAAAGAAATGATGTAGGATTGATACACTTAAACGAACAAATGCTTGAAGAGAATGCATAACTCTCTACAAGCTGTCACAGGAAACACCAGATCCTGCTGAGTTAAAAAGAAAATATTTAGAAATTGCTCTCTTTGAAACCTTTCCTCTGTATCTGAGTCTTTCTGGTTACTACCCCCACAAATTAACTTTTTCTCTCAGATATCCTTGGCTACATTTACTTAAATTGATGGTCCTTGGTTACAGTTTTATACTTCACCTTACCAGTCAATAGCTATAAATTGTACAGCTAACTAGTAAGATTTAAAGCTGCCCATCTGCTTTTGAACCAGCAGCTTTCACAGATTCAAAACTACATAATTGATTTATGCCTCCGTTCACAAAATATCCCATTTCTAGCTCAGTATTAAATATTTGTAACACTGTAGTGCTTAGTGGCTGCCCCATTCAAGCCTCAACATTTACTACCTGTTTACATTACTTAATATAACCACATTCTACTCACTCCCACAACAATTACGAAATACCACTAAGTTAAAATCTGAGTATCTTCAGCCTCACAGTGAACAGCTTACAATTTAATGAAATATGTGTGAGCTAACTTCTCTAAAAGAAGATTCTGAGGCATCTACTACATATATAAAAAGCACAGGGCTTAGACATGGTACATCTATATACCGACATTTTGTTATACCTTGTATAGTGAAAATCCACGTCCATTTCTAAATAACTTATACATGGAGGTCTCACTAGTGCTTAATACATTAAAATTAAGATACATAGACTAAAAATCTTGATGGTGGGAGAAAAAAAAAAAGCTCCCTTAACTCGATCTGAGAGTTAAGCTTTTACCCAGATGGAAAGAAACTATTTTTATTAAAAAATATTGGTTTATACTATTTATTCTGTTCTTTGAGAAAGAGGAAGGCTGCTGTGAGGCAAAATGAATAAAGCGCTGAGGAAATGCTCTGCCAGTGTGGACTGGGACTGACAATGTACCAAGATGGGATGAGACCCACAGAGCAAGCCTGTTTGACCATACAGCTCTGTCATCTTACATGGCCTCAAGTAAGTTCTGGTAATTATACTGACACACAGGTTTTAAGTTCATCACCTTATGCAGTTATGTCATTTACAAACGTCATGTTTCTGGCCTGGTTTCCTATAAAAACAGGGTTTATCCAAGCAAGTATCTTGCACGTATCTGTGTGCTACTGTCTGATAGCCTCATTTCAACCACTTCTGAACCCAGTGCCTAATTTCAACCTATTCTAATTTGACAGATGTGTAGAGACCTCAAGATATTTAGCTCCTTCACATACTTGGAAAAGAGATGGAGAAGGGCCTTATTAGAGCTTCCTGAAGGATATTTCACCCTGTGATACATCAGAGGATCCAAAGATGCAAGAATCACTGGAAACCAGGCTTTTCAATTCTGGTACACACAGAATTAGTTGTAATTACTGTAGCTGCTGATGATAATGCTGACTGTGCAGATGTTGTAATACACTTACTGAAAGATTGGCTTCGGCAGAATTTCACCGTCCTGACAGTGTTGGCAATCATGCGCTGGAAAGAAAAGATGGGATGCAATCAGAGAACAAGCACTGTATTTCATCATCATTTAAACGAAGCACCTAACTGTGCCTGAGTGTGAAGACACATGCCAATAAAAGCAGTCATATGAATGAAAATATAATTTTAATGCTGATACTCTCATATGTAGGGTGTGATTTGCATTTACACAGGCTTTAAATGAGCATGAGTGTAATTTACATGCGCTCAGAGAACACTTTCACTTGCTTGGATGCTGTAAAAGGCCTTAACTAAGAATAAAAATCAGCCCCTTCAATGTCCATTTCTTTGATACCATCTTCCCACATTAAAAAGTAAAAGGAGTATCATGTAGAATACCTTGAGTATGTACACGTTTTAATTTTAAGACCATCAGTTCCTAACAGCGAGGCCATTTCTGGAACATACTCAGCAATTAAAGAGTTTCCCCTTTCATATGAGTTTGACTTTAAAATGCAGCCCTCCTGGAAAATGACAGTGTAAAATGAGCATGTATGTTCACTGATTCCCTCTGGACGTATGCTCGATTCACAGGTGAGAAGGCCACCGCTAGAACTGTGGCCCTGTAGGCAAGTTTCATCAAACAGACCTGTAACACAGTGTTAGCTTGCACAAGTGTATGTAACCCAACATGAAAAGTGGATTAACTTTTGGTGGACACTTCTACTGGCAATTCACAAAAAAAGCAGAAGTCATTTCAGTCCTTCGTGGCTGCACTTGCTCTTCAGTAAATAAGCCATCATTTCACTCAGATAAGAAAATATTAATCAATACATCTTGCTCTGATAAATCAGATGCTATTTCACTATAGTTTTTAAGAACAGAAATGAGTGTAAGCCATAAAGCAAAACATTTGAGATTTAGTTCTGGACTGCAAAATTTTAACTGGCTTGTGTGACAGCACCACACAGGTAACACACCCACCAGTGCAGGGGTAGAATTCATTGTTCTGCATAATATCAAATAAACTGAAACTTCAGCAGTAAAACTGAATTCCTTAGCTAGATTGATTCAAACACTGTTATAAGGACAAAATTTGTTTCAGTTTCTTTTTCTTAGATTAAGAAAAAGCAGAGAAGGGAAATGCTATTCCTAATCAGAGTCTAACGTTTGTTCCAGCACTTTAACACGGTCCAACAATTACAACACAGCTACCTATTTTAACACAGCACACTCTCTCCAGGCTGCTTCATACCGTCTTGAAATTTTGTGTGAGATTAACAAGCTAGTCATAAGCCCTCACACAATGGAATGATATAATTCTTACTAGTAAACAGTAAAACCTAGGGCACACGCTCCTCAAAACTCATACGCAATTACAATCTTAAAAGAAAATGATGTTATAAATAAAATACCTTTGTGAAATCTGTCATTCCAGAAGTGGGAAGCACCAATACAAAACATTCCTTACACGCATACTGAATAATCTTAGACATTTTAATGCACTGGCAAGCATACAAAAAATGAGTATGGCTGGTGGTCAGCATTGCAAACACTATCGATATATCATGTACTACATTTTTGTGGATCACACATTGTATAATCAAATGAAATGTAGCTATTCTGAAACTCATCTAAAATATTTTAATTCTAAAACACAAGTTCCCAGAAGATCTAGGGAATTTGGATATGGGTCTGCTTATATTGTTCCTAAAGTCATACATATTTACATGTGGAAAATAAGTAGATTTCAAGTAAGAATCATTTTTACCCTATGTTAATTTTCATACCTCTTCAAGCCATTACAGTTAGGCAGATTTTCTAAGGCACTTTACTTGCAAACATTCTCATATGTGCTTAGCATTAAGCATGTGTATAAGCCCCATTGACTTCAATGGCACCTCTTAAACACTCAAAAGATAAGCATCCATTCTAATACTGGATTGAAACAGAACGCACTGCATATTACAGTGTTGGTTCTTCTAGTCTAACACAATCAAATGAAAATCAAAACAACATGAACATGTAAACATGAATGTTCCATAACTCTATGGATTCATATTTGCCCCTGTTAAGTGATGCTGCTATTTTGATTTATACTATTTCAAAAAGTACTCCCCTAAAATAACTATTTCAAGGAGAGACCATAACGTTGAACTGGACCAGCAAACCTGATGAAGTTTCAAGAGCATCTAACTTCAAGGGAAGATTTGCTAAGGACACTTCATTTTTATGAAGATAGCTAGTGTGCTTTATGTGCTGATACACACCCTAATTTTTCATACTGTAAGTGTTTAGGTTTTGAAGCCTCATTTCATAAGGATCTTTGGAGCTAGACTGTAGGCTCAGTATTAGATTAGTTTAGTATTAAGCTTCTTACGTGAAAACTTAGATTTATCAAAAGAAGTGTGTTCTGTAGAATCATTTTACTCTTTTTTCCCTTTATGTGGGGACTGGTTTCTGGAAAAAAAGCATGCATTCAGAATAAGTACTGTAATGCTGTATTGTCCTGAGAGACAAAATTATTGTGTATAGCGAAGGTTTTTAATAAGTTTTCACTATTTCCAAATTTCTCATCATATGGGCTATTCCAGGCAAGGAAAACCAAAGTGGCAATGAACCCGTCTGACTTCTGGTTAAAGGCTGAACTGCCTGGCTTCCTTCAGTTGGCTGAAAGGCTTCATTTTAAGGAGTTACTTTGCCTGTTCCTGAGGATAATCTCATTCAATCTGTGCATTCAGAAGTATCTTGGCAATAACGAAACACAAAGGAATGAGGAAGTGGATATTAAGGTGGAATAAATGGAGAAACTGTGGCCAGAAGACAGCATCACAACCCAATGGGGATATTCTGGAACACTGTGTGTCCTTGAAGAGCTCCTTTCACATTGCTTTTTTCCAAGTCCTGTTGTTCTGTCTAACATAAACTCAAAAGATCTCTTCTTTGGAAGGTGCAAATTGAACAGAAAAACAGCATATAAAGCACAAGCGAATTTCCCTTCCCTGAATCTTGTAGATAAATTGGATTGTCTTCTTTTGATTCAAGAAAACTGGAAACACGTACAGAGAAAATGTTCAGATGGAAGTTTTAATTGCCAGCTCCTTACAATTTTTCTTCAAATAGAGGATTACCTCTAGTTAATGCCTGCAAAAATTAACCTGTTTACTCACTGTGCTAAGAAAGACCACTATCGAAAAGCCATACAAACCTAAATTTGGATCTTTCTGAAACAGAACCAACTGCATAATATAACAAGCAACGGCTACTACCAGCATGCTATATATACACAACAATACCCTTTCAAGTTTTATGCAGTCTGGAATAGTGGCAGCAGGCCAGCACATTATCTTCTAATTCCATTCCAAACCCAGGTTTCTAAATGTTATAAATATTTATATATGCCATAGAAAACTACTAAGGGCTTTTAGTCACCATTTTTGCATATTCTTTATGTTCCAAAAATGAAAGAATGTTTGCCCCTTTTTTGCATAAGGATCAGTGTGTGAATTCCCTTTTGTTCATCTCCACAAAACCCGAAAAACCAATATGTGCAGATTCTCTAATCCTCATGTCCACCTGAGGGTGAAGAAGCTTGACAAAAAGAAGCATCAGTGGCCAGCATCATGGCACTGCCATTGTGCTGTCATGGCAGGTCAGCACTTTCAGAGCTCGTTCATGACTTCTGCTCCCTCTACAGGTGCCACTTCCAAGATATGCTGGTAAGTGCGACATGGAGATGGTGCCCACCGTAAGTGATATTTGTTCAGGCTGTCTCATATTGTGAGAAATGGCACTGATAAAGTTCCCGAATGATTGCATCTTCCTCTCTCTATGATACAAAATACTATACTAGCAGTCAGAAGTAGCAGGATTATGCAGCTGAGGTTTGAAAAAAGCGCAAATCAGTAAACGGTCAAGAGTATGAAATACTGCCTGTCCTTAAGGAGAGTCATGCTCAGTGCCTTCCTCACTTTCCTTTCTCTTCTTTCCCTGGCAAGACATAATTCTAGGAAAGGGCTTTTACATTTTTTCTTCTCCTCTAGATAATTTTGTCAAATTTGAAAAAGAACCCAGACTTTTCAAACATAAGAAAGCTCCTACCAATTTTCTGTGAGAAAGATCGTGTAAGCGCCCTCTTCTCCTGTCTCCTTCAGGGAAAAGGCTGTAGTGCAAGTTCCTATGTTATGACAAAAGCCTATTCACACAGAATTCCCCAGCCATGAAGAAACCAGACATGCCCCAGCCACGGGGAAAGCTCTGAGCAGAGCTCAGGCAGCCATGAAACACAAACGTTTAGGAAACCAGGCCTTACTGTTCCTGGCACTCGGCGAACTCCTGGCTCAGGCACTGTCTGACAGCTCCTGTGCATTTTAAAATGCATCGTTTAATATAAATAATAACAGAAACATCAGAAAACATAGAAGATTTAAAGGAAGCTGTTTCAGCTGAAGAGATGCCACTAGATCAAACTTCTACTTTTGGCTGCCAGTTACAGGAATAAAGTTGTCAGCAGCACATCAGCTGTCGGGATCAGAGCTGTGTAGTGAGAATGCAGACATGATGCCAGAGGCTGTTCTCGGTTTCATCACTGTGCTTACATGAGAGATGGAGGGACTCAGCTCCTCCGGTGGCAAATGGCACCACCAGTGGCAACAACCTAGATATTTTTATTTATAAACTTCAGCAAACATCAAATTTAGGATGGATCAAGGAAATCATTTTCCAAAAGAAGGAAGATACTTTAGACAGATCAGTAAGACTGGCTCCAGCAATATTCAGTGTGTCTCCATCTGCTTGTGACACAATATCATGCAGCAGAACAAACAGGCAGAAAGAACAAATGGCAGGACATGATTCCTGTGAGGAAATCTGGTTTCTGCTTTTCTCCTGAAAAGAGCAGAATAACATCACAGATTTACCTTGAATTTATACTTGTGTAAAAGAGAGCTGAATTTATCTGAGAGTTATCTGGCTGAGTGGTCTTGTCTTCACTAGTTAATATCTGGCAATTATGTGTCGATATGACAGTTGCAAGCTTAACGCAAGTAGGCGGTAGTAACTGAGGTTTAACAGTAGGCTTTTCTTCTTTGCTTGACCTGATGACACATGCAAAAAGCTAAAAACTGCCAGGTCCACATTAGGATTTGAATGAATTATGTGGGTGGAATCTGAATACACGTTGCTTTGAAGAGCTATGGGTTGAGAGAAGCAGTAAAAACACCAGGAAGAATAGTAAGTGAAGAACGTTAAAACCATAAAGATATACATGTAGTAAGGCCTGGAGAAACAGCAGAATGAGCTTTTAGATAGAGCACTAAACTGAAGAAAGGTTAGAATACTGAGAAAGGAGAACATCTCCTTTGTGTTGTGTGGAGCAAGTGACACATTATATTGATTCTTCGAAAAATATATAGCATCAAAAATACATTAATTGATTCTTCACTTTCCCCTCCTAAAGGAAATGCTCAAAGCTCACATTACTGATCAAAATGGGTGATGCTACATTCATGCAGTATAAAATTTTATTAAAACCTTTGGGTGCTACTAGTAAGTCCTTGTTCTGAAGATAACATACTCTGAAGATAAGGCAATGTACAAACTAGGGTGAAAAGGGCAGACCTGCAGCAGCCTAGATATAGATCAGTTTAAGCTGCTATAAAATTCACTTTTGGCCTTGGGAGTGCCAAACTGTGGCATAGAGTGGTGCAGAACCATTCCTAAATGACAAGCCTGGGTTGAACTTCTGTCTATGGGCAAGTGCTCACAGGAGAGCTCCTGCCTCCTGTAATGGCTTTTAGACATAATCAGGCATAAAGAAGAGCCTGAGGCATACGGCTGCGAGGCCTGCGGATGTACCGGCTCTTCTGGCTCAGGAGGTGTAAGCAGGCCAAGTGAGGTGGAGAACATGGAGCCAGCTACGTAGCCATGGCTATAGCAACGCAGCTGCCATCCCTCCTGGTTTGGAGGTGCTCCAGCCAAGGCTGAGATCCCTTTGTGTTCCCCAAAATATTTACTATCTACACTAAAATATATATATTTATCTTTCTAATTAGAACAGGCAATCCAGGAAAAAGTCCGTTTCTGCAAGGAGAAGTCTCAAGGCCTTTGGAAGGAGATGGCAACACAGTCTGCGTATGCAATTACAGAATGTCATTACTGCAAAGTGAGGTCAGGCCCTTACTCAGGCATTAGCACTACCATTTACCCACAAAAAAGTCTCAGCTTAGTAGAGAGGTATTTTCACCCTAGGACAGAGGATGTCCTGGAGCTACAGACTAAAATCTAAGAGAAGAATTCACTCAGAGTGATGATCACTTTTCTGTGAAGTTTTCTAAAGAGCTGAAAGTCCTCCTTTTTCCCCCTCCACAGTATCAGTGCTCAGAAGGTAAGACAAGCTCCTCTGTAGTGCAGTGGAAATAACCATGGAGTGGTTCTAGTTACTGTACTACTAAGAACAAGCAGATATAGGTGCCAGAGTAGATATGCTCTAGCATGGCTGCTGAATGGAGCTTTACTGCTGGAACAGTAAGTCAGGTTCGGTTTTGCACTGCAGCTGCTCGTAGCTGGGCTTGGCTAACCCTAGTTCACAGATGCAGGTGTCATTAACCACGTTAATTAAGAACATGGCCTTAGCAACCAAGAAAACGGCTTCTAACTGCTGAGAAGCTTGAGTTTCAGTTGAGATTTCTGCCATGGGAAGTTGTCTGCCTGCAGTTTTTGTCAACGATGTTTGAAATGATGAGAGCTTACGTGCAGGATTTAAAACAAATCAAATTTGAGCATAATCTAGCCTTCTGTCATTAATCCCCCTTTCCAATATGAAAGCAATCAAGTCACAGAAGTCTCCTTTCACTTGTTAAAGGAAAGAAGAAAATAAGATGTTGTGCATGTTCTGTATTAAAGCTCCTTTCATTCTCTGAGGAGCAATGCAGAACTATCCCAGCCTGAGGCAGTTAGTCCTGTTTGAAGAAACAGCAGTTAAAATCACAGCTTGGTCCCAAACTGGCTGTTAAAAATTGTCTCTAACAGCTCTGTGTCCTGTCACTGCTGCTGCTTCTCCTAGGAAACATTTTGGCTGTGCATGGCTCAGTGGGCAGTTTCTTCTACACCTCTGTGAGGTTTTCCAGAAACCCAGACGTCCCAGGCACTGTGCACAACCCAGACTATTTTTTGCCAGCTCCTGGTCCTGCCTTCACTTTCTCTAGCCCTGGAAGTTGTCGTTGAGAAGTTCACTCTTGAAGAGATTAATAAGGAGGTCTTTTAAAATTTTCATTTCAAATATGTCATACATACCATTTTTTCGAAGTTTACTAGGTTGTCAGTGAATGTCTTGTTTCCCTCATGAGTAAACGTCATGTCTGTACAGAAATACAAGCCACATAAAAGCCCATTAGTGAATCATTGCCATACAAAACAGCAGAACATTTTATTTATCTCTTATGAAAATCAAAGAGGCTATAAAAGTAAAACATTTAGTTTTTAATTTGCAGCATTTCTGAGACTAGTAAAATTGAGGTATGATATTCAGATGTACTAAAGCAGTTTTTCTTGTCTCCGTGTCATGCCTTTTATAATGGAAAAAGATCATACCTCACACTGAGATTGATTTTTGCTTTTTCTTGCTGCTACTCTTATTCTTCAAATATCTGACAAATAGCTTTCAAGTTAATAATTCTGGTAACATCCAAGCTTACCTTTTATAAGTAGTGGCATGAAAGGAATTATTGGAGGGTCCAATTTAGCTACAGTTAGTCTGTAGGCCCTATGGTTTCTTGATGGATCCTTAAGAAAAAAAGAGAAATCAAATAATTACTAATACGTATTATTATATGTATTGAGACACTGCATGCCTTCATTTAGATGTCATGGCATTTATTAAAATCATTATTTTCTCCTGGGGCTTTAAAAGTGCATCTGCAAACTAAGACACCTTTTATCATTCTCGTATACAGCTTACATGATGAGAATGCAGCCGCTAAACACAAAACATTTTTCATGCAAAATAGCAAGGTAAGATATGGTTACAAAGAAATTGTTCATAAAAGGAACCACACATTTTTCCTCCCTCCTTGCAGCTGCAGATCCAGTTTTGCATATGTTATAACACTAAAATGTATTGCCTGGAAAAATCCAGGTTGGAAAATATAATTTCCCATACGTACTATCGGAAAACATGTGATAAAGCTTTTCTGAGTTCCCAGATTAACTTAGAGTGGTACATAAGTTCTCTCAGAGTAGGTTCCTAAGAGTATAATTTATTAGTCATACATACTTGTTTTAGCAGCTCTAAAATGGGATCATAAACTTCTTAAAGTCAAACAAGGACATATAAAATGTTCTGAATCAAGGAATTCAAATCAGTTACTCAGAAACTGAATTAGCTCAGATTGTGCATAGAATAAGGGATCTATTGCCATTCACCATTAAGCTTTCAAACTCTGCATAGATCTTCTTGAACTTGCTTGGAAGTTTCTGTTAATAAAAACAAAAATAGCAAACCTTAATTAAATCAAATTTGTGTGGTAATTTTACTGTAAATGCTAGTTCCTTCTACAACGCCCTGAGTCAGGACAGTGCTCTTTTTGCCAGATATTTCTAACAATGTGCTAATCTAAAATACAGCATGTCTCCTAGCAACCAGATTATAAATAGAGACGGGACCAGCCATGAAACCTGGATCCTGATTTAAACCCCAACTTGAATTTACTCCTTTGGGATGTTTAGATTCAGATTTTTGTTTGGCTGACATCGGAATCACTGAATTCGGAATGTAAGTGAAAGTTCAAGTCAATGGTTTCAGGACATTCCTGATTATATCCTATCTGAAAATATAATTTACACACTGCTTGCGTAGGGGTAGCTCAGCTTAATTATTCATACTTATGATGAACTGCCCTTGCAACATTCAAATCCATGCCTGGGCATTTCCAGGAGGTTTTTTTTGTTCATGCTGATGTATCATCAACTATTGCTCAAATTCTTGACGTGCTCAGCAGCCAAGGGCCTCTACCGCTTTCTGGGGCATAAATTAATGAATAGTTTTTCAGTCCACAATACCTACATAAATAAATCATGGTCAGTTGATCGTGGAGTGATTGGGACGAGATGGGCTTCACCAAATATCTTCTTTCCCCCTCATGTTATGTTATACATATTAAATATTTTTACTATAAAGACTATAAGATATGTTATAAATTAGTTTCAGAGATCACAGTAATGTTTTATGCACACTCAGAATATGTCAGCTTTCTAGTTTTAATACAAAATTTCTCGGTATTTGCTGATTAAATCAGACTACTACTGGCAGTGGGTAACATTAAAAATTAATAGAGACTTTATAGCGCAGAAATTATTTTTTGCAATATTTTCTACATTTGGAGTGTGTACCCTAGCAAGGTATTTACACTGTGCCACAGCAAGGGCCTAATTTTTAATGATGTGTGTGAACAACTATGTGCCTAGTTTGCATATGCATACAGATTAGGTATTTGTGAAATAAGTGGTATAATTGGACATTTGCACCTGCAAATATCTAATTTGTGCATGCAACTAATGTAAATGCATGATAATATAGCAAAAATCAGGTCTTGACATGTTTGGTTTTAAGTGTATTCTGTATATATATCTGGCTAAAAATCAAGCTGCAGAGATTCTCTTGATAAACTGACTGGTCTACAGAACCGGAGTGTGACATTTCCTTGAACTCAGGTTCATACCCCATACCTACAAATGATCTGTGCCCTTCCAGCTCAGACCCTGTGCCCATTTCAGATTGCTGCATGTAGTATATACATTCAATTCCCTCTTCTCTCTTCGTACTACTCCTGTACTGTCTCAGCTATCCCAACTATTCCTCTCAGTAGCCACAAATGAAGGGTCATTATTTTGAGAAACTGATCTGCAAATATTTGCTTTTAGCACTGATTGTATATACCACTTGCAACACGTACTTTTGAAAATTGGGCTGGTGTCTTCTCAGATGTCTTAGTCTGATCTCCTATTTCAGAGCACTTTTTTAAAGGTATTCAAATTTTGGTCTCAGTTGCATCAATGACCTCAGTCATGCTAACTATTTTGAATTTCTAATGAACAAAATACATGCTTTTGACAACCAGTATGTTCTTAGTGGTTACATGTGCTTACTACCTCACCCTGCTGGACATTGCACCCATTTTATATACTCACATACAAAAGAGCAAAGCCACAGAAAAAGGTGGAAGCTCTGAGAATGAAGACCAAACTGATAGTAAGCAGAGGAATGCATGTCAGAGAGAAAACCAGAACTGATTAGGACAAACTCACATTTTAATAGGGCAACAGAGTCCATATGGGGATCAGAAAATAATATGTATAAATAGAGGATGGATTTTACAGAAGTATCTAACGGAGTGATCTCACTAAATGATCAGTAAAGTCAGAGGATGGGCTGATGTAAGAGGTTAACTGGCTAAATCACTCATCCTGTTGGGCAGTTTAGCTCATCAATAGAAGCTGCTGTTGTCACTCTTGTTAACTGCTCATGAGCATTCAACACATCTATGGGTATACTGCCTTACTAATAAAAATTGCCAGCCTTAGCTAAAGGCTTCTGCTCAGGAGGTGAATTAGCAGATCTAATTTTATCAATAATAAAGGCCCAAGTCATGTTTTTGCTAACTAAAAGCACAAATCCCAGTCAAACCTCTTGGAATTGAATTTTAGCTAAGACTTACCTCCCATGTTAATGAGAGACGGCTCACAGCAACATTACTCAGTCCCATAATAATAGCGAAAAAGGAATTCAGATTTTTGTATTCTTTACAGCTGAAACACAAAGGGGCAGGTTTTAAGTTGTATGTATCAGTCAGGGCAGAAGTACACGTGACAAACTTAAGAGGGCTGAACCCAGGCACCTAGCATAGACGTGACTGAATTTGGGCAGCCCTGGCCAGCACACCTGCGGCACACCACTTCACCACTGTGTGAGTAATCCACCGCACGCTGAGGGCTCCTTTCCCCTCCCTCCTAAAATGACCTCCTGCTTCCACTTCCCTGGCTGCCAGCTTCTGCAAGGACATTAGAAGAGTCTTTGAAGTTTCTCCCCACCCAGAAACACAGTCCTGAAACTGGGCTCAATTCAGTCCCAGGGAATACCAGAAACAGTGAGAGCAACTGGTTTACAACCTCATTTGCTGCAGAACTTGCTGACAGCTTCTGAACAGCTACTGAATGCTGGAAGCTGTCCCTAGACAATCTTCATCGCAGTTTACAGGGAGAAGACCAGCTGTCTAGAAATGCCTGTGTGTCAGTGATCTCTCTCGCTGTATATGATTTCTAACTAGTACTTGTAGATTCCAGAACTCTTTAGGATGTTTCAAGCAGAAAACTGCCATTTGTTACCATCTGCCATTTGTTACCAGCATCATTAAAGAGGTCCTAGGCACTAGAAGCTCTAGGTCACCCTTCATCCCTAATGCAAAGGAGAACTTTTGATACCCATCAGGAAAAACTGGAACATGTAAATGGGTATTGTGGAAGATCCAACACACCATATGCAGGCGTAGACACAATCTGACAGGAACAGCCTGCACAACTGCTCAGCTGGGACTGCATCAGGTGGCTCATTGACTCAATGGGAAAAGGAGAGAGAGAACAAAGCCTGTATCTCATAAATCTGTGTCTCGCTAGATTCCTGCAAATAATTTCCTATTTTTCACAACTGATTTGCCAGCATCTGATTTCAGAACCTCAGTGTCTGCTTCTTTTGATGTTTACCAAGAAAACTTTCACAAGATCCAAGCTACAATTCTCAGATTCTTTAATTCAGTGCTGGAGATCTTAGCTCCTCTGAGGTATCCTCAGCTCCAGACGAAATTATTACAATCATCATATCCTACTGTTCCACTCCATAATTGCCACATCACCCTATTGTTATTCTGTTATTTCTCTCCCTCCATTTCACCAGACTCAATGTATCGAGTGGGTAAGTCTTTTAGATCTGGGCCTCACTTGTGTCTGCACTGTGTGAACACTGAGCGTGTGAAAAAATGATCTCTCCTATCTGATGGTCTGTCTGTTGGAGACTGCTGCCCCCTCAGATCTCCTGGCAGAGCTGCTCATACAAATTCTCCCACATCAGGTTAGGGACAGTGAGCAAGGCTAGCAAAGATAAGCTGAAATGCTAAAGCTACCCCAACTTATTCTGACTAGAGCAGGTCAGGGAGTGCCTCATTAGTGGATCTGAGGGGAGATACGGATGAAAAGCAGCCAGGATAGTCTGTCAGTGATAACTTCTTCCCCAGGCACAACTAAATCCAGAAAGGGATATCTGTCCATGGGCTGTGACATTGAGAATAAATTGTGGCATGGTAAAAATAATTCGTACCACACAGCAGTAGTGCTCAAACATAGTAGTCAGCTGCAAATTTATCTGCAATATGTAATTTGAATCTATATTTTATTTTAAAAAGAAAAAGTTTTGCCAAATACCCTGTTAAGCACTGTAACTTGACGAAGTCCCTGTTAAAATCCATCTGTATGTATGACATCCTACACCAAATATTCTGTAAATTCTACAGGCTCTACACTAAATAGCTCAGTTCCAGACAGAGGACCACTGTAAGGAAGGAGAAACAGTGCTGCGTGGCTCCACTGCATATATGTTGCCTGTCAAATGTCAGAAAGTGGATCCTCCAAAGCACCACAGTGTGCTCAGAGCAGAGGTCCCTCTGCCTCCCAAAACAGACTGTATTGGAAAAATCTTCCTGTTAGTATGGATTGTGAACACACAAACACGCACACGCTCTTGTCTCCAACGCAAACACACGTTGTTAAAATCTCTCAGTACTTACACGAGCATATTCATCTTGGCATTTTCCCTGTAAACACACACCCTTCAAAAATTTCGTACAGGCTCCCTGGGCTTATAACATACGCATGTGTATGGGAAGAATGATTTTCAAAAACTGAATGAAATTGTCTTGAATATAGTGACACACAATAAGGCTTCTAAATAGCCTGTAAGTATATCTGCAAAGAGGAAATATATACAAACAGGGTTTGTGGATATCCATAAGAGTATGTGCAAGTACGTCCTAGAAGGCCTTTCTAATACAATTAATATGGGAAGAACTCACTGTAGGAAATACAGTTCACTTCTCCCCTTTGTCTGAAAGTTTAATCCTACAATGGCTGGAGAAAAGAGACGAACCTGGTAACCTCTACATCCTTTCCCAGCAGATGCAAAGGCAACAACAGCTCCTGGAACTGAAAGCACATGTGCACAGCACTTGGAGCCAGCACTTGGCCCTGTGCTTGCCCACACAGACAGGGAGCACACATCACAGGGTGTGTGAGGTGGCAGACACAAAATGATGTCCCTTCCGTGATGGCGTCTGAGCTCCCTGTCACAGAATTGAAACAGGGTTCTCGGTAACAGTTATCTTTGAAAATCGGTACGTGCAAGGCGTCTCGTTACCACCAGTCATGCCTAAGATTAATAGTGCAGCACTGAGCTGTTCTCCCCGAACACTTTTCTAATGAGTCTAGCACTTCTAGGTAGGGTAAAGTTCTTATTAGGTCTCAAGGATCTTCACAAGCAAAACTTCCTCAAAGATAATTGCTTCAAGGCCTGGGCCTGCATCTTTTGATCCAATTCTTTGGCTTTTTCTCCCCTCTAACTTCGGTGCACTTTGTGTTTGTTTTACCGCACACTGTAGCTCCTGTTACCATGGCAGCGCTGCGCACAGGGCAGCAGCCTGGTGAAACTTCCCAGCGCCTTTCCAGCGGCTGCAATTAAACCTGCCCGCTCGGTTTGGACGGAGGAAAATCTTGTGCTTCGGATTTCTCTGCTTTTAGGAGACAAAGAGGACTCAGCAGAGCAGACCGCTTTTAGCTATTTATTTTTAGCATTGTAGTGATACCAGAAACATGGAAGTAAACAGGAGGTTGTCAAGCTGTTGTAAATAGCATAGGATTAAACCCATGACACTGAGGAACCCACGGGCTAGGGTGGTTTATTAAGGAGATATTTAACTGTAATTTTTAGGATACTTGATTTCAAGTGTTTATGGAAATTACTATTGTATCTTAATTTACCACATTTCAACATTTTCCCGTTTCATGCCTCTGAGTTTAGAAATGACCCCGAGGCGCCTGTGTGTGGGTGCCACTGCCCTCTCCTGGGCACGGCCCGCCAGACCGGCGGCTTGCTTCCTGGTTTCGCTCTGCAGAATGAGATAATGGAATATGCAGTATATATATTTTTGGAAACTAACAAGGTAAATTCCGTCCCCCGTTCTGAATATAAACCTGATCCTGCATGCCCACCACTACATTTTGAAAAGCTTCAGCTTCGACCAACCATAATCCGACCGGAGGGCCCAGAGCCGTTCCCAGGAGGAGGTCGGTACTTGCAGAGCAGGACCCTTCCCGGAGGAGGGATGCACGCTGATGCAGAGTTTTGATGTGAACACTGATTTCAGCTATGTGGAATTATTAACTGGGAGGAGGGCAGCATCACAGCTGTAATAGTAATCTCTTCCTTCACACAATTACATTTAATGACGCAAAAAAGTTAAAACTCGTGGTTTAACTGCAAGCAATAACTTCTTTGTTCGGTACGACTGCCTAAAGGCCTGTAGTCACAATGCCCAAAGTTGCAGACAAACGCTTGAACAGGCAGTTCCTCACTGCGCACCTCAGCAAACTGTTCAGACAGCGATGAACACAATAAATAACATCATGAACTGGAAAGGAAGGAAGAGGGTAACAGTGATAAAAACTGTAGCTATGCAGGGCAGGGGCATGCCCCTGCTCCCTCTGAATTCAGTCACACCCTTGCCCTTGACTTCAGTGATAAGGAGTCAAGGCCAACATCTTTGGCATGAAGGCTCCAAAAAGCTTCAGTTTTAATACGAATAAAAGAATAGAAGACAGCAAGAATTGCATGCTATCCAACCTCAGACCCCGCAGTTAGTAACAAAAAAGGACATCCATATTGTTGCATTTTTAAACAAAAGCATTAGAAAAATATCCCAAGCAAACTGAAGGCAACATGAGCCTCGTCATCTCAATACTACACTTTTTTGCTCTCCCCTCTTGGTTTTCCCACTTGGGGCAATTCTGAGAACGGTCTTCCTGAACAGCACCAGAAATACTTCTGTTCTCAGGAAAATTAAGGCTCAGTTTTGTTAATATTTACCAATTCACATATTAATATTTGCTAATGCATGTAAGGGTAAATGAAGGATTCTCCTAATGAACTGAAATATATTTACTCACAAATTCGATGTGAAAACATGGCCCTAAGAGATCACAGATCAAGGAGCAATGGAGAGTAGGACAGGAAAGAAGAATATATATTAACAGGGTTCTATACAGCCCTATAAGGAAATGGACAGAATTACCAAATAGAGAACATTTTAACCTCTACTGCTGGGGCTGTCTGAAAATAAAAAAGAAAAATAACAACAAATTGCCTATACTGAACCTCATTTCCTGCTCACAGATGACTGTATACTTACTGGGCTGCTATCTTAATGTACTTCTTTAACAGCTGAACACGCTTGCTGAGTTGAGAGCAAAGACAAATCTCAGTGACCACCCAGAACTGAATTTCATTAAATCTTCTTAAAAACAAGTCCAGATTTGCTGTGGTCTTTTTAAAATTGTGCCTTCCAAAAGTGTGATAGATCAATTCCAGCTAGGAAAAAGAAAAAAGTTTGGGATTTTTATTTTAGAAATCTCATCTTCTGGACAGAGGAAAGAGGCTAAGAATGACCAGGTAAGTATCTAGCCTGAAAGTTGCTCTGCAGTTTACGTTTATTGCTGTACAGATGACAAGGATTCAGGCTGCAAATCCAGTAGACAATAGCTGAGGCATACTAAAAGCGTAACTGCAGACTATGTATAAATAGCTTAATACCTTAAAACATACAAAAGTAATTCAATAAGCAGCACATGTTCAGGAGAAGTTTAACTTTATTTTTGTATTTTGCCTATAAAATTAAGAATGCCTTATACTTTCAAAATTTGTAGGTGGCTTTATTGTAGTATCTTTGAAAATCAAGCTTAGAGAAAGGTTTGCAAACAATGCACAAACCTACAATGTACAACTAAACATTTTCTAACAGATTCTAATCTGCTGAATAGATAGATCCTCATACCTCATGCACACAGTTGAAGAGCTCCCAGTCATAAATTGTCATCTGATGTGCTAAGTCTTTGGAGCTCATCAGTTCGAATGTTCCTACTGTACCAGTAGATGGTCCTTCTTGTTCTGGTAATGGTGCCTACAAATGGAAACATGGTATAAAAATATTTTAGAAATTAGACTAAACTGCATGATTGGTAATTTTCTTCCATAATGTTTCTGATGATTTTTTTCCACTGTGATCACTTTCCAAAGCATGTTTCTAATAGTAAAACTGAAATTTGTTTTTAAACACAGGCTGGCATTATGAGAAGCCCTCTGCAAAATCAGTATCCACTATGCACAGGATAGTCAGGAAAATTCTGAAAGCTCTTCAGAGGCACTGTAAGGAAATAAAACAGACTGTTCTCAGTGTGTTATTTTTAGCATTGTTCTAAAATTTGAAGCCAGAAATAAATACTTCAACACACATTGTGCTAACTAAAGCATGTCTGTGTATTTAGGAGCATAGGTCTTTCCACAAAGCTTTTGTTATCAGTTTCTTTTTCCACATACACAAATAACCAGGCCACAAAGCGCAAGGCAAATACGTTTGCAAATTACTGATTCTAACGATGAGAATTATTACATCTGCCATACTTCAGAAATCTGCAGTGATCGCAAGATCTTCTGATAATTTATAAAATAAGCCTCATACTTTCTCTTCACATTACAAGGTTGCACTATTTGTGACTGCAAAACTCCTGGCTATGCTAATTAAAATTATATGCACACAGTCTTATGCGAAAGAATCCTTTAAATCATTCAAGCATAAAACATTTTTGAAAGACACTTCCATACCACTGAATAAATGAGATGCGATCTACAGTTCTGCACACAAGTAAATCTTATATTAAAAAGAGATTTAAAACATGGCTTGAGATCAAGTCAGGTTTGAAGTAGTCTGTTGTATATATTAGGGTCAAAGTGTTTGAAATAGCGCTGCTAAAATACTAACAAACAACACTCTTGCAAATTCAAATGCGTTACATCAGTAAAGCTTCCCGTGACCCCAGGTTTGAATTGTTTTGTTTCCAGGAGAGGGCAGTGGAGCTCACTTACAAGCTTCTCAATTTCTCACAGGGTTTTTGCTAGATAATTACGGAGCAGGGAACTGTCAGCAGGCTCCTTTCTGAGTACAAACTCAGTAGAGTCTGCAAGATTAACAGACCATATTTACATACTGCAATATACAAAATGAGCTTATTAAATGAATCCCCTTTTATATAAGAATATTATATTACCAACAGAAAAAGGACTGACTGGATTAATACATCAAATCACTCTGTCACCAACACACAGTATGCAGGAGCTTTATTTGAGTTCTTGCTTTCTACTCTAGGGAAAACTTGTCTTTCAAATACCATCATAGTACAAACTAATTAAAAATTATTAAACTAAACCACTGGCATTATTACCTTAAAAGCTCCATCTACAATTTTAAAAAATAGTGTATATAAGGAAAGTATTACCTAAAACAAATCAAGACAGCCATCAATCTTATAACAGCCTGCACATCGCTCTGAATTGAGATTTGCACAAACACAAAATTTTGTTAGTTTAAGACAGAGTATGAATTAAAAGTACAGCAGTTTCGTGTAGAAAATCCTAATTTGTGGAAATCTGTGGAAAGAGAATTGCCCACAGACTGACAGAAGGGCTTTTTTCCCCTATTTGGAGACAAACACAACATAGCTGTTACCATAACAAACACATATTTTCCAAGCCTAGGAAAGAAGCACTTAGATGTAAACTCATTGCATATTTGAAAATTCATCTAACCCAGAACAATTTTCACATGGGAATTACCAAGTGTAATGTGAATAAACGTACATGCACAGGCAGCAGCCAGAAATTGGAATGTGAAAGGATTAAACTGGGAGGCAGGTAAGGTTGTACCATTATTCAGTTTGTTTATACTGCTTTGAAAAAAAATGCACCTGGTAAGGGAATGTATTTTCTGTTACGCAGTGTTGAGAACCTTTTTTAAGGTGCTGAGTGTTTCTAATTCCTGCTGAAGTCAGTCCAGTTGATGAAAACAAGCACATTGCAGCCCTGTATCTTACAGCTCCCTGTAGCATTTAAAGTACTTGATCCATGGTAAACAGCACAGGGGAAAAGGCACAGAAAGTCATGACAATTTGCTGCCAAAGCTATGTCTCCACAACGCAGAGCCATATAAAAGTACCCAGCATAGCTGTACTGACGCAACACCCCTGCTTTAGAGTAGCATGCCCCATGAGGGTATCTACTTGGCAGGATTAATTAACCTTAAGGGAACACCAGAATTTAATAAACTGAACAAAAGTAGCTCTGCATGGAACTACAATATGCTGGATGTGCATTCCCTGGTTACTAAATTGAAAGCAGCAGCAATGCATAGATTTTACCATCTCTATAAAAGAAATCAGGCATACATACTAAGTGGCTTGCTAAAAGCATACAGGAGGCTGAAACAAGGCTAGAAGTAATAGCTTTCATGCTGACACGTCTTGGCAATGACATTTGTTTTTAATGAAATAGAAGGAACAAAAACTACAGTCAAATAAAACTTTATAAAAGCAGACCCCATGGAGATTGTTAGAATTATTGTATAAACCCTAAGTACTTCAGAACAATTCTACCTAAGAAAAAACAGACTTTCTACCAGGAATATTTTCTGTGATTGTACTTAGAATTATCTGAGATTTTGACACAGTATTTTCTGGGGCTGAGAAATATAAGATTTTAAGGAATTTACTGTTGGAATCAAGTCTCTAGAATGCTTTAATCTATCTTGAAGAATATACACCTGTGGCCTTGAGGAGATAATTCTGTAATCAGGAATTACTGCATGTCTTAGTGACAATATTCAGCTCTTCCTAAATGCTCAGTGTGACACAGAGAATACTGGGATCAAGTGCTGTCATGTAAATTGGTTTAGGAAATTATAACATTACCTTGTTTTAATTTCAGGGCTCATCCCATAGCAGTGGGACAAGCCCTTTGTTGTGAATGTTTCGACTAGTTTTTAGCTAAAGCATTGATAATGCTAAAAGGGCCAAGTGTTCAAATAAACTGAAGAACTGAACTTCCTGAGAACGATATACATACGTACCAATGAATCGAACTGATCCCGTGGGCAAGCAAACAGCCGTCCATTAACACTGAGAGTTGTAAACACTGAAACATCATGAGGTTTGAGCACAACCTTTTCTGTAAACGTGAAACAAAAGACAGTTTATTATATATATGTAGAATTTACAGCAGGACTGATTCAACAGTTGCACAGATCACCCTTCTGGGAATAAATTTTGCACAGTAAACCGATGTCCAGGATACAAAACAGATGACAACAAGCTCAGCCCAAACCTCTTTATTGAAGAAATGTGACAACAAGCTCAGCCCAAACCAGTCTCCTACAGAACTGGCATACAGAGCTAGAATCCCAGCCCCAAACCGCACAGACAGGTCAAGAGGCCTGTGCTGCCATCTCTAGAAACTACTGCAAAAATTCTGCCATAATTAAGGACTCCATTCATTCTTCTCTGAGCTGTAAGCATTTGGAGAGCTGTTCTTAATAGAAATTGCCTTGGAAGACAGTAACTGCATATGGAGGTGATGAAATGCAACTGTATTCAAATCTCATTACAGCAGTTCTAAAAGAGCATCACATCACAGGTAAAGAAAAGATAATGAAGTAACTTACAAAACAGTGTCTTCCAGCATGTGCTGGCTGTCAGCAAATCTGACAATAAAAAATTGCTGCAACTGCAAAAAGTAGAGCTGCCTGGTGCCAGTCCTCAGGAAGTGAGCTGTTTTTGGTAGGCACCACTGTTTGCAAAAATGCCTTCCAACACAGCTCTCATTAGCTCTGTGTGTGTCCACACAGTCATACTCAACCAGAGCTCTTCAGCAACATCAATTCTCCAGCAGAATTCACCTTGCAGTTACTCTCCCATTTCCACAGCCTATACTGGGTGGCTCACTCCTGACCCTTTGCGAACACTAGGTCAGTGGGCTTGGCACTAAGTTGCTCAGTAGTGGTTTGCATGGACAAGAGCGGCCAGAATGGTAGTGACTACTACTGGAATGTCTACACTGCAGTGTTTTCTGCTGTTGCTGACTCGTATGTCTAGCCTGACATTATCTATGCTTACCTCCTATTTCTGTTGTTAAAAAACTCTTGTAAGTCTTACAGTGAAGGAAACTTGGGGTAGCTCTGCTCTGTAGCATGCAGATACACAAGCTTCTCCATTTTTCCTGCCTCCCACATGAGCTCCAGTCTGTGCCTGCAGTAGTGAAAGGACTTGCCTCTAAGACAGAATCTGTGTACCAGCCAAACATGCACATGGATTATAAACCTTGACTGAATTAGTCTTTCAGTCTCTTCTGACATTCTGCTTCACCTTAAGTGAGAAGTGTTTAAGATGATGCAAATACAGTACCTCCTCCTGAACTCATCTTTACTATGACGAGGCCTTCTCCAGAACCCAGCTTATCTGCTATTGCGCTGATCACTTCTTTCACAGAGGAAGACACTGGCACCCGGATAGTTGTATAGGTTTGGTCTACGCAGTACACCTTAAACAGAACTAAAGAAAAAAAGATTGTGCTGTGTGTGCCACATATAACAACCACAGAGAATTTACAGTACAAATTACTTTCAGTAACCACTCCTCACAAATGAAATAAATAAAGCAACAATAAATCACTACAGTTTTCATAGCTCCCCATTCCTCAGATGTTCTACCATTTCTAGTATAAAAATCTCTGATTTCCCAGAGCTTTTAGTAAACCATGAAGTACAAGCGTTTCAGTATTGCTACATTATTTACGGATGCCAATTTAATCTGGCACTTTGTTATGCTCCAGACATTATAATATTTTAAATCAACATTTCTTTTCAAGAGTCAGGAAAACTGGCTGCAAACTCTCTTAATTACAGGAAAATAATTTTCATATTTACAAAATAGATTTGAAAATAGTTTTCGTTACAATTAGAACTTAAATCAAGCTGTGTTGCAACCTGTTTTTTACAAGCAAGTATATAATTGCTGAATCAAGAATGTTGTAGATGATGAAGAAAAATACCCTAACAATAAGAATACACTTGAGTGTGCAGTACAAACTGGCTCACAGTAACACATGAACCCAGGCCTCTGGCTGCCTAGAAATCAATGTGATAGTACATTAGCCTGCAAAAGGAAGGCAGCCCAAAGTGACATGAATTTAAGACAGAAGAAGTTAGCAAAATACTCCTTCAGCTCAGCTGTCAAGCCAAGCCAAGCAGCCGCTGGGGTTATAGCTGTCCATGGATTTCCAATGTTCAGTGTGCTGCCTGCCCTATGAATGAGAAAGATGCAGCCATATGAAAGGGGCAGACACAAGAAGCAGTACTTCTCTGGCAGCAGCAACTGCTTCACTCTTTGTGGACCTAAAAGAAACACAGATATGGACAACAGAAGCTGCATGTCTGGCAGGATGTCTGGTGTTCATACACAGTTACTTCCAGCTTTTGAAATGGCTCTTCCGTTGGTTTGATTTATGTCACCAGCTTCCTCAGCTATATGACCTTGCAGTTTGTTCCCTTACTTTTACTGTTGTTCACTAGCAAGAGCTACCCTTTAATATCAAAAAACCTTGAAGCAGAAGCTATTTTCTGTGATGAACATGCACCAAAACAACCACTGAGAGACTGGCCCTAGGAGCTGCAAAGAAATCCTCAGATTTATGAGTTTTAAGGGGCACATATCTTTGTTTACAATGAACAGATCTCATCAGCAGAGCTCAGGATTTTGTTCACGTAGCAGTGCTTTAACCTGCCTGAAGTAAAGGACAATATGAAAAGCCAGAACAACTGAAAATGGTATTCTGATACACTGCTGTAAATTTTACCTTAATCTCTTCAGAGAATCAAACAATAGCAATAGAGCAAACCAGCAGATTTTGTTGTCTAGGCTGCGTGCCACAGGGCAGAGATCCACAGCATGATTATCTGCTCCATTCCTATCTTGCAAAGGAAGAGCTGTACATGTTAGCTGAAACTATGTAGGGGAGAGAGGCTCAAACATGACCATCAGCACCCACTATTTATTGCACTGTCATTACCTGTATGGACGCTGTCTGTACTGGTTTTGTTCATTGTCTATTTTAAAGTTTTTTACATCTTCCTCTGAGGAAGCACAGTGTTTGATAGCAGAAGTAACTAAGGGAAAAGACCAGGAGCACTTCAAATCAATGATGGAGAATGTTGGGCTAGCAAAAGCAAACAGACTTTGCTTCAGGCCAGGCTGCAAAACTGTGGGTAGGTACTTTTGTTTATTTTTAGACCATTTTTTTGAGAGAGGCAAATTTACTGCAAATCTCAATGGCTCAAGAAAACTTTGCAGAGAAAGAACTCACCTTCGTCGCTGCCCCTGATAGGCTGGCGTTTCTGTGCTCTGTCATCACTTGTGTTGAACAGCTGCAGAAGAACTTTGTGCTGAAAATGAATCATCAGGATTCACATTAATGCAAGAAGAAACATTATGGGGTAGACATGAACTACAACAGATCCCTTATCAACGTCAGGAAAAAGAGTAGCAATGCAAAATTTGACAATGTTAAAAGCCATTTCTCAATGTGTTGTTTTAATATATCCATGATTACTAAAGAGAAGATGCTTATGGATTTGCTGTGCTAAAGCTTTTACTTTAGAAAACGGACAAATAAATTACTTTACCTTCTTTTGTGGTGCTTTAGGTTCTTCAGAACTATAAAAAGGTAAAGCATAGAATATATAATTAAGTATTACCTGGAAGATTTTGTCTACAAAATCACCTATAGAACATGGACCACTTGTTAAACTACAATATCAACATATTCATGTTTGCATATACGAAAAGACTAGATGATACCATAGTTAATCTATGACCAAGGGAGTGAAAATACTATATAAAGCCCATGTAAACATGAAATAAGCATCCAGTTTAGTTTCAATGGTGTGTACATAATTTGTTATTCCTTCTATCAACCTTTTAACGAGAGTTTGGTGTTTGCATGAATTATGTGGAAAGAGAGGGCCATAGACATTCATCCAAACAAGCTTGCATGTAAGCATTCAGTCTCGTATGACTGAGTGCCATTCACAAAATGGATTTTTAATAGATAGAAGCAATAAATTTTCTTTATCTATTTACTGAGAAAAAGGGCAGGGGTAGGAAAGAAGGAAAAACCATGCTTACACTTGCTTTACAATTTTCTCTAGCTCTGGAAGTTGCTCCTTTAGTGCTGCAATCATTCTAGTATCATCTGATACAGATACATAAAATTCCTGTAAATGATACAGAATAGTCTTTAAATAACTATGGGGTAAATGAGCAGTACTCAGGATAGAGGATTATGAGATGACATCTGATAGCTTAATGATTATAAAGAATGATAATCTGCATAGAGGAACACATGCCAGGCCCAACCCTCTATTACTTCTATTTGTTTATCTCCAGCTGATTTAAAGTAAGAGTTACACATGCAGAAGGGAAGCCTGGTGAGGGTCCTTAGCTCAGTGTGTAACCACTGACTGCTTGTGCAAAAACTGCATTTTCAGGTTATCAAGGATAAAGGCTATAACATTAACAAGTAATCTGGCATGATAGGTTCCTCTTACCCACTGCTGCTGTAGTCCTTAGTGGTTCATTTGCCACTGAGTTGTTGGCTCTCAGCTACTCCAGTCCACTACAATATTACCCTCTTTTAAACCCCACTCAAACATCTTCCAGCCACACCTACATAAAACTGACCCAAAGAAGGATCTATGTGCTTGCAACTAGTAATTGTTCTTTAACTTCTGGACTAATGAAAGTCATTATGCCTGTCTCCAAAG
Source organism: Nyctibius grandis (assembly GCF_013368605.1). NCBI lineage: Eukaryota > Metazoa > Chordata > Aves > Nyctibiiformes > Nyctibiidae > Nyctibius > Nyctibius grandis. Next base: position 15,237,053 of record NC_090666.1, read on the forward strand.
CTTGTCTATTATGCAAAGCTTTCCCATGTGGGCTTGCTATATGTCTGTCATACTTAAGGCCCTTCTCTATTCCCCTCTGCTCTTATATTAGATTCAGTTTTAAGCTCTTTGGGGGAAGAACTTCCATTCAGCCAGTAACATACAGGATTGTGTTCCATAAACACAATATGTAATAATAATGGCAATCATGATGACTTAACATGACATTTGCAGTGCACCTTATCTTAGAAATATAAGGACATGGCACCTACCACAAAGACCTTACGACCAATGTCTGAGGAATTAAATGATTTTAAGGGATCAGAGGGGTTCTGAAGACAAAGATCTTAAGTTCCAATAGCTGCAGTACAGCTTTCATTCAAATGGAAAGGATTTTTGGTTTTGTAGAGTGAGAACCTGCCAGCTCCTTCCTGGCACACCTCAGGCAGGCATAAACAGCCCCTCAGTTCAACCTGTAGAGCCTCTGAACTATTCACGAGAAAATACTAAAAAAAGCTAATTCATCCTTTGCTATAAAGCAATCCACCCATGCAGTGCTTTGAAAGGGGTCTGCAACTCTGGCAGATATTTTCAGACATCCAGAGGTTGACAATGGTTCAAGCACTGTTGTAGTGCATATACTGCCTGCAGCTAAAACCAAGAAAATGGAGTTATGAGTTTGCACTTTGAAATGACCTGCTTCTCTTTAGTTCATAACAGAATTCTACAGACTGGGAACAGGCTTTCAGCTTATCGTGCTTTGTAGGTACTTTTCAGTACAATGATACAACGATTCCTTTATACCTCCAAAAAGGCCATTGCTGCTTCATCTTCTTGTAGTAAATCTCCATATAATGCAGCCCACTGCAAAACCAGTCGAATGACTCGCCTTTTATTGTTGAGGGCATAATCCATCTTCTCCTGCTCTGTACCCTGGGAAGGCTGGGCATGATAGGTGCCACGGTGTCAAGGAAAACGCTCAGTGATTGAAAATATTGAAACCAGTATGAATTCACAAACAACTAACTTCCAACAAACCATTTTCAGGGTGTTCAAACCTAACTTTCCAATATATACTTTGGATTTCTGACTGCCGTGAGCATAAAGACTTGCGAACCTTTCACATTCATACTAAAAAGTAAAAAGACAGTGAATTCTCTAAAGAGCACAGGAATGATCACAATCCCAACAGAGAGACGGTTGCTGTAGGGGAGCAAAACAGAAATGACACTTGGAACATAGAGGAGAGGATTAATCGTGGAGACTGAAAGAAGGATATTTCTCCTTGCTCTTCTTTGGAGACAGTTGAAGAAAAAGAAAAATGTCCCTTTGTGTTTATTAACAATCCCAGTCTTCCATTTGTGAGGAAGACTACCAGACTGAACCACCAGTGTTATTCCTTTCATATTTAGAAGTTACTGTAACCCAAGGTGAACCTCAGTCCCATTATGGTAGGGGGACCTGAAGTTTACAGCCTAGACTGACGACAGAAACATGGGGTAAAATAATAAATTCTGTAGTAGCCTCATTTTACATATAAGGAAACCAGAAGTTTCCACTCTATCAAAGAAAGCATATTTGGGACACAATACTTTGTGATGGTTATTTTGTGATAAACAACAAGAAAAAATGGGAAACATTTCGTTGACCTTTTTTATGATGAAGTGTCAACATTACAAAAATATGCAAATAGCAAGAAGGCCAAAAGTAACATCTATTGAAAGGAAGAAACCAAGAAAAAAGTAAAGGCAGAATGAGCAATAAACAGATAATTTCAGCTTTTAACCTATGTGAAAATGAAGAACACTCAGCAGAAACAGGATATGAAAATTTGTGTGCCTACTTCTCACTGGTGAGAGGTTATCAATATATATTTAAACTGTTTGTCAATAAACTCATGGCTGAATGTGAAGTAAGCACAGAATGAGTGCAGTAACATCTTCAACTTTTCTTACCAGATACCCAAATTCTGATTCTGGATTGTCACAAATAATACTATACCCAATTACATAGCAATGTTTAGTATTAAAATACTGATACTCTCTCACTCACAGCGAAGTCCATCATCCTTTCAAGGTGCACTTTCAGTTGCTCTAACAAAAGATTTTAAAATATTAATTAGAAAATTAAAATATTAATTAGAAATCAAAATTATCTAAGATACTTATTTTAAGCTTCTCATTTGGAAGCATTTCTCTAACAAATACTGATAAAATATAATGGGAAAAAGTATCTATTAACTCACACTTTCCAAACGATCCTCATGCCCAAAACCCCTGCAGAGATTTGACATGCTACCAGGGTTACTGCGGTGCTCATTTGACTGACAAACTTAGAAATCTGCATTTTAATTTCATTCGGAAAGGTTTAAAATGACTAGAGAACTAAACATGTCAGTACATTTATGGGAGTAAATAAGTCAAAGGGTGATAAGAAGTAAATAATATATTGTAAGCTATTTGCTCTAATGTCTCAGGGAGCAAGTTTAATATTCTAGTGAGTCATTTTTCTCATGCCATTTTTACCTTTCAAACACTGTAATTATTTAATGTATTTTTACTTTCTTATTAACAGACTCACCACAGGCACTGGTAATTTTTCTGTATTTTTATTGCTCATTTATATTAATTGCTCTTTTATTAACATTATCACAGGGAAAGTCAATGAAGGGTTCCTTCCATTTTTACAGGACCTACAGGATGCAGCTTCACTGCAGACTGCAATCAGAAGTAAAATATCATGTATACTTGCAACAAGTGTCAGATAATTGTAAAATATTTATCAACACCAACATGGTTAGAGTTCAATATATATATATTTCTAATTATGTCTAGCATATGCTAGGAAATGGAAGCAATTCTGAAGTCTGTTCTTCCCTGCATGGGAACACTTAACCATATCAGGAGCTGTGCAAAATCAGCACCCATTACTACAGTAGAATACTAACTATTTTGCTGGCATGATGCTAAAGGAGGTTCACAAAACTTTCATACAAAAACATGCTAAAGAACTATAACCTACAGAGAGCAAAAGAGGAGTTTATACTTTGTAAGTATTTAGAAAGCGGTCCTTTAAAGATTCAAGCTGCACACATGCTCACACACTTGCACTACCCCAAATGCACTTTTGGAGGTGCTACTCTAATTCAAGTTTTCTTTTGGGCTTTGTCTTGCCTCCCTCTGACAAACTGTAGCTCTGCGAATTTGTCCGTTTCCACCTCTGTGAAGAAGAGAGGGAAACAGGGGCCTTGGTCCAACACACAGAACTGATGTCCTGAGCCAGGACAGGGATGCCCTTTGCTTCACTTTGAAAAAGAAGTACGTGAGGTTTTTTTAATATTACAGAATCCATATACTTTAATGACTAAAAAAAGAGTGGTGTGCCAAGGAACAGCACAGTATAAACTCTGAATCCACAGCAAGCCATTACTTAGCCAAAATGGTGCACCCGTCCATTCCTTTCAGGATTAAAGAACTTACAGATGACAAAACGCTGCTGTAAAAGAAGTGAAAACCCAAATAATTTATACCCTGTACCATGCTTGAAAGCACTACAGCGGTCTAGCTCTACTCATACTTGCATGCTGCCAGGTAAAATAGTATCGTAAGTGGGTGTAGGAAAGTAGACTTGTATTGATTAAAAATTTGGAGCTGGAGCAAAAACCGTGTCTCTGAATCACCATTCTCTTTCTTTTTCTTTTTCTTTTTCTTTTTCTTTTTCTTTTTCTTTTTCTTTTTCTTTTTCTTTTTCTGTTTTAATTTCCTCACTGTACATAACTAATCTCTCCTTAGTCTCACAGCACCAGCAAACATTTTTGTAGACTGATTTTGCTTAAAAAAGATGAGCTTTGTTAGCAACCTTTCAACTCCTAACAATAAATTTCAATGGTACAATCAACAGAGCAGAGTTTGATTTTCCATATTCAGAATGGACGAAATAAACAATAATTCAGCTCTAGGAAAAGCTGTCACTAAAGCAGTGGGATACCAGTTACTTCCAGCCCTCCTCCTCCTCTCTGAAAAGAATTAGCACGATGCCTGCTATGACCCACTTAAGACCATGGTCTTAGCCTCCTCTCCAGAACAGATTTCATCACAAGTGAATATGTATACATAAGTGACACTATCACTTTGATCTTCAGAAAAGCTTTTCCCCTATAAAAAATGAGGTACATTTTGCTTATATGTCTGATTTTCCCAGTTATCAGATATCAGAGGTATAACTATTATAACTGAGGATAGACAAGCCTGAGTCTCAAATGGACTGATTGAATAATATGAGCTAGATAAATCAGAAAAAAAAACCCAACATAAAAAGTGCTGCCCTTTTCTTCCCCTTTCAAAGCTGTCAGCAACAGTATTTCATAATACTTTTGATATACAAAACTATGTGTTTTTGGAAAATGTGTTTGTTTCAGGTGTTCGAACAATTTTCTGCAGACCAGTTTTATGGGTCCAAAGGTTTTCAAAACAATTACTGTCCTTGCCAGGAGCAACACAAATGGATTCTCAAGCTTGCCAGACAAGGACACGATGCTCTATTTTGTGGTTTCGGGGTGTTAGCTTTCCCAGATGTCACTCGCCCCACTGAACTTCAAGGAAAGCACACTTTCACACCAATCTGATTCTAAAAAAATAAATAGGTAATTGAAGTTATTATACCCCTGTCAGAATTCTATAAAACAGAAAACATTATGTTTATTTAATGCTCCCAGCCACTTGATAGTTTCAAGTAACTGTGCACAAGGAAAACTCTCAGTGCCCAACAGCTCCCCAAACTAAATGACCTGCCAGTAACTGACTGATGGACATTTCACAGACTCCTTTTGTAAAACATGCAGACAGTACGAGAATCACCTCCAGCTCTCAATGCTATCCACTGTAAGCTTTCATCTCCTAGGTATTCGCATGCAATTGAAGTTTCTTGTAGTTTGTTAACGTTTGCTATAGAGTATTATTATAGATTATTATTATTTTTATTCATAACTATTATGACAGCACCTAGGAACTACTTACTCATTATTCTACCACTTTAGGCACCCTTTTGCTTGAGGCAGTTTGCAACTTGTAATCTATAAAGTGGACCCTTGAAATCACCAAAAACATAATGATCTTAGTTAAAATCTAGATGCTGTAGTTCAAAAAACAAGAAAGACAGAAAGGATGCAGGAAAAGTAATCCAAACTTTTATGTAATTTCACTTACCTGGTGAAGGGACAGTACATTTCTTTCCCTTGGAATAGTAATCAGCACAGGAAAGAGAGTTTTCATGCTCTGGGACTGTATCTCATCATAGAATCATAGAATAATAGAATGGTTTGGGTTGGAAGGAACCTTAAAGAACTATCCATTTCAGAGTTGTTGAGCTATGGACAGCTCTTAGACACTGAGAACCTACCCACAAGGCACAGCCTCCATGAAACGTGATGTACGTCTTGAGAGAGAGAAGCTTCAGTCTCCTCACTGATACGGACAGCTGTTAAAGGGATGCAACTTTTCCCTTACAAAAGGATATTGTGCCATCAAGGCTGGGCAGAGCTGACTATTTGGCATAAAAACACAGTGCATCATAATAAAATCATTTAAAACAGAATCTGTGAAAAGAGAAGAAAGAAACAGTCAATCAAGCCCCTGCAAACAGCTTGGGGATCACAAGGATGAGTTTTCTTTCAGTTAAAATATCTTATTAGCCCTCTCCAGATAATAAAGGGGTCTTTTTGCACTTTGTTTGTAGGCACTAACTATGAAAATGGGGAATGAATAAATATGAGCTGAAATATTAAGTTTTTATTCTTGTCTGCATGAATTTTATTGCACTTATGTTAACAGACATTTGCCTGTGTCAAAGGGAAATTTGGCACAGCAAAAAAAACCCATCTGTGCTAAAGTGAAATATTTGGATATACTTCTCTACAAGTGCAGAGATCTTAACATAAGGAGAATCAGGCCTGTCACACCCGAGCACCTCAGAAGTGCTCCTGCATTTAGCTTTAGGGAACTACCATACCAGACAGCACATTTAGTTTATACTACACAGGAGAAGGCAAATAATCTAATTCTTTGCCGATTTCCTAGCAATTAGCAGAAAGCCTAGAAGAGGTAAATGAACAGTCAAATTTCTGGTTTTATTTTGATTCAAAAGTATCACAGCTGCTACATGTACATTAAAACGTATATGAACAATATGATTGACATTTTCTCTGGCAAAAAATAGCAAGCTATTTTTTCTGCTAAAATGATCTGGGTAGTATAAATCCCAGTTTGCCTTATCTTTGTATTTGTGACAACAAGAAGGATTTATAAGTCCTGGCTGCAGAGGCCAGAACAAGTTTGGCAGTGAGAATAAACTTTATTTCACTTTTAAACTATGCAAGTCTTACACAGAATCACTGAGAAACAATAAACACAATACCCTGGGGTATCATTTCTACCATGCAACTTTTGAGATAAGATTAATAACATTTAAAAACCCTGTAAGTAAGGGATGTCAGAAAAAAATATGGTGAGATAACTGTGTATGTAATATTACATCGCTTCCACTGTAATTCATATATGAAAATACCTCTCACTTGACAAAACTCACCTCCAGAAGGGCGGGACTTTTTCTTTGCATAATATCCAGAGCAAAGTGGATTTTAACCGTTCTTAAATTAAAGGAATGCATAAACTAAAAATTTTATTTTCCAGCACTCTGAGCTTCTATATCCTAAAAATAGCTTTGTTTGTGAATTGTGACATTTTGTATCCCATGAGGATATAGGTATAATCTTGTCATTGGATGTTTTGGGGAAAAGTTTTAAAAGATTTAAAAAATAATTTGTTTTAGAAAAATGTATAATACATGCACACTATGAATAGTAAACTTGTGATTATATACTTGCAGGCTTAAAGAACAATGTTCTGCTTGTAATCCTAATAAACAGGTATCTGTGAAAAGGATCATTTTTATTGTTAAAAGTGGTTAAAACACACACTGTAAAAGAATTTCTGTAATCTTTCAATTCTTCCACCATTTATGGACCACTCTACAGGTTTCTCCACTACTACGAGGTCAGTAACAGATTAACTGGATTTAAGAACACCTTTGATACTTCTTAGACATCTGCAACGTAAAAACAGCTTGCTAAAACGGTATTATGTAGCATAATATAAAAGTCTGTGCATTACTTTATCATAATTAGGAGGAAATTTTTGTGCCTGACTCTTTTTAAAAATTAAAATACTTAATAATAGTAAGTCAGCAAATATCTATATCCCTAGATGTACATACTCTGTTCTCTTTACACTAATGAAAAGTGCAGCTGCAGCAACCTGCATTCTTGGGACTTGGCCCATGGTGTGCTGAGTTCTTCTCTTTTGAGTAACAATTCCTCCTTCCCTGTGGATGGGAAAGTATCACAAACAAGTAATTTAAATTGTGATACTTTAAATGTGATGCGGCTATGAAAATTTGGGAATACTTATACTAGTGTAACACAATGGCTGGAGGTATCAAGCTAGTTCACAGTATTAAGTGACATCCAGAACAAAAAGTATGAGTAACGTTATCATCGGGTGGTAATGCATGCTCTGTCCTGGCCTTATAGTTGTGCCTAATTGAAGTCATGACTACTGGTGTGGCACCTTTTGAGATATTGCTGTTCTACTCTGAACTGAAAGTACAAATACAACAGAGCAGGCTAGAAGGAGTGGATTGTTATCTTTAATTCTGGATTTCCTAGGTTTTCTCGGGGTTGTTTCAGAGCAATGGATTGTTCTTTGGGAAAAAACTATGGCTGACTGCTTTTCAAGGCATCACATTGCAGTGTTCGCCCAGCAAGACCATCTTATGCATAATAGTAACACAGCCTTTGTCATGTAGATACCTGTTGCTTCACTTAAAGTTGCTTCAGGGCGCATAGTTTCTAGAAAGTGCTCTAAAATTTTCTCTGGGGTTCCTGACATCACAATATACCTGAGGGAGGGAAAGGAGCAGTTAGTGTCTCATAGGCAAAATGGCTAATCAAGAAACAGTTGTCTACCAGTGAGAAGACCAGGACTGACAACTGCCAGAGTACAAATACCTGCTCTGACCAGAATCTCTGTGTGGCTTAGGACAAAACTACTCACAGTCTTTGTTGGCTTCCCCCCTGTAAAATGGGAGCAATAACTCTCTCCACTCTACCCAGGGAGTGTGAGATAACAGATGGCCCCGCCCCCTCCCCGCACAAGTACTCCAGTATAACACCACCACAGTTATACCGCAGTCAGCAGAGCTGCACTGGTGCAAACCTGGGGAAGTGCAATGAGAAATGCTTCTCCACTGAGAATAAGTATCTCAGTAATGATAGCAATGCTCAGTCATTAGAGGGTCTTAACAGACTTACCATGAGCATGAAATGAGAACTGGTGTGTGTCGGTGTCAGAGCAAGGAAACAATTTCCTTCAGCATCACTGACAGGGGTTGGTCTGAGAAAATGGGGGCAGATAATGAAATAGCACACTGTATCTTCAAATTTGAGCAATGCCTTAGATAGCTGAAAGTAAGTAAGTTTTTCAAGCGGATAAACTTGGGATTGTACCATTTCCTGGAGTAAATTTAGGGAGGTGAGAGAACTAGTGCATTAGTCAGGTTTTTCTGCTTTATGCAAAAACACTGGCAAGATTTTAAGTACCAGCAGAATATCATAGGATATTGCTAAACTTGTTCTATTGTCTTTTTTTTCTTTCCTTGCAGATCAGATTTTTTTATCTTTCCTTCCATTCTTTCAAATCTTTGCATCTTTTTTTTTCTTTTTTTTTTTGGAATCCAACTGATAAAGTATGAAACTTAAAAAAAAAGAAAGAAAGAAAAAACCCCGAGAAGTGAAGATACTCTGCTCCTGCTGAGAAATAAGTGGTGGAGCTGAGCTCCTGGGAGCTCCTCCTCACTTTGAGCGCTGACCGTCACAGTTCTTTTACCTGCCAACCCCTTTGGAAGAACTGTATTGATGTCCCAAGAACACAAACACTTGTTAAGCCAGTGCACATTCTCGCAGAGATACTAACCAAGCATCTAAGTGAGTGAAGCAGAGAAATCACAGGTTGCTGTACTCTGAATATGAAAGTGAAAATGAACAGTGAAGTGACTTGCAGGGCTGCTGAATTCATCCTGCATGAGTGTGATCACCCATAAAGAGTTAGATCTTGGGAGTGAGAACTTCAGAGCTAGCCCTTCCAAGCAAAACTGTCACTGTTTGAAAGCATGGCTCAGGGAGCTACATAGGAGCTATGCCTCCTCAGCAGAGAAGGCAGCAGAATCCAAACTGCAGCTGAGAGGATCTGCTCCCAAAGTGAAGTTTTCCCCAAGACTAAGACAAAGAAAATTAGTTTCTTGGTTGACTGGATATCTCAGGGAACAACTTCGGATGCAAATTTCTCTAGTGCAAATTTTATGTACCTGCTTAGGGAGCAAAGCCCAAAGGGCAGCTCATCTGAAGAGACATCAGAGATGTAAGCTACCCAATTAAGGGTAAAGCAGCAAGCCTTTAAGAAGAGGTCCGTGTTAAGCTTCTCTTTTGGATACAGTGATTTTCAAACAACTAACACACTCCAGTAACACATTCTAGAAATCAGAATACATCAGTAACTGATTTGGACTCTCAAGCATAAATGTAGCCACTTACTCTATTTACTAACAACAGAGATGTCATCTTCAAAACCAGTGAACTCACTTTGAAAGATTTTGAACAAAAAGACACTGCCAACACACTATTAACAAAGTAATCTGACTGCTGAGAAGCAGACAGTGAACTTTCAAGGTACCTTCCTCTTTTGTGTAGCTTATGTCTATTTGTTATTGTTATCAGCAAAAGCTCCCTTGCTGGCACACTGATAGTAGCCAGAAGCTGACCAAATGCATGAAATATTTACAGAAATGAAATTCTGAGCTTTACCTGAAAATATTCCTGGAATGTAAGCTTTAAAATACAGCACAACTTAACCAGGGACCATAAATGTCTCTAGCTATTTTTATCGAATTCTGAACATGAAAATGTTAAATAATACAAATAATGCTGGTGCAAAGAGTTTGCAAGGAAGATAGTGTTTGAAATATGTTTAAATGAAACTTTCACTTTGAAAGCATGAAAAATATATCAGACCCAAGAAAACTGATTTAAATCTATGACCAAGTTGCTAGGCACTGCAGATGCTGATGCAAATCCACCGGCTGCAGTCAAGTTCCCCTCATTTAGACAAAGAAAACTTGTTGTAAGATATATGTTTTCCTGGCAACATAGTTTGTTTTTCTAATAGATCAAGTGAAAGATGAAGTGTCAGTTTCTGAAATATGTGAAATGTGTATATAAAATACAAGGAATGGTTTATTCAGCCCTTCACAGATCACTAGAAATCTTTATATTCAGTTACGCAGATAAAATAGGTATATGAAATCCCAGATCAGACAAAAACTGTACCCAAAATATCTCACAGCAAATTAGCTCTTTCTTTGAGAAAAAGTATGGTCCAGGGTAAAGGATTCAAAACTTCTTGGTGCTTATTTTGTTGGAATTGTTCGAGCGTTTCTGAAGAAAATTGTGCATCCATTTGCAAATAACATTTACAAAGCCTTTAGGAGTTTTACCAACATTTGGAATGATAATAGCCTCACTCTACTCTTATCACTGTAGCATCCAAACAGAATTGTACTTTTTCCCTTTCAGTAAGAAAGTAAAGAAAATATAATGAATATTGTTATTACAGTGCAAACTATTCTGTAAGATAAGCGGTACGGCTTTCATTGCATGAGATCTTTGTTTTGTATATAAATTGTACCTAGTGAACCCTTATTAGAATCCAGAGCTCAAAATCCAAAATGAAAATAGCTGTACTTAACAATAAAACAATGTATTTTCCTCACGTCTTTTACACAGTAGCTCAGCTTAATAGGGTTTCAGCGTTCTCCATGTGCAGTCTATTTTGAAGCTATTACATGAGATAAGTATTTACAGTGAGATCTTTAGAGAATTATTGTGTAAAGACATAGAACTGGTGTGCTGCTGGAAATGGATGTATTATCCAGTATGGGGCATGTGATCAGCTGATGATTAAAAAAAAAGAAAACTTCATATGCACTGCAGTCTTCCATAGAAAGGGGGAATATGCTATTGTTTGGATAATAATACCATATGAAAAGGTTAATCATTGTCTGACATTTGCACTATTGAATGAAAACATACTTGTGCTGAGGCTGTGAATTTCCTTGATTAGAAACTCTGTTTCCTGCTGGGATCTTCTCCAACACCAAGACATCTTGGTCATGTTCTTTGAGTCTTACTGTATTTGCTTCCACATCCTGCAAGACAAGTTACTTTTAATAAAGTAATTGCACCCGATTTGGCTGATTAGTTACTTTGAAGAAATGCATGACTTTCAAACACAAAAGACTCTGGGGTTGGTTCTTTTCCCCTGTATTTATCTATCTTTATCCTGCTTTTCTCACAGGCAGAATCAAGAGGGAAGCACTGGCACTGGGGGAGAGAATTGTGGGAGGGACTAGAGTAAGAACCATGTGAAAAATCTCTGGCTATGGCAAAGGAAAAAAAGTTTGCCAAAAAACAGAGTCCCCCCCAGACTTTCCATATGTAATGTAATCTCTATCTCCACTTATATGTGAACATTGTTATCTATAACGTCGCTTTCTCTTTTTAAAAATAAAAGAAAATGGCACTTAAAAATGGTACATCTTAGCTCAGTAAACTGTCACTAAGGTCACTAAAAGGTTTCATTTTCTATTACCAGATCATAGTTGGGAAATAAAAAAAGAATTAAATATAATGTGCATTCAAATAACACAGATGAAAATCAGTAAGACCATGGACTTTAATCTTTTTTGAAATACCAACCAAAGCTAAATCAGTTGGGAGTCTCCATGGCCAACCCAATCTTACTGCCTGTGGGATCCTCGTTCCCTTTTGTACAGTAAACACCATCTTATGTCATTTATCTAGCACAGTACTCTGTCTGGACCTGTTCAGCTACTGCAGTACTGGGCATGTTTATATTTGAATACAGGATGATACTGGTTTTGACTTCCTATGCTATGAATGATCACAAAACAGCCTGTATTTACAGAATTACAGCTGGACTTTGGAACACATTTGCCCTAACATTAATAACTGTAAAATTAGTCTGGGAATATCTTTCTAGAGCTCTCTGATAATGACGTCTGTGTATTTACATGTAGCTTATTTAATTTGCCACTTGATTCTGCCTCAGATCTATTGAGTTTAAGGTATCTCACACTGACCTATCTGGGAGAATGGGTGATCTTGTTTTATTCAATATTTGGATGAAAGATCACCCAGAAATCCTGGGCAGCGTAAGGAAAAACTGAGCACTTGGCAAATTCTAGACCACAGAAATGTGAGAGACAAAAGATTCCATTTGGTCCCATTTTCATGGCTGAGCTAGGACCAGAAAAAGAGGAAAGATGATTAATATATTCTTTACTTGATGATCTAGACTGTCACATCTCTGTTCTGCAATTAGGGACACTTCAAGCAAGGTTATCAATATCAATATATCCATAGATATAAGACAGACTCTAGAAAAATTTCCAATTTCTGATATCACGCTGTCGGGGCAGCCCTTCCCACTCTTACCCTAAGGATCCTGTTGAAGTCCTCCTTGTCTACTCTCAAGAAGTGGCAGTTGTCTTCACGCAGAACAATGGATGCTGCTCTGGGAGCATCATTCACAAGCGCTAACTTGCCAAAATCATCTCCTTCGTGCAGAGTACATACCACACCCTGCACAGAGCAAAACATTTACATGCAGAAACCCATCATTACTCTGGATTCTATTGAAAGTCCTTGTACAAACACCGGACTTCACAATCAAATACCAAAACAAATCTATTTGGCAGGAAATCAACAGCCAAAATAATGACTAGGAAACAATACTTGATAGCTGGTTATTACTATTACTAAAGAGAGGCAAGAACAGAAAAGAATTGGCTTGTTCTCTGAAATTACATTCAGCTTGAAGGACTCTTCTAGCCCTGCTGAAGATAGGAAGTTGTTGAGTTGTTTGGTTTTTATTTATAGAGGCCCTAAAAAATAAGATCAAGTTTGCAGAAACGACATATAACACCACATCCTCAGCTGGTGTAAATCAGCAGTGCTCCATTTACTCCAATTTATAGTAACAGAGGATCTGGCCCCCTCAGTGATATAAAAGATGTAGCTAAACGTGGGTTACTTAGGAACAAACTTAGCACCAGGGCCTCTATGCTGGATTTTGGTGAAATGCATGGTGTTCATAACAGAGGACTCTCTCTCAGTCACTGAATGAGAAATCAATAGGGAAGTAGGGATTTTTAAAAACTCAAGAGATTGCTGTGTACCAAAGTCCTATTTTTTGCCTTGAAAACTCTCTCTCATAAACAGGAAATTTAATAGAGATGCTTTTCAGTCTATAGCTTAACTAAAATGAAGAGTGGGCATAAATTTGGGAGAGGTTCATCCAACCTAAGAACCACTAGTCACAAAGCAGTACTTCTGTCAGACATGCCTGACACATGTGAGAAAAGTGAGTCATACAAATGCAAGAGAATATGGTGGTAAAGGGACAGGGCAAAAACCCCCATGAGACAGAAGTCTGGCAATTCACCAAATTCTAGCAAATGAATTTGTCCTAAAGATACTCATGTAACGCTGCTGAATTATATTCAGAAAGTGTGCAATATATCCCGAAATTATACAGCAATCAACTGGAAGTATTATCAGTGAAACCACTGGATCATTTCTTAATAAAATTACATTTGTTGCCTCAGACAAAGCAATTTTGCTCTAAATAAAACTGTATTCCTTCAGAGTTTACTCTTACAATTTCAATAATAAGAACCAGATAAAAAGGCTTCTGAAAAAAATACCTTGCCATAAATGACTACGTTTACTGATCCCTTGAGGATAATGTACCAAGAAGTACCTTCTTCTCCCTGATTAAATACTACAAGAGAGAGAAAAGATTCATGGTGAGAATAGTTATTCAAAATACAAATGGGCCAGATTCTGCGCTCAATAAAATTCAAGGTAACTCTACTGCAGTCATATTAATGTCTACCTTGAAAAAGGGCATACTATGATTCTAAAAGCAATTGCCTTCAGATTTTAGAAAAAAAACCCCCACATCCATATAGTAGTTATTTTATTACACTGATGTGAAAGTTGCTTTTATTTTCCATGACAATTGCAACAAATACTTTATTGATACATGTCAGGTTATCAATTACTAATCAGCACACAGATTTGGATCCCACCAGTATCACCATGTTCTAACCCAGTTCTCTAGGGGCCATGAATTTGACATTCATTTGCTAAAACTTCTCAGTATAAACAAGTCCGAGCAATCTAACATTTTAAACCCTTTATTTTGTGCAGCAAGATTTTTTTAATACAAGGATAATATTAAAATACGTTTTAAATAGAGATTGGTCCAACCCAAAATTCTAGATAAAAACTTGTATCACCAAATTGTAGGTGATACATACATCCAACCAAGGATATAGAATTAATTTTGGTAATGTCCCTGCAATCAGCAACAGACTAAGCCAACACCTATTACCCCAGGTTTTAAACACTGAGTGCCAGTCAAGTTTGAAGAGTGCACCCAAATTTTGTCCTTGTCATTTAAACATTAAGAATTTAAATGTTCATGTCACAGATGAGAGAGATCTGACAGGACTCCATTTACTTACAGACTGTTCCTGCTTTAGGATGTGACTCGAAAATGAGGACACCGGCTAATTCTCGCTTTACCTTAAAATAAAGAGAGAGAAATTATAGGTTTTATATGTATCTTATTCTTCCTGGTGAGAAGAAGTCACATAATATGCTCCAGTTACTGCCTTCCTTCCCTCTGCATCGTTCAGCACTCATTCAGTGTCACACAGCCAGACAATGGTCTGCTTCACTTGATGTCCTATTTCCTACTGATTGGCTTTACAGAACATGAGCCTCTACATTCCCTGGCTCCAAACGGCTCAGGCAAGGGCATCTTTTAAGGTACAGCTCTCCACATCTTTCTTCATACACACACATGTGAAACCATTATTAAAAATTAATATTAACATGATGGAAAATTTCAAACGGTAATACCTAATCTATTACAGAAGATAGCTAGCAATTGTCAGTTAGTCCATGGGTCTCTCAGTACTACTTCCCTGAGAAATCAGTACCCTTCCCCTTACTGACGTAAGTCTGGTCACTTCTGTGTTGAGCTGTAAGGCACAGCCATCTGGGCCTGCTGAGGCTCCTCTCTGCCTGGCAGCTTCCCAGGCAAAATGTCCAGCTCTCTACCTCTTCCAGGAACTGGAGGATGTGACACTGCCCTTGGTGTCAGCCTGCTTCCCACTGGGTTTGTATTGATCTGCTCTTACGACTGACTGGGCTGTTGTCTCTAGTGAAACACTTTAAAACTGGTTTTTCTCACTGTAGACACTGTTAGTGTTACTTTCACAAAATAGTAGCAGCACTGTGAACCTCATATTACCCTGAGTTTTCCCACGTGCTTTATGCCTCTCTTCATACAACCACAAGTCTCCAAGGACTTGGAGACAATTTCCAAGCAGTGGGATTCTTGTTTTCAGAGAATGTCAGCTGGTGACAATCCATGTTTCAGAGGTACTACCATGTAACATAACCATGCCAAATACAGATCAAAAGCTGGCTCCAACATATATTTAGTAGTAGTATTTTCACACCATTCTCCCAACTGTTTAAATTGAAAAAATTTTTAGGCCATGAAGAAAATCTTGGGGAGGAACTCTCAAATTCTGGACACAATCCAGATGAGAGTCTGGTGGCTGCATCTCCTACGATGGGTGGACAAATTCAGGCTCTAACGTCCTAAAGGCACTCACTAAACCTTTGCTCAAACACCAAGCATAAACATACCGCACCAGCCACCTCTCCCAGTGTAAAGCACTGACAGCCAGTGTAAAGCTCTCCCTATTTGCAGTCTGGAGAAGAAGAGGGATAAATAGAGGTGTTTGAACAGTTTTTTTTAGTACACTGACCACTGAACACACTCACAGGCCTGAGTTCTATAACAATTAGCTCACCAAACTCTTTTATAACCTCTGCCTGAACGCAATGATGCTTTCATAAGGACAGGAAATACAACCTCGTTAGCACTGCTCTGCACATCGTAGAGAGCATTCCTATCCATGTACGTCCTCAGATGTCTTCTCAGTTATTTCAGTCATTTGCCTCTGCAGTGAATGAATCCTCTTGATGAAGCCAAGAATTTGATTGTTTTTTAACACTGTATTATACAATTGTTTTTAATTCCTACATTAACTTCACAGGCTTCTCTAGCAGGGATTAGTTCACCACCATGCAACTTCAGTTTTATCCATTTTACTTCCTGCTGCTTATGGCATACCTAGAAAACTTATTACTTTAGGAATTATGCCTTGCTTAAAATGAATAAACATTCCATACGCTTTCAAGTCGATTGACCATTAATCTTCTGGTTCATAGGAGCAATGCTGTCTGTTGCTCCTCTGAAGATTCCCTCTAAGCTAGTCATGGTTTCTGTCCACTGCTTTAGTTCATGCTGCGCGTAATAGGCTGACATTTCCAAATTCTTACTAAAAACATGGAATCAAACATGGCATCATTCAAAATGCCAAGTATGTCTTGCAGTTTGTATCATTTGCCATACTTGTTCTGTATGCTACTTGCTGTGGATTCTGACCTCAAGCCTGAATTTCTTCTGAGCAGGAAATGTTTTGTGTTTTGTGTTTGTTCTGGGTTATGTCTGTAGTATCAAGAGTGTTCTCCACTCCCTCTCAGTATCTGTGTATCTTGGGTAGTTTCTTTTGTTTGATTTGAAAAGGGTTATTCCTGGATCTTACAGAAGTCTGTCTTTAAATACTTTTTTCCTCCATCCCAGAGATGCTTAAGGATTTTGGCTGGTTGTTCCCTCTTAGTTCAGTTACCAACTCTGGATGCATATTCTTTTTCAAAAACATTGCTCAGGTGTTATAAGTTTGCATGGAGTACGATCTTTCCGTAATGCAGCTGCATAATTTTCTGCATCTGTCCAAGTTAGCTGAGAATTACTGAAAACATCAAGAGCTTCCAAATAAGCTATTGTCAAACATAAATCTACTTTCTGACTGGGTTCCTGGGTTCCTTTTTCTAAAAGCACCCATGTATTGCTGCTACCAAGTAAAGTGTTATTTAGCTTCTTTCAGTTGCCTACGCAGTGTGTCAACGATGGTGAGACCTTAAACACTTGCATTCTCTCCTCCAGGCATTTTCTCCATTTCATTTATTCTTGGTTCCCTGCACTGTTCTTGCCCACTCAGAAAGGTGGTGTCTGATGAGGTTTCCTTCACTCAATGACCAAACTCCAAGCAGCCAGCACCACACAGTACACCCTTCTGCACTGTGTAATTCCTCCTCCTAACTGGTTCAAGCCATGACTTCTTATAGTTCAGAAATCAGACATTTATTCTGCAAAATTCAGTAGTGCCACAGATCCAGGTGTCAGGTCTGACTGCATGCATCTTAAACTCAGACATGGACCCAGACCAAGGCACCTGTGTGAAGGGAGCGAGGTAGGGGCTGTGCACAAACACATGAAGAGAATTATATCTGATATCCAAAAGACAACCTACATCTGCTTAGTGCTTGGGTGGTCCTCACAGCTGGGAATAAATGGAAAGTGTTGTAGGTGCTCCAATTCTAATAAAGCACCGGAAGACAAAATTCAACCTCCCTTTTGGTGATGAGTTATAGTTTTTAAAATACTTACTGTGGTAGAAAGATGAGATAAGGCCTTAATGTGAAGAAGTTCTTCATATATAATTTCTAAGTCATCTACAGTTCTCTGGCCAGGCCTATAGAGAAAAGATAAAAAGGACAGCAAAGTGCAATAAATGCCCAAAATAAATGCCTCAGAGAAGTGCAAAACAACACAAAATGTTGTTGTACTGTCTACTGAAGTGTACATCCTCACTAAACATGGACTAAACGATGGTTCTGGCTGGAGGACTGAAACACACAAAGGACGGAAGCACTATGAAACCACCGGAATAACACCGAGTAGCAGCCATGGCAACCACCTTTGAGAGATCCTGATTAGGCAGCTTTCCTGATGAATTCAAGTGTTCTGTATGTAAAATGGTCATATAAATCAGAAACGGTACATAAAGATCTGTTCCTTTCAAAAGGACTCCCGAGTGTGGGACTTGCACTACTTTTCACATGCAGAATTAATTAGTTGTAGCAAACAGACAGTAGCAGTCATTTGTAAAGGAGTGCGTGAATTTCTGCTGAACAAATTGGAAGAGGCAGCAGTGCATCTTGGAGGACAGTAAATGACCGCTGTAGAGTTAATGCTGAGTGCTGTTGTTTAGCAAAAGGTAAATAAGAACCACTCGGTAGTTTCAACTTCTCTCACTGAAAAATACAAGAAGCTGCCATTAATAAAAAGCATGCATTGATGAAGGAATAATCCTCGTATAGCACAACGAGGAATGAGGCTGCCACTGTGACTGAAATAATTGCATTTCTGTAGTCTACACACTGGAAAATTTTCTGATTGCTAAAAAAGGACACAAATACCCTGAGGACTGCAGTGTGTCAGAGATGCTTTGGAGGACCTAATAAACAGTACCCGTGAGAAGGAGCTGTAGGAGCTTGTGAGT